>NC_134416.1:40212763-41699013 GCF_030867145.1 Opisthocomus hoazin
TCTCACCTCAAGGCAGAAAAGAATAGTAATTCTAAGGATCATATTTTTAATGTATCCTAGGAAATTAGTAGTGAAGACACTCAAGATGACAGCAATGATGAAGTTAACTATTATCACAACTCTTTAATAAAACGCTTTACATTCAAGGTGAAGTCCTACGGTAATGCTGGTTAGATACATCCTCTGTTTCTTTAAAAAAAACATTCTTACTCATTAACATATGCTAAAAAATGTTTAAAATAGCATCAGTGGCATGATTGCATTTCAATATGCTATTTCATTAGAGATGCAATTTAATATCGCTAGATTTTGTGTTTCTCTGAAGGCATGTAAAAGGTCTGATGAATGGCAGAATTAAATATAAATTATTGGTAATGGCTTTTGTCATGTAATTTTGAAGTAAGGCTACTACTTTCTAAATACAAATCCCAACAACACTCAAATAGCTTCATCTTGGTTGAATTCTGAATCAATGAGATGGCATCCTCTAATAAAACAAAACCTTCCATGGTGCTATGCTGAACTGACACACTAGTAAACATGTTTTTACATTCTGGTGCTTTCTCCCAGCTCTTCAAATATAGTTTTTGAATTACTGCATATTTGTTACCGCAAATCAAATTGCCCGGGAAACCAGCTGTGAAAGAAACAAATGCACACATGAAACATCAGATGGTAACATGGAAAAGTCGTAACTGGAAGTACCTCAGCAATAGGGCTGCCAAGCAGAGAGATCAAGCAAACGCAAATTTAAACCAATACAACTAGTACAATTTTATGCAACAATATGAAAGCTGGGAATTCCTCACATGGTAAGACTGTTCTGGTGGTCTGAGCAAGGCTCAATAGCAAGGATTGTCAGCAAATATGTGCAATATGTAATAATCCATGCTTCTCTCCCATTTTGAGAGCTGAGAAGCAGATGGTATTAAAGTTTAAAAAGCAATTTGGAAGCAGTTCTGACCACTGAAAGTATCTGGTCATTTGGATGCAATCAGCCCAGACAAACCAAATCAGGAAAATATTAGGAGAAAAACTACTTCAGTGCTCTCATAACATTCTGTTATGGGAAGCATAAATCCCAAATCCATATATTTTACAGTGTAAACAAATAAAAATCTGTTCTCACTCAGTCTCTTTTCCTCTCATTTCTTCTTTTATGCCAGAAAAACAAAAGACCCAAATTCATCATCTCAGAATTTATGTCAGCTAGAACCACAAATTCCCTGCCTTGACAGATTACAGCAGCAAGGCAGCACAGACATTGGCTTTCCCAGCACAACTGGGCTGAGAATTCCTCATTTCACCCGTTTGGTTTCCAAGAAACAGAAGGGGCTGCAGCTGTTCCCAGCCCCTGCCTGCTATTCCCGGTCTTCCATCAGTCATGACAGTATTGATGTGAAGATTAAATACAAACTTTCAAACATCTTCTGGATCAGACCATCCTGAACAAAATAGATTAAATCATTTTCTACCGCCAACAGTCCATTTGTTTCTGACTGGATGTGATTTTTACTAAAGGGCTGCAAATCGGCTGGATAGACATACAGCCACACTGAAAAATGGAGTTGTAGAAGAGGAAAACAGGTTGAAATTTTCTAAGAAATGGATTATTTCATGACAGCTTGTTTAATGTCACCTGAAAGAAAAAATAATTATTTAGAGTTCACGTACACTACCTACAGAGCTGCCACCCAGCAAAATGTATATCTATGTTACCAGAGCAAAAAGATTCTACATCGCTCAATTCATTCTCAGGTTTCAGTTAGGATTCCAGCCATCCTACATCCAAAGATGCATCAAAACATCCCTTAGAAAAATGCCCAGAATAGAAAAGATGAGGTGAAACAAATCAGTTTAGTAGTTACCACAGTCAGAGATGTTGAAATGAATTATGTTCTGGCTATGTGAATACGAAAAAAATATGCAAAGGATGCATGTATGCATAGTCTAATTAAAATCTAAAGCTTCTACTCAACATGTAATTTAATGCTACTGTTATTATTTTAATTACCTTTCTTTCCATACATCATAAGCTAATCATACCTACATTTGACCACCTTTTAAAACGATTACACTATTAAGTATTCACTTCTTTCTGCTGTCATTTAAATTAATGCTTACAGAGCAGCTATTATTTATGTCAGTGTATGCAGCAATTAAAAACTTAGTACTAAAGCAAGTCACGTCGGGGTGAACTTTTGGGTATTTCTCTATAATTACTAGTGATGGCTAGGTAATATGTATTGATTCTGATGAGTAACCCAAAGAAGAAAATAGTCCACAGTAAACCTAAAAAGGAGGGAAAATGTTGTTCAGGACTGTAAGAAATAAGCATAAAAACTATAGACAGGCCTAACTCAAGATTCTCCCACAATTTCTAAGCTGTTCTCATTGTGGAAATATGTCTCCATGCAAGTAAAACTGAAGTTTGCATTCTCTGTGCCCATACACTGAAACTTTGCTGAACAGAATGTCATCTCGCAGGCAGAGGGAATAATTTTTAATCCTAAAGCATGAAATGTGTAGTAGGTAATGACGATTTTTTTCTGTAGTTTACTTGGAATATTACTGTCATCCAATCTATTTCCAGAAATAAAATGTGACTATTCTACCTTTTTTAAAAAAGAGAGCTTTTCAAAGAATAATGAAAAAAAAAGCGCCCTTATTTTGACCATACATCTTCTGTCAGTGTTCAAAAACTGCACAGAGCATTTTTTCACACACACTCTTCTCTCAAGACCTTGCCACCTTTAAAGGAAATGTTGCAAGGAGGCACCTCCGCCATTAAACATTCTTTGTTTGCTGAAAGAACAGCATTTCCAAGAGAGTCAAAGTATCCCATGCCATTTGTTTACTCATTCTCAGTTATACTTGAAAAAAAAAATTTAAAAAAAAAAAAATCTAAAGTCAACTGCAAACCCAGCTTTGGCTATTGTCTCTTGCTCTGTGCAGAAAATCATTCAGGTTAAAGGCTTCTTCCCATGTCAGCAGGCAACAAAATCTGCTGGAAAACTGCAATTTATTTCGTGTCTTGTAATAGTTCAGGTTATTCACTTAACTTTCTTCCACCTCAAAAATCAAAGAAGATTTGGGTAAGTTTTAGATTGTTTGAGAGGATCTATTCTATTTTTGTTGTAACATAGCAGATTTTGTAAGGAAGAATCAGATCCTCCCAAAGACCTGGACTGCAGATAAGGCAATACTGCAGGCACTGAAGCGTGAGAGGATGATTCTACAGAGCACAGTGATCGAGCTGTGTGTCAACCCTGCTACTAAATGTCCATAATGTTAAAAGGAATCCAAATACAAAAAAAGAACGCCTTGAAACCCATACCAGTAACAACTTAGATCCATCTTATGTGCCTCAGTGAATTTTAGGCACTTCTCTGCATTTTCAGATTGCATTTTATACAAAATAGTGTCTCAGAATTTAAAACATGCAAGAGGTCTCTAAGATTATAGTCCTTCACATGCATATTAGAGAACAAAGCAAAAATGTACCAGATTGCCTATAAAAGGCAAATATAGATCAAAATAAAATGATTATCACTGTAGAAACGACCTGTTTGTGCTAAATGTCTTGTTTATTTTAAGACAAATTCTCACATATTTAACAATTACATAACTGTTTTCAAATAGTAACTAGCACAGAATGAAATACTCTACTATCCTGAACCACTTTACGAAAAGTTTGTTTATGCCTCTGTAGGTAAGGTATACAAAAATACACTAATTGTAGACAGATATAACAAAACTGCCATTTAAAAAAATAGAAGGGAATCTTGACTAAATGGGAAGGTAGCAGGACTAAAAGCACAGTTTAGACCAGAAGGCTGGAGAGAAGCAAGGATTAGCTTTTCTGCCTGTGCTGACCTGCCTCCTGAAAGTAGTCCCACCAACCCCAGAAAGTCTTCTTACTGTGGAGCTAATAGCCAGCCTAAATACAGCTGCAAAACTTCAAGGAGGCTTTTTTTTTTTGTACCACACAGCCACTGAGCTCAGAACTACATTCCTACAGAAAAATTTCTAAAATAATCTAAAAGGAAGAATACTTATGATAGAATGTCCAAAATACAAATTCAGACTATCTGTTTTTCACCTTGTTTCACACAGAAAGGCAACTGGCCGTGATGGACAGCTTATGGTGTAACTGCTCTGCTCGGTGGGAGATGGAACAGGTTTAGCTGGATTGCAGGAGCTGTGCCAGCTACAGGAGACAGCATAATCAACCCTTGGCAAAACCTGCCTCATCATTCAGCTGAGCGACTGCCAGCCAGAACCCCGCTGCTTGAAGGATGGTAACACTAAGGAGAGACTTTCTGGAAGGGAAATTAAAATTCAGAAAAGAAAATAAGACAGTGATTTTTCTGGGGTTCATCAAGATTATAAAAGACTTATTTTCTCTCAATCCTCCTTGCAAGGAAATGCAAAATTTTAAATAAACTTGGTACTTGTTTCATTTGGATGCATTAAATGATTCCTTTGAGCCTGTAAGGCCTATCATCCCTGAACAGACTTGTGCAGCTGCTGCACCTAATTTCATTTTGGCATGGAAAGAGGTTAGGACATGTCTGTGCAGTGCAGTCTCACTCTTCTCCCTCAAAGCAGGAGCTAGCATCATGAGTCAATAAAATTTAAAAGTGCCTTTCATCACCTACATTTGTACAGAGTGATTGCAACTTCAAACAGAACGAATGTAAGTAAAGGAGGCAGAGCATTGTATACAGGGTAACAGCTGATTGACAGGCAGAAATATAATTATGGATGATAAAAAAGGGAAAACAGAAATGCAAACTATTGATTTCTTGGACTAATTTAGAGCTCCGTTCCTGATGTTGATCAACAAGGCACGTTCACTTACAATAATCCAAGGGGAGTTTGTATTATTCACACGTCACTTAGGACAGTGAAGGTTAAAGGGACTTATTTTTCCCCATCCTTGTTTTTCTGGTGATCGAAATATATTTGAAAAGAACTTCTGTCTGAAATAGATATAGGATTTCAGACTCTAATGCAAACTGGTAAACATATTGTCATAATAAAAATCAAAGCACAGCAATCACCAGCTATCCAAAATCCCCAGCATTATCTTGGATATAGGGATGAACATATGAACTCTTGTCAAGCTGTTTGAGTCTAGTGCAGTGTAAAAAAGCAATTTAATATGGATCACAGAGAAGTCAGAAACCAAGACACTGCTGATCCAGAGATCAGCAATCACTGTCAAAGCAGACAAAGCTGCTGTTTCATAGTTCTTGGCCTCTTCTGCATCGGACTGGCACCCAGTGCCTCCCTCCCAAGCGATCGGGGATTCACTTCTCGTTAGAAGGAGGGGTGGCAGAATCCCCCCTCCCCGTCAATCCATGCCAACTAAGTTGAGAAAACACATAAAGGGCTCTTCAGTCAGTTCAGTAAGAGATAAATTGAGTGAGGGAAGGCTCATATATATTTTGTTTAAACTCTATTAGATTTATCTAAATTCCAACACATTAATGGTTTGCTCAGTTCCCAGTCCCCCCAAACAAAAGAAAGATGCTGACCAGCAGAGCACCCTCCACTCTTCCACAGACCCTCAGACACCCTCTCCCGTTGAAGACCAATCATAGAAATTAGGCTAAAATGAGGGGTTTTTTTTTAAAAGAAAGCATACAGGAACCTTACTCTGCGTTGATTACTCTTGATTTTTTAAGCTGGCAAGACTAATAAGCGAAGAATATACTTTCCAAGTTAAACCTGCAAGGACAATTCACATCTTTCCTCTATCTGCTCGCCTAGCAGCATCTGTAGATAATACCAGTTTTCAACACTAATATCTGTAGCATAGTATTCAAAAACAGTCATCAGTCCTTGGTCTGGGCCTACAAAACGTGGGTTTCTGCAACTGATCCAATCAAGCACTTCACAGCATTTGGTTTCTAGGATCACAGAAGGGCAGATATACCACTGAATACGACCAGAGATAAATAACCTCTCACTGAAAATCAGTAGCTTGAACTCTAAAGAACTAACTTACAACTTAAAGAGCATTATTTTGCCAGATTATCTGCCCTGATGAAATAATATTCCAACAAACAGAAGAATCTTGAAGCCTTCAAGATCGCAGGCAACAAGCAAAATCATCTACGTCTATAGGACTCGATCACATCCAGCATCTTGCTCTTCCCTCTTCTGTCCCCCTCACAGGATTTCATGGTGCTGCAAGACAGTTTCCCTCTGCAGAGCAGCGAGGAGAGCAAGTTCACAAAAAACACAGCAAAATTTAGCAGTAGAAATGCCAGGAACAAAATTCACCCAGCAAGCCTACTAGCTGGAGACAAAGTAAGCTTTCTATCCTGACAAAGGCAATTTCAGAATGCCAAAAAGCAGAGCCTGCTTAGTACTGGACTGTAGAGATGTGGCCTAGGGAGGCCAGAAAGAGAAAACAGCACATCAAGTGACTTTATATGACTTCACATTCTAAGGAAAAACTTCTTCATCCATCCAGTTTGTATGCACAACAATAACTTCAGGAAAAAAACTTCCTCAACTGTTACCACTTGAAAAAATAATAGCACAAGAATCCCTTCCAGTCTCTAACTACATGAGTTTTCTTCTGAACTTTCAGAAATTCAGGGCAAAAACTCCTTTGAGTACCTATAAAATCTCAAGTAATGCATTCCTTTTTCCTGGAGGGCCTGTCTTAAAATGCCTCTGATAATGCCAAGAGTTGATGTCTCTTTCTCTGAACAGATGGTAGCCACAAAGGCAGTATTAATGCACAAGTGAAGTAACAGTACCTTGTACAAAAGCTCAAACGGACTTTCTGTGAAGCAGAGCTAGTCATGCTTTAGAGAAAAGTGTTTTGCACCTTTACTTTATGTAAACAGGTGATCTTGAATCCTTTAACATCGAGATGGAAACCCACACACAACACATTTAAACCCCAACCCCATTGCTCATAATATAGTCGAATGGGTTGGTTTACTAACATTTTCTGGTTTTATAATATACTCCAATATACATTTAATAGTTTATACCTTTGAATTAGCCCTAGTTTTGAGCAGAAATTTGATGAATAATTTATTTCCATCTAAGAACAGCTCACATTCAGTATCAAGCATACCATCTCTTATTCAGTCACCAAATTATTCTGAATAATTTGTGACCCACACACTGTGGGGTCATAGTTTATTGAGGCTATTAAAGTTGCTCTGACTTTATTATTAAACTATAACCATCTTTAGCACAAATATACTGGCAAATTCAGAACTTCATCCATGAAATCATGAAACCCAGAGGTAGTCTTTTTCAGCTTTATTACGAAATGGCAGAATGAAGCCCAAAGTCTTTTCTGATCACATAAGACATGAAACTGACACCAAGATAAAGAGCCAGAGAAAAGCTGTATAGCTTCATGGTCTTCTGAAATGACAACTTCATGTCAATCCATGCTGTATAGTATTTCCCTTGTCATCTGATATAGTCACTAGTGTTAAATAATACAGCCTTTTTCTGTTATTGCCTAAAATCAAGTTCAGTATACAGCATGCTATATACACTTGTATCAGTGATAAAGAGCAATACAAATAGTCTGTTGTAAACTCTGTTAAAAGAAATGGCAAGTATTGTTTTTATAAAACTTGTGTTGGCTATACATGGAGATTTTCCTGTTTTCAAGCCTGATAATCTGCATTGCAGCTACGTTGTATCCCTCCCCCCCGAACCCCTCCCCAAAGCTCTTTTAAAGAAAGAACACTACTTAAAATGTGGAGAAAGTAATGCTCATATTAACACAACTTACTGGTAACCAAGTCTGCTAAAATCAGTATTTTCATAGATCAGAAAAAAAGGAGCATATTTTTAACATACTCTTACCTGTAATCTACAGTTTGAAATTCTTATAAGAAGAACAGATATTTAGCATCAGATTCTTGGTTATGTTTGGGTTATTGTTTTTCAGGGTTTTTTTCCCCCTCTCCAAATGTAGACTTTGCTTTTTTGGTATAGTGTAGAAAAAAACTGTAATCTGCCCAGCTAGAACATAAGCATAGTGCTGCCTTTGACGAATGTCATTAAGCACTAGAGAACTCTATGACGACGCTATTGTCATATACACATATGTCTATTAAAATCTCTTAGCACTGATGACAAAGATCAGTTGATTATAGCTCAGGTCATTTTTTTATATTGTATTAATGACACCAACTGTTCTACAGGCTGAACTTCTAGCTATTACAAGGCACACCTGCAAAAATGCATCTCTTCTGTTTCGCTTTTTTCCTTGAAACAAGCTCTACTATGATTACTCCTAGCTTGCAAAGCAAATACTAATTTCAGCATTTCTTGCCTGTATTATGATTTTAACACAGTATGTGTTATTCACCTAGGAAACCTTCCTTTTTCTGCTTCAGCAGTTACGATTTCTGCCTTTTTCTGACCTGAATGAGGAACAATCCATTACAACTGCACAAACCAAAATCGCACTGCTCATGTCTGTCAATCATTGCGAATACAGTTCTAGAATTTCTCCACAAATCTTTTAAGTGTGTTAGCTATTTAGTCTAAGATGTTAGATCTTTAGTGTAAGACATCTCTACAAATAAAAAGCAGCAGTCTCCAACCTACAGTGACTGACTGAGACAAAGGGAGGAAAATAAATTGTCATACCGGTGAACTCCACTGTTGCACATGATGATGTGACAAGCTCCAAGCCTGCTACAGAGTTCGGAAGAGACTGAAAGCAATCCAACTCCGGAAGCACTGCACGCCGTGTATGCGCAGGCGGCGGTGCGCTTGGATCGGATAAAGGACCCTATCAGTCGGTAAAGTTCATCCGAGCAATTGAGAGGCCTCATCAGCTGCAGGAGAGGGAGGGGGAGAGAGAGAGAGAGAGAGAGAGAGAGAGATATTTAAATATTTGCTATTGAGAGCACATGAAACGCTCTTTTAGAGCGGATCATCACAGATGCAGATGGAACGGCAGGGTTGGCTGAGAAAGCCGAAGCCAAATTCCATAGCATAAATGGAGAGCACAGTGTTCTGTTACAGGACCTACCACAACTTTTTCAAACTTTTAAATTCTTACCGTCACTGACCGTTTCATTCCCAGTGCTGCCTATAGAAGTGTTTTTAACTTCAGTAAATAGACCATCTGTGCCATTTCCATTAAAGGTATTGGCAAAAAAGGGAAGCCCAGGAAGAGGCAATCTACAACCATACACATATACAGGAGGGATGCCAAGGCTGGTTAATAGACTCACTGAGGAAATCAGCTTAAAATTAAGGCAACACTGTCCTTTTTTTTATGCAAATGTATAGTTCCTAATTCTGACTAACAACATAGAAAAATAAAAATGAAAAGAAGTGACAAAAACATACTACAAATCAAGAACAGTACACTTTATAGCCAGACTTGGAAACCTCAGCATCCCTGTACGGGAAATAAATGATCCACCTAGTAAAGAAGGCGGTTTCAAGTGGAAGGCTGTAAAGAAGACATTCACAAGACAGCTTTGTAGACCTCATCATTCCAAATCTCCTATTCTGTTTATTCCAGGAACACTTAAAGATTCCAACAAACCCCCATGCTACTCAAAGAATGAATTTTTTGAAAGGCAGATTAACTGCCTAAAGACTTTTTTAACTAATTAGGGAAATGGCAGCCTCACTTGCTCCTAAATGAAGGTTACTTTATTGGAAAGTAGAGAGGTCAAGTAAAAAAATTATAACAGTGAGCATATTTAAACCTGGACACAAATAGATATAACTTGGTTTAAGTCCTATTGGTTTAACTTGCATCCATTTAAATCGATTTTAGCTGGTGCTATTTACTAATGCAGAGCTACGGAGAATAAAGCAAAAGGCACAGCCACAAACAGATCACGCACTCACTCGCAGCTTCCTCCAATTGCAAAATAAATGCATTAGCTTAACCTAGCATCCCTTGGTCAGATCTGGATTATGAGATGCCTTTATCTTGCCCTTGAACTTGTCACTGAAATAGGTAGGGAGCAGGTTTAAGGGTAACAAGCACTCCACACACAGCTAAAGGTCTCCTGCTGCACCTGTGACTGCTCAGAAAGCCAAGCTGCCGGCCCACCAGGGAAGGAGAGGCACAGGCATATGTCCTCTCTCTCCCCTCCCATGCGGTCCAGCACGGATCCGAGAAACAGGAACCATCAGTCTGTTAACACTCGTGCTGGATGAGAGCGACATAAAAGTGTAGTCTGTTAGAGGGCTCAGCTGATGATCACTGCATTTCTCAAGCCACTGTAGCTCAGTCACTTTTGAAGTCAGTGTAGGCACGACCCTAGGAACTTCTTTTTTCCCCACTGTTGGGCTGCAATATGGGCATTAATTCTCCAACAATAGGAAAGAGCATTAAATGCATTTTCATAGCCCCCGGGATCTCTCATAGCCCCCGGGATCTCTCAGTCACAGAGGTTTAAAGCCAGATGAAGGCATTTGAAGCCAGCTTAAATGAGGAGGTTCAGAAGAAAGCCTTCTGAGCAGGATGCTGAAGGAGTATTTAATTTGTAACAGCGCTTCCAGTTTTCAGAACAAAGAACTTCTGCCTGCCCCTGCTCTCCCCCCACTGTATCCTTCCACCCTCCACATGCTCCTGGAGCAACTGCATTGCTCTGAAAGCACAGTGTGAAAGGAAAGCTATGGTTCCCCTGCTCAAATACACTGAAGCCCTCCAGCCACACCTTTTGATACAGAACCACATGGCACCACATTGACCACTGAAACAGAGGGGGGACAAAAAGCTGCAAGAGACTCCTCCTTTCCCTGCTCCCCTCCCCTTGGTGCCAGCTTTAAATAATTTCATCTTCTGATGGAATTAAGAAAGCCTCAGGAAAGGATTACAATAACACAGTGTGTAACATGCAAAGTTTAATTAGGAACTTAACATTTTTAATTACCTTATCTATATAAGCTGCTTTAGATGTTGAATTTGGAGGCAAGTTTGACTTGTCCAGGTAGAATGCCCTGAAAGAACAAACAGAATAAGGAAAAAACTGTTAATTATTTAAACTCCTGAACAAAATCTATTTAAGTGATTATTCCTAGACACCATCTCAGGTTGGAATTTTATTTTTTTAATTTCATGGTAAGAGTGGATCAAGGAATAATACAAGGGTAAACAGGCACTATCACTCTTTTTTTTCAAGTAATAAGGAACATTTTTTTGTTCTGGAGACAAAAACTGTCCCTCTGCCCTTTTACAGTACAGTGCAAAATTTTTAATACCTAGTTAGTAGAAAAACTGGATTTGAAAGTCATTTTCACCAAAGCTATCCATGAAAAGGTTTGTGGCAACCATCTAGATTTTAATAGTGACTGTGGGAAACATGGCATATAGAGTGCCTGAGCCTCATACACTATAATCTTTTTTGTATTAGCTGTATAGAACTGCAATAATATAAAACTGGAATCTCAAACACAAAACACAGTACTGACAGAGGAAACACAGACAGGCTCACAATAAAAAAAGAAACAAAAAAGCAAAAACTCTACAAGGGGCAAATATCCACCATACAAGCAAAATGGCATTTGCAGTGTGTGCACTCATGCATGCATGTGCAAATAAAAAACAACCTGCCTTTCTTTACAATTTCTGCAAACTTCTTTGAAAATGAATTAGTGCACGAAAGGAAAAGCCAAAAAAACCTGTCATTTACCTGAAGAACACCAATGTGACAGAATGTTTTTTTGTTGGAAGGGACCTTAGAGATCATGTAGGTCCAACCCCCCTGCCATGGGCAGGGACACCTTCCATTAGACCAGGATGCTCAAAGCCCCATCCAACCTGGCCTTGAACACTGACAGGGAGGGGGCAGCCACAGCTTCTCTGGGCAGCCTGTTCCAGGGCCTCACCACTCCCTAGGTGAAGAATTTCTTTCTTATATCAAATCTAAATCTAACCTCTTTCAGTTTAAAGCCATTACCCCTTGCCCTATCACTACAGGCCCTTGTAAAAAGTCCCTCTCCGGCTTTCTTTCAGGCCCCCTTCAGGTACTGGAAGGCTGCTATACAGTATCCCCACAGCCTTCTCTTCTCCAGGCTGAACAACCCCAGCTCTCTCAGCCTTTCCTCGTAGGAGAGGTGCTCCAGCCCTTGATCATTTTTGTGGCAGCCTCTGGACCCGCTCCAACAGCTCCATGTCTTTCCTGTGCTGGGTTCTCCAGAGCTGGACGCAGGGCTCCAGGTGGGGTCTCACCAGAATGGAGCAAGGGGGCAGAATCCCCTCCCTCGACCTGCTGGCCACGCTGCTTTCGATGCAGCCCAGGATGTGGTTGGCCTGCTGGGCTGCGAGCACACATTGCTGGATCATGTGGAGCTTCTCGTCAACCAACACCCCTAAGCAGAGAAAGCATACTTACTCCATCAGGTTTATCTATTGTTTACTAAAGTTCATCAACCCACATTCTCCCAGTTCCTTCTATAAGCTTTCACTTAATAATTAGTACCAGAAAAAGTTTTTATAAAATGGACAAATGCAACATGTGCCATTTTAAAAGACAAAGGTTGGCTAATTTCTGTGTGGCATAAAGGAGGCTGATATTTTGTACAAAGGGCTTCCATGCTATCCTTCTCTCCTAAAACAGGAAAACTTCTCTTACTCAACACCAGAAAGGAAAATCTTTAGCAAAGATCACACAGGCAGCACAGAGCTCTCCTTCTGTCCCCTTCAACTCAGGAACCCTAGAGAAATTCTTTTTCCTTTCTGTTTTATAAGCAAATTAACTGCTCACCATAGATGAGCTACCATTAAACATCTCGTAGGCAGAGGAAATACATTACCTGTCTCCATGATAACATCACAGTTTCTCTGCCTCTGCAGCATCGCTTAAGAAAAAAAGAGTCCCTGCCTATGGCAGCGGGGTTGGACCAGATGATCTTTGAAGGTTCCTTCCAACCCAAACGAATCAGTGATTCTCCAATCACAAAACTCATCCTGCTGGTTGAAAAGCTCCTAAAACCTGCTGGGGCAGCTGGAAATAGAAACACCTGGTAGGCTTCCCTACCTGGATGAGGCATCTGGTGAGAACCAGGCAACAGCTACCACTGCAGCACTTCTGGCCAAGGTTAAAACAAAACAGAACACACTGAACTATGGAACGTGTAGGGAAAAAAAAATGGATTCTCCAGTGGAAACCTCAAGGTATCACTACAATCCAGCTCCATTGCCTGTGCAAGAGGAGCAGACCTAACTGAAGGTCAGAGCTGAGCCACGACCCAGGCTGGAATTATGGAATGTGGTAATCAAATTTCAGTTGCAATAAAACATTAAAACAAATACTGAAAAGAATGTATCCTTGCACCCTAACTCTCAAATGACAGCATCATCTGGATCCTTCGGTCATGAAAACATTGATTAACATAACCTACATGGGTAAAAATCCCTCTCCCCTCTTTCTTCTGGTTTTATCTGTGAGTGAAGTTATTCATAGTTATATACTTGCAGGGCAAGGGGGCAGACTGCAGATTCGAATAGCCTTTTGTTCTTCAGTAATCTGGAACGACTGCACTGATAAAAAAAATCTCACCACCTTTAATGCTAATAGATTTTGCTTCCTATAGCTTTCCAGTTTTGAAAAGCATCTTCTCCGAAATTTAAGGTCTGAATTAATCCCCTTAGAAAGCACAGCAAAGCTCATCTAGTTCTGTTATTCCATTAAGCCTGCTGCATGATCCAGAATGTACTGTGTCAAAGGAAGCTGGAGACTATTGGAAGGAAAAGAGGTTTGCAGAGAAAATTACTCATAAATCACTTTGAGTGGTCACAGCACATAAAAGCTACCTCAGTAGCAACAGAGTAACCTTCTCCTTTGTTAGCAAAGCTACAAAACAAAGCATCTCCCTGCCATCCACCGAACATTATCAGACTGAAAGCCTATACTGTTTTTTCCTGCCATGCCACAGGAAAATCTGCTTCATTCAGAGTCTGTTCAGCACTCCCATTCTCTTTGGACTGTTATTTCAGCAAATTCAGCTGTCTTAAATGAAACTAGAAACCAAATATAGAACAGTACACACATTAATGGAGTGCATGGAAAATAATCAACTCAGGGTACAAAATGAAGCAACACGTACACTAGAATAGGATATACAATTATAGGAATTACTACATTAATTCAGTCAATTATTCATTAACCTAAAGAACAAACAAAAATCAACTATACACAACATTAATTTTAAATATCAAAATATCCTGTTACAAATGAAACTATTCCCCCCACACAACCAGATAACACTCCCAGATGTTTCTCAAGTGCTTTATTTTTATTGCTTTTCATAAAAACCGTCTTCAGTATTTTACAGAACATGACAAACTGTGGACAGCATATAAATTTCCAAAGCACTTAATTACTAAATGCTTGTTAAGGTCCTTAATCATATTTTATGGGGAAAGTTAATGGCAATCTTGGCATGGTGCCCAATTTGGACAATATTTTCTAATCCATTTCAAATGAACAAGAATGAAATCATAGCTCTTTGTCTGCAAATGTGATGCTGGTTTTGCTTCTAAAAGCCTTACAATTTCTCTATGCTGTAGCAGAAACGCCTTTCTTTAAAGAAAGGCTGAAAATCAAATAGGCATTAAAACTACAGGGGATTATTGCTGTGTTCCACTCTTGTAAGACATCCCCTATGTAACAACGTCAAATAATGGGACAAGTATGTCAAGGAAAACTTACACTTGAATGAGGTAACAAACATCTTAGGCTTCAAAAAGAAAAATCTATCAAAATGAATGTTTTCACAAGAAGTTTTCCCAGAACTTGACTACAAAGAAGATGCAGAAATACTGATGTTTTCTTAGTGAAGTCTTTTACAGGGTACCCTCCAAAATTGACCTGGACATGTAAAATCTTGAAAATTTGAAATGTTCGAAATTGAACCCTAAGGAGGCTCCAAACCTGTAGAGAGACACACTCCTAAGTAACTCTGTACATGCAAATAATTCAAGCAAAGCCAAGTTTCTCGTCTTATTCTCAGTTTGTTGTTCCAGGAAGCCCATAGCGTTATCCTAGATGTTGATCATCTTTGCTTTGAAATGTAAGGATAGTAAAGAGGATAAGTAAAGGACAGTAAAGAAGTGATTGGAGTGGGGGAAAGGGGGAGGGCAGATAATTGGGTTACTGCATTAAATAAAGGCTAGTTGGGGGTTCTGCTCTACAAAGGTTCACTTTGGTGATTTTATAGCAGAGAAGAATTTAGTCTTTTCTTCATTGCTGTGGCATACCTATAGATAAAGTCAAGAAAAGGATGGAAACATATTTTAATTCCACTTGATTTTCAATCCCTTGGTCACAAGATATTCAAGATCATGTAGATATGCATGGTCAAAGTGGCAAAGGATATATCAGTAGAGGTGCAGACTCAGGAAGTGTTAGGATTAGTGTCCCATTCTTCAGCTCAAACTACAAAGCATGTATTTATCACATTCATAAATAATATCTCTGTATTTGCATTTATATGCATACATACTTTTGTATTTCTTTAATAAGAATTCTCTGTTCTGCCATCTGGTTGTTAACAATATAGGTAAGCATGTGTATAGCGCGTGTGTTTTTTATATATACACACATTTGGCAATACCTTTACATGTATATAAATGCAATTGTTTCTGTAGTACAAAGTACCCATTGCAGAAAACTATTTGCTGTCACAGCAAATAAAGCATTTTACATGTTCTTTCTACTAAATGGTTAAGTCTCAATAAATGACAAATAACCAAGTATAATTCTCTCAGCGCATTCTAAGACCTAGTGATTTTAAATGATGCATCCTAACATCTGTGTCAGTGATACAATCCCGTGTAAAGTCTTATTAGTAGTTAGAGAAAGGTTTAATTATAACAAGAGAAAAATCATGACAGTATCACGATTTTAAATTCTCAAAGAGCATACATTCTGACTTTTCACAACTATTGTGCAAACTGCAGTGAAGAAGAGAGAATTGTAACACTATGTGGCTCTGAACTTACCATGGGTAATTCACATTTCATGTGTCAGTAACTCAGTAAACCCTTCCTTTGTATGTGGCACTGGTGAGGCTGCGCCTTGAATACTGTGCTCAGTTTTGGGCCCCTCACTACAAGAAAGACATTGAGGTGCTGGAGCGTGTCCAGAGAATGGCAACGAAGCTGGTGAGGGGTCTAGAGAACAAGTCTTCTGAGGAGCAGCTGAAGGAGCTGGTGCTGTTTAGTCTGGAGAAGAGGAGGCTGAGGGGGGACCTTATTGCTCTCTACAACTACCTGAAAGGAGGTTGTAATGAGGCAGGTGTTGGTCTCTTCTCCCAACTAACTAGCAATAGGATGAGAGGAAATGGCCTCAAGTTGCATCAGGGGAGGTTTAGATTAGATATTAGGAAAAATTTCTTTACTGAAAGAGTGGTCAGACATTGGAACAGGCTGCCCAGGGAGGTGGTGGAGTCACGATCCCTGGAGATATTTAAAAGCCATGTAGACATGGTGCTTAGGGACATGGTTTACCGGTGGAGTTGGCAGTGTTAGGTTTTCAGTGGGACCCAACGATCTTAAGGGTCTTTTCCAACCTAAATGATTCTATGGTTCTATGATTCCTGGCTTACTCAAGGCACAAAGTAACGAACCAGCTTTTGCCAGTCTCTATTGTAAACATAAGCAAACAGCACTGTGGGAAACAATGAAGTCTATGGGGAGGAGGATGTGACTGTAAGGCGAGACAAGCAAAATACACAGAGAAAAGAGGAGAATAATTAGATTCAGTCTGCACAGAAATACCTGCAAGTGAGGAGGGATGTTAAGAAAATTTCAAGAAATGAAACTTAAGGGCTTTCTTGGCAACTGTCTGCTTTAGTGGAAGAGACTGGGACCATAACTGGGACACAGAATTTCAGCCCTGGAAAGCCAAATTCCTAAAAAACTGGGCTCTTAAACAGAGAGGACAATTCTTCATAGTACTCCTCATTTTCTTGCAAGCCTGCAGAACCTGGCTAAACTACTGCTCTCCCACCAATTTAAACTCTCTCCCATCTGTGAAGAGGGCATGTTGAGAAACTGGTGTTTGGATGAGTACAAGTATCTGAGGTGCAGACTGAGGAGGATGCTTGCAAAGGAACAGCCCTACTATCCCAGCAGGCACATCACAGCCCTACTCCCAAACTTTATAAGCACACAAGCAGGAGATCATAGAAATGTAAGACTGGAAATGTGAAAACAGAAAGTCATGGATGACAAGTACTGCAAAAAAAAATACCATTTACTCTGTGTAACCCTGCCCACTTTTCACATGCTACATTTTAACCCCTGTTTTTCCAGGAATCTAGTCTCCAACGTGAGAGGGTGACGGAGCACTGGAACAGGCTGCCCAGGGAGGTTGTGGAGTCTCCTTCTCTGGAGATATTCAAGACCCGCCTGGACAAGGTCCTGTGCAGCCTGCTGTAGGTGACCCTGCTTCGGCAGGGGGGTTGGACTAGATGACCCACAGAGGTCCCTTCCAACCCCTACTATTCTGTGATTCTGTCTCTACCCACTTCTAAGAACACTTGAAACCATACTATTTGTGATGTGAAATAGAAGTTCTGGGGCCACAGACCAGTTACAGCTGCCTTCCTGCTTCTCCCATCATTGTCCAAACAGCCAAATCCACGCTCAACCCATTAGTACTAACTAATTGCTTCCATATTTGCCTTTCAGACAGTACATGTCTCCTTTTTGGCTCCTGATATTCCAGACATGGAAAACACTGTTAAAAAAGACCACATGCCAAATAGCCATTGGGTGGTCAGGGTTTCTTCTACAGCAACGAGCTCTACAAGCTGCAGGCCTGGGCTGGATTCGTCTCAGTGACCAGGAGTGAAAGAAAAGGCTCCACCGCTGATCATTGCGGATATGTGTTCTCTGCGTTTGCAGAGGATAAAGACAGCAGAATGAACCAGATAGCAAAGACTCAGGATGTGGGTCATTTTGAGATTTTTTAGTATAATCTGTTAAGACACATAATTTTCAATTTCAGAACACTACCTATAATAAATACTGATCACACTTTGTCAAAAGTCTGAAGAAACAATGAATTTACACTCACAGAAAGCACACAGCACTGAAAGAGAAAAAAAACACAAAGCTAAATTCAAGCCAGCTGGCAATATCTTTTAGACCAGCTAGACAAATTTAATTTACTTTGTCCAGGATCTCTCTATTCTCTCTCTGGTCTTGCTTCACTTCAATGCAATGAATGTCAATTTCTGTTCTACCTAAAATGCTTCTCATTAAGTTCATCAGGAGACAAATTTAGCTATTATTTCCTTGTTATGTCCTTCAGAGTGAATGCTTAATTTTCAGTCTGTCCTTCACAAAGATTTTGCATACGGAGAGAGTTCAGCCACCATTATCTAGTTCATTTGGAAGCACATCTTAAAAATCTAAAAGACATCAGATTTCCAATTTTTATAGTCATATAAACTACACGATAAATTTGTGTATGCAGTATTGCAGTCCAGTTTTACTGTTTTTTTAAACACAAAGCAATGTATCAAATGCGTGGTATCGAAAACAGGAAAATAGTTTTTCACCTATTTTGCAAATATCCCATGGCACTGAAAAGCAAATATTGTCACAGAATCACCCTCTGAAACCTGTAACTTTCCTCAGGTTACTCTCTTCTGAATTTGATGACAATGACAAAAATTGTTAATGTTGCTCATTAACATGATGCTCACCGAAGTGGATAGACATGAGGAAAAGGAGAGTAAGACTACAATCACAGGACAACAGGGGCACAAGGACAAACAGCATAAGCTTCTTAACCACATAAGCAATTTGGAAAAGCTTTCCACTGGAAACAGTGGGGGAAGGAATCTGCCAGTTTTAAGGTGGATTTTAATGCACTTCTTACAGGAACTGATAAATGATCTGGTCTTTGTGATAACACGGGTATTGTCTTGAGGACCCATCAGTTTGTTCCAGAGACAGACAAGCTCTTTCCTTCATAGTAATTAACTGTTTCTAAGTGGATATGTCCTTTATGTCTTTGGCTCTCCTTTATACCAAAGCAACTATTAGAAAATTTTAGTTCAGCCTGAAGCCATGAGTGCCATCACATCTATTTTCTGTCTTGACTAAATTACATAGGATACGTAAAACATCAGCTTGCCAAGAAGCCTGCAGCTTGAGAGGCTGCTGTGCATGTATACGTGTGTATAAATAAAAAAGATGTTATATTCCTCAGACAGATTTTGTTCCATGCTTGCATAAATTCTAGGGGCAGAAATAGTTTCCTTTTCTTGTCTTCTTAAAAATTAAAAAAAAACCCAAGAAAACCCAACAACATGAAAACGTTATGGAATATAACATCCCTGAATAAAGAATTAAATTAAATTTGCCATCATTCTGTGGAGGGTTACCTACTCCATAAAGTAAATACAGGAGGCTTCAGACAGAGAAACTGTTTGAAGTTACACTGTAAATGAAACACTTTAAAATGACAAATACTACATACAGCGTAATCAAATGTTCAATGTAATGAGGGTAGTTAGCTAAATCATTTGTGATTAGATTCACTGATTATAATTGCTGCCTTAGCATAACAAACTTGCATTTACCCCCTAAAATGATATCAAGAAAGCAGCAACATAGGGAAAAAAACCACAAAAAACAGTCTTTTCCCTTTACTGCTTGCTTTAATTTCTCTTCTATTATGGCTGTACAACAGGCTACAAAAGCAGCTGCAAATAACCCTGGATACAGCTGACTTCAAAGAGTAGTTCCACATCACACAAAACGGCAGGCAGGAAGGAAAGAACACTTTTTCCAGACTTCCTTTGTCTATTGATGCACAGGCAAGTTAATGACTACACAGTGGTAATTAGCACCCACACCAGCGGCAGGGATGGAATAGTGATCCTCAGCTGTCTGTCCCACAGCATGATCCTATCTTTGGAGTGAAGAACTGGGTCATCATACAGTCAGGGACATCACAAGAAAGTGCCATGCTGGGGATAAAAGTTACGGGAAAGTAGAGCTCTCCTAACTTCACCTTCATCTATTACTTTGCATATTTCCCTCTGAATATTCCTAATCCAAGCCACCATAACATCAGCAACCAAATTTTAAAGGTGTTTAGATGTCTAAATGCAAGCATAGGTGCTGAAGAGGCATTAAAATGTTATGAAGCTAAAAGCCAGCGATTTCACCCATTTCTCATCAGCTAAAAATTATCTCCACTGACAGATTTGGAATCCAAACAGGTATATTGATGTGCAGTTTTAGGCACCTATATTCCACCATAGTTTGCTCTTGCAGTCAACCATGTGCAGCAAAGCACACTGCAGAGACCCAGAGCTGGAAGTGTGCTTGATACAGTCCCAGCCCTGCACCCCACTGAATGACCTCTGCCCTGAACATCCTCTCTGCCTTTGAGATACATCCCTCATGTGCACAGGCACGTCCAGAAGAAAACTCATAAAAAGCAGATGTGCCTGGAGTTTTCTGACTAAGAAGCTATCCAGGAGCACCCAAGAAAACTGCTTTTTAATAGAATATCATAAAAGGGACCCAATTTTTTGCCAGAAAGAGAATTCATAGAATCATAGGTTGGAAAAGACCTCTAAGATCATCAAGTCCAACTTTCACCCCAACACCACCATGCCTACTAAACCATGTCCCAAAGTGCCACATCCACACATTTATTGAACGCCTCCAGGGATGGTGACTCAACCACTTCCCTGGGCAGCCTGTTCCAATGCAAACAAATGAGAAAAAAAAAAAAAGACTAATCTGATAAAATGTCAAATACTCACAGAGAAATGAAGACTGGAACAGTAAGCTTCCCTACTACTGTAGACTGAAGGTCCCTTCCTGGACCATCAAGTCCAAACCTCTTATAACTTGACAAACATTACAGAAGTTGTTATTCCTGCACTCACTGAGGTCCATTTTAAGAAATGGATTACTTTTGGCAGGAAGCTAATCCAAAACCTGATTTCTATGAGGATAAAAACTGTTCTCATATCCAACTAAATGTCTTATCTTAAAGTCACTATTCAGTCCAAGGACTGGCTGAGTTATGGCCATTCAGCTGACCTGTCTGTCAGGGTCTGTCCCAGCTTCCAACTGGCCCGTGTTGCAGCCAACCTTTTGGTCACAGTAATGATCGTAAGATTTACTTCTATGCAACATATAATAATAGCCCCCAGACTGAATCTCACTCTGCAGGAAAGAAACCTTTACCAAATACAAAAATTACATTCAAAGGGCAGAACGTATTTTAACTAAATAATTCTTAATGCAGTAATGCTTCAAAAATTACAAGTAAAGTTTACCCTCATGCTTTTACAATTACATGACTCAAGATTTGCAAGAGAATACTTATAACTAACCAAGCAGTCCAAGTAAACATAGTGCATTTGTGAGTTTTCGTTATTTCTATCACCCTTTGTAGTAGTTACGGATTCAAATACCATTGCACCCTGCACTGTTGAAGCAAAATGGTCTTTGGCACCTGGAAAAGCAAAAGGACTGATTCAGGATGGAAAAAGCCTATTCACATGGCACGGAGTACCAAAGGAGGAAGATGGGGAAGAGTGGGAGGAGGCAGGAGAATACATAATGGGCTCACTTAACATCAGCCTCTGTACAGGTCAGATACACAGGTTCCTTCTGGTCCTCTTCTAAATTAGAAGACAACTGCTGAGCTATCAAACACACAGTAATAACGATCTTTAAATCTTTGCTGACCTAATTACTTTCACTTGGTTGTACTGCATGTTTCTCATTAGCAAACAATTTGATGAGGTTAAATTTACATTGCTGGCAACTACCAGCACCAGCCCAACCTGCAAACAGAATTTGAGTATAACTTTTTTTTCCTTATCAGTGTCAGAGAAACTGAAGTAGTGAACTACAAAAATAAGTGCAATCGCTGACCGTGAAAAAGAAATCCAGCACCATCAAGAATAGTTGTGGGCCAGATGCTGAAGATTTCCCAGCAGTTTCAGAAATTTCATAAACTAGGTGTTGTGTGGTTTTAAAAATAACATCTTTATTAAGATAAAGGACTTCCTATATATTGCTGGGGTAGGGGATTTTGCCTCAGGAACTGTAGAGAAACTCAACTTTAGCTGGGCTTAGAATAAAAGTTCCCTTATATTCTTGATTAGATTCAAATAGCTAGGGTTAAGTCCATTACAGAAGATGGAGGGACATTCTCTCCCTTCCACATAAGAATCAAATTCTACAGCCAGTTTTCAACTGTCTTTCTTTCATTCATTCTCAAAAAAATTATAATCTTATCATTACTACTTCATAGTTGAGGTAGTATTTGCAAAAGCCCCAAAGCAAGAACCATGAAAGACAAAAGCTCTTGTGATGCCCAAATCAGTGTCAAGGAGGACAATTTTACACTTGGACGTATTGTATCACTTCTGACAGTGTGGAAAAGCTGGTCACAGTTCCATAGTTATGAATGAAATTTGCAATAAAAGCAAGGATTAAGCTTCTTGACTTTATATGGTGGATAAAGGTTATCCTTCCTGAAATCTACTGAAAATTTACTAATATATCTCTTGATTTACTAAAATAAATAAATTCTAAATTAATTCTTTTAAGGCATATATCAGTATCAGATTTGTGACCCAAAAGACATCACATTCCTCAAAAATGTTCTATGTACTCAAACTTTAACAAGGCTTTACCACAAGAAATGAAGAGGTAGCAGAGTTAAGGTACTACTGATTTTTTAATTTTATTGTCCTGCTTGGGTACATGCCAAGTTAGGCCAACATATCCATTTGTAAGTGGGACCATACACAACGAAGTGGTCCCATCTGTTTCACATTATTACAGCATTATTATCTAAATGCGTCAGGAATAAGAGAAACTGAACTTGCATTAAGAGTTCTCATCAACGGATGGCTTGGCTGCAGTGTCACTGCCAACCAGTGGCTTCATTCCCACTAGTCCCCATCCTGTTCTCCCACTACCTTCTCCTTTGCTGTTGCTCTCATTTGTTTTCTGCTGCTCTAGCAACAGAGAGAGTATGAGACGGTAATCAGATGGTCATTTCACAAGCAAGCAATGCGTTCCTTTTCCATGGAGAAAGAATGGTTTATGGATTGTGTCTTGAATGACTGACTTTACTACTGATTAGGTGGTTCTGCACAGAGGATTCCTTCCACATAAAGAGTTTAAGATAGTATTATTGCACTTCAGTATGTTTCCAGGGAATATTCAATTTCACTTTTTTGTTCTTCTTTAGAGCAATTATCCAAATGTTAATATATTTTGCTGCTGTAGTTACTTTATTAGATTCTCCTGGCCAAACACCTACACAGGCTAGCAAATGGGAGAACGAGAATGAAGCGTCTACTTTTCTGCTCTTCACATTATGTCAGTGAATTCCCAAAGCTGTTTGTGCCTCATTTAAGAAATGGGTAGAGTTCACCAGAAAGCAAACAAAAAAAAATCAATCACTGAATTTTCTCATCAGACATTAGATGGCTGGAAAAAAATATAAAATTTTTCTACTCTTGTGACTGGACAGAGCAACTCATGGTAATTTTTGCTGAATGTTAACTTCTAACTTCTCGCAAAACTAGGCCTTGGAGGTTTGCAAGTGATCAGAGCTGTGAATCACGACACCTTAAGAGGAATGTACCTCATTAGAGCCACAGCATGAATGGAGGTCCTAACACACAAGGCAAGCAAGGTCAGGAACACTAGAGTGTAAAGGCTAACTTAACAGTGCAGAAATCAAAAAAAGTCAGAACGATGAATCTTGGATCTTATTCAATCATGCACCAAAAAACAACCACCACACAGCACTTTAAACTTCAGTTTAAAGATGTGTCATAGAAACTGAGTCGAAAAGCAGAACTTGGTCAACTAATCTGAGGAATGTTGGTTTATTACCCACCGTAGTTTCTGGTTATACTGCTTGACTTTTTCGAGTGAGGCTGCGTTAATCTGAGCTTGAAATTCTTCTACCGAGACACTGTCTCTGTAATAATATCCTTCCATGCTCTCCAGTGCTGTGAAGAGAGAAAGGAGAATGGAGAAGAGAAAAATCAGTATTAAATATTTAGTATTCGCCTTCTTTGTAGCTTTGTTCACAGACTAGCGAATTACTTTTTAACCTTAAGGCTGTGACCCCACTGTGGATTGCCGAGTTGTTTCCATATGTCATCAAATTCATATAGATCTCTCTAAGATTTCATTTACAAGAAAAATTATATTTCTTGCTCTGTGGAAAATATAAAGGAGAGAGCTAGTTTGAGTTCTGTTGCTCTAATTAAAGGACTTCTGCCCTGTGAATGTAAATGTGTTTTTTAGTTCTGATATATCCTGGAAAAAAACAGTAGAATGAGCTGGGGTAGAAGAAAGAAAGGATTAATGTACCAGCTACTTTCACACAGGGAGACCTAACAACTTGTTGCGAAGCCTTATTTTAGAAGATGTGGAGCACCTGAATCTCTGGTTATTCTCACTGATAATCTGAATGCCTTCTTCCGGATCAAGTGAGACAAACTCCTCTGGATCTCTGAAAATGCCCTACAAGCTCCTTTTCAGGGATCAAGTTAGTTTCTAAAGTCAACTAATTGACTATGTCCACCTTTGATGTATTCTCTTCACCAAAGCAAGGATGAATACTGCGACAAGAATTCAGGAATTAAACAACGACTTCCATTACAGGAAGGACTGTATGTCCTTCTCATATGATCATTGCACAGAAATTAAAAGGAGGAAAAAATGAACACACAGTCATTCCACTGTGGCATGCTCTTCCTAGCAATAACTTTCTAAAAAAGAAAGAAAAAATAGAACATTCCCCCAGCCACTTTGATATAGATACTAAGGGAAGTTTAACCTTCTCTTCAGCCAAGCCAAATTAGGTGTTTAAAAGGTTCTCAAAAAAATTTGGACTGGAAAAATCAGGATCTTCATTTTAAGAGGTTAACCTTATTATAACATAAATGACAGGCTCTTGGTGAGTGTAGGGTTTTGGCAAGAAGCATTAAAGATTTTACAGTTAAGAATATTGCCACTTTAATAATCCATACACATTCTAAGAATCCATCACCCTATCAGAAAATGCAAGCAATAAGCAGAGTTCTGATGGAAACATACTGCTGTCTTACAGCTTCAGCTGCACACAGAATATTAATTCTGCTTGTACTGCTTAATATGACCAGTTAATAAATAATTCATTCATTGTGAAAGAACATGCAAATTGCACTCCCCTTCTGTGCTTTCAGAGTTTGTAATTGTACTTCTATGCAAAAAATACTAAATTTCAACAGAATTGCTTCTTAGCTTCCTTGGTGCTAAGTCACACCAGAAGGACCCCACAAAAATATCGACTGAACTCCAGTTATAATAGCATGTTAGTGCAAACAGAGTTGATAATCCATACTGCTTAGTTTACTGGCTTCAAGTTGGTTTTATCCAATTAGATCACCCAACCGGGAAACTCAGTCATCTGTCAGGACTGGCTGGAGCACACAGTTCTGCCTTTAAAGGCACTGTGGGGGTCACGCTTACGGCTGCTGGCAGGGAATCCCACACTGTGTGCTTTGGCTCTCCCCTTTTTTGAAGGGTTTAACATTTTCCTGCCTAATATATTATAAGGCTCTTGGGTAAGGAAGCTTTCCTTACTAACTGAAACATGTTGTACAGTATTCTTGAATCTATGTTAGGACATTATAGCCTGAATGCATGGGCAACTGAATGGAAGAAAAACCTGAAAGGATGAGCAGGCTCAAAGGGTAGTATCTAATGGGACATGAACTACCTAGGGGCCTATTATAAGCAGAATACTACTGGGTTCTATATTGTTCAACATCTTTATCACTGACCTTGAGGAAGCCCTCCAGGGGCGCTGACAGAGTGCCCTCTTGTCAAGTTTGCAGCTGATACCAAACTGGGGAAGCAGTGGATATGCTCAAGTGCTGGGCAACCTACAGAGGGACCTAGACAGGCTGGAAGAACGGTCCAGCAGGAACCTTGTGAAACTGAACAAAAACAAATGTCAAGTCCTGCACCTGGGAAGGTATAGCCTAAACAGCAGCTCTGAGGACCTCGGGGTCATGTCAGACAGCAAGCTGAACATGAGCCTTCAGTGTTCTCTGTCAACCAAGAAGGCCAAGAGCATCCTAAACTGTATTAACACAAACATGGCCAGCAGACTGAAAAAAATGCTTGTCCTCACTTCACTCAACACTCATTAGACAGCATCTTGAATACTGTGTCTAGTTTTGGGCCCCACAGCACACGAAAGCTGTTGACCCACTGGAAGGACTTGAGTAGCAGGCCACCAAGATGATCATGGTGAGGAGAAGCTGAGGGACCTGAGCTTGTTCAGCCTGTACAAGTGATGGCTTTGAGGATGAGCTACTATCCAGGTGTCATTAGCTACCAGGAGGTCAATGAGAAGACAGAGCCAGGCTCTTAACAATGGTGCATGCTGGCAGGACAAGAGGCAACAAACGTAAATTGAAACAAGAGATGCTTCAACTTGAAGAAAGAAAACACATAAGAAAACAATACATAGACTTGTAATTTTATACATGGAGCCATGCAACACTGCATGCAACACAGAGATAAATAGATTGATGTGCACTGACTTGTACCTTTGCTCAACTATTCCAAAACCATGATTTTCTAAATGTTCCATTTGAAAACTTCATAAAACATTGTCTTCTAGGTAGGAAACAGCTTAGCTCTGTTACACTTGAGAAGCCAGAATTCACTTCACAGAGGAACTTACAGAAAATTTCTACATTTGTAGCTAATAAATTTCAGCTAAAGATGGGGATCTACTGAGTAAGTTTGATGGCAGCTCAGCTAAACCTCACAGGAAAGAAGTAAAAAATAGAATCCAAATTCACTTATTAATGAGGAAAAAAATGCAAAATAATGATTTAAACACTAAGATTGAACTTCTTATCCAGGACTTCTTATTCTTGGAGTCTAATGGACTATTTTGGAGGAGGATCCTTGAAAATTAAAGAAATTTGATATGATAAAGAAATAAGAAATCTCTATATTACTGAAAATGAATACGCAGATGTAACACTTGTAAGAATCTTTGCCCTTTTCCTTTAGCTGACTACAAAGATGCTTATCCTAAGACTCAAATATTTTGGGCTTCTGGAAACAGAAAGGGAAAAAATTCTGTAAAATAAATTCTGTAGCATATTGAATCCCATCCCGAATCAAAAAAAAAATTAGTATTTCCAGGATTTCATCTGAACCAAGGTATTTTCTGTTCTCTTTCATGTGCCTTTTTGTCTGCTCTACTGAATTGTCTCCTGCTCAGTGTTCTCATTTTCCCCTATACCTGAAATCAATCTCTTCAAAAGAAATCCACTGAAGTCTGTCTTTATTAGTTTGTTTAAAAATCAGACTTCAGGGATCTTATTTTTAAAAAATTGTGTGCTTTAAGTTTACAGTAAGTTTGGCTACTTCTTCATGTGTCCTACTGTTTGCTATTTCTTTTTACACTCTCGTCATCTATCGGAGACCATACCCTCCTAGAAACCTTCATTTGTATGCCTGACGTCTGCCTATTCCACATAGACCCTGGAAGCCTTTCACAAGGTATGGAGTACTTTCAGCTCCCTCTGAAATCAAAGGCAGCTCAAGGCAATCAGCACCTCACATTCACCATTTCAGTGAATCAAACTCCACACTCCTGATGAGTATAATGACTCTGCAGCTAACACAGGCTGCCTGCAATTTATGAACAGCCTGAGCATCAGCGCCACCATTCATCACTTCGGTAACGTTTGCAGTGTCATAACTACAAAAACCTGAAAACGTTACTTAAGTCTTCACAACATTTTAAAGAGACAGAATTGCCAGGGGATAACAATTTAGTCCTTAAATTTGAAGTAACAGGAAAAGATTACAACACTTCTAATAGCAAGTTTCATGGTCTGACTATGGTCCACTAACATCTACTAAGAACAAAACAATACTGATGAAAGAAGATTCACTCTTTTGTGTTGGAATCATACAACAGGTATAAACTTAGAAATGTATACCCATGTCTCTATTATCAGAAATGTCAGCATTTCTTAAATTCACCTTAAATAACACACTTAAATATAAGCATTGTGCACTTACTGTTACAAAGGATTTACATCAGAGTGAAAAAGCAGGGTTTTAAAGAGAGTTAAATATTATCTGAAAGAATTGGAGGGGAGGGCAGAATTAAAACTCAGGTTACCTTGTGAAAAAAGTACCGGGTGGATTTTAAATCCCCCTCCATTCTTCAGCCTTTGAGGAAGCTGTTCAAAATGGTAACTATCCAGGTAGAAGTAAACCTTCAGGGTTTGCCGGCTTCCTTCTGCTTGGTATGTGATTGGTACATCTGAAAACACAGTCAATGTTACTATTTCATTAAAAGAAATGACACGTTGTTTTCCAGAAACTGCTGCACCCAAAATTCACACGGTTAGATAAAAATCACTGCAGATACAAAACAAATGTGTGCAGTATTTTACATTATACTCGGTGTTGCTGTGGTCACTTTTGGCCTATCCATTATCAGGAAACAGACAACCAGAAAAGCAGTGACTGACATCTTTGCCAGCCTGTCAATGACTGAAAAAACACTAAGCAAATAATTTAGTTGGCAAAATCCTACTTGTATTCCCTGTAAATCTGAAGAAACATCTACGTGCAGAACACAGTTTAAAATCACTGGAAGGATACTTTTAGCCATATTTCACACACCTTCCTCAGGCGCACAATGTATAAGGTCAGTGTGACACGTAGATTCTCCTCAGATTTGTGTGGGATAGAACACAAGTAAATATACAGTAGCTACCAGCATACTCATGAAATTATTATTAAAAATCAGGACCTAACTGAGGAAACAAATTTATTATGGTGGAATATATAAAACTGTAAGAGCACATTTCACTACACTTTGACAAGCTAGATGTCACAATACATCAACTGGCATAGAGTTCAGGGCAACCAGCAGTATCATTTTTCAGTTACAGTGATTCCCCAACATACGTCTTGTGTATTATGCCAGATGATTAACATGTAATGACCATTAGCAAAAGTTAGCAAAAATTTTCCATTTACCTAAATCTCTCAGAGGAAGCCGACTCAATTCAATTTAAGTTTTGTATGTATTTCCTGTTTCAGTATTATTTCCATACATAAGACTCCAGAATGAAAGCAGTAACAATAAAATTTAGCAATTTGCATTAATAATATTATAATGTAATTTTTACACTGTGTGCATAAATTATTTTGTACCTAAATGGAAAAAATACCAAAGGAACATTTTTCACTATTTTTGGTAATATGAAAAATACTTTTTTTTCCTTTCATTGATTATGTGGAATCATAAATGGAAAAACCAAATTTGCCAGATCCTGTCTTCTGTAGCCAGAGTCAGGATGACTGTGGCAGCAGCACTTAAACCAAAAGGAAATACAGGGTTTATTACAATCCTAGAACATGCGGAGTTTCCATTTCTCTGTGTTTTAGCACAGACACCTCAGCTGGAAGATGCAGCAATATGAACAGTTCATGACATAGTCATAGGGTTAACTACCCACCAGGACACCCTCCTGTAACTCCAGTTCCATGTTGTTACCTGGCTTGGCAGGGCTTGTTTTTAAAACGAATGCCCTGAACAGGGTCCTTACTTGAGTTATACAGAAATAAATATGGTCTTACATAGGCTAGTTCCTACCTGACTACCAGCCCTGCCCTACCAAATTCTTCAGCTCATGGACAGCTTTGTGGAGGAGCTTTGTGTCTTCTGGTTTCGGTTATTGCAGAAATTCTCTCATGTGTGGTCTTGTTCTGGCAAGGGAATTGTTTCAGAAAAGCTTGATGTGAAGCAGACATGCTTTCCTCCCTTCCCAGGGGAGTTATGAGACTTAGGAAAAAATGAGGGCTTTTTGCTTCCTAAACAAAGTTCACTGCAGGAAAATCTCTACTGGCTGAAAACATATTAATAAAAGAGTGGCTGAAAATGAGTGAAGAGTAGAAACAGCAGACTGTGAAGACAGTCCCTTCCTGCAAGTTGGGCGCGTATTGGGAGGAAAGGTTCACAACCCTCGTCGTCTGCATCAGCATGTCTCAGAGGAAGTTTCTTGCACAATTTAAAGCTATCCTAATAGTGTTTGCTCTCACCTTTCAAGGAACTCTTCCAATATTTACTTTGTCTTTCAGATGATAAAATTAAATGGATTTTATGCTTCTCCATCTCACCTCAGCTGCATTTCTCTATTAAGACCTTCAACTTATTCTACACGACTCTTCAATAACAACTAGATCTTCCAGGGACTTTCCCAATGCAGTCACATATTCCCAATGGAAAATTCAGTTAAGCAGACAGTTTTGTCCCCACCAGATAACGATTCTGCATTGTCACTGATGTTAACTGTATTTCAGGAAATCTAGGAATATTAGGAGAGCTACAGATCTACTAATTCCCCGTAACACAAATTTATATAATATTCCCCATGGGAGGTAATGTTCTAGGAGAGAAAAATGTTACAAATACAGAAAATGTTTCTTAACAGTAAAACCCAGATATTAATTATAATTACTCACTGGCAACTAGTGGTTCTGGCTCTGATTGTCTAAAGTAAAAAGTAACTTTTTCCAAGTCAAACAGTGCAACCAACGTATCTTCTAGCATGGCTTGCTCATCAGCCTAAAAAAGGCAAAAGAAAAAGTTAAATGGTCATTTCAGCCAGATGTTTTCCCTACCAGAAATAGTATGAGAGCAGGACATAAAAGTAACTACAGAATGTTGCACAACAGTTCACTGATTCACTGTATAACCTAATTAACTCTTAGATAATGTAAATATCTTTGTTTCTATTGGCACTTTCCCTTTTCTTACTAGTCCAAGATTATTAAAATGAATGTTAGCATTTCACATAGTAAATTAATAGGTAATTTATAGCTACCATTACTTCTCACTGCTTTTAATCAAACAATACCGTAATTATTGTTTATGTAAACATCAGACTTCAACAGCTTTTCTTGACACCAGGTCTAGCTTGTAAATTAACACAGGAGAAATGTGCAAAACAAATCCTTCCTTTTAACAATTTGCTTTTTAAAAAAATGACATAACTTCAGCATTTTTTTAATAAACTTCAGATGAGATTTCATTGTGTCCACTCTAAGCACCAATAATTGAACCAGTAGCTCAGAACGAGTACAGCTCAGGGTGATTTGCACCTTCTCCTACAAAACACTTGATGCAAATCAAGTATATAGATATGCCAATATTTTGATTTGCACCTATGGTTCACTCTGTGTACTCCTGAGCTGAAGAGACAGCTAAAGAGATCCAGACTAATTTACCAAAAGAGCTGCAGGAAGTAAATGACTAACTTCTCAGGGTACTTTTACTGAACCTTTAAAAAGAAAATAGTCATCTGCAAGTATGGTTATCTTGAGTTAAATATGCAGAGCAATTAGAGCAGAAAATAATAATCACTTAGGTAACTCTGTTCTTTATACAGCCCTCCCCTAGCACCTTAAGCTAGCAAGGGCCGAATTGAAATGCATGCATTTTTCCCCCTTCAAGAACTGAAAGAGTAGGAAGCCAAAGAATAACAACGCAGCTGCCTATAAAATAAGAAAAACTATAGCTTACCAAACTACAGAAAGGAAAAAAAAAAAAAAAGCATGATTTTCCCTGATCTATATCATGTAATAGCATTCCCCCTTGTATTTATGAAAAAGCAAAGCTGCTAGAAATATTTTGTCTCCTGGTTCAATTTATGAAGTCTCTATGGACAGAGCAGTTTTATCAGCAGAATAGTCTGAAAACTGTTCTGTGACATGGGAAATCTTTGCACAACTGCTCATTCTTTACTGAACTCTGGCATAACGAGTACAATTTCCTTCAAATACCCTTGTTTAAAATAACACAGATCATTTGTAAGCAAAATAATGCTGAGAAGGTATTGAAAAAGTTGCCTTTCAATACTTTCCCCTTGGTTAAGAACAGTTAGACAGAAGAGACTAAATTTAACTTTATTTTCAATTCGACAGTGCATACTGCTGGTATCTGATTAAGTGAAAATAACTAAGCAGCATGCATTTTCACTACAAAGGAAATCTCTACAATCTTGAACGAAAAAACAGAAGTATTCAGTGCTGTAAAGACAACAGTTGTGTTGCGATAACATGACATCTAAGCACATGGGAAAACATAAGACAGGCACCAACTGAATTTCTTCTTGAATTCCGAGGACTCCAGCACCAAGACGTGTTGCTGCTGCACAGTGCTAAAAAGTATCCAAGACTCCAGACGTGAGCCCAAGCTCCCCTGACCATACTTTCCTCACATACTCCTCATGTGGATAAACTGCCCTCCTGTCTCTCTCGGGCACTGACTCTATCTGGTTTTAAGCTGCACACCTCGTCCTGACATACCCTGTCCCCCTCAAGCCCACGTAGGTACCTGAGCTACCTGTGACACTGCTGCTCACGCTATCTCAAGTCAATGCTGTCCAGCAATACCACACACTAATACTTTACCATTGCAGTTTAGAAATACCTTTATTTTTATTGATCTTTTCTGCTTCTAAAGTGTATCAGGTCAACTTGTCAGCAATTTGCTGCCGAGATAGACAAGGCAAGGAAAGAAGACCTTTGATACTAGGAACATCATCTGTTTTTTGTGTGGACTTTTATACAGCAGGATGTACCAAATCAGTTCTTTTTCAGTGAGCATCTCAAGAGGTTGAGAAGACTGCCACGGAGCAGACCGTGCAGACTGCTTCACAGTTCTTCAGGTTAGCAGGAACCAGTCTAGTGTGAGAAGCAGCTTAAATAGCTGAAGAAGCACATTGGATAACTGAGGATTAGAGGACTACAAGGCTATGTCCTTTTTTTCGTTGTTTCTTAAGCCATGGCTCTTTGCCAAGCCTTGTGAAGAAATCGCAGATTTGCAATTACCCTGACAGGCTACGAGGATTTGCTCAGTGAGAGGGACCAAACAGACTAGCATGTCTAGTCCTTCAACTACTACAGACTTTTTGGTTAGTGGGGAAAGGGGTGATAAAAAGTATCCAAACCAGGTATTTTATTTATCTTGCATTGCTGCTTATTGCAAACTGACGTTCTGGTTATCACCCAATACATCCACCCCTAGGGAACAGCTGTGATAGCGGTGGGAAGTCAAGGGTAAACTCACTATCTGCAAACTCAAAACAAATGTAATACTGTCTTTGTGGAAAACATATTCCCCATATCATAAACATACATTTCTCATATCTGTAATTATCTAAATGGCAAATTTTTCAAATAGCAGCTAATTAAGTAACAAGCTAAGAACAAAGGACACAGAAAATCGCATTTATAACTAAGACCGTGCCCCTGGTTCAGGGAACAAAGATGGGCTGGGACCAAGCATGCCACATGAGAAGTCTTACCAGGTTAGGTGAGAGCAGGGACTGGAAATGAAGGAGAAGACCTGCACTGGCTATCTGTTCCAACCACCTTCTGCTGGCCTCCATCGTCTCCATTTCATATTCTTTGTTGTTGTCAAACATTTGATTTAAGGCCACCATTAGTTGCTCTGAAAAAGCACAGACTGTGGCCACCAGGCTCTGACAGAAGACCATGTCTCGCCTCAGTTGTATCTCGCTGTCTGTTATGGTTAAAGGCAAAAGAGGAAAAGCAAAAATGGAGCAGGAGATTAATTAACAGCAAAGGAACTGAGCTGGAATTTTTTTGTCTAAAACCAAAGTCATTTTAATGTAAAGTAAATTACAAGTTTACAGCCTAATGTTATTCCCAGTAAACAGCACTCCAAGACCAAAGCTTGGCCATTTTCCACATTAAAAGATTATAATTCTAAAACTACATAGAAGTGTATTTAAATTTGGAATTTAAAGTAGCTCTTCATAAATAATGAATGTTTATCTTGTAGATTTTAACATACATGCCATCAATTCTGTGTACTTCTGACATTATAAGGTGATGGATATGAGTCAGATCTCTTTGCTGCAACGTGAGAAACAGCTGGGCACAACAACATTTACTTTCCACAGGAAAGCAAGGATAATCACAAGCTCTTAATATGACTGCATCATTTGGTCAACTCCACAGCTACCAGCTGGGTAGGGCAGATGAAGACTGCCTGCTGTAAAGTGCAGACAAGGCATATAGGAGTGTTGCTACCAGAACACAATCTATCCAAATACAACAAATATATGAATATGAAATCTATAAAATAAGCACAGAGCAGCATCACATATCCAGGAAGCAGCAGAGATTTATGGTGTCAGGAAAGTCCAGGACAGGTCCCTAGGTAGAAGTCGATGGAATCATTAGCAGCTGATTTACATTAGGGACTAGCTAACCTATCAATTTATTCTGGAGGTGACAGGTATTAGATTAGCTAAAGGTCGAAAGACTTAGAAGGAAACATTCTCAATAAAGCAGAAAATTGTGGTGATAAATATTCAGCGCTTCCTTTTTCTCTTCTTTTCTGAAGGTCTTCAAGTATTTTTATCATTATGAACTGTTAGGCAAACATTAATCACATATGGTACAGGTAGACTTAATCTTTCTCAGAGCAAGAGAAGATTAGGTGATATTGAGGTCTTTCCAAAATCTAAAATCTTTGTCCTCACTTTTAGATTCCTCTGCCTCTAAGAGGATTAGCTCCTTTACCACCTCTTCTCTATGGAGCTGACAAGGCTTTAGATGACTGGGTAAGTCAGCAGAAATAATTCTGTACTCACAAAATTAATACTGACTTTAAAAATATGCTTTTCTTGGACTCTTAAGTATTTCTCAGAGTAACTCCATTCTGTCTGTTTACCTTCTGAGATCTTCTTCAGTTGTTTCCTTGACTAGTAAAGGAGTGGTCACTATTACCAATATAATTTTGATTCCATTTGCCAGCCTCTCAGGCGTTCAGGAATGTTTTTCATAAATACCCTAACCACTACTGTTTCTGCACTGTGACTCATTGCTTTTCATTTTGATTATTGAAACTAACTTCTCTCTCTCTCTCCTTCCAGCCTCTCAAACTCTGCAGAATCCAGTACAGACAGAATTTTCATCTTTAAAAAATCCACCCATCTCCAGCTTCAAAAATCCCACTGGCTTCTCCATGGTCAAAAACTTTCCAATGTCACAGCAGCACTCAGGGATCAAAGCCCAACACACATTAGCTCTCCTCGCTTTGCTAAATTTTATGTTTGTCTAAGCAGCTAACTTTCAGTGCCTTCCCCTGTATTGCCTGGTTCTGAAAACCTCTCATGTCTCCAACACCTCATTTCCAAATTTCATTTAATACTACTTCAACATCAGATAATGCATACAGGAGCACTCTGGGTTCTTTTAACAAGAAGATTTGCATACAAAATTAAGTACAGAATTTAAAAACATATGAAACCACGTAAATAGGGAAAACTGCTTTAAAAAAATCCAGTCTGGGGTATTTTCTTAGGTCACATCTAATTTTAAAACACCCAAGGAATTACTAAAATCTTTTACAGTATTTGGAAGAAACTTGACAACAAAAAAATGTTACATTCCCTTTTTTATAAAACTGCTGTTATAACAAAATCATGAAATAATAATGCATTCATATACTGCTGCAAGATGGTTAAAATAATCAGCTTTTACAGTCAAATGTGACTGCTTATTTGTACACTTAAACACCTACAAACTGTAGAGGATCTTCTGCCATAAGTACTATGTTCTAAATACTGATTTACTGACACGTGTTTTGAAGACACACATGCCTATCTGTCTGTTTGAAGGTGTGCGCTGTATGGGGTGATGGTAGAATAATACACAGAATAATCAGACCCATTCCAAAAAAGAGAGACTTAAAAAGAGGTATTCTCTGAAGAAACATAAATGGAACGGTATGGGTTAGAATAGTACGATAAGTCTGGAAATAGATGGAAATAAAGAGAAAAGAAAAAAGACAGCAAATAAGAAAAAGCCCAAACGAACAAAGACAGCAGAAGTACTGTCCCCAAGCTTAGTTATTTAGTAGGTACTTCATCTGCCAAGATCCAAAGTAAATGACCAGAAAGGTATTTTGCATTAAAAAAACCAAGAATGTGCAATGTTTGTTAGAAATATCCTTGCAATTATTGTGTTCTTCGGGAATCCTCACTGTAAATACAGGGGTAAAGTTGTTATCAGGTTATCGTATCTGAGATTTTTCCCCCTTCTCTAAACACATTGTTCTGTCCAAAACAAAAAACAAAAAATCTCAAACCATCCACGTTCACTTCCCCCACTCCCAAATCAAAGAGAATTACCTGTATACTCAAGAAGTGCCAAGAGTATTCGTGCCTTCACCTCTTAAAGAAAAAGAAAATATATTGAGGCCATGGTTAAAACTGTTTTCAGCAACATCATAACGCATTTGCAGTTTCTCATTTAATACCCGCTTAACTCCATCTTCTTGTGTAGGCAATCCTGATATCTATCTACAAACCGGTAATCAGTCTCAACTTCACTTAATTTTACATATGACTTGACAAAATTTACAATAATCAAAAGCACCAACAATGAGAAAGACACAAGAAGAGGCAGCTGCTGTCTCAGAGTATATGTGTACCAGCTCGCCAGCGCAAGTCCACATATGAAGAATACCAGTCTTCAAACTTTGAAAAACAACACTAGCTTTCACTGATTCCCCCACTACTCCAATTTGTTCTTTTTTCTTTTCCCTCTCTCGTTCCATACTTAAAAATCTCATATTATCCTCATTTTAACATATACCAAAGCATCCAAGAAAAATACAACTGTATTTTCACTTTATTCTCAGCCTTCAGGATTTTATTTTGCCTAAATCATTTCTTTTCACTTAACATTCTATGAAGTAAAAAAGTACACATTAAAAAAGGTCTTAATTTACACTGTCAAAAAATTGGTTTTATATCTCTTTACACTGTTTTGGGTTTTTTTTGGGGGGTGGGATGGGGGTGTGGTTTGGAGGAGGGGAGCTTCTCAAAGTTTGCAGGCTGAAGAAAGTCATTCTTCCCCTCTACTACGTACCACAACACAAATTTAAATGTGTTAATCACCACTGCAAGGAACAGGCAGATTAAAAAGCGGCCATTACCCTAGAGAGTGGCAAACATCCAGCACATCAGTTGTCCTACAGTAACCGCCTATAGGAACACACTGCTACTTCACATGCTTTCACACCTTTCCAAACTTTCTTTCACACACTCAGTTTTCTGTGCAGTCTATTCCAAGCCCTGCCCAGTGGACCAGCAGTACGGGGCGTATGGACAATAGCGCAATTTGGGATTATGTTGCCCCCTACTAAAACTAACCTAGTAGGTTTGAAATGTGAATCATTTGAGATCAGAATATAACTTGGATGACAGAACTCACATCAGACTTGACTGTATCAACAGCACAGTCTGGATTCTATGTGTACTTGAACACATCTACATAAAGCCAGAATCATCCCCAAAGGTGACTATGCTTAAAAAAGAAGAAAGCCTTTCAAGCCTGATCTTCATCCATACTGTACACACACTGCGAAAACAACTGGCAGTGCCCACGCTTCTGAAACGCATGGCCATGGTATCTCAAATACAAGCACCAAAACACTCAAAATCGCTTGTTATTTTTAAAAATTGCCTGGTGATAGGTCTTTGCCTCAGCCTTCTGTCTTTTGAAAAAAAACCCACAACTTACAGAAATTAATAACTTAGCATCTTGGAGTCTGAACACAGCTTGGTAACTGAAGAGACAATATAGGGAAATATAGCTTTTATCTAAAGAATTCAGATACACTGAGGCTATTACTTGCAGCTTGTTTTATATTAGATTTATTTGATCTCTGAATTCAGAACCGTTTGGGGTATCTATAATAATTTCCTGCTTATGGGAAAATTACAGGACACTGCAACTCTCCTTTATCATTGCTATACGTCTTCTCTGTTTCAAAATATACCCACAGGCAAGAGAGCATCTTTAGGTTATTTGTATAAGTAGAGACTTACCTGGGGTTAGAAAAGAGCTTTGGATGTCAACCATTTGCTTTTTACCAAATTCCAAATGCTATGGAAGTTTTCACCCCTTCTTGCTACATGGCATACGGAAAGTAATAACTCCCTAGCAATTTTTCTTTAGTTCATATGATATGTAATGCAAGATGCCTGCAACTTCTATTATTCTTAAACTTTTTTTTTTTATCATGCTATTCTAATCTTTGCCAGTAAAGGCTATATTTTAGTTTTATTTTGTTTCTCACATCTGAATCACATAGGACTGCCAATGTAACGCCCATCTACAAGGAGGGCCAGAAGCAGGATCACGGGAACTACAGGCCTGTCAGCCTGACCTCGGTGCTGAGCAACATTATGGAGCAATTCATCCTGAGTGCGCTCAATGGGCATGTGAAGGACAACCAGGGGATCAGGCCCAGCCAGCACGGGTTCATGAAAGGCAGGTCCTGCCTGACCAACCTGATCTTCTGCAATGACCAGGTGACCCACCCAGTGGACATAGGAAAGGCTGTGGATGTCATCTACCTGGAATTTAGTACGGACTTTGACATTGTTCCTTCTGGAGAAACTGGCTGCCCATGGTTTACATGGGTGTACTCTTCACTGGATAAAGAACTAACTGGCTGAATGGCCAAAAGCAGAGAGTGGTGGTGAACTGAGTTAAATCCAGCTGGCAGCCAGTCATGAGTGGTGTTCCCCAGGGCTCAGTTTTGGGTCCAGTCTTGTTTAACATCTTTATCAATGATCTGGATAAGGGGATGGAGTGCTCCCTCCGTGAGTTTGCAGATGACACCAAGTTGGGTGGGAGTGTCGAAATGCTTGAGGGTAGGAAGGCTCTGCGGAGGGATCTGGACAGGCTGGATCGATGGGCCAAGGCCAACTGTATGAGGTTCAACAAGGCCAAATGCTGGGTCCCGCACTTCGGTCACAACAACCCCATGCAACGCTACAGGCTTGGGGAAGAGTGGCTGGAAAGCTGCCTGGCAGAAAAGGACCTGGGGGTGCTGGTCGACAGCTGGCTGAACAGGAGCCAGCAGTGTGTCCAGGTGGCCAAGAAGGCCAATGGCATCCTGGCTTGTATCAGGAATAGTGTGGCCAGCAGGAGGAGGGAGATGATCATGCCCCTGTACTAGGCACTGGGGAGGCCACACCTGGAGTACCGTGTTCAGTTTTGGGCCCCTCACTACAAGAAAGACATTGAGGTGCGCGTCCAGAGAAGGGCAGCGAGGCTGGTGAGGGGTCTAGAGAACAAGTCTTACAAGGAGTGGCTGAGGGAGCTGGGGCTGTTTAGTTTGGAGAAGAGAAGGCTGAGGGGGGACCTTACTGCTCTCTACAGCTACCTGAAAGGAGGTTGTAGTGAGGCAGGTGTTGGTCTCTTCTCCCAGGTAACTAGTGATAGGACGAGAGACAATGGCCTCAAGTTGCATCAGGGGAGGTTTAGATTAGATATTAGGAAAAATGTATTTACTGAAAGAGCGGTCAGGCATTGGAACAGGCTGCCCCGGGAGCTGGTTGAGTCCCCATCCCTGGAGGCGTTTAAAAAATGTGTAGATGTGGCACTTCAGGATATGGTTTAGTAGGCATGGTGTTTTTGGGTGGATGGTTGGACTTGATGATCTCAGAGGTCTTTTCCAACCTATGATTCTATGAAAAAAAATTTTAAGTAAGTCAGACTTGCACCGCATGTTTTAGGATTTAAGTTGAAATAAACTTTTTACACATGTAATGACCAAAAGACACCTTCACTCCTCACTCCTAATTTAAATTAAAATACATGTGAATTTTCTCAATTGCATAGTATTTCCTGTTTAAATTTAAAAACATTGTGCTAGCAAACAACTGCACTTCCTCATGCAGTTATGTGACTAGCTGACTAGAAATCTGACTTGCTCTAAAATATCACTTGACAAAAAAATCTTGCCGTTTTTTTCTTTGGGAGAAAACAACTACAGAAATTTCTCCTGTTTGTTCTCATTACACCTTCCTGTTGTTATTCTGGCCAGTTTTGGTTTTATTTTCCTTCCAAAGGGTCCCTTTCTTTTCCTCCATCTCCTTGATTTTCCTGGTTCCTACTCAAGTCATCCCTCAGCTTTTCCTCTTGTTCTTTCCAAATCTCATGTTGCATATCTCACATACATCCAAAATCCTGTACCTACCTTATTCTTTCTCTGCTCAGTGACCATTGAATTCCTGCCTGACTACTGCTCTCTCCTGCACCAAAATCAAGCACTCCATCTTCAAAGATCTGCCTGTGCCAACAACTTATCTTTATCTTTATTGGTTTAACAATTCAGTAGGCCCAGTAACTCCAAGAAATAACTTTCATATTTTCTTTAGTTACTTCGCTCCAGACAAATCCTCCTAGAATCTGTATAATATTTCAGAGAACTATTCAATTTTATCAACTTCATTAGCCTTCTAGGGTTGCCTTTTACTGTCACCATAGAAAACTTCCTTCTCTAATGATAAGGTAGGACAAATGAAATGAGATAAAGCAATCTCCATATATGTTTTAAATTTACTGTCAAGGAAGGTTTGGTTGGGGTTTTTTCAGGGTTTTTTTTTTTAATCAGTGCAAACCTTCATAGATTTTTTTTTTAAATTATTCTCCCAATTCCAATACTAATAAAAAGAAAACTGACAGACCAGAACAATAATCCTCAAGGCATTCTGAGTTTTCCCATTTCTTCATACTTACTAAACAAAGCAAATAAAAAGAATCCTAAGATCTAAGACTTAAAACATCTCATTTTTGTGAGGCTCCCATGTCTTCTCCTGCTTTAAAGCACTAATCAGTCTAATCTAATACAACACATTATACAATGCAACAGAATGAAGAGTGAAAAATTACAAGAGCCTGTGATATTTTTATGAAAATAAAAATGAGTCAGTTTTTAATAAGGAGATGCATTTACCAAAAACATTCATCCTTACTTTAGCATTCATCAATAATGGTTAAGTGTGTTTAAAACAACTGGAGGTTTTAATTACAACAATTTTTTCCCACGGTGAATAAAGTTGTGTCTGTGGTCTCCTTTGACTACTTCCTCTAGAAACTTCTAGAAGAGACAAATATATCTGCTTTCCTCAATTACTAAAATACTGCCTTTTACTTATAAACAAACATGAAGATTCTTCCAAAAATCCAAGACTTTGTTCAACTTGTTCTCATAAGCCCAACTAAGCAGCCAAATTAGAGGACATCTTTTGCTTTTTCTGAATCAGGTGAATAAGAGGGAAAGCTGGGAGGGTAAATCACTGTATTATGTGTTAGGTTTTCAACCAGAAATAGCTCAGGGCAGTACTAGTGGTTCTTCTAGCTATCCTGACCATTTGTGAACACAATGCATAATGGCAAGATTGGAAAGGAGAAAATAAGAAATAAAGATATGAAGGAAAAATTGAGCTGCTAAAGCGTTTATAACTCTGCTTTGTGCTCATCTGATTTCAGTTAGATCCAGCTGCTGGTTGTGTCTCAAGTTTTATTTATACAGGCCTAAGCCTGCCTCAATCACAGCAGTCTCCCAAAACTGCCTGAGGGGTATATTTCTCCCCTGAATCTTTTCAACACTGAATTACATATACCTGTCTAGACATGCCTTGGAAACTAAGGCTTGAGTAGCAATTATTCACTTCCATTCTCCTATTTCTCCTTCATGCTGTTTGTGCCAGGGAACAAGAATATAGGCTTTCAGGTATCCTTTACATCACACCAACTCCTTGGTCCCACAGGCAAATCTAAATTGTGATGAAGATGTGGACCATGATTCTCCAGAACACTTCTCAGGAACAAATATTAGTGATACCAATTTGGGTGGTGGTGATGGAACAGGAATCAAATTAAAGAAAAAAAACTACAAGAGAATAGAAAGATGTAAAGACTGATGGTGAATATACAACCTGATAGTTTTACATGTAAACCCATGTATTTGGTTAAGAAGATGGTACAGAAGCCAGTTGTTGGAAATCTCTGACAAAAGCTCAGATGCCGTGGATGGAAAGGGAGAGCCAAGAATATTTAAAATGGGCAGACAACTTCTGAGACACAGTGATGAGAGAAGGTAAGGCAGAGCGTGTGCTCTCCTCAAACAGCACAAGAATAATGCCTTTTATATTTAGCTCTCTGAACCATGCACCACTCACAAGCATGACTGTTGCAATAAAGTTGGTTACTTCAATTTATTAACAGAGAAAACCTTTTTTAATCCTGATATCTAAAGCACCAGAAAATGCCATCAGTTTTATTGCTCTGTAAGCATCATAATTCCTTCTGATAAATATCACTATTACATTACAGCAGTATTGTAAAAAGAGAAGTTTTGTATTATAGAGAGGCAGGAAGTCATTTGGACCTTGCTCAACTCTCCCACAAAATTTTGTGGTAGATTTAAAACCAAATTTATCTGAATAACCTAAGCTCAATACTGAGGGTATATGACTGATATTGAAATGGGTTGTCTATTAACTCTATTTATGGGCAAACAAGTTATGTGAAAATGATCTGTTAGGCTTGGCTTCAGAAGGGGGGCCACGAAGGACTGTGAAAGACACATTTCAATTCCTCCTGAACTGTGAAAGAAACCATGATTAATTCTTGAATATAATTCAGTTTAGGCTGAAGACAGACCCATAGAAAAAAGGATCCAAAAATATTTACTCATTTTTCACTCAGTGACAGCCACCATTAAACTAAAAGAAACATTCTTAGTATTGGAGAGTCAACCCAATGTGATTGACTCCAAAAATAGTGGTTGTTTTTATAATTTTCTAAGCCAGGGTCTGAAAATATGATTGCATCTGAAATGAGAAATATCAAAAGTCAGAGGAGGAGTTGTCTGTTTGGTTTGGCTGGTTCATTTTGGAGGTTTATCTCAATAAAACTTATCACAAAGTTCTTTTCCAGTGACCTGAAATTTAGCAGTTTCTTTATGGGACACCGTGGAAATTACTCAACAAAACAAAAGAAGCTAAACACACACACAAATCATTTAAAGCTAGACCTGACATAAGTTTTTGTTCCCATGTAGACTTTTAGTGCAAGTAGTTTTATAAAAATCGTTTTGCTCATTATTTCTGTTTCTCTATCAAACAGCACTGGAAATAAAGCAGAAGCTACAGGCAAGATTTTCTGGAAAGCAAATCCCAGTTACTTTCTTAAGAGGCCAGGGGAGAGAGCAGAAAACCCCAGTTCACATTGTCATCTGGTGGTGAAGACGAGCAGAGTGCTAGGTAACTTTTAGACAGTGGTGGGAGGGAGGTGGAGGAGCAATAGGATCAGTCGTGAGGGAGCAAGTGAAAACCAGTGGAAGAGGTTTGGCTTCATGGCAGAAGAGGGATAATGATTCCAGATCAATGACAGATCAGAGAAAAATATAGGACAATAGTTGTCCTGCAGAGTCCTCATCTTTCTATTTAAGACAGTAGAAAAAGGGGAGCTTAATCGCAATGAAAGCTCCATTTTGGTGTTTCACTCCCATGAAGTTTTGTGACAAATCAGTTAAGCCCACTGGACTCCACTGAAATAAAGTAGCACATGCAACATATGGTTCATTCATTTTCACTTGTCACAAGAATATTTTCTCTTCAGTATCTGAAGCCAATAGCGTGAGCACAAGACAGCTAAGATACACTCCACTAACCTTGTTGCACAAAAAAAAGTCCTGAAATTCAGGCATTTCCCACAGACTACATTGTGTTCAGCAAACCTTGCCTAGCAACAACACGAAGCAGTTGTATCTTTCCCCTTCCCTTCCCCATGCTCTCTATCATTAACAAAGTGTTTATTTATGGTCATGTTGTTCTTACTAACCTTCAACAAATTTTCTGATATTCTGGGCAAGGCTCCGGACACTGCTGGGGAGGTTCCAAGGGTCTTGCTTGATGTGGAGTCGTAGCCTCTTCGGACAGTTAAGCTTCGGTTCTATTTCCTGCTGAAATTCTAAGCAAGGACAAAAAAAATATTTTTCTGCTTAAAGCTCCTGAGAAAGCCATAGTAAGACATTATTTCTTCCTAAATGTTTTCACAGCTCAAGCAGGTGTCAACTTATTTAGTTGTATTATAGTTAGTATTTATCAACTCTAACTATTTAGTTAAAGCTAGGGTGACAGGTCTGACAGTCATCTAAGATCCGTACTTAGTCAAATCAGAGAGAGAACAGCATTCCCAAACATCATTCTCTCTAAATCAGGTACATAAGATGGAAGGTACCTGTCTCCATGGAGTAAGAAGGACCCTGGAACTTTTAGAGGTAAAATAAATTCAATCAGAAAATTAAACTTTAAACAAAATTACTTATTGCCTAACCTAGTCTATCTTTCAAATCATTGAAGTGCTCCTTGTACAGTTAATGAAGATGGTACAGATCAAGAATAAAATATCTAACTTATCCATATCTTCTGTGTAACTGACCATCTGTTATACCACGGAAAGAATAATATTTTGTCATGTGAGCCTGCCAGGTACTCAATCTGAAACACTGAGAAACACAAGAGAGCAGAAATGCTCTAGATTCATCCCCAGTATCTTGGTCCAAAAACAGGAAGGAAAAGAAAAAAAAAAAGAAACCGAGAAAGAGGAGGTTATGCAGTCTTCCATGTAAATTCAGTGAGGGGAAAGTACTTCAGGTTTTGTAAAACCAGATAACAGGTACAGTAATTATGCTCTGTTGACTTCAATGGGATTTTGGTGATTTATAAAAGCCAGAGATCCACCCTCTGGCCATCTAAAAGTAGTTTTCTTTGCCAAAAGACATATGCAGGATCAATAAAACCATAATCAAAACTATTATGCCTATTAATACAACATAGAGTATCCCACTGAGCTTCTTTCTTTTTTTTTTTTTAAAAAAAAACAACACCAAAATTCAGTTCACTGAAAGAAGTCCTTTGCAGTTTCCATCACAATCTTACAGCTACCACCAGACACCTATTCATACACTTAGACTTAAGCAACTATGTGAGTATCTGAAGTTACATACAGGATTTTTTTTAAACAATAACACTTATGTAAGCATATGTTTGGCATAAATATTACTGTGACTATAAATTTACATTTGCAGATTATTTATAAATCAACTTCACAAGTAATATATCTGCAAAAAAACCTAAAAATCTGGCATTAGTAATAAAGTAGGTCAGAAACGGCTTCAGTAGTTGAGACAAGAATGTAATAAAAACACCTGCAATATACAAAACGTGTTTCTTCCTTCAAAAATCTCAGTAATTCTAGTCAGCTCAGAGTCTACTCTTTAACGCCAACTTCCCAACAAACCTGAAATTCTTTCAGTTGTGCAATAAAAGTGTAAGAAGCCAGTTTTCAATTAAGAACAAGATCTACTTAATTAATCAATTATTGCAGAATGACAAGATTGAGCAAAATCAGTTCTTTAACACCCAGCTCAAGGAGTAGATAGCCATATCCATGTACCCTTCAAGCTGCCTTTTGATTCTCAGAGATAGAATTAAACATTACCTTGGAGGCTTCGACCTGGTGTAAAGTATTTTGTCTGCTCAAAGGCCCTCATCACAGCTGGTCCCTTCAGAAGACTGACAATTGAATCGACCTGTTGGGATCGACTTTTGTGAGAAAGGTGTTTTTTTACAGAAACAATTAGAAATTCTTTCTTTAAGAAATATGGACTACAGAAAAACAGCTTTGGATTCTTTCTTACCTAACGGCTCTAGTTAAAGTAACAAGCTATGGAATGTTTGACTAAATACAAGGACCTGTTTAATTTGCAGTTTTGAACTATTTACAGAAAACTGAAGGGGAATAAGTAAATACATACCATCCCAGTAAACAGTGGAAAGCAAAAGTAAAAAGAAAAAGAAGTATTTGCTAAAGACATCTTAGCTCAAACGTGGGTTTTAGTATCAAAGCCAAGAAAAATAATCGCATACTTGACCAAAAAGATGTTCCAAACAGCTATGGAGCTTGTCCTGTTTATCATGAGAGATTTGAACACTTATGGGAAGCTCATCACCTGAAAAATATTTTCAAATGAAAAATCATTTAGAAGTTCCAGCATCTTTTCCAAAATCTTTGTATCTTAGATAGTTTTCCACACAGACTGATGCTTAGGCTTTCAGAATTACAGTGTCCTCCCTACATATTTTGCATTTAGTAGTCAATAATACAGAAATAGCTCTTAAAGAAAGGACCACATTCAAAACACAGCTGGACAGAGTCCTGGACAACCTGCTCTACATAGGCCTGCTCAAGCAGGGGATTGGACTGGATGATCTCAAGAGGTCTCTTCAAACCTCAACCATTCTGTGACCAGAACACACAAGTCTTCTATGCTGGAGAACATCCTAAACACCATATTAAATGGCTAAGTAGTGTGAACCTAATATAGCAGACCACAAAGTCACTGAAATGCATTCACCATAAAATTTCTATAGCGCTTCTACAGACAATTCACAATCTTAATGTTCTTACTATTCAAATGGTTCTGGGATTTTAGTACTTCAACAAAAATATAGCATCCAAATCCCACATTCAATATGAAGCTTTTAGTAGTACAGACCACACCATTTCCTAAGAGAGTACAAAGAAGAAGGACTATCCTAGGTCACTGCCTTCAGTCACTTGCTCTCTCAGACAACGGGTGATACAATCTGAAGCTGTGAAAAATTGAGCTTAAAGCTGGTTTTCCTCCTTGCTGTTGCAGTGACAGATAAGAAGTAGCCACTTGATAATTTATAATCCAAATTTATTCATGGTCAATCTAGACTCATTTTTCTTATGTCAGCGAAACACTTAAATAGCACTTTTCTCTCCTTGATTTTTTTTTTTTAGCTCCTTTAGATGTCCTTACAGCCAGTAGTCAGAACCCTTCACAGGATTTTAATTGCAACAGATGGAGCACGGTGCCAAAGAGCCCTGATCTGGAGTTAACCAAGTTAGCTTTGGAACTAGAAGAAAATTACTTTGTCAAGAGAGTGGGAGCTTCATTGAACAGCAGTATTTATCAACTCAAACACTGTATCTGCGCTTGGCTAGCACAGATACATTCATTTAGGCACCAGAGTTGGTACCTCAGCTTGATGCTGCACAAGTGCGTATCAGCTCATTTATATCTTAAGTTGAAGATACAGACCCTAGGTCTCCTCTCTTCATTAATGGTTCTTTATGTCCTTCATCCTTTCCCTCTGTATCTGGTCAGCTCTGTAAGTATATATCACTTCTGCAAAGTAGCTGCCTAGAACTGCATTATTTACAAGGCATCTCAGATACCTTGCATAATGTCACTAATACTTTTCTGTTGCAACTGAAAAAACTTCTCCTGGTACAACCAGCAATTAAATTTGCCTTCTCTATGGCCAGGTCTCACCAGTGGCTCATTTTTAACTAATCTGTTCAGGTCTTTCTTTTCCTGAATCATTCCCAAATGATAAATGCCCAGCTCAGAGCAAATATTTTGTATTATTAGTCCCTGAGTCTATGACCTTGCACTCCATGCAGTTAAATTCCATCTCATTCCTATTAGCAGCTGCATTTATTTAAATTCAATTTGTCATGGCATAAACAAGAATGTGCTTCTATGTGGTCTCACATTCCTTCCTACAAACATACACAGCCGTATCCTGCTGTCTGGGTGCTGATGCAAGCTGGGAGAGCATTTCACATTCACCTAAAATGCTCCTTACTCTGTGCAACACAACGTGCTGTCAAGGTCAAGGCATGAAAGTGGTTAAAAGCAGTGACTCCAAGAGCTCTAACTAATTCAGTCTATTCACAGAGACACTGGAATGCTGGCTCTCTTTCACAGAAGGACTCTTAAGTAAAGCACTAGCTAGGCAGTAAGAATATGATACACTTCTATTACCAGGGAGGATGCAATTTTTAAAACAAAAATAACAAAACTGTCAGGCAAATTAAAAGAATAAAACCGAATAAAAGGAACATGACAGACTCATAGCCAAGTTTCCTAAACATACCTGAATCCATTTCATCACTGTGAAAATAAGAACTGCACTGACTGCTACAAATGCTGGTGAATGAGGCAATGGAGTTTCTATTGCTGTTGCAATCGCTTGGAAAAAAAAAACACACACAAAAAAAAGAAATAAAGTCATGTCCTTTAACACAGGCTCTGTATCAAAGTTATGGAAATTATTTCCCTTTTCCCCTTTTAAATTTAATGATGAGATGGTCTGTACAATTCTTTATCAACAATAAAGATCCCTACACTTAGGCGATCATATAATTAGCAACCCTGCTAGGAGTCAGAGGACAACATTCCCGACAGAGATGATTCAATTGTTTCCCTTCACCTTGCATGTGAACAAGTACACTTGCAATGCAAAACAACCAACTTTTCTTACACAAGTGACAGTTTTTGAAACTGTGGCTTCAAATGTTTTAGTAACTCCACATTCAAATTCTGTACTCCTAGTCCACAGTTAATACAAATGACAAAACACTCTGGTTTATAACTTGCAAACTAGAGTCCGTCATCGGTGTAGAAGAGATTTGATCCATTTAAGTAGCACGAAAACTCAAATACAAACTATTTTTCCCTGCTAATCAAAATATAGTTTATGATCCCAACTCTTCCAGCTGTTCATTTTGTTAGAGATGTATAGACATTTACATCTGTGACTTCAGCAAAAACTTCTACGCATACAAAATGTCACCCACATTGGTCTAGTAAGGAGATCTGAGGATTAAAATGTGTATTTTTCTCTGCTCTTTTCTCTCAAAAATAAATTATTCTGTACAGAAAACAGATGGAGAACATACCCACTTCTGCAGCATAGCAGAGTGAAACATAGCTTTTTGTACCAAAAATCCTATGAAGATAAATTCAAAGTCTTCAGAGTTATTTAGCCACAGGAAGACCGTTTAGTTTCAGTGCAGGAAATGCTTAAGTAATTAACTAGTCTTAAAAATCCAAGTGAATAAAAAATAATGTAGAATTGTACCTAAAGGATATTTATATACAATGATCTGGTTTTGGTTTTATGAATTGGGTGTACCCATTCACCAAGATATACACATCTCTATTTTATATATTATGCTACAGTTATACACACACCCATATGCTCCCTACTTGTTTTCTTTATTTTTGTAAATACAGAAGTGATCTTTTTTACTAGTTTTGGGATACTGACTTACATTACCTGGCTAAGGTATGTGTTTTGGACCTCTAGCCGACCAGGTAAGTGAACAGGGAAAGCTTTTAAATGAAGCAATATGATATAATTACAATCATATCCATTAAGTAGGTGAAAAGACATCAGTAACAACATGTTCCTAACAGAGGGTGAACAGTCCCAAGGAGTATTAAGAATTTCTGGCTTGATATTAAGAAAAGTTTTCTAACTAATTCTATTCACTGTAATATTAAAGTCTCCAAAAGGAAGATGAAGGTTATTTAAAACTGCATTGTGCAAAACATGAGAAAATAAAATACAGGAGAATGAGAAACAGATTAGATGTATCAGCTATATCATTCTGCATTTTTGTTATGCTGTATTGTAAGGTTTAGAATGAGACCTTACAACACAAAATGAGAGCATTCTAACAGCTGAAATTAGCCTACTAGTTCTAATAACATCCACAGTGGCATAATGGCACCTGGAGATTTTAAGTATTGCCTAATGTAATTATTTAAGCAAAGAAACAAAAAATTCAAATCTCACCCAACAACTGTTCTAAACTCACAGATTTTATGATTATTCTGCATATGGAACCCTAGATATTATCATTCCTAAGCAGCCAGAATAGACTATAAATGACTGCAATCAGAACAATGAAAATATTATAAACGAAGAGACACTTGTGCCCTACGTCACGCTTCTTTCTCCATATACAAATCTTGTGCCAACTGGGGAACTTCCCAACCGGAGCAAGGGCAGGCCACTGGAGCAGCTCCTGCACCGTCAGTTTGACATGTCCCGGACATGCAGAACCCCCTAAATGTGCTTCACCTGGAACAGCACTTTGGTTGTGTCTTCACCATGGTTAGAACATGATGGACATAATCTGTGCAAACTATCTCTACATTTATTTCTGTTCAAATTTATGTGTATATTTCTGTTTCTACTCTGACAAAGAGTTCCTATCTACCAAGTTGCAGTAATCAAATATTAGTTTATGAAAGAGATCTCAGTAACACAGGGTTCTGCAGAAAAATGACGACCCTACTGAGACTCTACTTTCTGAGCATAATAATGAACCATAGTAATGAACAAATAATGAACCCTTATTTTACTTGCAGCTAAAATTTTAATTTAGATTTTATATCATGTAGTTAACCAATTCTCTCTAAGCAACAGAAGATAATCTTTATAAGACTTATGCTTGCTATAATTACTCCTTCCTTTTCAAATTTCTTTCTATTTTCATCCACAGTAAACCTGATGTATTATGAATTCTAGACATGAGATGATGGTACAATATTTACAGTGGAAGAAGGTGAGGAATATATGTTGAGAAAAAGGTATTTTTTTTCTTTAGATCAGCAAGAGTGGTGGCTCTGGCATCTTGCTTTCCATGGCAGATATTTGGTTTGTTGCTGGGGAACGTAATAATAGAAATTATCTCTGTTTTTTATTAAGACAGGTAATCTAATGTAAAGCTTTACAGCTCTGGCTGTCATACCCTAGAAAGGTTAGGGATATCGAGATCTAATAACTAATCTGTATTCATAAAAGAGTTTATTTTACACATTTTATAAACACAACTTGATTCTATGTCAGAATCACTACATTCTGATAGTCTTCATAGCCACTTAACAGTCTACAAACCCATAGGTTTGATTCAGTTGACAAATAAAAATATTATTAGTAAAGTTACCTGTATGAATCCCTGTTGCTGATGGTATCATGACCAGAATCTTCTTGTTCATCACCTGTCACGCTGAAACAAACTTTCTTCCCATTCCTTTCCCCCTTTTCATTATCACTGTCTGCCGGTATTAAAGGCTCAGGCGTTTTACGTTCTGATTTGGGAGAATATGTTATTGAAGAAAGAAGGCTGTGAGACAAAAAAAAAAATAAAAGATAAATTAATGTTTTTCAAAAGTGAGCTAACAACAGAACAACATTTCTCATCAATGTCCTCCAACTACTGTTCCATAATATGTGAAGGGAACACCTTAATTCAGTCCATATCTATTTGAAACAAGGGAAGAAAGTGACACATGCTGCTGTTAAAAGTGTAACAGTGAAACCCACTAGTACTACCAAATACTCCATCTTGTATGCAGGCAATGATTGCATCTGGGGAAGAAATACAGCACATTCTTGAACACTTTGGGTCAAATTTTGTATTAACATAACTATTTTTAAACATGAACCATGTACTTCTCAGCACAAATTAAGAAAACAAACCAAAGAAACTACATCTCTGTGAAAAGCATGTATTTTCTGAATTACTACTGTACCAGACATGCCAGACTGTATCACAAGCTATTTTACTAAGGCATTTTAAGAATCTTCATTAACATATCTGTGTAGTTCCTGACATCCAAAGCATCTAAGCCGCTACCACAAGTAAAAGTCATGATTAATCTACAAGCTTCTGTGACGAGCAAAAAAGTGACATCCAGTCAAGAAGAAAGAACAGTGCAGACTGCTACATTTAGAACATGCACAAATACTGGAAGCAAAAGATTGATATTCTTGGGAGATTAACTCATATTGAGATGTTCTAATTTACTTTCAAGATCAGAACAGCTATAATGGGCAATTGTCCTTTAATTCCTATTACTCAAACACTCCATTAGAATGACGTTTTCAAACTAGTATTTGGATCTGAAAGGCAGCGTTTTTCTTGCAAAAACTACCTTCCAACTATCCCGAATCAGAAGACCCTGAATTAAGCTTTTTTTCCTTTAAAGTACTTAGACACAGTAGCAGGTTTTTATTGCAGGAGCTGTCAGAATGGTCAAGTGGCAAACTTCCTATCAAATACATGGCAGCACTCAAACATATGTTAGATCTTTTTGTTACACATAATTCTTACTTCTGAAGGGAAACTGTGTGAGATGCATATATTCTGTGAACAAAAATGCTGCCCTAATTGTTATTAAAGGGTAGCATTAAGAATTTCTTCCTTTACTCTTATTTCTCCGAACACATACTAGCAATGTTACATTATGCAAGTAGGGAATTCTGATTTTAAGTGGTTTAGAGATCCATCTTAACTTTATGGGATTCCACCAGATGAAGTAATTCATTCCTAATCCTAACAAAGTTAAGTTTCTTCAGCTACAGTTACATCAGTACTGAGCTATCAATTTCTCTACTCTTTTGACAAAGACATTGTACTAGAAAACAACCTGATCCTAAGCTGTTCTTGATAGTTGAAGTTTCTGGACTCAAGACAACATGTTCAACACCATGTTCAACTATAACGTTTTTGAGTATACACAAATAATTTCCTGACTCTCAGGAATGGACAGAGTTTTAAGAAAGAAATTATGAAACCATGTATTTTGGAAACACAATAGGGTAGACTATCCTTATAATGCTGTCTGTTGACTGTATAGAAATGAATACATACCTCAAATGGCATATCAAGCTTTGTCTCATTGAAATCACGACCTGATAGATGTTAATTTAAAGTTTGACATTTACTTTAGGGAAACAAGGATGATCAGTATCCTTTCAAATCCTTTCGTCATTACTGCATAACTCTCTTTGGCTAAGAGCCAACAAGAGACAGACAGATAAATATTTATTCTACATATAGGAAAAGGTATTGATCTGAACTGTAACTGAAATACAGAAAAACTACACAAAAGGTATAATTTTACTGGTCTTTAAACCCACCCATCCACTAGACAGACACCTTTTGGGGCTACATGATGCCTTAACATTTCATATCAGTGTGAAATCACAACTCAATTCTTCCCTATCACAACAGGCACCAGTTACTGGATTTTATGAGGATAGGAAGAAAGATGAGGCCCATATTTTACAGGAGCATTCAGTCTCAATCTACCTGCTATATTCTTGAACATATATGTGTTATGAAAACGCAGACCTCTGAAAATCAGTTCTTTGTACTTGTAAAACTGATTAGTACAGAATTTTCTGAATATGAAAATACAAAACAGATTCAAAAACAGATTAGGCAAGTTCTTGGCAGATCATTCTAGTGCTGCTCTTAAAACAAAAGGCCCATTCCAAGCACTGCCTGCTGGAAGATAAGATGAGATAAGGACAAGGTTTAATCTACACTACTGCTTTTTCTTGTGCTCCCATTATCATCCACTTCTAGGAAAACAAAAATAGGCTTTGAGCAGATTCATTCTGGTAACTTCTTGTGGATTTTGTTGTTGCAAGAAAATAATCAAGAGTAAGAAACAAGCATAATGAACTGCAATTTCAGCTCCTGAAAATATCTTCCCCTGAGTAATTATTTGTCAAGACACAGACAGACTATTATATCCTCTTCTTTTGTGTGACTGTTTAGTCATTGCTGCCAAGAGCTCAGTAAAAGACTGATGAAGGTAGCTGGAGCTTTTCCTAAGGGCGCTTTTCACTTTCTCTCAGCAGGCAGGCTCTTTTTCTAAGGAAAATTTTTTTGCTGAACTACCATGAACGAAAGCTGTAACTTTGGATAACAGAGTTCTGGAGCTGGTAGTTCCCGAGGTCACTGAAGGGCTCTTAGAAACCCAGTTCAGAGAGACTAAAACAAACAAAAACGAACTGAAGATAACACAAACCCAAACCTGATGCAAAAAAACCCCAATAATCATGATGAAATAAGAGTCTTATTTAAAAAAAATAAAATTGTTTTTTGTCTTCTTAAACACAGAACATGTACATTATATTTTCTTGGAGACAGGTCTACCCCAAACAAAATTATCTTAGATGTCTATCTCTCATGGGAGGAGTATGTGACTGAGTAGTAACTAACAGTTAGAAAATCCTTGTAACTATGAAGAAAATTTCCATGAAACAAAGAAATTGAAATCTCGACCAAGAAAATCCTCATATGTGGAATTCATGCTATATGCAACCCAAATCAACACAACCTTAAAAGTGTGTCAGAAACAAACAAAACCTGCTATGGTCAGTCGAAGCATTAAAAATGGATAGCCACAAACTGTAACAAAAAGCCTATGCAACCTGGGAGCTTCTTTGCCTTTTCCTCACTCCACGGAGGCTTGGAAAATGTTTGAGCCTCTTGTATACTCCCAACAGACATCTTTCCAAAAATCATCTGGGATCGTGGGAGCACACTGAGTGCATGTGAACCAAGAACACGGCAGAGTCACCATACAGAAAACAACTTGAAGAAGGACTTTCTACCTAGCATCAATGGTGGGTATCTGGCAATGGTACTAAAGAAGTACTGGGATACAATCTTAACTATTCGAACAAGGAGTCAGTGGACCTTTGAGAGGCTGTGGAAAGGCAGTATTTGTCTTTTTGTGTGTACCTCCCTCTCCATCAGTACTGTATTTCTTATGCAACCCAACCTCACCACTGAGCCGTAACAGAAGTTATTATGAAGATAACGCTGGGAGTATACAACCTTCTCTTAGACATTCCCCTCCCATAACCCACAAGCTCTCACAGACCTGCTTTTCAGGTGAAACACTGGTTTTTCAGTTCGCTTTCATTTGCTAACAGATAGGAGATGTTGGGGACATAACACTGCCCCAAGATTTTGGGAGCTGAAAGAGACCATTACTGACCTCAACACAGAGCATAGACACCAAGTAACACGAAAAAGCAGCAGTTTTTCAAGCATACTGTTATAAACTGTACCAAAGAGCCATTTAGTAGCCCAGTTTCTCTATCATTCAACATAGTGTAAATTTAGAATTGGAATGGTGTTCATATTTTCTGTCCTGAGAAAATCATAGTAATGAGGATTGCTTATAATAATAAGCAATTCAGTAAATAAAGACATCAATTTTATTGTTGCTGTCATAACAGAAAACAGTTCTACAGTGTTTATAAAGTTCAAGCATTTCCTCCTAGCTGCTGAAGTATGAATATTTCTAACTCAAGCACAGCTGTTCGATTATCCTATCTTATTACTCTATGTTTTGTTCCTTAGTAGTCCTAACTTTTCTCTCAAGAGTTAAATTAGTAGCTGTAACTATGATCTAATGTTACACACCACGTACTGCTGAACTGCTTGCACACGGGTAGTCCCGGCTTTCCTCTTCCCTGTTCAGCACTTTTAAGCAGGTCCCTTGGCTATCCTGTTCCCTGTATAGAACCTCCTTCTTTCACAGTAATTACACACTGGCAGTCCATTCAAAGTCCATGAGGAATAAAGCATGAAAAGACTGTGTCTTACAAATAGCAAAAGGTAAAATTTCCTACATAGATCTGTGCACCTTATACAAGATCTGCCACAAGGTCAGCGTACAGGAAATTTATGAAAGAAAAGAGTGAACTCTTGTGTTTACTGTCACAACTGTGTGACTCTCAAGATGAATATATGTGTGTATATACGTATATGCCTGTACACACAATCTATGTGTGTGTTTATTTATATATATACACGCATGAAAGAAAGGCTCAGAAGCTCCTGTGCTTTTCCACCACAGGCTCAAGCAAGTGGAAGGGAAAGGCGTGGCAGACTGGTAACTGGAACTTCCTGAAATATTGACTGAACTTCCATATACAGTTTTCTGACTTCGTTGAGGAAGAGTGACAACACAGGCTTTACAGACAGTAATTTTTAAGTGCATCCAAACACTGAAAGTATCTTAAATTTCATTAACTGACTTCATCTCCTTCAGCATAATAATTAGCAGAACTACGTAAAGGCACAGGAAACAATGCTTTCTTTATAAATTTTGAGGCCACTCTTACTTTCATTCCTATTGCAGTACATAATACATTACAATTACTCATTACTGTGTAACTATTACATTACATTACTATTAGAACAATACAAAAAAATTCCCATGCTGAAATAAGAATGAAAGGACAAATCATGTTACGGTTTTCAAAATAACAGGAGAAGCCAAGATACAGCACTCTTCCAAACTGGAGATCATGAAAGTTCTAAATTATGTTATTTAGATTTTCAAAATGAGTAATTTCTGACATTTGCATTACATGTGGGATCTTTCAAAACTGAAAGACCTATCACCCTTCCTCATCCTCATCCCAAGACAGCAAATAGCCTAGCAGTCAACCCACTTACCTCACACATGGAAAAGTAAGTTTTAAATCCTTGTCCTGAATTAAGACGAACTGTGATGAGGCTCTGGGTCTCCCACATGCAAGTTAAGTGTCCTAATCACTCAAGAGTGGCTCTCCATAGTTCTTCATTAAGGCAAATGCTTTTTTGAAAAATTTCTAACAAATTAATAGTCTTTCTATGGGTGAAAAAAGCTTTACTTACGAATTAATATTTGGGACTGTTCGGCAATACCTGAAGAGTTCAATAAATGTTATATTTATACCCTCCGCCCTTTGTTTCCATTCCTAATGAAATTTTAGATGACGTGGGCCTCGCATTTCTCTCACCTCACTATGGTTAGCATTTCCATATTCTGGAGCAAAGCTATAAACTAAAGTGGGGAAAAATCAGGGATGTTGGGAAAAAGAACAAAATATAATATTACCTACACTTAAATTCTTGGCCTTATTTCAATTCTATCTGAAGTCAACATCGATCCTACACTACACAAAAAGGATATACAGTTTTATTAGCATCTTCAACAGAAAAATTAAAGGCAAGTCCAGGTAGTAACATTTACTTACTCATCTATTTGACAGACACACGTTTCCACCTCTTTCAGTGCAGCCTGTAATTTGAGCAGCAATTTTTGATAGACATCTTGTGTTTCTAAATCTTCTTCTTTTAAGAGGTACCTCAGACCGTGGCCCTCTTGCTGGCCCAGAGACTGTCCTGAAGGGGCAGCCATAGTAGTAATGGTATGTTGGACATATATCATGGGATTCAGTTTACCTGGGAATAATCCAAAGAGACTACATCAGTATCTTTTTTTCAACATAGATTTTGAAGTAAAATACCTAACAGACATTGAAATATTTTCCTGCCTAAAACTTCAAGTAATTATTTACTTTTGCATTTTATTTTGCAAATCAAAGTCAAGCTATTTCAGCAAAAAGTTATTGTGAAATTATGACTAGCTTTTATTATGTTTTAAAATAAACTTAAGTATCAAAACCAGGGAGATTTCATAAAGGCTTGTTCTTAATTTTAATATTTGGGACATACAACTAAACCAGTTACCTTTTAAGACTCTACATCAGAAGCACTGGAAGTAGTTCTTTAAAGCTCAGCTGACTTACCTTGATCAGTGTTCTTATTTTCCTTTTCATGGGAAGAATGTTTTCTGCTGTCTAACTGTACACCAAAGGCACTACCGAGGGAAGTTGAGGTTTTAGGGTAAGACACTTCCATCACATTGATATGGCAGTTGGTTGGACAGAAATCACTGCTGTGAAGTGGTGAAATCTTTGACTTAGCTTGTTTGAAGGTAGGCCAAGCTCTGTTTTTTAATACTCTTGAAAACTAGAAGTGAGAAAGAAAACAAAATTTTGATTAACAGCTTCTGATGTGTCAGCATTTGGCTGACAAAACTTGTGTACCTGACTAGAAAACAAAAGTTTAAAATATTTCAGGCATCCTTGACTCCCGAAGCCTTGACTTGATAATTTCCATCTTCCTCTACAGGCGAAAGAAGAAAATATTTTTCATTTTATATTTCTGAGGGGTTGTTTTTTGAAGTATATGACATTTACAAATGTAACAAGGAGATAGGATTTATTTTCCTTGCAATATAATAAAATATTAGGTGTCTTCCTGGGGAGAAAGTCTGAAAGTGCTCTATGATCCAGTGCTGTATTGCACAGCAAGACATTGACTTACAAACACCTGATGTTTTCAAGTCAATGTCTTGCAAAATTTTCTGAAATTTTTGCTTGAAACTACAATAAAGACAGAATTGGAAGCTATCAATTATGAATTTCATATTCGGGAAGGATGAAATCCTCCCTAATGGTTTCCTGGGCTGCATTCAGAGAGGCGTTGCCAGCACGCAGAGGGAGTTGATGATGATGCCCTGGTGAGGCCACACCTGGAGTACTGGGTCCAGGTCTGGGCTCCCCAGAAATAGAGACATGGGCACACTGGAGGGAGTCCAGCTAAGGGCCACTAAGATGGTTAAAGGACTGGAGCATCTCTCCTACGATGAAAGGCTGAGAGAGCTGGGACTGTTTAGCCCAGAGATGAGAAGGCTCAGGGGTTCTCATCCATGTAGTCAAATACCTGAAGCAAGGGGGCATAGAGGATGGAGCCAGGCTCTTTCCAGTGGTGCCCAGTGTCAGGACCAGAGGCAATGGGCACAAACCAAAACACAGGAGGCTCCCTCTGAACATTAGGGAACACTTTTTCACTATGAGGGTGACCAAGCACTGGCACAGCTTGCCCAGAGAGACTGTGGAGTCTCCCTCCTTGGAGATACCCAAAAGCTATCTGGACACAGCCCTGGGGAACCACCTCTAGGTGGCCCTGCTTGAGCAGAGGGGGTTGGACAAGACCTCCAAAGGTCCCTTCCAACCTCAACCATTCTGTGATTTTGAGTGATTCTGTGAAACTGATAAACATTAGAGCATAAAAATTGCAAACACCGTATTTTGCAGACTTTGCTAGTCCACCACCTCTTCTCTCCCCCATATATCAGCTCAGCAATGATGAACATTTCCCCCCATGCCTGTTTTGGGGTCTAATTCTAATAGAGTGCTTAGTCATATCTCCTTCACTATAACACCTGAAACTTCGTGCACACTCTTTGAACGGGCGTGGAGTTATTTATTTTTTAGGATGAAATGATGTCAGCCCAAAACAGCTAAGACTAAACTGTATTAAATTTGGACACTTAGAAAATTCAGAGCCATAAAAGTCATGAGATCAAGATCTCTCATTGGAAAAGAGAATTATCAGGCACAAGTAGGATTTTTGTCAAAATGCGTCCTTCCCAGTGTAGTTTATTGTTATGGTAGAATTTTTTCTGGAAAAGATGTAATCAGTATGTCTCCAGTCAAAATATTGCACAGACCTTCCTCAGCTATGAAGCACAGCTCATGCACAAGAATACTTTCGAAGTTAACTTGCAAAGTTCCTTCCCTAATAAATGTCAGTACAAATTCAATCAGTCATGTTTTGACTAACATTTCAGTTGAATAAACGTATGTCCCTTCTGAGTAATAATAGGTTTTCGTGCTGCGATATAAATTTCTGTTTCTTTTGGTGTCATATTACTTCAGCCCGATGAACATTTGACTGATTAATTACATTTAAATCTTTATATCAGAACAAGATCTGGAAAGTTACAAGAAATCCAATTATGGAATTGTTCGAAGGCTGAAGAATGTACAAACAGTTAAGAAGGGCACTAAGGACATTCAACGACGAAAATGTTCCTGCAAGCAGCACATATTTCACATCTCAATCTCCCACACATCCTGCTCCAGAGAGACCAAATGCCTGGCTACGATTTAATCAGGTCATAAGTAAGGCCCAAAATTCTTTTCATATATGTGTTGAGAAACATCTGGGACTCATGGCACTGGAATCGAGGTCTATTATAAAAAAATGTTCTGATAATAATAATAGTAGGAACTGCAGAAATCTACAGGGCTTCTATTTATAGAATTCGAACTTTCACAGTGAAACCAGGAGCCAAGCCAGGCTCAGTCACTCCGAAAGTCTCCTGTAACTATGGTTACCTTTACCTTGCCAAGAAAATGACACATCTGTTCCTGAAATTCATTCCATTACTAATTGTCATTAAAAGCCGTAACTGTGAAACCACTGATTTGTGAGCAGATGAGCTTGAAAGTGCAGTTTGTATCAGTAATATCTGCTTCTAGACAGTATAAGCACTATGAAAACTCCCCGAAGACTGTTTCATATCCAGTATAACACAATATAATTTCACTTATTGTCTTGGCCTCCTGTAAAGAGACTGTACATCATGCTCAAATTTTTTGGCCACAGGAAAGGTATAAACCACCTACATGTTACTCAAACTCTAAATACACTATTATTAATGTTAAAACTAATAATTTTGGGGTTTTTTTAAACATATTTTGATTTTTAATCAATTTGAAAACACAGAGGTTTATAATTCAGGCAAACAACAGAGAGATGGGATGTTTGGTAATGCAGTATCAGGATCCTTTTGATCTCCTTCTGTGACTCAACTCCTCATTTCTTGTCAGAGAGCACCCTGAAAAGTCTTTGGAAAACCACTTTTTGGCCTTCACCCTGCTGAAGCTACAGGTTTTCCTTACAGTTTTCTCTCCTTTTCCTTTGAAAAACAAGAAAACATTCTCTGTTCTTTTCCACACAACTTTTAGAACTGTATGAGGCTTCTACATTGAATGCCTTTTCTTTTATTTCAGTTTTTTGCATATTAACTCTCAGAACAGAACAGTTTGAAAATGTCACAACTCAAATCCCCAACTGAGATAAGACAGGGCAGAGTCAGTTCTATGTAGCCATTCTGGGCCTGCTGCAAACTAGTTCCAAACTCCCAACAATTAAGTTGTATGGGAGAAGAACCAGAAGCCAGGATGAGAAAATAAGTTTGTGTTAACAAATTGGCAAATGGTTCATTCATTTATGCCTTTCTTAGCTAAACAACTACAGAGAAATACACTGACAGCAACTAGAGGTCATATTCTGGGTTATTTATTCATTCACATCTCATTAATTTAGATCTCAAGTGTATGAAAGTCAGCACCTTCTCCTTTTTTCCATGCTACAATGTTTTATTAACCTGAGTTAATCTTAATGATTCACAGAGCTATTACTACTAATAGCAATGTTAGAAAAAGTCATACCAATTTGAAGGGCATAAAATATGAATAAAAGGGTAACAATTTGGTATTTAAAATTAAGATGCATTAGAAGGAAAAAAACAGTTCTGTTGTTATTGCTTCATTTTTGGTTAACATCTGCAAATTCACCAGAGGATTTGTTTAAGGCATTTACAAGAATGCCGAGCCTTTTGTGGGAAATATGCAGTTGATTGTATCTGCAACTGAACACAGCAAACAAGGAAGGATACAATCCACCCAGCATCTAAAAAAGGGATACTAAAGAGCACAGATTGAAAACAATTTAGGCAATTACTCAGTTTAGGCATTCATGACTTAAAATAGCCAAACTTCCAGCCACATTTTCATCATTGCAATAGACATTTTGAAGAGTTATTCAAACTGTACCACATTCCCCTGTTTTTCCCTTAAAAGACAAGTATCACCAAGCTTAGGACATGCTAGTCATACCTTTTTATAACTAGATATTCTTCGGTAGATATGTTCAATTTTCTCACTGCAAATGACACTGAATTTACTCTGAAGCTCAGTGGGGATCACTTCATTTAAGGAATTGAGGCTGTTGCAATTCTGCACAAAATGTTCATCACTTTTTGCCAACGCTTCAAGAATCTAAGATAATAAAAACAAGAGCAGTACGTTATAAAAAAGATGACTAAGATAACCCCTCACTTATCCCCTTACTTATCATCCCTTATAATTAAAGCTGAAAAGCCCAATAATCAGTTGCCTTTTAACATTACAGGCAATGCTGCATAAAAACAATTACTGAAACTTGTGAAGCAAAGAGGTTTCTTTAAATCTATCCCCTGCATAAGTTATGCCCATAATAAGTACTTTTATTTGGCTTCTCATGACATTCTCTGATAATGGATTTACTACTAATTTCCTACTAATGTAACCACTATGGCTCCTCTGAAATACATTATCTGCTGTATTTACTTGAACAGCACATATTATTCAAAGCTGAAGAATTAATTCATTACTTCTAGCAAAACATTGGTCTGGCAATATAAGCAATACTAACACACTGAAAAAGCAGACAAGAAAACTGAGTGCTATCCTCTTGTATATTCTGCATATCTATAAACAGGAAATAGGGAACAGAACAAGCTATACTGCCCAGCAAAGTCTGAAGTCTTTCTACTAGCACCAGCAAGTGACAGCAATAGAAAACTGAAAGAAAGGCATGTTGAAGAGATGAGGGTATTATACAGCCCTTTCTTTGGAGTTAGAGTTAGGGTTTCAGGCATTGAAATTCACTGTGTTAAGGAACCTGAGAGATGCCTATTGCTGATTGGGTCCAACTCTGAAGATGTGTTTGAAAACCACACCCAAAATAACTTTCTAACCAAGGCATCCAAAATCCAGATTAAGGCACTTACTTAAGAAAAGGCTCACATTTTAGAGATACTCAAAGAAGTCTGGACAAACAACACACACAATATTAATCTATGGTGGGATCTGTGTCTGTAATTCACTTCTGGTACAGTTCATTAATATACTATCCACCATCACAGATGCAATACATGTTAAGATTGACCAAGGGGTTTAGAAAAAAAAAATGACAACATACAGAAATTTTGGAGTGCCAAATCTGAAGTTTTTAAGAAGTCACAGATTATAAATTACTAGAACCTGAGAGAATTTTTTTCTCAGGTCCCCAGCAGAATGAATTCAGGAAAGTCTTTAACTCTCCTGCTACAGTGTTTAATTACTGTATTAAAACATCCCAGTCACTTTGGTCACACTTTTAAGCTTCCTTTGTGTCAGGTTTAATTAAGAATACAAATTTAAATAATTCAAGTGGTTTTTTTCGCAACTGTACATTAAAGTAAGCGCATCCAAAACCAGTAACTTTTGCAGCACAACTCTGGATAGTTTCTCATCATAATAATTAACACAAAGACTTGCATAACGTAGGAAAGCAGTCCAGGATCACTTCACTCCCCTACTACACATGATGCAGAATAGAGATGTTTAAAAATGCAAAGTAACAATAAATACACAGCAAAGAGAGAAAGAAGTATATGGAGAGAAGCGTAAGGCCGCACTGAACGCACAGAGAAGTTTATGGTCAGAGTATTTAAAACCATTTGCAGAGAGTTACGCTTGATGAAGTGCCACTACAAATTTTATTATTGCCTTTGAGTGAAGGGACCTGATTTTTCTATCAGTGGAACCTTTTGTAGTCATTTCATAGAATCATAGAATGTTCTGAGTTGCAAAGGACCTTTAGAGGTCATCTAGCCCAACCCCCCTGCCAAGACCAGGGACATCTTTAACTACATCAGGTTGTTCAGAGCCCCGTCCAACCTGACCTTGAATGTTTCCAGAGATGGGGCGTCCACCACCTCTCTGGGCAACCTGTTGCAGTGCTTCACCACCCTCACTGTAAAAAATTTCTTCCTTCTATCCAGTCTAAATCTACTACTATTTAGACCTCTGTCACTTGATATAAACTTTATATTGTTCTAACATAGTCATATTACATCTCATTATTGTTTTTTAATAATTTCTAAATATTTAATTAACCAACCTAAACACTAAGGGTGATGACACTGCATTATTTATGGCCAGAATCAGTATACTGAAAGTACTTCTTCACTACTCCACAGAAACCACAGAAAAATATTTCTTAAGCAGTTAGGAAATACCACCTTTAACGTTTTATGTGAAATTGCAATTACAGCAAGAACTAACATCTTTCAGGCCAATGACCTGAAGCATTGACTAGACCAGCTCTAGAAAATCTCGTGACGTTGGTGCACAAAGTTACTGCCCTGTCTGTCAACCTGACCTAATCCAAAGTGAAGTCAGGGAAAAGAAATACATGCCCATGCCTCAGTCATTTCCATAAAAGATCAGTACTTTAGTTTAGTTTACACTTCTGATGGAAAGATGAACAGAAGAAGAAATTTGCAGATATCAATACACTCCCCAAAAGTTTGGGCTTTCATACTTTTATTGTGTACTTTGTTAGCACGTGTATTTGTGTGAAAAGATAAAAACAAACTTAGTATAAGAGCTGTATTACTACACTATTTGTCAACCTGACCCAGACAATACCAGATATATCTAAAAAATTTCACATCCCATTCATAGCATTCACAGATTTTACAATTTGGAAATATTCACAAAATAAAAATGCCAAAGAAAACTCTAAATTTGCACTTGTTTTTTTCCTACCACTGTGATTTTGCCAATGTGTGCGCCTATATATGCACATCTTTATCTTACTTTCAGACACAGAAAAAACAGGTGTTGTACTGGTTCTTTTACTGAAACAAATTTTTAAAGTTGCACATGCAATTCTGATGAGATTAAATAACTTATGAAAACTACAGCCTACCTTCATCAAGTTTTGACATTTCAGTGAGTCTTTGACTTTCTTTCAGGTTTCACTTGATAATCAAGAAAAAAGGGAGAGGAGGAGGAGGAATGGAAGACTTTAAAGTTCTTTAACACTTTTTCATTTTAGATGCTCAATTTATAACCACACCATAACCTAAGTTTGCTTCCTGGGTACACAATCATCCTCCAAAAGGTGAACAACTATAAGATATTAAATGAAATACATATAATCCTAAGAATAAGCAAAAGACAGATGTTGCTCCATTGGTATTAAGTATAGTAGGAATTAATACATATAAAAATTTCTTCACACCTTTGCAGTCAAGCTGAAAAATCCCTTGGGTTCAATCATTTTTTCTAACACATGGCACTTTATTCCAGCTGTGCTGTCATACTCATAAACCACTCCATACTCCAGATGAACGTTGTCAACAGTCAGACTCACATGATCTTTCTTCCCGTCAATTATTGCCATAGTGTTAAATTTGTCAATTACCTCTAGAATAAAGAAAATAACACAAATCAGTTGAGGAGAGTTGGCCATTACACAAACTAAAAAGGACTTAGGCAAATGTTCTAAAAACAGGTATGCTTTGATTATTCCAGTTTAAAACGTTCGTTAAAAAACTCAGCTACCAGTTGAATGATTTAATGATTTAAAAATCAGAACACCAGTAGGTTTATGGATGCCAAAATACTAGATTGCTGAAGAGACATGAACAGACAAGTCACAGGAGTCTCTCTTTACAAATAGTTATTGAAGGGGACTAATTCAATTTCATTTATAATCCAGAGACATAAAAAGCAACAAAAAAAAGGGAAAACTGAGAACTCCTAAATAAACTAGAAGAAAATGGCCATTCAGAAATGAAACCACAATATCAGCATTTACCCAGAGAACATAAATACAGTTCACATTCACTTTCTCTTTAATTACCATGATGCATATGAATGCAGCTTTACCTAAATGTTAATTGCCTGAAAATAATCTGAAGGACAGCTGATTTGTTATTTCTCACGCAGCAGTGACTAACAGATTTAGCCTTAAACGATTACCAGTGGTGAAAATAAATCAGGTAATTCCAAGGATTATGTATCCTGTGAATGAAAATTGAACAGATTTTCCCTGAAGTGTTCACAGAAGCTTTCTCTTGAAATAGGAAATATAATAATTTTCAGAGAACAGCATGTTACATCTACGTCTTTAGAATACATAAAAAAGCAAATCCTTATGTAAAACGCATCTTACGATCTGTTTGCAATTTCCTCTCTGAAAACAAAGCCACTGCCTATATTTTCCTTGCTACTAAACCAACATTCTGAGCAACAACAAAATCAAAACAAGCATCATATACCTTCCACTTTGCAGTCAAAGGCATCTCCTCCATCATCTCCGGAGGGCTTGGTGTTTGTTTTCTGAAGATCCTCCTGTGCACTTTCAATGGTGTTGTAAACCCACTGTATAGAATCTTGCTAAAAAACAACAGAAAAAGACAGCTAGGAAAAGCTTTGCAAGTGCAATTGATAGTAACTTATTTCACTGCTCTTAAACACGAAATAGTTGCTTTAATTCTCTGATTATTACTGGCTCTGTTGTCTTCTAAGATCCAAGTTAAAAATAGTATTTTTAAAATTACAGAGAATTTTGGCTTTGTCTAAAATCATTTGAAGCATTCTGTCAACTTGTTTTTTACTTCAGAGTATACTGTCATGAGACAGTACAAAATCTGCAACAGCATGACATCCATCAGTTTCATGTCTCTGCCAAAAATAATTTAAGACATTTCAAATCAAACTGCAGATTGAAAAATATTTGAGACGAGAAATTGTGAAAAAATAAGAACAACCAATTTTTGCTTTGCTAAACTTGCTGTGCCTTCACAAATCTGCTGGCAAATACTACAGAAGAGCAACCAAACATAGTATGTCCAGTTAATCTGTCACCAGCAAGAAAAATATACACTACAGCCTTCATTGCTTATATCTGCCTTTACTGCAGTTATTTTACTAAATGTTCTTTATTTTTCCCCCAGATCAGCAAAACTCTCAAAAAGGACAGAATCACAGGCCCCAAAAGTCCAGCATCTTATGTGACTGAGCGATACGAGCACAGGAATGGTGGCTTGGTCATACAACCTACAAAGAAGCCACCGGTACACCTTACATCTTGTTCTCGGCCCTCACTTACTCGGCCACATGCCCACCACCTCCTTGAGGAAGGGTCTATCAAGTATGGCATCTCCAGACTACTTTTCTCATCCCCTTACACTTCAAAAGAAGCTTGACAGACAGTTAATCTCTAAAACAGCTACAGCAGAATAAATGACATGATTATGACTAATCTGAATTCGTAGCCTTTAAGAAGCTGTTTGTGGAAGAATTCAAAGTTAAGCAAGGATAGCAAACGTTTAAGCTGAAGGTTATAATTTTCACCAAACTGCCAAGTACATCCAATTATGCTTTGCTAATATACAATAATCAGCTGCTATCTTTATCCCATTAATCATAGATAACTAAATTTTTGTATGCTTAAGTTACTATTTCTCTCTGGGTTTCCTAGATTCATCCATGCCTTACTTATCACTCTGTGGCACTGAAATATTTTAATAAGGAAGCTTAACTTTCAGAGCTCCTGTTGATTGTTGGTAGACAGCTGTGCACAAGCCGATCAACAGAAACGCTTCTGAAACCCACACTTCTTTGCAGGTACACCTGAAAGCTTGCTGCTTATTTATGGAGTCTTACAGGTTTGCTTGGCAGCTTTAAGACTGCCATACCAATCTGTACCAGGAGATTTACATTATGTCAAATGGTTCCTTCATTATTTCTACTTAATATGTCCTAATGGAAGGACTAATTACTTCAACAGGAAGTCCCTCTTTCAAAAGTTAACATAAGATATAATGCAGTATGATTTGGAGCAATGTTCTCCAAAAGCATTACAGAGGCACAAACTAAGCATAAATCTGTCACATCATGATTAGTATCATTGCAAATAAATCGTAATTCCAAGAAGTAAACTCTGCTTTCAATTTTCTTTATCCAGACAAGACAGAAAGAATACAAACATTGTCCAACAGAAGCTACACAGTTATTCACACTGCAAGAATCTGAAATGAAACTTCATGCTCCAGGCAAGCAGGAAGACTCCTCGTCCTGAGAATTAGAATATAGCGGAAACAGAAAAAGATCTCCCTTCAATTAGGCGACTGGCAACCACAGGAGAGACTGCAATATTCATGGTAATTAAATGATCGGCTAATGCTCTGTACTTACAAAATAGGAGAAATCCATAGCCATCTTCCAAATAATTAAAACCAAAATTTCTGAATAGGAAATGAAATTTTAGCTGTCTTGACTCCAGTGGGAATACTGCCATTTAATTCAGTCTAGACAGTTCTCCATAGCATTTGATAGCACCATATCTTAAATTAAGTTTTTCTTGTCAGTTTGGGGGCTTTTATTCATTCGTGATTTACTGCATTACAATCAGCTACTTTTTAAAATTGAAATAAATACTCTATATAGGAAAAAGTTAGGTACTCCAACTTATTGCAGAAGTGGATTAAACCAGAGTAATTTTTGCATGTCAAGGCATTCATGCCAGCCAACATTAATCAATCCTCCTCAGATGTCACTAACCTCTATAGGAACTCTACAGCTATAGACAGAGATAACTCACCCGCTATAAAGAATTTAATTTATCTTTTGTTCTCACCAGTTTTGCTACTAGCACACAAAGCACCCTTTCTTTACTAGAGTGCATGTACATTTAAAGCATAGGTGAGCTTGATCTTGATATGCTATGTAACAATTTCAATTCTGTATTAGAGTTTAAACACAAACACCCAGACAAACATTTTCATAAAGACTGTATTTGCACGACACAGCTCTAACTAACTCTTACTTATAATTCTTTTCTCATATCTATGCAGTAGGTGCAGGAGAAGGATTTCACTCTTGATTTTAATTGGATTTTTCTTCTCAACATGCACTGGAAGAGTTTGTGAAGTTAATTAATGACATTGGTTCACAGTTTATGAAAAATTTGCAGGGACTTGGAAAAACTACATTATAGAATCCAGCTGGTTTTGGTTTTCTTCCTTAAATTTGTGTCTCAGAAGCCTGAGATTTTCTCCTAACATGAAAAAGATAACAAAAATTGCATGCTTATATTAAAAAAATGGAAATTTTGAGTCCTTGAATGTACGTTTACTAGCACGATTGGAATGCAATGGGAACACAGAGACTTTTATAGATGGAATATTTGGACTCTGCTCTCTACGTGCTGAAGTGTCACAAAACTCTGGAAGAAGATCAGGTTTTTGCGTTGCCTTCTCCTGCTGCTGAGCACGCAGCGAGCTATGTAAATCCCCCTCCATCATAATGAAAATATACCTTGTGGTGCTTTCTGCATACAACTGCAGAAACACTTGAAATAATCCTTTAAAAATACCATACAAAAAAATAACTATAAGCTTTGATTTATTTCAATGCAGAAATCACATAGATCTTGAACATCAGCAATAATGTTGAGCCATCTTCAGCTTTTATAATTCAACTGTCTGCCCTTCATTTTTACTCAGCACTCCTTTCCCCTCATCCCACTCAGACACAACAGCTATGTGGACAAAAAAACCACATCACACTGTTCACTTTAACCAAAAATAAATTTAGAAGAAAATCTGCAAAGGTACCAAGTGAGACGTACCTGCATGGGCCGCCTGTACTTCCTGCACGCCGTGACATGAGCGATAACACTTGCATGAGTCTCTTTGCTGACATTAATTCCATTCACTTTGATTATGCATTGGCCAGGGTGGAGACCTGCTGCAGCTGCCACCGTTCCTATTAAAAAACCCAGCACAGTTAACAGACTTCTTTTCCCAAACATCTCCTTTAAAGTTTACAGTCCAAAAGTCTAATTTTTTAATCGGAGTCTGCTTTCACCAATTCTTATGTACTTCCCTTGACCACAGGGTGCTTCTGCAGTCAGCTGGACTCCAATAAAATGGAGCTCCCCAGCAGATCACTCCACAAAAAGAGACCAGACTATTTTCTAAAGGCTATTTTATAAAACAAATGCTGATTAGTAATACGAAAATGAAAATTTATCTTAAAGAAAACGATTTTTTTAAAAAAAGGCTTTAGCTTGAAACTCACTAATTATAACTTAGACCACTGTTATTCTTAATTCTTTATGTACTGCAAGTTTATGAGCTTCTGGACTACCTCAGGTGTCTCTATTTTACATAGAAAACAAAAGCTTTCTGACAACACATGCAGAAGTATCAGAGCTTATTAGAGTTTCTTGTTAAATATTAAGTGAAATATCCAAATCCAAACACAATTCCAAGGATCTTGCTTTTATTTTAATCTTTTTACCAACTCCATTATAACAGAGTGCTTTACGGCTTTAATCAAAATACCCGAAGATAATCAAGTAGAAGATCTCAAATATAATTATTTTGGGGGGGAAAAAACAAACCAAAATATTCCCTTTGAGCAACATATTTGATTCAGTGATTTATTTTCACAAGGGAAAAACCATCTTGAGAAAATCTTCTATCCACTGAACAGGTACTACAAAAATAGCAGCTGTCTCCAGGTCTTTTCAGTGCAACTCGAACCAACTGCTGAAAGACAATCTGCTGGAGTATGACCTCAGTGCCAGCTACCTGAATGTTCCCCTCCTTATATCTCTCTTGATACTGCCACAAAGATGCCATGGAAGTCAAAATCTATTGCCTAGAGACTGCAAGGCTGAGGTGCAGAAGCTAGCTGCTATGAAAGAAAAGGCTAGACTGAATCTGCAGGGATGGCAAATAGAAAACTTATGTCATGACTTGTCAGCTGAGCATATTTGACAAGGAAATAACTTAAAGAATATACCTGTATTTCCCTCATTTTAGGAAATATCAGGTTAGATGATAGCTGCATTTTAAATCTAGTATCAAAGACAGTCTTTGGAATGACACCACCACCAGCTACTGCAATTCCACCCCCCCCCCAAAAAAAAAAAAAACAAAAAAAAACACATTTAAATAGGCTTTATTAAATCTTTAAAAAAAACAAAATTCTCCTCAAAAAACCCAAGGTCCCAATTCAGCAAAGTATTTAAGCATATGCTTAAAATCTTTCAGGTTTGCTAAACTACACAAGCAAGCACTTACATACTGTTGAGGCTAATTGGAATAAAGTATGTGCCTAATGAATAAGGATAGGCAGCTGAATTGAGATCCAGGTGCAGAAATAATTATCACATCAGCTCAACAGTCTGTAGTTTATTACACTTTCTCCTGAAAATCTAATTTCTGGCACCACGGCCTAGGAAAAAAGTCATCAAGCTCTGTTCAAATCTGGCTGCTTTGCAGATCAGTCCACTTCAAATTCCTTGTGACAAAGGGAGGAGGGGGGAAAAGGACACCACTGCCCCACAATGGCTGAAAACACAGTGTTAGCTGGCTCTAGCATATACAACATGCAACAGCAACAAAGAATGATTCAACAACTTCTATTGCCAGTGCACCAGTCAAGAACATACCGAGTTAGAGATGGCAAGCATTTGACAAGCGCATCACAAAATGAACAAAGTGGTATTTAGAGGAAACTTGCAATTACTAAGACAGACTAGGTTACTACTACCCTTGAAAAGATGTGTGAAAAGAGCATTTTTTGTAAAATATTTTCACAACATTGCAGAACCACATGGCCACCTAACAAATCAACGCTCAGGAGGTGAGTGGTTCCCAACACCCACTCACTGGAGAAGGTGATTTTGCATTCATCAGTGATTCCTCATTCTGTAAAGAATGCATGGCCTTAACTTCACTTTCCTACATTCGTATAAATAGATTAAAAAAAACCAACCAGAAAATCTATCCAAAGCTTACACACTATAAAAACACAAAATAATCTTATTTGGTTTTATTTAATAGTGTTTGTTACTTGGGGAGAGGGGGGAGAGATCTAAGCTGAATCACTGGACCTAATTTTGATTTATCTCAGCCACATCAGTTAGATATCAAATGTATATTTACCCCTACCATTGACAACTCTTACAGCTTACCTCTCCCAACAGCATGAACAACTGATGGGCCAAAGCCCCGGATTTGGAATCCGAGTCCATCTGCAGAGTCAGGAATCTTCACTGTCCTGATACAAGAAAAGATTCAGTACAAATGCAGCAAAAGGTAGCATTTTGTTATTCAAGACTGAAGTGGACAGCAGTAAGGCGGTTACAAGAGTGTAAGAGTGCACACTTTCATTCAGTTCACAGTTGCAGATTCATTACTATTCATATTCCAAATACTTCGCACCACTGACATCAGAAATAAGAGCAAGCTGAGATACCGAAACCTATCAGAGGCAGGCAATACTATTTTGCAGGGAAATTCAATATGCTGATTATGACCAAAGCACCACCATAGCTTTAAAATTCCTCCCAAAGGGACTGCAATTTGGGTAAATTGCCATAGCACAGCAACACCAAAAGCCCTGGGAAGGCAGGCAGTCTCTCAGCCAAGAGGACAAAGCCTGGGGACCACAGATCACGGCAGGCCTTGTCAGATGAGCTGCAGAAGACTGTGGAGACTAGGTCTGTACTACAGTGTGTTAACAGCAAAGTGTCTACTTGGTGAGTTTTACTGAAAAAATATTTTGTTGCAGTTTTTCTAAGCAGCTATGCAAAGTACAAAATTTTGTAAAGCAATAATCACCTACTACTGTTCGTGTAACTTCTAAGCACATTGTGCTATGCTCCCACTTGGTCTAAGTGCAACTGTAATAAACCTATTGGCAAACATAACCAACAAAAACACAGTTCTGAGAACGAAAATTCACATCTACTCCTCAAAATGAAACCCTGAGCTTGCCCAAAGCAAGCTAGCATATCTACATATCATCAGCTCAGGGTTCCAAAAAAGCAAAACAGCTGCATTAGTCCTTATCAGAGCTAGTTAGGTCATGCATAACAGGGCACTGATTTGACTTTGCAGCCTCTGCTTCCAGAGACAGTTTTGTTATTATTTAAGGGATCTTTGCCCCAAGCTCCATTTGCCAGGGTAAAAGCAGACAAATTCAAAGTGATGCTGAGAAGTTATTTTAAAATACATTTGGTCTGTAATAAAATTGATTTACAGGTAGTTTTGAATAATATCATTGCACCATTTCTTGCACTTTCATTTTTTTCTGGTATACATAATGTTTAGCATTTGGAGAAGATTATCAGCAGAGGTGAGACCCAAAACCCATTCAAGTCTATAAATTTTTGAAAAAATATTATTCTTGAAATAATAAATTTTCATTTGAAATACTTTCGTAAGTATAGCATCACTTAGTATACTTATATGTTAACTAAAGTTGATACAATCTACATATTTTCATTCTGGAAATGTTTGTGAACATGCTAATGAGCTGTGAAAGACTGTCACTGGCAGTTCAGGCTAAGAATTTAGGACAGAACTGTCTCTTCTGACAACAAGGTTGTGCTACCAGCAGCTCCTGACAAAAAGCAGGCAGCACTGAGAAACAAATTCTTCACCTTGTCTGAACTCCTCATTCACTAGATCATCTCCGTCAACATTGACATTCACCCACATTTTCACTGGCAAGTTGTGTCAGAAATTAAACCGAGACCTACATTTAAGAAAGGCCAAGATATGCCTTTCATGTTTGCTACAACACTAACATCTACTGGTTTGGGGATTTTTTTGTTGTTTTTGTTTGTGTGTTTGGGGTTTTTTTTGGAGATAATCATCTTTATGCCATATTCCTCTTTGCTCTTTTCCCCTTTCTGGGTGCCATTGTATTTCTCAAGACACCTTTGTGAATTAACAAGAGAAATATGTCTCACTGTACCACTGACCCAAAGCCATTTCCAAGGCACTCTGTGTGTGTGATCCGGTAGCAGAGGATGGTTCCTCCTGACTCTAAAAAATCTGATCAAAATTACTCCTGACTACTTTTTCTTACTCTCCTCTTTTTTCGGTATGTATAAACTAGTAATAACTCCATTAACTTTATTAATAGACCTATGCTAATTTACATATTTACTGAACCCAGCCATTAGGCCTCACTTTGTATTTCTTTTAAGTAACAAAAATTGCATTCAGGTGGGAATGGTCAAAACTGCGTACAGAAATGCAACTGTTACATAAAGATGGGGAGCTGTTTACTTGCTCCTGGCGTTTACACAACCAGCACACACGCTAGTTACACAACCATTACACCACAGAGTCCCACTTCTGCCAAACCAGCAACTAATCCCCAGACAGAGGAACTTGTTTAACAAACATGGTGAGAGATAAGTGATCAAAACTGCCCATATAGTCAGGGAAATTTGTGGTTCCTGCACACATTTCAAGTGGCAGAGCTGATGCTCTGAAGCACGTGTGCTTTGCTTCCGCTGACTGACAAATGTAATAAAACAAAATCAAAGCAGATCAAATCGCTTGGCTTTACAAAGTCAGATTAGACACAGCATTTAAAATAACTTTACAGTAGTGCTGTCTGAAGTTCCAGCGGTCCTAAAATTCACTGCAATTGTCGTTTGTAAAAAATTCTCCCAAAGGAATGACAACTTACTCCCGTGGTTTAGTGCTCACAAGAACCCGCAGGGGCTTTCTGCTGTTTAAACATGCTTTTAAGAAACAATCCACTTCACTGAAGGGTCGCAGAAAAACCAGGTCACCGTTAATGGCAAAGATTTTTTTCCCAACTTCCAAGCCTGCCATCTAGAAAACAATAACAGTTGTGTATATGTTTGCCTTTTATAACCACTAACATTATTTTCTTCTGCTGGCATGCAACCCCAATACAAACAATGACATGCACATTTCCTTTGCATTCTTTATGCCTGCTGCACATACCACACACAAAAGACTTACACCACAAAATGCTTCTAGAACTGGTTAAATTGATGTGAAGGGTACAGTAAGCACTCATTCTGAAGAGACCTAAATACAAGAGCTAGTCTTAATCAAGATACTATGACAGTATTATAATATCAGATAACATTTGTAATAATTAACACAACAGCTTTCATTGAGCCAGGTTTTTTTTAATGACATTACCTAATTTGTTCATCCACCATTCTCCAGAGGAACTAAAGCTTCTTTTCATAAGGAAAGACCTGATTAATATTTCAGTAAGTGAGTATTTATTAAGTTCCAAAACAAAACAATATCCTTAAATGCTTCATGGCCTTTGAGCCAAAGGTATGGCAAGCCCAACTGCACACAGCTTTTAAACTCTGGTCTAACAAGAAAGAAACTGTAACCCGCTGGATGGCAGGAGGACACAGAGTGGCACTGGGCGAGCCTTGGCACCATCTGAGATCACGGCAGAACCTGACTGCTAGATATCACCCTGCATATAGCTCTGTGGCTGTGTTATATTATTGGTTTGCTGTATCTATTTTTATCTTAAATTTCTATTCTACCACGAGATTTAGAAAGGCTTGAAATCTAGGTCTAAACTTTTTCTCTCGTAGAAGAGACTCGTTCTCTACCTTTACATGTATAGAGACTCCCATGCAGTTCAGTAGAATATTAATTTACCCAAAGAGCATCTAAAGCAGTACTAACAAACAGAAAGGGTGTAATTTATTCATTTGGATTCTCAAATTCTAGACTTCATCCAAAGCTCGATACATCCTTTATTATGAAATATATCAAGTGCAACTCACAGGCTAGCTTTATAAAAATAAAATGGTAACTTATAAAGGCTCAATATAACAATTTACCTGAGCAGAAATGAGGGTTGATAATGGTCAGAGCAATAGTTTAAACAAAAAACCAAGACCAAAGAAAACAAGATTCATAACCACAGCGCTCTCAGAAAGTTGTCATTGTTACCTTCTACTACTACAGATTTTCCTCGCTGATGTATAAAACATACACCTGTGATCAAGAGAATGAAACTGGGAAGATAATTTATAATACTTGATACCTCAGCATTTGATCCTTTCTCCACCACTTTAATAATTGGCACTTTATTTTTATCTTCTAAACCAAACCCGTAAGTGCATTCATTAGATTTAATCTGAAAAAATAAAATTGTTCAAAATATTGTTCAGAAAGGCATTAAGAAGAATGCAAGCATATCACAATTAAATAACATACAGTGCTACTACGTTGTCGCTACAATCAATTTTTTTAATTCAAAGCATACAATCATTGAGTTTCACTCACCAGCAATGACTTGGCTATGACATTTTCAACTACTTTCAGATCATGTTTCATGAGTCTGTGCTTCATATTTGACCCTTCCATTTCTTCATCCGCATAAAAACGGAACAGCAGTGGTTCATCTTTAAATTCGCTTTTCTCTAACACTGTATGATACAAAAGTACATCCATTCACCCTCTTTTTCTTTTGAACTTTTGAATACCATGTCTTTCATGAACCATAAAATACTGAACATGCATACACGTTAAATGCTAGCAAACTATTTTTCTGTGTGAATCTAGGGAAATCTTAATTTTTAACATAAACAACAGTTTTTATTAGAATCCATTACAGATAGGTATCACTAAGCTTATTTTCAACGACAACATCTGGATTCCACCAAGCTGAGGAAGACACATTAGCCTGAAATGGTTTTAGTGAAAATGTCAAGCACAAAGTTTTTTCCTAAAAAGGATTTTAAAACATTTTTTGAAAAGTTCTGCTGCACAGCTGCTGGAGATGCTCGCCACCAAGTTCTGGCACTCTCCAGGTGGTGAAGTATGCCAGGTTGAGTATCAGAAATGGGTATGGTGGGGATGTGGATGCAACAAGAACAGCAGATGAATGAAGTCTGTACATTCAAAAGTCAAAGGAAACAGAATGAACAGTGCCAGAGAGGAAATTAATTCTCCCTCCTTCTCTAAACAAGCTGATGAGAAAATCATTTCTTCCTCCTTTTATTTCAGTAAATGATCCACTGCTTCAATCCTTTCACTGAAATCTTCCCTCTGATGGAGTTAAACATGACCTTGTTCACCTTGGTTTCGGCACTGCACATATCTCTGCTTTCCTCTCCCTTCCTTCTTTGTTCTCCACTGTCCTTATGATTTTCTCATTTTTCTACAGTCCAGTTTCTCCTACTGTCACCACTTCATGCTTTTTGAATGATGCTTCTCCATACTTTATTACTTCCACCCAAAAATGTCTCCTTTCTTTCCTACATATTTCCTGTTTTTATTGTCTCATCTGTGCAAACATGTATTGCCTGCTTAAGAAATTTCTTTCAAAGTGGCTAATAAAACAGCCCCCTCCAAATACTCCAGAAGATGAAGCCCTCAGTGCATGCTATAAAATTGACTGAAAATAATTTTCAGAGTATACAATAGCAACTTTTTTTTCTTGAAGATTGTAGCACAGGTTTCTCCAGTGATACAATGAAATAACTTCCCATCCCTTCTGTAATATCTTTACCAGCCCCTGCGTTTCCTTCCTACTATGCAGATAGCATTAAACAAAAGGAAAGCATAGCTTGTACAGAATGCCTTTACTTACCATGGTGCATAAACCCATTATCACAAAGAGCTACACCGAATATCATAGCTTCTTCCCTCGTCCGGCAATCCCCCTGTAAACCATAACATAAACCACAGTATATTTTTTTTAATTTATTTTAATGTAGCAGCAAAATGGATTCTGTGCACAACAGCATAACCTCGCAGGCCCAGCAATGGTTGTAGATTATATTTACCACTGCCATCTTTACATACACATTTACAGCATACATATAAAACAGTATATACATGTATGTATGCTACACCTCTTTATAGTCACAAATAAATATGTAAACATTTTAGTAACACTGCATTCTCCACAACTACTAAACATAATAGAATCTAAAAGTATCAAAGTTTCGAACTTTTATTTTATAAAACTGGTGCATGTTGATTGAGTGAGCAGGATACAGTGTTCTTGTTCCTAGCTCACTTAAAATAAAACAACTGATAACAGCAAATTAGTACTGACTTTTATCCATCTGGTTTGTAATTTATAGTTTTCAGAGCCCATCCATTTCATTTTAAGTCATGAACAATGTTACATGCTGAATCACAAAGCTAAGTCTCATTAAAACATTTAAAGTTCAACTGGAAATGAAGATAAGCACAAAAGGGACGAACAGCATGGCTGCTGACAGCTGATTTCTGTTACTTTACTAGTTTAAGAGGATTACATTTACACACGCTGTTCTAATAACCCTTACACAAAGTGTTTGCATGTTATTCTACTTAACACATCACTACCTTTCAAACTGGAATTTAAATGCAAAGAGCACATAAATCCAAAGGTGTATACTTGCCTGGGCAATCAACCAGTCTATGAGTTTGTTAGCCATGACTACAGATTTGTAGGTTCTCAGATGATAATCTTTATCCCTGTTGAAAACAAAACAAAACAAAATTTAAAAATCAAACAAAAACTCCAGAGAGCCTAACGGAAAAAACTTTTCTCTTATAAACAAGTTGTGACAAGCATGAATTAAGCATTTTGTAATGGTTCAGAAGTTCCCTCCAGAGAAAAGCAAGTCAAACCTTTCAGTGTAGATAGAAAGGAGGAGGCTGACCATATCTTACTTGGGCGATAACGTCACCAGCTCATAAAGGCAGTTGTCTCGTTACAGCTGAGACTCTCCAAACGAGGTAATGGAGTGTTAGTAAAGAAGTATATTAACATATACAGTAAGCATCTAAGCATACCCATCAGGACCTAGAAGGCTCTAAAAAGTCCGTAAAAAAAGATCATATTGAACGGAGTTTGCACTCATTTAATAATTCAGTTACACTTTTTCTCTTGATAGCCCTTCAATCTTCTTCAATTGCTCCCAACAGACCAATCTTGAATGGACAGGTTAGGTTCCTACATTCAAACACAGTATCTTGAGATTATATACTTCCAAATGACTCTCTATGGATTTCCCAATTGGACTCACCTAATTACTGGGGTAAACAGACTGTGAAGGCGACAGTACAGTCGTACACCCTGTTAAAGAGAAAGATGAGGTTAGCTAACCACACATTCACACCACAGAGATCAGAAGAGAAATGGATGCAGTAAGGAAGCCTGTATGTTCTAAACGCACTTCTTTTCGCTATTAGAAAAGTCTGTTCGAATTTCTACATACCTTCATGTGCCAAACCTCCAAATTTGCAGATAACAATACTGATGAATAAGTTATAAGAAATAAAACATTTCTAATCTAAGCTTCACTGAGACACATGTAAAAAGGATTAGCTTTAAGGCAGCATTAAAAAATTCTGAAGGTATAGTACTTTGAAAGAAAGATACACAAAACCCAAAAGAAAAAGCAATGTTCCCATGCATTAAGGTTTTCCCCAATCACTGCTTGGTATTTTATACACAGAGTGAGTAATTAAAGAAAAAAAACACCACATTTAATATATGCATAGGTACCTTATGTACAAATTGAAATTATAACTAACCAGTAAACTTTAAACAAAACAAAAGGCAAAAAGATTCAAAGGTTTGAAATGTTATCAATTAGAAACAATGACACAAATCATTTGGAAGAGTTTAAAAAACTGCCATGAGAAAAAGCTCTTTAAAAGAAGAAATCACATTAGTACTCCTTAGCAGACTATCAAAAAACAATTATGTTTATAACATGCAAGAAGAACCATGTATAACAATTAAAACTGGTGTCAAATTAGATTCCATCCTACTTTGCTGTGCCTGGTAGTTCAGTATCGAAGATTTTTCTAGATATACCTTACATCAACAAATGCCAGCAGAAAAGTGAATGACACCGTAACATAACACCTAAATGCTGACATTTTGTACTACCTCAAAATCATTAGAATTTTGAATATTAATGAGTTTAAAGGCAACTTTCTTCAATGATTTTATTATGCTCAGTAGTGTAGATGGATAGCACTACCTATCTGTGTTTAAACATCTACGTGACTGCAGGTTTAGTGCCTTAAGGCACTAGTAGACGACACTCAGATATGAGAGAAAACAATTTTCAATGTAAAGCTTCATATCTATTAAAATGGACTGAAAAAATACAATAGACTGAAATATCAGCTTCATAATCACCCAGAAACACAGACAATGCATCCTGCATATGAAACCATTAAATAACAAAAATAACTAAGAAATAACAAACTTTAATTTTGTATTTAAAATGTGTAACAACAAGCAAAAAATCTTCCCTTACAAGTGGAAAACTGAATTTGATTCACATAAATATGAGGTGGTGTTACTTATCCTAGCATAACAATTTACATTATTTTTCAAGCAGAATCTCCATTTCTGATGTGTTCTTCCTAATAATAGCAACTACTCTATGCTGTACCTTAGAGATCACATCCTGCATCTCATTTCTGGGGTAGTATGTTCCATCGTCATATCGGAATCTGTACAGCATGTGTTCAGGTTTGAACTGGTGCTTATCTGTAACTAAATTTAAAAAAAAAATAATCATGTATTGTTAGGTGACTTTCAGAAGCAATCAACAAGAGAGAAAAGGGCTAACATAATTTCTTCTAATAGCAGCCCATTACACAGCAATAGGTAGATTTCAGACAGGGAGGGCAGGAAGCCCAGTTAGATCATCTGCCCTAAGTTCCTTTATGTCATTGGTGACAATATTTCTCACAACATTTAAGTAGCCCACAAGAAACCAAACAATTTCAAGTCACAGGGCAAAGAATAAGAAAGACAAACAGGCAGGGAATGGCCTGAAAAATTAGGCATTCAAATCTGTTTTAGTCTTCAGCACTTTTGCAAAGCTCATCGACCAAACAGCCAAATAAAGCTTCTTTTGCAACTATTCATATTATTGTTCCACATTACTCTCTGTTAACTCTCGCTGAGGCCAATGTCAGATGAGTTAATAAAGATACAAACCCTTTTCAACACATCTGACCAGTCTTGCACTGGGGAGGAAAGGGAGAGGGAATGTCTTCCTCTATACATAGCCAGCTGAAGGTCTGAAGAGCAAGAGACTTGCGAACATTACGAAGGTGTTGATAATCTGTTTCCCCAAAGACCGACGAAAAAGGATCTTAACAAGTGATCTTCATGTGATTCCAGCAACAAACCTCACAATGTGTTTGTCAAAACAGTATACCATATGATACAAAATTTCTCCTGGAAACGGTACTAGAGGAAGTCTTTCTGAAAAACGTATGATTCATTTGATGGCTGAGGACAGCAGGATAACTGTCTGGTATTAATTACTGTTTTGCTTGCAGATGTAAGCTTTAATTTTAAAGCTAAATTTGCATGTCATCAGCTGATAAAGGAGGCTACTGTAATGTCTTCATTAATCAGAGCAACAAACCTGACAGTGTTAGGTAATTCTTCTGTGCATGCCTTCCTATATCAAGTGATTAAACCATCATCCATTATTCTCTTCAAAAAAAATTAGTTAGGCACCATAAACTTTGTATAGTAAGGTGCCTTCTGTCTGCATCATTTTTCACGCTCCTTCAAGCTCTTCAGTACCACCACACATCATCTGATACATGGGCATAACAACTGGACTTCATATATTAAGTGGTTTCATGAGTGTCATGTGCAAGAGCAGAATGACTTCTTTGTCTGTATTTGATATATCTGCTAGCAGTAAAGCCCAGGACACTATTCCAATTGCCTTGAACCGACAGTTCACGCCACAGTCATTATCCAAAATAACCCCTAAGTTCCTTTATGTATCATTGCTTCTCAACATATCAGACTACAAAATTTTCACATACAATGCCTAGTATAAGAATCTAAATGAATTTTAACGGATTGTGACCATTCAACTCAGGAAAAGACATTTATTTCTGCAATTTAAAATAATTTCCTACTGTTGAAGAAAAAAAATATTCCACTAGATCAACATATATTAACAGTTTTTAAAACCAGCATCTATAGAAAACAGAAGAACCACCACCAGGACAGTATTGCTTAAGGCCAAATTGTTCCTCACCGTTACAGAGATGTGCCGGGAGGGAACCATGACTACAAAGCACCTTTCCAACCCTGCAAGCCCACGAGCAGGCTCTGCTCTCTGAGGCATGCAAGCACCACTCCACTCTGTCTTTGCAGCCCCTACTTACAGACAGTGCACCAGAAACTAAGGCAGTAGGTCCACAGAGCTGGCACCTGCTGAGCTCTGGAAAGCAAGCATGCTTCCAACTACAGTATTGTGTACAATACCACATATATCCAGGGAATGCTGTGTGGGAAGCTGTAAATCGCTATTCATTTTTTGTGGTTTTGTTTTCTATGATAAAGATGTGATTTGGCTTGTTCCACTCAAGAGGAAGGGTAGATGATCTATCAGCTACTGTGCTAACATGGAAACCTTTAAAAAAATTACAAAAACATTTTGCTTACTGTATATCTTTTATTTTAACTAGGATCAGCTATACATTTGCAAGGCCATAGTTTCAAACACTTAAAGCTGATAAAACACATCATTACCTCTAAATAATACATCATTATACCACTGGCTAATAGAAGTCATTTCAAATATTAAAGCATGCCACCAGGAGGTTTTAGAATAGCAATATACAGGGTTTTTTTCTTTTGCAAAACTGGGGGGCGAGAAAGTAAAAAAAAAAAACACAAAACAAAACCGAGGGAAAACCGTAACTCTTCTACTTTCGAGACTTCACACACCAGGAAGTAAAACAACGCCCATCACAACATGGGTCTGGCATTGCTAGAATGAAGCCCAGCACAGTGAAAACAATGGCCAGCACAGTGAATATACGAAGTCTAACAAAGCCCTCTATAGCATTTGCAATGAGAGTAACAGCCAAACTTTCTTTCTCCCTTGCTCCCTCTGTGAAAACAGATGGTTCATTCAACTTTATTTTAAGAATTCTATTTTCACTGAACCACAGCTGGATCCGCTATTCAAAGTAGCATGTCTGGCTCACATTTCTATGCTCTGATATAATTACCCTTTTATCTCCTGAAATTACACAATATTCATTTAACTCTGTATTGAGAAAGTCTATGAGTGTATTTGGGATATAAATTACAAGATCAGGAGAAGAATCTTTGGCAACAGAATCATTCCATTGAAAACAATTCTGTGTGTGTAGTAAACATAATAGCATCTGACATTTGAATGATGGTGGAGGAAAATCATGTAGACTGACATTAAAGAATTAAAGACTACATGACTACTGATGAATAACCTTAATGTTTTTCCTCCTACTCTGCATATGTTTAAAATGCACACAGCTAAGTGACACTTTGTTACTCCCACTTTCTCTCCAGTCAAGGACACTGAAAACATCGTGGCAAAGAACTTACAAAGTAAGTATTAAATTCACTGCTGTCTGAAGTACAGAAGTATTAAAATGTGTATTAGCAATGACTCCCTCTAAATTTACATCCTGATTCTACGCTGGAACATCAGCTAACTTCACAACTGTTTCATTATTTGTGTTTTTTTAAGTGACTACCTATTGCAAGCCAAACATGCCTGCATACCCAGAAATTTCTCCAATTTGCATATATGGTCCTGTTGGAATATACTTGTAAAAGTGACAGAGATGAATACCCGCTCTGGTAAGAGAAAAATGTTGTCAGTGCAAATTACCTCCAGAAGTCAAACCTCAAAAACAACCTTTTCAGTGATACGTATCTCCAGAATAAGCTAAATGCAGACAGCTGACTGAAAGTTTCACCATAGAAATATCAATTTTAGTAACTATACTGTGTAACTATACTTCAATATAGTAACTATACTTTAATGTAGTAAAAGTAATGCCTTAAAATTCAAAAGATTAAACTGTTGCGTTCTACGTTGGATTCCACCAGCTCCACTTGTCTTTTCTAACAGACAAGCAGGCAAATTTATCAACAGCCAGCTGTGACTCACTCACTTCTACAATTCTTAGTTGAACATGTAACCGTAAAAAGCCTGGCCCTTATAAAAGGTTTAAATCCTTAAAAGCAGTCTACCGTTCTCTGTTCCCCCAGAATTTATTTTTGCTTACAAGAGAACAGCAATGTTTCTCTAGGTGCCTGTTTGCAATGTTGTGATCCCAACAGCATGGATGTAAACCGATTAAATCAATGGAGCCTCTCCCAGGAAATCTGCTAGGCGAGGACAATGGCCCCATGAGGTCCCTGCAAGGATATAATGCAGATTCAACAAGCTGTCTTGCCTTAACAAAACCATCTTTTTATCAAACAAAATTAAGTCCACTCTAATTATAACAATCACCTTGAAAACAAATAAGTTAAAGCTAATTATATTTACCATGATGGATAATGCCATTCTCTAGTAAAGCTTGACCAAGATGAACACCTTCTTCAGATTTGTGTATCTCTCCAATTTCCAGCAACCAGGACACAAATTCACTGAATTAAAAACAGATACAAAAAAGAAACTTTAAACATCATACCACCACACCTACTACATTTCCCTCTCAGTTACTAGTGTTTCTCGTCAGCCTAGTAAATGATTCTTAGCCTAATGATCTTCAGAATGCCATACCACCTTTAAAAAACACACTCGTTTCAACTTTTTCATTATTTCGACATAAATACATATTGTTTCCCTTGAGATGTCTTGCCTTTTCTGTTTAGAAGTTTTACCTTTGCACATGGTGCACCATTAGCAAGTTTGCTGATGATACCCAACTGGAAGGTGGTGACGACTCTTGAGGGACAAGATGCCTTGCAGAGGGATCTAGGTAGATTGGAGCATCGGGCAGTGATTAATGGGATGAAATTTAACAAGTTCAAATGCCGGATTCTACACTTAAGACAGAGTGATGCTGGGCACAAGTATAAATGGGGAGAGGAGTGCCTGAAGCGCAGCCCTGCAGAAAGGGATCTGGGGGTGCTGGCCGACAGCAGGCTCAGTAGGAGTCGGCAGCAAGTCCTAGCAGCCAAGAGGGCAAACCCCATCCTAGGGCGCATCAAACACAGCATGACCAGCTGGTGACAAGAGGTGGTTATCCCGCTGTATTCAGCCTTGGTGTGGCCTCACCTGGAGTACTGTGTGCAGTTCTGGGCCCCACAGTTAAACAAGGATGTGAAGGTCCTTGAACATGTCCAGAGGAGGGCAACAGAGCTGGTGAAAGGGCTGGAAGGCATGTCCTGTGAGGAACAGCTAAGGACTGGGTGTCTCTATTTTGGAGAAAAGCAGGCTGATCTCATTGCTCTCCACAGCTCCCTGAGGAGGGGAGGCGGAGCAGCAGGTGCCGATCTCTTCTTTGTGGTATACAGTGACAGGACGTGTGGGAATGGTTCGAAGTTGTGCCGGGGAGGTTTAAACTGGACATTAGGAAGCACTGGTTTACCGAAAGGGCAGTCAAACTCTGGAACAGGCATGCTAGAGAGGCGGTCGATGCCCCAAACCTGTCAGTGTTTAAGAAGCATTTGGACAATGCCTTTAACAACACGCTTTAACTTCTGGTCAGCCCTGAAGTCGTCAGGCAGCTGGACAAGATGATTGTTGTAGGTCCCTTCCAACTGAAAAAGGCTATTCTGTTCCCATGCTTCCTGGGATTTCCTGAAGTAGAATAGCCACATGTGATCAGACTGTCAAATACAACGCAACCCCGGGCATATCTACTGCACCTGCCCAGCGCAGAAATACCACGAAGGCAAAACATAATCACAGTATGATAGAACAGTAGGCCTGTGACTGCTGACACGTCAGACACATGGACATGCTCAGCATATACACAGAGTATATAGAGCACATGCAGGAAATACCTGGCATATTTCAAGATAAACACGATGCAATTCAGAGACATGAAATTTATAGCACATGAGATATTTGTATGTGCGTTACAAATCAAATGAACCGTGTAGTGAGGTAGCGCAACATTCACATTCATGGGCTTTAACTGTTGACCCAGGGACCAGAAAAACTGTTCTTCAAAAGGGTCCACTTCAAAGGTAGCACAGAAAAGCAGCCTTTCAACAGTAGGTTGAAACGTTTCACACATGGCTCGTCACCATGCGTATACTCTTTACCCGCTTCCAACAACTTCACTGAGGGTTTCAATTCTCACCAGATATGTGAGACAGCACATAAAAATCTCCCAAGTTTCACTTCCACATTCGAACCTAGCCATGAGTATCGTCACCATAATGTCTTTGCGTGAAACAGTCACTGTACTTTATAAAAATACTTTCCATACTTAACTGTCTTACGGCCAAATGAAATAAGTAATAACCCCTCTGTCGCCCAAACTATTTTGTCCCACACACATTTTTAGGGTACCTATTGCTTTCTCCTCCTCTTGCATTTAGTCTCCTTAAGCCACAGGTATAGTACAACATTCTAAAGATTCTCCTGAAAATAGAGGTAAATTTTTCAACATGTAAACTGCATTTTGTAACTCTGTACCTGACATTCAGACAAGAGAAGGATGGAAACAGTTTGAGACACAGATTTTTTTAAGTGGAACAAAGCAAATCTGATACTATAAACTAGGCATTTCATAGACAAAATGCATTAAGCAAGTCTGGAATTATTTGTTTAAAGAAAGTATTTTATTTAGTGCATTTTCATATTTTCAATATGCCTTTGCAGCTTTGTCCCTTTACAAAGCCATTTCGGAATAAGAGTACACATCCATAAATTTCAGGAAGATCAATTTCCATTTTGGCTGAATTCTGGGAGGCAAATAGGCCGAACAAACATTACAAATAAAGCATGGTTTCCGCAGAATCCCAAAGAAGGTGTAAAATGTGTTTTCAGCTTGTTAAAATTCATACTATAAAATGCGTATAATACCTTCCAAGAAAGCATTTGGGGAAAGTGGTCAATTTCTTCTTCCTGTCTTTGATGAGATTCCCTTGTTTGCACATCATTTTGTACAGTCTTTCTCCTTGCTCAGAGATCATCACCCAAGTGTCCTGTTCCATGCCCAATTTTAAACCTGCCAAAAACGAATTACAATTTTATGAAGTGATATTACCATTATATTTCAATAACTTTCCCAAAATGGAGAAGCAATAACAATATTTTACATACAAAAATAGTACAGGAATTGTTTTCCATTATTTCTCTCAGAATCAAGATTCATATATGAACACCTAATACTCATGAAGCATAATCAAATTCTATCTATAATTTCCTCAAAGTGAAATTGTTACTGATACGGTACACCTACATTGACATCATCATTGATAGTCCACTAAATACTAACGCTGTAATTTTCAAACATCAGTATACGAACATTTGCAAGGGAGTAGTCATGTCTTCATAAGTCACATGAAAAGTGCCTTAGTTTTGCTCTTACCATGTGATAATAAAAATGTTTTCATTTAAAGGAAACTTTTTCACATTTCCAATAAATAGTAACTCATCATCTGTTACACATTTGTTAGTTTCACATAAGATTAATTCATCCCTTTCCCACAAAAGCATATACACAAGTTTGGGAAGAGTACAGCAACGTGGTGAGAGCATGCAGGGATGCGATGAGGAAGGCCAAGGCCCACCTGGAATTGAAGCTGGCAAGGGATGTCAAAAACAGCAAGAAGGGCTTCTTCAACTACATCAGCAGCAAAAGGAAGTCTAGGGACAACGTGGGGCCGCTGCTGAACGAGGCGGGTGTCCTGGTGATGGAGGATGCGGAGAAGGCAGAGCTACTGAATGCCTTCTTTGCTTCAGTCTTCAGTGCTAAGACTGGCCCTCAGGAATCCCAGGCCCCGGAGGTAAGAGAAGAAGCCCACAGAGAGAATGACTTTCCCTTGGTCGAGGAGGACTGTGTAAGGGATCGCTTAAGCAATCTGGACCCCCACAAATCCATGGGCCCCGATGGAATGCACCCACGAGTGCTGAGAGAGCTGGCGGATGTCATTGCTGAGCCACTCTCCATCATCTTTGAGAGGTCCTGGAGGACAGGAGAGGTGCCCGAGGACTGGAGAAATGCCAGTGTCACTCCAATCTTCAAAAAGGGCAAGGAGGAGGACCCAGGGAACTACAGGTGCCGGTCAGCCTCACCTCCATCCCGGGAAAGGTGATGGAGCAGCTTATCCTGGAGGCCATCATCAAGCAAGTGGAAGAAAAGAAGGTTATCAGGAGTAGTCAGCAGGGATTCACCAACGGGAAATCATGCCTGACCAATCTGATAGCTTTCTACGATGGCCTGACTGGCTGGGTAGATGAAGGGAGAGCCGTGGAGTTGTCTACCTCGACTTCAGCAAGGCTTTCGACACAGTCTCCCATAATATCCTCCTAGGGAAGCTCAGGAAGTGTGGGCTGCATGAGTGGTCGGTGTGGTGGATAGAGAACTGGCTGAATGGCAGAACTCAGAGGGTTGTCGTCAGCGGCGCTGAGTCTAGTTGGAGGCTGGTAACTCGTGGTGTCCCTCAGGGGTCAGTACTGGGCCCAGTCTTGTTTAACTTCTTCATCAATGACCTGGATGAAGAGTTAGAATGTACCCTCAGCAAGTTTGCTAATGACACCAAACTGGGAGGTGTGGTAGATACACCAGAAGGCTGTGCTGCCATTCAGCATGACCTGGATAGGCTGGAGAGCTGGGCAGAGAGGAACCTGATGAGGTTCAACAAAGGCAAATGCAGGGTCCTGCACCTGGGGAGGAACAACCCCATGCATCAGTACAGGCTTGGGGTGGACCTGCTGGAGAGCAGCTCTATGGAGAGGGACCTGGGTGTCCTGGTGGATGACAGGTTAACCACGAGCCAGCAGTGTGCCCTGGCTGCCAAGAAGGCCAATGGGATCCTGGGGTGCATCAAGAAGAGTGTGGCCAGCAGGACGAGGGAGGTTGTCCTTCCCCTCTACACTGCCCTGGTGAGGCCTCATCTGGAGTACTCTGTCCAGTTCTGGGCTCCCCAGTTCAAGAAAGATGAAGAGCTACTGGAGAGAGTCCAGTGGAGGACTACGAGGATGGTGAGGGGACTGGAACATCTCCCCTACGAGGAGAGGCTGAGGGAGCTGGGCTTGTTCAGCCTGAAGAAGAGAAGGCTGCGAGGGGACCTAATAAATGCTTATAAATATCTGAAGGATGGGTGTCAGGAGGATGGGGCCAAGCTCTTTTCAGTGGTGCCCAGCGACAGGACAAGGGGCAATGGGCACAAACTGAAGCACAGGAAGTTCCGTCTGAACATGAGGAAGAACTTCTTCCCTCTGAGGGTGACGGAGCACTGGAACAGGCTGCCCAGGGAGGTTGTGGAGTCTCCTTCTCTGGAGATATTCAAGACCCGCCTGGACAAGGTCCTGTGCAGCCTGCTGTAAGTGACCCTGCTTCGGCAGGAGGGTTGGACTAGATGACCCACAGAGGTCCCTTCCAACCCCTACTATTCTGTGATTCTGTGATTCTGTGATTTTTTTGCTTCAGAATTTTTTCAAAATCAGAAAGGTATCAATGGTTTTATTTCAATATTTCTTACTGATTTTTTTTCCTGTTTCTTTTCTTGAGAAAATCATTATGTTTTCTGAGTAACAGATGACCAAAATCAGTTTTTGTTGAATTATGAATCCTACTGGCCAGTCACAGAAGCTTGTGCTTCCAAAGAATGCCACAGACCTTCAAATCCCGTGTGTTTTCTCAATAAACAATTATTAATTCTGGACAAAACCACACATTTCTGGGCTATCTTATGTACATGTTCTCAGTCTTTGTTCATATTTTCACATTTAAAAACTGTAACTGTGCATATTCAACCGGAGTAATAGTATGCCAATACTTAAATTCTGAAAAAAATTGACAGAAAAAAAATAATCAGGATGTCACAGCATCATCAGCTTTAAAAGACGATCCCCTTTTAAATAAATGTCTAACTTGCTGAATACCTCAGTTGGTCACATGAAAGCCCCAAAACTGACAGAAGTAATTCCTAGCAAAAAGTTTCCAATTCAGCTTGATTTCTTCTAGCAAGAAAATACAACTTATAAAGTGGTCCTAGTCGATAACTGAATTACAACAACTGAAGTCTCTGCTACAGTACTTCATTCAGGGCATTCTCTCCCTTTTGCTCAGGTTCTGTTGTGTGGATGCCAAATAACAGTATAGGCTGAGTTTCCCTAAGTACCTTGAATCTCTGAGTCTCCCAACATGAGCAGCCCAGCAAGCCCCAAGCCACACGACACACTGAAGCAGTATTTCCGTGACTCACTCCTGCTCTGCCTGCTGTATTTACCTACTCTGGAGATCACTGCAATCTGCCATTCCCTGTGAGATGTGGGGTCTACAGCACTGGTACGAACAAATGCACAGGCACGCACAGCACAACCAGGAGGGGGTCACATGAGCCTCACCCCTAGCCCAAGGGATCTGGGAAGTGTACTCATTTGATTTACGTCTTCTCAGACTTGCAAAGCAGATAAAACACTGTTCTCACATGTGCAGTCACTTAGACTTCAGTGTAATTACCTATATATACACATACACGTGAACAGGCTCCATGTCTCATTAAGTAAACATACGATTAAAGCATCTTTATGTTCATAGTGAAAGTACTGTAGCTACATTTAGATACAGTATTTGAATTCTAAAAAGACAGCTGTTTGGTTCCCAAGTCCTGTGGCAACTTGATGGCAATTAAGTTGCAGAATCCTGCTTTGCAAGAGGTATTTATACAGATCTTCTGAAAAAAATCACTGTGCTGGAGAAGACGGAAAAATTTATAAGTTGATAGAGTAACAGAGATATTCAAGAAATATTTTTGAAGATTCTGTGTTGCAAACTGAGTCTAAGTGTGTAGCAAATCCTCTCCTCTGTCTTTCATGGTTATCTCCTTAGTGGCAAACCCACTGTGAACACCAGGAGCTGAAAATTTCCTCGAATGATAGCACGCTAAAATCCTAAGACATGGCTTGACTTTGGGATGGCTACCTCAGACCTCACGCTTGGCAAGGTTTAGGTCAAACTCATCTCTACTACCAGCTGCTCAGTATTATAGTGTGAAACAGTAAGGATACATCAACATAAAATACTCCCAGTTACTCTTTCTATTTCTTACCTAAAGGTTTCCAGAGTCTAAGGGAGCCAAGAAAGAGTGAAGTGGGATTTGTTAAAAACCTTTTTAGCCAGTTCCAGACGATATCCTACACAGAAGCAGACAAACCTGTTTTTTGCTGTATTCAACACCGTCTCCACACATCACTTTTTAATTTGCTATTTTAAAAACGTTGATTTTTTTAGATCTCTAAGGCATCTTTTTAGCTTTTCTACTATTAATGCCTGATGGCACTAGCCAGTGCTCATACACTCTAGTTGAAACTCCGCTCCTACAGCAGGTGTTCTACAAACATCCAGTATTCAACTTTAAAAGACCAAAGAAAGTATTGCTAGTCTCCATTTACAACAGAGGAACAAAACAACGGCTACTGCAACAGGCGACAGAAAACCTGCACAGACCAGGAAAAGAATCCCAGATCTAACTACAAGGTCATATTTTCCTTCAATACCAAGGCTCCAAACATCATTACTGATTAGGATATTTCATCTCGCAAATGAAATTAGCTCCAGAATATGATGATGCATCATCTTTCCCTGGTTCTACTTTGTGCTGGGTTCACCTTAAATGCATGAGGTTATTTGTGGTCACATCTGAGATCAGGATTACACTTCAAAGTATTCTTCCACCTTAATTCAGTTATTCAAAAAAGACAGTTTTTTGCTAATGGTGATTTCTTGCTTTCTTGGGTAGGGGGGAATACATCAAAGATGGGATTGTAGGTATATTCTGTATCATTTCATATTAAGATCATTTGCATGAAGATTCAACACAGAAAACCTGCTCATTTCAAAGATTCAAATGACCAGTCACAAAAACGAATCAATGCATGCAAATCTCAACAGACATTTATGATCGACCCTCATATACCATAAACCATAATAGTTCACAGGCCTCAGTGAAATTATGACAATTTATACCAGTTGAGGATAAGCTGTAAGATCACAGATGAAATCATCTTTGTGTTTCCAAAACAGTATTCACTACCATCATACACTATTCAAGCTAATATGCCCTTCCCAGTACAAGTTTCGTTTATTTTTTCCAAGCTGGTATTCATAAATCCTCAGCTGAACCTGACACCACAAGTTTGCCTAGCGGCTGGTTTTGTTTTATGTCTCAACATAAAAATACAGTATGGCTTTCTGGCAAAGTAACACAAGTGTGGTGGGTTGACCCTGGCTAGAGGCCATGTGCCCACTGGAGCCCCTCTATCACTCCCCCTCCTCAACTGAACAGGGGAGAGAAAACACAATGAAAGGCTCATGGGTAGAGATAAGGGCAGGGAGAGATCACTCACCAATTACCATCTTGGGCAAAACAGACTCGACTTGGGGAAATTAGTTTATTACCAATCAAATCAGAATAGGGTAATGAGAAATTAAAACCAAAGCTTAAAAAAATGTCTTCCCCCCATCCCTCCCTTCTTCCCAGGCTTAACTTTACTCCTGAATTCTCTACCTCCTCCCCCCGAGTGGCGCAGGGGGACAGGAAATGGGGGCTGCAATAAGTTCAGCACACGCTGGCTCTGCTGCTCCTTCCTCCTCAGGGGGAGGACTCCTCACACTCTGCCACTGCTCCAGCGTGGGGTCCCTCTCACAGGAGACAGTTCTCCACAAACTTCTCCAACGTGAGTCGTTCCCACGGGGTGCGGCTCTTCACACACTGCCCCAGCGTGGGTCCCTTCCCACAGGGTGCAGTCCTTCAGGAACAGGCTGCTCCAGCGTGGGTCCCCCACGGGGTCACAAGCCCTGCCAGCAAACTTGCTCCGGTGTGGGCTCCTCTCTCCACAGTTCTGCAGGTCCTGGCAGGAGCCTGCTCCAGCGCGGGCTCCCCACGGGGTCACAGCTTCCTTCAAGCATCCACCTGCTCCGGCGTGGGGTCCTCCATGGGCTGCAGGGGAATCTCTGCTCCAGCACCTGCAGTACCTCCTCCCTGCCTCCTTCCCTGACCTTGGTGTCTGCAAGGTTGTCTCTCTCACATATTCTCACTCCTCTCTCTCCTGGTGCAAAATTATGTTACGCAGGGTTGTTTTCCTTCTTAAACCTGTTATCCCAGAGACGCTACCACCATCGCTGACAGGCTCGGCCTTGGCCAGCGGCGGGTCCATCTTGGAGCCGGTTGGCATTGGCTCCATTAGTCACAGAGAAAGCTTCTGGCAGCTTCTCACAGAAGCCACCCCTGTAGCCCCCACACTACCAAAACCTTACCATGCAAATCCAGTATAACAAGGAAGTTTATTAGCCTACCTTTTCTTCTCTCTCGCTCTTTCAAAATAGCTTCCAGCCATTCTTGCTTCTCCTCAGGGGTTTTTGCCATGCATACAAACCATTTGTTCTTTGCGGTGTTGTGGATCTTCCAGCCATTAATAACAGTGTGGCCACTGCTGTGATAGTCAGCTGGGAACAGATAAATGGCTTAAAGAGCATCAACTCTCAAAAAAGCAATAGTTGTTATAATTATTAAGAACTTCTACCATTATAAATAAAGCTCAGGAAAGACAGAAGAAAAGAAATTAATTTGAAGTTATCTGTGCTGCTTGTGAACTGTTATAACTTAATAAGCTGTACTTTTAACTTTCAGTAAATAATGTCCTTTTTAAAATGTAACAGACAATTGCCTAGCATATGGAAGAAGGTATAAACTTGACACTAAACCAGTCCTATTAAAAGAACAGATCACAGTAGTTGGAGTACTTTTGTTTGTGTTAAACTGTAAAAAATAAATCCTTAAAAAACAGCATTGTGGTTTTGCCCCTTACATTACTCAGAGCAGCTGTGGTGACTGAATGATTTACCATTAAGTTTTAAAAAGGACTAAATATACTTCTATTTGACAAGGAAGAATGTCCTACAGATTTGATGTATCTTTACTGGTTACCTGAATAAAGAAATATATATAGACTTAGTTGTTTACACAAAAGTAAATATAATATTAAAAATTAAAAAAACGCATAAACCAAATGCATAATTTTTGAAATACATTTCTAACAACCCTATGTTCAGTGCGCACGTTGTGAGAAAGAGGTAACAATTGCTGATGTTCTTAGGTATTTAGAACTTCTGACTCTTCACATGTAAACTGCTGTGCTATAAGAAGCAATTTACTACTCACTACTCTTTCTTTACTTACGTAACATCTAACATGCGAGTCCATAAATCTCATTCAGAAATAAACTAAACAGACTTCCTCTCCAAAACTAACACCCTTCAATATCCTTCACTAGGATTGCATGCATTTCCTGGGGGAAAATTTGTGAGGCAGAAGTGTCCCACGATATCAAATACAATTTTTTTGCATAAAATACAGATTAAAACTCGAACTAGCAACTATTGTACAAAGCATAAAAAAAATCAAAGGTCAACAATCTCTCACCATGAACTTCCACTGAGAGGCAAGAAAGTCCTGGGGTCAGTCCTGAACTACTAAAATAATTACAGAGCTTTTTACTTTGAAAATACTTTTTCATCATTCAGCCCCATTTTGTCTAATAAGATGGGATTTTCCAAAACTGAAACCCTTGCTGAAATGTTTGCTAAGATTTATCATAAATCTCAGCAGACATGCTAGTATCCTTTCAATAACTCTGCATTTTAATTAGATGGAAAGCAGCCAAGCTTTGTATATTGGGCTGGGAAATGTCAGGAACTACCAGAAAACCATGAGACCAATGGCTAATTTCTAAACCAACAAAACTTTCTAGTACTCAAAGTGTACAAGAAAGTGCAAGCAAGTCTATGATGCAGAAAAAAATGCAGTTATTTTTGCAACATCATGTTTATACCACTTCCCCATTTATCATATTTTTATTCACATAACCTATGCATAATATCCTTTGTCCCTTAAAAACACTTTCTTGAAAACTAGCTGTCATATCATTCATGCACTGTCAGGAAATCAGAGTCAAAAGTCAGGGTAAAGAAAGAAGCCTCAGACAGAAGCGCTCAGCTGACAGACTGCAGCATTTTGGAGATCAGAGGCAGGGGGAATACTGGAGGGAGGAAAGTTAAGGCCCCTTTCTGTTATTTAAGCATATACTTCCAAAGTTTGCAATATGGCACTAGCTGTGCCTTTTTGTTTATTTATTAAGTTAGAGGTTAATATTTACAAAACTACATGGTGATATTTTTTCTGTGGTCTTTGTTACCATACATCTATCACCACAACACCCATGTTTGGTATGGAAATATTACGATCTCTAATGCATTGAACGGTAGCAGTTAAAATTGTGGCAAAAAAAAAAAAAAAAGATGGCTCAGACTCAAAATGGATTTAGATCCTCCCATTTCATTCTGGACAGAAATTCTACAGGGCCAAGAGCACTGGCAGTTTTGACCATATTTATCTTTTATTATCTTGACGGTTGGAGTTGATGATCTTAGAGGTCTTTTCCAACCTTAATGATTCTATGATCTCATGCCACTACAAACTCACTGAATTCTGTGAACACCCAGTCACCTAGCTAGGTACTAAGCCTTCCTAATGTATACAGATGGCAATAAGTTCAGGTGGAGGAAAGTGGGTAGTTACTGCCCAGTTTTGCAATAGTAACCCACTCTTGCGATGCCCAGCTTGACTCCAACCTCTACCTTTAACTGCAACACCGCTGCTTTCTCTTTTGCTCCCCGTGTTCCTCATGAGTACAATCCCCAAGGCTCCCGTAAGCAGTTTGTTCTCCCCAGAACACCCATGCCTGTAAGCCTCCTGAAGAGCATTTCAGCATTACGCTATCACCTCATACAAACTTACACCTTTTTTTGGACTGGCTATTGGACAAAATCCAGTCAAGACCTGCAGATGTGCTGGCCGGCCAGCCAGGAGGTATGCCTGTTCGGACTGGCCAGCTGCACAGGATATATGAACACTCTCCACTGCAAGGCAATCACAGCTGCCAGCCAGGCTAAAAGAGTGATTTGCAAACCCAGCACAATCGTTAAAGCAAGACGAGTATGAGACTTCAAGTTGCTCCATGCAAAGTCTAAACAAGCATGCTTAACAAATCATTAAGTCTCCAACTTCCCAAAAAAAGGTGATGAAAGATGACATCATCTTCTAATGATACCTGGTAATACATCAAAGCTTGTGATTTGAACTGTAATACATTGTTAAAAATTCAATAGAGATGCATAACGAGCAATTTGTTACAGCCATATACAACAGAATTTGTTTCTTCCCTTAAAAAAAAAGCTCTGCATTGAAGTACTCCTAAGTTTCTCAGACTTCAGGCTCTTAAGAGCAGTGATGCTCAGAAATACCAAGGAAATAATTGCTGCATAGTATCAACCCCCTTCCTCCTCTGTATACTGTTTGATGCAGTCTCTGGTTATTATCATCACGTAGTGTTTTTTCTATTTCATGCCTCATTTCAAGACAATAGGAGACAGAACTAAGATAGTATAAGCAACCATAAATCTGGTATTTCCTAAGTCTCAAGTGCTTGTCTTCATAAACTAAATAACACCAATTTAATGGCTGGTGAATGACTTTAGAAATATACTTTTCTCTCAAAAATCAATTTTAAAAACTGAATAAAGAAAAAACTATACCATCAAAATATATACACCTTTCTAATACTTGGAAGTGGTTGTGTAGCCACATTGTTTTAAGAACAAAAACAGTCTGCCCTGATAAGTAATATGCATTCCACTTTAATCAGTGCAATTAAAAAGTGCAGAGTGCATCATGATGCTGAAACAAAAAAAGAAAGCTTCCACCAACTGTACTGCTCAGTCAAGGCCTAATTTCATCAAAGAAAAATTGCTTTTCAGAAAGAGCTTTGTTAATTTCTGTAGGCATATCATTAGCATGACAATAAATCACACTGGGAATTTGTTTTCCTATTTCTATGCATCTACTCACAAACAACGAAGACTACATTCCTACATCTATCAACGCTGACAGCAAACGCTCTCAGCTACCCTGTTCCCTTGAGCCCTATGGTTCCTTATACCAAGTGAGGAGAGGATCCCAAAATCTACAGTAAAGAACCGTGGAAGGGTCATCTAGACTCAACTCATTAATCTCTATAGAGACCCACGAAAAGTATGTGCGAAAGAGCCATGCCTAGATACGAAGATATAAGCACTCTGCACGCAGAACTTGCACTCTAAATTGAGAATTTCAGAAAGTGATAGGTAATAGATGATTAAGGAGAATAAAATAATGAAAGAGCAAAAAAAGCACATGCAAAGCTAACGTGAATGAGGCTCAGATGACCAGCTTACTACACTTGGGAATGAGATGAGACAAAAAGAACACAGCTGAATAGTACCAGGTTACAGTTCAAATGCGGATGACTACAGGGGACGAGAAACAAGACATCTGGGTGCAACAAATGAGAACAGTACAGAAACCAAGACAGAGGAAGGTTAAAGAAGGGCATCATGATCTGAGTGAAAGAAAAAGTATTAGTGTGAGGAGAGGGAATACACTTCTGACGGTGGTTTTTTTTAAAAAAGGGAGGGAAGGGGTAGCAAGAAAAGGGCAGAAAGGTACTACAGGCCAGAGAAATCACACAGACTTTACCCTATTTCAGAGAGAATCACAGAACGGAGGTAATTATAAAAAGAAATTAAATTAGTATATTGGACAAACTGAAATGGAGAGGGTGTAAAATGTGGGGATATGGAAAAAAAAGCAGGTAAGTAGAATCATAGAATCATAGAATGCTTTGGGTTGGAAGGGACCTTTAGAAGTCATCTAGCCCAACCCCCCTGCAATGAGCAGGGACATCTTCAACACCCTGCTGAAAATATTTTCCCCATCTTTCCTATAGGCCCCCTCCAGATACTGAAAGGCTGCTATAAGGTCTCTCCAGAGCCTTCTTGTCTCCAGGCTGAACAACCCCAACTCTCTCAGCCTTTCCTCACAGGAGAGGTGTTCCAGCCCTTGGATCATTTTTGTGGCCTCCTCTGGACCCGCTCCAGCAGCTCCATGTCCTTGTGCTGAGGCCTCCAGAGCTGGATGTAGGACTCCAGGTGGGGTCTCACCAGAGTGGAGCAGAATCACCTCCCTTGACCTGCTGGCCACGCTTCTCTTCATACAGCCCCAGGATGCAGTTGGCCTTCTGAGCTGTGAGAGCACATTGGTGGCTCATGTCCAGCTTTTCATCCACCAGTACCCCCAAGTCCTTCTTGGCAGGGCTGCTCTCAATCCCTTCATCCCCCAGCCTGTATTGATAGTGGGGGTTGCCATGACCCAGATGCAGGACCTTGCACTTGGCCTTGTTGAACCTCATGAAGTTCACACAGGCCCATTTCTTGAGCTTGTCCAGGTCCCTCTGGATGGCATCCCATCCTTCTCATGTGTCAACTGCACCACTCAGCTTGGTGTTGTCTGCAAACCTGCTGAGGGTGCACTCGATCTCACTACGCCATTGATGAAAATGTTAAACAGCACTGGTCTCAATACCAACCCCTGAGGGACATCACTTGTCACCAGTGTCCACTTGGACATTGAGCCATTGACCACTACCCTCTGGCTGCAACCAACTCCTTAGCCACCGAACAGTCCACCCATCAAATCCATACTTCTCCAGTTTAGAGAGAAGGATGTTGTGAGGGACTGTGTCAAAGGCTTTACAGAAGTCCAGATAGATCACATCCATACCTCTTCCCTTGCCCACTGTCCATAATCTAGAAATCAAAATAACCACACCATTAACTGATGTCTCTGAACTGTGGAAAGGAGGACGGGTTTTAGAAATGTTGCATATATAGAAGTCACAAGATTTGATACGGCTGAGGAGAGCAAGTGGGAAGGAAGCATGATAGCCTCCAGTATTGTGTGCAAGGCAATAGGAAACAGGGACAGTAGCAAAATTTCCTGTGGCTGGAGGAAATTAGACTACTGGTGTCTGGAGTTGAGAGGAAGACGACTTGTGCTTAGTCAGAATGTACTTGAAGATTCATTATGAAGAAAACAAATGGGCAGGAAGGAAAATGGACAGTCTGAAAGAGATCAAGGACTGAAAAGCTAGAACAAGCAAACGAGGAAAGGTAGGACAGATATGAGAAATACAGGAGAGCCATGGAAGGAGGAAGGAAGAAATACTTGTTAAAGCCAACACTGAAAGCATGGCTATATGTGGGATGAGAATCAGTGAAAGAAAAAAGTTACAGAATTCTTGGAATATTCATCAGGAAGATGATGGTGGGTACAAGCCTCTGTGGCCACAGTAACGTTGAGAGTTATAAGTAAAGAGATGCTGTCTTAGAAAGTGACGTAATGGAAACAGGAAAACTCTTTTATTTCTAATGCATATAAGGAAGATGAAGGAAAATAAATTAAAGGTAGACAAACAACACACGACATAAAAGACTGAAACACTCAACTCTCTTTTGCATAAACAAAGAGCTAACTGAGATTTCATATAAATAAAGCTAACAATTGGGTGGGAATACAGGTCAGAAAAGTGAAATAGCAGGATACAGAATATTGGATAAATTATATTCAAGTCAACGAGGCTTGATGAAATTCACTATAGTGTACCCACAGATACCTCTAAACCACGAATTAAATCAGTGGGTCTGGTAAAAGACACAGCCCAAAACAGCTGTCCAGCAATTCTTAGAAAGAATGTCTCGTAAAAAAAGAGAATTAATCAAGTGATGCCACAGTGCTCAACCTTATATCTAGCATTTTCCAATACTTATCAAGAGCTTAAATGTTCAGTAATAACATTGTTTGCTCATGGAACCAAGCAAGAAGCATTGCAAGAGCTTTACGGAACAAGACGTGATTCTGAATGCTTAATAAATCGTGGAAACAGTAAGATAAAATTCAGTACAGAAAAGGAAGTAATTATTAGAATTAGTATTAATAGTAACTATTGAGAACTGCCTGAATGGCAGAACTCAGAGGGTTGTCATCAGCGGTGCAGAGTCTAGTTGGAGGCCTGTAACTCGTGGTGTCCCTCAGGAGTCAGTACTGGGCCCAGTCTTGTTCAACTTATTGATGAAGAGTTAGAATGTACCCTCAGCAAGTTTGCTGATGACGTAAAACTGGGAGGAGTGGTGTATACACCAGAAGGCTGTGCTGCCATTCAGCGTGACCTGGACAGGCTGGAGAGTTGGGCAGAGAGGAACCTGATGAAGTTCAACAAGGGCAAGTGCAGGGTCCTGCACCTGGGGAGGAACAACCCCATGCACCAGGACAGGCTTGGGGTGGACCTGCTGGAAAGCAGCTGTGTGGAGAGGGACCTGGGCGTCCTGGTGGACGACAGGTTGACCATGAGCCAGCAGTGTGCCCTTGTTGCCAAGAAGGCCAATGGGATCCTATGGTGCATTAAGAAGAGTGTGGCCAGCAGGACGAGGGAGGTTATCCGGCCCCTCTACGCTGCCCTAGTGAGGCCCCATCTGGAGTACTCTGTCCAGTTCTGGGCTCCCCAGTTCAAGAAAGATGAGGAGCTACTGGAGAGAGTCCAGTGGAGGGCTACGAGGATGGTGAGGGGACTGGAGCATCTCTCCTACGAGGAGAGGCTGAGGGAGCTGGGCTTGTTCAGCCTGAAGAAGAGAAGGCTGCGAGAGGACCTAATAAATGCTTATAAATATCTGAAGGATGGGTGTCAGGAACATGGGGCCACTCTTTCCAGTGGTGCCCAGCGACAGGACAAGGGGCAACAGGCACAAATTAAAGCAGAGGAAGTTCCAGCTGAAGATGAGGAAGAACTTCTTCACTCTGAGGGTGATAGAGCACTGGAATAGGCTCCCCAGGGAGGCTGTGGTGTCTCCTTCTCTGGAGATATTCAAGACCCGCCTGGACAAGGTCCTGTGCAGTCTGTTCTAGGTGACCCTGCTTCGGCAGGGGGATTGGATTAGATGACCCACAGAGGTCCCTTCCAACCCCTAACGTTCTGTGATTCTGTGATTAGGATCTACCCTCAGACATAAACAGAGTATAAAATATAATGGGATAGGCACTGGTATGGCACAGAAGGATCTGGTGTGGTATTATGAAAGACAAACTAATTCGAAAAATAAAGCTCTCAGAAAAGTCAAATAATCCTGGGATTAGTAATAGACATCCCACAAGCAGCACTACAGTAATTACTGTGTTCTACTTGGCACCATCAGCGTTTCAGCTCTGGACACCTTGTAATACAAAAGACGCAAACAAAATGAAAAAAAAAAACTGAAACTCCAAAGAACACAAAAGGTAATAAAACTTAGAAAACATGACCCATGACAAAAGGTTGAAAAACTTAAAAAGAAGAGATGGAGGAGAGACACAACAGCTTTCCAATAAACCAGTTTGTTGCAATAGGAACAACAGTAAAACTGTTGTCCAAGTCTACCCAGTAGAACAAGAAGTGAGCCAACTATTTTGAAAACAAAGAACTCAAGACTGGGGGGGGAGGGGGAGGATCTTAATTTTAGGAAATATTTAACTTCTTCGAAAGACTTTTATGAAGCTTACTTAAGTTGTACAACCCTTGCCATTAACGCTCATATTTAGAAAGAAATTACATTCAGAAATGCCTGGAATCCATAGATGTGGGGCAAACCTAATGCTGTTTTACAATCAGGTGAAGTAATACATAACTCGTAGAAATTTCCTCCACACCTACATATTTGCAACGCCACTGCAAGTTTCCTTTTTTTTTTTTTTTTAGTTTTACATTAAAAAGCCCCAGATGTTTCAGGTTTTCTTCATTAAGTGTAAGGAGATACTAGTCATTAAGCTCAAAGGTTAAACTCAAGTTTCTAAACCAAAAATTGGCACTTGCAGGAATACTTTGGGTTTCCACATTTCAAAAGTATGTCAGGAAAATTTCAAGCAATCATATGGATTATATCCCTAAAGGTATTAGAAAAACCCTTCATTTTTTCTTAAACACTTATGTTACAATTTCAGCATTTATAGTGTTTGAGGTTTCACTCCAACAGAGGTAACTTTTCCATTTGCTTTCCAAATATATCACATACCCAGGGATAACCTATTCAGGAGTGCTGGGGTACTGTAAAATGAAGTTGAATACATGATTTCAGTTGAGCAATAAATGTCACCTTATTTTATTACTCTGTTCATATTAGCATAAACCAGTCATCTACACTGCTCAGCTTATAATGTATGAAAGCGATGATGTGTCACAGAAGCAGAATTTTGATATGATCTTTCTTTCTATGTGCAAGGAGCACTTTCCATTCTCAAATAAAACATGAAGCTGCATTTGATTCCAGCACCTCAAAAGACTACTCTGTAAATGAGCAACAAAAATATACTCACCCGTTCCATCATCCACATTCTCTACTTCCATCACTTCTGTGTTTATTCTGCCCCGAAAAAGGTAACGATGGCCATCTGTAGATGCTTTGCTGTTCTTCAGCCGCCTGATGAAAGAAAGAACAGAGGAGCACGTCATCCACCACCTTTTTGTGTGTTTCTGCAATGTCACCTGTACATGCAGCATTTAAAGACTGCTGTAAGAATCACAACTCATCTATACATGCACTATTGAACTGTGGAAACCATTACTGAATGGGGCATTGCAGATGCTAAAGCAAAGATGCTACCTCTGGTAAGAGTAAGCTACAAATTGCTGGCTGACATGAGAGTTTATCAGGAAAGTCTCATTTTTGTAAATGCCTTGTTCCAACACTTTGGTACTTATTTGCCCCTGCCTGCCATCAAAGACAACATAGTGCATTGGAAGGACCTTTCCTACTAACTAGTTTAAGCCTCCTATGCTAGCCAAGAAATTCAATGCAAGTGTAGCAGGACTGAAAAAATTAAATACGAACACCTTTGGATATAAATCTTGACCTACAGATATTAGCCTCATAATTGGGATTTACCCACGGAAGAACTATAAAGACATTTTTTCTTCCTCACGTAAGGGTTAAGGGAGAATTATAATTCAGAATTGCTGAAATTTTGAGGAAATTTCACACTGATGTATTCCAAAGCACTTTGCATTGCTGTAACTCTCTTCCCAGTGAAGTCAAGGCTTTCTGAGAATCCCAGTTCTAGACAACTTTTCCCATCTCAGGTAAGCCAGGCATGTTTTTCTGTCTGTTTTGGCCTATGACGATAATTAATACTGTATATCAAACAAAGGTCAGCTCCTGAGAATTAATGATCATCTGAATTCTGACCTTCACTCACTCCAGAGAGGTACTAATCTTCAGAAAATGGCCTGACTCACTAGACAGTAATGATTGAGAGGAACTCTACTATACAATGTTTCTTATTCAAAAATTGAACAATATATTTAAAAAAAATACAAACCAGCAGCAAGCATAAAGGTTCAGTATCACCTGTTTTTTCTCTCCAAAGTGAGGTAAATCCAATAACTCTAGTGACCTTTGTATATATGAACCCAAATTTTGCAATCCATGTTTACACAACTCTGCAGCAAAAGGATGCTTAAAAAATACTCATACTATAAAAATAGGTCAATTTTTGTAAAATCTGCAAAATACAAACCTCCTGTGAGCAACACTCTCTTTACCTACTTGCCAATCAATACCCAAAGTGTCTTTCCAGTGAACAATCAATTCATTTTCCACCATAAAATCTGGAACTATGTTCTAAAATTAGTTATTTTCATATCTGCAGAGGTGTCACCATGGTACCAGCCAATGACATGTAAGGTATGATTGCTCAAAACTATAGAAATTATTGACCTTTCATGTGTTTTGAGATTTTCATCCAATAGTGCATTTTAGCTAGAATATGGCTACAAAAGTGAAAAGATACTATGTAATCAGTAATTTAATTGTAATTGCCAGACAACAAAATACAGCAAAAATCAGAAATTTTGAAAAGATCATGAGTTTGCATTCAACCAGCCTACATAAAAATGAAACTGAGCAGCTGTGGAATGATATCCCTGAAATAAATTCAGTATTCAACACTAGATATAATCATGAGGTTCTTCAATGGTTCTTACTCAACTGTTCCAAAAGTTCTGCAACCTAAGCAAAAGTTGAAACTTAAAAACAAAGGACTGATTCATTATAGCTAGTGAAGTATAAATTACATATCTTCTCACATATAAATGCTTCCCTGTTAAAAGAGCAATCTATAGGAGGAAACAATATTCACTGGGGAAGATCTTTAAGCCTCCCTCAGGGCTGGCCAGCAGCTTCTTCAGCAGTAACGCACTGGAAAAGAACAGCATTTCCAGTCCAGTCTGAATAAGGTCCTTGCAGAACAAGCCCAGCAGCCTTACAATTTAGAGAGAGTCTCATAAGACATTCTTGGTCAATAGGGTCCATGGTTACTTTCCACTACTGCCACCTTCTACTTTCCATACCACATACTGTTGAGTGTGATCTCCCCACATACTGATTCAGCAAGAAGCTCTACAGGTGCTACAGTGAATCTAACCACAAGTCTATCATTAGCACAGGAGGAGAAAAAAGGGATATCCATCCCCTAGCCACCTGCTTTTATGTATAACATCATGAATATGAGCATAAACTTATTTGGTATTTTTTGATATTTGGAATAATGAGTCCTATGCAAAAACTCAAGTGAAAAATACCACGCATAAACTACATACAATAGCAGACAATAAGGGTAGCTACTAAAATTTTAAAGCATCGATTAAAAGTTGGTTTCAGATTCATGCATTTTATGCATAAATTTCTATTTACTTTGCTGGCTATAGTTGTATATATACATCTGAGCTTGTAATTAGACTATGCAACACATGGATAATGTGGTACGCATACATATGAGTTCTGGTCTCTGTTATCCAGCCCTCATACCTCCTTCCATTTCATCCGCCCCCACCAACAACAGGTAGCAAGAGGATGATAAGCACTCACTGTTTCCCAACTAAAACAACGAGGGAGGAGAAAATCATAATGGTATCAGGCTGCCTGGTCAGCCTTTTCGTCCTCAAGTGGATGGTGCTGGGTGCTCCCACACGCTGGACTGCATGGCCTACCACCTTCATCCAGATGCACCAGGTGTACATTTTCCTATTAACATTGCACTTGACCATCCTCTCATGCACAGCCTTCAAAATCAGCTGGGCCAGGATCCATCCTTTAACAGACACATGACCACTGCCAAGCCAGAGCACTGATCAAAACAAATGGGTATTAAAGGTGCAGACAAAGACATCTTTCACTTAGCTGCTATGACAATCCAAGGCACTGGTAAAAGACAGTTGGAAAAACAGGATGAAAGTTGGCTATCAAATCTGAATTACCATTGAAAATCTTACAGCACTCACACTGATCTGATGGGCATGGCTGTGGTGACGACAGAACATGGATTTATGAAGCAACAGTTTCAGCAGCTGCAGACAGTTTCCTTGACTGGTCACTGAGGTTCATGGTGGAGTTTCCTCTGACACCGTGCACATGTGTGCAGAGGCAGAAGCAAAGAATGCTATTTGGCAGTGTTATCAGAGAGCATACTCAAGGTCTATCATGTATCTAGGAATCTACCAAGGATCTACCCAGTAACATGTATTCAGTGGCTACTCAAAAACAGTTTCTGGATCAAAGAGACACTCAAGCAGTTTCAAGAGCAATGGTGTACATAGGAGAACCCTTATTTCTCAGAAGCATAAGAGCACTGAATGTTAGCCATAGAAGCTTGTTGATGAACGAACAATTGCTCCTTGCAATGCAGCAAGCAGCACCTTTCTGGCTGTTTTCTCCAATTAGAAATACAGGGCTTGAAACTCTTGAATCTGTAGAGACTAATTTTGTAGCATAAGCTACAATACTAATCTGCTGGAATTAAAAATTCAGTCTGTTTACCCTTCCTAGAGGAGAGCAGGGCCATCACATATAAGCTTGTGGAAGTCTTGAGGAAGACGGACAAAACGGATTCCTTCTCCCTGCACTTCATTATTTGATCTCTGCATTCCTACAAAACTTTTCCGATGTTTGAATTAAATACACTTCCCTCTGGATGATAGGTCTCCTCTAAAAATGCTGAATTTCATATTCCCATTAACTACAATAAACGCTTTGGTGTTATTCAAATATTCTTATGAAAAAAGCATACAGAGGATTAGCTCTACTGTGAGAAAAATCAACACCTTTTTTCAGAGTATAAATTAATCATTTACCTGTGCTTTTTTTTGCAGTAGACCAAAAGGTTATCAAAAAGAAAAAATATCCTCTCTTGGATATTTCCTGCTGAAATTTTCAGTAGTAGTCCACTTCGCAGCATTTCTGTGCACGTGTCTGTGATGTTGGACCCCTAAAATCAATTGGAAAGAGGTTTGTTTTTTTTTTTTATTCTATGAGAATTGAAGGTTGCTGCATCAATTAAGGAAAAGTTTCTTATACAAATTCACAACCATAATGAGTCTCTTAAAACATCAAGAATAAAAATCATGGTAATTTATCACATTGTAATTAAATAATAATATCTAATGTTTACTTAATCATGTTTAACACTAGCTTTGTATTCATTTAGTATTGCCATTAACTGGGGTGGAGGATTTGTGGCCTTTTTGAATGGATCAAGTTTAATCACTTAAGTTTTCCAATTATATTACACTCATGCATGAGACCCCTCCTAAAAAATCAGGCCAACTTCATACAATAACTCTTCTCCTCAGTAACTTGACTCTTTAGTTAGAAATGTCTGAAAATGGGGCTTTACAAGACATTATGTATGCCCAGACGAACATGGAAGCTGAAGGAACCTGGAACCTGAACATCATTAAGGGTATATACTCCTACACTAAATTAAGCTAAACACAAAAGCAAAACCAAAAAACCGCAGTATTTAACATTCAGGCAAAGCTAACAGCAGCACATACAGCTAAGACTGTCTAGCATACTTCCTCTTAACAAACTGAAGACATCAGAATTTTGCTAGGCTTAAAATGTTTGGGATGAAACACCTCATTTTTGCTTCAGGGCAGATTATTCTTTCATGTGAAAAGGCGGCAGGCATTTTCATACAGGTTAATGAAAAAGAAGCAACTTTAACAAAGGATAACATTTTCAAAAAAAATATTTCTACAAAAAAGTCCTGGCATTTCTATGCCTTTTAAAGAGACATTTACCTTCCAAGGAAAACTGCCTTGAATTCAGAGATACATTTTGCTATTCTGAAAATCAATGCTCCTGCGGGACAGAGCTCCTGCCCATCTTCTGTATGCCTCCAGCCATGCAATCCTATTGATAATTATGCGTGCTGGCTGCACTGAGCACACACCCGTGGCTGCTCAAGCACTTTCCTAACTTGAGGCAGCCGACAGTCAACTTGGAAAACCTGCAAAAGCCAGGACTTTCCTTTCATCTACACATGTTCTGAATGACCTATGCCTGCAATAGCTCTAGTTACTTCCTCTTCTTGATGTAACCACAGTAGCCCGAAGAAAAATGCATTCAGTTAGGAGCCAAGAAGCAATCATGGGTTCCGCTCTCAGCTCTTCATCTTACCGTTCATCCTTTGTACGTCACAGCTCTGAATATTGAGCAATAGCTCAGATGCTGTTCTAAGGAAGACACAGACTGTTTACAGGGATGATAAGAGAGATTGCACAACCATCCCACTGGAAAACAATTCAGGCCTCTAAAATAAAGCCGCTTCAGTATCAGTACTAACTAACCACTCTTGTTTCCATTAAGGATCAAATGAGCCAAAAATGAACGTCCTCTATAGCCATGAGACCATACTTCCCTTCTTAAGGTAGAAGCAGCACTAGAAGCTGGCATACTAATTTTACAGTTTTATTTCAAACCAAACACTGAAACACCTGAAAAACACACTCAGTAATACAAATTAACATTAATGAGGGCTGCATGTAATATTTGCTGACCACAACTACAGAAAAGCAGTTCATTTGTTTCCATTCTATTTCTTTGCTTTTGTGTATTAAAAAGAGTAACCGACACCTTATGCTGCTTTTAAAATTTGCTGGAATAGTACTTAGTAATAATCTGCATTTTAAAAAGCTGGGTGTTTTTTAAAGGTTTTCAGTTTGTCTTTACAGAAAACTTCAGCTTTGCTGGAAAATTGTATTTTTTTGCAGGCAAGCCAAAAAATTTCAGCTTAAGGCTTCAAAACTGTTTCAGCAGTTTCAGCTTTCTACAAATAGGTGTATTTTTTCATAGAAAGGGTTTTATGAAAACCTTTTGTCTCTTTTTATTGAAAATCTCATTTTCACTGTAGAAAAATACATACTTTCCCCAAAAGTCCTAGCAAGGTCTGCTACCGTGCCATCATGCCACAGACTGTATTTTATATATATTTTAAAAGTATAGAACTCAGGCTACCTGAATTATCAATACTTGCCTCATTCATGATTCAAGTTCAACATTACAATATGACAAGTGAGTATCATCTGTATCACATTACTACCCTTTGCTATTATTTTCCTCTTCATTTTCCTCCTTTTCTAATATAAACTGCTAGATGATAAAGGAAAAAAAAAAAACATTCTAGCGTACTTTTTTCCCTGGGAGACCTCCCGTCGAACTACTGAACTGTGTTAACTTCACTTATCAGATACTTTTTGACAAGATAACAACCCATACTGGTGTGGCCGCAGGTCAGTGAATTTTATTATTGCTGTTCTGTTTGCTGAAGTCCAAGGGAATAAGATAACAGAATCAGAAGTCACATCTGGCTGTCCTACATAACTCTGCCAGTGCGGAATAATCCCCTGTCACCCCCTTGCCCATGTAACGCTGTCAGGGTCAGCCTGTTGCCAGACTCTGCGTGGGCATGGAGCTGCAAGGGAGAGAAGAGGAACTATGTGCAACTACTGCTGCCTCTACACCTGGGCTGAGCACTCCTCTCCGCCAAGTGGCGTAGGGATGAAAAACATATCCAAAGAAGGATAAAGCAGAGAGCACACATGCACTGCCATGTCTACCATGCAATTCAAAGGAGGACTGACAGCTTGAAGAATGGTTTCACGAAGGATGTAGCTACACTTTGAATCTCCATATGGGTTTACAGCAGGAATACCCAACCTACAGTTGATTTCCAACCCATTAGGATAATTCACTTACCCAGCTCCGAGCTGTCCCTCTCATGGGGGAAGGCTCAAGGCTGCAGTAACAAACAAGAGGTCAGCCTTGTCCCAGAAGCAGGAGCGGCTATCTAGTGCACAGCTAAGACTCAACTACACTACTTACAAGCAATACTTTTGGAATAAACACTACCAAAACCTCTAACACAAACACATTTTCATTAAATGCTTCAATTGAAACTACCACGAAAATCTCAAATATGAGGAATTTAAATCTGAAAACTAACTTACTGTTCTAAAGTTTTCATGAATACATATATTTATACTCCATGCTTGTAAAGGAAGATCATATAGTTGCTCAACCTAAACATGAAATCACTACCACTACGCTACATTTCATGTTTCTATACTTTTAAAGCACCTGCAATTAGAGCTGATGGGGTATTTTCAGTGAAACTAGCATTTTTGTAAGACATCAATTTGAAAATGTCATGTATTGTAGAATGAAACCTGCCCTAATCATCTTCCAACAAAACATACAAAGGATTCAGTTGAAGAAAACCTGACCTGCAAAGCAAGCTTATACTGTGAATCAAGACCATCCTTCTTACTGAGCCATGAAAGACTCCAGACATCTAACTGTACAGCAGTCCTGTCCTATGGGTCGCAGTGAGGCTGAGGACTTTGTGATTTTCCAGGATAGCTGGTGTGGAAATTAAAAGCCCATGGGATCTCAGAGCTTGCAGGCTATTAAATTAATACTGGCTTCTAACAACCCTGGGCTGCCAGTCAGTCACCTGTCACTCCACTAAGGCCACAGCTCAGGCAAGAGATCTAACATGCAGGCTACCACGACCATATCAAAAAATAAACACATTTAAAATGTGCTGGAAGGAGAGAGACTATATGCAAGAAATTTAAAACAGTATCCCCCTCATCCTTAAGTCACTAAATACACATCTTTGACATTAAAAAAATCACCTTTGATACCTTGAGATGAAAAGCAGCATTTGTTGGTTTTATTTGTTGCAAAAGCTACTTATCTACATACTCTGGGCAAACTTCAGTCAAACACGGAGGTCTGACCACACTGATTCAGTGGTCAGCATGTTAACAGTGATAAAGGTCAGAAATCACAGATACTAGCTTGCTTTTCAGTATTTGCACATGGGCACAGGAAAAAGAAATAAAATAGAGAAAAGGGCTAAAAATACTGGAGTTTAAATCAGAAATCTCTATTAGAATACTACTTGATGATATGGTGGAATGGAAAGGAAGAGAACACCCCATGCTATTGTCACTAAGTTGGCCTGTGACTCAGACTGGCTTGTTCGGTTTCCAGCTTACAACAAATGCAACGATTTTATTTTTTCTTCTCTCACTGAAACATCCACGCAAATTTTACTGACAGACTCCTTCAGCTGCTGAGCCATTCTCCAGCTGAGACAGCCACCTACACAAGTACTGAATTCAGGCCAATAAATTTAACCACTTAGGAAATTAAGTGAGAAAGTCATATACTCAAAATTTTCTTCTTGAAACAGATGTTCCATTCTTCCATGAATCTGTATTTTTATCGTAATAAACACAAGCTTCATTTTATGACACTTAAGTATAGGAATTCAAGTCATGCTTTGATCAGATTCTAAAAATAGTCTTTATTTTTTTCCCTTTCCTTCTGGTTGGGGCCAAGCAATGTGCTAAGCATTTCCTTCTGGAAGGAAATCTCCAACAAGTTTGCCTCTTTATTTTTAGGCAATGTAGAAAACCAGATGTTTATTTAATTGAATCCACTCTCATCCATTGCATTCAGAGATTTTTTTTGTAGTTGTTGTTGGGAAACATTCAAAATACTGTTAGCTCTCATACATGCTCTGGAATTCTGACCATTTCAAGGACTAACTGTATATCACGCTTGAAAAGGATGTGCATATTAAGATCAGGGCAATTTTGCCAGAATGGGCACCCTGTGGTTGCCATCCGATAACATCAAACCCGATCAGCTAAGCTACAATAAACACCACATAACTCTACTGAAAACATACTATTTTAAGACAATGGCAGTATTTCAAAGTTCAAACACAAGTGAAATCCTAAAATTAAATCTAGGGAGAAAACAAAGAAAAAAAGAAAAAAAAACAAGGTTGGAAGGAAATTACTATGTTACGGTTCACAGAATACACTCTGAGCATGGAGAGAACAAGTCTACGTTTCGCGTGCTTCTGTCCATATCGTTACCCTTCCTTATTGTTGCCTTTGCCCGTTAATGTATTTTCAACAGCAAACCTATTTAGTACTGTACGTGTTACTAGGGATTCAGAAGAAACTTAATGCAAAGTGGACTCCCTTTTCAGGCTTCAAAGTTTGCGAACAGTCAGTTCTTAACCAACTTACATGACTAATAACGCACTGGGTTAATAATAATGTAACTTTACACTTGAGCGTGTTCACCAAGATGCATTTGACAAATATCTATGAAACTCAGGCACTGAAAGCAAGCAGAAGAACTTTAATCACTTTAGTGCAGCAGAGGACTTCATTGAAAAGTTGAAAATAATAGAAGGAAAAAAGTCGGTGATAGGCTATAAGGATTATTTAACAAATTCCCTTCCATAAAATATTAAGCAACATAAGCACTTAATTTGCTATTGCTTCTATCATGCAGCTATTGCACAAGCATATCTAATGCATTTTAATGCTCACGGAGACACTAATCTTCCCAAGTTACTGCTGATGACAGCAAGTTCAAGCTACTAACAAAAAGAAACTTTTTTTCACCCAGTTTAAACAAGCAGCTGTTAAGACATTTGCTTCTTTTGGAAAGTGGTAGGTCAACTAGACCTCCTCAATTACAACATTTAGAGGTTTACTTTATCTCAGTAGTCCTTTCTCCTTCAAAATCCTGCAAACAATATCATGGTATGAGTACACACGCTCTGTCATTTGTCTTTATGGCTTTTTTATCTATTCATTTAAGATTGAGGATTACAACTAATGTAGAAAGCTTTGTCTGACTACAGACCAGCAATTCTGTAGTTTTTCTACTTGATGAATTTCCTTCTCTTGAGGTGCAGTGAATTTTTGTGTAATGTGTTACAGTGAAAGTCCTGTACCAAAAGACTACAGTGCCCTGAACGCTGGTATAAGAGGATTTCTCTGCTCTAAATTACACCTACTCCAATTACAGAAATGGAAGGGCAGTTCTTGAAAATGCTGCTACACAGGAAAAGGAAAAATACCTTAAGTGATATATTTCAAATCCCACAATGCATTCAAGAAACACAAAGAATTTTGATTAAAGTAAAATTAGTTGCTTAATCCACTCTTAGAATGAATTAAATCTTCCCACACTACTCAACTAACATGAAACCAAAGGTTTGCATAAGTCCACAGATCAGGAGATTTCACATGGAGCAGACAGGAAATAACTTTGCAGTGTCACGTGCAGCATATTTAGGAGGTTCTTTGTTCAGTGTAATTTTTATGCTCCTTTCAGATAGCGGTTTGTTCTGCTGAACCCTTCTGGAAGGCAGGGGGAGATCGAATCCACTGCTGCAGAAGCAGAGCACATCCTTAGGCATAGCAAGTTCAAGAAACAGCAGGTGTGGTAACAGCAGGAGATGTAGGGAGGGAACAGAGCTGTATAGAAACTATTTTTTTGTTTCTCCTGTTTTATCTATTACTATGAATATCTGCTTTAAAATTGACTGTTCTTGTCAATATTCTAATTTTTAGTTGTCAGACTTCTTGGGCAGCTGTCAGCTAAAGTTCAGGCAGGCCCATCTCAAAGCTTTCTCTGATTCAATGTCCCATCAATGTCCCTAATCTTCTATTTTCTCTGCACTGTACAAAGGCCATTTCCTACTACATAGCTGAAAGATCAGGTCTCAGTCTATCAGACTAACATGCAAAAAATACATTTTTCTTGCTATCTTTCCAGCCAGCAAGCTTTCTACAAAGTTTAAAGGGATAAAATCTCTTCTAGTTCTTAAGCAGCTCTCTGAGGAAGAGAAGTAGCACATCTAAGTAAAGTATTAATAAAAGCAAAGAACTACTTCCATGTTGAAATTCATATCTTAAAAAACCGTGTGTATTATATTCAAATGTCATTTGAAAAAAAAAAAAATGTTTATTACTTGCTTTATATGTCTTCTACTGGGATTTCACTCGTGTTTCCTTTCCACCGCAGTGCGGGCAGCTCAGACATTTCCATAGTAAACACCCATGGCAATTTAAAGATACACACGTATCTACATCTATCTTTCTGCATTAAATATTCATAGTTCTCAAAATAATACAACAGGAAGATTTTGGTGCTACGACTACTTGATCCTGTTGTTGCCTAGGGGAAAGGCCAGCTCTTCTGGTTACTGTTGAAAACTAACTCAGGAACAGACCTCTGGTTTCTCCACGAAACTAAAGCATTAAAGCTCTTCCGTTTGCAAACTATAAAAACACACAAAGTCTTAACACAGATTCTGTTGAACACATTTTAAGGGACTACCTACAAGCAGACAAACACTAACAGACTCGTGTTAATCAATAATAAATAATAAATTTTTTTTTCAACCAGACAAAATGCTGTTAGGCAGGCATTGACAGCAGTAGAATCGGAGCAGCAGTTAAGTCAGTATTTATAGATGTGCATGTGTGCATGCATACATGTTGATGTAAATGATCAATATTCTAAGTCAAACACCAAACATTTTCCCTCTTTCTTTGAAGTCTGCTATTTTATACAGCGGTCCTGTCATGGACAACACAATTTAAAGAGTAGATCCCAAACAATAGCTGTGATTTCACATAATTTAGGAGTTGATAGTACCTCAGCATCACATAAACAGTGCAATACATGCCTGCTGAAAACTGTTGCTCCCTCTTCAATATAGAAAGCAACAAATCTTACAACAGTACCTCCCACCCTTCAACATGAGACTGCCATTCTTCCAAAAACTCTAGTTTTTCCATTTGCCTCTTGGCTTCATTTATGTTGGAACAGACAGCTTTCATGGCCTGGAGGGCTTCCATTAGTGCCGCATAGTCACTGTGCTTCCTTGGAGTCCGCTTCAGTAATTCCTATTTAAACATTAAAAAAAAAAAAAAAAAAAGAAAAAAAAAACAGATTACTTTTTGATCTCTAAATGTACTTTACAGGAGGCTTAAATTGACTAGGATACAAAATCAAGAAGAAGCCAGACTTCTCTTTTACTAAGTGGAAAAGTAATAGTCCTAGTAGGACACTAGAACTCAGAGAAATAAATTACTAACAATAAAACTAATCACCACTTAGGAAGAAGTTTGCATTTCAGCTACTTTCTGCCCCCAGCAATGTTTCTTAATGTTGAGTTTTGGTTTGGGGGGCGGGGTTTGTTTGGTTGGTTTTTATATTTATATAAATAAATGTTTTTTATTTATATATATATACATTTATATACATATCTTTTTGGACTTGATCTTAGAATTCTTTTCCAACCTTAGTGATTCTGTGGTTCTATTCCACAGGATGGAACTGTTCAACAGCAAGTATAACACTCCTGCTTAAAAACGTTAGTTTACTGATGTCAAAATGAACACCTGCCTTTCCTGCAACTCAGGGCAAAAACATGTTCCTTTAGTTCTACACTATTGTTTAACCTAGTGCTGTACACCAGAGCACTGAACAATAGCTTAGGTGACTCACTGATTTCAGATGGTTACTGGTAATGGCAGCCATACTAAAAAACAAAAGTGGATTTACCAGTATCCGTTTGAGATTTGCCATCTCAGACTACCAACTACCTATTTACAGCTGGATGGACTACGGACAGCATTCAGTGCATACCCTGACTGAGGCATGGGTACATTCATTCTGGAGCCTTAACCCTGCTCCCACCACACCCTATATTTAAATTTAACATAAATATATTAATTTCAGTGTATCCCTGAAGTAATTCATCAGTTATTTTCCGTTGTCTGTAGATTCTTCATTCAAAAAATAGAAGATAAAAATAATTTTAAAGTAGGCCAAAGGAACTGTAAAGTCACAGATATCTGGGATGACTCAAACCTCATTGCAATTATTATATTCTTTAACTTGTTTTAAAACCCCTTATTTTAACATGCTTGCTTTTTAGGTTTTTATGTCAGTGCAATGAAATACTTATGCCTCCTAACTGGCAATGATCTGAACTCCTACATGCATTGTGAAAAATACTGTCCAATAATCAGGTTTCAAGTAGCTCCTACAGCAGAATCTGCTCTGGCTTTTCTCTCATGATTTGAAACAATAAACAATATTAACTCTTACTTTGTTAAGCATAAATTTGTTTTAAATATTTACTTTCCTGACAATTGTATTATTTTATTTCTCAACATGTGAGAAATTTCAGTAACTCAGAGATTTGAATGTCTAAAGTTTATCAGCACATTTAACATTTTTCATTAAGTTTTAAGTTGTAACAGTAAGATAAGAATAAACACAAATGTGCATAGAACCACCTACAGCATCTTACTGTTACTCTACAGTTTTTCTTACAAATAATTTTCATAAATATTTTGCATTTACAGTTTGGTGAGGGTAAATTAGAATCATCAAAGCATGTCACTAACAAACTCTGCTATCCCAAGCATTTTAAGCAAGAATATGGTCAAACCCAGCTGAAATCGGTCTCATTAAACTCCCTTCAATGGCTCACTTCCATTCAACAATGGAGAGGCAACCTTACGACTAGATGCAGAAGAGAGCTAATCATCTCAACCCAGCCAAACTCCTCAATCCTCTCAATACTGATGTCAGAAGACTTGCCACCACCTTTAATGAGAGCAAGTCTGGATCCAACATCTAATAAAGAGATTATTCATGGTGTAGAGAGATTGTTCCTGCAGTTTGGAAATATGCTTAGCAACCAGTTTTTTACAGAAGTATAAAGTCCTAGAAAAACATCTTGCCAGTACCTTCAAAAGAAGGGGATACTTGCATATCCTCTGTATCGGCGTTACTAGATACCCCTCCAATGGTACATCTGTGTTCTTGCGTCCTCCAAGGAGCATACAGTTCTAAAGTGTGAACAGTTTCACAAATTATTAAATAATCCTCAGAAAATTATCAGATATAAAGACAAGGACATATGCACACAGTAAAATTGGCTAAGCTATATCTAAATTATATACATATATGTAATAAGGGAGGTTTGCAAGACTGTCAAAAGAACAGGCTTGAACACACGCACAGGTAGGTACATTGATTATCATACATGACAAGGAAACCACAATGGCATTACGCAGGCATCTCCCCTAGGTACCTTCTTCATCCAGTCTGACTAAGTGAGGGCTTTTTTTAAACTTTTTAAAAAAAAGACAGTAAATAAAATGCTAAAAGCATGCTTTCATACTTCAACAAACAAAAATAAAAATAATTCAGGGTGACCACAACAGGTGCTGTTTGTTCCAAAAGGTGTGTTCACAATAGTAAAGCTGCATCAAAAATGGTTTGACAGGTTTGAACGTGGCCATCCTAATACACACTAAAAAAAAATAAAAGTCTTCTGTTTACATGCTTCTGTATTTAAACGTGATTTGCAATGAATAAAATACTCTTAGTCATGGGCTAAAGAATATTTAAGTTTTGACATGACATCCAGCTATGGAAGCAGAGAATACATGAAATTGTGTGTGGAAGCATCCATGAAAAAGCAGCTGAGAGAGAGAAAAGAGTAAGGGTTATTTGGGATAGACAAAGTATGCAAGGGACATCACAGCAAATACTTGAAATAGCCGGAATTAAAGCGTAAGTACATAAAGACCTAAAGTAATGAAAAATTATTTTATGGAGAGATCAGAAGGAATTGTGATGCAATGGCATGAGCTAATCTACAGCTTCAAAGAGCAAGAAGTAAACACTAAGCAGAAGTAGTTTAACACAGCCAGATGGTATGTGACACAGGCCACAAATCTGGGCGCAGACACATTGTTGATGGAACAGAGGCTACGCAACTGGGTGGCGGCTCCGCTCAGCACATAACTCACAAGGCACATACCCCACAACCAGTGCTGCTAGCAGGAGCCCTACACCCACCCTCCTCAAGTCCCTGCATGGTTAACCAGCTTCTGTCTTATCCTAAAGGACCCTTTATCCTAAAGGATCTTACTTAACCTGCCAGCAAAAAAGCTTTACTGATAAAGACCTAGCAAGATTACGGCTATGCAAACCATAGGTTTATATAATGACTGTCTCTGTACTTCAAAGCTCAGAAGTCTGATTTCAGGTCCTGATTTTTTATAGATACTCACATCCTTAATGACCTGAACTGTTCTGTCTGGCTAGAAAGCTTTAATTGTGCTGTGAAATCAAACAGTCAGACCACCTGTTCTCTACATTAGATTGTTGCCACTTCTTCTACAGACATGTCCGAAATGTATGAGGAACCCAAAGCAGATGTGGAAGCCCGGTGCATGTGCCCAGGAGTACATAACACTGTCACATCATGAACTGCCACAACTGTACACTCGGCTTCCTTTCTCACAAACAAGATCTTTGTAATCTTTCTCCAGAATATTTGCTGTAGTCAGCATTCACCCCTTCTTCTTGAGCCTGGTCATGCTGTTCCCAATACAAGAACCATGTGTGTGAAGGTCCTCAATCTGGGGCAAGGTGAGTGATACTGTGTCAACCACTCAGGAAAAACAGGACAACTTTGAAGCTGTTGTTGACTGTGAATGGAACACTGCTGAATAAAAGACTCTTAGCAAAAAGGCAGATGGATCTTCAGGTCACCTAGTACACCCCTACAATAAGGAAATTCCCACACTCCTCATTAACTTGGCTGTAAGTAAACACAGCTAGGAAGAGAGTTAGACCCAGTATCCTTCAAAAATTTAGTGAGCTGCAATAGGACAACTTCACCAAGAACTCTATCACTAGTGACAGACTATTGCATGCTAAAAACAATCAGTAACATTAAATAAAACATGTGATACTGCAAGCATTGGCATCATCTCTTTTCTTTAACTATATCTGTGATGCTTTGCTGATAGTGTCATTTGCCCTCCAGTCCCAAAATGCAGCGATTGGATCTGATCACTCTGAACTGTGATATCCTATCTGAGGGCACCTTCTCAGGCATTTAAGTTCCAATACGGTAGGCCCCACATGTCAAAGGTGGCCTTGTTATCGCAGGACATCATGAAAGAAAACACAAAAATCATTCCATACTCAGTCCTCCTTGTAACAACTACTGTCTAGGAAATTCAGTATTTACAGGAAAACTGGTTTTGCTGTGGGAAAATCATGAGGGTTGTCATACTTAACATTTTAAAACCCCTCCTTATTTGTCTTGTAAAGTGAAAGACTAATTGTGTAGCTTTCTTTTGACCTCAGATTAAGTCAGCATCTAAGATCAGGATGGCTACTCTACGATCCATAACAAAACATTTTTTCTGTCTGACACAGCCGTGGCTACAGTACCAGAACATGGACCTTCTCTTCAGAAGTTCTGACAAGTCCTTCAGCTTCCTTTCTCTAATTTCTTTCCCTACCCCTCCCTGCATATCTTATCCTGTTCTTTCTTCTTTCTACAAACACGGCTGTATTTACACCCTTGTCTCTTGGTCAGAAAGTTCAAGGCACACTGCCTAATGCTGTATGATGCACGGATCCAAGTGCAGCAGCGAAAATATGATGTACACAACCCCTTCCTCTGGAAACACCATCCCAAGCTGAAATTGCTTGCCAACCACCTGCAGGTGCGCTTATAGCTGTTACATGGTGGAGGCAACAGTGCTAACAACTCACTGTCGAGTCAAAAAATATTCAGTTAGAACACCAGTTCAAAGTTTATTTACCAAAAGAAACGTCCGGACTGTCCTTATTTTGTTAAGATCAAGCAGAACTTTCTGTGCCTTCTCGTGATTACTGCAGTATTCATCATAGATACGGAATTTCTCTTTCTGCAGAAACAAAGAAATACATTGTTCTTCGCTTGCCATTTTGATTTTTTATTTTTAATAAATAAAATATGGAATGAACACTTTCCAAAGTTGATTAGCTAATATAGTCTTCATCTTGGAAGGTCCCACATTAACCGTTTGAAAAAAAATTAGAATTATGAAGTTCAACAGCTTGGAAGCATCAGTTGGGAATTTGCTGAAAAATTTCAGAGGCTGGACTATCACAAAAACACAGGATGAAAAAAAAAAAGAAGAAAATGCACAAGAAGTTACTTATTTGCTGACATCATTATCTGTTTTGTCTGCAAACACTTCCTTGCCAATATGATCCATACTGCAGGGTCAACAACTGATGTTACTCAACTTCTGCAAAATGTTTCCACAAACCATTAATAACTTTCTTCTCCCATAATGAATAAACAAAGACTTAGCAAACAAATGGGACTCTAAGCAGGGATAACAATGAAACCTACAGTTTTTGTTAGGGCTACAACTGAAAGCAAACCAACTCGTCCTGATTTTGCAGAGCTGTGTAACACTGACATCCTTGTTTTGCTCCAACAGGAAAAATAATACTCCTAGAAAACAGTTACTACTGGAAATACAAACATACTTCTGGAGGTACCGCAGTTGTGAGAAATACAACAGATTCACAGTCAAGAACCATGGAGATACTTTACCCAACATACACAGTTCTCTGTTAAAGCTACATATTTTTGCCTAGAATAAAAGGAGAATAAAAATAAAGCGTATTATGACTTCTGCTGTTTCGTACAACCCTGATCTTTGTACCACCACCTCACGTATAGGCACCAGCCTTGCGCATGCTGCAGGGTTCAGTTTGTCAGCCTGGGCTAATTTGGTGAATATAAATATGGTGAAACAATGGAAGCTTGCCCATTTGATATGTTCTTTCTTCATTCTCCTCCCCTCTCTTTTTTTTGGAAATGACAGTAACCAAGAGATGACCTCAAAGTACTCTACGTTATGCAATCAAGTCATATTTTGTCCTCATGACTATGTACACTCATCATCATGACTGTAATTGATAAAGACAATTAATAAAGGAAAAAACTGAAATAAGGCTGTAATAAAAGATAGCGTACATAATGAAGAAAGCAGGTTCCAACTTCATGCTGCGCATTAGGTTCTGGCTGTAAGCACTCCTCCACCAGGGACAGGAAGTTTTTGTGAACTGCAAGAATATCTTCAATATTTGAAAACAACATCTGCAAAAGAATAAAACATACATAAATAAAACATCAGATACAAAACAGAAGGAATACGTAATTAGGAGACTAACCTTAACTGTCTCTTCTGTGACATTTTTGTCCACTTTGGCTGTAGCACATTGGATCATTCGGTGAAGGAAAGCCTGCATGAAACAAGACAAACAAGGAAAAAGTTATTTCAGGAAGACTTGAACAACTTTTGGCATTTTACACTTATCATTTGTTTCCCAAATTTCTTATACTTTAGATACGCAGTCACAACAGAATATTCAGAATCTAAACCAAGTATTTTATTTATAAAGCATTTAGTAGTCCTAACACGATATAAAACCCTATTTACCTAGCGTTAAGAAGAGTTAAACAGTGAAATATTACTGAAGCTGACAAACTGAGGAGGAGTGTGGCCACCAGTTCGATGGAGGTTCTCCTTCCCCTCTACACTGCCCTGGTGAGGCCTCATCTGGAGTACTCTGTCTAATTCTGGGCTCCCCACTTCAAGAAAGATGAGGAGCTACTGGAGAGAGTGCAGCGGAGGGCTACGAGGATGGTGAGGGGACTGGAACATCTCTCCTACAAGGAGAGGCTGAGGGAGCTGGGCTTGTTCAGCCTGGAGAAGGCTGCAAGGGGACCTTAGAAATGCCTCAAGGGTGGGTGTAAGGAGGATGGGGCCAGACTCTTTTCAGTGGTGCCCAGTGACAGGACAAGGGGCAACAGGCACAAACTGAAGCACAGGAAGTTCCATCTGAACATGAGGAAGAACTTCTTTCCTCTGAGGGTGATGGAGCACTGGAACAGGCTGCCCAGGGAGGCTGTGGAGTCTCCTTCTCTGGAGATATCCAAAACCCACCTGGACAAGGTCCTGTGCAGCCTGTTCTAGGTGACCCTGCTTCGGCAGGAGGGTTGGACTGGATGACCCGCAGAGGCCCCTTCCAACCCCTACCATTCTGTGATTCTATGATTCTGTGAAGCAAGAGCAAAATGCATCATTTTCAAAATCTTGCTCTTGCACTTTATAAATTAACTACAAGACAAGCTGAAATAAGCCACTAATTTCTAAATTAAAACTAACTGGGAGATACTATTATGAAATGTAACTTTTACTATAGCAACCACAAGCAAGATTTCCGATGTATTAATAAACAAACCTGTTGTAAATTGGCTTAAACACTCAGCTGCACCTGGTTTTGCCTAATGAAAATGTTCCCTCTGCCCTTCTCTCATGCTTGGGGATCAAATGAGAAGTTAGTAATACCACTAATGAAACCCCAAAAGAGTAAGTTTTCTTGTATTTCACATTCAAGAATTGGAAACAACAAGAAAAGATGTACAGTAAGTCATTCCAAAAGAAATAAATTACTTGTCAGGTAGACAGGAGATAATTAATTCTTATTAATTCATTCCATTACAAAGATGTGAGTACATTCTGAAAATTATCTGTACACTGTAGACACACATATTCTCTAGTCATTAAAAACTGGCACCACAAGCGCACAAATGTCATGTCTTCCATTACCATTTAGTTCCAAGTCACTGTGCATTGTACACTGTACACAAACTCATCTAAATTCTGGCGTGGTGCAAATTCCATAAAAGAGGCAATAAATAACCCCTGTGTGGAAGGACAGCAGTCACAGCATCCCCTTTTTTCCTCTCTGCTGGGACTTAAACATTTTCATTCCCAAGCAGTGAACCTTTCTCTGCTGAAGAGGACTATATAACTTTTATTACTGAAGAGACAAATCTAGTTATCCAGGACATAAATAGAATTAAGTTTGGAATATTGCCAGCACATTGTATGTTTCATATCACTCTCTAGAGTGATGTAGATTTTCTACTTCTTTAAACCCCTCTTTTTCCTGACTATTTGTACTTTCTTACTAATGTTTTATTGATGGTAAAAAATGCCATTCATTCATCTGCAGCAGTTAACTGTCGGTGGACGACAGCCCTTTACATCCTGTCTTGCTACGAATACTCACAGGGGTTATTGCAAATTTGCTGTGCTCATTGCCTGTGTGGTGCACAGCCAATCCCACACAGAGTGAAAGCTTGTGTACCTGTCTGACTCTAAATTCATTTTTGAAAGTTTTCACTAAACCAGCCGTGAGTATTAAATATACTTTAGACTTCAGTGGAGGAAAAGAATTTATGAGAACTACCTCTGAAACTCATGTCTATTTTTACTGCCTGTAATCTCTTTCCGTTCACATTATTTCCCCATAGACCAAACTCACTGCTCATCAGCACTTCTGTTATCCCAGAAGATCTTAATTTCCTGTAACTGTGAAGGAAGGTGAACATTCAGTTGGCTGGAGGAGAAACAGAAAATGATCTGGGAGCTAGGGCATTAGTTATTCTCGAGTGATTCAAGACACTAGCTGAGAGTCACGAGGTCAAGAAAAGTATACATCAGCTGCAATAAACAAAGTCCTCATTTGTCCAGGCAGCACTGTCCCAGACCCCACATCTGCAAAGGTTATCAGAAACTCAATCCAGGAAAATCCAACGTCTTGCAGAACCCAAACACAAGTCGCTAATTAAGGAAGGGAGGCCCTGGGTGACTTCAGCCCCTTCCAGCAACTTGGTGCAAGCCCACATGTTATTTTGCTGTACTCATACTGCAGCGGTAGTGCAGTGACAATGCCAGTTTTTCCTGAAGATTTGCCACCTGTTGTCCCCACTAATGCAGATTTGCTTCCTGAAAAAAAATCATATAACACTATGTCCCACAAAGCAATGTATGTGACCACTTGACTCTTTCAGAGCACTTACATGAGGGCACTACAAAATCACACATATCTCTAAGAAATTGCAGTAATCTTGCATTTTCTAGAAAAGCAGTGAAAGAGAATTCAGGGGAGTGCAGGCAGGGATGGAAGTGTCTACCTCCATCCACCTACCACCAAGACCCATCCTTGGTGGGCTTTACCTGCTGTGGACCGAGCAATGCAAAGCAATGTTGAAACCTCTGGCTTCTCCTTGTGTTTCTCTGATGCCAAATGCCCTTACCAGCTGCCTTCCCGGAAAGCAGGGACACTGCTTACTCCATACACACATCACCTCTGCTCTGGGACTTCGCTAGGGAGAACAGATAGCTGCTGTCAGGCAGGGGGATGGACTAGTTACTGCTTACATTACAGTGTAAAACAACCTTAATCCAGCACTGTGACTACAGAAAGATAGATGGTCTCTGAACTTGTATGAACACACAGCAGGTCAGGGAGAGATGGCTATTCAAAAGCCTCCAGAATTATCTGAACATCAACCGAGGACAACCAAGAACTGTTCTTCAAAAATCAGCAAACAAAGAAAAAGCAGTTCATTTGTAGACACAGCTTTAAGGAGGACCTCAAAACAGAAATAACAGACCTTATAAGGAAAATATATAAGGATGGCCAGAAACTACTCAGGAGCTGACAGCTGCTGAGCTAACAGAAAAATATTATAGAAGCTTTTGAAGACAAACTACATAAACTACTACTAACCATAGAAAAAACACACCTGTAAGAAAATGAAACAAAAATAAAATGGACATCTCAGCCAATTTATGATTCACTAAAGAACGGGACACACAAAAAAAAGTCAGAAACTCCTCTGAAATAGCACTGAGTGCTTTCTAAAAATTCTACCATAACCTCAAGTCTGCTGCTCAAAGTCCAGACTGATTACTGAGCACCACATTACACAAAGGAACAAAGTATTGCAAATTGTAAGGACACAGCTAAACAGCTCCTGCTGCTAGACTAAGCAAACAACTGTATCGACCACAAGGCATACATGATTCCCATGCTCATCAAAAAAAAACCCAAAAAACCAACAAACCAAAACCAAAGTGAAAAATCAGCTCAAACTTAATGCAATTTTATTTACCATGCACACCACGATTTTTCTTGGTTTCCTGGAGTATATTGCACATCTTGCTGAGGTTACTTCAAGATTAATGTACATTAGTGTAGATGTGTCTTAGCACATCAAGCAAAGGGTAACACGTACCTCTGTGCACTCCAGGATTCCCCAGACCTTTGTCACCTAGACAGTGATTCTGAACTTTCCCAAAGTTTTTCAAGTGGATTCCAGAGTTTGCCTTAACTTACCTTCAATTCTTAGTTTTCTCCAGTGACAGCAAAGCCATATGGTTTAAACATCATTTTCCAAATTTTCATCTTGTGCTACCAGCATTCTAGCTAGACTGCTACAGTACAGGGATTCACCCTTGCAGCAGTACAAGTGGAGACCTGCTGCCCCTGGCACTCTCTGCCAGCCAGACTCCTGATGATTTCCTGAATTCAGAGGTAAAAGAGATCTCCGTGAAACATTTCAGAGGAGTAAGTTGGCGGGGTACCATAAAGAGCAGTCTAAATTTAAAAGATCAGATCAAGATGAAAGATAAAAGAGAGGATGTTTGTTATTTACATTAAACAAAACAAATCCTGTTCTGCTTGCCAATTTTTAGAACTGTCTATGGAAAAAGTTGTCATTCTAGGAATATCCTTGAGTCACACTGCTACAACCCCTGCTTCTGCAAAGTTTAAAATTCAAATGACAAACCTAAACTTCCTCAAGCTTCCTTCCTGAAACTTCATTAACACAAAATGCCATCTAAATGATCAGTGTACAGCTGCTTTGGAGAAGAAAAAATGCCCAAAAATGCTGATAAAATTCCAAACATGAAGAGGCATATCTTGAGAAGATTGACGATCTTGCAGATCGAAACGTGGGGGATGAACTAAGCCTTTTGGAATAGGGGAGTAGCTACGCATAAAATCTATAAGCTAATAATTTCAGGATAAGGTTCCCTAACTTCACTCCAGTCCTACTGGGGACAGAAAAACTCTGTCTCTGGCTATGACTCCAGTTCTTTGTGCCACACTGGTAATGAGGAGGCTAATTCACCTCTACCTTTGAGAAACATGGCTATGAATTACACAGAACATTTGGAGAAGATTCCATACTAGTAATATCAACGAAGATAACTACATCCTTTTTTCATGATTGTGTACTTATTACCTGCAAAATACTTTTGCATACTTTCTGTACTAGTCACTGTTCTAACTCTTATACCTTTTGCCTGACACTGCTGTAACACGCTATAGGAAACATTGGGACTGAAAATTCAAACATAAAAACCGAAAATCCAAATTCAAAGAATTATAAAAGAATCTGTTCACCATGCCAAATAAACACTACTGTGTTTGCCTGTCTGTTGATCTGCTGCCATTTTGCGAGGCAGCGTGTTTCACAGAGAACGCACACTGAGTTCCTGTTATGAGGATTTTACTTCTGGTCTTATCAAAATAAGAGCAGCCTTGTTGGGTTGTCTGTGGGGTGTTTTTTTTTTTTTCTCCATAGTTGCTCTGTGTGTTGTTGAAAAAAAAAAAAAAAACAGCACTGCTACAGATAGCACAAGAAGCTGCCAACACCATAAATGACTTCTCTGACATCTGGAATGAAATCAGGGAAGACAAAGAAGCCTGTCCTCCCAGGACTCAAAGAGTTTTCACCTTCTTGGCAGATAAGAAATTAGGTCCTGAAATTACATCAGAGCACCTGGATCACAAAATACACGTCACTATTTTTCGGAAAGTAATCATCCTACTGAACCACGTCACTACTTATGTGAACCTAGCAAGAAATATTCTTTTTTTGTTTGAAAAAATAATTACAGAACAACTTCTTTTTTTCCCCTCAGACTTCTTTTAACATTGTAACTACCCTTAGGTTTATACTGTCATATAAAAACCAAGGTGGACTGCAAAAACATATATATATTTAATAAGGTCATTTCCCATATATTTTCACTTTAGGAAAATTAGTTCAACTAAAGCACCCTGTATATTGAGCCTGCTGAATAAAGCTAGCAAGATGTTTTGTACATTAAAATGTACATTTTTTCCACACAAAACCCTAAAAGAAACCCACAACAAGGAAAATGTTCATATATTACATTTTTTTAAGCGTCAATGATAATAGGCTCATTTTCACAAATTTAGAAACACAAAGCTGAAGCACCTGTGTTTTTATGTTTTCTCTTTACATTCTTAGTGTATCTATAAAACATTTTGCTCTTTTCACAATATTCAAAATAATCCTAGAGAGAACATGGAGACCTGTACTTGGGAAGAAAAGAAGATGATAGCTGACTAGCCAAATGTATTTTCTTATCACGGCTAATTCAGCTCACAGACACGGAGGTAGCATTTTGCACAGCAGTCTGAGTTTTTGCACATTATAACTAACACACACCATATTCCAGGTCCCGGAAGAACACCATGCCGGTTTTGTTGAAGCACTTTTGCTTGATTTTGCCACAGAAAAAAAAAAAAATCCACAGAGAAGACTCCAGCAGCAGTAGCAGCTGTGGCAAACACTGTGTGCTTACCCTCCTCTTCCCATTAACCTGTGCCAGCAGCAGCAGCAGTGGCTGCTCAGGCTGGCTTCTGCTCCTGAACAAAAGCCTCTTCTTCTCCCTCCAGCAACTCACCAGCTGAGGCACCACCTGTTTCTCCCATCTCGCCCGTGGGACTGGATGAATCACAAGCAGCACGGAGACCATCAGCCAAGGTCAGATATATTCTTTCTCCCCACTGTACCTAGAGCCACTTTCAAAGCTGGCTTCAGATCCTGCTGCCTAGAAGGACACGGGAATAGATGCACCACATCTGCACTACTTTCCATTCTAGTGCTAATTTCCTTTCCACAACTGACCCAACTATTCCCTTCTCCATTCACCTGACCCAAAGGGGCATCAGTCTGCCTGAAGGAGCAGCCCTGGCTTCTTTCCTCAACGTAAACAGTAACTCAGAAGTGAACACCCGCAAATACAAAAATGATTGCACTGAAGAAACATGGATCTTCACAACCTGCTCACAGATGATCAATATACTGCCACATTTGGCAATAATCACAACCTTTTCTCCATCACGTATAATTTTTTATTTTCTGCTAAAGTTGTTCTCTAACATATCAGAAAACTTTTTTTCCCAAGAGCAAGAAAACTGCTTGTCACCTTGTCCTGTATCTCAATCACCCTTTCTGCATTTCCCTAGTCACTGATAATATTATTCAACTTTTTACTGCACATCTTGTTTATCCTTTCATGCCCACTGAGACTCTTAGCTCAGATTCCTCCTTTGATGAAAAACTGATCTAACCTGATCTCCCCCACCTCTATAATCACTTCTCTGAGCTATGACTGTGCTTTCACTTTTGATCCTCTCCTCCCTTTCAGCTCCATAGCAGATGAAAGCAAGACATTTATAGTCAAAGTCCAGCTCCTCTCAGCCAGGCGGGAAGTCAGGTGTCTCCACCCTCTTCCTTGTACTGAATCCATTCTCAGAAAGATTTAGTACAATGTTTTCCTGGCCCAAACCAGAAGACATCTGTTCCCTTTTCTTCCCAGATGCCAAGAATCCTGTCCCCTACATGTAGCATCTCCATCTTGGGAAACTGGTTTTCTGAGGACTAGCTATGCTCTTGCTGGTCAATACACATTTGGCTGCTGAAAATGATGGAGTTACTTGCACTCTCACAGTTAGGATCATGCCTAAGCAAATTGCCAAATCAGAGTATGGATGTCAGGCTGGCTCACACATGCTGCTGCCATCTGAAGCCAAGTGCAGAAAGCTGCTAGAATATCGTCTAATTTTTTTTCTTGATTAAGATACAGCTTAGCTAGAGGTTTAGAGAAAGGCCATACGCTGGCGTGAAGGACGAATGCCCATCTGCAAGCTAAGCAGAAGGCAGAGTGTCTAATGTTTCTGGCAAATGTTTTATGCAGCACAGGTTGCTGGTAACCGGGCCTTTATCCCATTAGAAATGCAAACAGGTTAGATTCTGGTCTCAGCATCCCCAACAGAGTTTTTGGAAGGGAAAAAGAGGGATTGGCCTGTCCCACATGAATTTCAGAATGGACTGCTGGGATTCCAACAGATAAACCAGCCAAACGAGAGGCATCCATATCAATAAATAAAATGTTTCCAGCATGTCTGTGAAGAAGCGCAAGATTAATCTTTATTGTATTTTGAAGTTTTCCTGATAGTGAAACAGATACTCGGGATTGAAAAATGTTCACATGTATGTGGAATTCCCTCTGGTAATACATCATATGGTCCTGCTGGTGCACGTTACCAAGTGACTAATATACTGCTTATCATACAACTGCTCTTGTATCACTCATGTGGGAATGGAAAAGAAATTACATCTACAAACAAAGTTCACCTCTCATAAAAGTCAGCAGTTTCCTGAATTTACAGAACACTAGGTTCTGACTGGGAAATATCAGTGAATTCAGCTGTGTTCACTACCAGCAAATCAAAACAAGAAACTAGGGAACCTCACAGCAACTGCAGATCTTGAAGTAACAGCATGTTCCCATTAAATTGCAATCATAATTATAAAACAATTCATACATTTGAGACCTTTATACTTTCTATTATAGTTTCTGCTTCTTTTATGCAGACATGTCTGCTAATTTTATCAATAAAAACAAAATCTTGATTTTTTTATTTAATTTTTACTCCCAAAATGATGATTTTTTTCTAAACTTCTTTTTTTTTATTAAGTAGGACAACACCGATTTGGAAGAATTAAACATTTCCAAAATGTTTGAGACAAATGTTTAATTCTACACGTCAAGTTATATTTCTTTTAGCAATTAATGAGTTTCAGAAAGTGTAAAATGTGGAAGATGAGAAATACACTTGTCACAAATCACCTCTCTGAAAGAATCTTTTAAATTTTCTGTTTCAATTTAAGAAATAAGTAAGAAACCTCAAAAATGTTACAAGAAAGTAATTCTCTGCTACTCTTCTCCCTTCTTTATCTTCCCAAAGTTCATTAAGATGTTTGAGAACAAGTCTGAGTCTTTTCTGACTCAAAAATATCCACCAGAATTAAGAGCCATAATCTTTACCACCAATTACAAGAAAGAAACCTGAAATAACACATCACATCTCCACTTTCAGAATAAAAATTTAAAGCTTAATTCCTACAGTGTCTGAGTAAGGGAGGAAAGCTGACTCAGCACCAATGAAAATGAAACACTAAGTCCTTAATGATTACAGCAGCTAATTAAAAAAACCTAACTGTTTTACCCACAAACTGAGAAAACTTGAGACTACTGACAAGCGATCACAACGGAAGCCCACTGAACTCTTTTTACAGCTTGCTCAGTTTTCAACACATATTTTTTTCTAACATTGGACTGCACAGTCCTTAATTGTGAGTTTATTTAACGTTTAATGTGGTTAGATGCTAATTAGGAATTAAGAGTGAGAGTTCTACAGTTTTTATTGCCAGAGTTTTATAAATAAAGTGTACTTCTGAAATGCTGTTCAGTGCCAATGCTGGCTGCCATTTGTATTTGCACACTTATGCCAAGAAAAACATGAAGCAGGGAAGAGTATGAAACAGCAGTTTTCCATCCCAATTTCAATTCTTCACAAAGCCTACAGGGAAGCTGTAGTGAGTATAGTACTTTAAAAAGTTCCCTCCTGATCACAGAAAAAAGCAGAAACATCCCATTTAAGGTTTTCTTTTTCCCATCAGAAGAAATCAGAATGCTTCCCTACATAAGGAAACCTCTCTTCTGTCTGGGATATATATCCCTAACTCCTATCGCTTGTCATTTAGATAGGTCTTGGGATGGTACAAAGTTCACAGGCTTGGATCCCATGATGCCTCATTTCATGCAATAATCATGTGCCACATTCCTCAGTCTTAGTAAGACAATTGTCTCATTTTGGAAAAACTCCAGGCAATGATATATACTCTGGCTTCTTCTACAAATATACCAAGCTGAGAATCTGCATAATCAAAAGACATCCAGGTCTATACTATGAAGGTGTTGCTATTCAAATGCATTGTGAAACAGTGAAATAACTTTTATCTTCAAGGCAAAATAAGACTTTAAGAAAACCATATTACTTTAAAATACTTCTTTCACAGAGAATTAAGATACTCTTGGCTTCTCAACTCATTTCAGGCACTAGTTTAGCAACACAGACAGTACTGCAGAATTATTAAATAAATTCAAACTGTAAGTCATAGAAAGGCCGTGAAAACATAGCAAATGATGTCACCTTCTTCAACTACATCACGCTGCTGAATGAGGCGGGTGTCCTGGTGACGGAGGATGCAGAGAAGGCAGAGCTACTGAATGCCTTTTCTTTGCTTCAGTCTTCAGTGCCAAGGCAGGCCCTCAGGAATCCCAGGCCCCAGAGGTAAGAGAAGAAGCCCACAGAGAGAATGACTTTCCCTTGGTCGAGGAGGACTGTGTAAGGGATCGCTTAAGCGATCTGGACCCCCACAAATCCATGGGCCCCGATGGAATGCACCCACGAGTGCTGAGGGAGCTGGCAGATGTCATTGCTGAGCCACTCCCCATCATCTTTGAGAGGTCCTGGAGGACAGGAGAGGTGCCCGAGGACTGGAGAAATGCCAGTGTCACTCCAATCTTCAAAAAGGGCAAGAAGGAGGACCCAGGGAACTACAGGCCAGTCAGCCTCACCTCCATCCCGGGAAAGGTGATGGAGCAGCTCATCCTGGAGGTCATCATCAAGCAAGTGGAGGAAAAGAAGGTTATCAGGAATAGTCAGCATGGATTCACCAAGGAGAAATCATGCCTGACCAATCTGATAGCTTTCTACGATGGCCTGACTGGCTGGGTAGATGAGGGGAGAACCATGGATGTTGTCTACCTCGAATTCAGCAAGGCTTTCAACACTGTCTCACATAACATCCTCCTAGGGAAGCTCAGGAAGTGTGGGCTGGATGAGTGGTCGGTGAAGTGGATTGAGAACTGGCTGAATGGCAGAACTCAGAGGGTTGTCATCAGCAGCGCTGAGTCTAGCTGGAGGCCTGTAACTCATGGTGTCCCTCAGGAGTCAGTACTGGGCCCAGTCTTGTTCAACTTCTTCATCAATGACCTGGATGAAGAGTTAGAGCGTACCCTCAGCAAGTTTGCTGATGACATAAAACTGGGAGGAGTGGTGGATACACCAGAAGGCTGTGCTGCCATTCAGCGTGACCTGGACAGGCTGGAAAGTTGGGCAGAGAGGAACCTGATGAGGTTCAACAAAGGCAAATGCAGGGTCCTGCACCTGGGGAGGAACAACCCCATGCAGCAGTACAGGCTTGGGGCAGACCTGCTGGAAAGCAGCTCTGTGGAGAGGGACCTGGGTGTCCTGGTGGACGACAGGTTGACCATGAGCCAGCAGTGTGCCCTGGCTGCCAAGAAGGCCAATGGGAATCCTGGGATGTATTAGGAGGAGTGTGGCCAGTAGGTTGAGGGAGGTTATCCGGCCCCTCTACGCTGCCCTAGTGAGGCCCCATCTGGAGTACTCTGTCCAGTTCTGGGCTCCCCAGTTCAAGAAAGATGAGGAGCTGCTGGAGAGAGTCCAGTGGAGGGCTACGAGGATGATGAGGGGACTGGAGCATCTCTCCTATGAGGAGTGGCTGAGGGAGCTGGGCTTGTTCAGCCTGAAGAAGAGAAGGCTGCGAGGGGACCTAATAAATGCCTATAAATATCTGAAGGGTGGGTGTCAGGAGCATGGGGCCACTCTTTTCGGTGGTGCCCAGTGACAGGACAAGGGGCAACAGGCACAAATTAAAGCAGAGGAAGTTCCAGCTGAACATGAGGAAGAACAACTTCTCTCTGAGGGTGACGGAGCACTGGAACAGGGTGCCCAGGGAGGTTGTGGAGTCTCCTTCTCTGGAGATATTCAAGACCTGCCTGGACAAGGTCCTGTGCAGCCTGCTGTAGGAGACCCTGCTGCGGCAGGTGGGTTGGACTAGATGACCCACAGAGGTCCCTTCCAACTCTGAACATTCTGTGATTCTGTGAAATAATCCCAGACCAAAAGCAAGGCTTTACTATTGCCAACAAAAGCTAGGGTAAACAAAAAAAGCATCATGGAGAGCAAGCTCCCAAGAAGTCCCACAAAAAAATCAAAGTTAATCCACACTTCTACAGCTATCCCAAGTACGCTTACCTCTGCCCAGTAATGAAAACATATGCGTATAACAATATCACTATTTAAGAACACTAAAATTTTCATTCCCAGGTTCATTTGAAATAATTTCACTAGAGTGGTTTTCACATGTTCAACTATCTTGGCTCCACTCATGTGCTTTCATGTCCTGCGAATCATAGGGGAAAAAAAACCAATTTAGAATTTTATGTATAATAAACCAATGTTTATTCGAACTCCAAGACAATACTAACCTGCAACCTTTCCACTGGCCTTGGATGTGTAGCATTAACTATAAATCAATTAAATTACAACTTTGAAGCAATGATGTACCAGAACAGCCAAAGCAGCCAGAATGGTCATTAAAGTGGGTGTCAATGATAGCCCCCATGAACAAAGTAGCTGAAGGATGTCTGTGAATTTGATCCTTAATTTGAGATCCAAGATGATATACCCCACACGACAGATCAGAAGCATTCTGACATCAGATTGTCTCAACAGCACCTCTCCTTCTATGCAGACATGTAGAGCAGTCAATTTTTGATGCAAATGTTCAAAGCATATTTGAATTCAGGTAGACGAACCAAGCAGAAGTCCCATATGCCTGCTCAGGTAAAATTATATAGGTTTGCAGTTTTAAATTTCTTCTTTTTCTAAACTTCTTTTTGTCCCCTTTTGTAAGGCTGTGAAGTTCTCAAAATTTCATCAGAAAACTGGATCTTTTTCTCAAGATAATTCAAACACAGAGAGCAGGATCTCTTTGTAAATAGGTCAGAAAGCAGTTTCAGCTATAATGTATTTCTCTGTCCACCAATAAATTTAGTGATAGACAACTTCTAAAGATAGTGTTAGTGACAGTGGTGGGAATTTACGACAACATAGAAACACATGTGCTTACATACATGTAAAAGAACAATTTACAGAGAATTTTACCTGTTCTTGCTGTACCATTATGTAGTACAAAATGTCATCGTCAGACAAATACAGTCCTATTGCACTTGTATAAAACAGCTTTAAATCTTTAATATTTGTTTAAACTCAAAGCTCCTACTATCACTCCTACTTTTCACACTTTAAAATTTTAAATAAAATGTAATACTGTGATATGAATGCCCCCCACATCCCAAATCAGGAACAGCCAGTCTACAAAACCCCAGCTGCACTAACTGCTACCAACAGAAGCTTACACAGCACCTGCACCTCACAGCATATTTGTCAGATGTTGGAAACGAAAACAAATTAAAGAATTTCTCAACAGTATCAGGATCTTCATGTCAGCGAGCCAATGAACTCTTCCCAGGGCAGCGCACAAGGCTGAATTCACCCATATCTGGTAAGCATGGCTGATCAAAGCAATTCTTTCCAGCAAGGCTGACCAAAGCCACGGTAATTACTTTAGGCATGAAGGTCTGAAGGAAAAAAAAAAAAAAAAAATTGTTTCAAAGAAGCTGACAAACTCTGCTTCTCTTCTTGGAATATTCTGCCTAAATTTTAACTTCTTTTTCTTGGGAAATGTTCAAGAGTAGACAGGTTGAACAAACTAAATAACTAGCCTACTCTGAGAAACACAAACTGGCTGCAGCAGTAAACTGAGGTTTACAATTTTTGTGTGCTGGCACAGACCCAGCTCTCAGATTTGCAGGGCCAGACCCCCAGCACTTCTGATTCAGGATCCCACAGGAACCAGTGATGTTCAGTGAAAGAACGGGACCCCATTCAACTAGATCCTACTGCGGTGTTAAAGGATTAAACTACAGCCAGGATTGATTCTCCACTGAAGACATTCTGATGACAAGAAAAGGGGATTAAAATTCACCTTGAAAAACTAAAAGTACTTTAATTAAAACACTTTTTGTTTAAAGCATTTAATAAACACTGTAGTGGCACATGTATACTTACATGATTTGTGACTTCGAACTCCCATTTCCGAAAAAACATTTTCAAGTGTTGGGGAAAAATAAATTTCTTGCCTCATCCATGGAAAAAAATATGATCATAGCTATGCAAGTCTTGCAACCTGGCTTGAAAAACTAGAGGTTTCACTTCAAACCAGAACTTAAATATAAAGAATAAAATGTGTAAATGAGAGAACTACTGGCTTCTGAAGTTTAGATGCCAATGTGAGTTGTCTAAACTCCATGCCAACAAGAATAAAACCACACCAAAATCTAAATTTTTTACACAGGTTCATACAAAAAAAATATTATTACATGTCCCTAGTGCCTGCCACGAATTAGTCTCATAAATTTTCATCTGCCTATATGGTTTTGAGCCTATTTCCATGGAAATGCAATTATTAATAATATTTTTTCTGACTTATATTTTATTCATGAGATGCTTCAACTGTGCAAATGCAAAGAATAGCTCACCTTTTATTTCTTTACTGGCTTGATAATTATCAGAAAGAGTACCTGATAACAAAATCTTAGCTCTGATTTTTTTTCTTTATGGTACCATATAAACATCTGCTGAACATTAATTATATCACAGGATATTTACATGCTAATCTCAGTTTACAATCATCAAAGAGGTTCCATTTTTTGAAGGATACAATGATCAGCAAGCACATGATTTCAGAAGAATAAATGGAGCATATTCACATCCAGAACAGAGCTGCAAGAATAAAGCCATGCCATTTGAATTTATCTACATTAGCTTGATTGCCTTACTGTCAAATAAATTTGTATTTTCAAGAAATACAGACCTGGATTCTATGTGCATGCTGGAGAGAAACAACCCCAGACACACACTCACAGGCTTTCCTTCTCTCACTAGTCCTCTCTCTTCTCCGTTCCCTGTTCAAGCACAGAGTCTTTTTTTGTAAGTCTTATGTAGGTCTATGCCCTGTCTTTGCCTTTGATGAGTCTCCAGGATAATTGCACAATTTCACTGAACCACCTGTGAGGCACGTGCTCTTCAAGAACACAAAGGCTGCATGGCTGTTCTTGCTCCTTTCATTAATTTTTATAAGGGAACAGAAGACAAAACCTGCTTACAGTACAATTTTCATTGCCACTTCAATGAAATTTTTCATTTGAATGCTGGGACCTCAAGATGAGAGAGCTTATTATTACCTTTTCCTGAAATAAGAGCCTTATTCTTTCCGGTTACAATCAAAAGCTTTAAACCATCCTCCACTTGAAGCAGAGAGGATTTGGGGATATTTTTTTTTATATTAAATTTGTAAAAAATAGTACAAGAAAAACTGCCACTCCCAATCAGTCTGCATGGACAGTTTGTGAGACTGCTATTTAAGTTTAAAAAGGAGAATATTCAGCTGTCATGTCATCATGAGAATCACCCTCCTCAAACTACCTGCACTGTAACTGCAGACAAGTACAGACAGAGCACGTTGGTGGCAACTGCCATCTGCTAATACTCCAGACAGCGCTGAATACTGCTCGTACCAGGACATGCTGCTGATTACCAAGACACCCACATTGATTACACAAAACTGAAGTCTCACTGACTCTTTCCACATAAGGTTACGCAAGGCTATGGAACTTTTTTTAAAATTTCATTTCATTCATGAATTTGCTGTGAGGAACGTACTTTCAGCTCCTATTCTCCAAAGACAAAAAATAATTGTCTAAACCATTTTAAAACCCAGATACCAGACTTCTAAGAACAACACAAGGGAACAACGGTGTTAGTGGGACCAGGAAATCAAGAAACCCTAAATAAACATCAAGTATTGTTTTCCAGCATCTTCTATAGTTCTGGATCCTGCAGTCCTTCCTCTGGGTGAGGAAATGACGCCTCTGCAAGTTGTTCTCATGTCTGTAACAGATCACCACAGTTTGCCATACGTGCAAACTGAAGGCACTGAACTTGCAGCCAGCGAGTCATGCACATGCCCAGCTGCTGGGCAATAAAAGCCACTGTGACCACAGATTCATTTCTTGACTACAAGGTGCTGCTCCTTCACTACGAAGCCTCATTTCCCCTTTTTAAGGAACCAGGTACAGCTGTCTCGGAGATGGCCAATCAGCCTGTGACATGGCACTGCATGAATGTACTGGCAGAGACAGCTTGAAAATGCAAGCTGAACAGCTTCAGGAGCAATAGCATAGCTAGGGAGCAGCTTTAGGAGGAAAGCTGACACCAAGATCAAGTCTAATAGTCTTCAGGTCTAGACATGATCTTGTAGAAACCTCTTAATGTCCCTTCTTCCCTCAGACCCCACCCACAGGAAGGACCAGCAGCTCAGAAGCAAGGGAGGCAGCGAGGCCAGGGCAAGATGTCCTCTAGTAACATCATTCTAGGTGGCAATGTGTATTCACAATTCTTCCAAAAATGAAAGGAAAAAGAAGCAAAATTTCTGGGAAGAAAGGTTCACTTTGAATTAGGAAGCACAAGCCCAGAGGAAGGATCAATACTTCACACACACAAATGAAGCAGGCACTACACTAACAGGATGAAATCCTGTCAGAAGGAAGCAAAAAGAAAAGTAGATTGCTTGGTCTTTCAGGCACAATCTTACTTTCTCCAACTGCCTGTTAAAAAGCGACTAATTGCTAGACTTTGATTTTTTTCCAGTGGCATGTGAAAGAAACTGGATTAAGTACAGCAGAAAAGTTGCCAAATCCATGGAGTTAGAAACTTTCAACAACCTTTTTTTTTTTTTTTCAGAAGAGACAGAGTTTCATTTCAAAATATTTTTCTAGCCTCTTCTACTGTGAAGACTGCAGAGCAATGATTTACAGAATGGATGCTATCTCTATAGACAAACAAAACCACCATTCCCAAGAGATTTGACCTTCACCTTCCATCCTAAAATAGTATGGCAAATTACATAGCAGCAGCAGCCCACATCCTTAAAATATGTTTGACTCAATTATGGAACTAAGTGCTAGTCTTGACTTCTCAAGTTTGCTAAGAACTGAAATTAACTACAAGAATAAAATATACAACTAAAACAAACAGTTACGTTTGTCAGAAAATAAATTCCAGCAACTGAATTGTGATGTAGTTGTATATACTGTTGAATTTGTTGTTATAAAGAAAAGCTCAGAAATGCATGAATGCAGACTTATCATTACATCAACTTGAGCAGTAAACAACAAGCTTCCAGGAAGTTTATCATCCTGTTTGCTGACTATAATTTGGCTTGTTGTGTTTTGATACCGTGTTCCTGTTCCTTCAACTCGCGTCCTCCGAACAGGGGAAGCACTGGAGTCTCACTGCCTGCACTCCAAACACTTACCCAGCCCACATACTTTCTCATCCCAAAGATGCTCTAAAGAGCTTTGTAGGGCAGAAACAGCTTCACATCCTCCCTCAAATTTGAGCAAAAGAGCAGAACTGTGGCTCATTTGGATAGAGGAAGATAACAGAAACGCACCAATGTGAAAAGCATCCTAAATATACCGGACATTTACTGACCAAACACAGTGCAAATATTTAGGTAACAGGATGTTAATTAGATACATTGTCATTTAAAGAGAAAACCACTGCAGGTCCAACAAAGAAAGAGATTTAAAATTTATGATTAGGCCTCTATTTGTCGGATGTTATGTTACATTTTAATCCTATTTTTAACATTATTTTAATGGCATTTTCTTTCCATTAATAGAGTACCAGCAACAAATGTGCAAAAGAAACACACAAATCCACAATACAGACTCAGCCTTAATATTGCCACTATCATTTCTGCCACACGGATAACTCTGATGACCAACATGGGATACTGCTCACCACATAATTGGTATTTTCCTATTATTTAAATGGTTTTCTGCCAATTTTGTTTTAAGTCTGGGATAATGAGATTAACTCTACCACACAAGACCTAAGGAAAAATTTAAACCCTTATCAGTGATTCTATAAGACCCCTCTCAATGACCAACTCAAAAGCAGCAACTTCTGAAATACAATAATCATCACAGAAATCTGTGCTCCCTTTATAATAAGATAAATCAGCTGAACAACATAAGTTCAGATGTTAGCATGAGAGAAAAACTAACTTGGTATTAGGAAACATTTCCATCTCTCTTTTGTAGTCTCTGCGATTATCTACGAAGCACAATTAGCACACATCACATTTTACTCTCTGTATAAAGAAACTCAGCATCCAGGACTAAGATGACTGAACAGAAATACAATTTCAAGGAAGTTTGATAACATGGCAAATACTGCACACCTTTATTCCGAACCCTGAGTGGACAGGCATCCTGGTCACATATAGTAGAGAAACACAACATCTATTGTAACAGAAAAGACTTCTAGAGATGCCTCCGCTCAGTGTTAAGGACAAGGCTTTAGCATGCAGAGCTATCATACATGAGGGTGGAAACCTGCAGATCCAAAGAGCTGTAAGCAGCTCACAGACACAGGATCCCCTCTGGAAGCACCAGAAGGATTGTATCATTTTCAGAAGGGATGGGTGACATCCATATATTGTTTTTCAACTATCCTTTTAGACAGCAAGGACACTTTTTTTTTTCATTGTCATCCAAAGAAATGGACCAAAGGAAAAGAACACAATTTCCTGACTATTTTGAAAAAATCAGAGTTCACCTAAGGAACAAAGGAGGGTGGAGGCCCCAACATTGCTGAGTCCTTCTGGACGAGAGTAAGTGCTCGGAAATAGGCAACACTCATTGCAATTCGACTTAGAGTAACCAGGTCACGCCCAAATAAGCAAGCCCAACAGACAAATAAAATAAAAAAAGGAGTCTCCATGTGCAGAAAAGGTGGGCCAAACTGAAGCCAAATCCCAAGTGAAGACAGAGCTGCTCTTGACTGAGCTACCCCAAAGCAGCTCAATATATCAGCACGCTTTGCAAGGCAAATGCATGGAGGATTTAATGGCCAATGTAGCTTTCCTGGTCATGTGATATTATTTGACATTAGACCATGCATTTTCAGACAGAAAGGGGCCTTGGCCATGGAGCTTTTTTCAGGCACTGAGGCAGGAAAAGGATCAGATTGGCAGCTAGACTGTACTGAGAAGTCAACCGAAAGTACATACCCTGTCTGTCACACAGCTGGTACCTACACAGGTAACAGTGAATAGCATGGCTTTACGCAAGTATCTACCTACGCAACTAATTATGTTCAAGAAAGCAGGACTAAGTCATTCTCCAAATACCCCACAACACTCTGTATTTTTATTTTCTCTTCCGAAACTGGACACTGATTTGAAAAAAAATTCTATTACAATTGCACAGGCAGCTTCTCCCACAGTACCCATTTTTGTCGAATTTCTTCTGCACATGAAAAATCCCAGCATCAAAGTTCTGGATTACAGCACACTGTGAAACCAGAACGGTTTCTGAATGCACCTTGCACAAGTCTCCGTGCAATGCAGTCAGTCTGGCATCCATCCCAACAGCTACTCGACATTCTTCATCTGAGCAGCATGCAAAGGTCTGGAAATTTCCCAAACTAAAGAACAAGCAAAGCTGTCAACAGACAATGGCCTCCCATTCCTACTTAATCAGATTCGTATATGGTCCTTCCAGACTACTGCATCAGGGAATCCTCTGAGAAAACACAACAAAATAAAACAAATAAAATCTCTCTTCCTCCTAAAGTGTTCAGTATTTTTTGGAATGGAACGCATGCTTCCCCTCCTCTCACTACAGGGGAAAAAAAGGACCTGCTTACTTTTTGTATTTGCCCTGTTTTGTTCATGTCCTAGACAACAGAGGAGCGGAGACAAAGTTCTGCCCTTACTTATGAAAGAGCACTTTTTCTAGTTTTCTCCATCAATTCCACAATGTAGACCAAACTCCTAAAGCTCACATCTTGTGTCCCAAAGCCTCCTTCTTAGCAATGAACCGGACCACTGGTTTTCCACTGGTTCACACAACATAGTGCAGGACAGGCAGACTGAGGCCTCAAAGTCCAAAACTTCCTCTGTATCCAGTGGGAAGTCAGTGCACAGTGCTGTTTTTGAGAGAGGTGCTCCTGGTAATTCGTACATAGCCAGGTTGCTGAGCTATGGGCTATTTAAAACTTCTTTAGATTAGGTATAGCAGAATTTGTACAATTCAGATAAAGTAATGGAGTCTGAATGAGCCTGGCCCACAGTACTGGACCAGTGGGTGCAATGCTCACGTGAAAGCCCCCGCAATCAACAGAAGAAAACTATCGGCAGCTCCTCCAGAGTATTTGGTCTCACAACTTCCAGTGCTGTGAAAATCTCCCCCAAAGGTCTGATGTGTCTAGTTTCTGAGATTCCCAAGCACTAGAGACAAGCCAATTAGACACAATCCTCACAGATATGTTTAGACTATGTATGTGCTTTGCAGTCCCCATGAAAGCCAATGGATTAATTTTCGACCACGGGAAAACATTCCCGGCTTTACTGTTTGCCTCCGGTTGGAGCGAGGGCAAAACTGCAACAACTTTGATAGGAAGGAGGACCTACACTCATCTGCTTCTGCCTTATTTCCATGAACCCAGTCTTGCTCTCAGAAAAGTACCATATGCCTAGTCACTGATTTTGGTGAAGAAAAGACTTTGAAAAGATTAACATTTTGTCAACAGTTTGCAATTTTTATCCTGAGTTGACGAATTTTCTTTATTGACTACTTTCTGAATAACTTGAATCTGATTTTGCTAACAGCTGACTTTTCACTGTGCCTCAGAGTATGCACACGTGACTATCACTCCAAAGAGCTTTGCTAGAAGTCTTCACACTCACTGAAGCTGATACAAAGTCAAATATAACAACTGGTATCAGATCCACTACCATAGTAAATAAAACAAACACATTCAGAGTACAAAATAACAACAAGTTTTCTAGCAATTTAAAAGTGACCTGGGACATGTCTGAAAGACAGGTGTCTACATAACAATTACTAAGGCTTCAAAAGCCCACAGAAGATTTCCTGCCTAGTAAGTTATTTCAATCCAAGAAATAATAATCATTAAGCACTTTCTTCAGAATTCCTTTATCTCTATTGCGTATAAAGACTTCCTCACCAATGAGTTTGGCCCTTCCAAAGAAGGTACTGTTGCCATTGTAGATAGCAGGTTTGTTCCGCTGTTTGGCTTACCTAATCAATGACATATTCTCCCTGTACAGTCTAGTCCTACTCCTGTAGTTCTCATGCTACGAGATGAACCTCAGGTGAAAATAACTGAATTCAGCCACATATTTTCGATAAATATGTCGTATTACCCATTAAAGTATGCTATCTGTATGATGTTAAACTAGGCTATTCTAAGCAAAAAATAAAAATGTCAGTGCTGGATTTGGTCAGAATATTGTCACTTGCAGCACTCCATCACCATGGACAGAATGGTAACACTTTTTTAGAATTTGGTTTAGATTGCTACAGTGATTTTATAACATGTTTTAAAATCCTCTTACATGATTCCAAGTATCTGGCTGGGTTTATACTGGGTTAGAACTTCAGGATCAAGCTATTTTGCTAATTGGGTATACTGTTATTTATTATTAGAAAGGACAGACACTGTTACTGAAATATATTCTTCAAACATGAACTTTCAGTCAAAGCCGATGCAAGGCAAAATCCAGCACAGATGTTTTACTCTGTATTTTTGCTTATCCATAGGACTGTATGCTAAACATATCAGATTTGAGTCTCAAAAGCTCATAAAAGTGCTATTAATTAGATATTTGGGATGTAAAAATAACTGCGTTTCCACAGAATTTAATGTAGCATTTTTGAAAAAGAGTGTAGTAATTTAACTTGCAACCACTGGCATGTTCCTCCCTCCTTTTTTCCCCACCACAACACAGATTGTAGGAACTTATGAGGTCCATCATTTTCTTCTAAGCTCTATGCAAACAAAGCCCCGAAGACCATTCCACTCAAACTCACTCACAGAAAAAAAAAAAAAAAAAAAATGGAGAAAGCAGCCAGAACAATAAGGATGTGCTGATGCTAGCAGGAACTCAACCCTTTTCTTCACGCTAGAGGAACACCCCTCTCGAAGAGGCATCAGGTCGGAGACCTCAGAGGTAAGAGGCTGGTAGCTAAACGCAGGCTGAAACAACGTCAAGGACAGTCCCTCCTTACTGTGCCACACTAGAGCACACCCAGTGCTAGTGATGCAACATTGGAGAATCAGTACTTCTGTCTACTTCCATGCGTTAGTCAATTATGTTTGCAGTTTGCAGAAATGCAAGTTCTGGATTCAGTCTTATATCCAGGTTATATCTTAAAAGGAAAATACCAATTCCTGTGAAAGAAAGAATCCATAAATCATCTAATACTTACAAGCTGTGTTTTCAGAAGCATGCCCGCAGCTCCAGAGGGCTGAACCTGAGGCTGTGCTTCTCCCGGGTTCTGCTACCCCAGCACTGCAAATGGGGCATGACTGTCTCGGGGAGCTCTTCTAAGGTGTCCACCAAGAAAGAAAAGAGGTCTGTGGTTGCTATTCTGAATAGGCCCCAGGAAACATTCAGTCAGTGTTATAAATATATCTATACATCCACACACTGTACTGACTCAGGGTTTAGTGCAGGCTTTTTTCTCCTCCCAGCCCTTTTTTGTTGTTTTTTTTTTTTCTTGTTTGTTTGTTTGGGTGGTGTTTTTTAACATTATTGGCAATACAAGTGCAAAAAGCATCAACTTCTCAACATTTGGAGAAGAAAATTCTGCCTCTGTACTGAGGCGCAGTCAGCCAGGGGTATGGAAGCACTTCACACACACACACACACACACACACACACACAACAGGCTGAGCTTCCACAACATACTTGCAATAGTAAATAACTTCTTAGGCACATTGTAGCTGTAGGAGCTAAAAATGAAAAAGGGATGCTATCATGCATTTGCAACAAAACACAACTTTTATATATATATATATATATATATACATATGTAACTGGCATTCTTTGCAAAAAAAAGCTAGTTCTGAAAAGATGCAATTAAAAGGCTTAATTTCCATGAAGGACAATCAAAGCTGAGAGGAGTAAAGCCATGTAATTCATTAAATCCACTTACGTTCAGCTGGAATACTTATTAAGGCCCCTACTCCCATAACAGATCTACGTAACTGTAGGCGCACCGCGGCAGGAAGCCTTCGGTGCCTACTAACTCCAGCTAGCGCAGAACACAGACACAACTCTGCAGCAATACAAACTGGAAACATCACGCCCCGCCCATTCACCTTCTCCACAGAATTTTAATACAGCTTCAAGGAAACACACAGACAGGGCCTTGAAAATGTAACAGACTGCCAAGCTTCAGCATAACGGTTATGATGGACGTTTCTGCTCCCTAGGCACCACGCAGCTCTCTGCAAGTAACAGCCTAATTAATTCACATAAAAAGCAGCATCTTAGAGCATAGTCAATGGCTGTACAAGCAGCATTTCCTGACGTTCTTACAGGAAATAAGGCACATCGCTGTCTCGGTCCCCTTCCGCTTCAAGTGCGGAACACATTCCTTTGATTTTGTCTTCCCTTCACAAAAAGCATAGCAACAAGAGTATTTAAACAACAACAACAAATAAAACATAACCGCCTTGAAACAAAACACTCAACTGCACAGTTCGCCCCCGCAGAAAAAATTAGAATGCAAAGACCATATGACAAATGTTAGTCATATTATTAAGTATGTAAATGGAAGATGCTCATCATAATGTCCAAGCTACAAGAATTTACATAGGATTAAAAGCTTGAGAGCACTCTTACTATCCTAGATAGATATTTTTTGGCAAACACAGTTTCACAACAGATACACACCCCAAATTTCCACTGGTGCACAAGTTCTTCAGAAGCATACAGCTTTGAAATCTTCTTTTAAAACTTGTGTTTAAGTATACATGCATTAACAGCTGGAAGAAGCCCATTTGGGAAATCCCTTAATTCTTGCATGAGAATTAAGGTTTTTGTATCTTTTCTACGTACACGTTTATTACAAAATTCACTGCAAGTGTGAAACGCAAAACTTGCCAGTCTACTTCTTAGCAATTGCCAACTTCTTTAAACTGCATAGAAGCCACAAAAATGGAACATATCAGATTTCAAACAGATATTCTGCAAAGTTTTAAAGTGACTTTTATATTAATTTTTTTGCTTTAGAAATGAGATTTTTAAGGAAGGTTTTGAGCTTTGGCAACTTTTACATCATTAGCTTGGAGAGATCGTTGTCTTCCCTTTCTTATTTTTAATAACTAAGAAGTTACAACAAAAAGTCACAGTTAAAAAAGTCACAGAGTCATGAATTTTAACCACACTGCTCCCACGGAACTGTGGGAGCTGTGGGCAGAATGGTGGGCCCTTCCCGAATTTACCAGACCACTGCAGATTACATTTAACACATGGACATAGTGTAGAGACACACTCTGTAAATCTAAAGAAAATTACCACACTAGTAACTTGTCTCCCATGTATAACATATTTAACATAACAAAATATATTTACTACCTCTCATTTTTCTCCATCTGTTCCTCATCTCAAGACTGTAAAGTTGTGAAATACACCTGTTTGGAAATAGCATCTGTGCGCAGCATTTCTGAGACTACCACTGAAGCTGATCCTCTTCCTACTGACAATTCACTCAAAGTCTCCAGAAAAACATAATCTATTGCAAGAGCAAATGAACCTTAGGTGCGAAGAGGCTTCCTTCCTTTGAGTTAAAAATCTGAAGAAAATTGAAGTATGTCTGCCCACCCTACAGATGACCCCCTGTGTAGGAGCATGTGGGAAACAGCTGCCTTCGCAGCAGGAAGAGCTGCCATTTGCCTTCTCCACACAACGCAGAAATTCAGTGCCCTGAGAGAAACGTGCAGGTAGTTTAGGTTTGAACTTTTAACACCAACCACTCACAGCAACTGTGCAATCAGAGACGGGGAGCTGGGCATCAGGTCAGTCCTGTCCTTTATATAAAAATCAGGAGAACGGTGTGTTATTATATTTCATTTTCTTCTTCAGCTCCCATACCACCAGTATGAATGAAACGGGATTTCTTCAAAAGGACGGAACTGTTTTCAGTGGCCTTCCTAACCCGTGCAAAGCTGTGCTTCTAAGAGCAATGTCAAATGATGCCTACTATTATCATCTGGCCTATAAAGGGTCAGTATTTCATAATTCTGACAACCTGCTTCACAAAAGTAAGATTTCTGACCCACGTAAATCCATTCCTTCAACAGGGATTAAAGAACTGGCTAAAATGGTGGTTAGTTTCCCAGAGATGATCTCTAAAGTCTGAAGCTAACAGCAGCTGCTCTGGGTTTTCTCAAGAGCAGCACAGCTAGCACCCATCTTCAACTTCTTATACCATTTATGAACATATTCTCAAGTACTAATAGTTCCAGCTTCCTTCTGGTTATAATGTGACCTTCTGCTATATGGTATGACCTCACACACACTCCCCTACAGGGGAGCCCACCGGCTGGTGCAGGAAGGCAGTGCTGCCAGGACATCTTTGTGAAGGGGCTATGACCGTTGCCTGCCACATCTTTTGGCAGCAAGGGGGGATGCTGCTATAGTAAAAGGAGGAGCTGAAGGTACATTACTGCTGCTTGCTTATAATTACAGTAAGAGAAGTTTTAATTACTTCTTTTCTTATTAAACTACCATTTTCATACTGCCTTGCAAGCTAAAGAAAAAAAAAAAAAAATCACAAATTATTACCACCCAAGAACTCAGGGAATTTATAACAGCAGATTTGTTTAAAGAGCGCTTTTATCAACATCTACTATGTAAATGTCTTGTTTCCTAAAATCATTACCATTTGCAGTATCTACAGTTAATTGTTAATTAGCAAGCACATATAAGCCAGAAATTTCTGAGTTAGAAACGCACCACACATGCCTGGAACGGACTACAACAGTAAGCGAATTGCTCAGTTTAAGGAACTATGTGGAGGAATTTACCCACCAAGCAATACATTTAAGAGCACTTTCAGTCAAAAAAATAAAACTGTTAGAGAAGTTACAGAAAGATTAGGACAGGAAATAAATACTTACAAATGTTAATATTCTGCCTAGAGACCAAATTCCAAAGATTATTAAGTTTAAGCATAAATTTGGACTTCCTTCATTTACTGTAGCATGAACTGATCCTTGAAATAAAAATATAAATTCCTTTCTTTGAGTTCTTTTTCAATTAACCGAATTGATCAGAGTATTTCATTATGGAAATACTTTTGCCTGCATGCATTGCTTTAAATCCTCAGAATCTGAAGATTCAAAACTTTCCCAGTTTTTACTTCTCTGATTGAAGTGTCAGATAATACAAAAAACAGTGATATAAAATAACATCATAAACCCAGTGAACACACCCCTCCTACTGCAAAACTTCATTTGGTATCAATATTATCATAAGTATCAGAGATTTTTGTTGTTTTAAAACAACTTAAAGCACAGAGAATGCCGTACTTCAGTCGTGATTATCCTATCCTTGTATTCAACAGTACAGGATAAACTTAAGGGCATCTGCATATCATGATCACATCTGGCCACAGATTTCTACAATTTAATTACTTTTTAGTATAACCTAAGTATGACATTTTAAATATTACTTCCTGTGCAATGTTTCTTTTATAAATTATTGTAGAAGCAAGATAAAATCTCAGTGTGTTGAAACATTACAGGTCTTTTTTTAGCTTTTCCTCTATTTTCACAGGTATTTACAGTGCTGTGCAGTAGGATGAAAGAGAAACAGTTGAGAGTTTTGGGGTTTTGGTTTGTCTGGAAATATCATTACAATGAAACCTCCATCTCAGAGGTTTGGTGCTTGCAAAGAGCATGAAGAACAGAAACAGACTGCACTCCTAATTACATCAACTCTAAGAGGATGGGACCTCTGTACAGGAGTCATTTGTTAACAGCTCTGTTTAGATAAGACACATATGCCTGAAAGTCTTCCTGTTAGAAATGTCAGACACCTAATTGGATCTTCTCTAATTCACCTTGAATTTCAAAAGCATGCAGTCTTCACACTCTCTTGACCATCTTCGGAAAACCCTAAGCTTCATTCAGAAGCAATGAAAATAAATTTAGGGAATTACAGTATTCCTTCTATAAAATAAGAAATACAGTATCATCATCAAGAATAAAGAATATAATCATTTCCTCAAATTCTTGGGTGCTTCACTGAATAAATAATTCAGGGGTTGAAAATATTTGCAAATATTGAAAATAAACAAGGTTCTCCCCAATCTAAAAGTAAGAAGCCAGGTACTCAGAGCAGCACTGTAAGAATGAGTTTTATCTATTTAGAGCATAAGTAGAAAAAATAATGTAGCATCAGAATCTGTCTTCTTTTACTTTACATTTATACCTGTTGAATATACACAAATGAAACAAAAGAAATAATTCTCCAACCATAATGAAACAATGGGAAAGAAAAAAATCTTCAAACAACTCTGGGTTTACGGAGCCTGATTTTTTGAAAATAAAAAAAATGGTCAAATTCTGCAACTGCCTATTGGGTTTCAGAGGGATAAAGAATTGAAGTAATTTTATTAACACACTGAGCTTCATAAGTCAAGGTATATGGTTGCTGAAATCTCTGACCTTCAATTCAAGATCCATGGAATGTGAGGTATAACACAACAGCATTTCAAATACATTAACATGTTGGAGATATTATTAATGCATCACGTCTGAAAACAAAAAAATCCTATCCAATTCTAATCCTAAAATTCAAGAAAGAGAATGGAGAATCACTGCAGCCCAAACTGTATCAGAAAAGAAAATGCCAGAGCATTATTATTTTTAATTGGGTCCCACTAACAATGAGAACACTTCTTACTACTCAAAAAGTAAGGCAGAAATAGTAGCCTAATCATCACCATCCAGGGCACTGTCGTAACCACTGTTTTGTCTATATGCACTTTTCAAGGTCCTTTTCCCTGAATATATTTTCTATTTGGTGCAAATAATTTAAATACCACCTCTCAATTATGCTTTAGTACAACTGAGTGTGTTTAAGGACTAAACATCTACACAAATATTTCAATTACGAAGACCTGCTTCCATTTTTAACCACCATAAGAAACTGAAGACAGCTTAGTGCGATAGAGAGGAAGAAGAATGTCCTCAGATGGCAATAATAAACAAACGCCCTTTTATTCCGGTCAGACCTAGTAACGATTGGGCACGATAGTACTTAGCTCATCCTATGAATTTAGATCACTAAGATCTTTTATTCTGATTCATCATCATCTTTAATTCCTTGAAATATTTATTTTTTTCTCATGCACTGAACCAGTAACTGTATCACTACTTGAACATTTCTGACTGTATGGTTTGGAAGAAGTTTAGGGCCCTTTACCTACCAGCCGGTAGGATGGCCCAGGCTCACTCCATACACAAAAATGAATCCATTGTGGCTTTAATTTCATTTTACAAAACAACTGAGACCTAAAATAACCCAAAACTTGATTGTAAACATCACATTGATCATGCAGAACAAGCCACAAAACTAGAAAAAGACAGCGTTTTGAAAGAGTGCCTGTTACTCGGGCATCTGAGTAACAATAGGGAAAAAATCTGCTTACATTTATAGCTCTGCAGACCTATTCAAACTCAGCAAAGCTGTGACAGTACAGTAGAAGATGATTTACTCCACATAATTCAAGAGCTGGTAATCAAATTCACTTTTTAAGTCATACAGACCACTTTCATCTCCAGAGCATTAATAGTTAATAAGTAGGAATGCTTTTTGCAGTTTTTTCACCCACAGAAATCTTTGTCCTTATTGGAAACAGTTTTGTCTTCCAATTCACAGTTTTCATTCATTAACATAACTTGAGGGGGGGGCAAAGCAACCAACCCACAAATTAAAAATGATACAGTTCTAATTAGAGACGTATACAAAAACGTTACATGTGAAAATAGGTATGGATAGTTTTCAAGGCTAATAATGACAAAAGCGATTACAGTCACAGCGATCATTACCGCTTTATTCTAAATTCTCGACAGAGTATTTCTTCTTTACAAAAACAACAGCAGCAGCATCACTGCCCATCCTCCAAAGCGCAATCACATTAATTAGCTAGGCAGCAAAGTTTCAAAGCATACCAAATGCCTACTAGAGCTCACTGTGCTATTGTGTTTAACTTTGAAAACAAGTCATGATGAGGGAAATCTACATCGTAAGCATACTTCAGCCACAGAAAAAAGGTTTTAATCTGCCTAGAAATTGGCAACCACTTGCTGTGTTTTCTATACTTTATGTTATGTTTCGCTGCTCACTGGAACGAATTGGCTGCTATGAATGAAAAGAAACTTTTGCATCTACTCAGTGGCATGAATTTAGACTGAAAGCTGTTGTGCAGGACTTCTGTGAAGAGTCTGGGCCCTCTGCCATCCTTGTGCTTGTGAATGAAACGGCGTGAGCCTCATGCCCTCCTCCTCCCCGCCGGGCTGGGGCCTTCGCCCTTCCCTTTGCTGGGGGACCGGGGAACCAACCCTTTGCTGGTGAAATGAGCACGACCCAGAGAGGCATTCAGTGCCATCAGGGCGCTCGCTTGAGGCATCTCAGCTGCGCTTCCCATCCCTCGGCTTTCACTCCTGGTTTCTAAATCAACTTACGAACCAACAGCGAGGCAGCCCTCCCAACTCCATTCCCTTGACAAATGGGCCCCTAAACTGATCTCTGACCTCACAGCATACTTTTCCTAAGTTACTGCTGACCCCTGAGACTCTGCACCCTGCTGCCCGTACAGGTTTGACTTTGTTTTTGTATCGGGACATACTGATTCAGAAGGAAAACCAAACAAACAAAAAAAACTTTATTGTCATACAATTACTCTAACAGCAAAGTCCCTATTCTTCTATTCAGTCGTAAGAACTACTGTATGTTTTTCATTAAAGTACTACAGCCAGCGAGTTTTCAGGAGACACAAAATAATACCAAATCTATTTAGGCTAATGGAATTTCACATTTGTTTCAAAATTAGTGATAGATGTCCTACTTAATCAAAGAAGTTCAGAACAAGCTAAATTTTAAATATAAAATATTGCTGAATCTGGATGAAGAATGAGCTGCTGTCACATAATTCTTTTAATTAACTTAAAAGCTGAGTCAGATTTAGAGAACAATTAACAATTTCAAAGAACAAAACACAGTCTGTTTCAGAAGTGTGTTTGTTTAGCTCTCTTCTTCAGTGCTTAACTATGTTCAAATGCTACTTAGAACAACTTCAATAACGCACTTCTCAAAACAATTTTAAATATATATTCTTTAAAGAGTAAAACTATAAAATATCACCATTCTCCATGGAATACTCTAGTAATGCTTTTCTCTCATTTAAAGTATGAATTTACTAAACTTCCTAGCAAGTAATTCAAGTTTATCACTTAAGTTTTCAGAAACTTCTTAATATAATATCCAAGTTTTCCCATTCCAGGAGAAAAGTTCCTTTTACATATCTACCCAAAGAATTTATGCAGATATGTTTCCATTCAAATAGTAAATATTACTATATATTATGCTTTCGCTTTTTTCATTAATGAACACTTCTACTTCACTAAACTACTTAAAAAACCATCCCATTTTACTACAAAAGTGTACTCTAGCGCTTCTCAAGTAATATACAAAGGCCACAATAGATCAGTTCCAAACTGCCAAGGAAGCTTCTGGCTTCCAGTGCGAGGAAGCTTACTGATCTCCATCACATGCGAAAAACCCTTCCGAAGCACAGGACCAGTATGACTCCAGACGCAGCTTCCCTCACCACCTCTCTCCATCCAACACACCTGGCATCTCTTTGTCCCATAGTCAAAGATACAGCAGACAGCAAAACCGCAGGTGAAGCGTGAGGTGTTTTGTCAAAAGTTGAGAGATGGGACTCAAAAGCTGTCTTCCGAACAACATTTCATGTCAGAGGATACACTGTAAAAGCAATGGACTTCTATTCCATGTCACATGACAGATCCTCAATAAAATATACTCCCCAGCTGTTGCAAAAAAATGGGGCTGGTCAAGCAAAGAGATGATCATGGCAGGAAGCAGAGTGAAGATTAATATTTTGGCTAATTGAAAGAGTAGGGACTGGCCTAGTTGTCCCCAATGTCATAACACTGTTGCACAAATTACATCTTTGTCTACAACATCGAGTAGATCCTATACAGAAGTTGCTCGTATGATGATTGAAAATAACCAAGGGGAGGAGTAACAAGGTTAGCAGGACTTTGACACCAGCCACTGGCACTGCGATGAAGACGGATCTCGCCCTGCCCCTCTCTGTCTAACTCGAGTGGTGAAGTATGCTAACCTCTAGTAATCATTTTAGTATCCTTTTTAAGCTGAAAAACACATTCTGCCATGTAAACTGATACTCACCTCTGCGTAAATCATTAGCTTTTACATTCAGAGCAGAAATCTCTACTGCTTCCGTAGACTAAATGGTAATAATAATAGATTAAGTAAACCTTAGAGTTCACCAGAGCAAGAAGTCACACTTTCCTAGTGTTTCACAACTATTTCTAAATAGCCAAGGAACAAACAGGAAGACCTAGGAACCCAGAATTTCAGTTAAAATTTTTATGCATAGTGCACTCAACTGTTCTTACGTACTGATTTCTGCGTACAATTTATTGGCTTTTCCTGACTGTCCTCCCTTGCTCACCATTTCCACTCCCAGCTCATAATTCTGTTGATTTCTGCTTTGATGCACCTTTTCCCTAATCCTGCATTTATCGACACATTCATCAAGTGGGAGAAGAGGCACAAAGTCTTTCCCAACCCAGCTTTAAGGTTTGGTACCAAAAGGGTCCAGGCTACCAGAGATGTAACTGCTCGGAAAATCCCACTCCCTGAGTGGCTCTGGACTGGAACAGGCTTAGCGGCTGTAAAGAGATGGCAGATGAAGAGTGAAATCACTGCAGCGGTGTGAAGGGTGCCAAGAACACCAAGTGCAAACAGATTCCGTGGGCAGTGATGGGGGAGGCTTCTAATTAGCCTTCACCAAGTGCTTCCAAGCTTTTCACTTGGTTGAACTGACTGGATTCACACACAAGAATAAAACCCAATTCTCCGATATCATGAAAATAAGCCCACCACATCCTCCACTTTGCCTCCCTCTCCATCATGTTTAATAAAGTTCTACGACATATGATGGTGCCAGTTTCCTGACCAAACACACCCAGAACTCTATTCCTGCATCTTATCTGTTCATTAAAAGCAAACGTAGTGTGCTTTACTGCCTTGGCCGTGAAACAATAAAGGTAAGCTTTTCATTTGTGCTGAGTGCTCAAATACATGCAGAATGAAATTACTAATCGGTGTGCTGTACAAAGTCAGCATCATCATATTTTCTCCATAAAATTATTAAAATATAAAAACTTTAAATACTTCTTTTCACCTTAAAAATTTTAAACACTACATCATAAGATCAAATGAGAGGGTTTTTTTTTAAATTAAAATGAATAAAGCACTACCTAGCTACCTTTTGCTAATACAGAGCACACATATACCACTGAAAGGCACCAGTTTATATTTACACTATTGTTAACACCTGAAGCACTGTGTTTTCTCTTATCCCATTGCTATGCTTTCCCTGCAGTACCTTCAAATTAACCAGCCCTCTCCTTTATCTGTTTCCAAAACCGTTATCTCAGGTTCTAAAAGCCTGCTGCTCCTTCCCCAAGCAGTATCGAGGGCTCCTCATACCAGTGACCCTGCTCAACAGGATGGTGGATCAGCTGTTCACATCGTGTGTTCTTGCACTACAGCAGGCCAGTCTACCTTCGACAGAAGGAGCTAGAGGTTCAGTATTTCAGACACATCAGGAGGAGACAACTAAACTTACCCTTCATGCTATTTCCCTAACCAAATCCAGGGGACCCACAGAAAGCTTCCAGCGTCCACAGGTACACAAAGTTACCCATCATTATTAAAATGCTTGAGCTAAGAAAAAAAAAATCCAGATGCTCAAGTCTCTTCTTTTGCAATCTGTTTTTGGCAGGGCTAGAATTTTGTCTTAGCATTCATCAGTCTCTGTCTCTGGTCCTCCCCACGTTTCATTCAGCAGCAACTTCAGATGCCAGTCCCCGGAATCCCCACCCACAGCACGAAGTGGCACAGCTGACAGGAACAGCATGGTTTGAGTTCCAGTTGTTCCCAGTAATGAAAGCCTGAATGTACCATAAATAACATGCAAATTTAAGAATAAGCTTTCTCTAAATGCCACAGTTATCCATTATGTGTTATCCAGCACTATTATCAGAATAGACAATCTACAAATACACATTAACAGTCCTTTTGGCTAATGTAAATTTGGACTTTCAAAGTAAATGTTTATTTAAGCTAAGACAAAGCACTTCCATTACAACACTAAAGTTTCAGGATAATGTTAACTTCTTAGTGCCTTTTTGAGCTAGAAATGTGTACAGTAGCTCCTGTAAAAGCCTTTAGAAACACTGACACTAAGTATGCTTCTGGAAACTTAAATATTTTATTCATGGTCACTTAATGAATTCATTCTTGCAGTAACCAAAGAGAGGTGTCAAAAACTGTCATCTGTTATCCGTACTAGGGACGGACAGAAAAGACTGAGAGTAAAAAATGGAATATGAATAAAGAAATTCTTTACAGCTTAAGAACAGTTTTCAAGGGAAATCTAAAGCTGAAAAATTATAGAAAAATTTGATGGAAATCATTGCTGCTGAAGTAACATCAATAAAGAAAAATGGATCATGCATAGGAAAAAATCTATTGGTCAGCATTTAGGAAGAGTATTTAACTTAATACAGTAACTGAGTGAAAAGAGAGACAGAAAGCCTCATAACGAAGGTGCTTTGAATTAGTCCTCGAGGCAATTTCTCTCCCCCCATGAACTAGTGAGATAAACAACTTCTAAAATAAGCACCACTAGTAGATGCTTCAGGTTAGGACAGACCCCCATCCATATCTGCATATACACATATTACAAAATCATAATTCTTTTATTGTTCTGATTTAGCATTTCTTTGTTTGCCTCCATCTAAAAACAACCTGCAAATAAAACTGGTATGAGACAGACAGCGATCAGCAGCCCGTTTCCTATGCCAGCCCAGAATCAAAGGTAAGTTTTTTTCCTGTAGTTTACAATTAACAGGACATTCATAAGTATAAGCATGCAAATTTAGAAGTTTATTGTGCAAAAGTTTGTTTACAGAAAAGTAGGGGCAATCTGTCACAGGGGTATTTTCATTCTTGCATTATCAACATACTTCTCACTGAAGCCATTCTTTCTCATTAAGGGAAAAAATGGACACAGACTTTTTAATTAAATAAATCAGAACCTCTGTGGGGGCAAGAGCAGCAGTACCTAATTCCCCAAGGCCAAGCAGCAAAGTCCTGAACAGCAGTCAATAAAAAAGCACTAAAAAAGGAGAGAAAATTCTCGAGCGTAAGTAGACAGAGAGGCTGAGATGAGGTGCCTTGCCTAAGTCCTGTCCCCATGTCAGTAGGTGGGAGCAGCATGAGTACTGGCAGACGAACCGCTTTCTCTCTGCACCAGAAGTGCCGGTGATCTGAGGAGAATCTGAAATTTAACCAGCAGTTTGGTTCCTCAGGTCTTTGTCTCATCCTGGGTATAACATTAGGCTACGTCATAATTTATGTTAATTATCCATTTTTTTACCAGGATATTAATCATCCCCTAGAAAGAGCAGATTCACACGGACTGCTGACTTTTCCTTCTCTGTATCCTGGACACAGCCTGGGCACATGCAGCTACAGAAAGTCAAGAGGCGTAAGAACCAGCAGTGACAGGCTGATGCCTCCTGTGGATGTGCCCATTTCCAGGGAGGGATTTCACAAGGATTTTGAAATCTCTTTACACCATTTGTCAGAGAATATTCTTCCAAGATAGCCTTTAAATATTTTGAAGCATTGTCTTTAGCTCCCAAATTCAAACACATTAGTTACCATTGGTCTGTAGTGCTTTTTGAACAGTTTTATTGTACACTTTAAATCAAAAAGAGAAAAACCGTAATATAACGCACTTTCCCCATGGATACAAAAATATGGGACCTAAATTCAAATATCAAAGAGGTGCTGTTAAACTCCACAGACTAAGCTTTTTTCAAAAAAAAAAAAAATCCCACAAAACCAGAAAAAAAAAGAAAAAAAGACAAACTTCCAAATTCTTGCAGGTCTGCAGTTCATTTATATTTCTAATTAACCAGGAAAAAAACTCATATCTTTCACAGTACAAGACTTTATATTGCCATAAGAATATCCGATATGCAAATATTTGCTTCCCATCCACAGTGCACAGTAAAGCTATAGCTGCCTTACCACTACAGAATATTGCACCTATCTCGTTAAGTCCAGTTACCTATCAAGAACACCACCGTCTCCTGCAAGACAAAAATAAGTACCTAAAATCTGAATAAATGGGAGAAACAAAGGGTCAGTAATCAGAACGGCTGTGATATACTGGTAAACTCCTTTAGGAATTCTGTGGGATAACTACAGTGACTGCTTCGTCTGTTACCATTAGTCAGCATATGAGAAACATTTACCCTGTGAAATTAAAAGGTTTAGAAATAAACGGGAAAGTCAGAGGCAGAAGTACTGTATTAGCCCAGAGCTGTTTGGTGGCTGCAAAACAACAGGAAATCGAATGGAATAGCCATTACAGCTTTTATTGCCATGCACATTAAGACAGACAACAGTATACAAAGAACAAGCAGTTTAGACACAAAATAACAGTTTGCCAAAATCCTGTTTTACATGTAACAGTTCTTACAGTCAAAAGCCAAATTATACTTGGCAAGTAAGCATGGGGAATTTTTTCAGTACATAGATGCGTAATATGCAAACACAAAATAGTAGCTGTGGTTGTCATACGAAAATATTTTTTATATATATATAGTAACACCATTTGGTCCAAATCTAGCTATTAATGTTTTTTTTATTAGACAAAGCTACAAGAGCAAAAATTCATTGTTACTTTCTGTGCTGGAAGCTGCTGTAATACAGCTGAAAACTAATTAATCCAGTATATTTCCAGCACACATTTCTCACAAAATGCCGAAATTAACTTCATTTTTCATGACACAGCAATTGCCAGCAGAAAGCAACACTTGCTCACACATCCCATACAGTAACCTATATAAAATCAGTTTAAATGTCAGGAGAACTATTTATGTAACGCTGCCACTGATAACTTCTGTAAAGTGGCATTTGTATACAAAATAGGTTTGACAGAGAAACAGGAGAAGCTTCAGAAGATAAAAGGCAATTCCTTTTTACTAATTCACCTGGAAATTCTGACTCAGACACAAGAAATTGTCTGAAAGGATCCCATTATCAAAAATGTTTCTCAGTGAAGAAGTATCCTGCAAATGAATTTGGAAAACCTATGTTTTACTGGACTGTACACGCTGAAAACTGCATTACAAAATCTAAGTTCAGAACTTACTGAGACTGAGTCATAACTAATCAACTTAAAGACCTAAAAATTGATAGTATAGCAGATGACGAACTACTGTAACTATAAAACAGAATTCTACTTTTTTTAAAAAACAGTTTTTAACTTAGCAAAAGTTTCTTCACTTGGTCTATTGGATGAAATGATGAATTCATTGTACCAGTACTACAGCTCCTGTGAAACTGTATTCCAACTAGAATAACCTTTAATCATGGCTGAAGGTCATCTCCACCAACTCACAGGAGTGTTCTGTAATATATGTATATAAAATTTGAAGACAAGCAATATCTTTCAAACTCATCAGGCTGAATCTTGACTTAAAGGGGGTTTGCTGTGGTTTTTTTGCGAGGGCCAGATCCTTTGTCTCTCCCTACCTATGGAACACCACAGTCTATATTGTAGCAGTGTCAGTGTAACTTCTCCTCAGCTTCACAGGAAAATTTCATCACGGTATTTGCCGAGACACTGATTTATCGACTTTCCCCAATTTTGTCCTGACACAGTAGGCTAAAAACAGAAAAACAAAGCACGATTCTTTTTTGCAGTTCAAATCTTTATTATTCTGAAAAGCTTCCAAGTCTACTATGTTCATATTTTCCTCTGCTTCTGTTTTGCACGTCAGTCAGGCCTATAGTAGGCACACAAACGTGAGGATTATTTAATAAAATTTTATTTCATCACTTATCCAAAAGCATTCTGATCACAGCACAATAAATACCAGTATTTATAAGAGGGAACTTTAATCTTTCTCTGCTGCAGTTTACTATTTTGAAATGCAAATACTGAAATGTAATCAAGACAGGTAGAACATGTAAGAGAGTGAACCACTTCTTTTAAAATAGAGATCACAGCAACTTCATGCACTAATGAAAACCAGTTCTTTGTGCACTCACACTCGAACTGAAGGAAGCATTACCTTCCTTGGGGCCAAAGAGCTCTTCAATATCTACAGAAAACAGGAAATTTTTGTTTCTGTCCAGTCTGAGTATTGTAGCAGTTCAGTATAACTAAACATGGGAAAAAGTCCCTTCATTTCCCGTGAGGACAACCTCGTAGCATATGGGAAGAAATTAACACACTCATACAGAATATAACTGCCAACTTCCAGGCATTATTCTTTATAAACAGGATCACACGCAGTGTCAAAGAGATAAATGAATGAGGAGTAACTTTAAAGTAAACGAAAATAAAAGTTATCGCTATCAGATCATAGAATCGTAGGTTGGAAAAGACCGCTAAGATCATCAAGTCTAACCATCAAGTCCATCTCTTGCCCCTACCCACATAAAGAATGCTTCCAGGTATATTACAACGTGTGTTTAAATGTGGTAACCACATCCAACTAATTTTGTCATTTCCATCAATTAATTCCAATATTATTATTAATAGTAGTTAGGTGTTGTTTTGTGTAACTGAACTACAGAATCAACATTGTATTAGAAAACAACCCTTCCTACTTAGAGAAAACAGCAGATACGATCCTTCTGTTGAAGAGGTCTCCTCTGTAATTCTAACCTACATAAAGATCTCAACTCTACCAGAAATATTTCCAACATTATGAAGCAATCTACAGCTTGTCACTCGCAACATGTTAAGTCAGTCACATCATCTTGAAAGCCTAGGGGTCTCTTTCACTGGTAAGCTTGAGATCAACTAAAGACAGCTCATGTTTTGCTCTCTTTAATTGCAAAATTCTCAATCATCTCTTGAGAATTATTGCAACTTCATATTTTATCACAAAATAAATAAAAATAAGCAGACAGTAACCAAATGCAAGGTAATGGTATTTTCACACCTCAAGCTGACTGTGTTTGAAGATACCTAAGGAACCGCACTCACTTCAAGCACCCAACAACACAGTTAACTTCCGGGACCACGACGGGCACCTAATGTAACACTGCAAAAGCCAGCGATGCCTGTCCTACTAACACAAATACTGTTATATAAGGAAATCTCATCACATACTTGACATGTTTCAAATTGGGTTTTTGCGTGCTTTTTCATTTTCAAGAAGAACCAGTAACCATTCCCTCTTCCTTTTCTATCTTGTTCATGCATTTTTTCTTCATTTCCATTATTCACCCCCTCCAATTTCCAGAGCACAGTTCATCCTTTAATCTCATACTTCTCATTCTTTATATTTATTACTGTTCTTGACTACTTCTGTCCTTCACCGAACCCTCTTTCCACCCCTTTTCCCCATACACAGTTTCACACTGCACAACAGAATGGTGCGAAGCACAGCAAACAGCAGCTACAACTCATACTTCAATTATCTTCCCCAACCTCTAAAAATACCATTCTCAATATTTAGAGGTAAGTAAAGAGAGGAAAGCAGGGCCTAAGTAAGACGCTAACTACACTTTGCAAAAGAAGGATAAGCAGAATTCTTTAATCTCTTTCAGTACAAGAAAAATTGTAATTCAGTACCTCAAACAATCTATTACACACATTTGGCAGTTTTAAATTTTAGCCTCTGAAAAATGTTGTGCAAAAGATTAAGAAAAAAAACAGGGTGAAGATGAATGATACGAACACCAGAAGAATTCATCCCAAAGGAGTTTGAAAGATGATCAGAACTATGAAAGGGCTTTCATAATTAGACTTGGACTTTTAACAAGAAAAATAGTGAAGCAAGTACTTAGTGAATTTTTCAGGCAGGACATTTAAAATGAGCGAAGGGAATTATTTTGTGGGAAACACGTTCAGAAGTTACTGGTGCCAAAAAAATGCAAACTGTACAAAAATAAAGTAGGCAAAGTCAGAGATTACTCAGTTTGCATGCAGGCCCTATGTCCATAATCTCCAGTACAGACAGCCCCCAAGTCACTGGTGCCTGAAGCTGAGCAGGATACACCCTCCTGAAGTAACGCTAGCAACCACCATCACCAAAAAAATTAGTGTGATAGACCTTTATTAAATCTATTACAGCAATTCACTGGTTCCTTCCAACACCTCTCATTGTAGGTCTTTATCTTCTACTGCAAATTCATTTTTAAGTGGTATTTTATAAGCTTGCAGGAACAAAAATAAGCAGGCACTGGACGGAAGGAAGCAGCTATCATTATAAATTTAGGGTGGCCATGTTTACAAAGGCATTCTATCAATCAGGACATATTTGCTGTCTTCCTGCTTTATATGGCTTCTGCAAAATAACTCTCCCCCACAGACAATAAAAGGATAAATAGGAACTAACCAGCAACGAACAAGTGACAAAACACAAACTCTACAGCCATGTGTCACTCTCTCCCTTCCCTCTACCTTGTAAGGCTTTGGTATCTTTTTAATAAAAGCTGTGCTTATACACTGCAGAGCTTCAGTTGCTTCCACATCTGTTTAAGTCTCAAATGCCTCTGTGACTCTTAAAGCAAAGTCCCTTTACCACGCTTACACAACAGAATCCGAGGATGTTGTCTCAAAGCATCCTGTCATATGCTATTTCTGCTAGGCATCTGGATACACCATATGCTTGAATTCCTCGGGTAAGGTAATTTAGCACATACTAAGCAATAAAATGAAGTGATTTTCCAGCCTTGTTACACAAATTCATAGCATCCCAGAGATCAATCACTTTGTTATACAGTACACCATTTCAACTTTATAGCTTTGTGCTTTTAGTGTCCAATTTTTTTCAAAATGTCACAGGACAGCTTAAGAAGTAAAAACATGGCCAATTAACTTTACAGAAGAAGCTGGGAACATCCTGAAAGTCTGTTAAAGGCTGGGGGAGAGAAATCTTGCTTACCATACTTCCAATTTGTATTTAGCACATTCTAGCTTATTTCAGTAGCACAAAGTGGGAAGCTGATGATTCTTATGGTATCTTTCATGACAGAAAATACAAACTAGTTAATTATTTCAGGGGTTGCTCTACTTTTGTGCCATTACTAAGTAATCAGTATTTAAGTTAATTCCAAATCTGGAATTTCTAGCTGAGTAGTAACATAAAACCAGCTTTGTTTCAGATACGCATTCATCATGTTTTGCACTGTCAGGCTTTTGGGGGTGAGGGGCAGTGAGGACACAAATATAGATATAGATCTGGCCATCTTTTAAGCAACCAGCTATTACCCAATGTATTTTCTTAATTGCTTTTTGTAATGCAAATAAAAATATCCTCATTATCTACCAAGAGGTGTAAGTCCCAAGTACAGGGAATTTCCCATGGCCCAGCTCATACCTAACCAGCTTCAGTGAGGATATCCTGCATAAATCTCATGGATAACTCTTCCTTGCCTTGACAGTCTCCACTTTGCAGCCTATTTCTTCTTTTCTATTCAGCCTGCCAGCTGATTGCTCTTCCCTAATCCACGCTATTCAAATTGATTCATAGCCCTGATGGAGCTCTTAACACCTGATCTTTAAATATTACAGAAGACACCATGCACACACCTCAAGCAACTCAGCTTACCACACTCCTGTTGAGATCACCTATAATACGTTACTAACATGGATACCTGGTAGGGCAACAAGTTATTTTCCCAGACTTGTCTAAGAGCGCTCTGTCTCATCTGATGCTCCTCTGTCACATCATGTTTGATATTGGAATAAGGAGGCTGGGATTGTTGAGTCAACATGTAGGAACACATCCATCCATCTCTCTACGAATGACTCCATTTAAACAGCATGAGAAATTAACAGTATATTTCACAGGGCAAAATATAAAAAAAAACTTATTTAATAGAAATTAATTTATTGATTGATACTGGTCACTTGCTCTAGCTGTTACAATAGGCAAATCTGTATTTAGCAAGCAAACATATCAATACATACAATGTATTTAAACTTCAGGTGTAAATATCAGCAGCTACAGCCAAATTTCATTTTGAAGTGAATGCATACAAAACTTCCCTAGGAAGGTCAAGGAGTAGATTACTTGCTCTGCTCCATTCATCAATATATCACCTATTTGTCAGGGGGGCTGCATCACACAAATGACATTGAAATGAAGAAAGTCACCCTCCTACTTCTTATTACAGTTCTCTCCACTGCTCTTCAGTTCTAGCTGTTTATCCTACCCTTTCCCCTACACTAAATTCATGCTCTTCAGCCTTGAACTTGAAAGCTCATGAGGTATGCCAGATGACTTGGTAGCCAGGCTGCCAAAATCACGAAGTCTCATGGGACTTAAAGTGTCAACCCCTAATATCTCAGTTCTGTCCCTACAACAGGATAAATTCATCTGTGATCAGTTTAGGAGAGAATCACAGGAGCAATAAAGCTTGCACAAAATTAAGCTGGCTTTGAAGAATTATCTTTGTGGTTTCTCAGACAGTTTAAGTAGACAACCATTCTTCTAGCATCAATTACATATAAAGGGAAAGGACTGCTTTGCTGTCAGAGTACTAAACTGGGAATCACAACATCAGATCATATTTCTGGCTCTGCCACAAACTTCGATTGGGACCCAAAAAACAAGATCTGTCTCTAAGTTTCCCATTTGTAGAACTCCTCAAATTTGATTTATTAATGACAGTAATGCACGGAGAGATCTCTGAGTAGAAAATATTACACAAGTGCCAGGTTATCTGTTTCCTGTGCGAATATAATACAGTGGAAAAAATGCCTGTATATCTGAGTTTCCTCTTAGATTTTGCATATTTGTTTGCTGAACAGTATAGCCTGGCCATTTGCACTGCAATTTCAGAGGATAGAGGAAACAAAGCAGAGGTGCAAATCTGAGAAATCTGCTCCCCTGAAGAGTTGAAACTTCAAGACAGTCTGCCTTTTTCCCCATCATATCACTAAACTGCAAAATTGATGAGTCGTGTAGGTTGGAAGGGACCTCCAGAGGTCAACTAGCCCAACCACTTGAGCACAGCTGTGTCAGCTACAATAGGTTGCTCAGTCTTGCCCAGTTGAGCTTCGAACAAAACACAGAAATTCCACAGCCTCTCAGCAACCTGTTCCAGTTTTCAATCATTCTCACAGTAAACAATATTTTTTCCCCTCACATTGAGTTGGGATTCCCCATTCTCCACTGCCTCGCCTTCTTCCTCTATGCACCTCCGAGAGGAGCATGGCTCCATCTTCTCCATATTCACCCATGAGGGAGATGCAGACAACAATAAAAATTTCACTGAGACTTCTCTTCTTACAGTTGAAGAAACCTTGCACTCTCAGCCTTTTCTTGCAAGTAATATGCTCCAGGCCCCTCATCATCTTGCTGGCCTTCCACTGGGCTTGCTCCAATACATAAATTTATTTCTTGAAATAGGAAGCCCAAAGCTGGGGTCACACAGGTCTCAAAACTCTAGAGTAGAGGGTAAAGAATCACCTCCCTTCACCTACTGAAGACACTGTTGGTAAAACAGCCCAGGATGCTGACTGTTTCCTGCACTGCAAGGGTGCAATGCTGACTCATGTTCCAAGTCCTGTGCACAAGCACTACCAGAGCCCTTTCTGTAAAGCTGCTTCCTGGCCCCCAGCCTGTACTGGTGCATAGCGTTATTCCATCCCAGGTGCAGGACCGTGTGTGCCTTCACCGAACTTCATGAGGCTCCTATCAGTATTGTCAGTACTGCAGCCTCTCGAGATCCCTCTGCTGAAAGTGCACCTTCCTACCCCACCATTCAGGACATTACTGAAGACATGATACAGTATTGGTTCTTGAGGGGCACCGCTCATAACTGGCCACCACTTATAGTTTGTGGTGTTCGCAACTGTCCCTTGAGTCTAACAGATCCACCAGTTTCCCACTCACCTTGTTGTCTATTTATCCAGTCCAAACTGGTGAGACCTGGATGCAACGATACTATGTCAGACCATGCCAAAGACTTGGTTAAATCAAGGTAAACTATATCCATAGATCTCACCAAGTTCCCTGAGCCAGTCACCTCTTCATAGAAGGCAGTCAGGTTGATCAGGCATGATTCACCCTGGTAAATTACCAGAGGCTGCTTCCAATCACTTTCTTTCCCATCAGCTACATGGAAATCGTTTTGAAGATGATTCATTGCATCACCTGCACAAGGACTGAGGTGAGGCTGATGAGCTCGTACTTCCCCAGATCCTCTGGCTTGACCTTCCTGAAGGTAGGTGTGACATATATGTTTTTCCAGTCATTAGGAACTTCCCACAATCACCATGACTATTGAAAGATGACAGACAGTCCTCACACCTACATCAGCCAGCCTCCTCAGATGCATCCCATCTCATCTCAGACTTGTGTATATCCAATTGCCTTAGGTACTTTGCAACTGTGCCTCCTTCCACTATAGGCAATGACAAATTCTCACAAAATCTGCAAGTAAGCTTCAAGAGGCCTAACGGAAAACTCCAGGGGAAAAAGCATGGAGTACCTCAACCTTTTCTACGTCCCCTTTTCACAAGACACTCTGCCCCACTGAGCTGTAGGCACAGATTTTCCTTAGCTTTCCTTTTCCTACCAAGGTGTTCACGGAAGTCCTTTCTGTTACCCACCACATCCCTGATTTCAATGCCAGCTGCACTTTGGCTTTGCTATCTCCAGTCTTGCACATCTTTATATTCCTCCTGAACGGCCTGTCCCTAAGCTCTCTCTTGATTCCCACACCAATACACACAATCTGTTCACCAAAAATAGGGACAATCTTGCTCAGTGCAAAGCAGAAAATTGAACCAATATACATGCAGTTCAGTATTAAAGCAAAGAGTTAAACAGAAATCCTGAAAAAGAACAAGCATTAGTACATAAGTATACGAAATTATTCAAGATACTTATATAAAAATGTAAAGCCTAAATTATTCTAATTATTAATAAAAATTATTTTATTCAAGTCTGTAATTGATTCATGGGTCGCCCCATTCCTTTCCAAACAGGGACATATATTTAACATACAGACACATGGTTATAGCCTTCTACAGCCTGGCACGTTGGCCCCACCAGTATCTTAGGTCAACTACAGCCAGTCTGGATTTGTTTATTTTGGCTAAAATACAGTTCCTTTTGGTTTCCAATGTGAAGAACTTCTCAGCTCCTCCTACAGCATAATACTGTTGCTAAATTTGAATTCCTCTGCTTTGACAAAATTGTTCTTCATGCTGACCCTACCAAAAAAATACAAACCAACCTTGGAATTTAGAGTTTCAAAGCACTTGGTGTTTTAAAACGGTAACAAAAATTACTACTGAAGAGGGCTGAAAAATACATCTCCATAAATATTTGAAATGACCGCAAACAGTATCCTATTCAACAGTGTTAGGTAGCATAGAGTAACTTCAGTCTGGACATATTGATTGACCATCCTCTCCAAATAGTCTCTTCTAAATTACCAGCTCACGTTATAAACTTGTGAAATGTATGCAGCAGGAGAGTTAGGGCTGACCTATAAGGCAGAGCAAAGGAAGAACTGGAACACTGCAAATATAATGATATTTATAAATGCAAATAGGAAGTTGTACAACACTTCTAACCATATCATGGTCTTCAGCATGATACATTTTAGTCTACAGTAAGTCTTATGAACAGAAAAGTTTCTTAAATGCTATGAAACAAAGATTTGTCCTTTCAATATTTTAGACTTTTCACTGAACAGCTAAACAAACCACCTTTTTTTCTTAAAGAGCAGCTTTTCAACATATAATCTAAGCACATCTGAGAGCAATAAGAGGAAACACATTGAAAAGTATGAAGCATCTCTCTAGAGTCTAGTGCAGTGTAATTCCCTACACTTCCCAATAAAATAAGATACATGCTTGAAAATTCTTCTGAAAAACCTCTGCTTTTTGCCATTGTCATACCTTGCGTGAACTCTGTGTTCAGCTAGTAGAGATGTGAATAATCTTTCTTGCTAATCCACTCCATAAAGCAAGCATTCAACCCTGGGGGCAGGGGTTACAAAGAAATAAACAGCTTTTAAGCAGTTACCCCTACTCTGATGAAGGCCGCAGGTGGTGCTATTGATACAGCCAAGCAAAGTCAAGTAAGAATAGAATACCACATTCAGTTTTTTTGTAATGCTGAAGCAAAGCTAAAAACAGCAGAAACTGGAAGTGAATGGAAAAGATATTGACTTTCTATGGTAATTGTGTTTGCACTTCCTTTTGCCTTTTTATGATGAAGTAACCATAGAACGTTGTTTTTCTTTTCCTGAAAAGGAAATCACATAACCTTATCAAAAAATGCAGCCAGCTAAAACCCTTCCCTTCCATTCATTTAAATCCCTTTTATAAAATATAAATGCAATTATGCAAACCATTATGAAGTCACTAATCATTACTGTAATTGAGATATATGTAACATATTTAGGGAGTTGGACTTGATGATCCTTATGGGTCCCTTCCAATTTGAGATACTGTATGATTCTATGATGTATACACATACACACAAGAACAAGGCACACACATTATTGTGTCAAATCACAGCCACAAAAGATTTCACAAAAGACCATTTAAAAGTGGTTCTTTTGTGAAAGGCCAAACACCTCATTTCATCATCTAGTATAGCCATGAGGAGTTTCCATCCAGGACACAAATCCTCTATTGCTAGTCAGGGATAGTAACACTGAATTGACTAAAGTTTACCTGGGGGTCTCAATTACTGTTAATCACTCATCCAACTAATTAGTCTGCTCAACAATCAGAGAAACACCTACTGAGCCAAGAGAAAGGAAAGGCTCAGCATGGCAGGGAAATACAGATCCTGAGGAGTCACAGAGCCACTGAGGAGGCTGGGCAAGAAACCTTATAAACAAAATCTCTTTATACCCACTGAAAAGCAAGGATTCAGCTTCCCTTAACAGGGTACGCATTTAAAGAGAACAAACCCTTTTTCCACTTCACTGCAAGCAGAAGAGAAGAGAGAAGATAGTACAGCAGGATCTAATGGCATTAAACTGAGATTTGAGAGTTAATTGACAGAAATGTATATATATTCACGAAGAGACTCTGTAAACCGTACTATAGTCTACATAATAAACTAGCTCTTTTTTTTTCCCCAGCTGCTTCAGGATCTAACTAGTCACCCCAGCTGAGGCCATGGGGTTTTGGAAGGCTTACACAAGTGCTAACATCTGCTTCTATTCCCATCAACGTCAAATTTGTCAGAACATGAAACTGCACCAGGAAAACAATCTCTGTCATAGAAAAATAAACTCTACTTCCATGGCTATCCCCTGAAGTACCAAGTGTAGCAGATTTATTACATTTCCAATTTCTGTTCCAAAATATAATTTCTTGCCCAAATATATATATACACACATTTATACATATTTTATATATGTATACACACATATCTATTTACCTACTATTGTATTTAGCCTACTTTCCTGCAGTGTATCTGCATCCTGAAGTTCTTCATGGCTTAGTTTGCTTTTACTGGCCAAACAGTCAGTGCAAAGCACAATCATAACAACTAAGCCTTATATCAAGTTACAATGTAACAAATTAAGCCAGCCACTTTATGGCAATCCTTCAATATTAATACTTTTTAATTTCTCAGCAACTTCTACCCACAGTTTTACTGGTCTCTTTACTACAGCCACACTGAGGGTTCAGGTGAGTACCCTGATTTATACAGTAAATGAAACCTTACATCAAAACATTAAGCGAATAAAAAAAAAAAAAAAAACCTTACTTTTTAAAACATTCATTAAAAAGTCAAATAAATTCCCCAGCATAAAATTGTGGACCAATGAGAATCTTGGAAAAATTTATGTAGTTTTACTCTTCCTAGCGAATTGTGCTTATACAGCAAAACATGAAATTTTCATTATGTTTACACAGAGCACAGTAAATGTACACGCTTTGTCATTTGCTGCAAAGAATGAAAAAGATAAGGTACATATTGATAAAATTTTTTAAAGAAGCATCTTTACCATGAACCCTCAAGCTAACATTACTTATTCAGTTACACAGTTGGATGACACGTAATTATTTTAGACAGAGTAAATATTCACCAATTTTTGCTTTCTCTCCCCTCCAGAAAGTACATTTTTGGTAAAAAAAAAAAAAAAAAAAGAAGATTCTCTCCGCCCTTGCAAGTACAGCTTCTCTTTCACTGAAAAACAAAGATTTCGCCATAGTAAGATATGATCACCAGAGAGATCACCCAGCAGCAGAAAAACCCCAATTGCCAATTTAGCCAGTGAAGTATCAATAGTTTGTAATCGAAATCTCATACTGTAGCTCATAATAAACTCCATCTGTAGATACAGTTTTCAAAAACATTTTAGTGCCTTGAGTAAGTTCTCCCATAACTAGATATATTTCTTTTAAGAAATGCTAAATACTAACAAGAACAAAAACTCCAGTATTGCAACAACACTCCAAACGTTATAATGAAATGTCTGAAGAAAAAATGTAAGCTTTTCTTCATAATTTCCTGTGCATGCCTCCTCCCTCCAACATCGCTGCGACTACCGGAGGACTTAAGTTTATCCGCCTCACGTATGTTTACATACCTCACTCAAATGGGCCCAAAATTGTTATTGCTCAGTATTACTGATGTCTCAACATACTATAGTTTATTACTGGAAGATTCAGGAGATCCAAAAGAATAATATTAATACAACCAGACCTTTCCACTGAGATTTCATCTGTGATGACTGCAGATTAAAACCAATACACTGTATTTACACAGTGTAAAGCCAAAAAGAAGAGGTGAAAAAACACACATGGGAATGACTACTCAGCTACATCTATCTAATGAAGTAATGAATATATTAAATCTTTTGCTTTGCACTTAATAGCCTTGTAGACTTTTGACAGAATACACAAATCAAGCTGCTTCTCACTAGACTGATGATAACTGGAGGATGAAGAATCACAGAGGAGTAGGGGAAAAAAAATACTTTAAATAACCAACCAGAAATTTGTCCTCAGTGAGACGCTCTTTAATTCCAACATAAACTGAAGAACCAAAATAAATCCAACATATAACAGACATGTTCCCAGTGTAGGGAAACCAGCAAAGCACTTTTCATGTTGACACAGATGAGCAAACTCACTTCCTCCTTATAGTCTCTCCATTCTCCAGCCAGCCACAAGCTGTAGCAGGCTAAGGGCCACTTCCCCAACATGGCCGCATCTGCTAGAGGGGTCTCCTCCTCCCACCACTCAGCTCAATCAGAGTCACGTTTCACTACCATGCCTATTTATATTATATACTGCTCATTGCAACAGTGTAATTTTGCCTCAGCGAAGGGATTGCAGGTGTTATCACTTCACAAGATCTCATGAAGTACTCAGGAAAATGAGTTAGGTGAGACATGACGTACATTATGCTTCCACACAAATCCCACTTCGATATTGTCCCTTTCCTACACAACAGCAATCAATTAAAGAAAACTGATTGAATTATTCTGCTCCTTAACTGCCTCCTCAAAAGGACATGTACACAAAATACAAATTTCAGTCCAAGTGAGTGAAAAGTCATCTCACTTGCCCACCACTACCACACAAGTGCTAATGTGCTTTTCCATATGAACTATACACATCAAAGAAGAGTACATTCTGTGACCTTCAGAAGAAATAGGCTCCAACCCTCAAACCACAGTTTTTTTTCATTTATCTAAGTGCATACTCTGTTCCTATTAACCTCAGTGAAAACTGCAAGTACCTCATGCAAACTATCAGAAAGACTATAAATTACTTCAGCTTTTCAGTCCTAATGGAAACACGGCTTCTACCACAATGAGCTCTACTGACGGTCTTGAGGAGACCTCTTCAACTTCTATTGGAACTTCAACCCCTTGGGCTGCTTCTACCTTAACAAGAAGTCCTGCAAAATAGGAAAGGGTTTGGACTGAGCAATAGTCGGTGCTGGGACCCCACGCTGTTGGTGGGAGAGTTGCTTCAGACTAGCTCTAGTCTAGTCCCAGGAACTGCACACTCATTAGCAGCCGGACGTGCTTCCATCCAGCAGGAATCGAGGCTGTGTGCCCCAAGACCACCTCACAGTGTAAAACAAAGTAAGTTGGGACAGCATCTCTCTCTCAGACGAGCCAGTCCTAGGAAAATGGTGTTAAGAAAAAGAAAGCTTAGGACACCTAAATAAGAGGATCTAGCCTCCAGATCAAGAAGTAACCGTAGGAACAAGTACAGTGATGGTTTTGACGGCTTAGGTAAAATAAATGTGACGGTCTCCATACTGGCCCTATTCCAGAGTTGTCTCCCTCGTAAAATCTGCCATCACAGCTGCTCTCAACAGCAGTCCTAGCAGTTAGGCCAAGGAAAGCTCAGAAGTTGTTTCCTCAAACCAAGACTGAGGTACAAGTAAAACGCATGGCATTCCCCTGTGAAAGATTTACATCTTTGAACTGTCACTTGAATCCTGTTCACAACCATTCATGAATATGAAAAACTTGGTGTAGAACCAGGTATTTAACTCCAGCCCTTCTCCCTTTCTCCATATGAGTTATTTGGACCATCTTGATCCGTACTGGAAAAAGACTTATTACTGAATTCAATAGTTGGATGCAACTTGAAATACGTACAAAATCTGCTCTTTAGAAGCAGCTGAGCACTTACTGCTTGGACACCAGTATCTGTTATGTCTTAAACTATAGAGTCCAAAATTAAAGATATTACAAATTCTTTAAATTTGCTGAAATGACCTAAGACTCTGACATACACCGAATTTGGGGCTTAAGATAACATACTGAAGAACAGTCCCTTATGATAGATATTTTTTACAATAGGTAAAATCTGATTGTTAAATGGAAACACGTAAAACACCATCGCACAGCCACTTTCTCAAATGTACATTTTTTTTTAAATAGAAAACACATTGGACCATTTACCATTTTTCATGGTTCTGCCGAGCATAAACATATGGAGAAAATAAGATACTCTGTAGATCTTATTTCACTCCAGTGTCTGTGCTTTTATTCTCCCTGTCACAGCCAAGTCGAGAATTTCCTCCCTCCTGATAGGGAGCAGCAAGCTCACAGGTCTCCAGGCAGCCAAGCAGGAAGTTTGCAGCTTGAAGGATTTCCCCCCTTCAGTGGGACAAGGGAGGGGGGAAAAGCACTGCGAAACCTTCCGCAGACTTCAGCAGCTGGTTTGGACGTGCTTCTCTCAGCCGGGTCCTCAAGCGATGCCACCGAGGCCACGCGCAGACAAGACGCTGCCCGCATCTGTTCTGTGACAATCTCCCACTTGGGCTTTCTGAGAGGGTGCGGGCTGGCACCGACCATCCCGCCGACCGCGGCAGCCGGGCGCAGCAGGGCGCTGGGGCCGCAGTAACACCGCCCTCACCGGGCCGCGCTGCCCTCCCGGCCGGCCCCGGCACTGCACGGCTGGAGCAAGTGCCGCATGTGGCTCCGACGCCGAGCAGCTGCCGCACGCCGGCACCCCCCGGCCCCGCTCCGTCCCACCGGCCACCGCAAGGCGCCCTGGGATGAACCCGAGCCCTCACGCCCAAGGCGGACCCGAACACAAACGCATCGTCCCCTCGGCCTCCGCGCCCGGAGGAGCGAGGTCACCAGTGCGGCTGCGGGGGGGAGAACACCCGACCCCTCCCCAGCCATTTCAAAACTTGTTACTCCCCCTCCCTTCCGAGCGAAAGCGGCCGCCCCGCACCTCTCGGGCCGGCGAACCCTCTCCCGCCGCCCGGCCCGGCGCGCTCCGTTCCCCTCCCCGCGGTGCCCGCCGCCTTCCCCGGGGTGAGCGAGGCCCCCGCTCCGCTCGGCTCACCGACACCAGGAACTCCAGCGTGCCCACGTAGTCCCGCTCGGTCTTCAGCAGCTCGTTGAGGACGCAGACGCGCAGGCGAAGCTGCTTCTCCAAGTCCTTCCCGCTCTCCCCCTTGCCTTCCCCTTTGCTTTCCTCTGTCATGGTGCGGCGCTCACGGCCCGGCGCCTTCCCCGGCTGCGGGCAGCGTCGCCTGGGCGCCCCGGCACCGCGCTGCGCTGCGGGACAACGACAACAAAAGACGCCGCCAAGTTACATCTCGGGGCCGGGCTCCGGCCGGTCCCCAGCCCCGCAGCAGCCCCGGCCCCTCCTCACCCAGCCCCGGCGGCCCCAGGTCCGGAGGCGCGGAGCCAGCCCAGTGCGCGCTGCTTTCCCGTCAGGAAGGGGAGACGGAGCCGGGAGGAAACGAGCGGTCGCTGGTTCCCAGCTCGCCCTCTTAGCTGAGGGGCTGGAAAGCTGCCGCAGCAGCACAGACTTGGACATTAATCAAAAGCTTTGTGTCCATGTGACTCCAAACCCTCCCCCCCCGCTAAATCTCAGGAAAAAGGAAAGGAAACAACTTCAGGGAAGATTGCATGCCAGCAGCTGCCTGCTTCACACACGAGCTGCGAGCTCCAGTTTGAGGCTAATTGGAGATCTCCAGCAACTGAGCACAAGAATTATAAAAATGTCCCAGCGAGCCGGCTGGCCAGGGAAGCGGCAGTTGGGTTTGTTTTGGTTTAATTATCATCAGAAAAAGCTATTTCAGGTTCCCCTTCCACACCTTCCCACGAGGCGTAGATCACAATGCGTATTGCAACTGCTGTGCGTTGCCTTCGACACCCCTCTGGACAAACGTACACAGCTAAGCATGGGCATGTGCTAAGCAGCTACAAACACTACATTCTACAACAGCTATAGGAAAGTTCCTCAGAGAAGGGTATATTAGTTTTTTTTCTTTATTGAAACAAGGTGCTATAAAATCAGGAAAGTCACAGACCTGTCGGAGCAGGTCCAGAGGACAGCCACAGAAATGATCCGAGGGCTGGAACACCTCTCCTGTGAGGAAAGGCTGAGAGAGTCGGGGCTGTTCAGCCTGGAGAAGGCTCCAGGGAAAAACTTATTGGGGCTTTTCAGTACTTTAAGGGGGGCCTGTGAGAAAGATGGGACAGACTTTTTAGCATGGCCTGTAGCAAAAGGACAAGGGGTAATGGTTTTAAACTAAAAGAGGGTAGATTTAGACTGGATATAAGGAAGACATTTTTTACAATGAGGGTGGTGAAACACTGGACCAGGTTGCCCAGAGAGGTAGTAGATGCCCCATCCCTGGAAACATTCTAGGTCAGGTTGGACAGGGCTCTGAGCAACCTGATGTAGTGGTAGATGTCCTTGATCATTGCAGGGGGGTTGGGCTAGATGACGTTTAGAGGTCCCTGCCAACCCAAACTATTCTATTATTCTCCGAAAATCTCCAGGTTATACAGTTTTCCTGTCTGCACTGAAAGTTCAGACTTGCATGCTTCATTAAAAGAGTAAAAAAAGAATTCAGTAACCTTTTCAAACAGTTAACAAAAAGTGTAGAACTACTCAGTACAAGAGGAATGGATTTCTTGAAGGCTGAAATACATCAGGATGCTACCACGTAAATTTTGAGACTACTGTTAAAAGCTGAACGTTTCTCTGGCTATCTCTTTGATCTGTGACTGGAAAGAAAATGCAAGTATTCAACTTCAAGATTCCTTATCAAAGTATTTTTCTAAACCTGCAGCATCCTAAAAGGAAGGAATGAAATGGAAACCAGGGTATAAAACTCTTCTACTGCCGCAGTACAAGCTGAGGCAGTGAGAAGAGCCCTTACTGGGAGAGAACAAGCAAAGACATTCGTGTTCCAGTAACTAGACATCATCTAGCTGTCTGCCTCGGGCATCTTCCGAGAAATAGAGAATACAGTTCCCACAAGATGTTTCTCACAGAGCCAAAATAAAAAATCCTGTTTCTTTGAATGTGTCCTACTTTCCTGCATCCCCCCCTTCCCAAACACACACAGCTCCCTCGCATAAAACCTGGTCAAGAAGCAGCAGTTGCTGGGACTGGTTCTGGTACCCGTATCCTGCTTGGCCATTTGTCCATGTGCAGACTAGCCTGCAAGCTTGCATACTGACCTCAGTGTAGCTCTTCCCTCTGTGGGACACTAGTTTGGGACCACTGTTCCAAAAATAACCCCTGATTTTCATTAAAATCAGAACTTCATGTTTTTGAGGACCTCACTCCTTTGCCAAATCTGGTTCAAATGCATCGATGGGTTCAAAACAGACTGAGGCAGAAAAGCCATCACAGTCCAATGATTGAAGCTTGCTACCTTAGCCTGCCTAAAATAGGCAACCTGTCTGATGATTAGCTAGAAACTTTCTCACCTGCTCAGGTGGGCTTCACCAGTGAGGCACAGAACTGAAGCCCCAAAGCTCTGTGTCATCTGCCTTAATCCTATGGAGGAGATGAAGTTCTTCACAGTTGCTGGCACTAGCACCAACAAAGCTGATGCTATGGTGGAAAGGAAAAAAAAAAAGAAAACGAGTGATCCTCCACTGAACCCCATGATGGCAGAAATTTTCTCAAGTGATAACCAGCAAATGGATCTGAAACCACTGAGGCAGAACACCCATCTACTGTTTTCCCACCCCTAAACACATGCAGGTGACCTTTCTCAGGTGGCCATAGCCATATGCCTCTAACTAGTTAACTCCCCTGTCAGCAGGCTCCCTCTCTTTCCTTTGGGAGTGCAGAAACAAGAGACGACTACAGTTTCTGATTTCAGACATTCGCCTTTGTTCTTGGCTTCAGCCCTGTGCCATTAGTTGTCACAACATGCACGCTCACAGACTTAGGTGAAGGCTGAAAGAGGCAGGAGCAGCAGCTTACTGTCTTTTTCTTCCCCATCTATAGCAGAAAGAATCCCTTGCCTTCAAGGGTTTGTCATCTCATAGCCAGGAGACCTTAAAGCCAAAGAGATCCTTGCCCCAGTTTAGACTCCTGCTGCCCTCACACAACTGATTCTTGCTCATTCTTTCAGGCAGGCAGCTCCAGCTATTTGGGCCAGCAAAAGCATAACTGACAACACTGAAGAGATTTCTATGACTCGCTTAAGGCCACTGAACCCAGCAAAGCCCACAGCAGATGTGCAATGATAAGGAGAGTAGTTCGAAGTACCAGACACAATCTATGGGAAACAGACATGCATACAAGCTTTGCCAATTTTCCTGACAACCTGCTTGAAGTACTAAAGACAAGGGCAAATTACTCTTTCCACTCTAGTTTCAGGAAAAATTTGAATTGTTCCAATTGTAGTTTTCTCTACATCACAACTGGAAAAAGAGAATAAAGCAAAGAAAGGTAGAGTATACACACAAGATGAAAACTTTCAGCCCAAAAAAAATGTTGTAAGCAACTAAAGAGCAGATTTTACAATGTCATGTATCAGTGAATCTGACTAGCAGATAGCACTACCTGTCTTAAATAGACACAAGTTATGTAAAACAGTATATTGATTATGCTAGCACGTGAGAGACATCAAGTCTTGCTCCTTATGGAGAAAGCCACAGGTTTGGAGAAACTGCAAAAATCAGACTGTTCCCATGGGATGCTATAATTTTGGAACGCAGTGAGAACTTCTTCCATCCAAGGGGACTTGAGGCCCAAGTTTGAACTCTTTATATTTAAAGAGTCCTGTTGGGAAATACAGCACCACACAATTTTTGGCCTGTTCACAAAACCACATCATTGATGATGGATAGGACCTCTCAAGATCATCTACTCCAACCCCCCTGCTGAAGCAGGGTCACCTACAGCAGGCTGCCAGGGCAACAGGACAGGTTGTCCAGCCAGGTTTTGAGTATCTCCATAGATGGAGACTCCACAGCCTCCCTGGGAAGGCTGTGCCACTGTTTGACCAGTGCTCTACAGTAAAGAAAAAGTCTTCTCTTGTGTTCAAACAGAATTTCATGGGGTTTAATGCATGCCCATTGCTCCTTGTCCTGTTAGCAGGCACTACTGAGAAGTCTGGCTGCCTCTTCTTCATTCCCTTCCACCAAGCATTTGGAAACATTGGTAAGATTTCCCATGAACCTTCTCTTCTCCAGGCTCAACAGCCCCTGCTGTCTCAGCCTCTCCTCATATTTAAGATCCTCCATTCCCTTAATCATTTCTGTGGTCCTATCCGAAGACCTGAAACAAGTTTCCAGATATTAAAACCCTTATGCATCACAGATTGTAGTAATTAAACTTCAACGGTCTGCCATGACACTTGTGTAGTCCATGGGAAAACTACATGGATTCATTTTTGTATTGCTATGGAAGATGGCTATCAGCGCAAGACAGCTCCAATATCACATATGAATGAAATCAAACATTCCACAGGGCACACTGTCTTGAATCACAGCCCTGGAAAGGACTCTTCAGTCCAGCTGGGAATTTGAAATTGTCTTCAGAAAAAGCTGAAATATGTTTCTGAAGCTGTATCAATAGATGGCATAGCTTACTTTGCAGGCTGCTCACCAACACTCACGACTTTTCTCTCTCCAAAGTTAGTTTTCCCAAAGTACAAAAACCAGGGACAAACACAAGCCAGTCATTTCTACTCCCCTTGTAGAAAATATTACTGGGGGTCCCTTTTCTCCAGGTAGTATAGATAATGCAACAATTTCTCCCACTCTAATGTGTGTAAATGCAATGCAGAAATGGCTATAAAAGCTAAAACTAGCCGTTTTGCTATAGCAATCTTCACTACCAGAATGAAAAAAAAAAGGTAAGAATTCTTAAGAGACCCACAAAAATGTGATTAGGAAGCAATACTAAAAAAGTTCATCTGAATAAAAACGGTTTCTTTACAGGTGGCTCTAATACCATACTGAGCAGTGAAAAGGTTAGTAAGTAAGGGACTAGCTGTGAACTGTTGTGAAGCAAGTGTTGGGGGGTGAGTAAATCGAGCAGTTCACTTTTGACTCATTGCTATCTGCTCATCCACCACAGAGTTTACACTAAACCAGCTTTGCAGCCACAGGTTTGAAACACAAGTCCTTATTTGTACAGAATGGACCAAAATAATCAGTTCCGTAATCTTCCTTTATGGCATGTTTGAAGGAAGATGGAGGTACTTGAGCCACAAAGACATTTAAATGGCCCCAAGCACCGTAAGTCTGTGGAGGCAATGTAATGTAATCATCAACATCATGTGTTTACAGTGAGCTCGTATAATCAAAAGATTTCTGCAGGTATTCTGAATGCCAGCTGGTCCCCACCCAAACCCAGACTTTTTACCTCAAACTGCTACAATATTACTTTCCAAGTATGAATGCATTGGACTTTGCCACACAGTTTTTCCACCTCCAATAATGGTGCGTATCTGTCTGCAAGGCTTTCAGCAATTTTATTCCCACCAGCACAAGGGACACAGCAAACATCTGTAGCAAAATAATCCATAACATTCAGCTTTAATTAGCATGTAAAGAACTACTGCGTGATCCAAATCTGATTCACCCAAAAATAAATCTAAAAGGATACATATAGATTATGACTCTTCTGAAAAGGAGTGATTAACAATTCACTTAAAGGAGTGTATTTGACTTTCCCTATAAGAATCTATGGTACCTTTAAGAAATCCTGCATCAAGAAGCCACGTAAGTCTTATAATGGCAAGCGATCACTACAGACGGTTGTTCTTCAGAAGGATATCTAGCATGAGCCAGCACATCTCCAGAACCTCAAAACAGGAGTGCAGTTAGTTCACATACCTTTTGAATTTAGATTGGTATTAAAAGAACATGAACTAACACAAATGCACGGCAAGATCTCCTCAGGAAACTCAAGTTAGTTCAGGAAGAACCTGACCTTACGTGAAGCCAGCATGACAAAGTAAAAATACTCTCCATGAGGTTCAACACCAGCTTTGTGTACCTTGATGAAAGCTATTTAAACATATGTAGTATCTAAGCAGAATGACAGAATGAGCAGCTGCAGACAATTACTCCAATTTCTAGAGGATGTCCGATAACAGCTTCTTCACACTAGATGTTTAGCAACCTTTTTAAAAGCTGATAGGAAACTGAAACAAAACTAATTATGAACTGTGCAAGCCGAAATAAGCTGAATACGATTTATACAATTAATCTCAAAAAACTCCTACATCTTTGTGAGAAAGAAAACAAATTAACTTCAGAGTATACAAGGTCTTTCATGTTGCTAGCCAGATTTGTATCACTCTGGATTCTCCATGGGAAAGCAACCACACCTGACCAATTAAAGCACCTTTTTTGATCTGCTGATGGGAGCTCTGCAGAACAACCAAACAGAGATTGAGGAGCAGGGCTTTATGTAGAAACAGTGACAGAAAAATAATGCAACCACTTCTTTGACTTTTGGATAATAGACAGTAAAATAAAACTTGATATGAAGGAAAGCATAATGAATTTCCCATTGATTTACTTTAGAGTGAAAAGAAAAACAATCTTCTAATAATAAGAACCTAATCATGGGCTTTCAGGAGAAATGTTAGCTGATGTACAGTGAGTTCTCTAAAGACAATAGCATATTTGTTTGCTTATAATTAACCAGAGGACAGTTACTAATCAATCAGTTTCCAGCACTGGTGGTTGTACTGTTATATAAACATGCCCAACTATTCTGCAGTATTTAGAAGGTGGAAAGAATATCAGATTCACCAGCTGGTACAGGCTACTAGACAGACACATCTGTATATGACTTTCACAGCCATGCTTTATACCTGGCAAGGACACGAGATGTAGACCCACTTGAAAGCACTCTCACTCACCTGGAAATACCTTGGACACAAGGGGTAATTTTATTGCTTCTAAGTGAGGAACTTTTGTCCCTCAAAGTGCAAAGACTCACTACTGTTACTCAGAGGCTAATACATTGACTATTCTATTTAACAAAATCTTTGTTTTGCTATTCAAAAAGCTGAATTTTTCTCAAGCATTTTAATATTCTTACTGTTATACAATGACTTAGAAGATTTTTTTTCATCTTTTTTGATGTGTAACGTTGATCAGTAATGTCTCTAGCCATTGCATGTGTAGTGTAAGGTACTGTTAGTATTTGCTGAAAATGTTAAATTAATCTTAAATTAAGCAAGGCTAATAATTAGGTTTAAAAAATCTATCTTGCTTTAATTGCTAGATGAAGTGATACAGGAGCCTCAAATATCAATCAGTTGAAAGCCCAAGAAAAAAAAAATCTCCTTAATTCCTACTTTGTCAGAAATTATTTTTTATGCTCACAAATGTGTTTGAGAGAGTGGGTGGTGGGGAGCAGGCAAGGAGGGGTAACATAAAGCAGATGTCCAGAAGCAAGATATGCATACATGTAAGCAGAACACAAGTCACACTGGCAATACCAGCACAAAAGAAGCAGCATTTGACAGGTCTCAAGATTTCCACTTTGTTTTAAGTAACCGATACCCACACTGCATCTCTTTGTCTCTGCCAAAGCAAGAGTAAATACAGACTGTTCAAGTGATGATGTGCTATAAGGTACATGGCAGCTAAGCTGCTTTTTTTCTCCTTGTTTCTTTTGCCATGCAACAACTTGCATAGATAATAAAAAACAGCTGAGACACTGAGTTCATTGGTTAAAGTTGAAAGTACAGAACAAACTGCTATTATACTCCAGAGATTTAATGTTGATGATACCCTACGCAGATATTTTGTATATCCAGCCCTGCAGAAGCGGAGAGAGTAATATTTTGAAACTGTTCTGAATTAGGGGTTCTAGTAAGACCTATCAATCAAGAAGAGATAAACTTTAAACTAAACCGAGAAATTAATTTCAATTTTATTATGGTTGACGCATTTTCTTTATTGAGATGCTGAAAGAATGATAACTACTACAGAGACAAATCTAAACATATTCTTCCTTATGTAGGATTGTTACTGTCAGAAGATGCAGCTTCCGCCAAAGTGAATCCTTAAAAATCTTGGAGGTTATTACCACAAAAGCAAAGTAAGACTGGACATGACCAGAAAGCATGAACAAGTACAGCAGAGTATTACAGCATTCATTTGCTGGAAGGTTTTTACATGAAGAACTGAAACCATTCAATTCGTAAAAGCAGTTTTCTTAAAAAAATCTGAATGTAAGTTTACCACAGTGGCAACTTGCTATTTTATAGCAAGTTATTTCATAAACAAACTATGATTTGTGTGTTCTGATGTTCTCTGTTCATTTGTCCAAACAGGGAAAAAGCCAAAGCTCCACAGTCCAAGCCATGTGCTTTAACCATGAAACAACATGACACAACAAACTATGATTTGTGTGTTCTGATGTTCTCTGTTCATTTGTCCAAACAGGGAAAAAGCCAAAGCTCCACAGTCCAAGCCATGTGCTTTAACCATGAAACAACATGACACAAGGTTAGATAATCAGCTGACATAAATCACCATAATTCCATTAATTTCACTGACCATTAAATACTTAAATGAAATATGGACTGGCAGTCTAACCCTACTTGAACTATCAGCCATTAATTTTAGCTATGGACGTGAAAAAGAGCAAACATATTACCATGGAGTTGCAGTAGTTATTTGGAGGCAGAAATGTTGCTATTTTATAGCGTGTTCCTAATATACTTTTCTTCTTTGGGAAGGCAGGAGAAGAACAGAAAACATTAGAAACAAAATAGAAAATCACTACTGAAAAATCTATGAACTAAAGAACAACACACAGATTCCTTCCCAAATATACTTAGTTCTTGAACCATAAAAGGGTTGCACATTAATGTTAAAAGTTTATAGAATACTTTAAATAAAACATTATAATTTGCTCTTCAGTTTTTTTTAACCTTCTCTTTCACTTCTACCTACCATAATAACATATATGATTTTATCAATATATTCACATCATTTGCCCCCAGTGAGCTATAAAATGTCAACTATATCAGTACAAATTTCTTCCAGGAAAGATTAATTTAACAAGGAAGTACAACTTTTTTTTTTTAAAGAGATAAACTTCTTCATTCAGCTCCTCTGTCTTCCAGGATTTTCTTTCCATAACACAACCATTTTGATATGCCACTTTAAAAACTGACAATTTACTTACAAAAATGAAGATTTAAGCTGGAAATACAAAACTAATTTTATACAGTAGAATGTGAAAAGATTTAGTATTATGTTTACTCCTACTTGTGTTTTGCCTAAACATCTAGATCTTGCAGTCAAGCCATAGTGACTAAACTTCAAAGTTTCTTCAGATTTCTTTTCCCGATTTGTTCGTATGTGACACTACAAAACTAGGTTACACTGGGGGTAGAAGGATCTCAGCCTATCAATAATCACAGCTTTCCTCCTTGGCTGATGTTCCTCCAGAAGCTTCTGGTGTCCAGAACTAATATCTTTTGACCATAAGTTTTTCCAATTTCCACAATTTTCTATACTGACTGCACACTTCTGAGACCATTGCGTTTGTTTTTCAGAAGCCTCCTCTATATAAAATTTCTTTGTGGTATGATCCAAGTGACTACCACTCAGACATTAAGCAACATGACTGGGATCTGGTGCATGTTTATTCTCCTACCCTGGGCAACCTGCTCCAGTGTTTCACCTCTGCCATGGGTTTTTCTCCCCTTGCAGAGTCAGCATTTTCCATGTTCTGACTTGTGTTTGTTGCCCCTCATCCTTCCGCTGTACATCTCTGAGAAGATTCTGGCTCCATTTCTCTACACCTTGCTGTTCAGGGAGTTACAGAAAGCAGCACCACCATCACCGGCTCTTCTAAATGTTGAACAAACCCAGCTGGTTCTCTCAACCCCTCCTCATATGTCACGTTGTCCAGCCCTATAAGCTTCCTGTTGGCTCTCTTCTGGACGCATTCCAGTATGTCAATGTCTCTCTGGTAATGGGGAGGCCAAAACTGGGTACAGTGCTCCAGCAGCAGCCTCTAAAGTGCCAGACAGGGGAAGAAACCCTTCCCTCAACCTGCTGGCTACACTGTTGTTATTCTGCTCAGCCCAGTATGACATCCGTCACCGAATAACTTCTTATGAAGTGAATGCAAGACTTGCCGACTGAGCTGATTTTAAAACACTTTTGTTCTGCCAAGAAGCAATGCAACTTGAAACAGAGCCAAATAGTGTCTCAGTATTAATCTTCTCTCCATTATTACCTAAGTTTAGCATCATTCTATGGCTAACAGAAGTGTTAAAGGTCAGCAGCAATATAATGCCGCTCTGAGACAAAAGCTTACTAGATGCAGGATACAAACGTGCCTGCCAGTGACAGCACAATGATTTATGAGTGCTGAAAAATCAGTAATTTGAATAAAAGTTAGGTTTGGAACAGCAACCATTTATGGCCATCCATAAAGGCTGTGTAGCAATAAGCGCAGCAAAGCAGCCATGGGAATGGATGATTGGGAATTTCCTGTGGAAGTAGTATGTTTTTTTCCACAGCAAGAATTCCCACTCAGCCACTATGACATTGTTTGGATTCTAAAAAGTTTCCTGTTCAGGTGGTCCACGAATGCTGGAAGGAACTGCAGAAATATTGTGCAGCTAAACAGCACACAAACACCATGAAATCACAATTAAAAAAATATTTCAATATACTGGTGAAGGTACACATCTCACTGGCCAGGAAACATTAAACTAAGAAATGAATCTGGAGTTTACCACTAATTTGTCAAGTAAGCACCAAGAAGTTATTCTTCTTCATGCACCTCTAGGTTCCTACTAGCTGTTAACTCCATTTATACACTTGACTACCACTAACCCACAAATTGGTACAGGGTTTTTTTTTTAGCAACTGTTATGTTTTCATAGGTCTTCATAACTTACACTTCCTTACTCACATAATGTCAAAAATACCTGCTGGTACTTCCACAAACTACTTCCCACTCAAAACAGACACAAATTTGCTGCTCTTGTAAACTGGAGGTGCTGGTGAAGGGCTGCTCTCTTACACTGGCAGGAATTTCACCATAGGAGACGAAACAGCCACATCCATGCAAATCAGTGTGAATTGTGATATCTGTTAGGTTTTCCCTTCTCAGACAACAGAATTTATTCTGTTAGAGTAATAATGTTGCCTCAATATTTATCATTTCCATTATTTTTCAAATGACTGCAATTCATAAGATTTTATTTTTATTTCACAAAGGAGTTTATATACAGCAGTAGCACAGCTGTAAGATCTGCTGTCCCAGAGAGTTATCACAGATTTGCATACCACTTCCTAGTGCAGTTGGCCTCCCTGTGAGACAGTGGCATACAGCTCTGGTACTTGACTCCATGAACGCTTAATAATGCTGGATGCAGGATCTGGACTTCTAGCAAGGACTGGTGAACTAAGGTTTATTCAGCAAATGACAAGAATGATTGCAGAGTCTGATTTGAGAAGCTGAGCAGTATGGTTATATTGAAAAATCTTTATAGGACTCAGAGTAATAAGCCCAAGATGGTCATGTTGCTTGTAGGATGAAGAAGTTGAGCCATTTCCAATGCACAGGCTCAAAACGCAAGGCTTGCACTCCTTTTGGTACAAAATACACTTTTTATTGTGTCATTCTTTGATGAACCATGACACATCTGGTAATACAAGAACTTTTTCTGGTATCACTACTATGTATATCTGGGGCGGTTTAGCCTAGACTGGGACTCTGGAGCCTGGAGAAGAGAAGGCTCGGGTTGGGGAGAAGGGCAGATCTCATCAATGTATACACATATCTGAAGGGACGCTGTAAGGAAGAGGGAACCAAGCTCATTTCAGTGATTGCCCAGTGCCAGGACCAGAGGAAACTGACACATGCTGAAACATGGGAGGTCTGGATATCGGGAAACACTGTTTCACTGTGAGGGTGACCAAGCCCTGGCACAGGTTGCCCAGAGAGCCTGTGGAGTCTCCATCCTTGAGGATATTCAAAAGCCATCTGCAGATGGTCCTGGGCAACTGGCTCTAGGTGGCCCTGCTTGAGCAGCGGGGTTGGACCAGATGGCCTCCAGAGGTCCTTTCCCAGCTTCAGCCGCTCCATGATTCTATGAACTGCAAGGCTCAGAGGTTTTTGATGACAGGCACGAAGTCCGGGTGGAGGCGAGTTACTAGGGGTATGCCCAGGGGCTGACACTGGGTCTAAGACTGTTCAGCCACTTCATTAATGATCTGGATGATGGGACAGAGTGCATCCTCAACAAGTTCAAATATGACATAAAACCAGGAGGAGTGGCTGATACACATGGTAGTTGGGCTGCCATTCAGAGGGACCTCAACAGGTTGGAGAAAAAGGCAAGAGAAGAACCCATGAAGTTCAACAAAAGGGAACGTGAAGTCCTGCACCAGGGAAGAATAACTACGCATCAGCATGCACTGGCAACTGACCAGCTAAAAAACAGTTTTGCAGTGAAGGACCTGGGAGTTCCGACGGACAAGATTTACATGACCCAGCAATATGCTGCAGCCGCATGGATAAGACTAGCACAGAGCAGAGGAAAAACGTAAGAAGAAAGAAGCAGGAGAAGAAAAGAAGTAAGGAGCAGCAGGAGGAAAGTGCTACACATCAAATGTAACTGCCTGTGCTACCCATCACCTCACAAAAGCGACTGGGAGTAACCCACACTGATAACAAGGGGAGTGAAGACAAGGAAGATAGGAGAGGTGTCTGGAGTGAAGTTAGGCCTCAGAAAAGGGAAGGAAAGGTGTTTTCCCAAAGTCTTTCAATGTTTGTCTTCTCTCTCATTACCCAAATCAGTAATTAAATGTTTACATTAATTGGCAATAAATTCTCCAGCTGGAGTCTTTCTTGCCCATGACTGCCCTTTGGCTCCTGCACAGCGGTACCCTACCACCCCTCAAGCCCCTCCTTCACACTTCTCCACACGTGCACACAAGCAGCACCTGCCCCAGCGTCTTAGGAGTCTCACCCCTCTGCTCCCTACAGACCCGCAAAACTTCCCTTGACCTGCACCCAGACTGCACCAGCGTCCCAACAAACCCACCCGAGTCTATGCCATCAGCAGTGCCCCTGATACCAAACACTAACCAAGTACACAAGTCTTTCTAGCCAGAAAACCTTTTCTGAGTGTTAGATCATTATGTGTGGAATTTAGCCTCAGGTTGTTATTGAAGTATGTAAAAGTTGTGTTCTTCTCTCAGTCTTGTTCCACCCCTCTGCTGCCATGTCAGCTGGTGTTGCCCATCCTGCATTTAGCTCTGCAGAACTGAAGCAGGGCTATTGCTTCAGATTTTACCTGCTTCACTGCCCCGATCCTCCCTGTTTTCTTAATCACATACAAGAGAAAGCAGAATCAATAAGAAAACATCAGCAAACAACCAAAACCTAAATATACTTGCTCTGATTTTCACCTAGAATTTAAATGTGCTAACTGCAGCACTTTTGCAGCCCAAACCCTGCAGCTCTTGCTCAGGTTTTGGCACAGTATCTCAAAAACTAAATACAACACAGCTGCTGTGTGATTTACCAGTATGTCACCTAACTGAACAATTCCCCAATCTAGAGAAACCAGAGAAAAAACTTTCTTCTGAAGCAACTTTACCATGAAAGCAAACACTGACTTCAGAATAAAGTACAATGTCTGGTGTCTTCCCCTAAAATTGCATGTGCATAATAAAAACAGCTGTGCTGAGGATTTAAAGAACAAAAATATTTGTGGGATATAACCTATTCCACAAAAAAAAAAAAAAAAAGTTATGTATACAGCAGGAAATCAATAATCTGATCTATATGAATATAGACTACATAGGAGACAGTGACTGAAATAAGGAAATGTTTGAAATGCTGTCCAAGTGTCTCACTGCTTGAAAACATCTCAATTAGTTACTTTAATGAACTCAGGATACCCAAGGAGAGACAAAAACTCCTCCAATTTTCTTTCTTATTTGGAGGTAAGAAAAAAGGTATAGGATCCTCTGTCTGTGGTTAGACGTGACTCAACCACCTCACTGGGCACCCTATTCCAATGTCTGACCACTCCTTCAGTAAAGAAATTTTTCTTAATATCCAATCTAAACCTCCCCTGACACAACTTGAGGCCATTGCTTCTTGTCCTATCACTAGTTACCTGGGAGAAGAGACCAACACCTGCCTCACTACAACCTCCTTTCAGGTAGTTGTAGAGAGGAATAAGGTCCTCCCCTCAGCCTCCTCTTCTCCAGACTAAACAGCCCCGGTTCCCTCACCCGCTCCTCATAAGACTTGTTCTCCAGACCCCTCACCAGCCTCGTTGCCCTTCTCTGGACACGCTCCAGCACCTCAATGCCCTTCTTGTAGTGACGGGCCCAAAACTGAACACAGTACTCCAGGTGCAGACTCACCAGTGCTGAGTACAGGGGCACGATCACCTCCCTGCTCCTGCTGGCCACACCGTACCTGATACAAGCCAGGATGCCGTTGGCCTTCTTGGCCACCTGGGCACACTGCTGGCTCATGTTCAGCCAGCTGTCGAACAACCCCCCCAGGTCCTTTTCTGCAGGGCAGCTTTCCAGCCACTCTTCCCCAAGCCTGTAGCGTTGCATGGGGTTGTTGTGACCAAAGTGCAGGACCCAGCATTTGGCCTTGTTGAACCTCATACAGTTGGCCTCGGCCCTTCGATCCAGCCTGTCCAGATCCCTCAGCAGAGCCTTCCTGCCCTCCAGCAGATCAACACTGCCACCCAACTTGGTGTCATCTGCATTCATTTCAGCCTCCTGGAGCTCCCTCCACCCTGCCCACAGCGCAGGACCCCATGCCAGCCCCCCTGGGGCCGTCAGCCCCTGCCCCAGCCATACAGCAGCAGGGCCGGGCTCCAGCTCCCCACAGCCCTGCCCAGCCATGGGCCCCACCAAGCCAGGCCTGGCTATGCGCTCATGTCCAGCCCAGCCTCTGCCCGATCCCATCACCACGGCACTGCCCAGCCATGCCCGACCGTTCTTCTCATCACCAGGCCTGATCCTGACTCCCAGTTGCAGACCGATGTCCATCCTGGCCCAAGCCTGGGCCTGTCACTATGGCCCTGCCTGGCGTCCACTGGACCCAACTGCAGATTTCCCACTATCACCTTCTATGTTTTTATTCCTGTGCTAGAAAAGCATTAGTGATGCTGCCACTGCAATGTGTTTTTAATGTGTGGGTCCACATTTTCTTGAAAAGCAATGGCTTCAGTTGTTTTATTCTGCCCTAAGTAATCTGTGTGTGCTTAACAGCACTAGTCCAGATCACAGCAACAAACGTAGAAACTGCTTAGGAGCTTAAAGTGATGAACATCATGGGTAAGACTGCTTGAGCTGAAGGTTGATTATATGACTGCTTGTCTCCCAGAGCTTTTTTGCCTTGGAATTGAGAATTTCCTTTTCTACCACCTTTCTCCCAACCTAATTTTACGTGAAGACTCTACTTTGCTGTTAACCATATTTCATCTTCTGGAAAATGCTCTTTTTTTTTCATAATCGTTGCTTCCCCTGCTAGTCATACATCTGCTAAAAATTGCAACAATTTCCCACTCTAGAAATATAATTGTACCTTGTGTTTATAAACAAAGTAAAATGTGTTACTTGTCAAATGAATATTTTTTCCCTTGTACGCTGCACTACAGCTATCCTGTGTACTACTCAGCTCATCCTCCAGGTTTCAATTTTTATTTAAAGTACTTAGTCAGAAAAGATAAAAATAGCTCAAATCATACTAAAGAAAGAAACATACAACTTCTAAATTTATACTTACGTAAGCTACCCAAACACAATTCTCTGAAGTCAGTAGGGACCCAGCCACACAACCCTTCTTCCAAGCACAGTGAAGTCAATAAGAGTGCTTTAAGTTAGATGCATATCATTCATCCACCCATCATCATAAGTACCTTCCCAAATAACTAAAGTATTAAATATATCCTTGAATGTTTATTTACCATCATCGGAGTTAAATTTTAAGCATTTATCTAAGTGTTTAGAGTCACTGCCTTCAGGACAGAAAAAATGACAATCTATACCTTGTTAGAGCGTAACCGTAGAGTATTTATTGAGATCAATAGCTGGTTTTTTTTAAGACATTATCATGATACATTTTTGCAGTCATCTTTGGGTTCCAGAGATTTGGCCATGCATTTTATCTATGTAACCCACATGTACATATCCTGAGGATATCTCTAGGGGAAAAGCAAAATTCAACTCAAACATTGAACAGTGTTATGTAATTTAAAGTTATATAAATTGGTCTATATTGTAATGTTACAAAACTGTGGTCTGTACCATCACAGAGTTTTGCTGAATACACTTGCTTGGATTTTGATGGAGTTTTTCGTTTGGTTTAGATTTCAGGTGTGAGTGGAGGGGGAATATACTTTATTTCACAGAATTACAGAATTGCTGAGGTGGGAAGGGACCTCTGGGGGGCATCTGGTCTAATCCCCCTGCTCAAGCAGGGCCACCCAGAGCTGGTTGCCCTGGACCGTGTCCAGGCAGATTTGAATATCTCCAAGGACGGAGACTCCACAACTTCTCTTGGCAACCTGTGCAAGTGCTTGGTCACCCTCACAGTAAAGAAGCTTTCATATGGTAGACAGCAGAAAAATTATTCTCTCTAACAGAGTACTGTTCCATCACTATATGGCCTTTTTTTTTTTTTTTTATTCTGGTCATTTATCAGCTAACTGGCAAACAGCACTTCTGATAATTCAATTATTTTTATGCTTACTGAAAGATTTAAATATGAATCCCTTGGGTGCAAAAAATGTCTGAAAAATGTGGAAGCTCAGAGATTCTAATGTGGCACCAGAGTGAGAAAAGAGTAGCTCTGAAGCAGAAACAGTTGTCATGATTACCAGCACAGTTCACAAAACTAAAAATATATGAGAACGATGAAAAATGTTCATGAGGAACATTTGAGTAAATCACAGAACAAGTTGAGTCATTTTGTGGAACACAACTGAAGAAACAAGAGCTCATTGATATGCCACTGGAAAATCTGTCTTAAATGTAGTGGATCCACTGCCAACATTGTAATATTGTCGTAGCAACTGTAATTAGGACAGAATAACATTTAAGAGCATTGTAAGTACTAAAACCAAGTGAAGTGGTGATGGTGCCTCTCTCTGGTCATTAGCTGTGTATCAGATGCTATTTGATCATGTTTTTCATGGCTTCCAGACTGATTTACACTGTGTAGGAACTTAACCCACAACATTTTAGACATCAATCATCACAGCTCTTAAAAATGTATTTTAACATTATTTGATTTCCAAGTAGAGGCACAGACACATCCAGTGTATTTATAGATGTTCCAGCGCTGTCTAGTCTGGGAAATGAACCATCTATTTTTGAAATGTATTTGTTTTGGTTATATTTCCAAACTGATGACTAAAACATTTTAAATACCTAAATAACAAATAGGCATTTTTTTTACATTTTCTTACAAAAAACAACCTCTCCAAGTTGTGTATGAACATAAATTGATAGCATCAACAGTGGAAGAGCAAGTAAGAATAGACATGCAGAAAAAAATTAAAACTGCCCAAATATCATCTGCCATATTCTTCCACATTCACTATGGAGTATGGATTTTTATCTGTGATCTTGAATTAAGTCTCTAATCTTCATCACAGTTAACAGTCAAGTTTTCAACATAAATGCAAAATAAAAGCACGAGTTCACTTCTTCCTCTCTTATTTATTTTCCTTTTAAATAGCTAGGGCATAGAGTCCTTAGTAAGTACGGAAATGCACTTGAGTTGACAGCTCTGTCAGCTTTTGCAGGTGTACTGGGTCTGGCTGGGGTGGAGTGAATTTTCATCATGGCAGCCCATATGTGTTTTCGATTGGTGACCAAAATACTGTTGATAACAAACTGACACTTTAGCTATTGCTAAGCAGTGCTTGCACAGCGTCAAGGCTTTCCCCGTTCCTCACTCTGTCCCTCAGCAAGCAGGCTGGGGGTGGGCAAGAGGCTGGCAGGGGACACAGCTAGGACAGCTGACCCCAACTAAGCAAAGAGATATTCTTTGCCAGATAACGTCATGCTCAGCGATAAAACTGAGCAGGAGTTCTTCCAAAATAGCCATTGTTCAGGGACTGGCTGGGCATCGGTCTGTGTGATGAGTGATTGCTTTTGCGTCACTTGCTTTCTTCTTTTTGTCCCGCTTCACTTATTAGACTCTTTATCTCAACACGAGTCATCTTCTCACCTTTGCCATTCCAATTTTCTCTCCCATCTCGCTGTGGGGGACAGTAAGCAAGTGACTGGCAAGGGGGCTTGCCTGCTAGCCAGGGTCAATCTACCACAGCAAGTTTTGCAATATCTCATTTTATTTATTTTTTATTACCCAGTGTATTCACTGATGGAAAAATCCCAAATTGTACTTCTATAGTTCAAGTGCACTCTTAAGTTTCAAAAAGCCCTGAGATTTAGTTAAATACTAAGTTTTTCCTAACACTTCAGTTTACAGAGGCCATCTTGCTAGTTCTTGACTGTTCAGGTATTATAGTACTATGTCATGCAACATTGTCTTTTGAAGTATGCTCTCAGTCTGAGCTGGATGAATTAACTTCTTTTTCTACAGTTTTAAACTGCCCTGTGTTGCCTTGGGTGCAGAGAACACCTGGAGACTGATGCTCTGACTTTGGGCATCCTTCCAGTTTTATCATGTTTTCATTTGTTTTATTTTCAAAACTATTAATTTACAGTAAGATATTTTTCTGAGTGGATAGCTCAGCCAGCCAATTGTGTTCTTACGCAAAGCAAAGGCATAGTGCTAATTCTGAAAGCATTCAAAACCAATTTAATATATGTTTTCCAGTACAGCATCTCAAAAAAAAAATCAAGATCATATTTTGCTTGTGGGAAGTCTAAAAAGATTGAGAGTGGAGGGCTGGCAAGTATGTGATTCTCCACCACTAACAAAGGAGAAAATTATATTATTCTCCAGTAGTTTTGATTACCCTATATCTTATAAGCATTTGATTAGTAAGGTTTGTTTTTTCCTGCATAAAATTGCAATTAAGAGAAAATAGCAGTGCAAGTCTTATAAATGTACGCTTTCTAAAAGTCATCTTTTGACAAAATGACTCATCAAGAAAAAGAAAGAGAAAATTCCAAGGAAGGGAAACAAAGCAATGAAAACAGCCAAGGCCAAACAACCTATAGCAAAACTCAGTTTTAATAACTGTAGGTGTTCACTCTATTTAATAAGTTTTAATCATCCTTTTCAACATGTACCCTTCAATTATTTCAAAAGTGCCAAAGAAAGAGAAATAACATGACAGGTTATTTCAGTTTTGTGTACTTTCAAGTTAGACTTCATCTTAAAATTGCTTAAAAGAATAATAAAACTAACATTCCTTGGCCAAGGATGGCATTCTATTCTCTGTTTCATCCTAATTTTTTATCTTTTTTTTTCCTTGGAACTACTTTTCTCCTTACTCTGAAATGAAGTCCTGGAAAATTATGAAAAAATGCAGATTCATATCTGATCAAGTAGGCTATTTTCCCATGTTCTGTATTGCTAGCCACTAACATTAAAAGGAGAACTCCAATTTTTTGTGCTTTTGGGAAAGGATACTACTCAACTAACCAACTATTGTGCCTGTCTTTAAACACAGAGAACACTACGCGTTCACCAAGTTCTTTGCTGACCGCATTAAAAATATTTTACCTTCACATCTTAATTATGAGGCAAGGATTCATTCATCCCTTAACTATCATTCACCCGCTACCTCAATAAAATAATCAGAGCTTATTCAATAAGACATAAAGCTCCAGACTGTGCCCCTACCAGCACTAGCAGACTCGGCTACTTTACAGCCATTACATGCATCTGTAACCGTATGATACTGTGTCACCTGAGGTCCTCATACAGATGTATGACTTCAGTACTTTTTTCAATCCAACGTCTCTTACCTCAAGTGAAAAGAGTTCAAATTTACATCACAAACCACAAAAATAACAGCCAGAGTTTGATTTCTCATGCAATTTTAAAACACTGTTCGCTTCCAGAGCCAGCAACAGAAACCTGCACTGCTGACACCCCAAGCCGCACACGCAGATATCTGTACAGCTGGAAAGACAGCTCCATCCGGGAGATAAAAATCACCCTTTCACACATAGCTGCTGTAGGAATGATTTGTGTTATAAATCTGAAGGGAGGGGTCTTCCTCCTTAAGAAAACAAAATAAAACACAACTTTTGTGTATCATTTAGTACAAGGGCCCCTAAGTAAAATTCCTCACTTACATTACTCTGTACCTAGAAGTAAATGGATTTAATAGTTCACTGCTGTAATTAAGGTTTTATGTTTTTAGCTAGAGGTACTGTTCCTTTCATCACAGAATAAGACAGCTGAAAAAAGCTCCGTGTGCCTAATGAAGAAGCTTATTTACCTTTTTTTCAGCCATATCAGCTAGTCTAACCAAATATATTCTCTTTCTTTTCAGTCACTGCTTCATGATAGCCTTGACAGTCATGGATGCAACAGTCATTAAGAGTATGGCATCATGAGGCTATGGCCTGACTCTTCTGCTCTCCTTCCTCCCAACTCTACAAACATAGGATCTGCCTTGGTTTCCTCTGCTTGTTTTTCTCTTATTTTGTTTTGCTCAATGTATCTCTTCCACATACAGAAACTGTGATAAAAACAACACTGCCACCTCAATGCATTCACACTCAGACACTAATTTCTTTACTCACTTCAAATATGAATGCCTCAGAAAAAAACTGTTTTTTCTTCTGGAACTTGTTCCATCCATTCTGCGTGTGCTGCCAATAATGATTAGCAGAATGATTTCTAGCAACAGTCTGTAGCTTAAACTACATGTATCAAACAATATAATATCCTACTTTCACTTCTATTTTTATCTGATTTTCATTAGGACTTATTATATTAACTCATTTCTCCTTTAATGATAATAATGTCACTTATTTAATGTCACGTGAATAGTTACTGAGGAAAAGGAAAAAGAAGTGAGTGTGATATATAATTTACAATTTCTTTTCATTAATCATCTTCTGTTGGCAGAACTGCTTGTCTTTCATGTAAAAATCTTGGGTACATTGGATAGTTCTATTGGACTGACACCATATAAAAGCTACTGATCAATTATTCATACACAGATTAAAGTGAATTAAAACTGTAATCTTGGAACATCAGGAAAATATAAAATGACCAAGAATTATTAATATGATATACATAACCTTCAAGGAAGTTATAAAAGTCAGTTTCTCAGCTATAAGCCTAGTGTTACATTTTTGATCAAAAAAATCAATGGAAAACTTACGGGGGTTTTTTATATAGTCATTCATTCTTTCACAATTTCAATTAATAGAGGGAAAAATTGCAAAAGTACTTGGCAAGATCGATTCACAGTTTTATGCTGATCTCAAGTCCTATGCAGTCCTCTCATGACTGAAAAATGTGATTTGGAGCTAAACACTTTCTTCTCTGCTCATGATGTCTAGGAGCTGCTGTCTTCAGTCCTGTCACCAACTGGGAAAAAGAGAAAAAAATGAATCTAGCATTGTGGAGCAACATCATTCTACAATAAGAGCATGAAAGGGTTGTCAGAGAGTCCAACCATGCCTTTCTCAATAAGTTTTGACACTCATTTCAGTGTGGCTGAGGACATCATTCAGAAAATCTAGGTAATATAGAGCTGGTTTCTCACCTGACACCTTGTTTTGCACCAAGAGTTGCCGGTCTGTTACAATCCCAGTAAGAAAGGCACTCAATGTCCCTAAGATATCATTTAAAATGCTATTCATTAGAGATAACACTATAAGGAGAGAAAAGCAAAGGTAATCTTACATTCCTTTAGATGCTGAGAACTCAAGTGGTGTGGCATCAAATGAGCCGCTGAGCCACGTGTAGCACATCATGCAGACCCCATCTGTAGAATTTTGGTCGTTTGAGATATTATAGGATTTTATTGCAAGAAAACAACTGTATTCATCATTTCTACTGTCAAACAAAGGATGCTCCCATGAGAACTTCTTGCTGCACTATTAGATAAAGGCAGGGCCACGCAGGTGGTGTGATCGCCAGTACCCAGTGGGGGCTACCTGCAGGCTCTCCTTTTACATGAGCTGGCTGAGTCTATCCCAAAGCCAGGACCCTTGGGCAGCATGGCACCAGCCTGAAGGCAAAGCTGCATGTGCCCACGCCCAGCCCAGCCCTGTGCTTGCTCAGGTTGGCTGTTTTGTGGTCACTAACTCCTCAACATACAATTGTCTTCTGGTCAGGATCACACGCACAGCCTTCAGTCTGTTTCCCCAAGAGCATTTGTGTGGCTGATGCTGTATTGTCGCGGCGGGCTTAAGGACTCGTCATACGATCAATATGATCAGACAAAGCCAGTTTATTGTGGTACAAACCCGTGTTTATATAGTTCCTTGCCACGCGATAGCTCTGACGTGATTGGATGCATGCACTGTCCACACGCTGTTCACGCGTACTTCTCAGTCTCTGATTCGTGCGATGCTATCGATCACGCTCATCAAACTGCTCCTCAAAGTCTTGTTTTGTCTGCTAATCGCGGTTAATGCAGGCCTCATTGTTCCTCATTGTGACCTTGATGCCTGCTCCATTACCGGCTATCAAGAGTCAGGCCCAGAGTATCTGGAGGGCTCATCACACGGCCTTGGTTCCCCAACACTGTATTTTTTACAGAAGGACAACATAATTCTGAAAGGGATTTACTTTTCTTCCTGAAAGTCGAATACACCCATCCTGAAGGCTCCCTCTCTCACAGCTGCTGTCCTACTGCAGAGAGAGCACCGCTCTCCTTATGGAGCTCACACACAACTAACAAAAATTCTGCATCCACCATCCCTTCTCCTTTCCTGTAACTGTGTGCCATTAGATATATCAAACACAAGTTGGCATTACGTCAATTTAATGGCACAAAACGCAGATAATTTTTTTCAATTGCACTAGGCACTTATGCTTCCTGTGGCTTTTTACTCATTTTTAGCCTTTCCATTCACGCCTTTCTCAAATGGAACACGCTCCTTATTTCTACCAGTCAGTTCTACTTGTATTCACCTCTGCTCATCCCAGGTATGCAGGAGCAGGGGTTTGCACGCATGCATACTTCACGTGCTCATGGCCCCTCTGTCTCAACACCCACCCTTCTTCACTTATATACACAAAACAAAATACAGGGAGGGAATACAACGCTGAATGCATGTGTGTGTATGCATGTGTCTGTGTATGCTTTGGTGCATATTTATCCACAAGCACACAAAAACGTCCACATGCACTTGGCTGGCTCCTGGAGTAGAAGAGGATGCAAGCAAGCTCAGTGGGACACAAAACTACCTCCCTGCAGGGAGTGAAAGAAATAGAGTTGTTTCTCCACCTGCAAGCTGCGACATGTAGGATCTTTACCACTGCTGCTCTCAGGGCTGAGCAGAGCTCAAATCCAAGGATATATTAAACCTAACAGCATAATTGAACTCTGAAAATAAGGAAGGCTGAAGTCCTGCACCCACAACTCCCTGTACCTGACCCACAGGGAGGATGAATTTGACGTCCTGCCTGTACAAGTCACTGTTTTCTGTACTAATGTTCAAATTGTGGTGCACTAGAAGTAGCCATAGAGAGTAAACACCACTTACCTCTGTGCAGAGCACATATAAACAACCACAGGCCAGGCTGCATCTTGCCCTACACTGGACACTGAATATAGCTATTGTGCCTGCTGCGGCATTTGCAGGGAGGAGACCAGCACCCCAGTTAAACTGGCCACTGCATAAGGCAGCCACGTCTTGGTCAGTGCACGGGCAGAAGCTGTCAGAAAGGCTAAGGTTAGGAACCTTTGGCAGGTATCTGCAGAAACGTTTCCGTACTTGTTCTCACTGAAGGTAAACTTTAAGCCTAATGTGTGACAAATGAGGTATGGCATCTTCTACCATAGGAAAGAAAAGCAAGAAGGGCACACAAAAATACATCTTATGTCTTTGAAATGCTTCAAGGACCACTTGCCATTTTGGCTTCAATCTTTGTTTAGTTTCATTAGCTCATTAACTAAGCAATATTCAGAAAGTCAGCTTCTATTAGGGAAGAGAAATGTCACTCCATTAATACTCAGAATTAATATAATTCAATCACAAAGGTATGCTGAATTTTTATCGTACATCAGGTGAATCCTTTTCATCATCACCACATTGCAAAACCGATCTACTATTGTCACAAGTACAGGTGATTTAATCACTAATTAACAAAATGCTGCAATCAGAAATACAGCATACCAAGCCTTCGGGTCTAAATGAGAAATTCTAATCAGATTTAAATAGTTCCGTTGTTCCAGTTACTGCGACAATCTTTGAATTAATTTTTTTTTGATAGGATGAGACAATCTAACTGTGTCAAAAATGCTATTGCCCAAGTACAAAACTATACGTACTGTAGGCACTTCTCAATTGCTTCATTCTCTTTCAAGCCTTGAAACAACTATTGGGTTTGTTGTGATAATTCATTATCACTAATTTTCAGGTTTTATTTCAATAGTTTTGGTTTTTTTTCCATTACGGCCACAGTACCTTTAGTATCATGGCTACTTTATAAATCCAGCTTGCTTCGTCTTTTCAATAAATATACTGAACACGTAGTTGTGAAAACAGGAAACAAGCGTATCAACAGATTCCAATGTCAGAAGACAAAATTCACCTAAAATCACACTAAATATCATTATTTTTGCAGACTCGACTCAAGATATTTTTTTTAATACTGTAAGTGAGCGATGCTGGGGACCAACCTCTTTACTCTGTCTGATTGTTTGGGTGCTGTTTGAGGAAACCTGCAGTAAAATGCAGCTGCCTTTACTCTTGCTGTGTACTGCCCTCTCGTGGACTCCTGTCAGAAAAGAAACCCAAAAAGGAATCCAACAGAGTAAGAATATGCACCCACTGGTTTGTTTTCCCAAGCCCTCTGAAAACTGTACATGCTTGACATCGGTCACAGAAGTGGGTCCATAGGAATTCACAGTCATATATATAAGCACTTACAGAACTGATCTCTAATTAAGCAGGGATAAATATATTACCAACACTTCGCATTTTGTATACTTTAAATTCAAACTATAGCTCTTCATGTCTTCAGGAAATACCTATTCATGTTTTTTACATCAAAATATCTTATAGATTGGAACTTGGTAATTCCAGCTACAAAACTTTCTCTTTGTATCCATTATAATTGAAAAACACTTTTAATTAATGAAGGCCTTAAGCTACTACAGAATCAAGCCAAGTACTTTAAAATGAAACCAAAGTCTACAGAGGTTTTTAATAGGCAATTATAAGTAATCTAAATAATTTAGAGCTCATGTAAATTTATGATCTACATCTTTTTAGGCCAAGACTGGTAAAACGCCCAAACTTTCACTACCGGAAGGAACATTTTATACAAGCTGCAGAAAAAAAGTCACTTCAATAGAGCTGACACATTAAACAAGACATATCTGCAGACATTCTCAAAAAAAAATCCTTTGAGCATCAACACTGTTATTCATTCCATGTGAAAATATGAGTTTCTCTACAATTCAGTCTGCTCCTGAAATTCACGAATTCCTGGCTTTTTTTTTTTAACCATTCAATTTAAGTAACTAATTTATCTTTGAATTTAGGGTTTAGTATTTGGCTGAATTTTTTTTTTAAAGGCAAAATCGGATGTACTCAAAGGCACAGGAAGCATGCTTTAGTCTGTAAAGTGTATGACTAAAAGTCTGTGTCAATAACCGCATTCAGCTCAGTCCAAAAAAACCACTTTCACTGCTACCTCGTTCCCCAATTAACTGATTTGCAGCTAATTCTGAAAGTCATAAGGGAAAAGATCAGAAGCTCCTAACTAGCACGGTTTACTACAGTATGACAAAACAAGGCCTGCCACTGATCAAGGAACACAATATATACATTGTTTCCACCATATTTTAAATCAAGACTTCAGAAAAGGGTAAATTACTCTTTATTTCTCCCCTATCAAAAAAGTCTGCATCCCAGAATGCTTTCACAATGGTCAGATAGACATTTGACAGGAAAATCAAATCCTGATAGCCTAGGATTTTAATTCATGTAGTCAACTCTGTTATCACTCAAATCAAGGGATCTTGGCCAACCAATTTGACAGGAAATAAAATCAAGCCTGTATTGGACATGAACAGTTACATTGCATGACTATCTCCAGACATGATGAGGAATAACACAGTTCGGAGCTCAGCGCTGCAGTGAAACTGAAGATTCAGCCCAGTCTGAACTCACTGCCAACATCGAGGGGCAGACCCAGGGTATAGCTTGCCCCTTGCCAGCAGCATATTCTTCCTACAGTGCTGGGAAAGGCTGCACCAGAGCCCGCCCGCTACCCAGCTGAGTCTGTGCTCATTTCTTCTGACTCCCAGGAACCAGACTATGCAGTGCTTTTTGATTGCTTCATTCAGGATTTAGCTTTTGTGGCATTGCCCATTTTTAAATACATGTTGGGGAACAGATGGATAGGATGACAATTTTGCATGTCTGTACAATATAATTCTTTATGGAGCAAGCTGTGAGATTTTAGTATTTATAATTTACAAGAATGATTTTATACCTTTTATCAGCATCAGACACTGAAGCTAACTTTCAGGAGCAGTTATAAGTAAATAGCTATAGATTTTAGAATGAGTAGAAGAGAAATGCACTTCAGGGAATTTCAAATTCAACAGAAGCCTGTTTGAGCTTTTGGTTCTTTTATCCAGGCATCTTTTAGAGCCGACTAGGAAAGCTACAGAATGAGCACAGGAAAGTTTTCCCTCCCCGGTCATCCAATCAAATTGAGTAGGTCAGCTTTAGAAAGGCAAGTGTTCTTCTCTTTCCCTTTGAGACTCATACTCGTGCATTGATGGGATATTCTGGTTTGCGCCTATTCTCTACTCTTCTATTAGCACAAGAGGTCCCAGGCTGCAGAATACTGGTGGTTTTGTTTGATCTCTCTCACAGTAGTAAAATCAGAGTAAAAGCAGGATTCAACAGACGGCCCATAAAGAGCTTTAGCGACTTGTGGATTCCACTGATTTCCATGGCAGTAGCAGAAAACAAGATCGGCCTTACTCAATTTCCTTCTGTGGTGTGTTGCTTATTTCCTATGGTAGATGGCACTAGCAGCATCTATTATCAAGTTTACCATCTTCCACTTAAAATGTTGGGTTTAGTTGTTTATAGCTTTGCCAAGTATCAGTAGTTTGCCCTTAGATTTTGTTTCCAGGCCAAGTATCATGTCAGCTTGAAGTCTGGGGAGGAGGGGCAAGAGAAGGAAAGGAACAGATTTCAATAAAAATAGTTCAGCTGGGCAGTCAGAATTGGCCGAGGTGGGTTCACCTGTGTTAAAAAAAAAGTAATCTTGTTTTGTTAAAAGTTCTAGAAATCTGCCCTTTGAAGTAGGGACTTGAATTTCAGGTGGGCAAGGATGGGAAGGCAGGAGTGCCAGCCACTGTATTGAGAATGTGACTTTTTCATCCTTTTGAAAAATCCACACAGATTTGTGTAGGTTTTAAGTTCACAAAGAACTACAGTGTGAAGATTTTGAGCAGAGGCTGAGATCTTAGCGGTATATTTTCCTATCCAGTCCATCTGTACCCAAGGATGCTTTAACCCTATCCAAGGAAAAGCATTTTTGGAATGGAGCAGTTGGCTGCTGAGGGCTGTGTTTGGTCTCAGTCTAGGTGTGCGCACAGAAGCCGAGATGCCTATTGCCTGTGTGCTTTCAGGAGCACTCGTTCTAGAATCATTTTCTGCAAACACGGGATGCACATGTGTACACACACTGAGCAGGAACAGCATCCAGATATGCTCTTTGCGAGGGCTTTGAAGGAGCTATCTGAGAATGGGGGGAAACCCAGAGGCAAAGGGAAGTGCAAAAGGAATATGAGATTATGGGGTGACCTATCTGTGGGCAAGAGAAGAAACTTGAGACCCAGAGGGGTCTGAAAGCACGATTTAAACAAGCATCGGTGCTAAGTACAGCAATACCTACCCAAATCTCAGGATATTCAGACAGCTGTAGCTCAGCATTAAAGAGATAGAAAAGACCATTTCATCATCAAAATGTTTGCTGCTTTAGTAGCGCACTGAACAAGTAAGAGCCTTTTAACCCTGTTTTGATGCATGGACAAAGTCATCTTCATCCTTTCTCCAGCAGTATCCTGTTACTGACTAGCTAACACCTTCTTCACAGTCAGGAAACTTTTCCTCTGAAGGAAAGCAAGGATTGGCAAGGTGCACCCACCTCAAGCCTGTAGGCAAATGTCAGACCACACTGCTATCAAGAAGAAAACCAGCATCTGCCATACTATTTGAGATGTGCAAGAGCTACATAGGATAATTTAGTAACTTCTGTTAAGTTTAACATGGCATCAAGGTGAGGTGCCATGACTGGAAGAAGCAGCTCTTTTCATTTCAGTCACACAGCTGAAAAACTTCAACCCCTCTTTCCAAATACATACTACTTATCAATACTGCTCACATCAATTTTAAGAAAATTGTCCTGCTTGGAAGCTGCTTTTCAAACACTATAGTCACTAGTACTAGTGAACTAACACTTCTTTTTTGACAAGGAGGAGTAGGAACACCATCACGGGAGGTTATATTAGTCATAATAATCATGTAAATCTAACACATTCTTCATTTTGTTAGAAAATGTACATCATATTATGTCCTTCTGGCATATAAAAATTAATGAGGCTCCCCTTTTTAAAGAGCTGTTAATCCTCTGTTGTAAACACAAGCAAGCCCTACATATTTGTCTGGCAATACTGCTCAGAGCAATGAGATCTGCAGCCTTGCGAGGAAATACTGTGTTCCACTAAGGTGAAAATATGGCAGGTTAAATATAACTGCACAAGTGCCAGTAAATCGGCACCTACAAATGATAATCTGAGCAGTGAAGTGTGTACAAAGGGGAAATTTCACAAAAGTGATAGAATGGTGATCAGAATAACGTGTGATGTTCCCAGGAGTTTTGAGAAAAACAGGCTGTGACTAAAATCTCAAGAGTGCTTTGCACAGATGAGAGCTCCAAGCAATTTGGAAAGTGACAACCAAAATATGGAAAACAGTGACTAAGCTATCTTCTATGAAGAGAAACAAACAAGTGCATCAAAGAAATGAGGTCTACAGATTTACTGAAACTCTCTACATTGCTGATCCTCTGTTTCATCTATTTCATGTCATAGACAGCTCTGCTCTGCTCTGAAATGCTAACCGGAAAGGTCTTTAGCAGCATTGTTAAATCAGCAAAGAAAAGGGTTCATACTGATGGCTTTTGAAAGTCAGGTAAAACCATCTAAGAAAATTGTTGTCAGGTTTACAACATCACAGAGTGGTCGAGGTTGGAAGTGACCTCTAGAGGTCATCGGGTCCAACCCCTCCACTCAAGCAGGGCTACCTAGAGCCGGTTGCCCAGGCGGCTTTTGAAGATCTTCAAGGATGGAGACCCCACAACCTCTCTGGGCAACCTGTGCCAATGCTTAGTCACCCTCACACTGAAAAAGTGTTTCCTGACATTCAAACGGAACCTCCTGTCCTTCCATTTGTGCCCATTGGCTCTGGTCCTGTCACTGGGCAATCACTGAAAAGAGCCTGGGTCCATCCTCTTTGCATCGTCTCTTCAGATATTTATACACATTGATGAGATCGCCCTGAGCCTGCTCATCTCCAGGCTGAACAGTCCCAGCTTTCTCAACCTTTCCTCACAGGAGAGATGCTCCAGTTCCTTAATCATTTTAATGGCTCTTTGCTGGACTCTATCCATCATGCGCATGACTCTCTTGTATTGAAGAGCCCAGGCCCAGACACAGCACTCCAGGTGTGGCCTCACCAGTGCTGAGGAGAGGGGCAGGATTACCTCCTGTCACCTGCTGACAATTGCATCTTCTGATGCAGCCTAGGACACTGTTAGCCACTCTGCTGCAGGAGCATGTTGCTGGTTGTTCATCAGCTTAGCATCCACCAGGACCCCAAGGTTTTTTTCTGCAGGTTATCTCTGGCTTCTCCCAGTAATACTTTTGCTATGCTCCGTCTCTTCCACCAACTGCTTCACCTCTTTCTTCCTTTCCTTCCCATTAACGGAGAGGCTTCTGGGATTTCCACAAGGTCAGGAAAATAACCATAGGTTGCCTGAGGAGGCACCAGTTTTCTAAAGTTGTATTTTCAAAGAATAGACTAGTTGGATGAGTTTGGTTAACCTGAAGTTTAAGTTTTATACATTAAAATAGAGTAGGAGAAATTTAAACGTGACCTAAGTCATAGATCAGCAGTTGAAGATGTGAGTGATTTAAACTGGGATGTTTTATAGTGATCATGGTAGTAAAAACAGATACTAGATTATTTAAAGACTGTTGTGCAACCATGCACACTTAAATTTTCCACACCTTTCTGTTCTTTTTTCTGTGCATCTGACATGAATCCTTCTCAAAAGTACCATGCCAAAATCACAGCTTTAGCTTTAGGCAGAGGTTCCCAAGGGAGGATAAAGCACAGAAGCAGTAAGACAGGGTCATGGGCTCACTCTCCCTCGCTGATAGAATCATAAAATCATTAAGTTTGGAAAAGATCTCAAGATCATCAAGTCCAACTGTCAACCCAACACCACCATGCCTGCTAAACCATATCCTGAAGTGCCATATTTACATGTTTTCTTGAACACCGCCAGGGATGGTGACTCCTCCACCTCCCAGGGCAGCCTGTTCCAATGCCTGACCACTCTTTCAGTAAAGATATTTTTCCTAATGTCTAATCTAAACCTCCCTCGATGCAACTTGAGGCCATTTCCTCTCATCCTATTGCTAGTTAGTTGGGAGAAGAGACCAGCACCCACCTCACTACAACCTCCTTTCAGGTAGTTGTAGAGGGTGATGAGGTCTCCCCTCAGCCTCCCATTCTCCACAGTAAACAAACCCAGTTCCAGTTCCCTCAGCTGGTGATGCTGGGGCAGGTGAGCGCACCGCAGCCCAGGGGCTGCCCCGCTGGCCCTGTTGCCCTTCTGTCTTTCTGCCCCCACAGGGCCCAGGACAAGAGCAGATTGTGGGGGAAATGAGACCTGGTGCCAGTCCCAAGCCAACAGCTCCATTATCTCTTGTCCCAAGAATGCTCCATATCTCCCTGACTGCTGCTACAGCTTTGCTGTGAAGCAGCCTTCATCTCCAGCTTTGCCCAGCCATGTTGCACGTTATTCTTCCATACCTAACTCAGCCATGCTGGTCTGCACCCCACAAGGACTAGGGGAACAGCAGCTACCCCATATGCATATCATAGAATCACAGAATGGTTGTGGTTGCTGAGTAAAACAGGACAGCTAATACTGTGTAATTTTTCCTAGTGTTGATATTTCATCTATAAATCTTGGCAATATTGGGAAAAAATAGCAAAGGAACGATGTAAAATTGTGACTTTGTAGTTCAGCTTCAGTGGAGAGTTAGAAAAAATGTAATATCTAATATTTATGTTCTTTTAACATTCGGAGCAGAGTGCTCAAGCAGAAACTAGTGAGGTAGAGAAATTCAAATTAAAAAACAGCACAATCTACATTTGCACATGTTCTGTGGGGATTTAGATCCTATGCAACCAGAGACATCAGTGATTCATCAGTGAATTAAAAAGAGGACTTTTCCCAAAACATAAATAATTTTTTCTTACAAGGAGCACTGCAGTTTTGTGCATATCCCAGCTTATATTGTACACTGCAGGCACTTAGTCTACAAGGTCAGTGATTCAGCTATGCTGCCAGAAGTGTCCCTTGTGACAAGTCACCTTGTTCCCAGATGGTTATGAAACAAGAGCATTGACGCTCTGTCAGAAATCTGTTGGGTGTTTTTTGCTCTCGTAATGTTTAGTCACATTAGAGCTACAGACAAGTGTGTGAATAACAGCCCTGGTGACTGTATTCCTTTGTGAACTCACAAAAAGTTTCAGCTTGAGCAGAACTGGCACCAACTTCCCAACACTGTCTTATCAACATCCATCAACCCCGGCCTGCAGTGACCTCTTCCAGCAGTGAGCTTTGTTTAAATCCAATTTAGGCAGCAGTTTATGTGGTGGCCAAGGCTTGCAATGCTGACGTGGTTCTGTTGATGTGGCCAACTGAACCAAGATCACCAGCACCTTTCACATAGTTCTCCTAACAGTAAATAGAAGGTAATTGTTGGTCATTATCTATCCAGCCTGGAATGTGTTATTAACCGATTTTTATGTCCCTAATGACTATTTTTTGCATCTATATGACTATCTTTAAAAGACAGCTCAGGGAGCTATTCCTAGCAAGATGTTCAGGCCTTGATATTAGTAGATAAATTACTCCATAAAGCAATTAAAACTCTGCAAACAGTGGGAAGAAATCCAAGGGGACTACCTAAAGCCTAAAACTATCCTGTGAAGACTACTGTCTCCAAGCTTCCTCGTTCAGCAGTGAAAAATAAGTTTTCTTGGGCACAGTTCAACACAAGACCAACATTAGTCACCCTGCACCTCCCTCTAGAATAAAGTCCCAGTGGAAGCCTAGGGTTATTAGTTTTATGAGGCTTAAGTAAACAGGATGTGAAAGACCCTTAAAGAGGCACTTTGAACGGAAAAGAACAACAGGGGCTTTGCAAGATTTTTTGTTATTTTTTACAGTATTTTTGACTGCTCAAAAATACTCCATAATTCTGCAGATCCATAAAATCTTAATTCTCAATTAATAACACTGTCAAATTTCTTACGGGAGAAATTTGTAGGGAAGGATGTTACTTTTTATTGGATGTACCCCAGGTTATGATGTCCCTGTGACTTCCTTTGCGATTTTGTTATTTCCCCAGTCCTTCCTGACAATTTCAGTCTGACAGCCCAACACATCTGTAGGGAAATGCAACAACAAGAGTTAGAGAACAAGATAACACCTGTTTTGACATGGTTACTATATAAAAAATATTTAAAAGATCTGGTGTCTGGTTATGGGTGAGGCATACAACTAGGTAAACCTAAGTCTTGGGTGGGGATCAAAGGAAAGGAGGAAGGAAAAGCACTGCCTGCCTGCGCTTATTAATTCCACAATTATATTGCAGGCACTGTTGGGATCCCCTATTGCAGAGACCCACCCCCTTTACTTTGTAGCAGCTTACTGGTTTACACTATTCCACTCTCACTTATTCACAATAAACCTCATATTAAGCTGCAATAGCTTAGTCATTACAAGATTTTGACTCAAATAGCATAACAAAATTCTACCGACACAACTGGTATTCTTAGACCATCATGATTATAGAATGGAAATTCACATATATTTTGAGGGAAAAAAACCAAAAAAATCAATTTAGAAATTACCAGTTTGATATGCATGTAAAGAAATCATATGATCTATAAAAAGCCTATTAATAAAATGCTGTATACTACTAAAGTGAAATGTGCTAATTAAACCTCTCAGTAGCCATTTCATAGTTAGACATATATATTATCATAGTGCTTTGATTATGGTAAATACTGAGATATATTTTCCAACCCTCACAATATATTTTTTTAAGTATTGTAAAACTGTATTTTTCTAGTGCAAGTGCTTATATGTAAAGAAATTAAGCATCCTATAGAAAACAAAATGGATATACTGATTTTGAAACACAAGTACTTCTTATACATAAGTGACAAAACTGGATGGAAACATTTCTGATAATGTGGTTAAACACTGATTAAAACATAGTAGGCCAGATCCTGATCCCACGCATATTATCCACAGAAGTTGACCCATACAAGCCTGGATAGCGTGCTAGCACATCCTGATGCTCGAAACCATGCACACACATCCTAAGACACCTTAGATGCTTCCCATGGAGAAACTTGAAGTGACAGAGAATCAAAATAGCTCTTACTGCAAAGTAAGCAGTGCAAGATAGGGATGTACACATCGCATATTAGTCCTCCATAGAAAGTAAGAATTTTTAGCTGTGGTCCGAGTGATTTTATGATAATGGCAGAGGTATTTACAGGAATATAAAATGGTTACATTCAGAGGATTGTCTTCAAATATTTCCCTGATGCCTAGAATTCTTCCCATATATATCAGAGTTAAGATATACTGCAGCTGTCGAGCAGCTGTAATGATAGCCCATTACACATTACAGAGCAAGAAACTAGTTTAATTGGTTCCTTATAAAGAGGCAGTCTTGGCCTTCGTATATAATTTGGGTTATAATTCACTGGAAGCAGCCTAAAGGGGATTTTTCTGTTATTTTAATCACCATGACTTCATTCAAAGTCTTCTTTCAGATCAGATTAATAATCCTGTCTGGTAATATTCCATATATTTCACCTAAACTTTCTAGACAACTGGCTAGCTACAGGGGAATGAAAATTTGTAATGCCGCTACAGTGTTCTCCATGGCCATACTGGAATGTAAAGCAAATGACACACCTTCGGCAACTTTTCCTTATTTGGGTTCCTCCTTATCCTATTAATGCAACAAGTGGATTCCTAAGATCTTATACACTGATTGCTTAACTTTTTCTTTCTGACAAGCATTCAGCATGTGATAACATCTAGCTGTTTGTTAGCTTGTTCTCTTTGTCAGATCCTTTGAACTGATTAAACAGCTTATCAAACTGATTTTTCATCACGTTCAAAGCTGAAACCTGCTCCATCACTTTCCATCAAAGAAGGTAAGATTACAAAGTTGCCAACACATTAGAGACCTCTGAAAAATCTCTTCCATTCCTACTTTTCTCTGCTATTGCATTTCACATCATCTCTGCAAATACCTTACCTTAAGTGGTAGTGCCATGTCTTCTGAAAAAAAAAATTGTATGCAACCAGTTATACAGATTAAAATGGTGCTAAGAAACACTGTGGTGTTTTACTGTGGCAAAGCAGTTGTTTCAAACAATTGATAGGTCCTGTTTCAACATCACTGATATTTCTTAAGTTAGAATTTCATGGTCCACAGTTCGTGTAAAAGTCCTAATCAAGTAACCTAAATATCCTCTTTAAAGACTGTATAATTACATTAAATGATGTTTCCCATGAAAAGATAAACCAAAGGCACAGGGATTAACGCAACCATTCTTGGGCAAAGCTTTCTAAGAAACTAGGAAAAATTAATTTAACAGATATCCATGTGGTATAACAGCAGCATGATGCTGCTCCCTCCTCAGTACATCATCTTAGGTTCCTACAGCAGATGACAATGTGGTCTCCAATGCACTTCTGGCATTTTGCTTCCTGTGGTTTTGAGGATTTTCTTTGCAGTGTCACAGGGCTACTAAATACTCTTCAAGAAAAAATGGTTGCCAGAGCTACAGATGATTATTGCAACTCCAAAAACCTTTCTTTTTACCAACTCATTTCTCACATGCTAAAATCCGAATGCAGCAAATAAATTGTGTGTATACATGTATAGAACTGAAACCACTCTTCTGCTTAAAATTAACCAGGGACTTAATTATACGCAGGCTAAATTAGCTGCCAAGTGCTCTCTTGTGCCAACATTCTAATTTAAGGGAAATAGATTTATTTGCAGGTGCTTGGAAATTAACCAAAAGGTTTAGTGGTGCTGTGTCAAAAGCTCACTGTGCGTTTTCCATGGAATTTATCCAAGAGATATGTCCTGTTTCTAAATGCCAGACACTACCTATATAACTAATAGGTCACTGTGAATTTTAGTTTATGTAAACAACTTGTGCAGAACATGCAGAAGGTATCAGAGTTCAGTCTGCCTGCTGCTAGACTGAGGGAATACAGCGAGGGTGAGCTCATCCTACTTCCATTTTCAATGTACTTTGTGATTTTGAAGTTTAACTTCAACACACATGTTTATTCATTTGCAGCTCAGTTCAAAGAGTAGCTGTGTGGCAAGTAGAGAACAAAGAGTACCTGAAAGGGTCACAGGCTAGAAAATATCAATCAGTGATGATCTTGTTTTTCCTACAGTGCTGCTCTCATAGTCTGTCTTTAGACAGGCTTGAGAAAGGAAAAGAACATGAAATACATTGTCCAACAGCAGCCTGGAAAAGACCCTGTGGCTTAGTCTAGACACAAACCTCTTCCAATTTCTCTTTACTAAAGGCGAAGGAATAACTTGTGGGTGATCTTTGCCTATTACATAATCCGTCCACCACAAGTGTTGGGAAGATCCATGGCTCTATTAATTCTCTAATTTCCTTCTCACATTGCCTCCTTGACACAAAAGCACATTGACATCTGCCTACTCATCACAAGTGTCTTACTGACTGGCATAAGTGTTAAAATGTAGTCTTAATCTAGCTATATATCAGTTTGTATGTGTAAACCTGCAAAGTTCAAAGGAAGATAAGTTTTTCAGGGAAGTAAATGATATCATGTTTGCCAAACAGCCAGGCTTAGAAGAGCTCATCTGTACAGTAATACTGTTTATGGGTGTCTGTCAAAACTTTGTCTCATCACTATGCCAGGCCACCTTGCACCAAAATTAAAATATATTCTTCAGGTCAATGTTATATCATGTTTTGACCTTGGAGCCTCTGAGCTCAAATAAGAGTGAAAAAGTGACAGCAAATTTGAAAGAACTGTCAACCCAAAGCCTAGCAAATACACAAGGAAGGAGGATCCTGGGCTGTGTTAATAGCAGTGTTGCCAGTAGATTGAGGGCAGTGATTATTCCCTTCTGCTTGGCACTTGGTAGATGGCATCTAGAATACTGTGTCTGGTCTGGGGGCCCCAATACAGGAGAAAGATCAGTTAAACCAGTGCACATCCAGTGGAGGGCCACCATGATGATTGGGGGCTGGAGCACTCCTATGAGAAAAGGCTGACAGACCTGGACCTTCAGCCTGGAGAAAACAGCTTTGGGGGTGACCAAATAATGCCTTGCCAGTAACTGTGAGGAGGTCACGGAAAAGACAGAGCCAGGCTAATACAGCAGCGCATGGTAGGAATGCCAGAAACAACAAGCACATTGAAGCAAGAGAAGTTCAGACAACATGTAAAGAAAAACTTTTTCACTTTGAGGACAGTGACAGTGAAAGAGTTTGCCCAGAGAAGAAGCACAGTCTCTGTCCTTAGAGGTTTTCAAGATCTGACAGGATAAAGCCCTGGTCCAATCTCATATATATGCCTCTTTTGAGAAGAAGGTTGGTTTAGAAACCTCCTGAAATCCCTTCCAACTTAAATTTTCCCATGATCCTATGCAATATTCTTAAGAGAAGGGAGATTAATCTAGTTGGGTGTCTTCTGTGTACACTTACTCAGGACATTAATTTTTTGCTGCTAAACTCAATCTCATTTATCAGTTTCATAAGTGAAGGGTACGAACATGTTATCACAGGTACAGCTACAATGATCATACTTTTTACATTTTAGTGTTGCACAGACATACTGCCTACCGCTAGCTTAAATCATCTGCTTCACGTAGTAGTCACATTCTGGCTCAAGTCTGAGCAGACATTTATGGATTCAGATGGAGTCTTCAATTGAACAACAACTCCCTCCTCCCCAGTAAGAAAGGAGTAAGGCAGTTGAATTGCCAGTAATCAGTCAGATATGGGACACTAAGATATGACATTTTAAAAGCAGTAAGTCCTACTCTTTATTTGCAAACATCAAAGGATAATTTGAGTAACTGTACTTTCCAGTGTACCTATTTCTCGGGTACCTGGACAAAATTTATTTTTAATCTCAGATCTTCTCACAGGTTCTATTTATAATGGAAAGCAAGGGGCATGCATACCTACAAAAACATCTGCATTTAACAATGTCTATAAATGCTATTATATTCAATGATATTAGAATTAATTAATGATAGTTAATTGCATTACTATATTAAACGCTAATATAAAATGCAACCAGGTAATTGTTTAAGAAAAGGTGATCTTCACCTCTGCTAATGATGAATCTTCCCTCAGTCTCAGGCAAGGATAAAAAGAAAGACCCTCATGTCCTACTTATTCTGTGTTTAAACACAGAATCATAGAATCATAGGTTGGAAAAGACCTCAAAGATCATCAAGTCAAACCATCAACTCAGCACCACCATGCCTACTAAACCACATCCCGAAGTGCCATATCTACACGTTTTTTGAACATCTCCAGGGACGGTGACTCCACCACTTCCACGGGCAGCCTGTTCCAATGTCTGATGGCTCTTTCAGTAAAGAAATTTTTCCTTACATCTAATCTAAACTTTCCTTGATGCAACTTGAAGCCATTTCCTCTCGTCCTATCGCTAGTTACTTGGGAGACGAGACCAACACCTGCCTCACTACAACCTCCTTTCAGGTAGTTGTAGAGAGGAAGAAGGTCCTTCCCTCAGCCTCCTCTTCTCCAGACTAAACAGCCCCAGTTCCCTCACCCGCTCCTCATAAGACTTGTTCTCCAGACCCCTCACCAGCCTCGTTGCCCTTCTCTGGACACTCTCCAGCACCTCAATGTGCTTCTTCTAGTGAGGGGCCCAAAACTGAACACAATACTCCAGGTGCAGACCTACCAGTGCCGAGTACAGGGGCACGACCACCTCCCTGCTCCTGCTGGCCACGCTATTCTTGGTACAAGCCAGGATGCCGTTGGCCTTCTTGGCCACCTGGGCACACTGCTGGCTCACGTTCAACCGGCTGTCAACCAGTATCCCAAGGTCCTTTTCCGCCAGGCAGCTTTCCAGCCACTCTTCCCCAAGCCTGTAGCATTGCATGGGGTTGTGGTGACCCAGGTGCAGGACCCGGCATTTGGCCTTGTTGAACCTCATACAGTTGGCCTTGGCCCTTCGATCCAGCCTGTCCAGATCCCTCTGCAGAGCCTTCCTACCCTCCAGCAGATCAACACTCCCACTCAACTTGGTGTCATCTGCAAACTCACTGAGGGAGCACTCAATCCCCTCATCCAGATCATTGATAAAGATGTTAAACAAGTCTTTTCCAACATAAATGATTCTATGATTCTATTAATAAGAGGGAATTAAATGGGAGGGGAGAGGAAGAAAAGGGAGAAACTGTTGTGTTAAGAGAATGTCATCACTTGAGGTTGAGACTTCAGGAGGCAATTGCAAAAGGCAGCTAGGATAAAAGAGAGAGGACCTTGAAAGGAATCTGCAAAGAGTGTGGAAGAAGAAAAAGGGGAAGATATAGTCATAGATAACTAGCAGACCTCTAAACGAGTGGACAAGTAGAATGAATGAATAGACTGAGGGATGGGAAATTCTAACAGAATTCACTTCACTCTAAAAGGAGCACTGGCCATGCCGAACTGCCTCAGGAAGATCCTGTCTGCCTCTCTTTCTCTACAGCAGCCCAGTCTTTCAGTGAGTGAACCAGTCTTCTAGGAGCTGATGTGGAAGCCTTCCCAAACCTTTATCCAGGCTGCTGCAACCACAGACTGCCTCAAGACACTGCAAAGTTGGTGAAGAAGTTAGCAAAGTACGTTTTACTGACCACTGGTTAATATATTTTGTATTACTGCCCAAAATATACACAAAGCTACGCATCATTACTTGATTGATCATATAGGGTTTTCTTGAACTATGCTATGTGCAGGTACAAACCTGCACCTTGTTGCCACGCCATACGGATCCCAAAGACTGAAAGCAAAGTTTTAGTGCATACATTGGAATCAATAAATACAGAAAAGATCTTTTGTCATATATACAAGTATATATACACACCTACTTCTATCATGCTAAGGTGCTAAACACTGCCAAAAATAACTCCACGATATTTTATAGTTTTTGTCATACAGGGTTTAAAGTTGCAAGAGCGTGTGTCTGCTGTAGAAGGTGCAAGTGTGTTATTTCTGACACTAGATGGCAGGAGATTGAAGTAAATTATTTCCAGTGGGTCAGAGTAGCCTTCTTAAGAAATCCGTCTAAAAAACCAATGCCTGCCGTTTTGTAAATCAGGTAATGAAATCAAACTGAAAGATATAGTGAGGATTCTGCAATAAAGCAGAACAGATTTTTATGTTTTTAAAGCTCTTTCTTGGAGAATGACTGTTTGTTCAAATAGACACATATAACCTCAGTAATGAGATGGACTTCATCATGGGTTAAAAAAATGGTGGAACTGATTCCACAAATTTCAAATCCAGTGAAGTTTTCCCAGATGTGATTAGAAGCCAGTGGTGTATTTAGAAACTAAATTACATGTAAGAAAATTGTGAAAACCTCGAACCTCGAAGTCCATGTTTGTTAGAGAGATTGGGACAAAACCTAATGGGAAAGACCAGGCTATTCCTCATGTAAAGGCTTTTTGTATCTTCTACTAAAGTGCTACTTAGCACAGCTAAAGGAAATAAACTGGATTAGAGGCACTGAGATCGATAAGTTAAAGTTCATACCTACCCTTTGCTCCTGTGCTGGTTTTAGCCTGGACGGAGCTAATTTTCTCCTAGTAGCTAGTATGGGGCTGTGTTTTGGATTTTTGCTGAAAAGTGTTGATAACACAGGGATGTGTTTGTTATTACTGAGCAGTGATCATACAGCATCAAGTCCTTTTCTGCTCCTCACACTGCCCCACCAGTGAGTAGGCTTGGGGTGCACAAGAAGCTGGGAGGGGACACAGTCGGGACAGCTGACCCCAACCAACCAAAGGGATATTCCATGCCATATGGCATCATGCTCAGCATATAAAGCTGGGGGAAGAAGAAGGAAGGGGGGGGACACTAAGAGTGATGACGTTTGTCTTCCCAAGTAACTGTTACACGTGATGGAGCCCTCCTCTCCTGGAGATGGCTGAACACCTGCCTGCCGATGGGAAGCAGTGCATGAATTTCTTGCTTTGCTTCGCTTGTGTGCATGGGTCTTGCTTTACCTGTTAAACCGTCCTTATGTCAACCCACAAATTTTCTCACTTTTACCCTTCCAGTTCTCTGCTCCATCCCATGGGGAGGAGTGAGCAAGCGGCTGTCTGGTGCTGAACTGCCAGCTGGGGTTAAACCATGACAGCTCCCTTCTAAAAGTTTTTTCTTCATAGTCCCTGGCTTAAATCTGCACTAGTTTTTGGACAGGAATCTTCAGTGTTATCAGTGCTTCTTAATGCAATTCTTATAAGTATCCCTTGTGATTTGTCACACAGCATCATGTTGTCTGAGAGGGACAGACGTACTACAACAGCCTTCCTACAGAGCTGATAGATTCTTTGGGCTGCAGGGAGTCACTTGCCCCTTACAGCAGCTCTTGCTTTAGTACTGGACTTGCAAATAGACAGTGCCTCGTCCAGCTCTTCAAGCCCAGGAGGCTGATGTGCTGCCGGAAAGCTGGAAAATGAGAAATATCAGGTATGCCTTATGGGCGGGGGATTTTTGTTATGGGTTTATTTTTTAAAATTAATAATTCTTGATAGGACTGCCTCCGTCAATTCTTACGATTTTCCAGAGGTGTTGCTGTCACTGGCAATTGAATCTCAGGACAAGCAGGAGAGGTGCCTATTCCACACGCTTAGTATGAAAGAGATTGTAAAGAAGGGAATGTGGCATTGTTACTGAGAAGTTTTGATGATCAGAGTAAGTAGTTCCTGGTCCGTTGTCAAAAGCAGACCCTGACGCTTGTTCTGCAATTACCTATATCATGCCACAAGTGATCTGCCCTAGCTAGAAAGACAGAATATATCTCCACAGCTACATGGGGCTGCCCTGGAAAAACAGCACAGTGAGCTGTGGTGACATATGGTCATACTGATTCTTTGATTTTAACAACTTTGAGTGTCATTGAATGCCTGGAAGGATACAAGACCCCAAAAGACATCCTCACTCTTGCATTCACTGAGTGTTTTGTCAGCCTGTTTCTTTCTAAGAAACATGTTTTAGAGCAGTTACTAGTTACATCCATCACACAAGGCTGTAGTTAAGATAATACAGAGCCAGTAAGACTAGCTGACACTTTTCACTTTTCATTAATTGCTCTCTGAAAATGAGGAGTATCATTATACCTCTTTTCTAGACAGGGAAACTTAAGCTGAGGAAGATTATGTAGTTTGTGCAGGGTCATCTGACGGCTAGGAGCAACATCCAGTCAAAAAGTTAAGTCCCTCAGTCTCGTGGCCCCAGATTCTAGCCACTGTCTCCCAATAGCATGGTAAATACCCATAAATAGGGTTTGGTTCCTTATGTCATCTAGTAACTTTTGCTTTTATATTGATATTTTATAGGTAGTGGGTGAGTAGGAGGTCAGCTAATCGCTGGTAGTGGAAACTGGCCTAGTCCCGATTTCCTGCTAAACCACCTCAGCTGATGGTCCCTTCCACATTTAATGTGGATCCTATCAAATACAGGATACTTGTCTCAGATGTTGTAAAATAACCATCTACAAACAGGAAAAGTAGGTCATACTGAACTTAAACCACACAAATGATTCTCTGTAACTCATTGCTCCTCTGCTTGTTACACTGGTTGAATTTGGTTTGTAAGTAAATGCTTTCCCGTAGTGACTTTACATTTACTTCCAAATCAGAAATGAAAGTCCTATATTCCTATATCAAACTTAATACTTATATCCATAGAACCCTGCTTAGGTGATTCCTATTAATTACAATTTCCTAATAACCACCACTTTCTGTGTTCATCTGTCAGCTAGTTGTTAAACTATGAATTTGCACTTTATTGATATTGCATAGAGCTATTTTTGATTTGTGCTAATCAGAATGTCAGGCAATATAAAATTGCATACTGTACTTCTTAGAAGTCTGAAAGTATTGCACCTTTATGGCAAGCAATCTAACTCCCAGAGGGGTAGCTTATACTTTGTGAACAAATGTCAAGCATCCTTGATTTAAATCTTTTGAGGTAGTTTTTTTCACAAACCATACTGACTAGCATTACTGAATCACAGAATGTTAAGGGTTGGAAGGGACCTCTGTGGGTCATCTAGTCCAACCCCACTGCCAAAGCAGGGTCACCTACAGCAGGCAACCTCTCCACTCCAACTACCACTCTTATCTCCACTGCAGCCCTCACATTTTTTTTCTAATTTCGCCCTGTAGCAACCACTCCTCTGTCTTACCTAGAAATTGTATCAGACCAACAAGCCTTATGCCTAGCTGGATCAGCCACTTTGCCTTTATAGTATATAATATGAAACAGCATTTGACTTTTCCAGAAGCTTTTCAAAAATCCAGTATTTATTTAAAATCACGAGGGGCTGGGATACAGCTTCTCTGGCCATGCTGATTAATGTATATTTTTTATCCCTTGTTAAATATTGTTTATGTTCCTCCTTGATTACTGCAGAAATGAATTCCTGATTCTCTTGTGGTATAAGGATATAACGTTGCTTCTTTCCAAACACAGAACAGGTTTTCCTATTAAACACTTCTGCTATTTCTACATTATTACTAACAATTTATCCATCAAGCAGTTGCTCTTTGCCACTGCTAGGATTTACACTGTACCAAATGTATTTAAAACCTTTTGTTTCTGCTCTTGCCAGCCATGAATTTCTTCCTGATGGCTTCGGGTCCTCTTATAATTCAAAATTTATGAAGTGCAGAAAATGTGTATCCATAGCTGTATATTTCTAATTTTTTCTCATTGCATATTTCTTTTTTGTAGTTGTTGTTTAATTGCTGCACCTATTTCACTACTGAACCAGGATGGGTTTCTAGACAGTGCTGTCCTGTTTCTTGGGAAATAGAAATTGTTTAATTGTGTCTTCAGGCCATAAAATAAATTCTCTTTAAAGAACATTCAATTCATTACAGTTTTTATTTCCATATATTAGAGTGATGTTTAGGAAACAACTCGTCTTTTTCCTTTAGCCTTTAACAAATCCCAAGCAGTGCCCTTCCTGGGCTTTGTTAACATATTGATCCATAAGTATTCAAGATCCCACAATTCCTTCTTAATCAACTTTCAAACAGTTAACACTATTTAATGTGAAAGACCTTACCGTTTATGGTTTTTACTCTCTTTGCCCTTGCTACATGAGTTAAAAGCAGTTTCTCTGCAGTAGGTTAACTGGCCTTTTTGAAGTATTACAGAGGAAGACTGTATTACAGCTGTTCTAGAAAGAGATGCCCTCAATTATCTGCATTTCTGGTTGGTAACTGAGAATATTGATAGAATGTGCAACTACCTCTAAACCACCCGATGGTATTTTGAACACCAAAGATGTGTGGGATGGAAGGAAACAACATGGCACTTCTCTTGCCATGGAAGGTAAGAACATATTCCAGTGGAGGGATGATACTGCCTTCAGATAGCTGTGTGGCAATTTCCTCTTAAGTATTGACCTTCCCAGCTGTTAGAGAAAGCTCTAGATTATCAGTCTGAATCCTTGGATTTAATCCAAAGAGAACTGTCTCTGAGCTAAGAGATTTTTGCTATGGAAACTGTTTCCATGGTGCATGGATAATCTAATTCTGAGTATCAGATGTATCAACAAATTTGACAGAGTCTGACCAAAGTACATATAGACTTATTTTCCATTTTCTTGAAAACAACAGTATTCTCATCTGCAGTTACTTGTTTATGCACAGTGATAACTGCGTCACAGAAAACAAAATGGGATTCTGCCAAAATACTTCCATATTAATGAAGATGTTGCTTGGATAGACTAGCTCTGACAGTTCCTATGGATCTTCACAACCAAGCTTTGCACTAATAGAGGGCAGCAAACTGTAATTCATTCCCAGGGAAAAGATCCCACAGCTCTTCTTACTTGGTGTCTTAGAATAAGGGGAGTTTTCACTCTGTGTAGCCCAGGTTCAAATATGTTCATTGCTTGTCTGGTGCATGTTTTGGGCAGCAAAGCAGGACACCATCTGGGCTGGGGGAAAAGAAACCCACAACTTTTAAAATTTAGCAAGGTAGTTGAATTGATAATTGCATAATTGAATTGACAATCGAATCTGAATTTTTTCACCTGGAGAACTTATCTACTATGCTTACTTAAGCTTCACGTATACCTGGGCTAAATGTTATTGGAAATTATTATCCCACTTCTACAGTCACACAGAGATTGAAGGATGATATATGAAACACTTTTAACAGTGCTGAGAAACAGCAAAGAAAGGCGTCACTTAGAGAGGTAACAAGTTGGCATCCACTAACGCACTCAGAAAAGTGAAAGACGGTTTAACACGCTCCTAAGGGGTAAAGGTATCTTCTACTCTGCTTGGCTGTTACTGCTCAGTGTTTTCATGTGTTTGTTTGTGGACAGTAACACAGCAGCTGAAAAACATTTTTTTTAAATGTATTGCTTTCAGGTTTTTTTTCTTGTTTCACCACAGTGAAACAGCCTACCAGAGACAAATACATTTTTACATTTGCGAGGGCAGGGTGGGGGGAGTATCATTTGTTTATATAGGGAAGTTTAATCAATCCAAGTAAAAATAAAGGTGCGAAAAATTTGCACTCCTGCCACTTGTTGTCATCCCTGAAATCACCACGTTTAAGAGAGCAAAGAGTGATGGAGACTGCCTCCCACGCAAGTTATCAAACACTAGGTACTTTATTTAATGAAGAAAAAGAGATACTGCATTCAGATCACATACTATATAAGGTCTAGCTTAGAGGTCTCGCTTAGATAACTCTCTCCATCAACAACAAAGAGAAAAGGCTAAAATGTCATTTAAAATGTTCTTTAACTATATCACATGTCCTTCCTGCACTGTAACGCTGTGTGAAACGGCATTACCAACAAGGATGTCAGGTGAAAGCAACTCTTGGTCTGCCCTGGAGCAAAATATTAATGAGAATCTTCAGCAATTTTTTACTTTCCTTCTACAAACTGTTTTCAGTCCTTTCTCTTAGTAAAGAGTTAGAAACAGTTTTATAGGTTGTCCTTTAAAATTCTTGAAGGAACAGGCCCTCAGCAGCAGATTAATACAGAAAACTTTTTAGGCGTATTTTAATCTTTCAGTGCACGTTTCTGGATCCCACAACTTCCACCAGAGAATGAAATGATGAAATTCTCATGATTAAATTCTTTCCTGAACCAAATTTATGTAAAGTCAGCGCTTGTTAAGTGAGTAGAATATTTTTCAAATTAACTCAATGGCTGGAAATTCAAGTAGAGTGTTAATCAGAAATATGGGGGTTTGAGTTCAGATTATTTTTTTGGCACAGCATTTTCCTATTTATGACCACACTGCAACTTCTGGTACCCAAAAGCTTCTGCCACCCTGCCTCTGCTGGTTTTGTAAGCACTCACCTCTGTTGCGAACTGCAAGGCGATGCGTGTGTTCACTGCTTCAGCTACCAAGGTGGAGCAGATAAACATCAAGTTAACGTCAGGGAGCAGAAAAGCTGGCCTCTCCCTGGGGACGGGGACAGGGACAGGCCCAGGCCAGGACGTGGGCCCAGCTTGGTGGGGCCCATGGCTGGGCAGGGAAGCCGGGGACACCAGGACAGCCCCAGCCCCAGGCATCGGGCACCTCCCTGGGGATGGGAACAGGCCCAGGCCAGGACGTGGGCCTGCGGGTGGGCCGAGCTTGGTGAGGCCCACGGACAGGCAGGGCAGGGAGCTCAAGATCGGCCCTGCTGAGGCTGAGAGGGGGCCGTGGGCAGGGTGGGGGGAGGGCAGGTGGGGCCCTCGGGGCCCTGGCAGTTCTCCACCTCCCACCTGAGACAATTTCCTCTCATGGCCGAGCTCACGGGCACTCACAGGGGGGTTTAAAGTTGGTGACAGACAGGTGGTATTGTCTCACCGTAATGCTGCCTGCTTGTAAGCCGCAAAGATGCTCGCATTAAACGCGCTTTTGGGGGCCCTCTTGTTTTTCTCCTCTGTTCTCTTTTCCAATATATTTTAGCAGATGTAGACTTTATTCCCTGGCTTTTCAACGTTTCAGAACTGGAATGACAGAATCCTGTAATACCAGAATTTTTGACCATTTATGTTTTCCAGTCGTTTCAGCATTTTTCAGTATTCAAGTTGCATAAAGCTCTGGAGTACATGCTACCTAATTATATACAGTTTCAAGCTATTGAGGCATCCAGATTTGAAGGAGGACAATCAAAATATCATTCCAGGCACAGATGGTAAAATGACCTGATAATTATCAGGCAATGTTAAGGGCGAGAAAGGGAGGAGAAGGAAAGACACTCTTCATGCCAGTGCAGCTGACAGATAAATTCACAACTCAGTAGTTTCTGTTTCACCTACCTCCAGTATGACATTCTGCGTAATGTTCCCTTTCCTCCCGGCAGATACAATGACAGCCCACTGCAGCACGTCTGCAGCTGGGAGTTGTCTGGGGAGTCACACACCACACTATTGCACTGAACTTACTCTTTCCAAAGTACTTTTCCCTTCTAAATATTTTCATATGTGCACATATGGTAAATGCTAGCTGATACAAATAAAACCTCAGCACCTGTCATCTTTCGTGCACACTGGCTGCTATATAGCAGTTACAAACACAGTTTGCTGGTTCAGAAGTCACTTCGATTTCTCACAGTGTTTCAAAATAAACATTGTTATTATTTTTCCTTTAAACATTATAAAAAAATCATTAGTAGGTATCAAAGGATTGCAAATAATGTGTATAGTAAAACTGGATACTGAACATCATCTTTCATTGTGAATGTGCTGTTCCCCTTACAGTAAAAGAAATGAAACTGTATCTAAGCCTGAGTATGCTCAGACAAATTTGAGACTCTGTGAACTAGTGTGTTTGCCTTTTAAATTAAAAATACAATCTAATCAAATTCACTAACAGCATATGTTCCACTGGTTATTGTCAGGAGACCCAAATGCTAGACTTCGAGTTGGCAATGACTTGCTCTTTCACCTGAGGCAAATCATTCAGCCTCCCCGTATCTTAGTATCACCATCTGCAAAACAGCTCAAAAATACTGGTTACACGAAGCTAGAGGAAGGCGCCCACCTTTAATGACTGCAAAGTACAGAAGTTCAGAGAGGGCTGGAGGAATGTGCAGTACAAGTTCAATGTATTACTAGACACAAATCATTTGTACAGAAAGTGCATACACATGATTTATGTAGGAGGTACAAGAAAATTCTAAATTGTCATCTTCGTATTTCCCAGTGTGAAATTCGCACCAGGACAGAAAAGCTAAGGAAACTGCTTGGCTAATGGAAGACTGACTTTTCACTCAAATGAAAATCCTTTAGGTTCAGATATAGGAAATCTTTTTAATGTTGTTTCTCTATGAGTGCTAGCAAGGGTAAAGAGACATCTGAGACAAAGTCTATGTACAGTCACATTGCAATTTGTTTATGCAGTTACATACATCTCTCACAAAAAAAATAGAGTTTAAGAACTGTCATGAGCAATACTTTCTTTCAGAACTCTTGGCCAAAAGTTTAAAACCAAGTGGCCACATGCGTCTTAAAGCAGAATCTCACGACAGAACAAGCTTTCCTTCACAATGTTCCCTGCCGTAGATCCTTCAAAGAATATTTATTTCTTCTATAGGTAGTTTTAAGAAGGAATTCCATACATATAAAGAAAGCTGTGAACACAAGCATAGCAGTCTTTCCGAGACTAAAACCATGCTCAGGAACAGAATTAATCAGGTTACGTAACACTGTCGTCTGATGTTATCTATCAGTTTGGATTCTAAAGACTCCTGCAGGGCCTTCTGTTGATGGTTTGTCCATTACACATCTCATTTCCTTTAGCTGCTTCTAAACCATATCCGTATTTAAACCTCTGTAATTTCTACAAAACAGAAAAGATTATTTAACCTTTGTTCCTGCCCTTCTGTAGAGTAACAGGATAATAGCAGAACAGAAGACAGAAATGCTTTAAGTGAAAGTTCCATTTTTTCACTTAATTGAATCATTTTATAACAGTCCAGTGCCATTGGCACAAGTCCAAATAAAATGACTCAGTGATAGTAATGCAGCATCCCCAAGTAAGCTGAAGACATCATGTCAAGATACTTAAATGCAAAACTCATCCATTGTGAAGACACTTGTAACTCATTTTAGAAAGCTAATTACATCTGAATACGCTCCAAGGCAACGCTCAGCACTGGTTCATTGATACAAAACTAGCTGGTCATTTATTCTTTCCTGTGCTGCCATGTCTGGGGCCGTAGCAAGGGCAGGGCAATGGTGACACCCTCCCGAGTCGTCAGCAGACCCAGCAAGAAGGACCACAGACCTGTGTTAGGAGGTCGGGCAGGAGGTTGCAGCAACTCAAAGGAGATGGTAGTGGGGATGGTTGGGGCAGAATGTGCTTCTGTATGCAGGTAGACCTCCTACACACAGAAGCACAGACACCCCTAAGAGTCTTGCCTCCGCAGTGGCCTAGTACCCCAGCTCACTTCAGACTAGCTCAGGTGCCAACAGCAGCCTGTCCCTGGCAGGGCAAAGCTCAGCACAACCCAAATCATCGAACCTGGGAGTGGGTAAGACCTCAGGCTATCAGCTCTCTGTTGCTACAGTAACACTCCTGACTAGGGAAAGTGGTTAGGTAAAGTTAACTCAGCCCTGGCACTCACACATGGATTACAGAATCACAGAATGGTAGGGGTTGGAAGGGACCTCTGTGGGTCATCTTGTATCGCTTTCATGATCTTTTAAACCCCAAACCAAATTTAGCACAGAATCAGCAGGGCCTATTGCACTGTCCTTCATCCCTCCAGGTCTCTGTGTGAGTTAAAACAAACAGAGGCCGGATCTTGAAAAGGACATTGCACTCAGTCAACTTCAATCTTTTTTAACTAGCTATAGCAGTGTAAATCCCAGCATGAGCACGCTTATTCCAATTTCTTATTAACCATAATAAATCATATTATTAATATGATTTAAACTAGATCAGCGTAAACCTTGTTTAAACTCCTGTTTCTGAACTGTTACGGCTCTAACAAACGTGCAGCAAGGATTGTTTATTCAAGCTAATGCAACCTTCTTATGAAGGTGACAGCTGGGTCAGCTCAAAGGTACAAAACGTGCTTATAAAAAACTATTTCCCTTTTTCTACTTCTCTGTGCAATTCAGGCTTCTCAATAATGCATGTTTTCAAGTTCAGGTACCAAATGTAGGCTGCCTGCCCACTCACTTTAGACGAAGCCTTTCTTGTTTTCATGCCATGTAGAACTGCCTCTGTTTTGGCACCCTGCGTTCCTTGTGAAGAGTGGGACGCTGTGATAAATCCCACATCTTGATTCATTAAGAGGTAAACCGTATCTCAGTCTTCTCTCTCCTGTTTCTTCACAGGCTCTCATCACCTCCAAGTCAAAGCTGCACACCAGAACCCTAATGCTGGCAACTCCTCTTTTCAGCTCCAAGAAGTGGAGGAAAAGAAACTCTTACTTGATTCCTCCCCTCCCAAATCCTTCGCTTAGCTGGGTGCAAGTTTTATAGCCCCATCTTGTCAGGAAAGTAGGCTTACCATGTGCGTAACTTCCAGGCTCGACTACAGCATTTTAATCCTTTCCTAGCTGCCAGCACGACGGAGTTCCAGCCCTCCCTCCAGTCTGCCCAGTCGCCTACTGTGATTTAAACTGGTGGACCAGAGACCAAAGGATCTATGTCCCTCTCACTATCCCTACCTCCCTAGCCCTTTTTGATGTTTTTGAGCTGTTTCTCTCTCCAGCTTCTCCCCAGCTCTAAAGGTGTATTTTTAAATTAATTCTTAAATTTATTTTGAACAGGCAGAAGTAGTACATATTAACAAAGACAGCAGTACCTTTCTTTGAGTCTTTTTTTCATTCTGTCATTCATCTTTACTAATTGGTTTTGGTGCTTGAACTCCCTTTATTTCCCGTATCTTCTTGCATTTTACTTTCAGGGAATGTTGTAGAAAGGCAGGATTTAAGACTGAAATCTAGAGCCACAGAAGCCTGTAATAAAATTCTCCCTAACTCCAATGGAGCCAAGTTTTCTTCTTGAAAGTAAAAATTTTAGAATAACAGCCAAGCTATTTTGCAAAAAGAAGCCAATAGCAAAATTTTTCCTAACTCTAATGGAGCCAGGTTTTCATCCTGAAAGCAAGTATTTTAGAATAATAGCCAAACTACATTTTGCAAACATTTCAGTAAATTGGTGTATTACCTGATGCAGTTCAGGTCTAGCAAGGACAAATAGTAAGAAAAGTAACAAAGAACAGCGTGTGAAATAAAGCACTTGGGTTTGCTCCAGTACCATACTCCTGCCCTCCAAAAGTCACTCAACTTCGTGACAACTGACTTAAAAGGTAAAGTCACTTCTGAACGTACAGTAGAACGTCCATTAAATAGGTTTCTATAAAGTTAAAGTTGCATTTATTTCAAGACAAGATTTGTAGGAAAGGTTTAGGGGTTTTGCTGTAGTAAATGGAAATTGTTTTCTACAAGAGATGTGCAACATCTCACGCTGAACACACATCTGTGTATAAGCAGACACACACACACACACACACAAATTCACCTCTACGCAGCCTCACCGGAAGCCAATTTGAGATTCTAAGCAGGGTGTTACGGGGGGGATGGTCAGCTCAGGGGAGGGAACACCAGCCACCAAACAGGGGGGAGTAATCCTGCCCTGGACCAAGTCTGTTCCACCCCCGGACTCTATCAAGCAACCAGTGTCAGATTTGGTGCCGGCATGGAGAAGACAGAAGGGAAAGCGCTCACTTGCCTTTCAGCCATGGAATACGGAGCGTGTGTGGTTTAATGCCAACCTTTTCCAAACAGCTCCCTGTGTCTCTGAAACATTAACAGGGATTTACAGGAGTTCTCACACATGTTCAGATGTCAGCTGGCTTTGTTTGTCTACAGCCCAATTGTTCTTTTTGCTCTCACAGAGGCTGGGAATCAGTTGGTTTTGAAGCACTTTTTGCTCCTTTTTATTAAAGTCAACATAAAAGTATGAAAGGGGCTATCAATTTATTCCATATTCGCATTATATTTTACCTGCTTTTTTCTTAACAAGTACTCCATGTGTTTTCTATAAACTACAATTATTTGCAACAAAACTCTACCCGTTTTCCTCGCTATTCCCAGTGCTCCAGTGACTATCTTTACATGGATCTTTCACCCTAACCAGTATGGAAAAGAGACAGCAAACCCCCAGTTTTCAAAAAAAAATACGGAGTTTTCACTTTATTTCGTTACAGCAGTTCTCCTTCCCCTTCCCACCGCTCCGGCCCGCGACCTTTGGCAACACCGGCAACCCGAAATCCCACTTTCTCCTCCCTTGGCGGTTCCGAAAGGACTCTCCACCGCCGATGCTTGGTGTAGGCGTTACCTGCCCCCTCCTCAGACCCGGCTCTTTCGCCCAACCGGGACAAGCACGGCGATAAACACCCCGACCCCCCCCGACGCCACTCACCGCGCGTTCACCGCCCGCCTCGGGGCAGCACCTGCGGGCGAAGCCCACCCCCCCCGGGGCAGGGCGGCGGCGGGGCCGCGCACCCGCAGCCCTCCCCGCCCCGTCCCGTCCCCGCGCCCGGGCTCGGCGGGGCTTAGCGGGCGACGTCCTCCCCCGACTCTCCCCTCTCGCCGCCGGCGACCGGCGACACCTCCGACCGCCCCGCTCCTCCGGGCCCCCGCCTCCGCGCCGGCTTTGTGTGCGCGGTGGCTGTGGCGGCGCGGCCCCGCACCATGCCGCTCCGCGGGCGCCCCGCCGCGCTCCTGCCCCTTTGTCTGCTCTGCCTCCAGGCTGCGCTGCCGCCCCGCCACCACCGCGGCCGCTACGCCGGGTAAGTCCCCCCGCACCGCCGCCGCGCTCCCTCCGCTAACCACCCCCCCTCCCCCCGGCGTGTGCGGGCGCCGCATCCGGCTGCGGGCCGGCTGCCCGCTCGCTGCGGCTCAGCTGCAGCGCGCCCCGGCGCTGCTTGCCGCGGATGCCGTCCGGCTCTGCTAGGGATAGGAAGGATGCTGCCCGGGGGGGCGAAGAAAAGTTTTAGTGTCCTCGGAGAAAGAGAAACCGCGCTTGTACATGGGGCAAAAAAAAGTTTTAGAGAGGCTTCAGCGTGCTCCGAAGTGGATGGAGGTTTGTCTTTTCCTTTCGGGGACGATTTGAAGGGAACTTGAAATTGTTTTTTAAAACAGTTGAGCAACGTGCGGTCTTACTGAATGCAGGAAAAGCTCAGCCAATACGGGAATTGATTAACCTTACTGTGGGTGAAGACTTTTACACGTATTTCAATCTAGACTTTTTTTTTTCTTTTTTTTTTTTTTCATTTTAAGTTCAAACCTGTGTGGGAAAGGTTACGAAGTAGTAGTAAAAGGTGGTATCACTGCCAGCCTTTGCCTCTAAAGTGTCTGCTCTTTTTGCCTTGTTTAAAGACTTATTTTTAGCAAGTATTTAACAAAATGGATAGATTTATTATGCAAATGAAAAGACAGTAAAATCTAGGAGCATTAGAAGCCAGTGGCATCTTTTCACATACAGTATAAAATTCGTTCAAACTGACCGGCAAATTCCTCGGGATCAGCACACCTCCCTGTGGAAGCAGAAGCTGTATTATTCCTTCTGTTTTATTAAAGCAGCCAAGCCAGGCATGGAAATTCCACTACTAAAATGAAGTTTAAAAAAAAAAAACATTCCATGAGCTTCAAGTGTTTGGTAACGAGATATGAAGCCATTCACCCCTGGGTCACTGTTAGTGACAGAAAGTAGTTAAACAACTAACACCATCCCTGTTCAGTTCCTCAGCTCCCAGTACCTGTCTGCACTGCGAAACCAAACTGGCCACCACAGTCAGCAGCCCTCCTGGCAGTGCCAGAAGGGAACGGGACAGAAAACTAAACTGTGCTTTAAAGCTCGGGTCTTCTCAGAAGTTTTGTGCAGCAGGAGCACTGTTCTTGCTGTCTGGAGTCGGTTATACAGTCGCGGTCTCAGTAAGACCGAATTTTTTTAAATTCAGGATTGTATTCAATTTGTTTGCAGATGATATTGAGATGAATAACACATTCCCAGTGCTGGTCTGTAACTTTTTCTGAATGTTAGTTACATGACCTAACTACTGATCGATGTATGAGATGTCAAAATATACGTTCTAATATCCTCTAGGTTTAAGTGAGCTTCTTAATCTATTATCAAGTTGGTTAAAATAGAAAAAAATGCATGCAGATTCAAGTATTGTACCTCAGCTCATTTATTTGATTTACCAGCCATTCTTGATAAAGTTTTAAAGATAATTTGCTCGTTTAAGAGTTTTATGTGCCCTGCATGACATGTGAAAGACCCACCCAAGCTCTCCTTTTTGATCCCTGTCCTAGAAGCTTTCACGTGGAGTCCAGTCTAGTAAAATGAGACATCTCAGCAGATTCCGGAATTTGGGCAAGCACAACAAAAATCACTACTCATAAAAAAAAAAAAGGCTAGAGTTCATTATAAAGCTCTGGGTCAATAGGCAGTTGTAGAAGGAGGCCAAGATGCATTTACAAGCCTTGCTGAAAATGTGGTCACATTTGTAACAGAAACCAGAATGTGTACCACATGTGTAGCACAAAATGGAAGAATAACCTGGTAATTTTCCCACTCTACTAATCTTTTCCATTTCTACTATCCTGGCATTATTTGTGTCAATAAAAGGTGATGAAAAACTAGTTTGAAACAGGATGAAGGTTTCTTCAGAACTGTGAATATATCTTGTCCTTCTGAGGAATCTGTCATCAGCCCAGTGTCCTGGGCAGGATCATTTCATTTCCTCTGTGATTGATTAGAAACAGTTGAGCAGGTATTGCCATCACTACCGAACCTGGTCATCACTGAAGGGGAATATTTGTTTGGTAGCTTTTTTCGAGAAAGGCAGTCAAGAGGTGAATGTAGTTTTCTAATGTGCATCGTTAAGAGGGGCATCCCAACCACCTGACTTCGTTTTGTGCTAAGAAATGTGTGTCAATCCTTGTCATTTCTATTACCATATAGGGGAAAGGTAGAAATATAATCAGGGCAAAAGAATGAGAGGAAAAAAAACCAAAGAAGCAATGGAAAACACATCTTATAAACTCAGGCCAGCACTAGGAGACATGGAGCAATTGTAGCACTTGAGCTGAGGACTCTGACATAAGAGTGTTAGTTGGTATTGCACATGTTTCTCCAAACTAACTTCTCCAGACTGTGTTCAGAGCAGGCCAGGTATGCCATATGGACACATCTTTAGGCAAATGCATTCCAGATGCCTTTGGGAAGTCTCAGCAAAGAGGCAGCAACTCTCATGCCCACTGAGTTCTTGCAAAGACTGAGGAACAGTTACACACCTGCCTTCTGCTGCCTCACACAACACGCGGGAGTTCAGCCTGCCTCTGTGCTCTTGTGCCGGCAGGAATTCAGGAGGAGCTTGGAGCTGCTGCCTTTGCCTCTGAAAGACACTGCTAATCAGGTACCCGGCAGCAAACTCAGAACTGTACTCACACACGCACATTTCTGCTTCGCCCGTTTGCGTACTCTGCCCAAAGGTCGCAGGGGAGATATGCAAGGTGGGGGACACTTCAGGGCTTGGACAGAGTAGATGTGATATATTCAAGAGGATTTTTCAGCAGACCATTACCAGAAGTTCAAACAGGGACAACAAGGGTAACCAAATGTATGGAATGTTTTAAGTGCCTGAAATAACCAAGCAAGCGAGGACTCTTTGATCTCTAATAGAAACAAGGCCTAAGAGATATCTACAGGCTTTGAGTGACATGGAGGTGGTGCATAGAGATCAGTTGTTCACTGTTTCTGCAGTTACAAGAAGTAGGAGGCATAAAACAAATCTAGTAAGAAACAGATTGAAAAGAAACTTTTTCACCCCACAGGTGTGAGACCTGTGGAAATCCTTGCCGAAGGATGTGAAATGTTTACAAGGGTTCACTTGACAGGTCCATGGAAGGGTGAGTTGCTAGGTATACTGCTGAAATGATATCCAGCCCAGGAGATCACTGCATCAAAAGTAACTGTAGGATGGGAGAGTACTTAGTGGTAATATCATACGCTTTTGTTACTCCGCCTTGGGTAGTTGTCTTTTGACAGCTTCCTAGAGTAGGGTACTGGAACAGATGGGCTTTGAGAGATCGGGTTTTTGACCAAATGCAGCAATCTTCCTGCTCTTAGGAAGCCTATGAAGAAGGAGATGGCTTCCCATTAGCAGGTCAAGATTTCTTAGGACAAAAAGCATCACTCTCCTCTGTTCTTTAAAAATCACTACTAAGATCTTTTTACTCCAGCTCACCTACCTCCACGTGTACGTGGCGGTTGGGCACGTTCCCACCATTTTCCACCCTTCTTCCAGAGCATTTTTGGAAGTGTGCCTCATCTCACCTCTGCTCTCACCTCAAATAACCAAACGCAGGCAAAGCCTGAAGAAAACCTGGCCAGTTCTTCACTAAGGTGTTTGCTGGAGATTTTGGAGTCTTTTTAAATATTGGATTGAGATGTTAAGTCCTCCAAGATATTATTCTTCTGTGGGTTGCAGTGCTGCACATAATTGTCATTTCTCTTGGTTGGGTGAAGGCTATGGTACATGCTTACATTATTGTGTGACAACCATGTAAAATAATCTGGGAGTGATGTTGAGGTGGATAACCAGGAAAATGAAAACAGTAAAGAAATGTTCTGTAATCCAAGATACAATATGCTGCAGCTACTGGGACATCGCATCCTGATAACTGCATAAGCCAACTGTTCATGTAGATAAGCACAGATACCAAATCTGAAAGCATTCAGCAAATTTCAAGTATTTTAATGCCCGCTAATATCCCTTCATACCACAGCTGAGCGCTTCTGATCCCACAATACCTTACACACAATAGCTGGCAATTGTTCTGTCTCATGGAAAAAACACATGGGACTGTGACGAAAATGAGTTGCTGAGGGAATTGAGAAGTGGAAAGGAACTCCTTCTGTGCTATAACCCTCTGCAGATTTTTTTCCAAATGTTTCAATCAGGGACTAAAAGGTCTGCTTTGCCATGTAAAAAAAGTTCTTTCTCTCTGCTGCTCAGCTCTCCTTCCGCACTCCCCAGTCAAAGTAAAATGTCATACACACAACTGGCAAAAAAAGCATTTGGAAAGCACGCCACCAGCATTACATGGAAGTTAATAGTACTCATTCACATGAAAACCACACTTAGTGCTTCTCTGGATGGTATTAGGGAGCTTTTGAAAGGTGAAAAGCTGTGAGCAAAACAGCTTACAACAAACAATTTTAAGTATCCTATTTTCTAATAATCAATAATTCTTTAATCAAAGCACCAGTGATTCCTAATAAGAGCACAGATCAGTGAAATCCACAACAGCTCTGGGACCTCTATACCCATTCTTGTCCCAACACCGCAACTCTAATTTTGTGCTTTCTCATCACCTGATATTCCCCCTGCACAATATCATTTATGTTCTTCTAGAGGAAAAAAAAACTACTGCCAAGTTTTGATTCCTTTTCTCCTCTAAGTCCAGCCATGATAAATTTACCTTTTTAAGACTCTCTGCCCTCCTCATTATAAATGAGAAATATGAAGTGTTTCACTTGCTCTTTCTTTCCCTTTTTTACGTTTTAAGAAAAAATAATAATTGGAACAGCAGTGCACATCCACATTACCCAGGTGAAGTGAATGCCAGGCAAGGAGGCTCCCAGTTCATCATGGCTGTGTCTAAACTGATCTCCAGGTTCGTGTCACCACGGGAGCCTGGTCCTGTACTTGTCCAAATTGGGAGCCCACTGAGTGGTGGTGTGGTTGCTGTCTGGCCTCTGCAGGTGGAAGAAAGGGGCAGAAAGTATGGGGAGTAAGGGAAGACATAAAAAATCAGGACATGAGCAAAGCTTGCACACATACTTGGGTGTTGCCTTCGTTGGCGTGGCGACCTGGTTCAGGGACGGCTCGGTGACCCACCCCTCGGCCGCTCGGGTCATCAGCACGCGGACACCAATGTGGTGGACGGCAAATGGCGTTTATTGATAAATAACACAGCGTTCTATAGCCTAGGTTTACAGCATCACTTCCGTCTGCTTACTTCACGGGTTAAACGCTATTGGCTATTAGGAGAGGGGGGGGACACTACCTTTCCGTACAGCGCGACATCTTCAGACCGCCAAGCCTTAACTACCCACATTTCCCCCCTCCTTATGCTTAACTAAATAGGCTAATATGAAATATAAAGTTGTAATACTTAACTTAACTTAACTTAGTATTTAACTTAAGACTTAAACTTAATATTATGTTAGACTTAACCTTAATTAATCTTAACTATAACTTAAAAATATAAATATTAAGATCTTACGATAACAAATATAAGGCGCCTTGAACAAATGCATTTGTAAATTAGCTAAAATATAATCTTAAAATATATATAATATAATTTTAGAATACAATCTTAAAGTCTTAAAAATTCTATCGATATTCTTATTTTATATTTATTCTATATTTTACATTATATTTATAGTTTTAAAAAGTATATGCTATAAACCTGAAAAAGTATAAGGCACAGTAAACAGGTAAAAGTTGAGGTAAATTTTTAGGAAAACACTGGGTAGGTACATTTTTAGAGCAGCTGACGGTGTTCTACGAACATGATGTTAACTTTCTCCAATCGACTCTTGACGAACGACACGATTCCATTCAGTATACAGGGTCCAAAAATTAGTGCTATTACAATCATCGCAATTGGTCCTATCAAGGTGGATAGCAGGGTGGTTAACCATGGCGAATGGTTAAACCACGATTCGAACCAGCCTTGTTGGGCTTCTTTGTCTCTTTTTCTTGACCCTCTCTAAGTTTGGCCATGGTGTCTCTGACTACTCCGGTGTGATCAGCATAAAAACAGCATTCTTCCCCTAATGCAGCGCAGAGTCCTCCCTGTCGTAGGAAAAGAATATCCATTCCCCTTCTATTTTGTAACACAACTTCTGATAGTGAGGTTAAGGACTTTTCTAATGCCATGATTGATTTTTCTATTCGCTCCAGGTCTTCGTCTACAGCAGCTCTTAGGGAGCTGAAACCTTCTTGTTGTATGAGAGATGCAATTCCTGTTCCAGCCCCTATCGTTCCCACACCTAATAAGGTGGCTATTGTGATAGCAGTGATGGGTTCCCTTTTTGTAATGCGGTGTTTTTCCGCATTCCAATAGTTATAGATTGTTTTTTCTTCATGATATAAGATTCTTGGAACAATAATGTCTTGAACACAGTACTCATTGGAAGGATTAAACACTGCCAGAGATATGCATGGAGTAAGGCCCGTTTTGGAACAGATCCATTGAGCTCCTTCAGAGGGAATAACCCATTTTTCTTTGGTTTTTCCCACTGTGGATGAGACAGAACTACAGAGCTTTCGTTTTTGTCCCCACACATTGCCTATACAGGTCCCAGATCCAGAAACATATTGCATGGTTATCCTCTTTTTCTTCTCTCCCCAAGAACACTGAAGTGGTATGGATCGGGTGTCTAGGCTATATGTTGTGTTTACCCCTATAGCCTCACAAAAAGGGGGTTTCACGTCATAGCACAACCAACAGTGTGCAGTTAGTTTTGGGTTGGTTTGGTTCAAGGTGTCATAGGTAGCTCGCATTAGTTTCCATAAGGGGGGTTCCCTCGTCCCATCGAGGGAGGATATTACATCACTTTGGGTGGTCTCCAGGGGGCTAGCAGTTATCTGTGGTCCACTAACAATTGGATTGGGGCCAATTCCATGAGGAGGGTTTTTTATTATTTCCTCCTTCCTTATATGTATCAATCCACCTCGATCTTGTCCTGGTTCCCAATACCTAATTCCCCAAGTTCTTCCCGTTACCCATCTTGAGTCTTCTGGATGAATTACTTGGAGGATTATAGCGTCACAATTACTGTACCCTACAGATCCTCCAGACCAATCAAGTCGTGGATGTTTGCAACCTAGTGGTCCCCATGTTGTCGTTAAATATTTGTCTGGGATTGGGGGTGTCCAAGCGGAAGCGATAGTGACACAGTCCCAATATGCGCAATAATATTGATTAGGAGAATTACAATATCCCTTTCCTGGGTTAGATTGTGGACATAAGTAATAGGGCCGCTGGTTTAGGCAGGGCTGTATGGGTGCTAATTCACACAGGTGAGCAGCAAATCTAGGAGGTCCTGCTGTTATGACTTCCCTTACTACTCGACCATTTACAAGGTTCCGTAGGACCCACCTATATGGCTGATGGTGATGGTAACTTGATTCTGCCTGTCCTGTAGTGACAAGCTCCAAGATTAGGATCACACAAGGGCATCGTAGCCCCCCTTTGCGGACGCTATTCTGCCGTTGTCTGGATTCTGTCCGTGAGGAGGTTTCAGGCTCGGACAGGACGTTTGCCGACTTGTCGTCTTCTCTTGTCACCGGGGTGTACGGGTTACGGGGGTGTCCGATGATCCGGTCCTTCACAAGGGATTCCATCCTCCTTGCTAGTCCGGGAGCGTCCTCCCCGCCGGGCTGGTCCTGCCGCTCCGGCCGCCGTTCACCCGATTCCAGGCGAGTCTTTCCCGGGTTTCGGCACCACTTGTCACCTTCGTTGGCGTGGCGACCTGGTTCAGGGACGGCTCGGCGACCCACCCCTCGGCCGCTCGGGTCATCAGCACGCAGACACCAATGTGGTGGACGGCAAATGGCGTTTATTGATAAATAACACAGCGTTCTATAGCCTAGGTTTACAGCATCACTTCCGTCTGCTTACTTCACGGGTTAAACGCTATTGGCTATTAGGAGGGGGGGGGACACTACCTTTCCGTACAGCGCGACATCTTCAGACCGCCAAGCCTTAACTACCCACACTTGGGAGATCTGAACCTTTCCTAGGTTTTTTACACTAGGTGCAACCTATGGTCTTCTGGTAAGAATGATTCTTTGGGAAGTGGAAAACCAATTCCAGTAAACATTTACACTTTCCTCATTTTTAAAAGTATATATGTTACGGATGGGATGGTAGTGTATTATTACAGAAAATTCATGTTCAGGCTTGGTTTTGAGTCCAACAATTAGGTTCTGCAAAAAACGGGATACATTTAAGGTGTACTTAAACAAAGATACTTATAAAAAAAGATAATTCACATGTCAAATCCATGTAGAACTTCATGGAAATAAGCAGGCGAAGAAGTACAACTCTTCCTAGGGCTTCTGGTACTCATTGCGGTGAACTCCAAAGCTCCCAGTTCTACACCACACCCACTTCCAACTGCTGCTGCTGTGAATTCACTCTCCCAGAGTCACTCATGGGCTTTTTAAAAGGAAGTTCTCAACTCTGAATGTTTTGTACAGGACTTTAACAAGCACTTAACAGGGGACAGACACTATATAAATTACGCACATGCTGATTTTTTTTTATCTAATAAATTGGAATCTAAAATATGTGAGCAACTCCCATGAAAGACAGTGGAACTGAATTGTAGTGCAGAAGGAAAATCATGGTTCTGGAAGGAGAAAATTTGAAAAAAGAAAGCTAAGAATCTGCTTTTCTTGAATACATTGCTAGTAATTTGTAGGGAACTCTAATTTCATACATTGCATAGGACTGTATCCCACACTGCACAATAAACAGGATCCTGAGGTCTCCTGAAATTCTAATATCTGTAAAAATGTAATCTGTATGTCTGGAACGGCCGTGCATGGTCAAAATGCCATAGGAAGCATTTATTGCTTTATCCGGTTGAAGGTGAATGGCCACTATTAATCGTTTCTCACTACCTCTAGGAGGTAAACTCTGTCATCTGTTTCGCTGAATTGTCCTTCACTTATCTTTTCTCCTTAATTTTACCTCTGAATACGTAACAGAAAAAGTACTCCCTCTTCTGTTGTAGAACACAGTGTTTAGCAGTGCACTGTGTGCAGAATGTTCAGGCAGAAGTCAAGAAAGAAACAGATCTGTTGATCATTGGGCATCTGTTCAGTAGTTCTGTAAGCAAAACCCGTTGCGAGTATACATATAGCAGTAAAAACTGGAGACAAGGCAGTGTAGTTCACCACTCAGTATTTTTACTGTTCAAGCAGCATGACTTGTTTCACTCCCAGGCAGAAGATAAGGAGAATTTTTCTGCAGTTTGACCCTCTACACCAAAAAAAATTAAAATAAACAGCATTGTGACTATCCCCTGCCCCCGTAGCTTACATATTTATGCTCTTAGTATTATTTTTTCATGCAGAAAACAACTTACAGTGAAACCTGTACTCTCTGTTCTGTTTGCAATGATAAGCAGGTTTGGTTGCAAAATGAGAACCAATAATTACGATTATACATTAGACCTCTCTCTGCAAACTCTGCTGCAGGCGAAACTGCTTGCAGAACTGAACAGGACTTTTGCTGGTCTCTGATTTGCAGGAGCAGACCTACAATCAGCAAACTTCTGGAGACAATTAAGCCCAATCCTATTTTTTTTCAGTAAATTTTGATTCTGATTTAAAGGCTTTGTTTACATGGTTGAGTACAAAGATACGGTTCTGATTTGATATTGGTGTTACAGCAAAACCTGTATGGATTTTCAGGGTGCTACTAATTTACACCTCAGTGTATCAGTTCAGAATCAGACCTTAAACTGACACCGATTATGAGGAAGGCATCTGCAAAGAAAATTCTGAAACTGCTTTTTGTGCAAGGCGCCTGAGGGTAGGTGAGCCAAAGTACTCTGAGTTGAAAAGATAGACCAGCAAATGGATGGAGACGATATATTCCAGTTTTTCTAATACTTTGCACCTTTGAGCTTGCCAAATGAGGAGGAAGACCAAGGACCTCACTGCTTTCTTGTGAAACCAAAAGCCAGGCGTTGCTCGTCACCCAGGAGGAGCGAGGATGCCTCGTCTTTGGGCTGGGTGCTGCCACAGGCTGGCTTACCGCAGCAAGCAGTGAGCCTGAACCTGTTCCTCCTGCCAGTGTCCGCTTTGTGCAGCCTGAATGCTCTGGAGAGCAAGGTTCTGCAGAGCTCCCTCTTCTCCTGGGGAACGATGAGACTTGCACATGTGCTTATCTAAAGAGAAGCCACACCATAAAGTTACCAGGCAAAGCAATACACGAAACAAACAGCACTTGCTAAGGAGATGATGTTCTAGACTGCTTGCATACACCCATGAAAAAAAACAGAAGTATCTTACCAAATCCAGATGTTTTTTATTTTCTTTATGTTCTGCAGCTCAGTTAAGGCCTCTGTACAGGGGAGGCTACCAAAGTACCACCTTGAAAATGAGTTTGTAGGGGGTTTATTACAGTCAGGTTATTCTAAGAAAAACATACTATTTCTTATATCATACTGTATTTCAGATACCTTCAGGAGTGTAATGATACAGTTTGCAGCACCTCATGGCTGACTCGGAGAAAAAGAAGATCATTTTATTTTTAATTTAGATTTTTGTGTTGCATTTGGAGAATAACTCATGATTACAATGTCCTGCAGGTTTTCAGGTAAGCAGCATAAAAGGTGGTACAACTTAAATACAAGACAATGTAACAGCTTGTTAGGCCAGAAGACTAGAAGACTTTTTTTTTTGAGGGACAGGTAGCATACATGATAAAACTATAGTCTGTAGACAGATTTTAAATGTGAATGTTTTGGCCATTTTCATTTTTTTTCTCCCAAAGCACAGAAGGTGTTAACTTAGTTGAAATAAATGCACAGATTAATGCATTAAAGTCAGGCATTGGATTATAAAAGTATGGGATAGGACCCTGAAGGAAAGTCAAGCCTCGAGGACAGATGTGAGAAATGACTTTAGCAGTCCTGATGAAAAACTTGTGCACTCTTTGCTTTGCTCCACCATACTCCTGCCAAGGTAACCACCAGATGCAGTGCAGTGGTGCAGCCAAGCCCTGCTAAGCCCTGCTAATGGCCGGCTGCTGCCAGGGCAGGCAGTGGTGCTCCAGCTGCTCCAGACGTGCAGCTGCTGCTCAGGGACTGGCACTCCTCTGCCTGCAGCAAGCCAATTCCAGGAGCAAAGAGAGTAAAAAAGCACTTTTCCCCTCTTTTTTTTTTTTTTCTGAACTGACTCTCAGCTTGTCGGGCTGTGATCTGGCTGCTGCAGAGCCTCTGGGGTGTTGGTGTTGGCACGGGGAAGGTGCGGGAGTGGCTGGTTTTTCAGTACCTGCCTGCATACCTTGAGCCTCTCAGTTTCCCTGTGTACATGTGCATTGGAGACAGTTGTGTGAAACCAGTTAATTCCAGGTGTGAACTCCAAGGAGCACACCATGGTTTTACCTTGGCAGAATTTGGCTTCCTGATCAGTCCTGACTGCCAAATTCCTGTCCAGACTGATGTCATTGGAACAATCCCAAATGAGCGTTTCAGACTTGCAGAGAGAATAGCGGGATGCTTATTTTCAAATAAGCACCTTCCTAAAAGTGCAAAAACAAAGAAAAAGTTAAGCTTGGTACTAGCCATCATCACACATGGGTTTTTGAAGCAAAGGGACTTCATCGTTCCTAAGTCTGAAGAACCTTTAAGTCCTCCTTTGTGTAACAGACAAGACTGACATGATAGTGTCTACAGAAAAACAAGCTCTATACTTATTAAATTGGTTGGTGTTACGCAGACAATAGCTGTATTTGTCAAGGAAAGAGGGAAGGCATTTAAATAAGGACGTTTTATTAAGAACTCCGCCTGTTTTCTCATGGTGCAGCTTCAACAGGGACATAAACCTTGGGCTCACTTGAACTGTATAGAAGAGGCAGCCAGGAACATACTCGGCCTAAAATTCATACCAGATAACAAACGGCACCATGTAAGCACACTGCCAAGTCTGGGCTCATGTCTTTGCCGGCAGTACACGCTGGAAGCATACCCTGTGGCACAGAGACAGCACGTTGTGTCTTTATCCTACTCTGTTGTCAACAGGCTGGATCCCTGATCCATCTGCCTGTGGTAGTGACAATGCTAGAAAATATACATGGAGATTGTTAATAGAACACACAGTCTAAGTAATTTGCTTTCTTTGTGAAAAATTACATAGTTTCACCTTCAGTCTGTTCAGCTGAGGTTCTTTTGGTTTGCTTTTACTAAAAGCAGCTATCTTAGTTTTGATACAGTCTTAAACCCGTGGCCTATTCAAAAGAGCTTCAGAGGAAATCAAAGCAGTGGAGTATAAAGGGTAAAAGCTTTTATATTCAATATCCAGCATGAAAATAATTCCTGATGTGTTTTCTGAGGTCTAGCCTAGAATTGTAACTGCAGTGAAATATGTAATTATGCAGGTTTTGATCCCTATGGGAAGAGTTGTTTCTGTTCAACACAAAGTCATCCTGGCTCCATCCGAAGCAGCTGCAAGGAGCGGGACCAGGGCTCCTCTACTCAGCAGACGGGCAGCCACGTCTTGTGAGGAGCCCTTCCTGCTTGACATGGTCTATGCAGTGTCTGAGCACATTTGGTGGATTGTGTCTCTTGGAGGCCCCAGGCAAAGAAACATCACCTGGTCATCAACATCAACGTCTGTCAGAAAGACACATGACAAAGATGCTGACCTGCTCTTGATGGGCGGTTCTGGGCCAACAAGAAGACATAAATGTGGGTATTTCAGGCTCAAATTTAGTGAAGGAGGACTTGGGGGCTTCAACCTTTCCTCCGCTCTACAATGTACGCTGTTTTATCACATGAGGTAGTTACATTTTTGAAAGCCTTGTTTCTAGCCTCACCTGCCAAAAATATATATCAAATTAGGAAATAGGTGTTTGGTGAGTTCAGGTGCTTTTGCAGTTTAGAAGCAGGTTAGCAGGTGTCACAGACCTGGAGACTTTAGGACCATCAGTGTCTCACTCTAGCATCCAGGCCCTCCATGTATACTTAGTTCTTAGCCAGTGGGCAGCATGCAGCCCACTGGTGTGTTATTTTTGCTGTGTCCATCCTTCTTTCCTCGGACCTATAGTGACTTCTCCATAAGACAAATGGCGTTTTTTGGCTGTATAATGAGCAATGGACTCAGGCACCCATAAAGTCTGGTAGTCAGCACCGGCTGCCCCTGCCTACATCACCCACAAATGGATGGGAAAATAGTACAAAACGATAGAAAGATTAATTAGCTTAAGCCTCTGGGAATGGAGCAATAAAGCCAGTCACCTACATGGCAAGGAGTCAGTATAGGTTAGTGCCAGGGACCAGGAAAACCTGATCTTTTGCTTCTGCTAAATAAAACTGGAAGAGTGATGAGAAAACCTGCAGATTTTACCTTGTCAGACCAGATCAGTCCTACCAATCTGCAGACAGAGTGCCATGAGTTCAGGGTACAGAATTATAGAGAACAAGGGATCCACACTGTGCTCTGTGAAATCTGATCTTTACGCATTGTTTTTCTTTAATCCAGCATCCATTATCTCTGCTGAAAAAACACACGTGAGCTTTTATGTATGGCAACTGCGCTGAGGGAGGTCTTTGAATTAGAAGGCATTTGCCTGCAGAGCCTGCAGCAAGTCACACCAGCACAGTTATACTGGAAAAAAATAAGCAAACAGAAGACAAAAAGCGTTCTCCTGGATGGTTGAAGAGGACAGGTCCATGAAAACTAGGAGGTCTGAGGAAAGAGGTTTCTAATATTCAGGTGTATTTACTGTGAAGGGACATTAACCGAGGGAAGTGAGAAAGAACATTTTAAAGGTTTGTTCTACAGGCAACGGATCTACGTGATTTCAGTTATCTTGTTAGATCTAATGAAATACAGTCTTAAATGTGGACTAGCTAATAACTGGCCAATAAAAATGCTAATTAATCATTCTGTTAAAACATGTAAAATAAACAAAAAAAGGACTGTATGCAGGAGAAAAATACAGGGATCTCACTGGGAGGACCAGTTTCACAGCAGCCAATGGAAAACTTAATTATTAGGGTGTAGTTAGCAACTGAAAGTCCCTCTGGCCCCACTGGAAAACATTCCTTTTTTCAGGAGAAAAAATATCACAAACTTCACGCAAACAAAGAAGGCATTTTTAAATTAGTTGTGTAAAGAACTTTGCTGCTTAGAAGGATAAATAAATGGGTGAATTTAAGGTAATATTTTTAAAGTTACCAAATTGCATGCAGAGTATTTATTTTTAAACTGCATGGCTATAAAACACCAGATGTTGTACAATGAAGTAATGTCAGAAGAAGACTGGAATCTGTTGTCTATGAGGAACAGGCACATGCTTGCTTTTAGCAGCGACGTCTTGCTCATAAAACAAGGTTTGCTTTTAGTGCGGGGACACCAAACACTCTTCACTGCATTCAAGACTTGTGTCCTCATTGCCTGTGGGGTTTTGTTGTTTTAAGCTCAATGATTACTCATGTGAAGCAGGGAAGGGGGAGTTTAAAATTAGAGTTTACAGTGGAAGAAGTAAGAGCTGTTTTATCTTATGATAGGGATTAACCAAAGGAAACATTGCCCGTTGGATGAGCATGGCAGCCAAAGCTGAGAGGCCTTTGCCGTTCTGGCCACGATGTATGGCGTAGGTCACTCCACTCTCTATTTTACAAAAGAAAAGTTGAAGTACGACAAAAAGATATATTTTTCATTTGAGATGGAAAAAACAAAGTCCTGATATAAATGCATAGTATTGCCTCATATATTGTGCTGCTTCTTGCATAATAGAATTTTTTGGCAGCTTATTCATAGCCATGTAGCATGCCAACTCCATTTTCCATGAAAGTTTATGTAAGGATGGCTGGGTACAAAAACAGTAGAACAAGAAAAAAGCTGCAGAAATACAGAGCTGACAATTTAATAATTTTGTACAGCTCTAAAATTGTGTGGTATTAATTCACATAACAGATCAAATGTAGCTCAGTGTGCACATGTTTTGCACATCATAGCTTTATATACTGAAATAATTGCAAATAGAAATTAATTCACTTTATGAATTTATCTCAGTGTACAATGTAAAAAAGTTAATTTCAATTCTAAGTGTGTATTCATATAAAAGCAGAGAATGTGATTTTATCCAGATTTTTTAAAATTACCTAACAATAAAAATAAACACAGCTGTGTATCTAGATTCCGATTTTAATGTTTGGTGGACGTGTACTGTTGCTGCTAATTTCAGAAAAAAACCCTTCATTTTGTAATTTTACTAAATTCCCACTCCCTCAGGCATATCAAAGCAGCTGTCCCCTTCTAGGACAAAATAGAGCGCAAGGCTGAATCATGGAATCATAGAATGGAGGTTCAATATTGATCACAGGTTTCAAAATTTGTTCACTCAAGATAGCATAAGGCTATACAAACATTATATATTTCTTCAGGTGAAATTTCATCTCACTTTTCTAGTCCATTTCAGTCAAATTGAGCTACATCCTATTTATCTACCAAAAACTCAGCAAAATTAAATAGACCAGCCAGATCTTTCCCTTTCGTTACTCCAGCATTTCACCTTTAGAAGGGGAGCAAGTACATCAGAGGCTCTATCAGATAAAATCACTGGGTGCTACCGCAGCAGAAGCAAATTTTTCATGAAAATGCTACTTGGGGGATATATCTTGGCAAGCAACAGCTCCCTGATGGAAATAGCATTTGGCATCAAAAGTTCTTTCACAGAAGGCCTAGGTACATGGTTTCTCAGCTGTCGTTTTCAAAGGACCTTTCCTTTTGCTGGCTGTGCAGGTGCTGAGCTGAGATTACAGCCTGCTGTGTAAAAACCTGCTCCTTTTGCTCGTACCTCCTCGTAAACAGCCTGCAGAGCCATTGTGGGCAGGGGCTGGCATTTTACCACCTGCTGGATCAGCAGATAACGCCGGGTCTTTGTTGTCTTGAGTCTGCAGCATAATCAAGTAATAGCAGTTTCAGCTCTAACACAGTTCTTTCAGACAGTGGATTCAGCTGGTGTGATAAATAGCAGTCTCCTACTGGTGAAAATAAACTTAACAATTTTTTATTAATATGAATCCTTTCAATTTAGGGATTTGTTTTCAGTTGGACAGAAGGCAACAAATGCTGTACAAAACTGCTTATAAGCATGGAGATTATTTAAGGAGCTTGCAGCTTTCTGGCATTTCATTTTTTTTTTGTGAACTATAATATATAACTAGCAGGAAGGAACTTAAATTGCATTTACGAAATAAATTTGTGGTTTCATCAAACATTAACACACAAAGCTCCGTTTCTTAGCATATTGAGTTGATATGAGCAAGGCGATACCTGAGTGCCAGACTCTCCTGACAGCCTCTGAACTCAGTATCTTATTCTCCTGTATCTGTTTGGACTTTCTTGGTTTATTTGCTTGGTGTTAGTAGTTTTCTGGATGTGAGAGCTGGAAATTATGATCAATTAAGAGACAAGTAAGCAGGATGTCATAAACAGTAAGTCTAAGAGACATTATCTACCCTGTTCATTTCAGCCCAAGGTAACTCACATCCTGGATGAAGTTGATAGCAATGGATGAAGTTGATAGCAATGTCCTTTTTCACTAAAAATTAAGTGTATATTTTTATACATTCACATAAATATATGCAAGAACATTTCTGAAATGGGAAAGACATCCATTATACCTCCAAACCTGTTAAGTCAAAGCAACATACACAAAGGTAACCGTCTTTCATACAGAAAGTATGAATAGCATGATGTCATTCAGCAAGGTAGACTAAACAATCTGTCTTTTTTAGATAAAAGCTATAAAACCTTTAGAAACATTTACTGTATCAGGTATCTGATGAAAATTACAGTAATAAATCTGAGATGTTTTAGAAACCGTATTCCCAGGACAATTACAGAATGCCCTAGGCATTTGCTGTCTGCCTGCTGTTAGGCAGAACATGTTTGCACCAACTTTCGCAGCATGGAGTGTTTTCTTCTGAGAGCACAGCAGTGAATTGTCTAAACAAAATGAATGACATAAAATCTCAAACAGAGACTTCGGTGTTTCAGTGACAAAGACATAATGCCTAAAGAAGATCTCTGCATTTGTGGTTTTTCTTGGTTTAGCAATCTAGATTCCAGATTGATGTTTAAATGAAGAACCAGTGCAGTAAATGCTTTTTAACAATCAAACAATAAACAAATGTAAAGGCATGTCTCAGGAAATCAGCTGTAGGTTGTTATAACAGTGCACGTAACTTCTGCTTACTACCACAGCTGCCGCATGGCTCCAGCACGGGGAATGGCACTAATAGGATTTGCTGTGCGTTGTCACCAGGCTGAGTTTTTCACAGCAGCCCCTTCACCATCTTCCATGCCTTCTCCCAGTGGAAGAGCCAAACTCATCAAGACGCATTCAGCTTGAGTAGCCCAAGCCAGAACTCTGTTGTAACCACGTCTTGAACTTCAAAAACAGAGTTGCTGCTTTGCCAGTTGGAGTTTTGGGAGGGCAGCCAAGGTACTGCAAGGCAGTTTTGGTGGAGTTACAGCAAGGAAATCAGAATCCAGCCAAAAATGTGTGCTTCTTAATTTGAGGAAAAAGTGATTACCAGGCAAATAGGTGAGATTTTCACAAGTTTCGGTTCAGAGCATTAAGCCTTTTTTTACCTGAGTGGAAGCAAAAACTTAGCATTTAACAAGAGCTCTGGCTTTTTTTCTTTAGCAGAGCTCCCACAAAGTAGATTACGTTTCTTTTCTTGGTACCGTAAGGGACTCCCAAACCCTACTACATTAATTCTCTGCTCAAACAATGTTTTTCAAGTCACACTTTTCCTTCAGGCTTACAGCTTTGTTGTTCCTTTAGATAAATGAATAACACTACCACCTTATTTTCTGATTTTTTTAGTTACATATTGAATTGCTAGGGAAAAATGCAGACATTGATTCAGGAACCTGAATAATTCTGCGGAATATTGGCTCAGGAAGTTCATGCTTTTGACAGTTGATACTAAACAAGCTGTTTTCTCCAAAAGATACAAAATTCTCCAAAGTGAATGAAACTATCATGTATTTTAATTCATGTTGTGACCAGAATTTCCCAACCTCACCCTGCATTTCTACACAAACACTTGTATTATCTAGCCATAAATTGACTTTATTAAATTAAATTAAATAAGAAACTCCATACTCCATGTTACAAACATTTCTCCATAAATTAAGTCATATTGGTAACAGATTCTGAGCCTAAGTCAGTCTGAAGCACTTGAAATAGTAAGATGAACTATTTAAAATGTCTTTTTTTTGTGTTTTAAATTGGTAAAAAAGATTTGCAACCTTTTGTTTTAAAAAAAAAGAAGAAGAGCTCTTAGATATGCCAGTAGTGACCACAGTACCTCACATCAGATTGTGAATGTTTTATGCTGTCCTTTTGGGATATCATTCACAGGACCCATAAGCAAAGAATCCATAAAGGAAAGAGAGTCTTCCAGGCATGAGATATCTGGTTCTTTGCCAGCCTACACAGACTTTATGTTGCCGGCGTTAAACTGGGCCTTTGAGTTTGCCACTTGCTTTAACTGACGGGCTGTCTGGACTGCCATGTGTTCCTGGTTGTGGTAGCTTTAACATTTAATGTTTAGGCTTATTCCCCTCCCTACTCTCTTGAGAGGATTTCCACACAGGTACAACTTCACACTCAACCCTAGTATTTAGGGCTTACAACCTTGGCCCTCTAAGCCTCTAAATATGCATTTCTAATTGGTTTTCTAGTGACTGGGACTAATTTACAGTACTACAAGAATTATGATCCTGAATATTCCTCTGCATCACCAAGTTCTACACTTGCAGACATTCAAAACAATCAATTAGAAGATTTCCGAACCACAAGACCATTGATACATCCAATGACTGCTCAGAAACTTCTCAGTCGCTTACTTTATTAAACTAAGTCTGAAGTTTACATAATAGTTTGTAGCTTGGTGTCAGGCTCAATTATCAGAAATCTGTTACTGGAGGAAGTCAGCTGGAGGGATTGTGTTTGTTAGTTATGAAAGTGAGGTCTAGAATAAAACTGGGCGTGTCATCTGAAACACAGATTGTGAATAGTCGCGTTTGTGTATGTCTCAATTTAAGTTATTCTGCAAAGAAGCCCCTTACTGTTTTTAGAAGTAGATAGAAGCTCCTGTTAGGGAAAAAAAGAATTCTGATAATTATCTCTCAGATATTAAACTCTAATAAAAACATAAAACTGCTTAAAAGGAGCATCAGTAGTGTCTAAATGAAGTGAGCTAGGAAATAGAGGAATCAAGATAGTTCATTCTTAATCTATTCCATTTGCATATGGATTACAGCATCCTAGTACTTTTGCCCCTACATCTGACACTTCAATCTGAATAAAACATACCTGCTCTGCAGAATGGTCTAGGGCCATCGTATCATCAGGCCTTCAGGAGGCATGGAGCCAGTTATATTCATACTGATCTTAAGAGTTACTTTTTTTTTCTTTTCTGCTCAGAAGATGCAAATCAAGAATATCTAGTAACCTGAAATGTCATGGAAAATGGGTCTCTGCTGTGAACCTGTATACTCAAAACCAGCAGATAAATAGACTAATGCTTTTGCTTTCCTGCACTCATAATTATTTAAACTTATCTTGGACTCTGCACAAACTGAATACTCGAAGTCAGCACTGACTGGGAAAGCAGAGAAGCGTGAGGCTAGAGGATTGAAGCTGGCACTCCTCTCTGGCTGCGTGTGGTATTTGTCACAGACATTGCTGACTTCTTCTGCACCCCAGAAAATTATTAAATGCCAGCATGTTATGCTGAGTGACGGATACAAATGCCTTCTAACCACTATAGACAGACCTTCTCCCCCAATTGTATTTGCTATAAAGATGCAAAACCTTCTGTCGTTATGCCAGTCCCTCTGACTGCCCACCTTTTCATGTCCATATTCCTATTTTCTACTTCTTGACATCTGTTCCTGCTGAGCCTTGCCCCCAGCCTTTCCCCCCTCTGCCTCCATCTTCTTCAGTGCCCTTCCTGCCCTTGTTATAATGATGATGCCACTTCTCTTCCAATTTAGCGCTCATTTAGAAGTCGCTGCTGCCCTCAAACCTTAGACCAGTGATGGGCCACACAACAGATTATGAATCTTTCATAATCTGAGACAAAAAAACATTGTTATTATGAAGTATTCTGTTAAACTGATTTGAAAACCATTGCAATAGTTTCACCTATAATATTGATATCAAAGGGAGCATAAATAAAAGGGCTTCTGTTGCTTCCCTTGTTTTCACTGTGAACAACAGTGGGACAAGTGAAGTCAGCAGCTACTGTGCTCTTTAGAGGATGCCCAAAGGCAAGTTTAAAGTGTTGCTCATTAAGTGTGAGCATTAAGTAGACTTACAGCATCAGGAATCTCTTCACTTTCACATCCAAAGTGACAGCAAATGGCAAGCTAGCAGCCACACTGCTCTGCTCCCTAAAACAATCATTGATCTGGTGCATCTCTGTATTATACTGTATTTATCTGGTCATGTGGGATAGCATGGTTCTTTACAACAGTAATAACGCAGCACCAGGATGCCACTTACTGCTGCAGCAAACTGTATCAAGCTTTAGCAGATTACCAGGCTTCCTGGGCCAAATAGCACCTAAATATTCGTCTACCCGGGGAATTAGGCATCTGTTCACTTTATCTACTATAACTGATAGCCTCTTTGTTACACGGTTCATTCTCTTGGCAATTGACCTTCAGAATAAACGTGAAATACAAACCTTGGAGCATGTAAGGAGCCTCTAAAATCTATCAAATCACTTGGTAAAATCCATCACTTTTGGCTGAGACAAAGTACTTCCTAATTTAAGGCTGACATTTATACGTTACTCAAAAATAGCTAAACATGAATGCTGAAAACAGGAAAGAAGCTAGAAGCATCAGAATTAGTAGTTAAACTTTTACAGCACTTAATTCTAAAAGTTAGGCTAGTGGCATGAGATTCTAAAATCTGTAAGAACAGAAAATTTATGGTTTTGCAAAAGACCTTTAGAAAGCTATGTTCATGCGTAGCTGGAGCATTAAAATGTTTTATGGAGAAGTTTTGAAGAAGAGTGCTTCCATTTCATTGGCACTTGCTTAAAACTGCAATATTTCACATAAGAGTCTAATGTGGAACTGAGAAAGCTTATTTTACACATTTAAGTATGTGCCAACTTTGACAGTATTCAGATCTCAACACTTGTGTAACGTAGTGCCCCTGTAAGCAGAAAACATCTGTCAAGTAGAGCTGGTGAAAACGAAAGTTACTCCGGGTGTTTTTTGATGAAATTATGTCTGTGTTAGCAAGTAGTACTATGTGAACACACCACTGAGACTGGATCAGCTGGTACTGAGGACCAGACCTTCTCCACACTGTATGAATCTTGCTGGGTTTTGCTTTGGACTGGCCAATTACACGCACTCCAAGTGCATCTCTCAGTTGATGTTCAGTCCAGTTCATGCACTCTCAGACTGGTCCGTCGTGTGACATGCACCCAGAGGCTGCATCGCAGTGCGAGCCACGTGTTGGTGGGAATGGATACTCAGTTTCACTTTGGAAGTACACTTCTGAACTGAATTACAGTGTTTATACAGATTCTGTGCCTCTCTGAGCACCAACAGCTGAAGAATAAGGTGTCAGAAACACTGCAGCTGTTAAGTAGCATGCCTGCAGCAAAGGTTTCTTCCTAATCTCCATCATTTATCATTGATAGAGAGACTGAAATCTCTGATGTGTTTTGAAGTCTTCCCTTCTTCCCTTCCTTCTTCCCTCTGAAGGTGACGGAGCACTGGAACAGGCTGCCCAGGGAGGTTGTGGAGTCTCCTCCTCTGGAGATATTCAAGACCCGCCTGGACAAGGTCCTGTGCAGCCTGCTGTAGGTGACCCTGCTTCGGCAGGAGGGTTGGACTAGATGATCCACAGAGGTCCCTTCCGACCCCTACGATTCTGTGATTCTGTGATTCTGAAGAGGATACAAAACTGCTGTATTTTGCAGTTTGTAGGTAGAATGGAGAACAGCTTCCATCCAGAGCAATCCACGATTCCTTTCTTTATACATTTTCTAAAAGCTTGACTCAGCCCTTGGCTCCTTTCTCAGAAGAATATTTTCCCGTTGTATTCAGATTTGTATCGCCTAAAAAGGAAGCCATTGCCTGCTCCGTACCAGGAATGTATTTAAACTAGCAAAAGTTTTCCTGTCCTTTGCTTTGTGGCTCGGGCATGATAACTGTAGAAGCAAATGTAGTTACTGTAAAGCATTGCCATATACCATCTGTTTGTGAGGACCTGTATCCTGGAGGATGTTGTGTCAGTGATTACCCGGCTCACCTCAAACCGCTGTCCTCAGAGGTTAGAAATCAGCTGGCTGACTAACTACTGCAGCAGTTCAGGATCATTCATACCCTTTCTTTTGTTAGCTGAGGACTGAAGTGAGTCATATTTAGTGAACAATACTTGTCCTTCAGTAAAAAATGACATTGGGGGAAGCAAAATGTTAATGTGTGTGTTCGTGAGCCACGCGTCGGAGCGGGCTCTGGAGAAGCAGCCCGGCAGCCTTGGCCTGGGTGGCAGGCCTGGCGGGGCGGGGGGGAGCGGCACGGGCCCGCTCACCTCCGTGGCTGCCACAGGTCATCAGCGACAACAAATACAAATTCTCCAACAACAAAACTGGTTAATACCAGGCTTTCACTTTTAAAGTCACTATAAATGGAGTCGTGTTACCATGAGTGGGCCTAAGAAATGCAGGGCAAGTCCCAGCAGCCCTGGAGAGGGACTGAGGCTGGGCTGAAGGTTTCAGAGAAGACACGAACTTGTCTGGCAATGGCAGCTCCCCTTGTAGTAAACTGAGCACAGCTGTTCACAGATGCTTGCTCGAGGGCAGAGGGGGAAAGCCTCCCCGTACACACCACAGGGCGTTACTCTCCACACTACTTCGGTTTTATGGTTTACTGAAAAAAAGTGAACAGATTCTGCGAGGGCAATTCGGAGTGCTTCAGCTTCGCACCGCTGTTCCTCACCGAGCGGCCGGCTGGCTGTCACCTAGCGCAGGTACGTCCCGCTGGCGCTGGGCCAGAAGACTGGTCCAAAACAGAGAGCTCTCCTTGAGACGCTTTGATATAGATAACCACCTTTTGACCCATGCTAACATTCAGAGAATCTCAAAGCAATTTTATATTGCGCGTGCTTTCCAGAAGCACATCAAGAGGTATTTAAGGAAATTAAAGTACTTGAGGCATTAAGGAAAGGGAAAGAGAAGTGTCCTGCTGTAGGCGCCATGGCAGAAACACTTGCTGGAGGCAGAAACGGGCTCTGGTCAGGGCGAGTGGGATTACTGTGGGTGGCTGAGGCTCCTGCGGTATGGTCCTTCACTTCACTAGGTCTGTAGTGTAGGAGTCGTTCACGTAATACCTATTTGTACGTTCAGTCATTCACTGTGTGTTTCTTAATATTTAAGACTGTAGTCCTTGAGCTAAAATGCTATCTCAGAGTTTTCTCTTTACAAAAACAAACAAACAAATTCACCGCTTTTCACTTCTTTCACATTTTTCAGCAGCTCCTTATTGTTGTGCTGAAAATGCCTTGCCCAACTTCTACTTGACATAACTTTGATGTGAACATTTTAATCTGCTACTTCCTTGCATTGTTGACTTTTACTGTGCAGTGTTTCCCAGTTGAGTGATATTTAAAAGTTTGGAAATCTACCACTACTTTAAAAATTATTAATAAATATTAAACCTAATAGTTATTAATTTTAATATTTATATTGGCTCTATTTACAGTATTAGTAGGATTAATAACATCATCTTTGCTGTTCCTGTAAGAAGATAATAAAAAGCAGATGGTCTAACATCCTTCTGTAATTTATTTTCCTGTACAGCTTGCAAAGGTTTGTACTTACCAGACAAGGATTTAGAAAAGACTAGTGTGACTTCTCACCATTTTCACAAAATCAAAATGCTAAATGTGATAGATGAGGTAAATGTGAACAATGAGGTCTAAAAGTGATTTTTTTTTTTTCTGGCAAATGGGCAGATCTGAACAGCTTTATAGTAGCACGTGCTACAAGCAGTTTATGCCTGCATTAGCAGACCGTATAAAATACGTAATTGCCATGGTAAGCACAGCTATATGGATCTGTTAGAAACAGGCCACAAGGGCATTTGCATTAGTCCAACATTTGTAGTATAACCTAATCTTTGCTAATCATCACTGATCTTGCTACGGCCTCTTTTATGAGAAGCCAGAAGACTGTTGCTCCTTATTTCATGCAGACTGCATTAGTATGGATTATGCCCAATCCTAGAGCCCCTTTCTGCCACAGAGGAAGAGAACAGCCTGTGGGAAGTTTCAAACTAAAACTGAACAGTGAGACAAAAAAAAAACAAAAATCCTTAAAATACACTGTACTTCTTAGGACGTTCCTGTGACATGATAAACTCCCTTTGCTATGCCATTAAGACCAGGCACCAAAACAGGAGTTTTCACATGCTGCTGGATTTCTGTCCATGCTATTCTGGGTTACTGAGTCTTTCTGTTGGATTTAAAATAGTAAAGCTTCAATTTTCTTTCCATGCAGAATGGGAAAGTTTCTGGAATCTCCCATCATTTCTATCTCACACAAAATTGTCATCATTGTCAAATGGCTTTTCAGGTGTAGACTATTACTCCAGCATGCTTCAGCTCAGTAAGCCTGCTGGTATCATGGGGAGAACCTCAGTGTTAGCAGCTTTGTTGGGTATTACATCCAACTAACCCTGCAATCAGGGTATTTTTAAATAGGAAAAAAAAAAAAAGGAAAGGCATCAGGATTGAGAATGTTGCTGTGAGGGCTGTACTGCAGAAAAATTTATTTGCCCGTGCAAGGTAGCTATCTTTTAAATGAGTACCAATAATAAACTTAGGAATTGCAGGGCAATACATGTCCTGCGATAAACACTTTGCCCTAACATCAGCACACAACAGATGTCAGCAGATACGAAAACTCCAGACCAGATTCTTAGTTTATGAAAGCAGGCGTTACTCCGTTGGTTTGAATAAAACAATGTATATTAACACTAACAAAAAAGAAGAGAACACCATGTTGTTTTGGAAGCTATTTTAAGAAACAGTTTATTATTTAAATATGCAGTATAAATCTTTCTCCTTACAGGCATAAACACAGATTGCCAAGAAGTTAAATATCAGCCTCACAACACAGCTATAATATATGGACTGCATTTATTCCTTGGTGAAGTATTTTACCTCACTTTGGTTAAGCAAATAACCCCACCAAGACCTGTTAATTGATTCATTGCCTGTTAGTCCTCTCTGTCACCCTCATTTTAAAAATATACATTTATCTTGTGCTAATGAGGAATAGGAATAAAGCCATTCTCAGCTGATTCAGGGAAGTGTGTCAGAATGTGCAGACTGGTTAGGTTAGTGTGCAAAGCTCAAAATAAAACGCCCAAAGCAGTTGTATCCCTGGAATCAGAGAACAGCAAGTTTGGGTTCCTTAAAGGGAGGAAAAAGGCAGTAAAACAGATAGCCCTAATTTAAAGCTGCCAGGGGAAGAGAATATAAAACAGCTTAAATATATTGTACTCTGTACTGTATTGGCTCTTCTGCAAATATTTCACTGTGTAGATGATGGAGAGAGGACTTCCAGAGGGTAATTCGTATCTTTAGCAGTCTGAATAGTCTTGAGATGCCCATCTCTCATGATGGGCTATATAGGGTCGGGCAGCCTGGCACGATGTGGAATGGACGTGGGCCTGCAACACAGGTGCTGCGAACACCTGCCAGGCGGCAGCTATTCAAGAGCCACTTTGCCAAGATACCTGCCTAAGGTCATTCTTCTAACTTCCTTTCAGTAATTCAGAATTTGGTTTTGTGGCTGGTCTATAAATGAACTCGTGTTGGTGGGAAGGAGCAATGTTTTATTAGATACTTACGAACATCATCTCCCATGTGTCTTCAGACTGTCACAATATAACAAAATTATTCTGTCTATTCGCAGCACGCTGCTAGAAGTAGCAGGAGTGTTATGGTACTGCTCAGGGAGGACCTCTGGAGTTGACCTCATTTTCAGTTGTACTGAAGTTACAACAAGCTAGATAGATGCAGCGAAGCTAAACTTACTTACCTTAATCACAAGCAGACTCACCACTTCTTTGCTTAGGGAAATCTTACTATGGCATCCTCTTAGGTCAGGAAATTAGCAAACTAAGGGGCACAGAAGTTTCTGTGGGATTCCAAGTTGTCCCACCCAAACAACTATTAAAGAAATAATAAAGAAGTAAATCCCAAGATTGTACCTCCATAATTATGCAACATGTATCTCCAAAATTCCCTTAAGTCAGAAGTGATTTTGTAGAGAACTGACACAGCATTAATCTAGTGGAGAAAAATTATTTCTCAAGCAGCTTATGAAAATGGCAAAAATATAATTGCCTTAATGGCTGGTGCAGCTGCCTTAGAGGAACTGTCTTCAGAGAATAAATAACTTCATTGCCACTAAAATATTTATTTCCTTCCCCAAGCCCTCAGTTTGATTTTGTTTTTAAAATAGCATTATGCATTTGATGTGCTTTGGTTTACTTCAGCACTGTAGATTCCATTTTTCAGTGATAGGATTGCAGGTCAGTTTTCTGTAAGATACTCAGGAATGGTTTGTGCTGTGAGGAAAAACAAGAAAAGAATTAGCTTTAGAAAATCTAGATCAAAGAAAAGTCAGACTGAGTATATGTAGATCACGACTAAGTTAAAAGATTCAGACCCATCAAATTATGCATAGCTATCTTGTTTATATGTGTGACTGTGTTATACACTTCTTTCCCATTCGTTGCCCGCTGTTAAATGAGACTACAAACTTGTGAACTACTATCAACACGTTTAAATTTAGCATCCTGAAGTCTTTTTTATCAAGACACATAGTTAAGTATGTGCAAGAACTGTGATGTATGTATTACACATCATTAGTGCTTAATACGGTCTTATGTGCCTACACAGGGCCTCTCACAAGAAAATACTAAATGCCACTTGAAGAAATGCACTGCCTTGAGAAGCAGCTGCAGTCACATCAGGAGCAGAGCTCTCTTGGGTCACATTTCGTTTTCTGGGGAGCCTGGCCAGGAAGCCTCTCCGCTCTAATTCTTCCCCGCCACTTACTCTGCATTACTTACCAGTTTTATTTGGGGTTTTTTTAAAGCTTTTGCTTTTGACACTGAAAACAAAACAGGCTGGATCCAGCTGAATGAACAATAAAATACATGGCAGTCCGTCTTCACAAGTAATGGGCCAGGATAAACATCAGTCCCACTCATCGCAGTGTTGCATGGGTAGTCTACCCCTGAGAAAACTTGTGCCAGGTTAGAACCTAAATTTATGGCTCTAAAAATGCATGAGGAGGGTAAAATGTAGTATCCTGATGGGCTAGATAAATGCAAAGGTGTTGGGAGCCTTGCACAGCTTTTATGAAGGGAGCTCCATGCCCAGCAAAGTGAGTCTGGTCGGCTTCCACACCCCAGCTCCTAAATACAGCTGACCTCAGGCTTTCCATGGGTGCATCTGAATGGCCCTTACTGATAATTAAAACCACTTTACTTTGAAAACAAAAAAATAGCTAAACTCCCACTTTCCTCCTTCCCTAAAAAATAACCAAACAAAAACCAGTTATGTTCAAAATGGAGTTCATCAAAGCAAAGGCACTTCTGCGTGGCTATTGTGCTAATTTTCACAGCCTATAGAATAAGTAATGAAGAAGAAGATATTTATGATAGAATCATAGAATCACAGAATCACTGAGGTTGGAAGAGACCTCTAAGATCATCAAGTCCAACCATCAACCCAGCCCCACCATGCCTGCTAAATCATATCCTGAAGTGCCATATCTACACGTTTTTTGAACACCTCCAGGGATGGGGACTCCACCAGCTTCCTGGGCAGCCTGTTCCAATGTCTGACAGCTCTTTCAGTAAAGAAATTTTTCCTAATATCTAATCTAAACCTCCCCTGATGCAACTTGAGGCCATTGCCTCTCGTCCTATCACTAGTTACCTGGGAGAAGAGACCAACACCTGCCTCATTACAACCTCCTTTCAGGTAGTTGTAGAGAGCAATAAGGCCCTCCCTTAGCCTCGTCTTCTCCAGACTAAACAACCCCAGTTCCCTCAGCCGCTCCTCATAAGACTTGTTCTCTAGACCCCTCACCAGCCTCGCTGCCCTTCTCTGGACACTCTCCAGCACCTCAATGTCCTTCTTGTAGTGAGGGGCCCAAAACTGAACACAGTACTCCAGGTGCAGCCTCCCCAGTGCCAAGCACAGGGGCACGATCACCTCCCTCCTCCTGCTGGCCACACCATTCCTGATACAAGCAACAATGTGTGATTACATTAAACACACTTTTTTGCTGTTTTTTTTTAATTCGCTGATACATACAAATACCTCCTAATGTTCAGATCCTGCAAGCAATTAGGTGTACTATCAATTTTACTGAGGTGTAAAGTGGCATCTATATTTACACACAGGTCCTAGATTCGGTTCCACTGAAATATCAACATATATTTTCTATCTCTATTCTTACCTATCTTATTTATTTTTTGGACAAAATATTGGTAGAAGTGCTGCAAGTAGTCATCTGAATAGCTGCTCGCCCATGAGCTGTGAGTGTGGCAGGCAGGACTGTCTGCACGTGCCCAGGCTGGCAGCACTGGCTCTCCAGAGTGGCTGGTTCCTCCCTTTGGGCAGATTATCACTTAACTCCTGTGGTGTGAGAAACAAATGGATAAAGTATAAAATTATGCAGACCATGTATTTCCAAACAAAAAGGCTCAGGCAGTCAGTTACAGAGCCTGAAACTAGTTTAAATGTATGTGTAAGCAAAAAGACTATATGCATCCACAAAGCTGTGTGGAGCAGCTGGAGAAGTGTTTTCTTGTTTGTGCGCTAAAAATGTGCCACGGTGAAAAGTTTCTAAACCTTGTTGATAAATTTATCACCATGGAAAAGTGGTTCTCAAGAGATGACATGCTGTGAGTCATGAGGTTTCTCTTTGTAGCACTACATCTAGTTCCAAATGTTGTTTTGAACTCTCATGTTAAAAAAAATCCAACCTTTATCTGAAAATTATAAAAATGTGAACATTAAAAATCTGTTGCAGTTAGCAAAATAACACTGCATACTGCAGGCACATGCATACATGATTTGCCATCACAGGTAATTGGATTGCTTTCAGTAAGGAAAGATGGTTCAGTAAATACACCGCAATTTGAAATACACATGGTGCAGAATTGGAGCTGCACTTTTCAGTGTATAATTCTTCCAAGCTCTAGATTTCTGTGATATGACTGATTCGAAACCAAAAATTTTTCATGAAAGTTACTTCTCTCTCTTCCTGCCTCACACATTTGGTTTCCATGATCACTGAAGATATAACTAAACATTTTTGTTTTCATATTTATTTCAAAAAATATTTTTGAAAGTTGATTTAAAGAAATCCCATTATGTAATTAAATGTCCAAAAACCTTTCCAATATTCTCAAAATATTTTGTTGCACAAAACCTGACAATGCTTAGTGAAAAGTGCGTTCGGTAGGATTTGTGTATATTGGTTCCCCAGCGATGTAGGTTGCTTCCCGTCCATACACAGGCTCCCATCAGTGATGTGCACCTTGCATGCTTTCGCAGGGCACCGATGGTTGAACGCAGTGCAGTGCGGTCACTCGGGATCCAGCCTGAGCCGGGATACATCCAGGTTGTGCGTTAAAATGGGAAATACTCCCAGGTATAGCTGGGCAGCTTGACTTACTGCTAGGTTTGTCTCATCGGCCTCTTTATTCAAGGCAGTTGGTACAGACCAAAAATGACCCTGTGTACCAGGGATCACGGAGACTGACTGTCTGGCATTTTTAATTTAAAGACTCCGTCTTACATTTCTGCTTTATATATATTTAATCTGCTCCTTTCCTGCAGTATCATTTTCAGTTGATGGGAAGATACTCTGCTGTACACACTGTTCAAAGACAAATTTGCAAATACCATTTTACCTCGGTGTAGGTGTGCAAGGTGTCCCCTTGCTGAGGGACTCTCCTCGTCCCCGTTGTCAGAGACACTCCACCTGGGCACAGAGCATTGCCTTCTCAGGTCAACATTGTCACTTTGTTCGTGTTCCTGTGGGGAAAGTAAGAGTGTTCCCTGTTAGACTCTCAGTCATCTGCTGTTGTAGGATTTAGCAATTAACATAATGTATAATTGTTCCTGGGCTTAGAGCTTGCGGATTTACAATTTCTGCTTCAAAATAGCATGCTAAGTTAACAAACAGTTCAGTGTCCAGGTCTCTACTACCCTTATCTGAAATACAGGAATAACTGATTGTCCTGTCATGGAAAAAAAGCCTGCTGCTTTTTTCTTGCTTAACCTAGCAAGAAGAGGTAGCTCATTCGAAATCAATGGAATTACACCAGCCTACGGCAGTAACACCAGCAAAAACAGAAGTAGACCCAGGATTTTCCTTACTACACTCAGTAAATTTGGTGTATTCCCCAGCTTTGAAATCTATGGATCCTGTCCTCCTTCAAAGTTGTGGACAGACATGTGCTGTTTGTCCTTTGTTTGTACAGTGACATTAAAGGTGTCCTTTCCATGAACTAAAATACAAAATCACTCTGTGGAAGCAAACTAGGTAGTAAGACATGATGGAATAGTCTGGGGAAACTCAACATGTTGCAGACATCTCGATGCAACTGTATTTCACGCCATAACAAGTTTTTTTTACTCCATAAATATTTTCATCCTTCTTGCTGTAACTTGCATAAATGAATAAATACACAGAAAACACTAATGATACGTCCTAAATTAAAACTAAGCTCACCATCTTGACATTTACTTTTTAAAATATGTATGAGACAACTCCTCTGATCTCTTTTTTATGCACTTACAAACTCACACACTTACCAGTTATTTGTGTTTCTATGCCAAGTACAGTAATGAGTAGGGAATTCTTCCTGCTAATGGTGAAAGCATTTATATATTCATAGGAGCTTGAGGATCAAGGTCTTAGACTGAGCTCAAGGGACTGACTATCAGGAACAGTCAAATACTTCAGACTTTTTCCTATTCAGCAACAGGAATCGCTTCATGCTTTTATCCCTCATTCTCTGTGCCCTGAGTTATCATTACCCACAAAAATACAAAGAGTTTTTCTTTATCCCCAAATTATTTTCTCAAGTCATTTATTCAAGGAAGCTTCTAGGCATATATTAGAAAAACTTGATGGACTTAATGACTGAATTAAAAGAAGGAGGATGAAATTCAGTAGTTCGAATTTAAAGATCATGCATACAGGAATTTTGCCTATAACTGTAAATCCTGGAGTTGGATCAAGGAAAAAAAATAGCAATGTAGTATTCAGCAACAGGGTGACTGTGAACTCCAGTGTGTTAGAACCATAAAACTGAGTTTGTAGGAGTGGAGACTTTTCAAAGGAGTAACAAACTTTACACAGCACTTCTGGTCCATGTTCAAAAGCAGAAAAGCAGGGAACAGGCATGGGGAAGAGCTACAAGAGTATCTGGTGACATGATCTCCAGGTATCCCATCAACAAAAACTATTCTGTTACTCTATGAAATTACTTCTCCAAAGATGGGAATCATTTTGGATTGAATTGATTATGAACAATGAGAGGAGCAGAGTACTAGAAAAGACCTGCTGATCATAAGATCTTCCTCTTTGCTGTTAACAGAAACTCCGTAATAAATTTAGCATGTTTTTAATGGGCTTTCTATAGAGATTACATTTAAATTAAAAAAATATAAATAATTACAAATTTAAGTGAAGAGCATGGTTCATGAAAATAAAAGTAACAATTTCTTCCCGTCTGCTTTTCCAAAGATTGAAGTATTGTCTGGTCCTTGAGAAAAAGTCATCAAGGCAGACAAATTACCTACCCTGTTTGGTGCTTGTCACATAGTTGGAAATGTGCAGGTATTCAGCTGAAAGCTTCCCTTCTTCAGTTGTGGCAGGTCAAGTAAAACCATAGCTCAAAGAAAGTGAAGTCCACATAGTTTGTGTTCTATAAATGAAGTATTTTCTATGAACCTCAAACATTCCAGAGGAAGGTTTTAGACCTTACATTTGTGTGTGGTAAGCTATTTATTAGTATCGGAAAACAAAGTTATTTTACTTACTGCTGGGTATATGAGAATTTTAATATAAACACTTTTAAAAATAGCATATGGTAAATCAATTTTACCATATTTTTTTTATGTTAAAACATTAGGGTTTAGTATGCAGTGGTGACAACTTATGCAATTTTATCAGAAAACCCAAATGTTCTTTAAAGGCTGTAAAAGACTACTTTAATTGAAAATGTAGTACTTCGTATTTTCCAGGTTTGTAGTTTGCCTGAACAGCCAAAAATGGTGGTTATTTCCAGCCTTTGAGCATATGTCACGATTTCATAGCTGTCTCCAAAGCAAGAGAGCATGGACATCTCTTGTTTGGACTCTTTGCAGTTTGTTATTTTAGAAATATCAATTCATTTTCTATGGGAAAGTGTTAAAGGAAAGAAGTATAGCACCTACTGTGAAGGACAGCTGCGTCTTGCAGGAGGTAAAGGAGGAGTTATGTGAGAAATGGTTGAATTTCACAAGTAATTGAAGGGGAGTACCGGGGACATTTTGCGGGCAACGATACCTAGGTAAACATATGAGGTGGAGATTACCTAGAAGTACCAAATTTGGGTACAGATGTAGCAAAACTGGGACCAACTGGGAAAAAGTAATTAGGGCTGAGTTGTTTACTTGAGAGGAGATGGACAGAGAAAGCAAGGTACAAGCATGGTGAAAGAGAGGGTCAAGAACAGAAAAAGGGATAAAGATAGACGCAAATGATGTAATCAGGTCTCTTCAGGGGCACTGGCTGGGCAGCCCTGTGCTTGGCTGCTGCAGCCTATTCAGGACAGTAAACCAAGCTTGTCTGGCCGTGCCACGCAAGCCCAGCATGCCTCTGCAGTCAGGATGAAGAGGGAGGATGGGGCAAAGCTTTCCTGTTTGGGCTGGGGAGCACCCAGACAGACTGATAAGCATCCTGGTACTGGCAGGCCCATGACAGGTCTGACAGCATCACCATCCACTCATTAATTCCTATCAAAGCACAGAGCAACTCACTGGAGAAATGTATGAGCTGTGGGAATAAAGAAGCAGGCAGGGTTATAGCGGAAGCTCGTTGCAATAATCTCTGTTACTGGAATGATGATTGTCCTTTCTTTAAAAGTAGCTGTGCTTGGTATAATATGTCATTGGAAGGATTACACCCAAGCTAAACAATCATCAGCTGTTTAATACGTTTCTTAGGAAGTGAATTCAAACGAGTATCAAGCTGTTTCATTTAAGGAGACTACTGCAGCCTCCCCGCTGGATCCAAATGGGCACCTCCCAAGTTTTTGCATACCTTAATCCTGCACAGTTAGCACCATAGCTCCTTGTCACCCACTTTCTTACTGTGTCCTGTTTGTTTCTCTTAAGTGTGTATTTGTCTTGTCACTACTTATTTTATTTTCTGCCCTGAGTAACTGTCTTCTTTCTCTCTTCTATTTGCATACGACTGGATGACAGTTGATGAAGCAAGATGGTATCCATTACCATACACACAGGGGGGTCTTTTCTGAGACAGAGACAAGCACTGAAGCAGTTGGTTCCCACTTTCCGTGTCTGAGCTAGATGGCCATATATGCAACGTTCACAAGTCACTGGAGGCCAGCTTTCCTTGGAAAAGCGTTGTTCCTCAGTTGGAATGAAAACTAAAATTTCTGCAGATATGCACCTTTCCAGGCCATCTGTCTCTGGAATGCAGCTGTTTAAAGGAACAGTGTTGGTAATATAGCATTGGTTTAGTCCCTAAAGTTTCTTGCTTGGGTAAAGTGGGAAACCCTTTTTGCACCTGAAAAACATCTATGGAACTCAGACATCCCATGCCTGGGAAATAGCAGGCAACTTGCATATAAATTCAGTTCTCAGAGAAGTCATCTGTGCTATACTGGCAAGTATCATGCAATATCATATTTTGCCTCCTCAGCATTTCTGCCTACATTACCCAAGCAAATATTTTCATTCAAAATTATAGATTAGCTAGCTCTTCCTTATACCAGGAATAACATCAGTTTTCCCGCCTTAATAGCTAAAAGGCAGAAAATACGTATAATGTTATATAGAAAATACAAATCATGCTCTCTTCTGTTTGGATCAGCATCTGCTGTGATACAGAAACTGTAAAGAAGGGCTCGGAAAGTTTTGTGAAGTTCCCTTTCCAGATATCCCCATCAGGTCTCAAGAAGGATCCCACCCTTATCTAAGTAAGTAGGTTTTGTAACAGTACTGAGTCCCTGGTTGAAACTCTTCATCCCAGTAACAGAGAGATTTAAAAAAATAACGTTTGAGTATTTCTTAACATTTTGACTAGCAGAGAAAGGCGAATGAAGCAATCGATCTTTCATCACAAATGATATCTGGTGGCATATTGGGAATTGACAAGAGTCTTTGATGCTGTAGCTTTTTTCAGATGTGTAACTAGTTGCCAAGCCTTAGTAAACCACTTAAGTGCAGCAGCTATGGCAGCTCGTTCTCAAGAGCTATAATCCCTCCTCTACCATTAGGAATGGATGCTTGTAAGTGGGGATTTATTTTCTTTCCAATTTTTTCTGTAGGTATTTGATTTATAACATTTCATTCCTCAAACTGTGTTTAAAATATTTGTAAAGCCTTTGTAAACATACTTTTATTGAATTCCATGGGAGAGGAGAGAGCTAATTAAGGTTCACATTAGTCAGGAAAATAAAACAATAAGAAGGATTTTCCTGAAGGAAATGAAGAATTTACATAAATGCAGTTCATGCCATGTGACTTCAGGAGGAAAGTTTCATGAAAGAGAACTGCTAATCCCACCAGTAAAGAAGTTGTATATGTGCTGCAGAATGGTTTCATTGAATCCATCTGGTCTCTTCATAGATGAGTAAAACTATGAAGTAAATGGAAAAAAAGTAAATGAAAAAAGCCAAAGAAATAAACCAATAGGTTTTAGTCCCCATGGGTGGCAGGGAATATCACCCTTCCCAGGCCCAGGTAGTATATTCTGTGTTTCAAAAGCGGCTGTGTCATTTTTCACGCTGTTCTTGCAAATATAAGGTGATAATGAATCAAAAAACCAAAACTTATTGCAAGTCATTGCTAGCCATTTTTCTCAGATACAAGGCTGTCCCTGGGGACACCAGGGGTCGGCTTCTACTCTTTGCTTACCACTTACATATGGTCAGTTCATTTCATAAAGCATGTGTATTACTCTTTGCAAAGGCTTTCAACTGTGTTTACACAAAATTCAAGTGATCTCAGTAAGTCCTAGCTTTGTATTCCATTAGCCTAATTGCTAGGTTTAAACTGAAAGTTTGTCCCGGTGGATGTAAAGGTCTATATTAATGTCTACAAAATATATGGCACCTGCCTGTTTGTTTAGAAATTTTTAAAAAATATACTTTAAAAAAAGTTTAGGGACATTATGGTTAGAAAAATAACCTTGCCTGCATAAATCAGCAGAGTGCTGGCACATGTCTGCAGGCAACACAACTTCCCCTAGATGTGTACATGATCACTTGCGTAGAAAGAAGATCAACAGCTAGACATGAGGGATGGCAGGGGACCTCACCAGGGCGTGGTTCTGAGTGTTTGGGGTACAGATGCCATTTCTCAGCCACATTAGTCCATGGATCTGGTAGATTTTTTATTGGCTCTTAAATACTGTGTAGGCTGTTGCATTTCTACACTAAATTCAGTGGATATTGTGTAGTGTTTAAGGTAATTGTTTGATTTCTTTAGTGTGAAATGTAAGTAGTAAAGCTAAAAAATAACAAAACCTTAGGACTATGTTCTTTGACTGGTAGATATTAGGAGTAAAGCCGTATTTTGGTAACTGTGCTTTTCTGAAGAACATATAATGATTACCTCTCCTAAAAGGAAAGGCTGAGAGAGTTGGGGTTGCTCAGCCTGGAGAAGAGAAGACTGCGGGGAGACCTTCTTGCAGCCTTTCAGTACTTAAAGGGAGCTGACAAGAAAGATAGGGACAAACTGTTTAGCAGAGCCTGTTGCAATAGGACAAGGGGTAATGATTTTACACTAAAAGAGGGTAGATTTAGACCAGACATTTTTTATAATGAGGGTGGTGAAACACTGGAATTGGTTGCCCAGAGAGGTGGTAGATGCCCCATCCCTGGAAACAGTCAAGGTCAGGTTGGACGGAGCTCTGAGCAACCTGATGTAGTGATAGATGTCCTTGCTCATTGCAGAGCGATTGGGCTAGATGGCCTCTAAAGGTCCCTTCCAACCCAAAACATTCTATGATTCTATGATTATCCACTGGCTGGCTAGCGTACAAAAGTGAGTGTTGGCAGATAGTTCTCAGGAATCCAGTGTATTCCTGCATCTTGCATGCACAAAAAATGAAACTGACTTGTCGTAATGGCTTAACTGTCTGTTCATAAAATACTAACCGTACCAGGTATGCTAAACTGCTTGCTATAAGCTCTCCAGCAACAGACCCAGCCACAGCTTGCAGCATTTTCCAAAAATATGTCAAGTGATCAATCTGTCACAGCATCAATATTTTCCTCTTGAAGGCAGGTCTTTCATCAGAGTGGAAACGACAGAGTTACTGATCTAAGCCAAGACAGTTTAGAGCGATGTGTATTAATTCAAGACCATACCTAAGTGGTATCTGTTCCTTCAAAATTCCATCACAGCTGCGTAACACATGCTTAGCTACTTATTTCATTAAAATCTGTTTTTATGTGTCGGTTGTCCCAATCCTTCCAGAAATGTTCAATGAATCTTTATTAGTTACTTCACCTTCACAGGTCCTGGGCAATCATTACTTCTTTTTACTCATTTCCTTCTTAACAGCAATTTAATCCTCTGAAAGAAATGAGTAATGGGAAAGAATTAAAAACATCTATTTTCCTTCAAAAGATACAGCCGTTGTAGTACTCTAAGATGCTTATTCCTTTCTGTGTAAGTTCCTATAAAGGAGGTTAAACTTGGCTTGGAAGCATACTAGTTTCCCCTAAAATTTAAACCTGACGATTATAACAAGACTATTTTCAGAAATCTTCCTTCTTAGGCATAGACCATTTGTCAAGCGAGGTCAACAGCAGTCAAGCAGAATGGACTGAGGTCCACATCTCTGGGTACATCAGTGTTATTGCAGCCTTAACGTGGAGTCTTAACTGGACCAAAAACTTTAAGGCCATGAAGCTATTGGAAGACTTAGGAGTTATAAGGCTTGGAACCTGTCTACAGGGAAGGCTCAGCAAGGGTAAGAACCAAAACTGAAGAGCTCAGACAGAAACAAGGATCAAAGTCTAACCAAGGGGAGAAGATGTTGACCAGAGAGAAAAGACTAAAGAAGAATGGGGAAAGGGAAAATGGCTGCCAGCAAAAGGTGGAGTAAGCCATTTCAGAATTCAGTATTTATTAGTAGTACTGAACCCAACAACCATTCTTCTGAACCACTTACTGACAATATTTAATGCTTACCTCTATATGCATTAAGGATTCTTGCAAGAAACGTGAGTCCTACCGGAGCTGTAGGTGCACTACACCAAAGGCAAGATGTGGTGCCTGCTTGCTGAGAAGAGCAGCAGATTGGGAGCCTTCCTAAGACAGTGAGGCCGGCAGATGCACGCTCACCAGTGTTGCTTCTAGTTGGCCAGATATATTCTGGGTGGACTCAGAAGCTTTAGGAAAGTAGGAGAGTTCACAATACATTTAAGGGACAAACTTCTCTCAGTGTCAAGGGAAACTCTACCGCATAAACTTCCCACATAGTGAGGAAACTGGAGATAAAGAAAGTTCATAAAAGGAGTTCTGGCTAGTGGATGGAGCTGTAGGAATAAAGATATGCATGACCTACAAGGTCTATTGGAAGAGGAGAAATATTGATTATCAACAGTGCAAATTCAAAAACGCAGAATGTAGCAGAATGCAGGAATTAGCATTAGCAACACAAATTTATTTCAGCCCTCTCGTGTATGAATTATGATGATGATGTCTGAGTTACATGATCACCTGCTGTATTTTATATGGTCTCCAGCGTCCCATAGTTCATGACATGGATGGTGATCATTGAATGGACAGCTATTCAGTATCTTGTTTCCTGTTTGCAAAATTATGTTCATTGAGATCTCCTAAAGAAAGTGCATAAAATGAGCTGCTATTATCTAGAATCTTCTGAGCATATATGAACAGCTATCCACTTCACAAAATTTGTGCAATCTTTAATGGATGAAGCAAAAGGCATGCCCCTGATCTGGTCACCTCTCTTCTAAAGGCAAGTCTCCTCTTCAACGCATGAGAACACTGGAATCTTCAAAGCCCATTAAATGTTTAAACATACAAAGGCAATGTATCTTACCTAGTCTTGTCCTCAGAAACCGATTATTTGTTTTGGCAAAAAAAATAGTTGTTTTGATCTGAGGCAGATACTCAACAGGGATGATGTCAGCCTGAATGATTTAAATTAGAAAGAATGAACAAAAGCATTTACATAGAAATGGAGGGTCAAGCTGACACCCTGATCTGCAAAGAGTGAATCATTTCCATGGAAATGCGTAATCCAGGGAGCAAGTTTTGAAACAGAGCTCCAGTCCACCCGACATTTTGCAGATGCTGAAAAAGAGCACAAGTACGGTGGCTATCTGAACCTGTTCACTGTTGCATTGTGCTGCTGCAAAGAGCCTTAAAGTGTCAATTCAATGTTCTGTTATTGGCAGTGATAAAGTCATACGAGTTGTTCCTGAGAGCGAGAGGGAAACCCAGATCCTGAAGGCTGCATTGAACAGGCTTAAGGTGAGTTTGATTATTTTCATCTTCTTTTTCTGATCTTTGTTGAAGACTGTAGTGGGTTAACTGACATGCCTTTCATTTGGCACTTTACTTCAAGCTATTTTATACTCTGGAAAGCAGCCTTTGCCCATTAAATTCCTAATTTCCCAATAAAACAGCGTAGGAATTAGATTCATCATGCCTGACAATTTTAAGAAGAAACACTTATTGCCTTAATATAGGTGCCACACTTGCAGATTTGCTTTTTTCGGTCTTCCACTTCTTGCTAGCACACATAGTTGCACATTTCGTTTTCTGGCTGATGGTTTTATTTAAAACACTGAGTTAATTCAAGATGTGAAAACACACAGGAACAGGAAAAAGGAAGTGGCTTCAGTTTGAGAATCTCTCTGGCAGAATAATTTTCTAGAGGCAGTTGAGAGAGTGTCTACAAGACAAGCAAGCCAAAAAACTTTCTTCCCAGCCTTTTCCTGCTGATATAAATGAAAAGCAATGGTGCCGCTGTAGCAGCGCATCGCAGCACAAGACTGCTCTGGAGCATGCTGCTTTGCTAGCAGAGCTAACAAAGGCACAGGCAGTCTTTCCACAGCAGTGTGGCCCATTATCTCAGGGGAGGATGAGGAGCCCCTGTAAGCCAGGTCTCTGGCCGCTGCCACAGCCTGAAAAGGACTGCTCCGTGCACATGCACTGCCCTCAGGTACTGGGGGAGGGACAAACCTCGTTAATAGTCTCCAAAACACCACCTAACAAAAGCAGAACTAGGGAAGTAATGACTTCATCACTATGTCGAGTTTGTTCTGGGAGTTGAGCACGAGTCCCAGGCTCTGCCTCTTCACCCGTGTTAGCTCAGACTCTGCTCGAGCCCGGCAGGCAACAGTTGACTTCTCCTCATACTGATGAAGGTAAAGGAGTTTGATGGGCAGCCTTACAGGCAGCGTGGGCACAAGCTAAAGTCATTTGGCACCACGAACTCAAGCCTTCGTTTGTGTCTGTCTGAAAAGAGCTGTATGGACATAGGCAAAGGAACACGTTGGGAACTTTGGCAGTCCTGTGACATAGAGTTTTGGGTCACAGCAGAACACCAGTGGTACCAAAGTGTTGGGACCACGTGCAGAACCTCTGGGCTGCTCACTGCCTTCAACTCCAGCAAACTATTACGCAGTCTGTGGTGTATCTCTATCTCCCTTGTTGAAACCTCACGTAAGTGATGTGTTCTCACTGAGGCAAAGAATACATGATGTTCTAGTGCATGTAATTTTCTAGTCCAATCGTTAACACCTGGGATACAAGTAAATCAAATCTCAGTCGGCATACCAAATCAAACAAAATGAAGATCTTGGAAGAGCTCTTACACCTTCCTGAAAAGCATTCCATCTTTCAGTTATGACGAAGCTTTCTTGCTACTATTTTTTAAGAAAGAGGACACAGCTACCTTAGGTACCTCGGCCCAGAAGAAGGCTCACTGCTGCAAATACTCCAGCAGTCAAGATGTTGATGTCTTCCTAGCTGTAAGTAGAAAGGCTGAAGCTCTCTTCATCACCTCTGCATTTTGTAACAATATGTTCAGTTAGTTCCCCACTTGAGATGCTACCTTTTGTAAAGCCCGTTCTCAAGGCATCCAACCGGTGCACACGTTGCATGAGGAATTTCAATGTTCAACAGAGGCTGTGTCTCAATGCTATGTGTTATAGTGCTTTGTACTGTAATGCCCAACTGTCTAAAGAAAATTGTCTTATATTTGTTCTGCAGTGCTTACTGAGGGCCTGGCCCTCAGCTGTAATGTTACTGTAATACTCCAAAAAGGATAATTGTTTTATTCCCAATTAGGGAAAAAAAATCTAACCATAAACCCAAGAAATACATGTGGAAGCTGGTTTTTGCATTAATTTCTTCCCCCTGGATGCTGGAACATAAAGAGGGAGCACATGTGTTTTTTCCTTTCTCCTCATATTGCAAATCCTGCAAAGCAAAGGGTTACTCACCTTCCTACAAGTGTTTCTCATTACAGAGCTCCCTTAAGCTCCCAGAAAGAGATTCCTTCACCCAATTCCATCGAAGTGGGAGCAGTGGAAACTTAAATAAATAATTGCATGCTGTAACTCTGAGAGAAGGATAATAAAATTTTGGCAAACTGCATTGTGATTGATTTTGATGAGGTAGTAAGCAGAGGAGGTTAAAGGGAAGATTGAAAAAAGAGAGTGAGTATTGACACGCAGTTTCGTGAAAACAGCCTGGGTTTGGCTGCGTTTCAGCTCTTGGGGCTCTTCCATCTGCAGCTGCTTCACTGCCCATCTACATGGGGGCAGACAGAAAGAGACACCTGGGGGACTAACAAGCAATGGATATGTTTAACATTAATTTATCATTATCTTAAAAAAACAAAAAAATCAAGTTTTTCGCTCATGAAAAAGTGGATCGACAATAGCACTTCTCGGAAGAGCCAAGTGCTCACAACACCAGCCAAAGTCAGTAGTGGCTGCAAGTCATCAGTCCCTCTGAAGAACCATGAATTTAGAGTTGTGCAATTGTTGAAGTCTCCATGTCAGTCTCCCCTGTCCTTCCCCTGCCCCCAGACTTCCAGGGTTCGAAACTCAACCGACAGCGGACTTACCGTTCATTTTTTTAAACTGGAGTCTTTAAGCACAATGTTGATAATGTGCTCAGGAGGAATAGACGACAGTGCACCAAAAAACCCCAATAGTGCAAAATAAGCTACAAACAAAGCCCAGATACAGTCCTGTTGCTGTCTTAAGACAGTATGCCTGACAAAAAACAGAGATATAAACAGGGGGTCAACAGAGATATACAAATTGATATAATTACAAGTACTGCTTTTTGAATTTTTACATTTTAGAGTCAGGAAACCAGAACTGGTCAAAGACACATCTCCTTTGATTCCATTTTGGTTTAAGCAGTAAATCGATACCAACCTGTCATATTACTCACATGTTCTCTTCCTCAAGGGAAAAACAAAGCTGGAACCAGGATCTTTTCAAGACACAACAGTTTTGTACATAAATAACCATCAAGTAGCACCAATTTCACTTTTTTTCTTCAGAGAGAGTATTTTGGGACTAACTGCAAATAGTTGGTCTACTGAAGAACATTAGCGTTTTATTTAAAGCCATTTGAAGACTTCAGCCTGAGTTATGATATGGCCTGATAGTATTCTCCACCATTGTCAGTATTAGAAGAACAAGAACAGCCAGTGAAAATAAAAGTTACATCATTTTTGTTCTTGAAGTGAGAAGTATATCTGCACTTGGGTTTAAATTCAGCCATATGTTTGTCTGCCCTGGCAAGCTAGCCTGTTAGAAGTGAGGTATATTTCAAAGGTACCAAAAGTTATGCTCTCTAGTGATGTCAGGATTAGTGCCCCAACACAAAAATAGCAGTGTGAAAGTCAAGTTTGGGGAGCCTGGTTTGCCCCCAGTGTGATCCATGCACAGCTTAAATGTTTTGAATAAATGCTCAAGATGTTGCAAACACGTGGAGTAGATACTGCACAAATGGATTGTATTCTTGTTGCAGGATTTCCTTGCATACAACAGACTATCTATGCTGGCGAGGGAAAGAGAAGACAATCCCTCCTGTCCCAGGCTCCCTCCTCACTGTTTCAGGTGGGGGGAGCTTTATGACAGGTTCATGGTGTTCTGTGTTTATTCCAGCCATTTCCTTCTGTCTTTAAAATCTACAATTGTAAGGCAGAGTCACTTAGCCTTTCCCACTGGCCTATCATAAACCAAAGAATTAAAAGAAAAACTCATCTCTGTCCAGTTCAAATGAGGACATCCTTCTGAAGGGCTTTATCACAAAAAAGTTTGAGAAAATGATCCTGAAAATGAGAATCTGATCTGAGTCTGAGAAAATGATCCTATTACAAAGCAGTGTATCTCGGTGTCAGGCAGAGAATAAAGCAAATGCAAAGATACCCCTTCTTATCACCCACTGATTTGGACAAAGGGAAAACAATCAGGAAGAAAATAAACAGGCACTGGATAGAGTGGCAATGTATCTTTTCACTCATGTTGTTTTATCTGCCTCTTTCTTAATGATTGGCCTTACCACTGATTTTTCCTGAGTAGATTTTGTCATTTACAGTCTGCTCTAGCTGCTTTCTTTCAGAAAGAAACACCCAGGCAGTGGGGAAAGAAGTGGGGAGAGCTTTGCCTTTTGCCATTCTAAAGCCAATGCCATAGAAGTCTGCAGGCTGCAAAGTCCATCGGTTTTGGGAAGAGGATCAGACACAGAAGGAGTCCTTTCTTGACTGTGTATTTACAGAAACCTACCCTGAGACATCCTTGAAGGATCGGCTTGGAATTGGCTGTAATGTCTTGATGTATTTGAAGTATCTTAGAATATGTCCCCAGTAACTAACTTAGGCAGCAGTGGCAGTCTGTTCACAGCGCAAGTGACAAAACTTGCAGAAGCTGGATGACTACTCAGGGGCTTTAGTCCACATGGAAACCTTTTGATCTCAGACAGGACTGCTTTTCTACTGATACTTGAGCTGAAGGTTAACTCATACAACTTTACAGCTGCCGTCCCTTCAAACTTTTTAAACTTAGCATCTGAAGTTCCTTAGGAGGGATATTTGTCCCTTTTTTTTTTTAAGGAAAAAAAAGTCCATATAATGCTTAGTATAATAAACCCCTGAAACCTGCCTGAAGCGCATAGGCTCTGCTACAGTACAAATGCCACTGACTATAGCGAGTGAATAATGGGTAATGAATGTTTCATTCCACACATTTAACTTCTGGTCCATGAATTGCCCAAAGGCAAATCACATTAGTCATAATCACTTGCTGAGTAATTTCCACAAATTAGTTTTGGTCTGTAGCTCCATTGCCCACAGTGCTTTGTTATTAATCATTATTATAAATTGATTCCCTCATTGGCTGGTTCTATTAACTTCTAGGTGACAAAATATTGCTTTTTTCCCTGATGGGGTGAACATAGCATGTAGACCTGCACTGCCAGTAAAAATAGCCAGCCTTACAGATCAAAATGTCAGCTGTGAGTTCTGTAAAGTTGCTTAAACTTGCATGTATTCAACCAATAAACGCATCCACAGTAACGAAGCAAAGAGGAAGCCTAAATGTACTGAGTCAGACGGGCCACCATCCCAGCCTGCAGATCAGCAGGAGGTGGCTCCGGCCCTGACCGCACTTGCCCCAGCTGGGCTGAGCAGGGTGCCCTGTGCCCCCTGTGCCATTCCGCCTCCCAGGACCACAGTACCACCACCTCTCCAGAGCAGGTTCTCCAAAAGCTCTTACGCATCCTGCACTGCCATATATGCAGCTGCTTCTTAGGACAACACGTGTCTGAGGTCGTAAGCAGTGAGCCAGGTGGGGAACAGAGGGTCGTGCTCTTTTTCCAGGCAAGAGGTGCCAGTTCCTGGTTTTCACTAAGTGACAAGGGTAGTAGCAGCTGGGAGATGCCATCAGTAGGTATACAGCGGTGTGTATCTCTTGTCTCCAGCATGTTCCTACATCAAGCTTCTTTCAGTTTCTGTGGGGAAGAAAAATAAGAGCCTGGTAAATGTGCTGCCCACCGACAGCACCACCCCACACCTTTGAATGCCTTTTGCACAGTCCCTGTGACCCAAAGACCACTAGAGCAGGTATGACGGTGAGTATGACAGGTGTAAATGATGGTGGAGCTCCTCATTCACCTTCCACGTAAGATGAAAAGTATGTTGCATAGCAGTATTAAGGAGCATTTTCATATGCTCGTGATGATAGAAAAATTCTTTAGCGATTGATGTGCAAACACATGGAGTTATTTATTGTTCTAGCTATAGATCACTGTCACATTTTTGGATTGGCTGCTGCTGTAATGCGATCACAGGCACCGATCTTAAATTTTGGATGTTCTGCTGCAGTCCTTTGCTCTTATAAATACTATCTCTTTTTATAGATACAGTACAAATCTTTGCTCCAGACCCAGTTAAGACCAGGAGTACCTTTCTGCAGGTTCACGGTTTTCCACTAATCGTTTGCAAATTATTACAGTAATCAACAAACAAAAGAGAAATATTTAGGATGATAGTACCACAGTGACCTGAGTATTACAGAACCACCCACTCTCTGTCCCCCAGGGCTCCTCTTGTCCATCCATTGTCCCTCTGCCTCATACACCTCTCCACTGACTGGCTGTTGTCTCCAGCTCTTTCTTGTTTAGGAGACAATTTGAGGAGGCTGTTGCTGGTTTATGAGCCCTTTCATGGTTTTAATTTGGTTGAACTTGACCGACAGAAACAAATGTCACACTCCCAAGTGCTTTGCCAAGAAACCAGGATTTGTCTGGGTCCTCAGATCCAGCAGATTCTGTTTATCTGCTCTGGAATTTTCCTTTGTAAGCTTTATTTTTGAAGCATTACTTCATTTGAGCCTTGACTGATAACTTCTACTCCATCGGTGGTCCACAAGCACTTTTTATCACATACGCCCAACTGGGATTGGGGCTGTTTGTATAGGTAGCAAAGGAGCTACTGCTCTGTGAACATTCCTGGCATAATAGGGTTAGACCACTCATTTTTCAGTAGCTTTTACAAAAGAAATTCCTGGACACAGCCAGGCACTTCTTTAACTTTGGGAGGAGCCAGCCTAGCAGGCCTTGAAGCCACAACTCTATTCCCTTTTGTTTGTTTTCTAGCCCCTACAGCAGCTGCTTACCCATTGTAATCCTTGAATTGATCCTGTCATTGCAGTTCAGGGAATCAGAAAAATATCTCGTAGGGGAAAAGGATCACTTGGCTGTAAATCTGATAGTTTACAGCTCCACAGGCAAATGCTGAAAAAGGCTTCAGAGAACAAAAGCCCATCTGAAAATGCAGCAAGAAAGCCTGTCAGCCCAAATGGAGCTATTCCTACTTTGCAGAAGGAAAGAACTAGCTCAGTAGCCAGGGCTGTGTGCATTTTACTTTGCACATAAAGCAAATATATCTATATAGCCAGATGCTGCAGTCATCAGTCCAGATTTTGCCCTAATTCATAGTTAGGGTTCCAGTCAGATATGCATAGAATATTTCAGATACACAGGGAACACCAGGTGACAACAGAGGTTATTCATCGGTATATATCAGAATATGTGTCTGTAAACCACTTGCCAGGCTCGGAAGGAAAATGTTATTCCAGGAAAACTTTATTAGGAAGATGCAAGATAGAACAGGAGAGCCCAGGCAGTGAGTGTGTTGTTCTCACAAGACACAGAGAGCCTGGGCTTACTGAGGTGGGAGGAATCTGCTTCCCTTTTTTACTGGTGAGGAAGCCTGAGTCAGAGGTCAACAAAGTCATCAGCACAGCCCCAATGGAAGCAGGATCAGACCCAGGGCTTACTATTCCATTTCTCATGCAGTGCAGCAACAACTACAAAATGAACCAAGCCATGAATAGTTTAATAAGAAACAACAAAATAGGGTTTTGGCTGGGTTTTTTTAATAAGTCTGTTAAAGACTGTTTCACATCTTTCAAATATACTTAGCCCAGTGGCATCTGTACTTGTAAGAACAGATACTCAGTTACTGTGTAATTGTGTATGAGTTTTTCCTCAGTGACTCTCTTGAGAAATAGCCTACGAGTTCTTTTCTGCAGCGTAGAGCCCTGTATAAAATTATACCGGTGTAAGTAGAGTGGCAAGACCATTACTGTATTATAGTTCCACAAAGATCTGCAAAACTCAAAACTTCAAGCTGTGCATTGTTTGCGTTCTGTTCCTGCCAGTGTTATGGCTGCTGCAATCCCGCAAATCAATCCCAATTTATTGGCACAATTCTTCTTACCAGCCTCACTGAAAAGCAAATAAATATTGAAAAGTTAGAGCCAATTAACTGTCTAGTGTGCTCAGTCAGAAACTTAAATTACTTTGCACCAGCAACTAGGACTAGCTTGTAAGTCCTTCTAGAAAGCACCAAAAATCCCACACTTAATTGCCACTGGACCATTCTGCTGCACATAAAGGGCAGCTGAAGGAGATTTGCAGGCAGAACTGTCAATTAAATTCCTTAATTGGCAGGAGCAAGTGAGGATGAAATCAGTCCTGATCCTGAAACCATTTGCAAGGGTGAAGACATTAGAGAGGAGCAGTTCTACTCTTTCCAGGTGAATTACAGCACAGCTATAATTATCCACCGGTGTCAGAGTCAACAAGAGTCATTCTTCCTTCTTTCGTTCTTTGCAAATGTAGCAACAGAAGCCTGAAATTCTGTTGCACAATATATATGTGCATGCAAGAGGCATTTGTGTACATACGTACATGTGACTGTTTCTTGTGTGGTGTGTGATGAAGCCTCCAATAGGCAGATCTCTGACAACATCAGTGAGACTAGAGCAGTTTCTGCTTCTTTTCTCTACCTTCATATTTCTAATTGAAAACATATCTAATGAGTTTCAGGACTGCTTGGGGTGTTTATGTGTCTATACACGAGCATATGGATGTAAATGGAAAACCCATACATCCTGAGAGAGCCCTTGACACGCCGATAGAGCCCATGAGCAAAGAGCTGCTTGCGTTACTGACTGCACATCCCCTTTTACAAGAGGCTCAGATATGCCAAACCACTTCAACTGATGGCATCATAACAATAATGATATGCTGAACTTTACAGTTGACAGCATTTCTCCAGAAATCTCTACATAGTGATGTTAAGGACAAGGCCAGCTTTGGCACATGAATTGCTGTATACTGCTCAATATGTGTAGAAACTGGAACTCCTAGGTAAAAAAGCATAACAAAATTGCTGTCTTCATGGGGTATAACACAGTTAAATCATATAAACAATTTTGTCCAGATACTAAATGCATATTATTGCAGAGTTATTCTAGTTATTTTCAATGACGAGCATCAATCACTGCTTTCGATCGATACACGATTGCAGACCTGATGAGAGTGCTAAGCATCTTCCTTTCAGGCTAAATAGAAGAAGAAATGAAACACTGGTTTATGAAAGGGTAGAGAGGAACAACTGGAGGCTACTGTCTGAGGAAATGGCTTTAATTACAAAGCATGAGCTAGGCTAAGCCCTGTGGTCTAAAGAAGTTGGGGATTTCTTTCAGTGACTTAAAGGAAAGAGAGGAGTTTGGGATTTATGCAGCCGTGAGTGTTCCTGGGGAAAAGCAAGGAGACTCCTTTCTTCTCAGGCTCACTTTCCACAGGCACAGAATGAGCTGGAGGAAACCCTGGAACTAGTGACAAAATAACTCCTTGCTCTGGTTTCTGTCTTGGCAGGGCAATAGAGCTTTGTGTACACCATTTGTGATACACAGGATTATACCAAAGACATGACTGTCTTCTTGCAAAATTATTTGCATAATTTTTAATTTTGGAAGAAATTCTGAATTCTCTTAGCTCAGCACCCAAGTCTTTTTAAAATATTTGTCCCTTTGCCTTCTGCTGACTTTTCATCACCATACTGACCAAAAGCTGGAGCCATGAGTAATCAGTTCAGGGTTGCTGTAGCCTGGAAGGTGTCCAGGTAAGAGCTGATACATTTATATACTTCAGCTGTCTTTACCAGCTCAGTTTAAAGAGAAACTGCCCACAAGGATACTCAAAGATTGTTGGCTTTCCTAAGCACAAGTTGAATCCCAGTGATTTTTATGGGATGAGTGAGGCTGAAAAAAGAATGTGTGTTTAAAAAAGAGTACTTAGTATGTAGTCACGATTAATAATCCCTTATACCTTCTTTGTTAAATAAAGCAATGATGTGTTTAAATCCTCTGGGGAAAGGGAGCTGTCTGTATGCTTTTAGATACTATTTCTTCTCGTAGAAAGCGAGTCTGGATGCTCGTGTCTCCAGTGAGGTTCTGGGAAAGAGCATTCGCTGGGTGTCTGCAGAGCCACCACTGTCCCTGAGAGCAGGTACCCGGAGTCACACCTGAGTGCAGCAGCAGGGGCCAAATAATTGGTCTCCAGCTCCCAAGTCTGAGCCTACTGAAAAATCCTGCCTGGGCTCATCTTATAATCCAGAGGCTTAAAACATCCCAAGACCCTCTAAAGGCAACCTGCTGCCTGACAGATAGGAAAAGAGACAGTTCTGCGAGGCCCAGACAAAGAAGATGAGAATATTTAGGTTTGCAGACATGCTCTAAAGCATATCTCTTTTTCTCTAGTCTCAAGATACCAGGTGAATTTTGAGGTTCAAATATTTGGCTGTGTGTTCAGAGGGTTCTGTAGGATTTCTGCATCTGTTCGGTTTGATAGCTGGAGAATCTTCCCCCCACCTAGCAAATCCCACCACCCATGCAGCAAATAAATGCCCTTTGGCACCGACTGGTACACTGTCCATACTACTATATAATAGCTAGTGTGTAATGTGTAGGGATAACAACACCCCATCACAGACAGTAAAGAGAATAGGAGAAGAATTAATACCACTGCGACTCACTAGCTAGCAGAGCCCAGCATGGAAATCCAAGGCATGCTTGCCAGTAGAATGATGCTGAAAGAAGAGTGATGAGTCTGATGGAGCCCTCAGTATCCACGGGAGATGCAATGATGAAGTCTTCTAAAGTTGACAGTGAGTAAAGGATAACTGGACTTGCTCAGTCCAAACATGCCTGCTCTGAAATCCATTTTCTGTTTGTCAGTTTTCATGCACTGTCACTGTCATGCCAAGCTCAAAGCTGCAATATAAATAAGATGTCTGTTGGAGAAATGTGTTTCTTGTTATATGCTTTATAAAGCAAAATCAAGTCAGCAATTGAAGCGGTGCTCTGGACAGTACAGGTAACATCTCCCAGATGAGCACTGAATGCTTTGTTTACATTGCAAAGGCTGAGAAGTGGGAGTCGAATGAAACCAAACTACCCAAATAGGGAACTGAGCTGGAGAGGAGTGATTTGCATTCTAAAAATGGGATTTGTTGGTCTCATTTCCAGAGCAATGCCAGGAGTGGAATATTGCATTTTCACCAAAAGAGAATAGTGGTGTGCAATACATCTCTGATTTCATTAGTCAAAAGAAGATTGCTTCTGCTTTTGACATTCTCTTGCAGCCAGTAATGTGAGGGACAATTAGAATACCTCAGAAATTAAAACGTTCTGTGATGTTGTGGCCAATAGTGTGAATATTGGTTCATGATGATGGAGAAATTCATCAAAATTAAATGAATAACTATCAAGAACAAAGACAAGTTTCAGGTGTATCTCAATTGTGATTTGGGGGTTTTTTCATGTTTGTAACCTTTCTTTTCAGTTTTGTATGCTTATATATTGCAGTTGGCCTGGAGACACTTCAGTTGCTCTTAGCTTGCGTATAACAATTTATTCTTATTTTTATAAAGATGGCTCAATTGATGTGCTGTTACTCCAAGAGCAACAAAGCTACCCTCTGTGATTTGTATTTTTAGGGATAAATCTTAGAAGTCAAATACATATTTCTAATTAACCATGTGTGAAATCAACCGTGTTGAATTAGGGGGGAATTTCACTGGATGCCTAATAATTAATCAAAATATGAACAATAGATAAACTAACAAACATAAGGTGTTAGCTGAGTGAGAGGATCTTTATTTATAAGCAGCATTTAGCACCATTTAATTCATGAGTTCAGTTTCCACTGACCATCTGTCGTAGCTGCTGTCAGCTTCACAAGCCTGCTGAACTTTGCCAGTCCTGGTGTTAGACTTCAAAAGATGCAGCGCCCACCCACCACTGTCACACGGATCCATAGACCATATTGTGGCAGCGTGAAAGAAAGCATGGTTTTGGCAGGAGTAGAAGAGGCTGCCCCTGTGTTTCGGTTTTTCTCCTTCCAAAGTAGCAGGCGTTTAATTGGATTAACTGGACTAAAGTCACTACTGCTTGAAGAGGTAGCATCAGATGTCTTCTTGGTAATCAGAATATTCATTCTCAGGGCCATTGGAGAAAGGGTGGGAACTAAACCCCTGTTGCAAGCCTGTATTCTCAAACAAGGTTCATAGCAAGACCAGATGAAATGCATTAGGTATTTCCAAAATAGCTTATATGGCATGGAAGAAGTCAGGAGCTTTTAAAATCTAGATTATAAAAACCTTCTTAGAAACCTGGAAAGCAAGTAAGGCAAGGGACACTTGTGAGCTGTGTCCATGACTTTCATCAATGCGGCCTAGCACAGCTGAGTGCAATAAACTTCAAAAGATATTTATCAAGTATTAATTCCTTTGAAATTTTCTTTAAGAAATGTGGGGACATGATAGTCCCTATCAATTCCCTCTTTGTGTTCAGCTCACAAACTTGCATATTTTTAAGGCCTGTGGATCTTGACAAACGTATTTGTCACATTGACACAGAGGTGGTTGCTGAGGCTCCTTCCCGTAGTCTCCCATGACTACCCAGCAGCTCTGGGCAGGTTTGTTTTAACTTGTGCTCTGGCCACTGGCCTCCCACTGGCTGAGCAGGAGCTGTTCTCACCTCTGTTCAGGTGTCTGTACATCTGGTGTTGATATGGCTGAGCAGTACCACACCATTTTGCTACAGGGTGCAGAACACTGAGTTTCAAATCCCTGTTTGCAAACTTTCTTAAAAATACATGTTCTGGGCTAAAATTTCCAAGTGTATTTCAGATTTGGCAACCAAAGAAAGTAAAAACGAACAAGAAGCATTTTTTAGGTATGCTCAGGTATACATAGCACATTAATAATGGTGCTAGTAGCTCTTATTTTTTACAAGATTGTAGTCATTTGATTATCTTAATGCTGTTATTTTGTCATTTCATACAAAATTATTGAGTGGATCACAGCTTCCTTCAGGGTATTGGTGACCTGTTACTCAACTCTGATCTGTTCCTTATCAAGAATAAAACCTGGGTATACTTTGCAAACAACACTGGTATATGCTACACTTTCTACTTCTCTTTAGTGTTCTTTTCTTTTACTGCCTTAGTGAATGTAGAAAATGCCATGTGAAATAAAAAACACTTATGGACTCCATAGGAACTAATACATAGGGAGTGTGTAGTAGTCTGGAGAGGCACATGAATTTGGAGGTAGCTTTTGTTTCAAGCCATTTGGGGAGGCAGAGTCCTGAGACTGTTCTCTCCTCTCGTTGGCAAACCTCCCACAAGAGTTCTGGTAAGCTGGACGCAATCTTTCCTCAAAATCTGCTCCATTAACGTAGATGTCGAGCTGGACCAGCTGGTACAGTTTTTATTGTCTGCACCGTGCCTAGAGTGTTTGCCTACATAGCTTCAAGCATGCCATCTCCTGGATTTCCCCACCTACACTGAATGCATATGAATTACAGGTTGGTTCCTGCACTACAGGTGGACCTGTGGCAGCCCAGCAGCCCCTTCCACATCGTTGAAGGTACGGTCACCGACGTGCGAGTGCCACAGAACACGTCCCGAAGTCTGCTGCCCTACCTCCAGCAAGCAAACATCCAGTACAAGTAAGCCTGTGCTTCGCCTTCTGTGCCTTGCTCCAGAGTCTGGCCTTCAAGGCAGGTCTGTGTCTACCACGCCAAGTGCACTTGAAAATATGTTCCACAACATAGCAATTAGACTGGCAGACAGCTAGACATTGCCAAGAAAACAACCATTTTAATGGGAGAACAGAAAATCTCCCACAGGCATGCAGTTTTAATTAAATGTCCTCCCTTGGAGTCAAGCTGAAGTGTTTTCAATGTATATGAAGTCACATCTGTTAAGAGAGGGATGGCAATTATTAATGCTACAGCCTGCTTTGCCTCTCTCTCTATTTAACAGGAGCTGGGTTTGTTTACAAGTGTGCTGCAAAGGCGGAGGCAAGCCTTCTTCATGAATTCTAACGGAATGTAGTAGTTCTGTTTTATAACTCTCCATTCCTCATAACCCAAGGCAAGTCATACAGAACAAATACACACTAAGGATCAAGTATGATTTGTAGTGTTTCTTTAAAGTATTCAAGACAGTTCTGGAGTATACTTACCATTTCCTATATATCAATATGATATACTAGACGAGTAATGATCTTGTCATTAAAGCCTTTTCAGTGAGATGCTGAAGCATCTGAATAATCAGCTGATGAGTTATTTGAATTCTCAAACATTTGCTGAATAAAGCCCTACATGAGGTTATTTATATTTACTTCTCAGTGAGAAAAGGGTCATGCAAAGCATATTGCATATTGTACGTACTGTTACCAGAAGTTCATTTTTATTATAACAATGGTCTCTTACTAATTTGTCATTCTAAAAATACAGAAACAAACCTTAGGAAATTAATTACGCAGGCCCGGGATCTGAAGTTCAGAGCTAGCTTCATGTGGGCTCTACACTGTTCCAGTTTTGTTTGCTTTTAAAAATGAGATGGGGATTTCTGTAATTGTTTTCCTGTGCTTATACTAAAATGTCCCCTAATTTACTATGCCCTGACAATTGTATTCACGTCTGCTGCTGTTCCTGCTCACAGTAATCACCTTTAACAAAATGACAGAAAGCCACTTTATATGTGCTATAAACACTCCCTGTACCTGAAGATCTTTATTTAGGCTGCAAAGCAAAGTCTATCAGGGCAAGAACTGCGAGAGCAAACGGTCTCTGCAGTTTACCTGAAAAAATCTACTACAAGTACAAGGACAGCGTTACATTCATTTTCAACGGGGAAAATTTCCTCTGTGACATTTGGCGCACAAGACGTGTGTGCTTAGACAGAAGCCGGGCAGCTTTTTGTCAGCTCCAGACTGTTTCTTTGCTTTCTCTCTTCATCTCCCTGCTGCCCATTTTGGACTCCTTGCCCACTGGGTCCCAGCCATCAGAATGTAAGTGCTGCAAAGGCTCAGATGAGCATGTGCTTGTCCTGCCAAGCCTGCTGAGACCTGTAATGCCACAAGAGCCGGGAGAATTCGTCATGAGAGCGGCAGCAGCAGCAGCCATCACCAGGGAGCATCAGGAGAGTGGCTGCCGGGGCGGCCGGGCACAGCCATGTCCACAGCGCAGCTCCACAGCCAAGGGCCTGAGCCACCAGGCAAGGGTTCACACAGCTTCTTTTATTTTCATAAATTTATTTTAGTGTATTTTTGGCACACTTTTTGCAAAGGAGTTGAATATGAGTCAAATACCATGTAAAACTTCAGCCTGATGGAGTGATGCTTGACTAAATTATGACAAATTTCTAGAGATGGGAAGCATTGAGCAGCCCTAATAATGAACAAGGTGACCAGCCCTTGCCTGTAAGACAGGCCTTTCTGTCCCAGTGTTTGACTTCATCACAAGAAGACAGTCGTGAAAACAAGCCAGGCATCAGATAAACTCTTACTCCACCAAGTTGCCTCGGTTCTAAGTTCTCTGGCAATTAATCTACTTAGGTTGTATTCAGATCTAAGGGACTTAAGAGCCTTGGTGTTATAAGCACACCCAGTACACAGTCATTTAAGAGTAAAGAAAGCTTATGAAATCTCATTTGGAGTACAGACACATAAACAATCAGGAGTTGTGAAATTCAATCTATCACTGTAAAAGTGAACAAAGGGAGCTTGATTCTGGTAGGTACTTACACTAATTTGAATTCAGCAAAGCAGGCAAGTATTTTTTTAACATATTAGATGTCCTCATGACTTTTGAATAAAACCACTGCTTTAATCTAACTACAGGCTTAAATGCTTTATAGTACTGGTCTTAGAGTGTATAGCACTTTGCAAGTCAAGATTATAAGCCCTTAGTTTGCTTAATTAAAGTTGCTGATGTAGAACAATGTAATTCCTAATTATGCAATTAGTTCACTAATACATTTGAAGATGGGGATAGCTTTTACTTTGATATTATATGTCATAGATATACATAGACCAGTTATCTTTGAGGTATCTGCTGCACAGTTGAGTTAGGATCAGAATGAATGCAGTTTCTTTCCATCTTTTCGCAGTCATTGCAGTAGTGCCTATAAAACTTTAAAAGGTTGAAAGTGACCCTCGTTTTACAAGAACAATGAAGTAGTGGTAGGGTGAGTACACACCGCCATGCCTTAGGAGAAGATGGTATGCAAGGATGCCTCTCAGTTTTACAGTGATGTTGTTATTGATGTCAGTGACGATATTCCCAGCTCCTGACACTGTGTGATGGAAAGGATAGATACTCCAATTTCTTCAGTATAATTCTTTTTAGATTACTTCTATATTATATTTTTATGTTTGTAACATTATTTGATTTTGCCATAAAATAGGAAAGTTTTCAGCTTACACCACTTTTTCTGCATTTTGCTCTTAATGCAAAGAACCTCTCACTTTTTATGCAAGCATATTTAATTTTCAACTAAAATGAAATGTTTCATTTTTTTCCTGTTATTTTAAACTAACTGGCACACAACTACTGCAGTGAAGCTAATTGTAAACAAAAAAACACACATGATTTTTTCTTTGGTGGTTGTTTGTTGTGTTTCAGACAGAATGATAATGCCACCAAGTTCTTAATTTTTTTGTTTTGCCTCTACAACTTGTACGCATATGTAATGTTCCATGCCAGTACAATAACTCCTGACAGAAAGTATATGCATGTTCTTCTAAGCCTAAAAATATTTTTTTATGGCTTTGAAATCAATTTTTGAAGATCCATGATCACGTAGTATAACTGGATTACAAAACAAGACAACAAATGCTGCTACATGAACAAATAAAGGTGGCTTCTTCTTCACACTGGCTACATTATTTGCATCATTCTGTTTTATTCGCTTAACAAACTCATTGGGTTTTTTGAAGGCACCGCTACATTTCAAAGCAGCTGGAGTATTTATCTGGCACATATTCAAATAAGCCTGAAGCACTCTATTGTCAAAATATAACAGATAAAGTAACATCAGGATGGTTTATCTCCTGCTATATTTCCTCTAAATGTGATTGTTGTTCTGCTTTAGCCTGTGTGTTCTACTAGTTTTTAGCAATATCGCTATCTTTTTTTCACCTAGGATTCTCATATCAGACCTACAGAAAGTAATAGAAAACGAAACTGGACTGAGGTCACATAGGAATCGAAGGTCCCTCTCTGGGTATAACTACGAAGTGTATCACTCCCTGGAAGAAGTATGTGAAAATTCATATTGTTCCTCTTATCCACTACCCTGTTGTCTTTAATAAGGCTATGATTTAATTCTCTCTACAAGTTATGGTTGCCTGTTCATCTTCATAGAATCATAGAATCATTTAATTTGGAAAAGACCTTTAAGATCATGAAGTTCAGAAGGTTCTAAATGTTTCTTCTTCAAAAATAGGCACCTTCTTGAAAATATTTTTTTTTTAATATTTGTGTTCTAGGCTTACCTTTACATGTAACCATCTTTGACAGATTCTGAGTTTTGTTTTTAAAGTAGATCTTTTGCTCTGGTGGAATAAGAGATTTCAGGGAGTGATTAGTCTCACCGAGTCATTTAAGTAAATAACGTGAGCAAGTGCTTAAGTATTTGCACAAGAGGCCCAAAGACTTAAAAACACTTACACACAAATTCCTGTGTAAGGGTTACTATCCTGGAAGATAGCTGGGTAACTTTTTTCTGTTGACTTCGCATATACAGTGTGAGCTTGCTTCCAAAGCAAGACCCTAGGATGAACATGGAGGGTGCTGCGCCTCGATGAGATCTGGTGCCTGCAGGTTGATCTGTTCGCCTCTCTGTGTCCTGTCAGGCAGACTCAGGGACCTTCCTTCTTTATTCCATTAATGTCTAGTGGGAGCAGCGAACTAGCCCCATCCCCAGATTTCTGATGAACAGCTAATGCATTCCAGTAATATCCAATAATAAAATGGAACAGAGCTATGAAAGCCCAATGATAGTTCAAGTGTGAAAACAAAAAACAAAAAAAAAGAAAAAACACAAAAGGAAAGACAAAAAGAAAAACTACAGGCAAATGAAAAAACATACAAAGGACTGAGAGCTGACGTTAATAAATGTCTTGCAGTTGCTTCCTATGAAATGCAAAGACTAAAGCAACAATTTTATCTCTGTGTTTGTAGATCCAGGGTTGGATGCATCATCTGAATAAAACTCATGCAGATCTTATTCATATGTTCTCTGTTGGAAAATCCTATGAAGGGAGACCACTGTTTGTACTCAAGGTAAAGATTAAATAGTCATTAATCAGACTAAAGTCTGGAACCGGTGACAAACACTTTGCTGCTCACGTTATAGCATGTGCACTAGAAATGTGGGTTAAGAATGAGTTGCTAAAATCTAAGTATCTCTCTGAATGAGATCTTTAATGAACAAAAAAATTAAAAGCTGAAAAGCTAAAGGCCAAATCCTGTTCCACTTTGATTGTGTATGCATGGAGATAGATTGCAGGACAAGTTCAATTAGCAGGGTTTGGATTTAAGGGAATTGGAAAGTTTTGTGTTTATAGACAACTTGGAAAGCAGTTCTGCTGGAGAGGGACTCCAGAGGACTCTGGAGCCCTTCTCAGCATGTGCCACATATGCTTCCTCTTTAGCTACTGACAAAATTCCAGGGCTGTGCACTCATAACTCACATTTTTAGAACCACACACTAAAGGGTGTCAGCAAGGTGGAAAAAAATTTTACTTTCAATGTATTTTCTTTTCATGTGCTGTTGCAGAGTTCTGAAAATTTGATTCTGCATCAGGCTGTTCCTGTAGCATTGTTTTTCCTTACCCTGTTCCATGTGATATTTAAGGATATCATTCCTCATAGAAGAGGAAGTGACAGATCTCACTTGTAATTTTTTTTTCCATAGATCAGCTCCATTATCTTGGCATACCTGCATATGATTATTTTGGCCATACCTATGAAAGCAATAAATTTGTGTTCCTTTATATGAGGAAATTCAAAATGGTTTAGTGTTTCTAATATTCTATTATTTTCTCATTATTGTGTCTCACTAATGTCATGAGATATATCATTATTTCTGTAAATATTCACACTTCAAGGTAGGTAAAAGATCATGGCCTTACAAGAAAGCGGTCTGGATAGACTGTGGGATTCATGCAAGAGAGTGGATTGGCCCTGCCTTTTGCCAGTGGTTCGTGAAAGAAGTAAGTTTTTAATGTTTTACAGTCATGCAGTTCCTTCAGTTCAATAAACATTGTGGTTTTGCTATAACCAATATCTAATATATTATTAAGAAGAGCAATAACTAGCTTCTATATCACTTTTTTTTAAATTTTATTTGTAGAACAGTAAGTGCTTGATAAACCAAGCTGATAGCGACAGCCAGGCACAGCTAGGCACAGGACAAAAATATGCCAGACACATATTGGCAGAGATATGATGGAGGATTTTATTCCAAGATCTAAAAATATGGAGACTGTAATTCTGGTAATCATCCAGGTGAATCAGTGCCAGTGTGTACTGCTTCATATCAGTTCAGCAATATCTTTGCTTTAAGGACTGAGATGAAGAAAGACATTTCTCTTTTGTGCAATCCCATAAGAATAAGAAACTAAAATCATAGACAAATTTCACCCAAAATGCTATATTTCATATTCTCTGAATATCAAGTGGTTTTCCCAACGTTTCTTTGATCTGATCTTATTGGATTTGTGCTCCCTTTATCTTTGATATCTAGGGTCTAGCCTTCATATCCATCCATTTGCCATTTTTCAAATGTTCAGTCAAATCGAAGCAGCTGGAATTTTGCTTTCCACTTGTCCAGTACATAATTTTTTTTGTATATCAGCACTTCATCTCTTCTAATTTTGCATTCATCTCAGACGCACGATAAGTTTGCAGGATTTTGACATTTCCCCTTGACCAACAACTTTTGTTCAAGAAGGGACATTAGCTGCACAGTGGAGACTACTTTGCAATGCAATTTACAGAAGTCAAAGAAGGCTTCAGAAAAAACCATCAGATGTGCTCTGAGTATTTTGCATACCATGTTTTTGCTTAATGTAAGTGATGCAAAATCTTTGTTTGCAAGGTTCTTCCTATAAATGCACAATTTTCTCCCTTCTCTCCTACCCCATTTCTGTGGAATTCTACAATGTATTAATGCTTCTGATTTTCTGGGATCTCTCCACTCGGCAGAAAGATCCTGGCTCTACAAATCACTTCATGAGAGTAAACCTCTACATCATCAACTCCCTAATGTGTTAGCTGAGACCTTCATCTAACCATAGGTGAACTTCCCTCAGAAGTCACAGCAGCACATAGGTCAAGTACCGAAATAATGAGGCCACTACAGTTCGTGTGAGCTTCTCAGCCTGGCTGCTGATGCATGCATAGGCTAAACCAGATCCAAGAGCTGATCTCCAAGGTTCAGTGTGCAATGACGGTGCGTCTTCTTATTAGGACTTCTGTTAGTGTAAAGATGAACAAACTTGCAACTGTTTCCAAGCAGCTTTCCTCCCCAGGAGAACAGGCTGCAGTAAAGAAGGAAGATGTTTGGGACAGACAGGCATGGGTGGGAAAGCCTATTGCTCAAGTGCGCCTTCCTCACAGAGAGCTTCCCATAAAGCACTACAGTGGGGCAGCAAGGTCAAAATCACAAGGTTTCTCTGTAGAGCTTGTAGTAGAATATAGGCTGAGTATGTGTATATAAAAACCTGCTGGTTGTTATTTGAGATCCTCAGAGAGTAGTTTGCTAGTAAGACTGTTTCACTAACTACATGAAAGCATTTTCCTAGATTAAAGAACATTTCTGCAGAGCTCCTTGAGACTACAAGAATGTCCCACCTTTGTCTGCCCATCTCGGTCATGCATTGCCTTTGTTCACGGACGACATATATTTTGTTCTTTACTTAGGGCAATATTTCAATGCAGCAGTAAAGCAAAAAGCATCAGGATAAGAATACATCTTGCTCACATTCTCCATCATCATATTAAAAATGGCTGGGAGGGGAGGAAAGACAAGACAATTAAATTGTTTGGTGTAGGATATTGCTTTTCTTGTTAAATGAACTAGACATTTTTAGTAAGAACTCTGGGAAGACTGAAGACCTCTTCATGCTTCAAACTCTGCTATTCTCTTTTGCTGGCAAACTCCTCCCTTAAGCACCTCTGCAGCCTGGCAGCCCACTTTCCATCCTCCACAGTGCTTATGAGCAGTTCTGAGAAAGGGCAGTCATCTTGGAAACAGATTTTTCCGGGCATGTTTGTGGCCTCTAAGGAATAACACCATGAGCCCATTGATTTAAGGCAAGCAAAAGGAAACGTTTGATTTATGTGATGTTAGCGTCTTTTCTAGCAGGAACAGCATACGCACATCCCTTTACTGTGCAGGCAGCCTGAAATATTTTATCGAGCTTTCACTTCACCCTGTGATTTCTGTTGCTTGTTTTTATTGAAGTAACCATACCCTGTGTACAGCTAGGCTTTTCAAGAGATTTAGCTTAGGAAACAATGGCTATGTATGAATGTCACTTCACATTCAAGCGCAAAACTGGGTGCTGCAGACTTGACCAGTTATTCCCAGCCAGTTTAGGTGCTCTCAGGATTTTGCTTGCACCTCTGGAAGTGGCAGCTTCTGGGTGCCAGTGAATTTTCTGCAAGCAGGGCAGGCACCACCTCCCTAAGTGGAGGTACCCCTGAGCAGCTGGCTGCTACTGCAGTGCACCAGGGTATGGGCAGCTGCTCCCCGCTTTCTACAAAGCATCTGGAGTTGTTTGGCTGAACAGGACCCGGCTCCCATCTATCTAGAAATACAAAGCAGACTAAGGCAGATCGGACTTGGGAAGGGAGGATGTGAGGCTAAAGCGGGGGAAGGCAAGAGGCTGCTTGCTACGTGGGCTTGTTCTCTATTTTGGCAAATACAATAGACAAAAAGAACAGATGAACTAAGGAAAAAAGGAGAAAGACATAGAAGTAGAGGTTAAAGCTTAAGAAAAGAAAGAGAACTTACAGGAAAGAGTTTACATTATGTGATAATATAATTCAATGTTTTGAAACAAACAAAAAGAAAGCAAAGACTATTGTTTGGTTTGGGGAGTAGCTTTTTTTGTTTGGGATTTTTTTTTTATCATTTACTCCAGCATGAGCTCCAGCCTTGGCTTTGTATTCCATAGGTCTGGTGTTCATAAGAACTTCACTGTTCGTTTCTGTCGAAGGAAGCCCTGAATGCCTGTAGCCTCTTAGCTAATTAGATGTTCTACCAGGGGTAGCAATGCCGATTGCCTCTGACAAACCCTACCTTGTGGTCACTGAATTTCAAGTCAAGAAAGGGGATGCCCTACACATCCAGGACCAGAACTTCAGGTACCAGCTAATGAACCACAGAGAAGTGTCTGCGCCTGTGTTGTAGCAAAATATCAGTTACGTTACAGTGGAGTCCCACCAACATCAAGCCTTACTCAGCTGGAAAGGGGCAGAAAAAAGGCCCTGACAGTGGAAATATTAGAGACCCTTGGTGGGGTAGGGAAGCAAGAGGAACTGTGAAAGGAAATGGAACTGATTACATGTGGACTACTGTGAAGGCAATCTGCAAAGATAAATGAGGCAACCTGCAAAGAGAAATGAATCTAATGCAACTCAGAATTTGTGTCCCCAGTGAAAGATTTAGACGGAGATTAAAAAAAAAAAGGTTTGTTAGCCTAAATTTTTAAAAAGACTGCATGGGATCTAATCATACATTAAAATGGATTAATAAATATTACAGAAAGGAAAGAAAGGGACTCTATTGTGTGTAATTCCTTTGTAGAAAGCAGTAGACTTTAGACATAAAATTTGTTTGTCAGACATAACATGTATTTAGTCTAAATGAAATAGCCCTCAGAAACAAAGAAGGAAAACCTATAGACTTTTTGCAAAAGTACAATTATATATATATGTATATGTGTTAACTAAGAACACTTAACTCCTCTTTACTGGGTGTGCACTTGTGAGAGGAGAAGCAGAATTCAGACATCAAATTATCCAGACCTCAAATTTAGGATTTTACCATTGTTTTAAAAATCTGAAATATGATTCACAGGCTGCTATTCGAATTAACATCAAAACTAGATTCTGTTTCAGTTTTAGTGGAAGCAGATGAGGATTCCCATTACATCTGGTTTGACTTTCTTCCCTCTAATAAATGCTGCCATTTGATCCATGTCAATGATGTATAACCTTGAAATGTCCTTCATACAACATTTTCAGAAAACAACACACAAGAGCTATGAATTTAAGATGCACTGCTCTTTGTGTCTGGTACAAGGATTTGTATTTTAAACCTCAAGATTAGAAAATTCAAGAAATGTAATTAAAAACTTTCAAGAAGCAAGCACTGATTGTACTTCTTGACAAAAAGTTCTAAGAATCCAATGGCAACTGCAAGGGAGTTGTCCATCGAGATCAAGTGCATCCCCCTAAGGGAGTGGACTCATCAGGGCCTCAAATGAAGTTGCAAATAGCCTCACACTTTGGAAATACAGTACCTCCACCATCACCTTCTTCTCCCATGCTCAAAAGTGGCCTTTTTAGGAATAAAGGAGAACTAACGTATGTTGACCGGATTCAGTATATCTGCGTCTCAAATGTGAAGTGTGGCATGCTCTTCAATAGACTCCCTAGGCTCCTCTGTTTTTCAAATGTTTAAATATTGAGAACTTTCCTCAAAATAACGTTGTTAATCTTTGAATGTGGGTCAGCTTACATTGCTCATAGCCAGTTTTCTTTAACGTGAGACTGGTGTGCTTTTTTTTCCTGGATGAGAAGTGCTACCGTCTGCCTCTTCTGGGACAGAACCTAGCCAATATCTAAGGTCTTTGCTGAAAAAATCTTCCAAACTACTTCTGAGCTTTCTGGATTTGATCAAGGTGACGTGATCAGTTTGGTTCGAGCATTGACCTTGCTAGACTACCCATGAATGTTCCCTCACCCGTATCCACAGGTCCACTGGAAAGAAGCTGTATAGTAGAGGAATTCAAATCCACACCTCTGAAGCCCTGTTCATCCTGCAGCACTGTATCATCCCTTAAAAATGGGCCGTAATAGCTGTTTCATCTCAAAAGAGTCCCAAATCTGAAAACAGTATCAGTATGCTCTGTATACTTCAATTTGTGAGATGCAGGGCCAGAAGTCCAAATTCTGAAATGTGGGTGTTCTATGACCCGAGTTATATGAGTTCCCAAATTGTTCAAGATAATGTGCTTGTGCTTCATCGTGCACCCAGGGAGCAGACAGGTAACCCCAGACAAAGAAGTTAAAGGCTGAGGGCAGATTTTTTTTTTTTTTTTTTGCTGACATTGGTATTGATTGCTGCCAAAACCGGGCCTGAATCCCTTCTCTTCACTCTATAATAATGAGCTGAGATATACAGACTGTCCAAGATGCCAAATGGCAACACCTGCCCCCGCTACTCTACGCTTGAGATCGATTTATGAGTCACCTTGTGGGGTGCATATGAGATGCATATTGCCAATTAGCCAGCCATTAGGCTTGTGGACCAGGCCCCAGAGACCAGTCTTTACCAGGAACTTTGCAGGGTTCAAGACCTCAGATTCTTCCTCAGGAATGTTTATGAAGTGCTTGACTGTAAAGACAGTATACTTAAAATAACAGCACATGCACATATACAGAACCGAATAAGAACAACTGTGCGATCAGATGCAGGTCCAAGCAGGAGACCCAGACAGCGTCAGTGTTAAAAAGCGTTGGCTCTTCTTCTGCGCCATGCAGGCCATGTGGTCAGAAGGCCATAAAGCTATAAGTATTCCTACTTCAAGATCTGCTGAAAGCCAGTGTAACACTTATATTCGTTCTGCAAAATTCCATACTCTGTGTCCTGATGGACAAAACATCTGCAGTATGCTGCATCAACAGTCAGAGCAGCACTCAGTCATTCATTCCAGTGTTGAAGTCCACACTGTCAGGAAAACAGCTTCATATTCTGGATCATTTCTGGGTCTTGCTGAGCTCCGTCAAAACTGGTGATCCTTTAGGAGTCAGAAAAATTATTTCCCCTTCCTATCCATAACTACCAGAGCCTCAAAATACTGGCTGATTAGGAAATTCAGACACCAGTTTTTCACGTGCTTCAGAAATACTCTGATCTCGGAGGTCTGTAAGATATTTATCTGAAGCAACCCACTAATGTTTGTTAAAGATTATATGCTTGTGCTATCACTTGTCAGCAGACGTAACTCTTTTGAACAAGTACAGCTGAAATGTCACATTCCCACAATCTGGGATTTCAGACTAATATTAATTTCAAGGATGCTCATTACACTTGCATTTAGCTGTTCTTTGAGCTAATGTAGTTAGTTCACCCCCCGTAATAGGCTTTCAGTCTCCAATTTTTTGGCGTTCTCCAAGAAGTTTTGAACCATGCAGAAAGGCAAGCAAGGACCTGACTGCCTCTCCCTATATGCTGTACATTTCTGCCAGTCCTGTTCCTGGGGACAGATATGCCACTGTTCTTAACATATCCTTGAGCGCTGGCTCTCAGAAATCTGAAGAGCTTTTGAAATCATTTGAAATATTCTGAAATGAATCAGAAGTATGCAAGGGCAAAACAAACACTGTACCTGTAGCTTTTTCCTTTCACCCTTTAGCTGGATACATTCCTTCTTTCTGAGGTCCATTCCCTTCAGCTAAGGCTCTTTAACTGATGTTGGTTTGACTTGAAATTTTTTGTTGCTCTTTAAACCATGACATCTTCTTGCTCTATGAAATCTTCCTATCTGGATTTTCCTCCTGTTCATCAATTTTTAGTTTTTCCCTTGTTTTAGGAAGGCCAGAAGCTTCTCAGGGCTGAATCTTGGCCCCCTGTAGCCTTCTTCACAGCTGCCAGTGATGATGGAACCATGAAGACTGGGCTTTTTTCACCCTGAAGGACCAGTCACCTGATGACAGATCTCTCCGCAAACGCTCTGAAGTTCTTTCAGTAAATGCAGTAGAATCATTGGAACTTAATTTTTATTGTTTGCCAGACTCTCGTCTCCCCAGCTGTCTTTTTAGCTGCCTGACCTAAAAAAAAATCGACATCTTTGAGTGTTCCCTATATATCCATTATCTGGAGGAAAAATCCATCTGTTTCATCCTGCAGCATCTATATTTGAAACACTCAGCCATACTTATCTGTAGCTAACTCATTCTTCTCTGTCAGGAGCTTCTGCCTGAAATGCTATTTGTTTTTCTCCATCAGACAGATCACCTCTTCCAGCCTCTTCACTCAGTACTTCATTCATCAGCCTTTCAACAGCAAGAGGTGCTGGTGCAAATGCAGAATCTGTTTTATCTTCATGATTTTTTTTTGTCCTCCAAATGCTGTTCGTGCCATTTGAAGTTTCTGTGCAGTAATCACACCTATCTGTATCTAGTTTCTGCTTCCACTCAACATCCCCCCTCTGCTCCACAGCTGGTTCCGTTCCAAACGAGTTTGGTTATTTTGGCAGCCATCTTCTATCCCACTTCGTTCTGAGTGTCTGCATCTCTCCAGCACATCCTTCCTACTGAAAACAGAGGTCACTAATGTGCCCTGCTTCTGAGAGGAAGGAAAATAAAGTAGCAGTAAACACGGCCAACAAGAGTTTCCTGGACTGGGCCGTCAGTTGTGATGCTTTCATTTTTTTTAATGGATAAAATCTAAGCCAATGCCAAAAAGCTGGAGTGCAGTACCGTGAGATCACCACACCGAGGCATCTGATGCATTGTTTCAAAAGCAGCTGTGGCAAACCATTTCTATACTGTGCAGTGTTTCTCTTTTGGTCCGTGGTGGATTTTCCCAGGTTCTGTTCAACAGTGAGCCAGCTTAGAGAAGGTGCTTTCCTTTGCTGTGACATGTTCATGATGGAAAAAAACCCGGTTAAAATGGTTTCCTGATTTCCTCTTACAAAAGGAAATAAGTACTGTGTTATTTCTCTTGTGCGCTTTCAACTACTCAGCTGCATCCTCCTGCCTACCCATGATCTTATGGTGAAAATTACTTTCATTTTGCTTGCAGATATTCATTTTTCCCTATTGCAGTTATTCACAATGTGAATACTTCTTGATAAAATAAAGGTAACCCTGCAGCTGTGTTGTGCCTGTAGTAGGAATTCTTCAATGACACTTGCTAGTGCAAACTCCTTGGTAAGTATTAATCAATAGGACATTCAAATCCTACTCTGTGAAGGCTTTTAAGCTGTCAGGTATGTTCTTCTTCAAGGCATGAAGAGAATTCACATTGTTACTCCAACATATTACTTGCTCAAGGGAAGAAATTCTGCTTTATATTTTAGCAGTCCACTCCTTTATGATGATGCTGAGTAATTAGGGTCTCAGTAAAACTACCGATATGCAGAAACACTATTGAACATGAGAAAGGACTGTGAAAGAAAATTTTGTATGTTGGACAATTTAGTTGTTCCAGAAGTGAAATTACAATTTAATTAAACAGTGTATTCAAATGAGTCCTGTTGAGTTACCCTCAATATGTACTTCTCTGGACCAACATAACTAGGATGTAAAATGCAAGAACTACATTGTTCTGTGGTAGACATCTCGGTGGTCTCCACCAACTTGAGCGACTTTAGTTTCATACAATTACTAGCAGAGAAATTTGTGCTTTCCCTTTCAGAGTATTCGCAGAATAACTCAGGCCTTTCTTTTCCCTGATTGATAGGCAGTCCTTGACATATTTGGGACTTATAAGGATTTTATGTACTACCTCTCAGAGTGGAACCAAGAAATCGTGTCTCCTCTTTCCACTAATATCTGTGTAACTCTATCCAGCTTCTTCCCCACAAGATACTGCTTTTGCTTGGGTCGTCTCAGCTTTGCACAAGCTTCCTGGAACTGCTGTTTGCTTCTCTAACTTGTTGATCATGCCATTGTACCTCTGCCTGTTCCCTGCTTCAGCATCTTCACCATTTGCATCCATAAGTACGAGCATAAGTAAGCCTTTGGGATCCTGCAGATCCTTCTTTTCAGACTCTTTTTATGGGCTCTCTTCTTAGTGTTGCAGGGTAGTTGTAGAACACGGTCATCTTTCTCAGTTGTTTCTGTGTCCCTCCTGTGGGAAATGCTCCCAAAGAGGAAGGAAGATTTTGCTTGGTAGAAAAAGAAAAAAAAATCAGACACCAGTCACGCTTCAGAAGCTTAAAGATTTGACCCTTTTTTAAAAGACATTTGGTTTTAGATACTCAGTAATATCTTACCCTTAGTGACGGGCTTACCACTCCACTTGTGGTGAGTGCCAAAGCAGGACACTAGCAGTGAAAGAGAAAATGGAGATAAAAGGTGTACTTCCAAATACTGAGACAGAGCTAACTACTAACTTGGAAAACTGATAAAGTGGCAATGAAGGCCTGAATGGCAGATCATAGTGTCACCCTGCTGAAATGTAAGAGATACAGACAATAGTAAAACGTTGTATGTTATCATAAGAAAGAACGTTTTAACTGATATTTTAATAATTGCATGGAAGAGTTAATCCTGTTTTGTTAGAAGCTGTGTTTTGTGTGATTTCTGGTAGAACAGCAATGGAGTCAATGCCTCGTACTAAAATTGTAACTGTTTATTTCAGTGTGATTGTTTAATTCAAAACCAGAAACAGCAAAAGCTGATTGTTACTTTGAATTTAATAATAATTAACGGTGGGACAGCAAATCATTATTAAGCTCAACTGCAATTTCAGAGTTTCTCTCAACCCTGTCTCTTTGCTTTGTCCTTCTCAGTCAATCCCCTTACTTTATAAAAAGCCCAACTGCATCCTAAATCCATTTTAAACTCTTGCCTTTTATTGCCTTGGCAGTTTACAATATAGCTCTTTTGTTCACTTCATCCCTCATATTAAATTTCCTATGGACCAGATCCTCAGCCAGGCTAAGCTGGCGTAGCTCTATCAACAACCACCGCTCTGCTGATCCAGATGATCGAGCCCCCCACATTAATCATTGGTCCTTTCCCCCATCCCCCAGGCAGATTGCTTGCACAGTGTTGGCAGGGTTCCTGTATCATCTGCTCATTCACTAATAACACTGTTCAGCATTTATGGGGCCAGTCTGGCTCTCTGCGTATTCAGCAGCAAAGCTGCTATTGATTGCATGATGGGGAAGCAGAATCAAGCCATATAAAGTCACATTACTTTGTATTCTGAGAGCTCTGGGCAAACTACAGTGCAGTTAATTCGCTAATGGTTTATATGCATCTTGCTTGTGTCAGTGAAGAGAAAATGTTTCAACACTGCCCACGGGGGTTGGTTCGCGTGATCGTTATTCAGAGCATTTGAGAGTCACGTCACAAAAGGCAAGTTGTGGGCTTTGCTCCAGCAAGGACACACCTTAGTAACCGCAAGGCACATTGCCAAAGACCTCCCTGCTCAGGGAGGTACGAATATACAGTCTACGTTGCCTGATTACATATAGCAAATAAAATTGCCAGATAAAAACAGTATGAAGGACAAAGTATTTTCAGCAGAAAAAGTGAGTATGATTTCACTTACACCAAATTGCACTATCTACACTCTTGCTTTCGATGAAGAAGAAAGTTGCACCAGGTCCATTACATTTTTAATGAAATGCCATTCTCAAGGGTAACCAAATAATTAAGACAAACCATATATGCTTTAAAGAACAGAATCAAATGATTGACGTATTTGGCTCTCAATCAACTTTAAGACTTAACATTTTTAAGAGTATTACTGGGAATATAATGCTTTCTAAAGTCTTTTATAGTATTTTGTCAATGACAGCAGGCATTAAAACAACACAGAGTAGCTTTAAAAAATGAAAGGATGCTTGGCATTTTGCAGTCTATGTTTCGTTTGGGTATTTAAACAGTGGTGCTTTTATCTAGCAAGAAAAATATGTTCTTTACTGGATTTAAGACATATTGAACATTAAAACGTGTTAATTCAAATATTTTTGTTGTGTCACTTTCTGCAAATTTGGAAAGGTTCTGGAAAAATCTGCAAAGGTCTTCCATACAATTTTTAAGGAGTGTATTACCTTAAATTAATTAATTATTTGTAGTTATTTTAAGGAGATAATTTTAAAATTGTTTTAAAGAGTTTAAACTTATAGCGTTGCAGTTTAAAATACAGTATATAAAACTACAGTGTAACAAAATGCATAATTACAGATGTAACTGACAGCAAAAGAATGGCATATGTTAATACAGATGCAAGCCCATACGCCAATCTCAGGATCACTGATATGTAAATACCCACCATGGAGATACAACCCGAGCTTAATTTGTTAATACTGTCTAAAAAGCGAAAAGCATCAGGAAGTCAAGGAAGCAGGGTGTGGTGACTTATCTCCTCCCCAACCAAACTACTTCTTCCTGGAATAAGCATGACGAAAATGTTCGTTTTCCTTGACTCACATTTTGGAGCACAGCTCGGTTGTGTTTCCACTGTAAGAACAGTCTCACAGATTTACCATCCACACTTCTGATACAGGCTCTTTGTCCTGTGCACACTGAAGTGCAGGCCTAGCTTAATGCACAGCGTAGCCCTAGTTACTTCAGTGTGTGTTTTCTGCTTCTGGAGCATCAATAAAACAGAGCTCTTGTTTTCACAGTCATTTTTCAGTAACCATTGCTTCCTTTTGTGACAAAATTACTTTTCCCTATAGCTGCAGTTCCCTGAATACCACTATTTTTATCCAAATGTATTTGTAGCCTTGATGTGGCTTCCTAATACAAGTGCATTCAATCTGAATGCTGTACCATTCCAGTAAGAATCTTTGGGGGATTTCTGGCATGTGGGCCAGGGGACCTGTGACCTACCTCTGCATCGGCCAGAGACTTTTTCCCAGGCAGCCCATGGCTCCACCAAGCTTCCCCTCAAAAGCCCACTGTCATCCTCTTCTCCCCTGCGATAACCCCACCGTCTTTCACCATCTTGTCCCAGGCTGCGGCGCTCCACGCCATGCCGTCCCGGCTGCTGCCTGGGGCCCATTTGTTCTGTGCGGCGGCCCCTTTGCCCTATGTTGCTCACCTTCCTCTCCCCTTGCCGGGCTGAAAGAGGAAGAGGAGCTGGGTGTGAAGTAGCACTGGGTGACTCGGTGGCTTTGCACGGGGATGGCGCGCTGCTTTGGATCTGCAAGTGAGGCTGAAGGACCTGCAGGTGCAGAGCGCTGCTGGGAGGGAAGCTGAGGCAGAGAGAGGAGAAAGCGCTGCGTGACAGAGAAACAGTTAATGAACAGCTTAGAAAAAGTATTTAGAAGTCTCACTAGGCCCTCAGTAAAGAAAGAAGTGTTTAGACTCCTCCAAATTTCAGCCCCAGACATGTCCAATTTTATGTGTGTTTCTTGCAGGTGTTCTGCAAAAAGCATCCGTGAGCTGCCATGGCAGCTTCAATAACCCAAACAGCTGCATGATTAATTAGGAGCCCAGAAGTATCGAATTCCTGTACTTCACTCTGTTCCCTGGCATTTGTCAACTGAAAAGCTCTTAGCTTAGTATATTTCAGAGCAAACTTTTCACTTTGTCCCCCCAAACACATGTTACTTCTTGGATCTGGAGGGCCAGAAATACTGCACAGCAGAAGGGCTGAAATCACAGCAACCAGGAGGAGAGAGGCCAGCGCCAGGCACCCCTCTGAACCCAGCATCAGTGGGATATGCTTTCTGCCAGCCACGTGAAGCACTTTATTCCTTGCCTTGCAGAATCAAGACTTAAATTTTGAAGGATGCAAGTTTGATGCCCAGCTATGACGAGGGACAGTTTTTGCTATGTGGAGTCCAAGCTTCCTGAAACTCATAAAGGATCATCTCCGGCACTAGCAAACAGAACTGCTGAGGAGCCTCTGGTTTGCTGCGTTTCTCTAAGATGCAGAATGGGGGAAAAAACTTTCCCTACCTAGACCTCCTCTGCTAACCTTTGTACTTGAGGTTCTCCAAAAGCAGAATTTTCTAAATTATAAAGGAATAAGCTGCCTGTATTGATGATTGTGGTGATTCAAAGTCAATTTCTTTGAACACAATAAAAGAAAAGCTTACAAAATGTAAGCATTAAACACTTTAAGACATGCTCTGACCTCACCAGATCATCATCTGGTGGAAGCAACAGCAATCCATTGTTCTACAGGACCTAAACTGGTTTCCCCAACTAGGAATCTACTCCACTGACTTTCAGCTCCTATGTCAAGAAACACTTTGTATGCATTTGCTTCTCTGTAGTGCGAGTTGTATTTACTTGGCTGTTGAAAGTAACTGGGAAGCAAAGTAGGTTCTTTCAAACACCTTTTTCATATGTTCACATGCTGCCTTTAATCACATTTGCAGGAAGACCTCAGCCTTTCATATACAGCTCTAAGGATGTCAGTAGTGCTGTGAGATCAGATCTCTGTACTACCAACGGCCATGTGACTGTCTCAGCCTGTCACAATACTTGATCAGGAAATTATTTTTTATTATGGAAACTACTTTCTTTGGCTTTTCTGCTTTAGGCTCTTCAGACATACCAGACCGATCCTGCCATGAGGAAGATGCTAACTCAGCTGTACTTCTATATCATGCCTGTATTTAATGTGGATGGATATCATTTTAGCTGGACAAATGTAAGTAGTATCAGTAGTATTGCTCAAAAAATTGTTCAGACAGGAAAGATCGAATGGTTGTTACATCATTCAAAGGTGAGTTTCTGTATAATCTGGTCACTTTGTGGCATGCAAAATGAAAGTAAATTACTCCAGTTAAAATATAAGACTGAATATGTTTACCAGGGTTGGTTTGTTATGTGTACGAATTGATTTTTGCCAAAATATAGTAATATTCCTATTTAACTATTTTATAACTTATGTTAGGATCGATTTTGGAGAAAAACAAGATCAAAGAACACAAGGTTTCGGTGTCATGGTGTTGATGCTAATCGCAACTGGAAAGTGAAATGGTGTGGTAAGTCTGGAGATACTTTGGTCCACCAGTTCAGATTACTCTGTATTTAATTATCCAACAGAGTAAGTAGGTTAGGTCACATCCATTGTGAACTGTTCTCTTTTCCGTAGTTAAACTACTTTCCCATAAAGCCACAAGCCAGGGCTCAAATCTTCCTTCTAGCTTCTCAAAAAATAAAAGACTTGAACTTTGGAAAAACACAACTCATCACAAGCAAAAAGTTTTCATGGTGAATGTGGCAAAAGTAACATCTGCACATCAAGCTATTCTGTATTTCTGCAATCATGTGAGTAATTTGAAGCATGGTATTGAGCCTGGCCCATCACATTTCAGAATTTACCTGACTACAGCTTTAGGAAACATTTAAAAATTCATTTTATTTAATTCATCATTTCTATGAAATGGTTTAGCTTTGGAAATACTAGACTTGCTTTGTTGGCCTCCCAGAGAAATGTCTGAGAATATTTTAAGGCCATTATTGTTAGCAATTTAATAAAGAAAGAAGGTGCTTCTAAATGCATGGAGATTCAATTTTAAACTCCCAGCACTTCTGTAAATAATGTCATAAAAATTTACCTCAATTATGCATAGAGAATGCAGCAGTAATGAAACACTAGCAGATTTGGAATAGGTCCACTGAAGAAGAAACGGTATTTTATTAAATCTTACAGCAAGACGGTGCAACTCTCACAGGAGTAGGCAGCCACACAAGTTCTGGTGCAGCAGAAGGTAACAGCACTTTGTTGTGAAATACGGCGATATATAGACCTGGTTCTTCTGCTGACCTGCTCCCCCAGCTTCAGCAGCTTCCTTCACCCCTCTGTGCAGCTGATTTCTCCTCCAGCATTCGTCCACCTTCCTTATTTACATTACGAACTCGTAAAGACAGAAATTGTGTTTGCATAGCGCTCGCACAACAGCCCTCCCTTCAGCCCCTCCCTCTTCCACTGGAAGTCTCTAGATGTTTCCACAATACTACGATTGCTTGCAGGAGCGGTAAGCACTGTACAGTCTGGCTTGCAGCGATTGGATTCTTTAAGTAGGTTTCTGAGAACTGTAAGGATAAAAGTGAGTGTAAATAACTTGGCTAGGGCGACTACAAATGAGGTGAGAGTGAACAGAAGCACACATTCAATTCAGTGTGGACTTGTGAAATACGCTTCCAATTTTTTTCAACTCTACTCCCAGTAAGGAGAGGACTGACACCAAAGCAGTTACAGAAAGTCTATGTTAGCTGAGAATCCCTCCACTACAGAAGACAGTCCCAGGGCTGCTATCACGATTTTTGAGGCAATTTTATGTTGCAAAAATAATGTAAAAATGAACCAAAGTCCTACATCACTGTTCCCATCTTTTACTTCAGTGTGTAAGTCACAACTGCAGGTATTCTGGGGACATAAATTTACTGTTCAGAAGCTAGCCACCGGCGTAGCTGGAACAAACAGTTCTCTTACGAAGTCTTCAGAGCCATATTACAGTTACCTGTCAGTGCAACATTACTACTCACACAGGACATTGTCTTTCTAGTCCTACTGAATCTTTCTTGGGTTCAAATCACTCTGCTCCTCCCTTTTCTTGCTTCCCAGCCGCTGTCTTAAAACACACTTTTTCACTCAGTCCTGAAGATGTTTGCTTAGTTTTCAGTAAAAAAAAATTTTTCTAGGCTGAGGGAAACTGTAACGGGACACAGGCACACTGTGTGTTGTAATCCGCTACTTGTTGCATTTCGCCCCTGCACTGAACATGAAAGACAGGTCCCCACCCCAAGTTTAAAAAATAAAAATTCATTCAAGGTTGCTTGTCATCCCACTAAGCATGTGCTCTGCTTCCCACAGCAGACCCCAAACTCTGTCTGATTCTCTATTTTGCCAGAGAATAAAGAGGTCTTTCATGAACTGAGCTGACTGGTGCTCAGAAGATACTCACCCGGCGCCCCATATTGTCATTAATCTGACATTAAATGAGGCAGAGAAGAATCTGGATCATATCACACTTTGAGCCTTGTATAATCATGGTGTGTTTAACATTTAATACTGTGTATGCTTCTCAAAACCTTTTAATTCAGTTCAGTCGCACTTCCAGTTTGCAGACAGGGCTTGAACTTCGCCGTGGGGCTTCCAGGCAGGTGTGTTGTGGCAGAATCTGGCCCCAGCAAAGCTGCTGAATACTAGCTGCAGTGAGCTGGTTGGTAAAGATAACAGCATCCCTTCTGCTTTTCTCTTCCCTTCTAGTGTAGGACTTTGATGTAAGCTTTATGATGTTGCTTCCATGTTCTCTAGAAACCAAGGAAAGGGCCATATCACTGATCGTGGTAGATTGAGCTTTGCAGCACCCTGTGCCCAAAATAGTGCGCAGAAATCGCACACAGGCCCAGGTGAATACTGACAGCAAGATCTCTGGGTAGGAAAGCTCCTTACAACATATATATGTGTGCAATGACTAGCACAATGGTTTCATGTTCATGAAATAGCAATTTTAAAGCCAATGAGGTACTTGGAACTAAATCATGTCATAGGGCAAATCCATTGGGCATCCGAAGCCCCTGAGAAAGCAGCAGTCAGAATTAAAATTTCCAGTGCATCCCAGTTTCCAGTGCACCCCATTTCTCACCGAGGACAGTTCCCCATACTGGCAGAAGAAGTGGCTGCAAGGAAGTTTGAGAATCATGCTCCAATTCATCCATCCTCCCAGTCTGCCTTCTGTACCAAAGCACTGGTTTTATCAGTCTCTGCACACATTTCCTTTGTATATTTGATCTCCTGATGGATGTTGGAGGATTCTTGTCCTCCCCCGGAATGCTATCAGGTACAAAAATAAGGCAGCATGATGACATTTTATGCAATTCCATTTTCCTCTCATGACTGTAACTCAGAAATTTCACAGGGTTTGGTATGTACTGTATCATTTCTTTTCCTTCTTGTGTTACTTTAAAAGAACTTGCAGTATGAAAATTGAGGATAACCTTACATTATCCAAGGCCACCACTTTTTACTACCAGCCAGCTTCACTTAAGGAAAAGCATTAACTACAGCTGGGATTGCAAATGGTTCCTGACAGTAGGCTGGACGGTTTAGAGAGTTTTTTCTTCACTGTCGTATTTTACCATTGGCTCATTTTACCATTGGCTTGTCAGATTCTGCTGTTTGTTAACCGCAATGTCCATTTTCATGATTCAGTATACAGCACTGTTACAGGAGATGAAGTATCCATAAAAAAAAAGCAAAGGCTCCGGAGGCTCTGTTAAATAGCTCTCCTTTAGCTATACTATCTGCTGAGACATTGAGGCAGAGTGCTCTTGGGATTTGGATGACTTGGTGGCCATCTGTTCTGCAGGGAGGAGACCATCTGCCCTCTGTATAACCCTTCCATATCCACTGCAGTCTAAGCACTAACACCTTTCGAAATCCCCACCTGTGGCCATTGAATAGTAGCCTCGATTTTCATATTACAAACGAAGCTGCAACATTAAATTCTTCCACTTTTTAATTTTTTTTTTTTTTTGCATTAGGTTCATTGCATAACCCTGTTTTAGTTCATATTATTATGCCTTCAAACACATTGCTTATTTCTTGGTATTTGAAGATGGCAGTGCTTACTATACAAAGCAAAGCTAATAAAACACTGCTTTTGTAAGTCCCTGATGACACCAGGGAATGTTGCAAACAAACTATTATTCTTCTGTGGGTCAGTGTAAAATGTGGCATTTTGAAATCACAGTGAATAAAAGAGCGAAGTGGATTTGCATAAATATTGTTCTTTTGGGCCCAGGCCCTAAGCTGTAAATGAGACGGTGGCTTGGATCCAGAATTGCTAAATGATAAAGGAGCCACTGCCACATCTCCTTTTCTGAGTTTCATCTTTCAGTACCTCATGGGATATTACGTGCAGGCTACACTTCTGCGGCTTACTGCCACCTGAGCAGGTTGACGTGGTGAAAGATATCCTCATAACTGAACCCCTGCCCCATACTTGAATGAAAAATTAGCCCTGTGAAAACTGAGATTATTTCCATTTTAGCTAACTGAGCAATCATCCCATGTGGCTCGTCATGTTTTTCCCATAAGGTTCAGAAGAATAAAAATAGGTAGTAGTCAGGGACAATTCTCATGTTTTAAACCAGTCTCTGAGCTAATGCCTGTTGAGGTTATCCACCTGCCATTGTAACCATCACTGAAGTAGCTCGTAGGTTAAAATGCCCTTAAAGGGTAGATTTGTCTTGGCAGCGACTAGCGAAAGAGGTATAGCGCTCTGATTTCGAATAGACTGAGACCCTTCAATAGTTTTAATGCTGGAATGCTATCATAAAATGTGCCACTCATATGGAAAGCTAGGGAAGAAAATACAATTAAGTCAGGCTCTCCTTTTTCTGTTGGGGTAGAAATATGCCATCTAGGTACAGCTGTGTGTAGTTGGCCAGCTGGCAACTTGGTGTGTCTACTAGATGGTCGAGCAGATTGCTGTAACGAGGTCCCACTGGCTCATGCCCATCAGTCACAAGAAAGCAATTTGTTCATTGCTCTTTGCATTTCTGCATGTAGGCCCACGCAGGCTGAGCCAGAAGTTGACCCTTAGAAATTCTCCGCGATGGCTCACCATCAACTTTCTCTTTCAACCCCTAGATGAAGGTGCTTCCTTTCACCCGTGCGATGACACCTACTGTGGTCCCTTTCCTGAGTCTGAGCCTGAAGTAAAGGCTGTTGCTCATTTTCTCCGCAGACATCGGAAACAAATAAAAGCCTATTTGTCCTTCCACGCATATGCACAGATGCTGCTGTACCCGTACTCTTACAAATATGCGACTATTCCAAACTTCAGCTGTGTGGTAAGCACTTTAGCAGTTGGGAGAATATACTTCCCTATATTATATACTTTGGTATGCTCTGTTTTGAGAGGAGGCTTGCTTCTTCAGTGCTTTGCACATATGTAATATTGAGCAGTATTTATACTAGATCCGCTTGCAATCTCATTTCTGCTTATATAGCCATCACTCAAAGTGAGTCAGCAGTAATTTGATTAAAATGGTATAGTGCCTTCCATCCATCAGTCCCTTTAAACTACTTTATAGGAGAAATCCCTGGGTATTAATTATAGTTATTATCATTTTATTTAATTAACTGTAATGGGAATTATGTAGTTAAGTCCTTGCGTATCTAGCTGAAATTCTGTCCCTTCATGCTCAGAACTTAGACACTAGGAGCACAAAGATCATCTTCAATTTTATGAACAAAATAAAATTGAAATGATGTATGTTTTTCAATTAGAGAAGAAATCTCATAGATTTCACCAAAAGTAAAGCTTTGATTGCTTTATTATCATCCTGCTCAGACATAGTGTTTTTAACCCTTTAAGACAAGCAGTTAATTAACATCAGGGGCTTTTGTCTATGAGAAGAATGAATTAATAAGTTTTTTTGATGCAAGCCAATCAATTTACAGATACATGCATTTCGTGTATTCCATGCTCATCCAAACACAGAAGATCTATTCCCTCTGCTCACAGTCTGAGGTCTGTTTTTAGCCAGACCCCTGTACATAAAACCCTCCCTATGGCTTACTCTCTTAGGGAAACATGGCTAAGCTTCACTTTCTGTTTGCTTCTGCTCGCAGACACACATTGCACCAATCAGTCACAAGCCTCTTTTCTTTCGCCCTCAAACCCCGGTGAAATTGCATTGTCCATATGTCTCCCATTTTGGCCTTGAAAGCTGCAGTGAGTTTTAACTTCCTAGCTTAAGCTAGTTTACTCCAAAGGAGCTTAACTGCACCTTAGATTTATCCTGTGCAGAACAAATGATGTCATCAGTCCCTGGAGCTTCACTGAAGTTTCACTCAGCTGCCCTCTCAGGAGGCTGAGCAGCCAGCACTCCACAAACTAAACTCTCTTTGTGGGTTTAGTTCTGTTAAGATACTTAATTTCAGCAGCTACTAAATATTCTCCTGTCTGATGTCATTCCTGGGAAACGGAGAAAATTAGAAGTTAACTAAGCAGCCAGAAGAGCTAAAAATATTAAACTGGTGGGGAATGACCGCCCAGCACTGCACTGACTGTGAATAAATCCATGAATCTTATTTTTATTGTAACCTTCTTCACCCTCTTTTGGGGAGTGGCAAAGGGAAAGGAGAGCTCCCCAAGCGAACTGGTGACTATTACTTACCAAAAAACATAGACCGGGAATTTAAAACCACAGGGTCTCATTCCTTTGAAGACAAGCAGGTGCAAGAATATTTTTTTAAGAACAGACAAGACAGCAGAAGACATGGCGTTAGGAAGACTGAGCATCGGCTCTGCAAGAAGATGATTGTTGGACATCTTTATGAAAATACCCAGAGTAACGTAAGACAATAGCAGGAAATTCATTGTAAGGAAAGCAGGTCCTGAGAGTTTTCACACATACCAGTAAATCTTCAGTACACGTTGTTCTTGTTGCGCAAGGGCTATTTCCATTCTGAGACAGGGAGAAACTGGCCCTTAGCACACACTCTACCTTTCCATCCACAGCTTTTAGACCAAAGGAACCCAATTTTTGATGAGTAGTAGGTGTTCCCTAGGTTTGTGAGACCTGGAATCAGGCATGTCATCAAAGGGAGTGGAGCACAGACCTAAAGGGACAAAGAAAGACACTATTTTAGACAGCAGCCCTGGACAAATAGAAGGCAAATCCCAGTTCTAAATATTTTGCCAGTATTTGGCCTCTGTACTTCTTTTTATTGCAGTGGGTCAAAAAGAACAGGGAGGTTGGAATAAGAAACGGAAGTAATTTCTCATTATTTAGAAAGCTTGTTACAAGGATTGCAGTGAAAATGAATAGAATACTGTTGCTTATTTATTTGTGTGTTTTAACATTTGCCTACAGCCAAAGGCGCCTTCACCTGGTGGCTCCAAAATTAATAGTCTTTAATATTTGGAGTATCTATAATGGTGACTTCGGCTGAGGTTTCAGATTCTCCAGTTCTCTTGGAGAATTACAGTGAGCCAGCAAGCAACAGATCTCTATTTCCTGCTGATGATGGAACAAGCATTGTTGGTCTACATGGACTGTGTACAGTGGACAACCATAGGGCTCCACGTGCATAGCAGATAAACAACATTTGGTGCAAACAGGGGGCCACAATTAATCCTAAGCATGTTTCTGCCTGGGTCATATCATCCCAGTGAGCTGTCAGTTACCATTTCGATTAAAGTGTTCAATTATTCAGAGTTGCTTTGAAACTGGAGAGCTGTGTACTGATCACAACATGCGTATTCTGTTCTAATTTAGGTGCAACTCTCTTATTAACACTCTCCTCAAATCTGTTCTTTTAAGATACTTCAAATGAAAGTGCACTTTTAGATTGAAAAAACAAGCAGAAACATTCATCCACCTCGAGAGTTTTAAATTGTACCTACTTTTCATCTGTTTTCTTCCTGTAGAGTTGTTTGCCTCAATGTTTGCAGTGAACTTATACGGCATGACTGAGTTTGCGTATGTCTTTGTAACAATCGGTAATTTTATGTGAAGCTTTCTGCCTGAGGGTGTTCAAAGACTAGTTGCCAGGATTTATTCAGGGTATGACCTGCACAGTATGATGCAGTTGAGAACTGTCCCCTTCTTTGGGCATGTAACTCCAACAGTGGAAGCAAGCAGCACCCCTCGAGGCTATGAGCAGAGCGTTCGTGCTGCCAGGGACTCCTGCCTACGTGGTGGACGTGGATTCGGGCCCCTCCCGAGCTGCCCTTGAGACGGTTGCTGCCTCTGCACAGAACCCAGTACTGTTGTGCTGTTTTTAAATGAGCATTGCCAAACTATTTCTTCAGCAAGATTTCAACAGGGCTTGCCTCTGTTGTCTCAGTGAGTAACTCGTGCATGGGGAGTCTTCTCCTTTTCCATGGCATGTTTACTGGGATGTTGCTCTCCACCCACCTCCGCTCCCTCAGCTGAGCCCTGCCCTTCGCTCCCTCAGCGTCAGGACTGTTGTCCGGCCGTCCCAGCTCCATGTCACGGCCCCGGGGTGCTAAGCACCGGGCTCGGCTGCTCGACAAGTTTCTGTTGAGCAGGTGAGTCTGGTACTCAGGGCTTTGGTGCAGGCACCAGACAAGAGCCCCAGGCTGCAGCTGGAGCTCCTCACTCCCCGGAGCCCTGTGAGGCCCCATGGCCACCCCCACAGCCTCGCACTGCCACCCTGCTGCCCTCATGGGGTCCAACCCCGTCATGGGCCTCGTGTGTTGTGACTCACTGAAGCTGAGGCATCTGCAAGAGGAGCAGGTCCCCAGCGACAGCACTTTCCCCTTCCTGAGACCTCCTCCCACCTCCTCATCCATGGCATTAGGGTGAGTCTGAGGGCACCCCGCACACTGGCTGGTGACCACATCCCAGCCTGGCAGAAGTTCCCGGCAGCACTGAATTCAGCGTGCCCTGCTGCCATGCACTGTCTCGTGGAGGTGGCAAGAGGAAGAGAAAGGGCAAGGTGAAAATGTCAGAGTCTCCAGCACTGTCATCCCTGTGCTGAGAAACAAACAAACAAACACGCCAGAAGGACGGGATGCCATCCAGAGGGACCTCGACAAGCTGGAGAAGTGGGCCTGAGTGAACCTCATGAGGTTCAACAAGGCCAAGTGCAAGGTCCTGCACCTGGCTCGGGGCAACCCTCACTATCGATACAAGCTGAGGGATGAAGGGATTGAGAGCAGCCCTGCCGAGAAGGACTTGGGGGTACTGGTGGATGAAAAGCTGGACATGAGCCACCAGTGTACGCTCGCAGTCCAGAAGGCCAACTGCATCCTGGGCTGCATCAAGAGCAGCGTGGCCAGCAGGTTGAGAGAGGGGATTTTGCCCCTCCACTCCGCTCTGGTGAGACCCCAGCTGGAGTCCTGCATCCAGCTCTGGAGCCCCCAGCACAAGAAGGACAGGGACCTGTTGGAGCGGGTTCAGAGGAGGCCACAAAAATGATACGAGGGCTGGAGCACCTCTCCTGTGAGGACAGGCTGAGAGAGCTGGGGCTGTTCAGCCTGGAGAAGAGAAGGCTCTGAGAAGACCTTATTGCGGCCTTTCAATACTTAAAGGAGGCTTATAGCAAAGACGGGGACAATCTTTTTAGCAAGGGCTGTTGTGACAGGACAAGAGAAATGGTTTTAAACTAAAGGAGGGTAGATTTTGACTGGACAGAAGGAAAAAATTTTTTTGCAATGAGGGTGGTGAAACACTGGAACGGGTTGCCTGGAGAGGCAGTGGAGGCCCTGTCCCTGGAAACATTCAAGGTCAGGCTGGACAGCACTTTGAGCAACCTGATCTAGTTGAAGATGTCCATGCTCATTGCAGGGGGGCTGGGACCAGATGATCTTTAAGATCCCTTCCAACCCAAAGCATTCTATTATTCTATGATTTATAAAAATCTAGTTGTGCCTAATGGATTTTTATGATGGAGTAAAAGAGTGCTCCTCCATTTGCTAAAAGCAGTTCTCAGTGTAAAATAAACACAGTACTGAAAGCACATTTCTGCAATAGTAGAAAGAGTTCTCCAAGCCTGCATCATGTGCCCCCTGAGAAAGTTAGACCAGCAGTGAACATTGATCTGTCCATCAAGGATTCGGGAGTGGAATTTGCCTCCTTCCTTCTTCCCACTCTGCTCACTGAACCACTGTGGAGTGTCATCAAGAGATCGTTTCTCCTTCACAAGCCCAGCAGAGATGAGGTTTAGTGGACTGGGAAATGCATCCACAGGTACTGACAGAAAATGCATGCACGGCTTTTAAACTTCATAAAAAAGAGATTATGTCATCTCATGGTCTAACATATTGCCTAAATCTGTTGTGTCACTAAATTGGTATATATACCTATAATTACAAATACTTAATGGCTGATCATTCACAGTGCAGTGAGCTTCTTTATGCCAGGAAAATACCGAATCAAATTTTTCAGGGAATTAGGGAATTGCTGTCAATAAAAATAAATAATGCATTTATGCTTTAAAATCATTTTAAATAAGCTGCCATGGATTCACAGAACACATCATCACACTGGAAGTCAATGATCCACAGCTCAGCTTCCAGTCCCAGTAGAGTATTTAATTCATAGTCTAATTTATGTATTTGTTTTTCTTCCCCCACAGGAATTAGCAGCCCATAATGCTGTTAATGCTCTTCAGTCAGCCTATGGTATAAGATACAGATATGGTCCTGCATCTAGTACTTTGTGTAAGTCTTCCTCTGGCACAGGTTTGTGACTTTGACCTACCTATAGTAAGAAGGAAAGCACCTTTCTTACAACAAAGCAAGCAAACACTGTTTAGAGTGAACTTTGTTCCAGTTGTGGGTAGTGAGGAAGGCGGAAGATGAAGTTTTGTAACTGATTTAGTCAGTTGATTGCAGTAAGATTAAGTCAATTGATGCAATAAAATAGATTAAAATACAGTGCATTTAAGAGGCAAAATCCAGCAAATAACATACAAAACCAGATTTTTTTAAAAGAAAGCTAAAACAAAATCTTGAAAAGCATATCTTTATCAGATACTGTAAATGCACTACTAAGTTATAAAATATTTGGGAGGAAATAATTCAAAGTAGGTTTCATTTTTTACCATTACTTTGCCTCTCCTTCTGTGCAGTTGTGATAGATACAGCTATTCACAGAGCTCATTCTAAAATTTAGGACGGTCTCTTTAAAAGCTAGGTTTCAACTGTCTGCGTGTCTAGATGATGATAAAAGATAGGAATAGTATCTTTATTTGGACATCTTCCATTTTTCACAGAGCGATTTCAAATGGATTTTTCCCCATGACAAAATATCTTCAAAATATGCTTTTTAAGTGTGTAACAACATTTGTCAGGCAAGGTAGACAGGTAAGAGGAAAACAAGTTCAATCGGTTTCAACGAGACACTTTTCTCTTTTTACTGAAACTATGAGTCCTGAATGCTCTCAGTAATGATAACAGACATTGAAAAAGTGAGAAGCTTAAGTAAATCGCAAGATTTTTCACAAGTAACCTCCTGCATCTCCTCTGCTGTTGCTGTGTTTTGGCTAGAGCTCCACTTCATCTTGCAGCACAGTCATCACCTTGTGCTCATTACAGTGCAGTCAGGTGCTATGTCGGAGGAAGAGCAGTGTGAATTAATGCCAGAATTGCCCAGAAGACAGCAGGCCACAGGAGAGATGGATCTTTATATAAATATAAGTGTCTTGGGTAATCAACATATGGAGATAATGAAAGCATAAGAAGCACACCTCCCCAGGCAGGTTTGTTAATATTAGACACCACCTATGCAAATGCTCTCACGCTGTAAGGAAATGGTGAGAAAACAAGATGGAAATGAAGAGAATAGAATTTTAAAAGGAGAATGTATATTACTTTATCAGTTTTCTCCCTTCTGCCTGCAAAGCAATTGCCTGAAAAACTCATGTTAAACCTAGTAGCATGCAGAGCTCCAGTCCAGCTGGGAGGTCTGTGTGGAAGCAAACCTTCAGACCGCACTCACCTGGGGATAAGAATGATTTGAGGCTTTATTCTAAATGTTCTCTTTTATTAAAAAGTCAGTTATTAATTTTTCTCCTGTGAAAATCAAGGGTCTAATCCCGTATTGTGCTGAGCACCATTCACCAGGTGCTGGGTGCCCATGCCCTTCTCTGAAAGGTGTTCAGGATCAGGGCAAGCAACAGCTGGAGTTGCAAGTATGGTCACTGAGCCGTGGAGACACAATGCCACAGGAACCCTCTGGTGCTTTCAACATGACCTGTATTTAACATTTTAAAAATTTTCTCTGAATTCCCTCTTTCAGATGTGAGTTCTGGTAGCTCTATGGACTGGGCCTACAAAAATGGCATCCCCTACGCGTTTGCGTTTGAGCTGCGTGACACCGGCCACTTTGGATTTTTACTTCCCGAGACGCTGATCAAACCCACCTGCACAGAGACTATGCTTGCAGTTAAAAACATAACTCTTCACCTGATGAAGAAATGTCATTGAGAGCTATTCCTAGGAGCTGGAAGTGAGCGTTGCGCTTCCAGTGTTGATGCCTTTCGGTGCGTTCAGCTCCCATTCTGAGCTTGGCCACTTCAAAATTATAGACACTAATGGGAATATGGTATTGTTTCTACCAGATTTGGCTGGTGGAAAATGGAAAAATAATTTAATTTCTGCTATACAAAAGTCCATAAAGTTGATATACTTAGTTACCAGTTTGGCATAAAATACTCTGTTCTTTTTGCAATAAAGCTTTGATTCTGTGCTAGCAACCTCAGTGGGGCAGGTCCAGGTCCACAGACAGGTGCCTGAAAGAAAACACCAATTACAAACAGCCCCTGGCCTTACTCCTTTCCCTAACAGGAAGACCTCCCTTAGTGGGGATGCTTGAACCAAGGGATAAAGTTTACATTCATGTATATGCACTCTGTGACCCAACACAGGCCCATGTCTATAGCAGTAAATGGCATATAGTTGCAGCTGGCCGTGCTGCAAGTGGCAGTGTGGCTTCCTTCTGCATGTATACATACATACGTATATGCACTTTGGTGATTTTTTTCATGTAATGCAAGACTTTGACCCAAGGTTTCCTTTAACTTCAGAGAAACCTGTTTTCAAATGTATATGTTGGAGTGGACTCAAAATCAACATACTGCCTTTGAAAAATGCTGCTTTCCTGGAGCTGTGTAAGAATGATAAAGAAATGTTATATGAGATATACAATACTCTGCTTCTTAGAGAGACAAAGCAACTTGCTATGACTTGGAACTCGGAAGCTGGCAGTTGACTGGTGTGCCTGGGTTCTGCTGTAGTCAGTGCCCATTTCCACCAGCCAAGGATCTAGCCTTAAACTGTAATTAACTGATGTTAACTGATGTTTTATTTATCAATACTCTTGCAGCGAGTTCTGTAGCTCTATGGCTAGTGGCTGTTCTTCTTGGAAGTCGTATTTTTTGCATGTTTTCAAGGAAATAATAGATTCTTAAGTGACCTGACGGTGAAAGCAGAAGCTTTACAGCCAAAATACAGCAAATAAGCACCATGTTTGAAAGAATAATTATGAAAGCACAGAGAATATAACAACATCTTGAGGCTTCTTCTGTACTTTTAAAATAGTATTTTTTTGATCTTATTATATCTGCAAAAGCATATATTTCAGTTTATTCATTTTCAGTTTAATCTTCTGCCATAACATGCTAAATAAAACATGTTTGTTAATAAAATCATCAAAGCCTTTTGAAGTATTCACATTTCATTTAATTGTTGAAGCTTTACTTCAAGGATGTGACAACTTTACCTGTCTGTAAAACATTACTGACACCAATGACGCAATATTTTAAGAACCTTATGTCCTCTCTAAATAAAGTACTTAGCAAATGGGCAACCTTCATGAGACTAGGGAGCACTGTATTTATTTAAGAATACCATTGTTTTCAGGACTGCAAAAGGCAATCAGTGAGCAAAGGTGACAGAATTGCATTCTAGTTGTTTAACACATTGTTACTAAAAAGTATTTATTTTAAGCAAGCTTTCTGAAAGCTTGTTCAGGTTTGGCTACTTCAGATTTGTTTGAATAATGCAAGTTTCTATTATGATTTAATAAAAATCTAGGGGACAGAAGCTCTCGAAATATTTATCCACTGCTCATGTCCAATTTCCAATTGCTTATGACCATGATCATTAAATATTATTTTGAAGACAGCAGTAACTGTCTTTTGCTGTGCACAGATTCTTGAACGGCAGTCTTGATAGTGGTGTAAATTAAATATTAGCACCAATTGTCCAGAGTTATTCTGGGTTTAGGTGACCAGACTGAACTATTACAAGGACATAAGTGACTGAAGTGAAGGACAGAAGGTGTTAGAGATGCCTAATCAGCATGAGGCAAATTTACCTCTGGATTGCTACAGTAAAAACCTTTCCAAGTATGGGCTATGAGAAACCAGATTCAGATGCGATGGTTTGATTCCTGCTCATAGTCTGACAGTTCGCCATATGAAACATTTCAGTTTTATCTTCTTACCATCACATCTCCCCTGGTACCGAAAAGTAATTGAATTCTTGGAGCAAGAAAGGAAAAAAAACCCCAACAACTCATGTTTTATTTACCAAAAGGACCTAACATTGGAGATCTAGTTGATCTTCAATAATTGCAAATATTCTAACACTTATCTAAGAAGCTTTGGCATTTAGAAGCACCTGCTATCCAAAACAGTCCATGACTAAAGCTACATCCTGGCATCCGGATGGCCTCAGCCTGAATGCTGTGTGTTATGTGCGACTGAAAACTCTGAGCCGAGCTGAGCCCTGAAGACCCGTGCAGGGTAATTTAGTGCCCCGCAGCTGAATACAAGTGTAACCAGTCTCCGAGCCCTTTAATTTCAGGGTCACCGGAGCTGATCAGAAAGACAGTCACCAGAAAATAACAAACCCCGTTTCCTGAATTAAGAATTTGTAAGACAATTTATCAGCAAGGGTGATTCTAAATAGAGTAGTTTATCCTCAGGAAAGAACTACTAGAAAACAGCTATTTGGATATGGAACGACAGCCTTTTGTGACTTACAAATGTTACTTCTCTGAACAGCTCTTTTTTACCTCCATAATTGCTTACTTCTCTTCCCTTTGTACTTCTCTTCAGCAGTCTTTTTTGCCTACAGGATAACAGAATTGATAACTAGTTTTGAGAAAAGTGAATTTATTTTATGATCGTATGGATAGTTTATCATTCAACACAATAAAAAGTACGTGAACAGTAAAACACTGGTTATTAGCCCAGCAGTCAAAATCACATCTATAATGATTACGTGAAATCCAGGAGTCACACTTCCATTGATTATTGACAGAATAATTATAACCGCTTCCGTTACATGGAAAAAGTGCTCACACAAGCTTTTGTGCACATCTGTTCCTTTTTTGTGATAGTTTTAATTTTTTATAAACAAATTACTTCACTCTTGTGAGACCCGACCCGGAGTCCTGCATCCAGCTCTGGAGCCCCCAGCACAAAAAGGACATAGAGCTGTTGCAGCGGGTTCAGAGGAGGGCCACGAAGATGATCAGAGGGCTGGAGCCCCTCTCCTATGAGGATAGGTTGAGGGAGCTGGGGTTGAGTTCTCTTCTCAGCCTGGAGAAGAGAAGGCACCGGGGTGACCTTATAGCAGCCTTCCAGTACCTGAAGGGGGCCTACAGGAAGGATGGAGAGGGGCTTTTCACAAGGGTGTGTAGAGATAGGACAAGGGGGAATGGCTGTAAACTAAAAGACAGTAGATTTACATTAGATATTGGGAAGAAATTCTTCACCATGAGGGTGATGAGGCACTGGAACAGGTTGCCCAGAGAAACTGTGACTGCCCCATCCCTGGAAGTGTTCAAGGCCAGGATGGATGGAGCTCTGAGCAACCTGGTCTAGTGGAAGGTGTCCCTGCTCATGGCAGGGGGGTTGGAACCAGATGATCTTTAAGATCCCTTCCAACCCTACCATTCTATGATTCTCTGATTCTATAAATTAATGTGAAGGAAACAGGCCTATGCCACTTTAAGTCACCCTTCCCAACAAAACAATTATCCCAAATTACCTTGAATCATCATTCCTAAACAGACTAAAAAATGGCCTTTAGAGGTCAAAAAAGGTATTGAGTTTGGTTACAAACTTTGAAGAAAGAGCACAGCTGATGTGTGAAGATCCCCATGTCTTCTTCAGAAGCTGCTTCAAAAAGGCCAGTGTATTTGGTTACACATGTAACACATAAAGCCTACGGAAAACTGCAATTCTTTCTGGAAATTTCTGAAATTTGAATAGAAAGAGTCCAAATGACCTTGAACACCAACGTGCATTTACTTAGAAAGTTCCAGTGCCAATCCACTTGTCCATAGCAAACTGCAAGGGTGCAGATTGCGCTGCCTGATCAAGGATTGCGCAAAATAACTGTTTATTGAAAACACTGTGTCTAGTACTGAAGGTTGGGAAGAAAGCATTATATTTCCTACCAAAAATAAGTTACTATTCAACTGTTCTAGTTTATTTGTGTTAAACAACCCCTTGCCTTTTTATGTTTACATTCAATTTAATGGTACCACTCAATTAAGATATTTGGTAGCATGGGCAGAGTAAGCAGTATCTTTGAAAGCCCTTCGACCTTTCCTTTGGCCATGTGAAACTGCTCTATCATTTCCATAGTTCACTGCTAAATAGCAGTCACATTCATCATTAAAAAATGTTAGTCTCATGCATAATGATTAAATGTTTTTGACTTCTGTGCATAACAGCCAGATGTTACCATTTTCATGCAGTTGTTAAGTGACGGTAACACCAGAGTAATACCTCAGATGTGTAGAGATACAACTACCGCCCTGCTGTAGAAAACAGGGCAAGAGAGCAGGAGTTGAAATCAATTGCAGAGAGACTTTAAATATAAATCCTGTGACATTAGCTACACTTCTTTAAAAAACTTTTTTAAACGCTCACCACACAAAATACCTTTTCTGAGTTCTAAGTTTTAAAATCTTCTGTCCATTGAAAACGTAGACCATTTGGCATGCTTAATGTATTCCCGATTCTCAAATTCACTCAGGATAAAAAAATAAGGTCCAAAGAGCTGTAATTGCTTCCTCCTTCAGCTGCGCAGGAGGAAAGCTGGGTGCGGGGAGAGCTGCCTTCTGGCTGCCAGCATCAGTAAGCTTTCAAGCCGTACCAGCACCACGGAGTCAGCAGTATCGGTGCTGCTGGTGGCTCTGTCTTGGATGAAGGTGAACTACTCCGGAGTGGTTCTCGCAGTCCTCGGCTGAATGAGCCTGTCGCTCCAAGTGTGATGCGCTGGTTCAGGAGCTCATCATTCACAGCCTTCGGCTGCACGTGGTGTCAAAAGGGCCTGCCTTAACAACAAGGTCTCCTGTTAATATCTGCGAACCTGGGATGGCCAGAGTCACCCCAGAGGGGTGAGCTACCACGTGGTTCTCCTTCGCAAATGACGTCTGGGGCAAGGACATGTAGAACAGGCGAATCTTTAGACCCTGAATGCTTGTCCTTGCCTGACAGCCAGGAGCAGTCAAGCAGAAAGTCTTGGCTCTCTCCGCTTGCAGATCCTTTCGAGCCCTCTCCTGAGAGACAGAGTCAAGCATGGCAGGGCTTGCCCTTGGATTTAGACATCAGGGAATGCGCTCATAAACAATAGATTCAAATTTTAATTAAAAAAAACTGCCACTGTCCCCAGCCATGCAGAAAGTGCACTTTCCCTGCGACAAAGAAAATCCATCCATTGCCGTGAAGACCTGGGGTAGCATATTTCATCCGTCCTGCCCGCTCTGAGAGCCCAGCCACCTCAGCATTGCTCAGCGTTATTGAAAAAGACACGCGGCAGAACAGCCATAACAATGAAATATTTTAATCTGTCCCTAGGCCTGTAGGAGCATATACTTTATCGCAAATAACGGGTAACTGCTTCCGAAATAAATATTGTGGTACGACGGCGAGCAGGTGTTTTAGCCTTTCGTGCCAACTACAACATGCCAGGCTATTCCTCTGCATACCAGGATGGCTCGACGCTGGGAGGGCTAGCTCTTTTTTTAGCCAAATAATGAACCCTTTTTTTTTTCACCAATTCTGAGCAGAATACCAAGTTAGGTCTGAAGATATATACATGTATTTACACAAAAGAGTTTGTGAAAGTTTCATTCTATAACAGAATTTTCAATTTTCTCGAAAATAATGCATCTGCTAAAATCACAGCCAGAGCTCTCAGGTGGCTGTTTCCAGCATGTCATAACTGAAGAAAACAGTATGGCAGCCCGAAAAGCCGAGCAGAAATGACTGATCTACTTACTGTTTCATTTCACTTTCTCTCTAGATTGAGAAAAACTGGGTTGATTGGGCTGAACTGAAGGAGTGCAGTCAAAAAGCAGAGTGTAGAAGGCTCTTCTGTGCTTAATGAGCTAGAAATAGCTACTTTGAAAAAAAAAGCAACTTGGTATATTTTAAGTTCTTTATACAGACTAATTGCTTTACTCTGAATTAAATTACCACATTCACAGAACTTAGTATGGTTTGGAACAATGTATTGTTACATTCCTGGGAGCCAGACAGTTTTCTAAGAGTTAAATGAGTGAAATGCCTGCTCTTGTGGTAGGAGAACCAGAGCTGCTCATTGGCCCTGTTAGCACAGAGTCTGTCAAAAAGGCAAAACACACTTGAGCCTTATCTAACAGGATACATTTGCTATATCATGCTGCATGCGTCTCCATTTCTCTTCCTCTATTTCAAAAAAGAAGTGAATACTGTCTGTCGGTGATGACTTCAGGCTATAAAAGAGCCTAACTTTCGGTACTATATCTAAATCACGAACCTGTTAAAATGTGCAAACTTCCCCACATACCCACGCAGATCCATTCACACACAGACAAGAGGTCTGTCTGCACAACGTGTCCTGTGTGATGGTTTACGTAATGGTGTAGCTGCAATTCTTGGCAACCCCGGGGCTGCTGATAGCAGGCAGCATGTGTTTGGCATCTCTCCCCTGCCTTCTGCAAGCACACGCCGGTGCAGCTCGTTTGGCCAGTTCCCTACACACCCCTGACACTACTTCAGCGGTGCGACACAAGAAGTCCTCTTCCCGGGGCTGCTGCCAAGTGTTTCTGTGGGTTGCCGCTACCGCCGTTACCGCACCGCCTCCAAGCCCGGATCACAGGCCAAGCCCTTCGTGTGTTGCACCGTACAGAGCCACGAGGTCGGGTTTTGCTGTTGTGAACGATTAGGGCAGAGGCTGTAAGAAGGTGTTTCACCCTCAACTCCCAGTGAGGACTGCCCCCTAGAAAGCCTTCAACTACCTCCTGGGTTATGAAGAAGGCCCTATAGCATTACCCAGGGCGACCAAAGGGGTGTCTGAGGCTGTTCCTGTGAGGTCTGGTAGCACTAGGGAGAGCACTGGAGAGCCTACAGGCCCATACCAGCTGCCACCAGGATTTCTGGACTGCTTCGGCCCATGACCAGTTCTTCCACAGATCAGCCATTTGCAGGAATACATGTGTAGAACAATAATTTTAGACAAAAAACCCCGCCCTCTTTTCTTATACACTTTAAAGACTTTCAACTAAAGCTATTGTGATTATTGTAACGAGGTTTCTTTTCTGAGAAAAGAGGTTGCTTTCCCGAGAAGCTGAGGTAGAAATAACCTGAAGTTGCTGTCATGCTGAAGGCTGTTTAGGGAGTCAGTGGATGCAGTCCGCTATGTGTCAAACACACACCTACCAACAGTGCGGATCAGAAGTGCAGCCTTCAGGAGATGTCTCAGCAGACCTCGCAGCAAACATGTCTGAAGACCGCACTACTCTTCAGAGAGCAGTTTTGATGCAGACTCGCTAATGAACGTTGGGAAGCTCACCTACAACTCTCTCCTCTTGAGATAAGAGTAGGAACATCACGTTTCCACAGCTGTCAGGACTACACTCTTCAAAAAAACATTAAAGTCTGTATCAGAAATTTAACAGAGAAAGGAAGGTCCCTGTTCATTTCGCACTCCTCTGCATGGCACTAGGGGAAGCGGTCCTTTGCTGGTGTGCCTGCTTGCAGATCCGCTGGCACTCAGCCCACCAGAAACAGCATTATTCAAAATTGCTGAAATCATCGTCTTGTTTTTCTTTTGCCTCTATGAGAATCTTAAACAATCCATCAGTCTGAATATGCGCAAGAATAACTCTCCTCCACTTAGGTCTCTATTCGAGGACAAACAAAAAGCTGATTTCTTAAAAATTCCTTTTTGGATTCAGTGACTTCCATTCTGCGAAAACTAACAGTTTGTATGTACGGGGAGGGGGGGGGGAGAATAATCCTGGAAGACAAATGATTTATGAAAAGTTTTATGCAAAACCATACTAAGTACAGTATGTATCATCTTCATACTCTATTTCTGAACACACAGACCCAGGGTGGAACATTTGCAGCAGGTTTTGCATTTTTACTTGGTATCAGGACTAAAAATAAAGACAAAGGACAGAAGTCTAACACAGAGTAGAGGAAAAAGTCCAAATGAAATAGCAAGACCCTAGGCCACGAAAGCAGCAGAGATTACTTGGACTAGTATAAAAAGGCATTCTTATTTTTAACCAGGAATAAAATCACTGAAGCAACAATACTTAAGAAAGATGAAAGGAAATAATGTTGAATAATGTTAATGTGTTGAATAATTAAGAGGACTGCTAGGTCAGATGGCCTATTGGGAGAGCGAGCAGCTATCTATGACTAAACAAATACTTAGAAGTACAAAAGTTAGGAAAAAAATTGGCAAACAAGCAGAGACTAATCAGTTTTGATTGAACGACTCTTTGTGAGAAGTATAAAAATATCTTCATCCTGAGTAAGCAAAGTAAACAGATCCTGCTGGGATTATTTCTAAACGTAACAAGCAGAGAAGACCAAAGGGACACTAAAACAAAGAAAATAATTTCTCCGTTTATCTGATGGTGTCAGAGCCCACAATCAAGCTTCTCTTACCTAAAAAATTACCTGCCTTTGGAGTCCTCCCATGGGGACAATATTAATATTCAGAAATCCTGTGCCACAAATAATTTTAGTGTATGAGGATATTAGCAAAGAGGTAAAGGTATCTAGTAATGCTTACAACCTTCTCTGGCAATTACAGCGTTTCCTACTGCATGCAAGTTGGCACCTTTATCTCCACCTCTCCAGCTGTACGTGTGGACAAAGCCAAACACAGCAAAACCCAATGGGCAGCTGCTGTGTGAAGAAGCAGAGCAGCGGGTTCCACACAGAGGTAGCAGAAGTTGTCTGCATTATATTTGGGCCATATTTCCACAAGGGAACATGTCCAAGTGTAAAAAGCACCATATATCTTCTGCAAGATACTGAAGACCAAAAGGTAAAAAGGGCTAAGATTAGCTTCCTGCATGGAAAGCCTCACTTGTCATAAAATTCGTCAAAATATTGATCTTATTGCATGGTAGAAGTGCATTTCTTCTTCCATTTTTCATTAGACATCCCTAATGCCACGCAATGATGATTCCTCTCTATTCTTCTGCACTGCAATGCGTTTTCGTAAGTACACAGCCATAGAATAGATTGATACCGTAGCTGGAAAGGAAAAAGTTGCAGCACCACCAATATACAGTATGAAATTAAAGACATGCAATAAATTCCAAGCAAAAAAAGCTGCACTGGAACCCAGGAGATGAGACTTATATGGGAATGTTTCCAAGGAAGACTCTCTTACGCTTCACTAAATCCTGACAATGTGTGTCTGTTTAAACCACACGTTATGCTCAAATTCACTGGAGTACAGAAGTCAAGGCTGCAATGACAGGGAAAACTATTGGATATGTATCATTTTACTTGCCATTCAGTGTGGGAAATTATTTTAACATAGCCAGAGTCAGTCTATTTGCCTAGTATGTATCTTTTTAGAAAAGGAACAATACATAAATAATAATCTTTAAACACAGCAAATTTGTTATACAAAAGATTATTACTTACCAAGGCTCCCACACATCAATCACAAATCTCTCTGTGCTTTGCCTTAGGTGTTCTCTGACAATTCTACACACCACTGTGAAAAAGATCCAAACCTGTAACAGCCCATTCACAATTATTCAGCGTATTGACAACAACTGCCAATAATCCTACAGCCAAAAGCATTACTGGAGATTTCTGAGATAGCCCAGTAAATCCTCTCATTCTTCCACGGCTGGAAAATACAGGCAGCCCTTGCACCTCCTCCTGGGGGATAGTAATGCAGGGTACTAAGGAATAAGGAGGTGTTACGAGTTCCAGGCTTACTGATACCGCCACTGACCTTCTGGTTTTTCTGTATTCATCCCCTGGGGTGGCAGGCCTCATCCTTCACCTGTCTGGAGGAGAATTTCACAGTCTTCCTGCACTGAAGGTGGGATTTAACTCATCTAACTTCAACCATATGAAAGCTATTAATCTGAACTAAATTGACTTGGTTTCCTCTGTAGTCAGTAGAGGAACATAAAAGATGTAGAGGATGACAGGTCACATCTATCTTAGGCTCGGTACCATTGGTACTGCATGAATTACTCATTAGATGTTACTCTTTTTGCATAGCAAGAGCCCAGATGACAGCTTAGACTAGGTGCCTAGCTTTAATAACTGTTAAAATTAATTAAGACAAATTCCACCCTAGGATGAGAAGTATCCTTTAACTTCCAGTATATCAACCATGCTGACATACCAGTTCTGGCTGAATTCAGATGCCTGAAGTTCTTTCTCTTAGAGTTGCCGATGGCACATGGGACTTTCAGGGAAGAAAGAGCCTCCTTAAAAATAAATGTTATTTATTTTAGCTATAAATGTTTGCCTTACAGAAAATAATGTACACATAATCAGCAAACTGTCTACATATATTTCTGCCATGTAACTTCAACTATAAGTCAGGCAGACCTAATTTCTTCAGCCACCACGAGCGAAGCCTGGTGTCTTTCAGGTGCTATGGACCATGAACACTTCTCCGTTTCTGTCCCTCTCTCTCATGTCTCTTTTAATCCCACCAGTTGTTTAAATTCACATTTCATTTCTTGTCCTTATAGTCTGCTGGAGAGGGAGCCAAAAATGTAAGACTCCTCATTAATAACAATTAGCTGTCTAACTTTGAATTAGCTAGCTTGATGCATTCCTTTTCTTCTTTTTTCCTGTTAAACAAATGCTCCCACACAGGATACGGAAAATACCAAAGACACACAACATACCAGTACATGAATAGTCAAGCAATGTAGAGTATTCAAAACCTATCAGAGGGCAGTTCCCAATCTGTCACTGAAAATAGCAAATTCCAGGGTTGGTGACACCCTGTGGATTTCACCCCAGCAGCTGACTGGCTGCCAGCTGCCTGCTGAATCTCTTTTTCCTGCTTCTAGCAGGCATTATACGATATTTAAAGGCTACTGAGTCTAAAGCGGTCCCTGAATTTAAAGTTAAAATACTACCTTAAGAAAATCATGGTTGATGCAAATGATCAGTAACTGAGATTAGTAGTAAACAAATATTCAAAGTAAGCTATAGCCTCTTCAGCCTCCCACTGAAGAAACCAGTCTTGTTCTTACAAAAGCCAATACCTTCATTAGAAAAAAAACCTGCTCTGAGCTTTTTACGAGCAAGAAAAACAAGATGCAGTCATAGCTTCATGGTAAAACATGTATTAGAATTGTATGAGTGAACTAAATGCTTTCTAGTAAATGACACAGTAAAAATAACACCAGAATTTAGCATAGAAATAGTAACTACAGATTTCTGTGGGGTTTTTTTTAAATAAATGAATTACTACAATTATTGAAACAACATTTAGGTTTGGAAATACACCAGAATGTTTTAATATTATATTTCAAACAGTGACCACATTTACCAAATGTGCACAAATACTCAAAGCATGGTTGTAACATTGCTGTTAAGTCTCGGATTTTTAAAACTGAGCACAGTCAGCTTGCATCGAGGGCTCACATCTATTGCAGAGGACACAACCTCATTCTTACACAGTACGCTGTGACTTTAAAGTCCATTTGGATTTTAATCTTCTGCCTTTGATACAGCACTACAAAGAAAAGAAGTGAAACCATGAACCTAGATCTTCACAAACTTGGGGAAAATTTTGGTGGGGTCTCGCATTTTGACTTGAATGCCTCAAATTACTATTTTTAAATTATGCTCAATTTTCTACCCTCCTTTACATATTTCTCCATGGACTATTATTCCTTAAGATAAAGGAAGCTCTCTGGCAGGTGCCATACACACTGCTGCACCAAAAAAGGCAGAAATTCCAGTTGCCCATGCTCAGTGTTCTTGTTTCCCAGTATCCAGATTTGGGTTGACCTTGCCCATGTGAGTGAGCTTACTGCCAGCACATTTCGTTTTGAAAAACCATACCATATTGTTTCCTTCTTACATCTGTGTTCATGCTATTTGCATGTGATAACATCCCATATATTATTTCTGTTCTAAAATGGTGAGCAAAGGAAAAGCAATGTGCTGACAAGAGTTTAATCCAAGAAAAGTTAAGGAAGAACAAACTAATGAATAGAAGTGGCTTGTCAAGTGAGCGTTTTAGGGACAACATCTGCGGTTATCCAGAGGTGTGACCTCCATCCCATGCGCACACAAGTAGACCAATTCAAGCTCCACTGCCATAATCTGCTATTCAATTCACGTAAGCAAGCTTTTATTGCCAACTGTATCTAGTCCCAGTTCTAGCCAAGGAAGCAAGTTTGGTCCAAGCACATATAAAACACTATAAAAATTATCATTATTGTTGACTTGTATCATTATGTATCTAAGGGCCCTATACACAGCCTCCTCTTTACAGATCCTGTGTGTAAACAAGGGTTGCAGCACTGGTAAGCACAACTTACCTCAAAGCACATTTGCCAGAACTGAGAAGAGAAGCAGTCACAAAGATGGCTCTATGGATTCGGAGGAACTCGGCCCTGTAGAAACACCTGCTGCATGTCTCACAAACTATGCTAAATGAGATTTTTACCAGGCCAACAACATTTGTTTGTTTAGTCTCCTCAGCTGCAAACAATTATAAATTACACCTCAACAGCCCCAGCAGTGGCACAGCAACATTTTCTGACAGCTACTGTCCCTACTCCTGTATGAGGAAATCTAAAATTATAAAGCTTTTAGCAAGAAACAGCACAAAATACACAATTTGAGATATAAAAATGAAATGCTCCAGGTCTGCCTGGATCTGAAGCCAGACAGCTGCAGCTTTGAATGTCATGAGAAACCATCCATCCTACATGCTGTGAACCAGTCAGTCCAGTTTTTAATGATCCGGATTGCACATGAGCTCTGACACCTGACTTGAAACTTGAAATGTCTTGGAAGTCTAATCAAAGCTGTCGTGGGTATTTCAAAATGTCTCGTAAAGATATTTGAGTGAATACGCACCTAGTAAATACTTAGTGAGCTAGCTGGGATACTAGAATGAATCACTACACTGCTTCTTCAATGTCTTTCTTCTAGGCAAGAACATCCATAACTCCCATTCAATTTTATCTTTCTAGTTATTCATATTCAAAATCTTTCATTCTTGCCACGAAGCCCACAGTTTATAACATATCTGCTGAAATACCAGTTATTGCATTTCTGACAGAAATAACCCACTGCGGTTGCTGGAGGAAATAATCAGACAGATTCAAAGATCACTTCACGGCAGTTAAAAGTGGTTATTGCTTCAGTCTCACTGCTTCTCACCTTAATTCACATGACTTTTACGACCGCTCTGTCTAAGCTTTTCAATACGAATATTAAAATACTTGGAAGCCATCCTTGTTATTCACTTGACTTACCCCACCCACAGATTAAAGGGATATTTTTCTCCAGCTGAATTTCATTCAACTTTTCTCAGTTCCTTTTCATTTTCAACCCCTCTTTTGTTATTATCAGCTTATTGAAAGAGATCTGCATAAACCTTTGAAAATGCACAATGTTCTAAATGTTCTAAAATGTTCTAAAGCTATATGCTGAGCTCACCTCAGATCAAGGGCAAGAGAGTCATTCAGCATGCAAAAATTATTTTAAAACTAATGCTTCGTGCTCCCAATATCTAGGCTATTTAATGCCTAATCCATAAGACAACACAGCATGCATTACACTGGCCATGTCACACCAGTTACAAAGAATTACAGGAGTCTGAAGCTAGGATTTAAAGGTAGGAGGGTAATAATTTTCAGTAAATTTGTCACTTTTCAAATTTGTTACAAATCAGAATATTCCCATTTTGTAAACTGAAAGTGGAGATTAAGAATTTGGGTAACCATACCCTCTGGTAGTCCTTCCTATTATAGGTGTTTGGGGAGATAACTAATTAACCAGGCTCATACTCACAGAGTAATCTAGGAAAGCGTAACAGTAGGGACAACACTTCCCAAGAAAGAGGGCAATCATGTTGTGGCTCCCCCCCTTCAACAGTTTCTCCTTAAAACCCAGTAACAGTTCTTTAGCAATTTTATCTGCTGGAGTTAGCTAGGAGAAGCAATAAATCAATGGATCTTATTGCTACCTTTGCCATATATCCTCCATACATCTTTTGCAGTGCAAGGCTCTCAGGAAATTGCCAGAACTTTGTATACTTGGTATTCAGAAATTCTTGCCATTATGAAGGCTTGGATTTACCTTTGTATTTGCATAGCCTCACGTACCACAGGAACTGTATAGTAGGTTCCCGGTTCAGGGTGAAGATGTGCTATTAATTTCTGTGCTCCCCAAAAGAAATGCTCTATCTTTTCTCAAACAGGGTATCTCAGAGAATCACCTTCTCAGACAGTTACGGCTGATACATCCATAATCAGGTCCCCAAGTTTGAAAAACTGCTGCAGAAACTTTTAAAAAAACCCACTCTATAACCAATTTTTAAAATATATATTACTTTCGGTCTTTAAAATGAATATCCTTATTCCTTCTTCATTCACTCTATTGGGGAATGATATGCGGAGGTGCCACGGAAGCTGGGAACTGAATTATTCATCTATTAGCAGGAGCAAAACGCTGAAGAAAGAAGTTGTTGAAAACTCTTATACATAGAAGAAAAATTCCTAGCAAAACATGATCACATTCCAGCAAATGCAGCAGTATAAGCTTCCAGCACATAAATGCAAGCTCCAGCCAGGAACATCTGATATCCTCCAGTTTCCAGCCACAATTCAAAACTTCATTCCATCAACCACCAGAGGTGGGGTTTTTTTCTTCACTGCTATCTGACATTTTTCCTGCAGCTATCACAAATTGACAAATATCATGCTTTACCAGGAGTATGTATCTTTGCTTAAATGTACTGAGAATGTATTTCAATACAGCAAGAGCCTGTACTTTTTAGCTTTAAGGAATAAATTTGTCACCTTCCAAGAGTCTCCTCAAAGTGACAGATGTTTATTTTGTTATTGGTCACTCTAGGGTATCCTACGTTTTTGTACCAATGTTTGGAAGCAGCCTAGGAATTACCTATTGATTAATATTCACCATGCTAATAAATACTTGCATTTTGCTCCTTCAGTGCAGCAGTGGATATACTGCAGCCTGTTTGAACCTCTAAAATACGCACTCTGCAAACAAACTATGGACTCGTAGTTTCAGCTCCTGAATTTAGCGGGGAAGAAAAAAAACCCACCTCTTAAAAGTATTAAAGCACATTTATAGTGAGTGTATCTCTTGCAGTTTGGTTGACAGATTGAGATCCTTTGCATAATAAATCCAGTGGATATTTTTAATTAGGATTCACTTATTTTTACATGGGTGGCAGGCCTAGGGTCCCACAAAGGGAGAGAGAGAAATACCTTCTTTGTACCTCAGTATTACCTGACCAAGCACCATCAGTAGACCTGTTAAATCTTATGCATTCAGTATGAGACTTGAAAGCTTCTCCATCAAAGTGCCTGCAGTTGCAGAACAGAATCACAGCTTCTCTCCTGTTCCAGGTTCCCATCTGCCAGATCCATCTGGACCCTGATCCATCACGCACTGATTATCTGCATCTGGTACCCGAAAACAGAACAGGAGCAAAGGCAAAGTACTACACTGCAGCTAAAGAAGGTTCCAACAAGTGAGCTGCCACAATTAAACACTCATATACACTGGCACTAAGACACTGGTCCCATCTATTGACCCATCCATCCCATATATGGGGTCACATACAGAGACAGGGCTGAGAAGTCTCTTGCACAATGGAAATACTGAAGAAATTTTATATAAAAAGAAGTAGTTTAAACAATACCTTATGCTGGCATAAACTGGTACTGTTGCCAAAAAGTGCAAGCCTGCCCTCTTCTTGCCTGTTTTCTTGTTCCTGTCCTTGTGTTATCCCCTCCCTTGAGCTAACACAAACATTTGTGCGGTTGCCTGATGAATCAGGAAATGGAATATATCTAGATCAAAAATCCTCTGTTTCTTGTCAGGCTAGTTTCAACCTAATTAAATTCTGAATGTAATTCAGCACGTAATTCACAACATGACCATGCAAATGCTTGTGCTGACCAAAGGAAGCAATAAACCTATAGGCAGGAGCAGGAAGGATTGCTCCTTTTAGTGGCAGTTCTGCCTTATTCTAGCTAAAAGTGATCAAAGGCTAACTATTAGTGTCCAGTTTCAAAGCTCATCAACATGATTTGAGAAGACAGTGCCCCCATGAGCAGTGGACTGTCCCTCCTCACCTCCCCTGACCACATCTCCCCACTCCCTTTCTCGTGGAAGAATTACTGAATGTGCAGGTAAGTCTGATCAATCCACAGATCCCACGGAAAGCCACCTTTCTGGTGAAGCTGATTTTTAACGGGTCCACTGAGCTGAACTGACTCCCTGCACAGTTGCACGGCTGCGCCAACACAACAAAGAAGGTTTGAGCTCACAGGTGAGAGTTCCCTTTAGCAGGCAGTGCAGCCACAGATCATCAGCTTGTTCCAAGCATGAAACTGCACTTTATTTATAGTCACCTTTTGCAGTCCATCAGAAGCAAAGGTTTAAAAGCCCTAGTTTTCTGGATTTTCAGACAAGCACTACATTGTACATAAAACCATCAGAAGCAGGTGCTAATTATTCCCTCTCACACAGAAAGTTCTCTACAGTTTTTTACTAAACAAGTATCTAATACTCACTGAAAACATTTTAAATACATGAAACAATATAAATGACTTTTGGAATACTCCATTTAATTTGTAAATATAAAAGTGCTAGACAGTAATTTTTGGCATGTTTCTCAAACACATTTTTTCTCTTGCGCTGCTTTATGCTTAAAAGTAAAGGCTCTAACAAAGCAACGATGCTTTTGTGCTTTAGTACATCTATATCAGTGTGTCTCTTTTAGGTTTGTCAGAAAACATTTCTCAGGTTAGACAGCACAACTGTAATATTTCATACACATTGCCTGCAGACTTAGCGGTTTGAACAGAAAAAACAATTGGCAGTCCTTTTCCACATCCTCAGGACTTCACCAGCAATGAAATAGGGATCTCTGCAGCTATGAGGATTACAGTCATTTGGTCAGCCACTGACTGACACTAATCACCAGTACAGCAGAAACCATGCTGAAACCAAAACGGTATGGGCATTGGAATCACAGTATCTAACAAGCATTACGGAATTCTTCGCAAGGCACTGCTGCTGTATGGCACCATCTGTTCAAGAGGGCTCAGTATTGGGGCCAGTTCTGTTTAATATCTTTATCAATGATCTGGGCACGGAAATTGAGTGCACCCTTAGCAAGCTTGCAGATGACACCAAGTTGGGCGGCAGTGTTGATCTGCTCGAGGGTAGGAAGGCTCTGCAGAGGGATCTGGACAGGCTGGATCGATGGGCCAAGGCCAACTGTATGAAGTTCAACAAGGCCAAGTGCCGGGTCCTGCAACAACCCCATGCAACGCTACAGGCTTGGGGAGGAGTGGCTGGAAAGCTGCCTGGCAGAAAAGGATCATGGGGTGTTGGTCGACAGCCAGCTGAACAGGAGCCAGCAGTGTGCCCAGGTGGCCAACAAGGCCAATGGCGTCCTGGCTTGTATCAGGAACAGTGTGGCCAGCAGGAGCAGCGAGGTGATCGTGCCCCTGTATTCGGCACTGGTGAGGCTACGCCTGGAGTACTGTGTTCGTTTTTGGGCCCTTCACTACAAGAAGGACATTGAGGTGCTGGAGCGTGTCCAGAGAAGGGCAACAAGGCTGGAGAGGGGTCTAGAGAACAAGTCTTATGAGGAGTGGCTGAGGGAACCAGGGCTGTTTAGTCTGGAGGAGGCTGAGGGGAGAGCTTCTTGCTCCCTACAACCACCTGAAAGAAGGTTGTAACGAGGTGGGTGTTTGTCTCTTATCCCAAGTAACGAATGATAGGATAAGAGGAAAAGGCCTTGAGTTGCATCAGAGAAGGTTTAGATTGGATATTAGGAAAAATTTCTTCATGAAAAGGGTTGTAAAGCATTGGAACAGGCTGCCCAGAGAAGTGGTTGAGCCACCATCCCTGGAGGTATTTAAAAGCCATGTAGACATGGTGCTTAGGGACATGGTTTAGTAGTGGACTTGTCAGTGTTAGGCTAATGGTTGGACTCAATGATCTTAAGGGTCTTTTCCAACCTAAATGATTCCATGATTCTATGATTCTATCTTTAATTAGCAACCCATTTTAGACAGAAATATTCCAAATATTCACACTTTCTCGTGAGTTTTCTTATTCTCTTTTCAACAGACATAACCCCCTAGCTTTTAAAGTAATCAGCAAAGAGCTAAACGTGTTCCTTATGGTCTATAGTCTCTGCAACAAAATCTGCCCTCAAAATGCTTCCTCATAGTCCATAAAATTCTTCATAATTGGCAAAACATTATTTTAATACTTGGCTTCCCTAGTAAATAAAGCTGTCGTAACAACTGGCTCTATTCAAAGCACTGGGACCCAGCACACAAGCTGACGATTCATCTCTTGGCCCTAAAGGTCTTTTTATCTCCAATGCTTATGTCATAGTTATGTCATAGATATCCATCCTTATTGGCTCAGCTCTTGGAAGGAAACTGGATGTCAACCTGCTGGACAGATGATTTACAATAAGATCTTCCCGTGCAATTTCAGAAGCAGTCCTTTGATAACATACAGGCTCTACACTGTTGCCAGGTTTAGGCAGGGGTTGCCTTGTCACTAGCATGTAGATATAGAGTACCAGCTGTGCCAAGCTACAAATTTGATGAACTGAGGAGCAGTTGTTTGAACGTGAGAGCAGAAACTGAAGATTCAAACCACATGAAAAAAACCAAAACAAAACAAGAAGTTTAATCTATTCATATTAGAGAAGGAATGAAAGACATGAAACTAAGTCTCTATTTGACAGGTCTTTTCCTCCAGTAGCTTGATGTTTCAGCAGCAATTCTATATGCTCAACTAAAACATACTTTACATGTAATATAATCTTGTGTACAGCATATGAAAATAGACATCAATATGAACAAAACAGCTAGCTGCAGTCCTTGGTGCTCTTTACATACAGATACCTATTGTCTTCATGATATTGCAATTGCAAGTCTATTTCTGCCAAATGGACTGTGAAAATCAATAGCAAACTCCATTTGCTAAATAACATTTGCAAGCTTTGACTTGGCTAAGGAAATCTGGACTCGGATGCCAGCAAGAACTCCATGGAAATCCTTACTCTTGCCATGTGGTCACTAGCGGGCAGCTTTGAGAGACCGAAGTCATTTTGATATCAGAATCTGAACTTGCACCTGTGTATAAAAAAATTGACATTTAACAAACAGGCAAAAGATTTTTCCTTACATAAATGACTAGAAATAATTCAATTATGCTTAGTAATTGTGTTGCTGAAGATGCAGTCTTTTGAACAAACCAACCCAACCGGAATATGGTCATTAAAAAAACTTGTATATTTTTTTTCAAGAACCAGTGTGCTTGGTGAGGTGACTTCTAACTCTCTCACAAAGCTGTTATAAAGGCTAATATCAGGTCCACCCTCTTAATGTTGTTTATGAGTTGGGTAACAAAATAGCCTGCGGGTTCTAACTGACAGTGACTAGAAAAAGCCCCTGGTGCAGGTCAAGTCATTTCAGCAAAATATGTGTTTTGCTCTAACAGTCAAGCCTGGCATTCACCTATAGTGTTAGCCAAATTCCTTGTGCCACGGTATTCCTTAAAAAGTCCAAATATAGATACCTATATGGCAACAAGTCATTTTGGCACAAATAATTTTTAATTTGGGAAACTGATGAAAGCAATACTGGTCAGCATTAGCTGCCTCTTCATTAGGGTGACTGGGATCACTGTACCTTTACTAATGAAGCTACCATCAGTTCGTTGTAGAGAAACACAGGTGCTCAAATATTCAGTAAAGAATGCAAGGCTGCTTGCAAGGCCTTAGCATGGTGGCATGATAGACTGGGCAAGCTCTCTCTCAAATTCTCCACAAGGAAGGGATGGGGATTAACCTCCCTGCAAGACAGGTGTCCTGACTGATGCAGCAGAACCAGAGGAACAGAGAAGAGGAAAGGTTCGCCGGGGACACCCTCCTTCCCCTGCGCTGGCTCTCCATCCTCCAAGGTCAGAGATGGCCCCTGGTTCCCATAACCATCTCTGCTCCCGGTGCACTGACCCCACAGCCTTGTCCCGCTCTGCCCGGAGGTATGATTACAAATTCAGTCATTTCCAGATTAATTTTTATTCATATTTTTTGTTTAAAGTAAAAATTTTGTAAAACAGACCTGGCTTCAGTTAGTGCCGCATGCTACTTTTAAATACTGCTGTACCACCTCTGAGGGCAAAAACTTGTCCTGTGCTGTTTTCGCTGCAAACCAGTTAGCCAGAGCCGAGCAGAGCTCTCGGCCCTGAACCCGGCGTGAGGAAAACACTCCTTGGCCCTCAGGGAGGGAAAAAGGCCACAGAACGCAAGCGAAAACAAACACACAAAACAGTTTTACAAAAACTTACAGCACTATCAAAACACAAACGTCACTGGTACGAGTGAAGGCACTTTTCTTTCTAATGCTTTGTACTCCTAGCGCGTGTACGACTGGGAAGAAATGCGGGATGACCGCGCCGTGCAGGCAGAGGGCGAAGGCACGGCGAGCAGAGCCAGGCGAAGCGCTCGTCCCGGGCCCCGGCAGCGGCGGCACGGCCGAGGGCGGGCAGGACAGGGCAGGGCGGGCGGCTGCAGCGGCCGCTCCTCAGGGGCAGAGGCGTGGCTGGGGCCGAGGGAGCGTCCCCGCGGCGGGCACCGCGCTCCGCCTCGCCGCGCAGGGCCGCGAGGAGCGCGGCCGCATCCTGCGGGCGAGCGCGCTCGCTCCTCCCCTCAGGCAGAGCCCCGGGGGCTTCCCGTCAGGGGAGGCCGTGGCCGGGGAAGGGGCGGGTGCTACCCGCCGAGGGAGCCCCGTGCCCTACCCCCGGCAGGGCTCCCCCGCCTCCGGGGCAGGTGGCGCTTCCCGGAGGAGCCTTCCTCCCCCTCCCAGCGCTGGTGGCCCGGAAGGGAAGTCCTGCCCCTCCTCCTCCTCCTCAGCCGGCTGCCAGGTGGCAGCGGCCATCTCCGTACCTCCCTCTGCGCTGCCTCCCGCGGGTCCGCTCCACCTGTACCGCGCCCGCGGGGCGGGCAGAAGGCGAGGGCTGCTCCCCCCCCGCCCGCTTCCCTCCGCCCGCCCGGCCGGGGCACGGCCGCCGCTTCCTCCCGCTCCGCAGCCGCGGTCCTGACGTCGCTTCCTTCCAACATGGCGAGGGCAGGTTGTTGCTGCCGCCAGCGCCGCCGCCGCTGCTGCCGCCGCCGCCGCTGATGGAGGCGGGTGCGGGCCGGGGGCGGTTCGGGGACTGAGCGCGTCGCGGGCGCCGTTCCGCGCACACACGCAGCGGGCGAACGAGAAGGAAGGAGAAGGCTTCGTCCTCCCCTCCGCCGCGGGGGTTGGCTGCCGCCGCCGCCCGGGCCCACCCCAGCCTCCCCTCCCGCTGAGGGAGCCCTTCCCCGGCGCCTGCCCCGGCCCCTCGCAGCCCTCCCCCGGCGGAAGCGGCCGGTGCCCCGCTCTCCCTTCCCCTCCCCTGCTCCTCCTCCTCCTCCCGGCTCGATCGCGCCCATGTATGAAGGGAAGAAGACGAAAAACATGTTCCTGACCCGGGCCCTGGAGAAGATACTGGCCGACAAGGAGGTGAAGAAGGCGCATCACTCCCAGCTGCGCAAAGCCTGCGAGGTGGCCCTAGGTGAGGCGCAGCCCGGGGCGGGAGGGGCGCCCGGCGGTCGGGGTGCGCTGCCGGGCCCCGTCCCCCATGGAGTGGGATGCGTTTGTGGTGTGGGGGGAGGCGAAGAGGTGCTTGGGGGGCTCTCCGGGGAAGTGTGGCGGAGGGGGCTGCCCGGCGGGGAAGGGCTGAGCCGGGGCGCGGCGTTTGGGATGGAGCGGAGGATCTGGTGAGTCGTGTGCGGCCCGGGGCGGGTGCGCAGGGAGGCCGAGGCCTGCCCGGGCCTTGTCGCGGAGCCCTGAGGCGGCCCCAGGGCTGAGGGGAGAGGAGCGGTGCCTCCGCGCCCTGCCCCGCGCCGACAGTGGCGGCGAGGGCACTGCGGCCGCGGCGGGCGCTCCTCCTGCTCCTCCCCGCTCGCAGGATGAATAGGCAGAGAGACGGAGGCGCCGAGCTGACCTGGAAGCAGACGGGCGGCGGGGAGGGAGCAGGTGACAGGCAGCGGTGAGGGAGGAGGGCCGGGGGTGGGGGGGGGAGCGGGGGTGGCGGAGAGCGGGAGACAATGACACCAGGCCACGTCTGGAGCTGGTGGCCTTTAGAAGTCGGGACGCTGTCCTCTAGGGAGGAGGGCTGGAGAGGCAGAGGATGGTCCGGGAGGTGTGCCAGGGAGAGCCTTAGCCCCGCCGTTACTGGCGGGGAAGGGGGCTTCCCTCACGCATGGCAGAGTCGGTGCAGCCAGCAGAGGTGTGGGAGTGCTTGCCTGCTTCGGGCGGAGCAGGGCTGTTGGGTTCCGTGTCAACGCCACCGCGGCTGGATGCACAGGGCGTACGTACGCGGTCGATAACAGGCAGCATAACAGGAGAACTTGGGCTTTAGAATTCTGGCGTGATGAGTACAGGCAGGGTTTGAACCTTTGTGGCAAAATATTGACGTATTTACGGAAGGGCTTCTGGAGAAAGACCTGCTTTATTTAAATAATACATAAATTGGATTATGGCCGTCCCATTCTTATGTAATTGTTTCTGGTTTGGGAGGTAATGATCTTGATTCTGTGCAGTAATAATTTCTGCTTAAATGGATTTGTGTGATGAGATAATAATAAACTTTCTTGTTTTAAAAACGAATATTAGCTAATTTCAACCTTTCAGTTCTTTTGTCATTCTGTTCATTTGTCTTTTGTATTGCTTTTCATTTAAAAAAGAACATTCCTTTTCTTGTTTTCTTTCTTTTTGTCTGTGAAAGACCCTGACAAATGGAGGGGGAGAAACGGCAGTAGTTCAACTATTTATTTCTTAAGGAAAAACTCTATTTGAATTATTACATCTCTCTTTTATCACTAGAATTATTAATAATCATAACCTTATGGTTTAGACAGATGGGATTAAATTGATATTCCTTTGGTTTTTCTGTTAACTTTGGACTGCATATTCCAGTTAGAAATAAAACAGAGAAAGGTTTTCTTATTATTAAACTGAACTTATGTCCAGCCTGTGTATCATCTGTAGAATTAGATGCTGGTATTAATCTCGGGTTTTTGCTGTACTTCATTTTGGTAGCTCGATCTGTCTGAAGTATCATCCAGATCCCTCCAAGCATGGCTCCATTGTGTTACATAGATTATAAAGCAAGCCCTCTAGACTGTACAGTCTGCATCTTTTATCTTGTAAACTGATTTGTGCAAGGAGAACCCCGAGCGCATATCCCAGTGATTTCCATGCTACAGCTTCATTGAAACCTGTGGATCTGATCGCGTGATTGGGGCTTAAATAGGAAAATGGTATGGTGTGTGGGTATAAAAGCCGGCAATGCAGGAAAAGAGAAATGCAAGACTGTGTGTATTAGCTAGCATATATAAAAGGGCTTCATGAACTTGAAAAATATCAGACATGATGTTAATGACCACAGAGTCTTACTGAAATAGATGTTTTTAGATAGTGGCACAATAAAATATAGTCGTTGGCCGTTATTCTGAGCGATTAGAAGATAAGAAAGCAAAATATGAGTTAATTATTGCAACTTGAGTTGTAAAGGTTCTTTGTTTTTTAAAGCCTTATAAAGCTTATAAAGCCTTATAGTCACATCCTGAATCTAATGATTCACCAGGTTGTGTCTGGATTAACAGTGAATGGTTGACTCCACATTTAATTTTTTTTTTTCATGTAACGTTCTGAAAGACGTTCTCCATGTGTAAAGAATGTAAAATTGCTTCCTCTAGTCATCTGATGAAATATAGCTAATTTAGAACATCGTGTTGTTTACTTGCATAGCAGCTACACTTAATCTAGGTAGAGAATGAGTTTATCTTTAAAATTGTTCGCTTGCAGAGAGCATCAGGAGCAAGCTGACAGCAGGATTAGATTTAGAGGTTCCCTTCCCAGTCAGTTCCCTGCATTGCTGTTTCTGTGTTGGTTTTCAGCCATATTATGGTATACGAAACTTTACAGTAAACCTGCTGCATTATACATAGTCTGTAAAAGGTCTGGGGGGGGAGGGAATTCCTCAATTGAATATAAAGGTTTTAATAGACCAAACATTGAACAAACTGTTAGTGCTTTGTGTCAGAATCTGGGGTTTCCATTTGTCCGCCTGGAAAGGCGGTTTACAGAAGGATGAAGCTGAGCAAACCAGAATTCCCTGCTTGCACAAAGGCTGCTAGTTCAACTGCAGATCAGGAGTCAAGCAACTCTTCTTTGAAACTCCAAACTGCAAATAATGTAAAATCATACAGCTATGTACCCGCTACGTATTTTAAAGCAGAGCGTGCATATGCTGCTTGGAGTTCTGGAAGTACCGACTGAAGAGGGCTGAAGCTCAGTTTTAAAAGGTCTGTCATGCAGAGATCCTGCTGGATGAGGTAGGTATCATGCACCGTGAAAGTAACAGCTCCGTTCAGTTTGTGCTGCCGTTATATGCATGTGTAGGATGATGAAGCAGCAGGATGTAATTAAGTAATGAATCTTAGTTTTTCTGAAAACAGGTAACGTTTGGAGTAGAACTCGCCCCAGAGGTGGGAAGATTCATCTATATCTTTGCCTGTGCAGATTTGTGAATGGCCTGGGAAAGTCTCACCTGCATAAATTTTTCTGACTCTTTTTTTGCCCTTCTTAGTTCTATTTTCTCGTGTCTCTCGCATATGTAGATGCTCACTTTCGGTTGTCAGAGTAAGCTAGGCTGACAGTCAATACAGAAACGCATGTACGTGTTGCAAATGCTGGTTGCATGGAAAAAAACTTTCCTAAATTAGCACAAACAGTTAAAAATGCATTGTAAGACCATTGTTGTGTTACTCCTCTGGAATTAATTTTACTGGAGAAGTATTGGATAAGCTGAATTTCTGTTTGTATTTCGGCTAATGCTGTTCTTAGTAGACTACCTTCCACCTTTCATCACAATTAGTTGTCCTTTTCTAGAAGCCAAAGCCCAGAATTATTAAAGTCTTTTCTATGCTGAGTACAAAGAGATCGATATTGTACCATTGTCTGTTGTCTTGCGTGTGTTGTGGGCATTTATTTTCACAATATACAAGCACCATTGTCTGTATAGAATTTATTTTCTGGTTTTAGTTGTTCTTCTGAAACACTTAAAGCTACAAGTAAGAAAGCAGGATAAATGGAGATTTTTTGCTAGTACAAACCAAGAAGTATTTAAAAAAAAAAAAACAACCCTAAAAGTTGCAGCTGTCCTTCCCTCCTCTTGCTTGTTTTGCTAAACTTGGGCTCTAACTGGCAGGGTTTCAGTGTGGTTAGGATCTCAACTACTTTTGCAAAGATTTAAAACTTGGCTTGGTAGCAGTAAGGTTTCTTTGGCCCCACAAACTGCTTTCCAGGTTCCCTTCTGCATCTGAGGTGTAAAGTGCCATTTATGTCAAATTTATGGGTCTAATTTAAGAGAAGTTGTGTGTAGTGGGATTTTTTATTGTTTTAAATGTAATCAGTTCTTGGCTACGTAGAATGACAACACTGATGAGCTTTAATCTCCCTTGAGAAAGGGGATGGTTGGCAGGGTGCATATAAAAACCCTTTTGCAGAAAATAAGGTAGATTCTATTTGGGTTGGAAAAGTGTTAATGGAGAATAAGTATCAAATGCTTGCTTTTTGTCTTGGAAAAAAATGGGGTTTTTTTAAGGTGGAACTTTGACTTTTTCCTGAAATACGTCCTCAGTTAAAGCCTTTGATATTTTGAAAGTTTTAGTGTTGATTTTCAGTATCTTATAAAATCTGATCTTGAAAGACGTCAACACGTCTTTGTGACACAGGGCAGTTTTTAAATATATCTGTTCTGCTGGGTATTTTAGAGCACTGATTGGAGCGTTGAAGCTTAAAATGAAAAGTTGTTGCCTTGTGACCAGAGTGCATCTATTTCTTATAATGAAATATCATTACTGTTTTGTGGGTTTTTGTTCTAGGTGGTCTTTTTCTGTACCGTCTTCCAGTATATTATTCCTGTAATTGTCATCTTTTCCTCTCTTCCCTTGGTTCTTGTCTCCAGTTAACCACTATGTCTTTTTTTTTTTTTTTTTTTAAGATGACAATAAGTATCCAGTCTTGTGTGTCTGCTTCGTATACAATTGAAAAAAAATTATCTTGTCCGTTGATGCCAGATGTTCATTCCAGACCTCTTCTGGAGTCTTTCAGGGAATAATTGGTATTGAGCTAGTATTTTGATAATATGTTGTAAAATATGCTAACTTGTTTAGTTGTCAGGGAGGATTGTCGAATGGGTGTTTATAGGGAGGGAAGCATCAGCTGGTGGTGTTGAGTCAGTCTCTCTTCCCTGTCCTTGGTGAAACTTTTAGCGGAAATCATGGACTCACGAAGAGCTAGATGAAGCCTTGTCTGCTTTTGGGGCACCTGCCTGTCAGTTTTGAGTTTTTCACTGGTGTTGATATTTTTATCAAGTTGCTGATTAGTTAGGACTTTGAAGCAAACAAATGCTGCCAGGAGCCTGGGAAGCGAGACCAGCGAAAACTTATGTGTGACTCGCATTCAGTTCTGCGGCAGCCAGCGGTAGATCAGTCACTCTGAATTGGAATAGGCAGGGGGAAGGGAGTTTCGTGTTTTCTGCATCAAGCCAGAGAGTTTTCCTGTATGATGTGTAAATTGGTGGTTTGCCGGGAGAAAATATTTTTGTCTGGGAAAGAAAGCTACTGTCAATGGAGCGTCAGAGGCTGAAGTGACTTGGGAAACACAATGCTGAAGATTTTGAGGGAGGAGAGAGGTAGCAGGGAAATAGACAGAATTGAGTAAGAATCTTAATAGTTTTTATTTGTTAGAGGAGGCAGAACTCTATTGTGCGTGTCTGAAAGCAAAAAGTATGTGACCTAGCTGTACTAGTCAGATGGATCCAGACCAAGAAGCACTCTGTGCCTGGTTGGCAGTTATTACTGTGTCCTTTAAGAAAATCACATAGATACAAAAAGTCCCCAAACAACCAGGGAAAGAATAAAATACTTCTGTGGGGTTTTATAGAAAGAGAATATTGTACAAGGGCAATTGTACAAATGGTAGCTAATGTGTTTGGTTTCTACCAAAAACATCTAGTATCAGAACTGAAAATTAAAAAAACAACCCAAAAAACCACAAAATAAACACCAGCATATATACTGTATAGATGTCTTAATGGAATGCAGGTGAGTGTTAAATAAAAATATTTGTTTTGAGCAATAAGGTAGGTGATACTTGTTATATGATAACTTCCCATTTTGAGTATAAATGTAAAAGAGCTGCTAAAAATAGGCCTGTCAAGTCCCAAGAGTTTGAAATACCTGGCAGAACTCCCGTATTGGTTTCTAATCAATCTTAGGACATGGAGAAAATTCCAAAGAAGTGAAAGACATCTACTATTGTGCCAACATTGTTACAAGGATAAATAGGATGACCTCTGTAATTACTCGTGTATTGGCCTGATGTTGATCCCAGGCAAGGTAGTGGAGTAGCTGATACAAGATGTGAGTGAGAACAAAAATGCCAGTCAGCAAGGATTTGAGAAAGATTTTTGTTTTGTTTTGTTTTGTTTTACACAAGCCCTATACCCGTTAAAGTTTTTTGTGATAGATTATAAGGCATTTTCCCTACATCTTAGTCTTCTGTAACTCCTGTGTTCTTCAGTTCTTGATTTTACACGATTAGAAGTAAGAACTGCCAAACTGGTAGCAAAAGGCTTGATAAAATTTCATTTGGATTGATAAATATTGACAGATTTTGTAACTTCTTTTCTCATTTTTCATGTTGCCTCTTTCTACTGTATCCATGGTCTTAGCTTTTAGGTATTCTCGGTGTTGGGGATTTTGCGTGGATTTCTCTGGGGGTTTCTGAGTTTGGTTTTGTTTGTTGTTTTTCTTTAACTTGAAGTTTTACATTTTCGTTTTCAGTGTGGACGTATTAGTAGATGATGGGGTTTTAGTTGTGAAGCAGGAGCCCTGTAGAGAACTTGAAGTCTTGAGTTATCTGAGCTCTTAGTATGGTGCTGTAGTCAAGAGCAGCTTTGAAGCCTGGGTAGGGAATCTGGAGGTTGTACTAACTCTGTACCTGATAAAACTTTTAGAGTAAGGTTACCCCTGGTTTCAGCAGTACCTGGGCTTTATTATCAGTGAGACATGCTCGAAGAGCCATACTAATTAGAGAATGAAAAAACCAGTGCAAGAATCAAGATTGAGTCTGTTGCTTCTGTTTAGACACAGGTAGGAAAACAGTGGGCTGGTTTTGTTCTCTGATGTTGCAAATCTTCTTATCACATCTTCTTTTCAAAAGATGCGTTTTAATTTAAGCAAAAATTGTTTCAGAGATGTCTTGCATCTGCCTATGCCTTTCAGGAGTTTATAAAAGGCAGTCACGCTGCATGCTTCCTCTGAAACGTCAGAAAAGGATGATTCTGTTTTGGAAATTCCTGTCTCTCTAATAAAAGTCACTTTTGATTTTATGGGAGTTTAAGTGAAACTATGTTTGTGCTTTTAAACATTAGACAAAAGAGCTTGTGTACTTGGTGTGTTGTGGAAGTGCTGTTTGTGTGTGTGTGAAACCCAAAAATGACAAATGAAGCTTTAATTTTGAGAGGGAATTTCGCTTCCTCCACCTTGGTCACGCCCACTGATTTATTTTTTTTTTTTATTTTTTTTTTGTCCTCTTCAGGAATGACAAATCGCCAAAACTTCCTGAGCTGAGTGATCATTGCTGCATTCTGGTGGTGTTTATTCTCTGAAACAGCTACTTGTAGCTTTCCTCTAAGCTGTAATCAAATGTACTCCTGCTAGTGAAGGATCCCAAAGCAGTAATGTATTTGGTTGCAATGTTTGGTTAGGTTCCCAAAATATCTTTCTGCTCAGTTGTTTTAATCTTTTTTTTTTCCTCCTGTGATTTTTTTGAGCTTGAACAAAGAACAATTCTTCAGTAGCGTCTCAGATAGATTTTAAAATAAAAAGACAAACCCAACCCTGAAAAGCAGGTTTACACTTGACCAAAGTAGGGGACAGTACCCCCAGTTGAATTCGATAAACTCGTATGGTTGCCTGTTTCACTGGCTCAGATCCTGTTTTTTTGCAGGTATGCTGTTCTTCTGTTTCTAGTATTACTTAATTTTTCTGCCAAGCAATTTTCATTCTGGTTGTATTATCTAACTAGCTGTTTTGTCATGCTTGGGTGTTTTTTTGTCTTTTATCTCAGCATTTTACTTTAGAATTGTATACACACTCTAACAGCTTAACTAATTTTTGCGAAAAACAAGAGAGTCTTTTATTAACACATCTAGGGCATGATTGCTATGGGCACTTTTTTTTAATAATTGTTGATTTCAGTTGAGAATGTTTTACTTCTGTTTCCTCCCACCGAACATGTCTGTTACTCTGTGTATCATGTATGCTAATGTGGCATGAGATTACATGGTTGTTAATGTTAAGCTATTTAGTACTTGTTTTTGTTCAGATGGATCATATCTGCTGTCTGGTGCTCTTCAATCTTCTTTCATGTCATCTATTTCTTGTGTCAGAAAAAAACTTCAGAAATTTTTTAAGAAAATTGAAAATACCCTTGACATAAGTGGGTTTATTCAAGCCCTCTTTTGTGTCTGTTCTTAAACACAGAGGGAGATAGGTTTTAAAAAGATGGTCCATTAATAACAAAAATTCTGCACTCACTGTTTAGCACTTGCTGTTCTAATAATCTTAACAGGTTTTGTAATGTTATTCCTTCTTTTCTTTTAGAAATAGAAGTCTAATTAGGTTTGTAAATATTTAATGACGAGATTTCAGTGCTGGATACAGGGGTGTTTTACTGCTTTGTGTTTTTATTAAGTAAATGTGGGACTCGAGCATCAATTTGCATTTATAGTTAGTTGTCAGGAATGCTTGAATGACTAACATGCTTCAGCATTGCAATGCACAGGTTTGCAGTTTGAGAGAAACTAGGGAAAACATTTTTAGGCTTTCCAATTGAGATAAAAATGCTGTAGTTTAGTAAAGATGTTAAATAGTATTTTATACTACAGAGCTCAGCTGTCCAGTTGAATAGTACGAGGTACAGTTACGAAGTTTCAAATCTGTAAATTAAATATTAGTAGTGTGACACTGTTTTGATTTATTTGGTAGTTTCCCATCGTATTTTAATTTTAAAACTTTGCTACAACCTAACACAGATGTAGTGTATTTTTAATGCAGGTAATAAGCATAAGCTAATGGAAATGCCCTTTCAAATGAAGCAGTTTTTTGCAAAGGCGTGGTTCTGCTGTGTTTAACACACCTGTGCATGCCTGGCAAGCGACCTTGCAGGCTATAACAGCGTATGTAAAGGTCTGGCTGCTACTATTGCATGGACCGAGAGTGCAGCAGCTGGCATAAACCCACAGTGTTTTTCTGCAACTCAAGAAAGCTGGAAAATGCAGAGTCTTAATTTGGCTTGCTTCGTTTGGCTAATGGACTGTGACGTCTGCAAGAATGTCATACTGGATCTTGTGCAGCGTATGAGAAAGTAGATACAAATATATTAACCTCTGTGTTATCCTGAAATGGAAACAGAACTTTAACTGCTGTAAGTAAAATGGCTGGAATAGGACAGCTGCATTTGCATGAAAGTTTGAAAGCTGGATAGAGACTGCCTAACTGCCTGAGAAGTATGATTAAAATTTTCTTCACCTGCAGTGAAATGAAACACTTAGATGTTTTCCACTTGTGATTTAAGACATAACACTTTATTTTGTGTGATTATGTGTGCGTAATTGTGCGTATAAATAGATCTAGAATGCTTAGGAATTTTGCTGTAAAGGGAAATAGTTTTCTTCTTTGGAATAGTCTTGTAACACTGTGGCAAAAATAGACTCTCATGGTTAATGAGGTTTGGAGGAGCCTTAGGTTTGTGTCTAGATGCAGAAAGAGAAGAGGGGATGAGTTTGACCTCCATCCCCGAGTCTTACGTTGTATTCTTAAGCTCAAGACAAAATTCTGCATTTAAATTATTAGCGCTGTCTTTTACTTTGAAGGTAAAGCAGCAGTTGGGCCATTCTTTCCTTGGTCGCCTCCTTTTCACACGAAAGCAGAAGCTGCGGTCTGTCTGCTTGGTTGCTTTCCAGGCCTTTCAGTGATGAACTTGAGGCAGGTGGCATGGCACTAAGACGTTTCTTACCTCTGCCCTTCAGGTCATTCTTTCTTTTATGCTTCTGTGTAGGAATTTGCTTTAATAACAGCCCCCAGCTCCCCCTCCAATGCAAAAATTCCCCGTTGCCCCAGCCGAAGCTGCTCCCTGAAACTGGAACAGAGGGAGGGCTGGGTCAGGGTGAAATAATCTCACAAGGAAAGGAAGGGGTTTATATTTTTTTTAAAGAAAAATAAAGTGTAGTTTTGAGGACCTTTTAAAACAAAGTTAGAGATTCCTCTACTGTTCAATGTGAATATCTATAAAACTTAAAGAATACATGTAACTTCAGAGGTTTATTTTTGTATATAGCCTATACCTGTGGCAGTACATGCACTTTTGATTCGTAACTCTAACTGATGTAAAAGATTTCTACTTCCACAGAGGTAGAAATAGCCAAAATATTTTTATATATATAATGATTTAAATAAAATTAATAATAATAAGAAGCCTTGAATAGCACAGATTAGATGTATTAGATGTAATCTAATAGATGGCTGATGAGCATTAGCTGATGGTGGAACATGCTTGCGTTTGATTGCAAACCGATTGCCTAGAAATGGCCACAGTTATGTGCTGGCTTCTGAAATATGAAGAAATTTCCATTATTTTGATAAGAACAAACAGTTAGAAAGGCCAGCTATCTTTTTATGACAGAGAAGGTGATTTTGAAAGTTCTTTGACTGACTGCTGTAGTGTGTAACAGCATTTATTTAATCATATGTCCTAAAATACTCTTAAAGAACAAGTGGGAGGGGCAGAATCTCAGTGCAGTAGAAAGTGTAAGTAATTACTGTTAAATAAAAATTGTGTGTATATATATAAAAGCAATTTGTGCAGTCAGTGAAAGTACACTTTTTCATAGTAGTTTATTGCAAACTCGTGGATCCAGTAGATACTGAACTGAATACCTTAATTGTCTTGTTCTTCACAGTTTTGGTGAGCACTGGTAAAAGAAGCACTTCCTTGTGACACTAACAATGTTGTGTAGTGGTGACCTTTTTAAGTAGTCTTCTGCTTGCCTTCTGATCAGCATCTGAGAAAAGAAAGAGTAGTTATCATATGAGTAGTTGTCTTAATTTAAACAGTCTGAACTTTCAAAAATGCTTATTATGGAAGTAAATAAAAGATAGGAGATAGAAAATAAAGGTTTCATTGTATTAATAATCTAATGCATATGTTCTGTACTGAAGTGGCCGCACTGGAGCTTTCAGAGTACTGTAATACTCATATTCTTACTTCTTGTGTTCATTCAAACATCTTAGAACTGCTTCCTATATCAGAATCTTTGAAAGCTTCATTTGAAAGGTGTCACATCAGCCTTCTGATTTAAAGTTTGAGCTTTCTATTAGAAATACAAATTTATTTTTTTTTTGAGAGAAAAGTGCAAAGTTGATATGGTTGTAACCTTTTTTAGGGGCATACCATAGATGTAAAAATACACTTGTCTGTACTTTTTTTGTTATACTTTTTTTTTTTCCTCTCAAATGTAGCTTCATGAATTTTATAGACAATCGTGAGATTGTAGTCTCCTGGCTGTCGTCTTGTATCTGGAAAAGATAATGATTTTCTTGCGATTCAGAGCTATGGCAAGAGGGAAGTGGCATAATACTTTTTTAGCTGGAAGGTTGCCAGTGGTGTAATTCATGTATAGACTTGCATGTGACCTTTAAAGTTTTAGTGCTTGAAATGTGTAAGAGCCTTGCAGTGTCATGTGTTTTGCTTCTTGTGTTTTTTCATCCCTACTTGCAAATTGCATTTGAAGTTACTGTAGCGAGCAGGCTGCTTAATGGGAAGATGGGGTTTTTCTGGGGGATTCTCAAGGTATCATGAACTTCTAAGGATCTTTTATTTAAGCCTGAAATAAAGCTTAATAATTTCAAACTTCTAAATTACCTTTTAAACTATCCATTTCCAAAAGGACGAAAAACAATTGTCTGAAATCTACAGCAAGGATGGAGGTTAAAAATAAAATGTAGATTTTCCCATATTACAAAGGAATCTTTTAACTTGATTCTGGCTGTTCTTAGAACTTCACACTGCACAAGAGCTTATTGTCCTCGGTTGTATGTAGTCTTTGACAATTCACAGTACTGATTGCTTAACAGAAAGGTGTACGAAACCTGCTCATGGACATTGAAAATTTTATGGCAAATTATTGCCCCTGTCATCAGGATGATAATAAAAAAGCATGAAGGTTCCTGTTTTGCAGGATGTGAGAAGGGTCACTGCAGGCATAGTTCAATCAGTTTTCACTTTGGATTTTATTTAAAAAAAAAAATATTCCAGCAGTCAAAATAAACCCCTGCTTTGAGATAAATATGCTCACATGCCTGGCTTCGAATAATTATCGTTATATGCTAGGATTTATTTTATTCCATGAGTCTGTTCTGTATGCGTATCACATCTGTTTAGTATGTTGCATGCTTGTGTTCATGGAGGGGACAGCAGAGGTGTCACTGCTTTTCTTACCTTGAATAAAGTGTTAAACTCGAGTGGTTTCAGTGTAGGTAATAGTAGTTTGTAGTAGCTGGTTATACTTTAAAAAATATGGAAGAAGGATGCATCATCATTGCTATGCATGTGTGCTTACTCCTGAAAAAAAACGTTTATGAAACAATAAGAATGTCTGCAGGATCGCGTTACATGACAAAGCATTATTGAAGAGGTGGGCTGTGTGAAAAGTGGACGTGTAGCTTTTGTTCATGCTGCCAAACGATCCAGAAACAAGACTGAGAAACATAATAATGGGTTTGTACTGCAGCAGCAGCCTGTCCTTGCCAGAATAGATACACAGCATTAGTAAAACATGTATTTCAGTCTTCAACTGTCACCAACCAAGCAAATGAGCAAGTGGAATGTAGCAGAAAATAACAGAGAGGTCACAAGAAATAGTTTCATCAGTAGGTAACTATGTCAAAAACAAATGTATGCTTGCTTGTTTGTGAATGTCAGAAGTCTTTAAAAATGGTCAGCTGAAATATCAGTGGTTTTGAAATGAGGATGCTGTCTTAACAGGCCAGGAATGAGGAGGGATAATCTGTGGAAAAGTCTTAATTCCATAGCATTAATTATGTAGGTATGAATCTTAAATTTGCCGCACTTTACAGAAAGCTTAATCATGTTAGGTAAATAAATCAGCTGTGTTGACAGGTAACATTCAGTTAAGATGTACTGAGCAGCTCTTGAGTCCTTCTCGAGCACTGCCCAGGAACTGGTTTAAGATGTAGCAGCTGAAGAGCTGGTCCATAACAGCGAGCATTCGCATCATTACATCCTCAAACATACGCTAAAATATGCTCAAATTCAGCTTTGTAGTAGTCGTGAAAAAGACTCATTAAAGCACGTATTTTTTAATTTCAGAAAGAGTAATACAGGATTGAGGACACTTTGAAAGGAGCAAAATGCTTAGAGCTAACGTGGTGATTCTTTGTCACATGTTTTGTTAATAGTAAGTGTATACCAGCTATTGATAAAAGTTTATGAAAACCCTCTGATAAAGTCGGTATGAACAAATAGCAAAGAAGAGAACACACTTGTATCTGTATGGCTTGTAAATGATAATAGTATCAGAGAAGCGTTTGGGGAATGTAAAGATACTGAAGGAGACCGAAATACATGATTTGCCTTGTTGTATTTGGAAGCGAGGAAGTTTCCTATAGTGGAATTACAAGGAATGAGTCAGAAAAAAATTCTGAAGTTTAAGCCAAAGTTCATACTAACTCATTAGGATTAGGAGTTTTTAAAGGGTCTCTAATTGCTGAACTGCTTAATAAAGCATGTAATATTAAAATTTCATTGATTGCTAACAAAGGAATGGGAGGTACTGAATGTGAGAAGCAGCATTCTTTGTGTTTATGTTTTAAAAACAAAAAAAGTACTAAGGGTGTAAGGGATAGTGAAATCTTGAGGACTTCAGACTGGCAAGTCTGAACTGTAGCAAAGAATGAAGCTGGTAGAGAGCAGAGTGGGTACGTGTGCTGTGGTGAGGAAGAATCAGCGCAGACTTCGCAGAGGGTAGACTTACCATCACAACTCTGTAAGGCAGAGTCGATGAGTGTGTAGATAAGCATGTGGTAATGCAATTTTACGGTAAACCTCAACCGGGTTGCTCACCCAAGGTTCCTGAAGGTACTGAGCTGCCAAGGAGCGCATAGTCTGCTTTCCAACCTAGAGGTATTTCAGTTCTGTAGAGATTCGTGGTGCTTTGGGGTGGATGGTGAGGTGACAAGGGTTGACAAAAGAAAAAATTTAAAAGAGTGAAAACAACCTGTTAAAGCCCACAGTTAAGTGTTGACAAATGCAGACTAATCTGTATAAGTGGAAGAGGGGAAGTGGGGGAGGAAACGGGTCAAAATTGTGCGTGTGCAAACATGGGCTTTAAGTAAGGCTTTTATCCAAGGGGGTGTGGGTTGTGAAAGAATTGGAGTTGTGAATAATTCCATCAAAATATTGATTCCTTTGTCAAAAAGACAAATATGAAAACAAAAGAGGAAAAAAAGAAGCTGTTACACCACTTTTTGTGAAGATGCTGTATATTCCATGTGTACTTCTGCTCTCTGCTGCTTCCCAGAGAAACAAACAGTGGATTTAGATGTGATGCATTGGAAGTCTCAACAATGATAACTGAAAGCATGGAATGTCTTCCAGAAGAGACAAGCAGGCTATGCCTCTTGCTCCCTGGAGGGGAAAAAAATGAGGAAGATGGGTATTTGCAAGATTGTAAGTGGCATAGACGTGAAGAGAGAATAATTGATTGTGACTTCTTGTAATGCAGATCTGGACATCCTGTAAAAAACTCAGTTTATTTAAAGTAAAGCAAAAAAAAAAAAATTCTTTCCTGCAACTTGTAATTACAGTGACCCTAAAAGCTTTTAATTGGTTTCAAAAGTGATTAAATGAAAATTTAGCAAGGGTTGTCAAATGTGCAGGAACAGTCTTTGTGCAGGAAAAGTGTAAGCCACAGATGGCTAGATACTGGTAGGAGGTTACTATTGCAGAATTCTTGCCCTGCTTTTGTTATCTGCATTTACTTAAGCATATGCAGTTGGCCACTTGTGGAAGCAAAATACAGGCTAGATATGAACAGTTTCAGAAAAATTTGCCATTCTTGTATCTCTTTGTGCAATATAGTCTGCTGTTTTTAAGTTTGATTTCTGGGTTTGTTCCACAGTTCTCAAAGTTTGCATGAATTTTATTTAAAAATGTGGAATAGGGATGCTCTGGTTTTGTTTGCATCTTTGGATACTGATCTGCTTATGTATTCCATGAAACATTCATTGTCTGTCAAGCTTGATTAGTTGCTTGGGCTCCTCTGGTTTGAAATTTATTTTAATTTAGTTCCATTATGTCTGCAGTCTGTGGTGAAACAGCTTTTGAGCTGGGTAGTGCAAAAGTTCAAAAATGTTTATGCTAAATTATCTTTTTTTGTTGTTACTTTATGTATTAAAATTCATGTTTAACTACAAAGGAAAAAAAATGTTTTCTTAACTAAATGGGCTAGAACTACTGCATGCAAACCCGCTCTTATGACATGAAATTATGATGAAAATACTGGTTTTCTGGGAATGGCATCATGAACTGAAGATACACTAATTCTAGAATCAAACTTTGCATGTAGGTGTAAAAAACTGTGTTGTATCTGAAGTAGGAAGAACAGAAAGCTTGTGTAACGCAAACAGAGCTCAACTGCTGCAAAATATGCTGCAACTTGATTTTCCAATTTATATTTGGTTAGGACTTAAAAATTTGATTCATAAATAACCCAAGTACATAACTGAAAATATAGTCTTTTTTTCTTTGTTTGAGTTTCTGTCATAATTTATGTAAATACAGCACTTTATGTTTACAACTGTAATACTATTGTTAAAATATGAGAGTATTGGTGCTGAGGAAGAGTTGAAAAACTGGCTTTATGACTTAAATTCATGTTATCTGTCACTTGTTCTTTGTTAGGTGATTCTGTCATGGTAGCATGAACTCTGGAAACAGGACTCAGTTAAGATGGCTAAGGTTAGGGGGGCCTTCATATGTATCAAATCTCTTGTGTTCCACTGATCATCTTGAACATCTCTTTTTTGGCTTTGGAGAATGCTTGGGCAGCTCCTGAAGCACACCTCCCGGCCAGTCTGCCACACAGCAGTTGATTGCGTTGACAGCTTTCACTTAGAAGAAGTCATACAGATAGCATGCATGAAAACATGCAGGTAGAAACATCGTATATATCAAACCAGATCCTACCTTGAATGCGACACTTTGTGTTTCTAGATGTAGGTTCTATTGAATTATCGGGATGCTTTTACAGTTGTCAGTGCAAACAATTGAAAATGGTAGTTAAATTTTAAGATTACTCAGATACCTTAGAGACTTATTTGTGCTAAGCCTTTATCACATTGTTTGACTGCTGACTGCAAGTGAATGATGAAGAGATGTTCTTCTGTAACAGAAGTCTTCTGGAAATGTATAGAGTCAAGTCATAGAGAAGTCTGTATTGAACGGGACCTGTGAAGATCATCTGTTGAAAGCAGGGCCTTAGACGAAGTTGAGAGCCCTGTTGAGCAATAGTGTGAGTAATGCCAGTGGAACAGACTCTGCCACTTCTCTGGGCAGCCTGTTAAGTGTTTAGATATTACCAAAGGTAATAAACAGGCAGCGGCACATCAGACTGTGTAGAAGTTTCTCTCTTACAAGGGTGGATGTGGTGGAAGAATCTAGCAATTATAACTGCAGAGGGGTGTGATCATTTCTTACTATCAGGTCTTTGTTTTTTTGAGTAGGCCTGCTCATGTTTGCCTACTGTGAACTTAAAGGTCAGACTTAAAGATTAGCTTCAGAAAGATCATTGTGTCCTTTCAGATGTGTTACAAATTGCAGGATTTTTTTCTGGGTATATTTAATTTCAGATATGCTTTTTCAGACAGATGGAAATTATTTGAATGAAAACCCTTTCCCTATTTCAGATTTAATTTTGTGTCTGTGAAATTTGTTTCTGTCATCTTTCTAGCAGAAACTCACACTTTTCCAAGCAGAGTATGAGGGATGTGCTGGAGTTTCTTATCTTAAAAATGATGGAAACTAATCTACTCTGTTTGGGGGGGTGGAAAGCCCATTTTGACATAGAGTCACCATGTGCATTACCACAAGCTTCCTTTTTTCCTAAGAACTGATGCTATGCTGCTGTGGTAGTTTTCACCAGAAATATCATACATCATCAATTCCTTTATTGGTCTGTATTTGTGAGTTTCAATTTTAACTTCAAAATAAAAAAGAAGAATCTGTGTTGTGTTTGAGTAGATAGGAGTACTTTTCATAAAAAGTTTATCAGGATGTCTGAAACAGTGGTAGAGGCTGGAAATGTGTTAGTATTGTGATTGCAGTTTTGGTGATGACCTATCTTCTCATTCAAACTGTTAGTTAAATGCTTGTGGTGTTTCCTATGTTCTGTTGAGTTAAAACTTCAAGTTAAACATCAGATCTATGGAGTAAAAATCACATTATATATGGAGATGGGGGTTGTGTGCATAAATATATAATTAAAAATGAAATTTTTTGAGATATATAGTCTTAAATTTTTACTTTCTACTATGAATCTGAAATAGCTATATTATATTCAGTGCTTAGAGGGAAAAATATGAAGACCTAGATCCAAGTGAATTTCTTAAAGGTTGCATCAGAAGAACAGAGGGCAACATATCAAGCTGCTGGGGCAAGTTAAGAGTTGTCGATGATTCCTCATTGTCTGTAGAACTAGGCAAACACATTTCACAATCTTCAACAACAGAGCTACTGGTTTCCTCATGGCTTTGAAGAAGAGTGAACCCACCACGCTCCGAACTCCACTGCTCTGTCTGCAGTCCTGCTCCTGCACGCAGTACAAGCTACAGTTCTGCTGACTGAAGCAAGTATTCACTCAAATGAACTAGTGAATATTTGAGAAAATTGATAGAGAGAGGGACTGGATGTATTGAGTCCATTCTCAATACATTCAATTGAGAATTTCTGTCTGTCCTGGTTTTTCACTGTTTTCTCTTTGATATATATGCTGAGAAACTGATGCGTCCTATGAGCTGAATCAGGTAAACAATATGGGGGGGGGGGGCACAATCTTGCACAAACTGTTCTAGAGAAACTGGAGGAGTGACATGTTATTTCAAACAGTTAAATTCGATCATTCCTCAAGGCTTACCTTCCCCACCTCCCTTAAATTTGGTATCTGATTCAATGAGTAGATTCCGAACTGATTCTAGTGGAGTTACAGGTACTTCGAGGAACTTCATGCACAGAGTGCTTTGTAATGTTGGCTTGCAATGACAGAGGGCATGTAAATGTAAAGTCTTGCTTCTGTAAAGAATTATGATTATAATCCCTATTTTATAGAACTTATAATTGGTAATTAGTTTCTTTTACCTTGTTATGGATTACTTAGACGGTAGTTATGATTCTTGGAAAGAATATTTGAAAATCAATTATTGAGGCAGAAAAGCTGCTCCTTTTTTGTCTCCAAAGGCTTGCAATGCTTTTCTTAGTCCAGCTTGTTGATATTTTTGTGAGAGACAGTTGGTAACAACATTTTTATATACTGATCTGTATACTGTAACCATCGCACTCGGTAAAATTGCTTTTTCTGTAAATTACAGTTATTCTGATCTGAATAATTGTAGTATATCCTTTGATCAGACTCTTCTAGGGGGTCTGTCTTAATTTGATTGTTTCCCTGCAGTGTTTTGTCCTCCCATATTCTTTAGTAAAGAAATAAATGACCACTCTCAACATACATTTTCATGTTTCCATGTTGAATTTAATTTTCTGTTCTTTGTGTGATTCTGGTCTGTTATAATTAACACCCTATATTTTCCCAGCAGTAGCAGTAATCCTAGCTAAAGCATTTGTTTTCTTCTCCATCCTACCTTTAGCCACATGGTAAAACCAGATGAAGGAACTGATACATACTTAAAAAAAAAAAAAAATTTAAACTTCAACATTTACTTTCTTAATCCAGTCTTACTTTTCAACTGGTGGGGTCCCTCTGCGATTTTATAGCAGGTGTGCGCATACAGTTGTACTGGCATAATGTAGATGACACAGTCAGGAGGAAAGGGGTGTTAAGTATCAAAAAGATTTGTGCCATTTAACACATTGAACGACATTCTAAGTTTTTCTTGGTGAGTAGTGTTTCTTTGTTCTGAGTAGTAGCTGACTCATCTGTCCACATAAGATATATGCACTGCTGACTTTCTCTAAGCAGCAAAAAGTACGAAAAAAGACCCAACAAAAATACTGGAGTGAAGTTAGTTTATGCTGTTTCCAAAATGTTTGCTACCTGCCGCTATTTGGATAGCTGTTGCTGTGTTTGTATGCTAGAGTTGTAGCCTCTAAAGTCAGGATTTACACAACTCAGTATTTTTAACATAGGACATGAGAAAGAAGGGTCAGAAAACTCTGTACACATTGTCAATATGAAGAGGAATATACAGCTGCAGGCTTCCCCCCCTTTGCTGATGAAGAAACATCATTGTCCTTGCAAAACTTAATTAAAAAAAATACTAATGCTGCTGAAATGTAGTGGGTAAACTTCATATGGTTTTGCAGTATATTTATTCCAGTGCGCCTGTGGGCATCCACTGCAATGGGCAGTTTTGTTCCAGCTCTTCCTTTCCAAAATGTGATACACATGAGGTGTGGCAACTCGTGATCATGCAGCTCTACAGTGAGTTCAAATAGCTCACTCGCCCAACAAAAACTAAAGCTATTATTGAGCTATTTAAACTTTGTGCCTTGACAGTGATTGTGTAAGGAGTGTGCAAATAAGCATGAAGAGATGTGGAATAGGAGGAACCACATTTTTTGGTGGTCGCCCTCAGCTGGATTGGTTTAAAGCATATTGGGAAATTGTACCTCTAGGCAAGATCTTTTCTATAGTCAGGTTAGGTGACCGTGTGTTTGGTAAGCAACCAAATTGCTTGTATGTTAATGCACCTTTTGAGCAACTTGGGCCACGAGTTCCGAGTATGAACCCAATATATGAGGGTAGTGGGAGGAGGTATCAAAAAAGGCTGGAACAAGGTATTTGAAAGGTATTCCCTGCTTGATTAAAATAGATGTACATGACTGTCCTCTTCTTGTATTTGTGTTTAAAGATGTAAATAAAAAGTCTATTTCCATTCTTTGATTTTGATCCAAGTACAAAAAATTTCTGTAAGGAGTGAGGACACAAGTTTGGATATTGCTGGGAGTTTGCTGTAGATTATATTAATAAAGGATGGAGACCCGTATAATATTGAGGGGAAGCAGAGGGATTTACTGCTGCAGAAAATGAGATTTTCAGGCACGTTAGAATATGAATGTTATTAATAATGACTACAATTCAGTTATCCTTGGCAGTGCGTGATCTATATGTGTGTCACCCCTCCTCTTGTAGTCAGTGAGGCAACTTGACAGTAGTCTCGACTTGATTTAGCAAGTAAAAAGATTATTACAGAAGAACTAGTCGTAAAACCCCATTGAATTGAATGATTCTGAATTCATTTTAAGCAGAATGAGGCCACTGGAGTAGTTTCTTCTTTTGAGTAGATTTGCCAGTGATTCTTTGTTTGAAAAATGTCATACCTAAGGAGCTGAAGGAGCAGGTAGCAAGGTTGACTGAGTGGAAGCAGGGTTGTGCGTTCAAGTTGCTGAATGTACATTAGTTGCATATTCCCAAATAACGTTATATTGTGAGCAGAGCTGGGGAGAAGCTGTATCTCTCTATGAATGACTGTCTAAAAAGAAAATTAAGAATAAGTGAGAAGATTGCTTCACAGATAAAAAGTGCAATAAGGATCGTCAGGCATATGGTTACTGTCTTTTGAATTGCAGATATAAAAGTAGAGAAGAAATACTTCAAAAGGATTTGCTGCAAACCTTTAACATGCCAGAAAATATGGCATGGGGAGTAGCAACATACAATGTTCCTTTCTTATATTAGCACTCTCTTTAGAGGATTAGTGTCATCTGATGTTGAAGCACTTCACCTGTACACAGTTTACATTCGTTGCTTTTGGTTTTTTCCTTTGTGTGCACGTACACATACATATTTCTCTACACGTTTCAAAAATTAGTACTCCATGTTTTTCTAAGCTAATGAGATACAGCTTAGTATTTCAGTTGATTAGAGAGTTTCAGGGTTTTGTAGAGCACAACAAGGAGGATCTACACAGAGTTTTATCAAGAGTTGTCAGACTCGAAATACAACTGCTGTTTTTTTTGTAATGCCTCTTCTTAAATAATGTTATTAGTCTGTGTTTCCTTAGTTATTCCTTCAATACCTGTAAACATGAAGTTGCAGCAGCGTAACACAGTGGAATGGAAAGCAAGTGGAAGTGTTCAGATATACTCTTAAGGCTGTTTTGCTTGTCTATACAAGAATTATTTGCTATTATGTAAGCACTACATGAAGATCACAGCAGTGACTCTCTTAAATCTGCATGGAGCTTTGCTCTTTTTCGTCCACGTGCCATAGCCGTGTCAGCTATAATCTTGCAGATTGAGGAAACTAGGTAGAATGAAAGGTTAAACGACCCCAGCAAGTAACAGCAGTCACGAGAACAGATGTGTAAACAAACTGTGACTGAGTCTATGCTAAAGTCTGGGCTCAGGATTTTGAGGGGAAGTATTCACTCGTTCTACGATGGGAAGAATGTACATAGGTGAAATTCACACCTCGGTGCTATATGTACTTGCATCTGTATTTCTGCCAATCCTGTTTCTCTGTAGGTTAGTTTCCGGGATTAAAACGAAGAACAAAAACTGCACCTGTAAAGGCCCAGTGCTGCTACCAGCCTATTCTTGGACTCCCACAAATAAGATTTTTTTGTCCATCTTACAGTCACTGTGTTCAGGAGGATTTGAGGGAAGTGAGGATAGATAGATCTCTCTGCATTCTAGAAGGTATGATGGAGAAAGCTGTTCATAGGGTTTGCAGGAAGACAGTGCTAGGAGATGCATCTTGGGAATTCCATGTAAGGAATAATCTCAGCTTTTACAGTGAATGTTTTTTTTTCTGCAGGCTACCTAAAATACTGCTTGTTTCAATACTACCTTCCTATTTACCAGCTTTGGTAATCTAGGGGAATAACAGTATTGAACAAAACTATTTAATTATTCTATGGTAATTTGAGATCCCAGTGAGGCTTTTTATAAAGTTTTCATTTTTTCTCTGTTTGCTGTTTACATATTCTGATATGTATTAATGTTGAAGAGAGATGTATTAAAAGTTACTGAATTAATTACACTGCTAAGTTAAAAAAGAAATGGGAGAGGAAAATGCCATAATCTAAGTTTGCTAGTTACTCTTCTCCATACGTCTTCAGCACAAGAAAAGATACTGAAATGGGAGTAGTGCACAGTTTGGAAGTAGTGAGTGAGGCAGAGGCTCCTGTCAGAGAAGAGCAAGAAGAGTGGTGAGCTGGAAGCCTGGAGGAAAAGCTTCTGTGCAGTGTGTGTGCTTGACACTTGACACTGTTTGTCTTTTAGTTAGGAACAATGTTTAGGTAAGAGCAAGTACCAAATTTACAGCTGTACTTTTACATAAACTCACTGTTTTTTTCTTAGACATACTGACTTGGCAGAAGTTGCCCACGGAGTTCATCTCTGGATTATTGTTGCCTGAATGCAAGGAACCTTGAGTTGAAAATGACTGCATGTTTCTGCAGTTCTGTTGTTTGGACTCCTCAGACCTAATTATTTTAGCTTTTTTCTGAAGTCTGTTACTGACTTTTGGGTGTTAATAGTTCCTTAGTTTAGCTGAAAAGGCAAGAGATTTTTTTACGCTGCTTGAAGCTAATGGATAGCAGATATCAAGAAAAGAAACAGGTTTTGGATATTTATTTAGAAAGGAAGCAAGCCAAGTCATTTCAAGCAAAATCTTTAATATTCTAACAGGATTTCACTTTTTAAAAAAAGAGAGATACCGATTTAATTTAAATTCCTCTTCAATGCATGTTCCTTGGATCTCATCCACCTGCTTTGACTCGGAAGAATTGAATGCAAATTACTTCCTTCTCACAGTAGTCTTCTGCGGTATGAGTAATGTGAGTTCCAAACATTGACTTGTTTCCTTGGAGTAATGCATCCTGTGCTGCTTTGACTGGTTCTACCTTCCGATTACCCAAGATCATTACAGTTCTTTAAAGGGCTCCTGCTTACCATCTGGAATTAATTATGTATTTAATACCTTTTTTTTTAAGTTGTAACATGGTTGTGATTTTTAGGCATCTGCATACATTTTTGGCATTAAGAAGAGTTGGAAAATCCAATTATTTTTTTTAATACTAAGTGGAAGAGTAGCCGCTTCTGCCACTCCCCCAAGGGAGCAAAGGAACAGGCATATATATTTTGCGTATAATTTTTATGAGGTAATTATTTTTTTTCCAGTGAAAAGGTAGGGTGTTTTCTGTTCCAGTAGAATTTCTTTCAGTTAGGTGAATAAACTTTAATTCTGATGTTTACACTGTATATTCAGATGCAGACATCCTTGTAGAATTGAGACTTATGCATAGGGTTCTCTGGGCAGGCAACTTCAGTTGTTTGTTTTGTGGAATTATAATAAGCTCTTGTTTTTAAATACAATTCTGATGCAAGAATGGAAAAATAGAATGTGATATATGTATTAAATGTTTTTAAGTGTGGGGGTTTTTTTCCCTAGCGTTGTACATGTGTAATGAACTTGTATTTTTCAATTTTAAGGTAAATAGTTTGTCCTTTTCCCAGTAGCAAATTCCATAAAAATTGTTTTCCCTGTAATCTAATGTGTGACTTGATGTTGAGCTGATACAGTAGAACTTAGCTCTGTGAACCATTCCTGAAGGTAACCATGGAGTTATCACCTACTTGATGTGAAAGTTACCCTTTACTTCTGCCAAAGTATAACCATAGAATGTTTATACTTGACATGACATTATGGTATATTTAGGTAAGCAGAAGGAAATACTACCTAAAGATAATCTAGAGGACAGGGTCCATTTCAGATGTAGGGGGATGTTGGCATAGGAGCCAAGGGAATAATCCAGTCAAATTCGAAGTGAGAATTAGAGATACCCTTCAGTGTAGTGAAGGTTTAAATCATCCTTTGAATCGGATTAGCGTGGCAAACAATTAGTTCTAAGTAGGAGTTTGATCAGCGTCGTAGACCAGTTAAGACGGTATTGCCAACAGCACCTGCTTGACCTACTTGGCCCATTTTGACCTTGCTGCTTAGTTGTTACCTGTTGTTATTACAGAGACAGTTGTTAATTTTATAGTCGCAAATGAGATTAGCTGGTTGTAAGGTGTTAAAGGGAGAAAAACAAAACTAGTGAGTAATTTGTTTTTTCCATACTAGAGACTATGAGTAGTCTGAAGAGGGAGAGGAAAAATGTTCAGGTGACATGCTGAAATAGTGAATTGAAGTTGGAGAGGTGAGAATGGAGTTCTGGATACCTACTGTGGTGATTTACCCCCAGCTGGCAGCTCAGCTCCCTGCAGCTGCTTGTTGGCTGGTATCAGGGAGAGAATTGGAAGGGTAAAAGTGTGAAAACTTCGGGTTGAGATAAAGACAGGTTAATAAGGAAAAAAGAAGAGGGGGGGAGACAACAACAAAGAAAAACAAAACCAAGAAACACAAGTGATGTGAAAAGCGCAGTAGCTGACTGCCAGACATGATGCCATATGGCATGGCCTATCCCTTTTGTCAGCTGGGGTCAGCTGTCCTGGCTGCGTCCCCTCCCAGCTTCTTGTGCACCCCCGGCCTGCTCACTGGCGGGGCAGTGTGAGGAGCAGAAAAGGCCTTGATGCTGTGTGAGGGCTGCTCAGCAAAAACTAAAACATCCCTGGGTTGTCAGCACTGTTTTCGGCACAAATCCAAAACACAGCAACATGCAAGCTACTATGGAGAAAATTAACTCGGTTCCAGCCAAAACCAGTACATCTGTGTAACAAAGGTCTTAGACCTTTTCAGAGATTTCTTTGAAATTATGATGGTCTGTACAAGCGTAGATGAAATAGAAAATTATGTTGACACTGATGTACGTGACTCACTTTACCTGTTTTGTGAAACAGTTGATGCATACCATTGTAGAATTGCAAAGTAATGCATCTCTTTGATCAGCTCTATCTTCTGTGTGCAACAGCCACGTGTATTGCCATTAATTGTGTTAGAAGTCTGTAAAGAGGTCTTCTTCTGGAGCTGTACGAAAGTGACAGTTCAGGGGGGATTTGTTTTGTTATTTCTGCTGCACTTTGTTTAAGATTACTAAACAAACCCCAGTTAGTTCCATTTTAGGACACATCATCCTTTCAGCGCCACAGAATAAGCCGAGCTATTTTCCATAGTAATTCTGTGTTTACATCACAGATAATACAGAGGAAGACTCTGGAAGCTGTAGTCCTTTTCTATAGTCGTCTTCCCCTGTTCCAGCATCTTACACCCTCTCCTGCTCTTCCTTCCCAAAATGAATGATGCTGCTGAGATAATAAGTTTTTCCAGCTCCTTTGTGGTTTGGGGTGTGTGTTTTGGACAGGGGAAAGCAAAACAAAGAAGCAGCCCATGTTTTTGAAGCCTGGCTTCGTATCCCTTTTCTAGCTGATCTTCAGTTTTGCAGGGATTACTTTTTTCCATTTAAAAGAATGTATCAATCAGTGTTTTGGTTCATCTGTCTGTAAAGGATTATTTAACTGGCATGAGAATTGTTAGATACCTTTATCATAATCTGGTTTTCTGCTGATAATGCTCCTTGAATTTTTGTATGCTTCCTGCTAGCTGTTGTTGTTCCATGACCATGAAATTGTAATGTGATTAACTTGTGTTTTGGCATGGAGAGCAGAGGGAGCAATCAGACAGTGAAGGAAATTAGGTTTTCTCTATTCTCAAGGGTCAAGGTAGAGTTTAAGTCTGCTGTCTACCTCATTCATAGTAATGGTGTCATGTCATGTGCTTATCTGCCATTTGGAATATTCTCATCTTATAAAATAATTGATGTCAGCCACTGTAAGAACCTTTCTTTTAATTTAACAAAGGTTATAAAATCCATACTTTCACATTAATAGACTGATACGGTTCTGCTCCAAATGGTAGTAACGTTTAATTGATTGACACTTGCATAAGCTCTTTCCTTGTAATTGTAGTATACTTCCTTCAATTACAGAAATTTCCATTTTCTGATGTGAATTGTTATGACCTATTCTGAAGACAATCTCTAGTATTCTAAGGAAGAATAGTGATAATGAGTTAGAATATCAGCAGTGGAATAAGGGCTTTAAGCTGCTCTGATTGGATTTTTTTATTATTTTGGTAATCTTTGCAAGTATTGTTACAGTTTACAAAGCAGAGAGTAAGTTCAGCTGTGACCTGATGTAGCATGAAGATGACAGCTAGCTGGGTTTGATACATTCTTTTAGTTCAGGAATAAAACGAGTTACTGCAGAGCAGAACCGCTGTTTCTGGTCTTTCTTTTCCTGAATGTTATTTTATGCTTGTCTGTTTGCCAGGAACTGTCTTTGTTCATGCAGTGCTATCAGCTCAGGATATTTGTTTAAGCATACAGTTTAACCACTGTTTTGGAGCATGTAAAGTTGCTTAGGGTGTCTGAACAGTCACCTACTGTTACATCTGCTTCAAGTAGTGCTGGAAGAATATTTGCGCTTAGGACATGTGCTGCCTTTTCTTGGAAAAATACTGTTTTTCATGGAGGGAGGGAGAGGGTAAGGAGCTGAGAGCCGACTCACTTGCATGTCCTTAAGCAATTTTCGCACTAACTCGGTAGCCACAACTGTTTCTGTTCTGAACAAGCAACAAGTTCCACTATAATTTGCACCTTCCCTAGGGGAGAGTAGTTAGCCTCAGGGGGTTAGTGCTCCAGTGACATGGTGCAGGCTGAGAAGGGCAACCAGAATTGGACATGAAGTGGAGCTTCACATTCTGTTGTTTTATTTATAGCCATAGTCTGAAATCTTTCTACATTTGTTTCTTGGGGTTTTTCGCCCCCCCCAGTCAAAGTATAAAATAACTGTAAATGCACAGATCTTTGTGTTGTTAATAGAGTAGCTGACTCCTGGACCTCAGTGATCGTAAGTAAAACCGTTGAATAAACTTTTGTGTTTTGTTTGCCATTATTAAAATCTGATAAAATTGTAAATGGAAATTTGTCTTGTAACAAGTTGATGCTGTTTCATCTTGACTTGAACTATCATCTTTCTTCATATTAAGTACCATAAAATCAGTTATAATCTTGAATTATAATTTAAATATAAAACAGTAGAAATGTTTGTTGACATGACTTAAGTTCAAATTTTGTAACTAAGTAGTTTCTAAATTTGTGCGTTAATCATTTTAAACAAGAATTTAAGATATAAAAAACCAGGATTTAAAGGAGTGACTCAAACTAATTCAAGTTCAGTAAAACATGATTTCTGCTTTCATGTTGGGTGTCTGTCCCCCACCTTTTTAATGACACTAACACTTTGTGTTATTTTACAGGCAAAATTTGTTAATGTTTCGTTGCTGTTACTAATAAGATTATCTGAGCAGAGCATTAAGCCTCCCTTAGTTTCTGTAGTCTGCTGTGTTTCATTCTGTCTTCAAAATAGCTGGGTATTGTCGCTTTAGTTGGAAACTTTGAACTCGGAATCCATTCTGCAGTTGCATTGGTTGGTTGGCAGTGTTGTTTGTTGGACAGGCTTCAGAGCATCTCGGGGAGGAGAGTTCCTGGGTGTGAATGCTAAGGTGGGAGGTAAAATAATGAAAGGTATGAAGATGCTGGAAGGGAGGAGAAGAGTTTCTTCTCTTTCCTGTTGGTCAGGAATTAGTCTTCAAGCAAGTAAATTAATCAAGCGTCATAACCTGGTAGGAAGGCATACTTTCCTGAAACATTGCTGACTATAAGACTTACTGCTGTGGTTGTTATTGTTACTTATTGAGGAATATTGAGTATCTGGGATATGGAATTATTTTCGTGTTTTCTTTAGTCCTGGGTGACACAGATTTGAACCACTTCTGGACTCGCTGTCTGTTGGATGAACCACTGACCTAACCTCTGGGTTTCACTGGGGGTAAACAGGAGCATCAGTCATATCAGAAGTAAGACTTAGTTTTTAGGTTGATGTGGACTCCTGATGTTCGCTTTTCTTGATGTTGAGCAAGTCTATTAGTAAATATATTTGATACTAGTGATTTGCGATAAAATACCGAACTTACAAACCTGTGTTATGTAAGTGAATCAGTGTCACTATGAAATGGTAAATGAGGGGTAGGACACAGACCAAGTGTGTCCTTGCTGTATGGGAGCTTAGTTAGAATATTAATTTTTGTTTGTTTGTTTTTAAGAATCAATCCTTGCCACTAGTTTAAAGCTTATACACAAAAAACATAGTAAAGCATTGGTTTTAGTTGATTGTGATTTTGCATCTTTGAGCAGGACTTGACGTTAGAATAATTTCCTAGATGATTTCTTAAAATATATATGTATTCATACTTGATCCTGTATTTTATTTCAAGAATGCATTTCTACAGCATTGGAAATCCTAGTCTTTATGGAGTTTCCTATGATTTAAATGTGCTGAATAACTAGAGAATACAGACAAAAGTACTATTTAAATTGAAGATGTTTCCTAAAATTAATTTCAGTAATGTAAAATTACATTTGAGATGTATTGTAAAAAATTACTTAGAGTGTCATGTCAACAGCATCAAACTATTAGTCCTTCTATTTTAAAATATTTTAAAACAGTATGAAATAGAGGCACTGCAGACTTTTTTCCCCCTTCCCTCTAGTCGTTACTGTGATGTCTAACACTGTTTAAAACCATAGATAATTGTTAGTCATCGAAGTTTCATGTATGAATCAGCATGGTCGTTTCTTTATTGTTTTCCTGTGTAATCCACATTTAACAAGCAGTATATTCTTTATGGATAGAGTAATAGTTTTATTAATATTTGCATTTTCCTCGTTATTTCTATGTACATGAAGTGTGAAAACAACTTCCCAATGTCTTGGCAGAAACATTCTAGGAATGTGGTGTTCAGCTGGCATGACTAGATGCAAATTTAAGTATTAAGTTTTGAATATAGGTTTGTAAAGTAATTTTGGTACAGTTTGCAACCAGTGCAGGTGAAGAGTAGAAGCTTTTATGAAACTGCTTATAAACATGTGTTTTCTGTTTTAAACTATTCCTGGTTTCAAACGTTTGCCTAAATAGTTTTGCTTTCCAATCATTTTCAGTTATTTGATTTTATATTTGTGGTTATGATACCCTTTCCATAACTATGCCTTTGTTTCATTTTACAGAGGAAATAAAGGCTGAAACAGAAAAGCAAAGGTATGTGATAGTTCATCGTATTGAGTGATAGTGCTTTTAACTTCTTAAAATGTGTACCGTACTTATGCTGCATTGGGAATGCGGACTCTCCCTGCAAAGCATTTTCAATATATTTTGCAAGTATCTGGAAACGTGCTAAAAGTGCTGCTTCTGTGACTGGCGGTTACAGTGCAAGGCACAAGGCCTGGGAGTAGGGGCAGAAGATAGCTGAGAGGGAACAGACTGACATTGCATGTCCAGGCAGAGTAGGAATGGGGATCAGGGCTGGAAGAGGTCTTTGTGGGTGGCACAGAAAGAAAGTACTGGTGGAGGGACCTGTGTTTAAAAGGCTTTTGAACTGGATTCGAAGGACGGGGAAGAGCTTGGAATATAAATAAAAGACTTGAACTGTGAGTGAGCAAAGGGAGGAGACTGGGGAGGAAACTAGTGTAATTTGAAAAGATAGTGTCTGGAAAGGACCTTGTTAGGGAATAGGTGTAGATTTCTGGAGGCAATGCTTCTGCAAGTGATGGTGGAAGCCAAAATTTACTTTCAGCACTCTTCCACTATCAACAATTAATTTTTTTTAAGTATTGATGAGCTATGGAATCCATTATTAGTATTTAATTACATGTTCCACAGGATCTTCTCATTCAGTGTGCGTTGCTAACCATGAGTCAGGGCTATGTGGTGAGGACTGTTTATACCACTTGTTGAAAGAACCACATCAGTATGTGAAACTGATGATGAAAGTGTTCTTATGGCTTAAGCAGATGAGTGCTGTCTGGGGACCTGCGTTCTGCCCTGTAACTGAATTTCTGGTTTACGTAAATCATTCAAACCACAACTGTCAAAATTGGCTGCTAATGATTTCTGCTTCGTCTCCTGGGTATTTGAGGTGAAATCTACAATTCTTGGTTTGGAAAATGTAAGCACTTCTAGCTGGAAAGGAAGCCAGTGGGAACTTTGTTTCAGAAGCTGTAAAGGACAATTTAATACCAAATATGCTGAAAAATTTAGTCTCGCAGCTTATCAAATTGGGCATGTAAAAATTAGCGGATGGATGTCACTGAGTCACTGTGTGTCAGTTTTTACTAGCAAATGTCAGTACCATCAGCTCATAGTAAGATTGTAAAAATGAATTTAATATTTGCATAGTGTTCAGAAAATGTTGCACCAAGCACCACAAGGCAGTCTTAGACAGAAAGTAATAATGTGGGTTTATGATAGGTTTAGAGTAGTGTAAGTAAACCAGAAGTCCACATTGTGAAGCATGATAAGAAAAAAAAGCTTGATGTTAAATATTCAATGAGGGATATTTGTTCTGGGCACTGAATAAGGAAAAGTAATATCTGATCCTGTAGTTAAATACCATGCTAAAACTAATGAGAGCACTGGGTTATAATGATTTATACAAGTATAGTTCAGCCATTTCTGAACTTCGGGTACTTGAATTCTATCCTATTAGTATCTGAAGTTGTGATTTCTTGGGTATGATATGTGTGTGTCTTACCTGCCTATGTACATTTTCTAAATAGATTTTTATTTCTTTTCTTCATTGCTGTCTTTATTTTGACAGTAGCCTTTTGCTGCTATGAAGGCATTGCCGGACTTGGAAACTGTAAATAGATTTGCCCTGTTCTTACTGTAGAGGCAAATTTTTTAGATGCAGTAGAAAATACTGTTTTTGTAGGCCTCAGAATAGAGGAACCTCTTAGTTAATCAAATTTTCAGCTTCTTATTTCTGTAATTGAGATCTGAATATCCTAACAAGGGACTTCTAATGATAATTCTTTAAGTTTTTCCAGTCCCTGTGCAAGGAAACTGATTTCAGAGGTAACCTAGAATGCATTGAAAAAATAGATAATTTTCTCTTCCCAGAAATCTTGCATGGAAAACTGCTTCTTTTGTTTTGTTTTTTGGTTGGTTTTAAACAGAACTGGTGTTTGGTAGTGGGATGGAGGGGAATGGAATAGGAAAGGACAGCCTGATTTATGTAAGAGTTACACAGCAAATGCTGCCAAAATAATTTAGTAAGTTTGTTATTTGATACATACCTTAGCCTGCTTCTAGGGCCAGTACATAAATATCAGTGTATTTCATAATTCCCATGCTCGGTAGATCACTTGGTGCAAGAAAGTTTTGCTGGGAACAGTTTCTGGTCTCAGTCTGATGGAATAAAACCCAGCTGAATTAATTTCTTTGCTGATATTAACAAGAAAAGACCTTTTGGATTTCTCTTCTCCCTGCTGTCCCCTGCCCTTCCATCATCAGCAAGGTGATGAGCTTATTCAGTTATCTTTCCAAAGACAAATGGACCATCATCTTCTATAGTTATTATTTGGGACATTTTTTAGTAGCTTTCAGTTAAGAGAAGCTTCAGGCTTCTGCAGTAGCTTGCTGTGGCATGGGTTCTTCATTTTCAGGATCTCATCATTCATTGCCTGCTCCTTGTTTCTGAAAAATTCTGGTTTTGTTTCTGGAGTGCTCTTTTAATGTAATTTTAATGGTTTCAGTACACTTAATCACTGGATAAAGAACAGTCTTGTCATAAGATGTGAGCAAGAAATACCACCCTTCCATTCCTCAGACAAAAGCTTTCATAGGAATTTCAGAGAGGTTTAAGAATGTGGGAGAATCACGTACTTCCCCTGCAACTTACCTGATTTGGGTTTTCTCCAAAAGAGCTCTTGTTTCCAGCAAAACAATATTGGGCAATAAAGTTACGCATCCAACAGAAAAACAAACCTCTGCTTTTCTTCAGGAAAAAAATATGTAGAGATAAATCCTTAAACCTTTGAAAGAGAAGTTACTTAGTAGAAAGCAGAACCTTAACAGTAATTATTCACTATTAAGACTTAGAATTTAGGTGCCCTTTTTAAGCAGCCTAAACAAGGAGGGCTGTTTGGATGTGATACCAGCCATCTTCTCAAGGACAGTCCAGCTTGCTCCTTCAAAAACTGAAATTAATAATTTATCGTAGTGGTTATTTTGAAGCGCCCTCCATGATGTGTAGGACTGCATTCATTCTTTGGATTTAAAATAAACTCTTAGCAGTTCATTCTTCTACTTCAGCAGCATGAAAAATACGTATTTTCTACCATCTGCATTCTTTGAAGCATCTGATTTAATTCGCAGCAACTGCATAGGGACTAGATTTGGAATGAGTTGTTCTGTAAAGATCTATTTGAATTACTGCAAGAATTTTTTAATCCTTCACTACGTAATATGAAGTTACACTCTGGGGTTTTTTTGTACCACTTATCAAGTCTGTGTAAGACAGTGTAGTTTATGTTTTATGTAATGATACGTATGTGTGCACACAAAAGGTCAGGAATGCTTTATATAAAGGTGATGAGCTGTCCTGTGAAATGAAAAATCCAGACATCTTGCTTTGAGTCAAAGGCAAACTGCATTGATGCACACAAATAGTGAAAAATTACTCAATCTTAATTGTTCTTTTTAGCTAGGTGTTGATGAGCATACCCTTTCTAAAGGTGCTGTAAGCAATAAGACCTCAACAGCTAAACATTTTCTCAGATTTTGTGCAGTTAGTCATTTCCGATACATTGCCCAAGTGAGATACGTTGGTAACTACTGAAGTCTTAAATTCTGTGGTGTCATCTGAAGCCCAGATAGAGCAGAGTTTGGGGTTTTTTTTCGTTGTTGGTAGCGGGGTTTTGTTTGTTTGTTTATATGTGTTTTCCCCCCAGTATGTCCAGGATTGAAGTTCAGATATGATTTAATCTCCAAAATAAATGTGCTTTCTCGAAAATACTGAACCAGACTCATAATACAGTAGTTGAGTAGTTCTTAACTGTCAGAGTGATTAGAACTTTTGGCCAAATTGCATTTTTGTCTGTTCTAGTAGTAACAGACTCGACTTCTCTCAGAGTTATTGTTTAATGTGGAAATAATACTAAATACATTTCCCTTCTCCCCATCTGCCTTCACCAACCGAAGAAGGGGAGTCTTTTCCGATTTTGAGAGGAGACAAGTCTTTATGCCTTCAAACCAGCAGGGACCACTGATTATCCACTTAGTGTGCAAATGGGTCAATTTGCCTGATCCATAAAGGAGACAGATGAAGTATAAAAGCTGTTAAGAATATTTATATGACCGTATTATCATTGTGTTAACTTCATAGAAGTTACTCTTTCCTAATGTTAATTTTCTTGGTATTTTATTTCATTCATAACGTTGTGGTGGTGAGAACTATTTGTGTGATCACTTACAGTGTTCTAATACAATGATTCTGTTTAGTCCCCCTCATGGAGAAGCAAAGCCTGGTTCAAGCACTCTTCCACCTGTGAAATCAAAGACAAGCTTCATTGAAGCGGACAGATACTTCCTACCGTTTGAATTGGCATGCCAGTCAAAGTGCCCCAGGATTGTCAGTACGTCTCTAGATTGTTTACAGGTCTGTATGAGCGTTAACTGTCATTGTTTTTCTATTATTTTACTTTATGGCAAACAATGAAATTGAATATATTTTTCACAAAAAGTGAATGTATGTCTTATTTATGATGTAGTGCATGTATGTGTTTATTTGTGTATATACGTATTGTCACAGTTACATGTTTGGATTGGTTTTATTATGCTACTGTACAACTGCCTATTTTCATGTGTATATCTGTGTGTTGAACTAACACAGCAGGTATAGCATTATCAAATTCATTTTATGCTATTTGTAATTGCAGTAAAATATTTTCAATTTGAGATATCGGGTCTCTCAAAACTCAGAGGCTCCTGTAATGTTTTCTAAACGAATTCTATGGCATGAAATTTAGCCATTTGCTTCTCATTCACAGGCATGTGCATGCCTGGCATGCTGTCGCACTATGATGCCTTGCTACTCTGTGTATTTTTAAGTAGGTGGGCCTTGGAGATTTAAAAATACTCTCATGCCTTGAAGTGTTTGGAAGAGGATTTTGTTAATTTTGTAATAAATTGCATTTCAAAGTATTGAAGACCCAAAGAGAAAAATGGATAATGGAAAACTTGAAAACAGAAGACAAGCTAGTAGCTTAAACAGAAAGCATTTGCAGCTGGTTTATCTGGTATTAAAAACATTTGTGTGCTAACTACATATGAAGACTTGCGAGTTTTTGGAATCCGGTTTGATTTAAAACATTGTTAACATTAAAGCTTTTGTTCATCAGTTAAGCTTGCTGACAAACTTTGCATTGCAGTTACTGAGTGAAAATTGAACAAATCTGGAGGACATTTTAAAAAGTCCTTGACGTTTTATGAGACAGAGTAAAATGTATTGTTTTAATTATTCTATGCAAGTTACAGCTATCAAATGAATTTATTTATTATAACAAAAAGATGACATTTTTTAACCTCTTACTTATGTGTGGTTTTTTTCTTCTCTCCAGAAACTTATAGCATATGGGCACTTGACAGGGAATGCTCCAGACAGTACAGCTCCAGGCAAAAAGTTAATTGATAGAATTATTGAGACAATATGTGGCTGTTTTCAAGGCCCTCAAACAGACGAAGGGGTTCAGCTACAAATAATAAAGGTAATATGATTAATACTTCCAGTATTTATAGTGGTGACAGCAGGAAGACATTCATGGCCTCAGAGTTCAAAAGCAAAAGTATTTAATTTGTAAATGTAATGTTTATTTTAAAATATTTTCTTGATCCTGTTTATTTGAAATGGAACCTCCCTATCTTAGGCTCCTTTCACTACTCTCTCCCCTTGCATTTTGGGTGAATTCGTGGTTGTGACCTGCAGTCTTGTGCACAGACCACTGGGTGAAATTTCATTCACAGCGGACTTGTGGAGCTCTCTAATTGAGAGGAATTACTGTCAAATAATCCTGCACTCCCAGTGGGGAAGATGTTAATTAAACAACAGATTTTTAAATCCATTTTGGAATTGTTTTATGAAATGCAGTCAGACCTGGCAGTCAGGCGTTGCCATGGCAGCTTTGTGCCGCTGTGTTACAGACTTTTGCTTGAAGGAGGTCTAGGCTGCCTTGCCATAGCTTATACAAACATTACATGTGGAGCTTGTACAAAAAAGTGTTTCTGGGCTACCTTAGCAGTTTTCTGTTTCTACCCATTAATTATGGGTGTTCATTACAGGAAATTATTACACCAACTAATAGAAGTTAGGCACCTAGTGGAAATACCATCCCATACTCCTACAACAGCAGTCTTTGAATGGTTGTGATGATGAGCAGTAGTGAAGAACACGATTAAAGTTAGTTATGAGGAATGGAGTGTTTGTTACCTGGTATTCTTGTGTATTTGTATCCTGAGGTGTTGACGTTTCTTGCAGATTGTATTTACTTGTTTTAATGCAAAGAAAGTAGTTTGTTCTTCTGCTCCTTTTCATTGCTCAAATGTTCGTTTTTCTTGACACTCCACTTCTCCAGCAGATAGTTGTTACAAATGTTGGTTTATGCTGCTGTTGTCTAGATTTGATGTGGTGTTTTGCCCAAGCATTTAAGACATTTTTCATCTTGCAAAAGGAAGTTTGTGCTGACTTAAACTTTCAGTGGCCGAAACCATTATATCTCCCTCTCACTGTAATACCTTATCTCCGAATGCTTTCTTATTCCGGTCCTCCCTGCCTGAACGGGGTTGTCTGTGAGCTGATATTCCTTCTGTCCAAGAAAATAGGTGAGAAAGTAAATTCTTCAACAACTGTAAAATGCATTAAGTGTGTAAATTCATTTAGTGCCTTAATCTTTTCACTGTTTAGACTTAGCTAATTGCCATGTTAGAATGCCTGGGAAAGCGGAGTGTACTGTTTTGGCTTTGACTCTGTGTTTGTCCAGTACACTGGACACTATAAAAAGCATCAAAATTGGAAATAACTCTAGCAAAGACCAGAACTTTTTACTTCCTTTGGGGAATAATAAAACTGCAAAGTCAGGTGTATTCTCTTAGGCTTTATAACTCTTCAGTTCTGGGCCAAGTGTGGACCCTGCTTCGCCAGTATGATTTGAAGGATGGATCCTGTGTCTTTTCAGAGTCTTCTGCAGTCCTGGTGATTAGTATGTTCTCTAATTCCGTCAGGGAGATAGAAGGCAGGGATCTGGGTCTCCCACTTTCTGTGCTGGCACTTCCAGGCTGTTACTCACAGTATGAGCAGTGCTCCCGCAGGGTAGCTGCATCACCAACACCGTGGTAAAATCTGAGAACCTTGGTCACTTGGGCACCTTCCTCCTTGGAGGGTTATCTCGGTTCTGTGTGCTGGATGGACGGCCCTTACATAGGGCCCTCAGACGAAGATGTGGGAGCTGGCGTTGGGTAAGAGTTTGCTTGCAGTGCTGTTTACTGGTTAGTAGATGACTTTCCAGTGGTGGGGTTGTCTTAAGCAGGTTCCCAACAACTGGAGCTACTTAGATGTTCTGAGAATACCTTTCTGCTGACTACCAGGGAGACAATCTTGCTGAGACTGAGGAGTGTAATGTGTCTCTTTTTAGGTATCTAAGCTTAGAGGTATGTCTGGCAGTAGTTCTGGCAGTTGGTGGCCATTTCACCTTTTCTGCCTGTGTTTCTGCTTGCATACTGGCATGTCTGTAATCCCCTCGTTCTTCATCTGCAGATGCCATCATGAACCAGACTGGGAAATTGGCCTTTTTCTTCATTCCTCTTGTAGTTTAGTATGATTTGGTGTAATTTTGATAGGAAGCCATGCAAATTCTTGTTCAGTTGTTAATGGTGGGGATTGCTGGGGCAGAAGGAAAGCAAGTAGGCTAGTGCTGCCACTGAAAATTTTTTATTCAAATTATATTTGAAACAGATTCCCTCAAGCATTTTGCCTTCATGCGTGCCCTGCTAGGGCTACTGTGGCGTTCGTGGGGTAGGTGGGTGTGGGTGCAGACTTCCTGTTGGCACCTGTAGAGGTTTTAGTTGAAGTTCTGTTTACATTTCTGTCTGGCCTTTTTGTTCCTGAAGAACTACAACGTATGACAAAAATTTTTTTTTTTTAGATCTAAAAGAATAGGGGTGAGGAGGAAGGGTGGGACAGGAGATCAGCTGTTTATCATCTGTGTCTTCTTTCCTTGGTCTGCTGTATGTTAAGTGTTTGTTATTATCTAGAGACTTTTACAACTTAGTTTGTTCATGTTTGGCAAAGAAAAATTTTTGCGCGTGCTCTATAGCTGCAGTTTGAAAAGTTCAGTGTTATTTGAGTGACTGCTTTCTGAGTCTTCCATGTGCAATAGACTATTCATGAGGTCAACTCCTATATGTGTCTTTTTACAGCTAGTCACGCTGTCAGTATGGTCAGTGTCCATGGAGGAAGGAAAGTTGAATCAAACATTGCTTGCACAAGTTGCCTTTTGAAACTAACTAGAAATAGAGGACAACTTGTTGTTGGATTACAGAATGGGAAGACTGTAAAGCCTAACTAACTCTGAGGAATAAGGAGAATTAGAATAGGTTTGGAAGAATTTTAGCAAAACTTGCGTAAAAACAGATTCCAAGTTGAGAAGACTCTTGGAAAAAATTTCTTCAGTTCCATATCCTATTGTGTTTCAGCAGTGTGGAATGCTGTCTGAGTAACTTAATCATCTACAATATCATCTAGTAGTGTGGTTATTTTTTCCTGTAAAAAGATTGTAGAAAGCTTAATTCCTCCTGCGGAGATTAAAAGCAGTGATGGAAAGATTTGAGAATCAAAATAGTGATGCAGGAGGTTTTATTTCTGAATCTTTGTATTTTGAGGCTTTCATCTTAAATTAATTGCTAGGACTAGTTATTTAACCTTAAAATACTGTCCTGTCGGTTTGCAATTTTACTTTTTAGAGAAGGATTGCGTTTTCAGTTGGACATGAACTACTTCTGATTTGCAAAATATGTATCCATTTAATTCCATATTAGATTTTAGGGTTTTTGAACACCTAATTTCCAGTGATAAAAGTAAATAAAACTTTGTATTCTTGTCTAATTTCTATTCTTTATATTCCCTTCTGTAAGAGAAACTGGAACATAGTTCTGTTCTTTCTGCAGTCTCCACAGTCATAATCCTTCAGTGTGTTTCGGGACCGGTACGCAAGCTTGTGAATGTGGATTATTTTTTCTTAAGATTGCTGTTAAGTAGAAAAAAATACTAGTTTTAACTGAATACTAGATGTTAATTAATGATCCATTATTACTGAATCTGGTGTAAAATCTAGGATATGACACTTGATTTAAATCACTGTCTTGACTGTGAAAGCACGCTGGAAGGAAACACTGTATTTTTCTGTTTTTCATACCATTACAGTGTATTTGCATAGGTCTTTAAAGTTGGTCAACTAAGTTACATAAAAGTAGGTCTTTTAAAGCTATGGTAAATGTATAACATAAATGACTGAATAATTTGGAAATGGTAAAAAGCAGGAGGTAATCGTATCACTTGCTCACAAAGAAAATGTTGCTTGGACAGCTACGTTATTGCATTCTGTATGGCTTTTTTAGTGTCACTCAAGCTGAAAAATGATTTTTCTGTGGAGGTTATTTGACGTATTTGTTGCTTTATGGCTTAAGGACTTAGGTTTCCTGCAGTGTTCCAAAAGTCAGTCTGTAGCAACACTTTATTTTGTTGTAAGTTAATGTTTGGACTTCAAGTTGACTTTTAAAGAAAAATCTATTATTAAAAATAACCTTATAGCCTTTCTCAAAGACAATAGAATACCGTGCTTCTAGTAGCTAATACACTGGAGAGAGGGGTTAGGGCCACTGTCTCAAGTACTCAGGAGTTCCTAGGCAACTGAATTATGGGTATTATACCCAAAGTAAGCCTGTGCTGATCAGGTGACAGCTGTACTGTGTCATAAATCTTCCAAAGATAAGATAGAGTTGGTTGAGAGGAAGAAAAGAATGACCCTGAGTTGAAAGTAGGCTTCCTAGCAGTCTGGATGTAGGTACATCTGCCTCCTGTGTGTTCTTAAATCATTTCTTCTGTTCGTAGTTACTTTCTGGTACCATAACTGTTCTGTTCTTGCAGAATATTCAGTGTAAGAGGAGCGAAAAGTTGACAGGTACAGATAGATGCCAGATGTTTTTAGTAAAGAATTAATGTTAATTTAATTTACTTTGTAAACTACATTAGTTTTGCCTCACAAATCACAATACTTCATGTACTATTCTAGTGCACTTATTTTACATAATAGGAAATTCACTAAATATGCAAACATGTTTCAGGCTAAAGAGAAAAGAAAAAGATGTCATGCAAAAATACGATAATACGTAACTCAAGAAATAATCCTGAAGATTTTTCTCCTTCCCATACCCATCTGATGGTTGTTTATAAAAATGAACAAGCTTTATTTGTAGTAACTAGGTAGAGGCACACAACAATAGGGTCTTTCTCAAATACAGAACAATAGCTGTGAACGGCTGGAAGGAAAGCATGAGGAAACAGTGTCATAGTCAGGATGATAGCCAGTAGTTTTAGGACAGCAAGATCTTGAGGGCTGTTAGTATTTTTGCAGGATTTGTGACAAAGAAAGCTTTTGTGGAAGGACGTGAAGTATAATGAGGTAGTGCTAACAATGTTTTGGAAAGGTTTCCTTCCATGCCTAAAGAGCAGCAAAGGGGAGGAGTACAGAAGACTTGTTTTGGGGTGGTTTTTTTTCAGTCATCTCTCCTTAGCTCACACTGAAGAGATTTGGATGAAAACAGATGACCTAAGTGTGACCAGAAGGAGTGGGAACTCAGCCACAAAAAGCCTTGAGCAGCAAATCTTTACCGTCATAGAAAAGAGCAACCTATATATGTGACTCCATAGTTGGTAGAGCCACCGCAGTAGTTGCTGTCCTGACCTGTGCAGAGATGCGTTTTTCTGCCCAGGCTTTGCTGCTCCCAGGCGGTTGTCCTCCCCCATCCCTTGTTCTGACATGCATTTAATACTCTGAATCAACTAAAATCACTTTTCAAACAAACAAAAACCCCAAACCAAACACCAGAAAAACAGGTGTGGAGTTTTTTTGTTCTGTTTTGGTTTTATTTGTATTAATGTGTTGCCATTAAAATAGTACAGATGGCTTCGTGCCTGAGACCTGTTGCAAAATAATCAGAGTGTGTGGCTGGGGCGAAGGCAGAGCTTTTGTTGTTCTACCTCTCAAGGACGTGCATTGCTGTGTAGCAGTTTGAGATTTTGTGTAATCCTGCTTAACTGAGGACTGTTGCTGAGGTGGTTGGCTTCTACTCGTCTGTCTCCCCTCTCTTCCTCTTTGCGTTGGACCTGGTAGCTGTTTGGCCACAGAGTAAGCTTGTGGAGTCATTCTATGAAAACGGATAAAGTGAGAAGGGAAAGGATTAGTTTTTTAACATCTGAGTTGACAGGGGTTTCAGAGGAGCGGGACTGCTGCTCCTGATCGTAACCTCTGGTTTCTCGCTGCTCCTGACTGTAACTTGTGGTTTCTCAGGGTTAGCTGCCATGCCAGTTGTGGTAATGATGTACTTTCTTATGATACAGAATGAGGTGACGTTTTTAGGGCATGCTGTCAAATTGAGCCCTAAATGAAAGATGCCAAAAGGGAAGGATGTTGTCAGAAAGTGATTGCAAAATACTTCCTGTCTCGCATTTGTTCTCCTATTTCTGCTAGATTGTGGTAATACAGGAAGAGAAATGGCATCGAGATGCGAAGTAAGCACAACTTATAGCCTGAGGATGGCTCCAAATTGGAAGGAATATGAAAGATATTAGCAAAAGATCAAAGTTAAAAATGCTTTTCAGTTTACAAACGTGTAGTAGTCATTACGGTTCGTTGTCTCTAGTGCATGAGAAGGCAAGAAAGCCAAAGAAGTGACTGTCAGGATCTGTAGCCAGGTTGAATTCTTTAATAGTTAGGTATCTGCAAGGAGATGCCCGGCTGGAAAGACCGATTTCTCAGTCTGCACAGAAGATGTAGTTATTCAGTGAATTTGGATTAATGTGTTAAGGAGGTATGTCTCTCTGTGTGTGAACATTTCTTTGTCTCCATGCTCCCTTACCAAGTGGTGTGAAAAGCACCAAGCTCTAGTAGTCATAACAAGCATACTGAAGAAACTTAGGAAATTCAGGCTGTTAAGCCAATTAAAACAAAAGAGCACATAATCTGTCTGTAGCTTTGTCACCTGTTTCTGCTAACAGGCATGGTCTTCTACTATTAAAAGTTAGGGAAGAAAACCCATAAGACAATACTGAACTGAGGTGGAAGTTAAAATTGGACTTTCAGATACCAAATTCTTAATCACCTGAATTTAACAAAGAGACAGAAAGTGACCCAAAGGAGTAACTTTGTGAATGACATAGCTAGAACAAAAGAGATGGGAGTCTTGATCCACCTGCCCCCTGCACCTTGTCATTAGTGTCCCAAATGCTAGGCAGCAAGAGACCTTATCTTCCAAGTGAGAAATTGTAGGTGGTTCTTGAACTGACATATTGTTAAGTGTCTCTGTGTGTCTCAGTGTTACCTTCTGGAATTGGGTAAAAGAAAACTTAACTAAATTTAAATACTTACTGTATTGGTCCCAGACAGTAGTGGTTTGGGAAAAGTAGCTGTCTGTTCTGTCTGCTTATGCCTGGGCCTCGCTTGTTTGGCTTGTTTTCAAGAGTTACTGATTTTATTTTTTTAAACTGGCGAAGACAAAGTTCTTCAAGGTTAATCGTGTTACAGAATTATTAGTGAAAGATAAATGAAACTTTCTGTTTTGGCCTTTCAGGAATTTGTGATGTACAAAACTTGAAAAAGTAAAATACTAAAATATGTACAGGTGTACAGCCTTTCCAGCCAGATTGGAGAGTGCAGAATCTAATTACTGGTAACTCCCCTTTCTTCAGGGCAATCGCGTGTGCTTCTGAAACATGTAGAGAAGAGTTGGAGAAGTCAGCAGAGCCGTGATTGATATAAGTAGCTTCGGGAATAAATTTTGGAGTGTGAGAGTACTGTGTGTAGGGGGGTGTACCTGTGTTACCTGAGCAGAAGAGATGTGCAACTCTAATCAGTGGGGTTCAGCGTGTTTTAACTCGGTCCCTGCAAGACTCACAGTCCTCACAGGAATTCCTAGCAGTAAGGTAGAGGTGGAACAGTACAAAGCTTAATGAAAGGTAAGTGAAAATATGACACACAGAGTCGCGTGTGTAGGCCAGTGTAGAAGGTGTTTGCGTAAGGAGAGAGGGGAAGGGACAATTGATGAATGGTTTAAATGTATAAATAGGTTTTGGTGGCAGACTCATTGATACAGAGATCATAGAATAGAGTCTCAGAATGGTTTGGGTTGGAAGGGACCTTTAGAGGCCATCTAGCCCAAACCCCTGCAATGAGCAGAGAAATCTACCACTAAACCAGGTTACTCAGAGCCCTCTTTTAGTTTAAAACCATTACCCCTTGATCCTGTCGCTACAGGCCCTGCTAAAAAAATTGTGCCCATCTTTCTTATAAGCCCCTTTTAATTACTGAAAGGCTACAGTAAGGTCTCCCCGCAGCCTGCTCTTCTCCAGGCTGAACAGTCCCAACTCTCTCATCCTGTCCTCACAGGAGAGGTGCTCCAGCCCTCTGGTTGTTTTTCTGGCCTGCTCTGGATGCGCTGCAACAGCTCCATGTCTTTCCTGTGAGAGCTCCAGAGCTGGATGCAGGACTCCAGGTGGGGTCTCACCAGAGCAGAGCAGAGGGGCAGAATCCCCTCCCTCGACCTTGATGCAGCCCAGGATGCAGTTGGCTTTCTGGGCTGTGAACACACATTGTCGGCTTAAATCCAGCTTTTCATCCACCAGTACCCACAGAACCCTCTCAGCAGGGCTTCTCTCAATCCCTTCATCCCCCAGCCTGTATTGATAGTGGGGTTTGCCCTGAGCCAGGTGCAGCACCTTGCACTTGGCCTTGTTGAACCTCATGAGGTTCACACAGGCCCACTTCTTCAGCCTGTCCAGGTCCCTTGGGTGTCGACCACACCACACAGCTTGATGTGGTCTGCAAACTTGCTGAGGGCGCACTTGATGCCACTGTCCATGTTGTTGATGAAGACATTAAACAGTGCCAGCCCCAATACTGACCTCTGAGGGACACCACTTGTCACTGATGTCAATCCAGATAAGGCACTGGATTTTGTTATGGCTTTTATGTGTCCTCTTCCCTGAATGTTGTTTCCATTAGCAGGAGCAGGGTATTGATAAGTTCTGTGGAGGTGTTGAGTCGTTGCAAGGAGACAGTAAGAATTAAGGTTGGTGGTGTAAATTTCAGTGTAGCACTTCCTGGTTCTTAGAAGCCAGTGACATGTAAACTGAATTTTGGGAGGAAAAAAAGAACAGTACCAGTGCTTGGATACTTAAGTTCCTTTAACGAAGCCATTGTCTACAGTTCACCTACTATTGTGATTTCTTCAGTTGGTTAGGTGTTTTTTTGAATTTTTTTTTTCTTTTGATTTTTGATAAAAGAGGCTTCTAGTGGGCATTTAGGCAGTACTACTTCGTTGATTGTAGCGTCAGATGCTGTTTAGTGGTCATGCAGATAAGAATGTATACTTTCCAGTAGGAAATGTAAGTACAGTCATCTATATATATACCTCCCTTTGTCCACTGATGAGAGAACTGAAGCACCATGGGTAGAATAAGAAGAGACCTTAAACTTATCTAGCAGTAGAATTCGAGTCTCGTCAGCAGCAGTTCAGTGAGGTGGGTCTTTGATTTTCTTTTTCCTGTTAAGCTGTACAGTGATTTTTTTAAAGCGTTTGAGTGAGCAATGGATACTCTGTCCATTTGTTGGTGCCATGTGTGGACAGAGGTGCTGACAAAGTCAGTAAGAGAAATGAGACATAGTTTGATGAGTAAACTATGCAACACTTCAGATAGCTTTTGTTTTTAACTGTGATAAACTTCCAGAAGTATGAGCTTTCTGGTGCTTCCAGTTCTTTCTCCCTTTCCCTAAATATCCCATTAAATCATTAACTCTGTCAATCTTTAGTGCATAAAATGCCTTGATTTCTTCAGCTGGAGTACAGCAATCAGTATAAAAATGTTTGTTTTGTTGTGGACCAAACTTTTCCCCTTTCCTTCCACTCTCCAACACACACCTCTGACAATGTCTTCACACCCCGTCCTCCGCTTTCATCTGCCTCCATTTCTGCTCTTTAATTCAGCCTGCCTGTACCTCACCTAGAGAGAATGTTTTCCTTACTTCTGTGTTACCTGATCTTTTAAAGACGTATTTGCATATTTTTTTGTAAAAAAAGAGAAGCAGGTACTAGCTCAAATGTAAAGAAAGAAGTGAATTTCTACAAAGAGGGCAACACAATATTCTAGCATCTACCCAAAGGGAGTGTTTAGAAAGGGTAGTTGTCCCACTTACAACTGCCTAATCTCATACTCGCTCTTTGTTCTTCATATTTAAATTTATTTGTAAAACAACTTTTGGGCCCTTTTCATGGCTTTCGATATTTTAACAGTTGATCTGTTGTTCATGTTTTGTGTCGAGAAAATTCTAGGGTGACTACCTGACAACTCCATTGGTTGATTCTTGCTGTTATATGCTAAGAAACATGTATTCCTAGATAGGTTGATTAAAAACACTCAATTTAATATAGCTGGTATGTATGATGTTCCGATCTAGCTACAGGAGTACGTGAAAAAAGTTAAGCTGCAGTTCAAGATATGTACTTAGTTATATTTTAAAAGCAATCCAAATTTTATATTTATTCATTTGCAAACTGTTTGATTGACAAGAACGTTATGACTAGAAAATACATGTGTGTGTGTTTGTTTATTTAGGCTTTGCTCACTGCAGTAACATCTCAACACATAGAAATCCACGAAGGAACAGTGCTACAGGCTGTAAGAACATGTTACAATATCTATCTAGCAAGCAAAAATCTCATAAATCAAACCACAGCCAAGGCCACTCTAACACAAATGCTGAATGTCATTTTTGCACGTATGGAAAATCAAGCAGTGAGTATCTTAGTATCTTTATATAGAAAATAGCTCTTAAAAGCAAACCAGCTTGAGATATTTGTTTTGTAATTATTATTAAAGTTTTTTGGCATTGCTAATTTAGGTACTTTTGAAAAAAAAAAAAGAATCTGGTATCTCTGAAATAGGTGTGAAATATGTTTTTGGGGGGTGAGGGTGATGTATAGGATTTAAACTTCTAATGTGTTAATGGATGTATTCAACTTCACTTTATATTGTCAGGCTGTCAAGAGGTGCCACAATAGCTGCATAAGAGTGCATATGGAATACATTAGTGTTAATGAAATGCTCCAACATTGTTGTGATGATAAACACCAAAGAAGTAATCCATGATTAAAACAAAAACAAAAAAAATCAAGAAAAAAACCTTTGTAGTCGTGTAACCATTTACGTTTTTGAACATTTTAATGTGTTGTAGTCACTAGCACGTACTTATGTCACTAAGTCACTCACTATTGTGAGTTGCCAGCAGGGACCCCAGCATATGCCTTGTGCCTTCTACTGCTGATGGAGAAGATCAATAAGGCAGTTGTCCTAATTCCTATTAAAACAAAGAAAAAAGCAGATGCCCAGGTTTGAGAGCTGGTTGAATTCCTAGCTACTTGTAAAAGTAATTCTGCTGTATTATTACAAACTTGTAAGTTTTCTCTAAGAATATGTAGTACTTTCTTACTTTCAGAAGCAACTGCATATTGGTACGTGGTACCATCACAGTCGAAGATTTATGAGAAGTCATGGCAAAAGCCATGCAGTACCTGAGTGCTTTCAGAAATGTGTGCAGTTACTGTCCTTTTAAGCAATTTAATATAGAAGATTATTAGTAGTATTATTATTCTCCTACAATGGAAGTCCTCAGTTTTGCCAGACTATGTCTACTCTTTATGCAAGTTGATAAGAAGTATCTACTCAAGCACCCCAAAAGATGCATCACAGAAAGTTTTAAGTGGAAGAGTAGGGGGCTGAGATCACAGTAGCCAAAATAACGGTATGAAAAGTTACGAAACTTTTGGTAAACACTAGGCTCTGCACGGATAGGAAGCCAGTCCTTAGAGCATCGCCTCAAAAGACACCCTGGTTTGGTTTGACTTTAATGAGTGTTGTCTTAATCCATTAGACAAGTTACAGAAATTCTTTCCCTTTGGGGGGATTCCAGATCAAGGAACCATGGAACTAAAGTAGTCTTTGTCTTACAGTTTTATGTATGATGATTTCTTCCTGAGGAACTCTCTTACGTGGTTTTTTGGAAGTGCTGCACTTTTCAGTTTTAACTCCTGGTTTTGGGGGTTTTTTTCCTGCACATGTTTAGGCAGTTTCCTATTATTTCTTTTTTTTTATTTTTTAATCTTTCCCTTAATACCACATGTGTGCAGGATAATCGAAGACTCTTAAATTCTCCGATGTACTTCTCTTTGTCAGAGTTTTCAAAAAAGAAAAAAATATGCCTTGATGTTTTTCCATGCAGTCCTTGTATATTGTCATTCTCCCTGCATAGCTGGGAAGCAGCCATCTTGCAAAAGTTTATCGCGTGGTATGAACATTATTTATAATAATACAAAGGATGTATTTTCTTAAACTGCTACAGCTTTCTGAAGCACTGTGTAAGTGGAGACAATAGAGATTTCATGTTTATAAAATAACATATACAATATGTATGCAGCTCATTGTTTTGTTTAGTTAATGAAATTCTTGTGTGATTGCAATGTTTTTGTAGCTTCAGGAAGCCAAACAGATGGAAAAGGAAAGACACAGACAGCAACACCATCTACAGCAGTCTCCAGTAAGCCATCATGAGCCTGAGTCACCTCAGTTGAGACATATTCCAACACAGACTGATGAGCTGTCCAAAGAACATGAGAGAGAACTTGACCACAGCACAAATGATGTGGACAAGAACCTTCAAGAAGATATAGAGGCAGAAAATGGATCTGATATTTCTAGTGCTGAAAATGAACAGACAGAAGCCGACCAAGCAACAGCAGCAGAAAGTAATCAGTGTGTATTTCTGTTTCATGGAGGGAGGGAAAAGGTCTGTAAGAATAAAGACTTGAAGATTGTCTTATTTTCCCTCTTCCCAAATCTGGAGTCAGGCATATATTTTCAAATTGCTGACTAATGAAAAATGCCTCTTGTGCTTGTTCCCACTGTTAAACTTTATCACAAGGATCTTTTAGTCCTACACTCTGTTGTAGTCACTGCAGCAAAGATTCCTCTTTGCACCTGTGCAATATTGTGAAAGTTTTTGAGAATAACGTCTCAAAACCAGTAAGTTTTCACTGTTTCATGTATGTGAACATACAAAGTTGATATTTTTTGTTGGCATAGGTCTGTGGATTAATTAGCATTTACAGGTTAAACACTGGAACGCTTATGTTCTGCAAATACTATTTTCAAAGCATCCAAACATGGACTTAAACATATAATCTTCTATTAATAGATTTTTAATTGAATTTTTAAATATTAACTGCAAGTAAAATATCTCCTTAGTTTCTGAGTTTCTCATTAATATTTGTTTGAATTTGTTTTTCTTTTTAAAGATCTTTCTAAAGCTGATGGAGGAACATATGATGGTGAAAGCAATGAGTGTGAAGAGAAGGCGCAAGAAATTGTAGAAAGTATTGTGCAGGAAATGGTGAACATAGTAGTTGGAGGTATTACATTAGTATCTGTCTAGTCAATAGCAACTACAGTCTGAATCTTGACATTAAGAATTATTTTCACACTTCTGAATATTTAACTAAAATATGTCCTAATATAAATAACACTTACATGCTGAAGAAAACAGTTTCAGTTTTCTGACCTTAGCTGTGCGTTATTTAACAGTAAAATGGTCAAGATTTCATACATTAATTTACACTCTCTATATTGGACACGAGTGTTCTTTTTAAAAGACAAATTCTTGTTCCTTTTATTTTCCTGTTTTGTTTCCACATAAACTCTTCACAGATAGGCCTGTCTGTAGTAGCAGTGCAGCACTACGTTTTTCAGGTTGTGGAAAGTGTGTATCAAATCAGTGACTTTTGCCTTCTGCCCCCCAGTACTTCTTGGAAACTTGGTAGAATGGTGAACCTGGCGATGCAAAGTTAGAAGTAATTTTTTAATTGTAATTTTCATTAGTGGAAATTAAGAGTATTTGAAATTTTTTTAGTTATATAATGCCATGTGACTTCTGCCTTCTTATGATACTTTGCTTCTCATTGTTTTAGTGTTTAAATGTTAGATTTAAAAGTTCTTTTTAATTTGCATTGTTGTGTAACATTTGTTTATAATTTTTACATCTTTTCTGATAGATGTGGAAGGGACTGCTGAAAGTGCGGGTGGTGATGGCACAGTTGTAACATTAGAGGATGGCAGTGACAGTGAAAATATTCAGGCAAATGGAATTCCAGGGACTCCAATTTCTGTTGCTTATACACCATCTTTACCTGATGACAGATTATCTGTCTCTTCCAACGATACTCAGGTACAGGCAGTTACACATTAGGAAATACTGAAAAAAGTAATATATTTTAAGTGTTGTCCAACACTTGTGCAGAAAAGTGTTTAAAATAATTCCATAAAATAAGTTACTTAGATGGATTTCAAGTATTAAGTCATGTTTTAAGCATTATTCTATTTGAATGCGCTATTTAAATCAAATTTTTGTAAGTAAATTTTGCATGTGATGCCTTTTTTATCCTAGCATATTTTTAGCTGCCCCATAGAGAACACTGTTCCAAGATTAGAGAACTCTGTTCCCTGTTTTTTGAAGTGCTCCTGACTATAAACTGTAAAACTAGCGTTCAGTATACATAGTGAATAATATAGCCAATTATAGACATACTCGTATAATTTCAGCGTGCTCTTTTCAGAGGGTAGAAATTTCAAGCCTTTAGCATGACCTTATTGCAGTGATTTCAGATAAAAAGTTTCATGCCTGAGAGGATTTGATTTTCATTAACAAAAAAGATGTGAAAATGTACTCCCTCTGTTTTATCAGATATCAGCATGTATACACTATCAGCTGACAGAGGGTATCTGCTCTCAAAGTGTACTGAGTAATTAGGTTTGGGAATAACAGATTTTAAGCTTAAAAAGCTACAGTCACATATGCCATACAAGTAGAAGATTAGCGTTAAACTTGTTGCGTATATAAGGGACAGCAATACAGAATTGCAAGAATGTAGTAATAGAAGTGATTATTGTACCATGGAAGTTTTACCAAATGTGTCTTGCCACAGATAAGTAACTACTTGATTTCTATTAAAATGTCAGGATTTTTTTTTTTAAACTAGTTATGTACTGAAAATGCCTGAAGGCAATTCACTGCAAGTTACCTTACTTAAACTTGACCTACTTAATTTCATGACAGGCTTTAATTAATTCTGACTTTTTATGGAGATGGCAATTTTTGTTAGTGAGTTTGTTCATTTTAACTGGACTGCAGAATATTTTGTTTTGCTTAGATTTGGTCTTGAGACCATGAAGCTGTAGCGAATTGGTTATATTTGTATATGTTAACTTCTTGTTGCTAGGAGGTGGGGGTTTCCCTACACACCCTGGTAGTGCAAAATGGGATACTGAAATATGTTAACTTCTTTAGGAATCTGGAAATTCTTCAGGACCTACCCCTGGTGCTAAGTTTTCCCACATTTTACAAAAGGATGCCTTCCTTGTATTCAGGTCACTGTGTAAACTCTCCATGAAGCCCCTGTCAGATGGACCGCCAGATCCAAAGTAAGTAGAATTAATCGTTCTCATAATGAATCTTTTCTATCTGAAAACTAAAATAAATTATTTAAAGATTTTTGAAAGTCCTCGGTTATTGTGAAAATAGTGGTATGGTAAAAAGAACCTAGAAACCTTGAAAAGGTACTTTTATGTTTTGATGCATCTTCTGTATGTTAAATGAAAGTCACTGCTGCTACCCAGCTACCTGTTTAGAAGTTTTTTAACAACACCAATGCTTCCTGTAAGTCAGTTATGTTCTTCCTAGTTGCTCCTTACAATGCTTTTCAGAAGGGTTTCTAAAGAAGGACTTCAGGTGTTTTTGGTCTCGGCTAATGTTGCCCTGCTTCAAGTAATACCTAGGTTTGTAACTGTTGCCGTTTATGCCACATGATTTCTTACTTCTCTTGCATATTGGATATCCAATACATCTACTTAACTCTGCTTCATCTTAATATAAGCTCCTTGCTTTGAGCTGATACTGGTTATGATAAATTTGTGATACTGTGTTTCATTCTTTTGCTCCAGTTGGACACTTTTGACAGCCTCGTTAACCAAAACACCAATGTTTTGAAAACAAAGTCTTTAACTTTGCAGTGACTGTTTATTTAGTCGTTACATATAGCTCTTACAGCTGCTTCTGGGTTTCAGGAGACTGGAGTATTTATTCTGACTGCCAAGGAAAATTCTTAGGCTGTGTTTTTATGAAAGTTTTCCTTATGGACATTGTGCAGTTCGTGGGTTGGCCAATACCTGGTATCTTTTACTGTTTCCTTGAACTGGAACAGGCTGCCCAGGGAGGTTGTGGAGTCTCCTTCTCTGGAGATATTCAAGACCCGCCTGGACAAGGTCCTGTGCAGCCTACTGTAGGTGACCCTGCTTCGGCAGGGGAGTTGGACTAGATGACCCACAGAGGTCCCTTCCAACCCCTACCATTCTATCATTTTGTGATTTGGCCGTTTTGGAAATCCTGTCCTTTGACTGAAGATACCATGTTTTCCATTCGGCTTAGAGAATTGTTCATTGTAAACCAAAAAAAAAAAACCTCTCCTCTACAGATGGGTGCCAGTGTTAGTTGTGAGTGTTGGCAAAGATCTTTACTTTTCTGATCTTGGATAGAATTTATATACATCTTTTTTTGTACATTAGAATAGTTGGTAATAATTTTTAAGAGAATGCTTTTTTGTTTCTAAGATATTAAAACTGTAGTATGACTTGTGATGACAGTTAAAGGCCTCAGTATTCTTCAAAATAAGATTAGCTTTACTGTTCTGAGGTCTAACTTTTAAAGCAGGTAGCTTTAAGACAGTTTAATTTAACGACTGATAGGTGTCATGGATTTAATAAGCTGAAAAAAAACATGATGTAGTAGAAAGGGTTTTGAAGAGTTAGTCTAGAACCATTTTCAAATTTGTATCTAGGGATGCACTATGGAAAGTCAGGACATTGAAGAATGAAGAATGAAGGCTGAGGCATAAGGTTTTTCCTTGCTATTTTTGAGAATTTTTCTTACATGAAATGCCATGAAAATCCTGTGGTTGTAGTCAGTTTTCTGAGACTTAAGACTGTCCATTTATTAAAATCTTTAATAGATTAACTCCCTCTGGAAGAGCAGCAGTAGCTGTTGAGGCACTTGGAGCATCTCGTCTGAATCCATGGAGCCCTTGACATTCATATTAGAACTGATTTAAGCTTCTCATATAGATTAAATTGGAGGAAATGGCATTTAGGGCAACAAGAACTAGCTGCAGAGGCATCTGAAGACATCCTGTGTTTGGAGAAGTGCCTGGAATTTATCAGTGGCTCTGAGGCTTTGATGGCTTTTTGAGCTATTACAAACATGCTGTAATTGGAAGAGGAGGCGTAGGATATCTGCAGCATTTTAAAAAAAGTCTTGTCTGCCTCTTTAAAAAAATTATCTTTCCAGTGAAATTAGCTATGAAGTCTTTAATGAAAATAGTTTTGGATTTAGATAACTGGACATGGACATTTAGCTTAAAATCACAAGGTTGGGAGTTGAGATCAAGGTTGTGCTTCCTGAGAACCTGCTTAATGTCTTTATCTCCTTTTTCCCTGGAATCAAATAAGATGTGGGAGAAATGTCTTGAAGGTTCACTTATTAGTTTTTAGTCGTTAAACTTGTTACAGATTAAGTGGGCTTTGCACATCATACAGAATTAGTAAGGCCAACAAGTTACGTTCTTACATTTCATAGCAAAGTATGCTCTGCACACTTGTTACAGTGTGATGCAAAAATCAAGCCTTTTGCATCAAAGGAGATTGTTGTGTTAGGTTCCATGCAGCCTTGCAGTGTCCAGAGCCAGGCATTTTCTTGAAGAACTCCTGCAGAGAGCTGTTGTGGGGCATTTACTTTGACCTGCTGCCCATTAGGAGGAATGGGAGGAACCAGTTCCTCGCTCATTTTGACTGTCTCTGTTTTGCTTCTCAAAAATGTCTTCAGACAAAAAGTCTAAGCATGGGGTTATATTCTATGAGTTTGAAATGTTTGCAGATTGATTCCTGCCCCCCATCCCACTTTTTTGCCAGCGTTTTGGAATCACTGAGTTTGTTTAAAACATACTTGTTGTTTATTTGCATTTTTGTTTTTAACTAGACTGGAATTACTTTTTTTTCATTAACTCGTAATAGGCAACTATTGTGTGTGTCACATGTTACTTGAAGCGCTGCTTACCTTGTCTGGGCTGTACTGTGTGAAAAATTTCCTGTCGTTGTTCCTTATATTTCGTAACTGTCCTGTGTCAGTAGGTGGTTGTTCAATGAAAGCTGTGGACTGTCTTGTTGGGAAAGCCATTTGTGTCTATACTTGCTCTTCAGAAGAGCTATAGTCTTTTTTGAGATGATCAGAAGTGGGAAGGAGCATCAGGAGTCTGAGGAAAGAATGCTTTCACCCAGAGTGCTATTTAAATTGGATTATATTTTCATAGATGCAGATTTCCTGTACACTTTTTTGTGTATGTGGCTTGGGGGTTTTTTGGTTTGGTTTTTTTTTTAAAGCATAAATAGTAGCACTGTTCTGACAAGATTTCTAGCTTCCTTCAGTCTGTAAGAAGCATGATGTTACTGTGGAGCACTTGATGACACTACAGTTGCCTGACTTTGCTATTGCCGTGCTTAAAATAAACACGTTACGTATCTTAGCTGCTCTTTGAGTGGGATGGGGCCAGTGATTGATAAACAATGTAAAATACTGTATTTGAGAAAAGAGATTTCGGTGTTGGACGGAAGTGGGTTAGGCAGTACAGCTGTTGTCTTTATGGTCCTTCAACTTTCTGTGCTGGTGGAAATAGAGGAGGAGGGGGAATTTCTGCCTTTTGGGAGTCAGGGTTCTGTAGACAGGCTAGATATTTTAGATGGGATCTTCCCAAAATCCATTAAAAGGAAAGAATGCTCCTTTCATCCTCTAGCTCATATGGGCAGCATTGCCTGCTGTCGCCGGTGTTCTGCCGTGCTGTGCTGCAGAAGAGAGAGTGGCTCAACAGTAGTGGAGAGAAATAGTAACTGAGAAAGGTTATTGTTGCCCACCTTGGCTGAAGAGTGACAACTTCAACAAAAAAGATGAAAATCTTTTTATGACTCTCTCTGCACTGGGTTGTGTCAAATTTGAGTTTATTTCGTGAACATTCCACATACAAAATCAGTGTGGTGTATTGACTTTTCAAGAGAATGTTTTATTTTTTATGACTTGCACTGGGTTGATATGCTGTATTGTTTTATTCTAGATCTCATGAGCTGCGATCGAAGATTCTTTCCTTGCAGTTGCTTCTGTCCATTCTGCAAAATGCAGGACCTGTCTTCAGGACAAATGAGATGTTTATTAATGCTATTAAGCAGTACCTTTGTGTTGCACTGTCAAAAAATGGAGTCTCATCAGTTCCAGAAGTTTTTGAACTTTCACTTTCCATATTTCTTACCCTCCTCTCCAACTTTAAGACTCATCTAAAGATGCAGATTGAGGTATGCTACATGAATTTCTAATTTAAAGGGCTGGGGGGTGTTAAATGAACATTTGTTTATACTTGTGTGTAGCTTGGTCTTGCTTAGAGAAATTTGTTTTCCTTTCTGAATCTTAGTTTTTGCATAAGACTTGCCAGATCTTCCCGTGCTTAGAAACTCTTTTTCACCCAGTGGCAATGGACTTGTTTGCAACAATGCCCTTGAAACTCCCTTTGAGTAAAATAGCAGCATTTCCCTTGGAATACATACAGATTAAATAAAATTTGCTCTAACATCAGAAGTAATGTGACACTTGTCGTAGTGTTGTTTAGTGAAGTGGAAAGTGATGGGAAAACTTTTGTAGAGCTGTTCAAAAAAAATTTCTGTCATACTTTAACTGGAACATGAAATGAAGTACCTAATAAAGAAGTAGGCTGTTTTACCACTTAATAATAGACATTAACATAAAGAAATTTTACAGTGCAAAACATGCTTTAATTTACTCTGTGACTGAGGTGACTTTTTACAATCATAACTTATTATGCCCATACTCACTACTGTTACTATATGAGTTAGTTTCCTTTATTTAAAAGAAGAGTTTTCTATTGATTGTGGCACAGTATTACCGCAGAATGATACTCAAACTCGGAAATTAGTAGGTTTGTGGGTAAGCTTGGTCAACCAATGTTCAATAATGCTATTACGAAGTTTTAGCTCTGCACAAGGTAGTACAAATTAAAAAAATGAGTACACTTATGAGAAGACTAAGTAATACATGGTTTTGCAAGGGAATTTTAGGATAACAATTAAAGACTTGAAATGCATTGTGAATTTTCTTTGAGGTCACTTGAACAGATTTCTTTCTCTAGGGAAATGACAGCCACTTGACTGTTGTAGCCACTTCCCTTTGTATATCAGGACCTACATCAATATATGTCCTGAATAAGGCAATCTCATTTCCTCCGGTCTCAAAAGGTGCACACACGATCTAACTCCTTGGGCCATAAGTAGAGATAAGTCATATTCTTAGCAGTAGGAGTTAGCCGAGTCCTGACAGACATTGCAAATTTTCTTACTGGATGGATATATTCCAAGTCACAGAGGAAACAGAGACCTGTGTAGAGGCTTTGTTTTTGACTTCTAATTCTTGTGGTGTAGGGTACGAGCAGCTTCTTGAAAAGATTCTGTCTATTTGAACCACATGGATTCTCTGGTGTGTCCCGTGCGTTATCTGGATTCCGTGGTGAATAAAGCAGTAGTGTGCACAGTGTTCCTACTGTTCATTTTGGTAATTTTATGTTTTGGGAGTCAGTGTGAATACTGAAGCCCACAGACTGCCCCATGGTGGGGAGGTTAAAAATACTGAGAAATGTTGATAATGTTGCTGTTACAAGCACCTTAAATTCAGGGATTTCTTCATCTGTGAATGTCATTGTGTAAGTTGATATGTTGTGACAGCTTTGGAGGAAGAACTTAATTTTGCTAGTACCGTGTCAGAAGGCTGTTGTGTTCTGATCACTCACAGGTTATTTTGATGTGTTTTGGGGAAGGAAACAATAGGATTCCCAGCATTTCTTTGTGCATAGCTCAGATAGAAATACAGGTTTGGTGATTAATTGAATGTACCTGGAAAATATGATGCATTTTGAAGACTTTCAAGGCAAACTGTGTGTGCTCAGCAAGACTGTAGTGCATGTGTAGTGTTCAGCACATCAGACAGACTGGGCCGAGCTGCTCTTCCAGTCGCACAGCCTGGTTCCCAGAAGGTGTTGGGCTCGCTGTGTGTTTGCAGAGCTTACAAGTCAGTGTGTAGGTGGTAAATACATTGCAATCCAGCTTCCCTGACAGAAATTTGATGAGCTTCCATTGCTGCCATCCTTTCCCAAATTCCAGACAGAAAATTAAGACATAAGAGGAAAATGGGATATAGGATACTCTACACTATTGTAGAAGCTTCTAGAATATGCTAAATTAGGACCATTGCCACATAGCAGAGCTGCTTTTCCTTCTCTCAAATATGAAAGCCAAAAGCTTGATACTGCCAGAGTATCCATCTATTACAAAGTATGGGGGACAGGACTTTCTAGAAACTGGTTCTTTTTCCTGGTTATGAGCTAAGAATTTCTCTTTTTTCAGCTGCTGATCCTAAAGGTTATTCAGAAGATGTGGGTAGACAAGTAGATAACTTCACATTCAGTTTGTGTCTTGGAGCTGTAAGGAGAGCCATATGCTCTGATTTATAATATGCAAAATCTATATATTTTGGGATTGAGGCTGCATTCTTCATCTGAGTAAAAAACTTTTGGCATATTTTAAAATAATAGTTTCAGATTCTGTTGAAAGTGACCTTCCCTTGGTCCTTTGACTTCAATATTCAGCTAACACTGCCCTCTAACAGTTAAAATAGTTTGAGTCATACCTTAATTGTATTGTAACTGTATTTCTAAATGGGTCAATGAATATATTTGCAGCAAATCAAGTCCTAGGTATCAGGGGATTTGGGATGTCATTTAGCTATACTTACCACTACCACCCTTTGATTGTGAATAAGCTGTCTTAAAACTCTTACTTTCAGTCGACCAAACTAAATAATTAGGTCTTTTCTGGTTTATTTTTCCGATACGCTAGGAATAAGGTCTCAGCTCTGTGACATGAATTGCAATAAGTAATATAGTAATAGCATTTTTAAATATCTGAAATGTAAATAATCAGTACAGTTTTGAGAAGCTGTTCATCCCAAGATATGGTTTTCCAAAGTTAACACCAGGAGCAAGAAATCAGCACTGTCTCAGAAGCATAGAGTTCTAAAGTGTCTTCATAGTATGCAGACCTTCCAGCTAATTTATCTTCTAGCTTAGATTTGGGTTTCATTTTTACACTTGAAACTTTTTTCTCTGCTACATCAATGACTTTATTTTTTTCAATTATGAAAAAAAAATTTCCTGATTCCAGAGGGTATATAACTTCATTATCTTTTAGTAAAAAATCAGAAAATAGCAAATATGTAGCTAAGGATTGCTTATAGCATGACCTTTGTTAAAATTTTATGTCTTCCTCTGTTTGGATTACGTAAAGTTGTGGCTGAAATCAGTGTAGTACTCTTGAATATGTTTAAGCACTTGAAACTTTGTTCTGTTGTGTTGAACTCCTTATGTTTCGTATGGTTGCTTTCCTTATTTAAGACTAGTAACTGGGATTGTGCTGTGTGCCTCCTTTTCTCTATGAGGCCAGTAAAATGGAAATATTGTTAGTGGATTTTGCTTGAGGAAATAGCTTACCATCGAAGTTGCTTAAAAAATCAGTGCTGCTGGTTTTCCCCAAACACGTAGCTTAAAGCAGAATTGGCCTTACGCTTATCTCTGCCTGGCTAATAGCATAAAAATCTCTGTAAGATTTCTGTGATATCTAATATTAAAAATAAGGGTAGTTACGTATTTGGATATTTGCATGCTGCTGTCAGAAAAGAGGAGGTTGACAGTTTGAGAGTATCAGCAGCATTCTAGAAAAAACATATGTTGGTGTATTTGGTAGCCACAACTGGCTATGAAGAGGTGAGCTCTCAGGAGTGCAGAACGACGATGTAATGCTGTGTAGGATGGTGATGTAATGCCAAGTAGCAGTTCACATTTTGAGTTCATATGCTGTTACAGCAGTTGCTGCTGTTTAGGGAAGAAGTGAGAAAAAGCCTGTCCTAGCTGCTAAGCATGCTCAGTTGAAATAGTCAGCCTATAGCACTAATGGATCTGGTGAGGAACTAATTGAGAGCAGATAAAATAGTCTCTGTTACAAACAAAAGCATTTGTACTAAAGCAATTTCAGAGAAAACTAATATCTCTTTTAGGGAAGAATGACTTTCCTATTAATGGATCAGCATTTTTCATGCTGTGCCTGACCGGTTCTCTTCTTCCAATAATCTAATACCGTAGAGTGATTCTTTTGTGTCAAGAAGTTTCCCTTCTAATGAAGGTCCAATACTTTAAATTGGTGTAAGTGGCTGTTTGTTGTGTTTGTGTCGTAGCATCATCGTCTTGTAGAGAAAATCTTTTGTGGTAATACCTCTCCTTTCAAAATCCCGGATGAACTCCAACAGCAGCTTAGACTTCATGTTAGGCTAAGTTGTCCTTCAGGACTTCACATCATTCCCGGCTCTTCTGGTTTTGAGTGATCAGAATATAAACCAGATTTTTTGGCTGGAGAACACTCCAGAAGTACATAAGTAATAGTTCGAATTCCTAATGTGAATGTATCAAGCGTAAGTTGTATTTCCTCCTTTCCTCCTTTTTTTTTTTTTTCCTTATCTCCTGTAGATGTAAAGTGTCGCTTTCAGAATTAAGTCAGAATATTGGCCATGAAAGTCAGTGACTGCATTTGTAATAGATTTTTTTTTTTTCTCTCCCTCTTCCTGGAATATTTGTTAGGTTTTCTTCAAAGAAATTTTCCTGTATATCTTGGAAACTTCTACTAGCTCGTTTGATCATAAATGGATGGTTATACAAACGCTGACAAGGATATGTGCAGGTATTAAAGACCATTTGGTTCTAGTTTTTACATTTTTGTGCTAAAGAACAGAATGGTACTTGCCTTTTGTTGAATGATTTAGTTTTTGTGCCAAGTTTGACAATGTCACTTCGTTTATAGATGCCCAGAGCGTAGTGGACATCTACGTGAACTATGATTGTGATTTAAATGCAGCGAATATATTTGAAAGGCTGGTTAATGACCTGTCAAAGATTGCTCAAGGAAGGGGTAGCCAAGAACTTGGCATGTCCAATGTTCAGGTAAAAATTCCGCCAAACTTTATGAAGTTCCGTGTTTCTTGGCATGACAGATAAAGACTAAACTCTCCATTCCGCTAATGTATTGCTTTTGAAAACTTTTCTAGGAATTAAGTTTGAGAAAAAAAGGATTGGAATGCTTGGTATCAATCTTGAAGTGCATGGTGGAGTGGAGTAAGGATCAATATGTAAATCCCAATTCTCAGACAACACTTGGTAAGACACAAGATGTGTAGTATAGAGGTGTTGCAGGAATTTAGTGCATTTTTCCAGTATTTTGATACTGTTAGTATTCAGATTGATAAAATCTCTAGTATTAAAAAAAAGAATTTTTTTTTTTTTCCTTTGCTAGAAATACTGGTAAGTTTTGATTGGTGTCATTTGAACAAGTTGTCTAAGTTGTCTTTTCATAATTGTATGATTTCCTAGAAAGTTACTACACTGAAAATTACTAAATCAGGTTATTTTCCGTGTTTCCATTTTTAAAAGGATCAAAAAACTTACTTTGAAGCTCCCCTAACTTCATATTGATTAAATTACTACTGAAGCGAGCTGGATGGAGAGCATTTTTTTTGTTTATTAATATGTAGCTGTAGAACTTTCAATGTTGTAAGCAGTGAAGTAACTAAACATTACTTGTGTTAATCTTGTTTCCATCTGACCTGAGATAAAAGTACCAAGGTTATGCCAGAATTTTCAGATTCAGCGCTTAAAGTTGGTAGGTGAAGTAATAACCTTTTTAGAAGTGCTTAGCATGTCTGTCTTTGTGAACTGAGAGCAGCAGCTCCTTGTCTAAAAGCATTTATGATCAGATATGCCATTCTGTTTCAAAAACTTAGAATAGTGTGATTCACTTCAGGTCAAAAGTCACATCGGACTTGAAAATAAAAGGAAAGATATGTAATTGGGTTTCTGAGGTGTCATATATTTTTTCCAAGTGCCTGCAAATTATAGTTTAAGGCTTAAACTTCAGGTATGTGATGGACTGAAAGAGTCTGCCTTGATATGCTGTAGTGATGATGTTGTTGTTGTTGTTGTTATTTTCCTAACCAAAACAAAAGCAGAATATTTATATAAAAATAAATAATCATTGACGATAACCCTAATAAGTTTTAGAGGCCTTCAGACAGAATTTGAAGAATAACCTGTGATCTTTAATTTCTTTTCACTGTATGTATTTTGTATGTATGTAAACCTTTCCGATTTATAGGCCAAGAAAAACCCACAGAACAGGACAGCAATGAAACCAAACACCCTGAGACAATTAACAGATACGGAAGCTTAAATTCCTTGGATTCTACTGCTTCATCAGGAATTGGCAGTTACAGCACACAGATGTCTGGCACTGACAACCCAGAGCAGTTTGAGGTCCTAAAGCAACAAAAGGAAATAATAGAACAAGGAATTGACTTGTGAGTGCCCTTTTATCACCCGTGGGAGGGTGGATTCTTTTGGAGTTATGAAGATTCCTGGGTTTTTCTTCCTTCTCCTCATAGATACTCATCTTGTGTTAGGAAAAAAACTCTGGATGTAACAGCACTTCCTCTGGTGAAAGAGTGCTGAATGGTGTCCCCTTTGGAGCCTGTCAACAGTGTTTTGTGTTAACCTAATTCCTCACAGCTAGAAGATGAGTACTCTGAATGTTTGTTCTTTTTTTCTCCAGACCTGCTTGTCTAAAAAAAAGATTTTTATATTTTGATAAAAGAACATTGAACTCGTGATCAGTTCAATACATCTCGTTTTAGTGTACACATTACTGATGAAAGTGCCTGTATGCTTAAGCTGATGATTCCTTCTGATTAACTTGTCATAATTAGAACTGGAGGATAGTATACTTTCTCAATGCAGTCTGACGTGAATCTTCTGTGTGGTTTCAGCCTTGTCAGCTTACCACCTCAGTGAGGTCACTTAATGCAAAAATAAAAGTTTTCTGTAGTATAGTTCTCAGCCCCTGAACAAACATGCTGTAAGTCCTTCAGGGTTGCAGTTTTGGTCAGGTAACCTGCTCCCTTGTCTTGTATGTTTTCCATTACAGGCAATTCATGGATTTCTTGATTGTTTCATACAGATTAGAATAAGAAGCAACAGAGCATAATTGTTCCTTTCCAACCCAAGACTTTGCTGTTTCTGTGGAATATTTTTTTTTTCCTTCATGAGTGCCAGAGTAAATGATAGCGTTTAGCTCTCTTAACTGGGAGTTACTTGGATGCCATGATGGCAGTTAGGTAGCAAAGAGAAAGAGGCAGCTGTTTACAGGGGAAAAAAACCCTATAAAATTATCCAGTGATGAGGGGAATAATCATACAAGGGAATAGCTCATTCCTATCTAATGCAGAGTTGGATAAAAGAAAAATATTTAATACATAGATTTTCAGTACCTCATTCAAAATTATTGAATCTTTTTACTTTTAACTGGTAAGGCTCTGTACATGGGTAAAAGGGTTAACTCATTTTGTCCTGGTCTTGATTGTACAGATTCAATAAGAAACCAAAGAGGGGGATTCAGTACCTGCAAGAACAAGGAATGCTTGGCACTACCCCTGAAGATATTGCTCAGTTCTTGCATCAAGAGGAAAGATTAGATTCAGTAAGAAAACTGTTTTCCTGATGGTTGTTTTTGTTCATGCTGATGTTTTATACTAATTGCAAACTAGTAACCATGATAGTGGTTTAAGGTGTATAAAACGATTATACAATGCAGAAAAGGAAACTTCTCTCTCTTCTAACATTTGTAAGCTCAAGGAATTTGGAGTATGCATTAGAGCTACACCCTGTACTACATGCATCATGCAGTTCAGCGAAGTGTAAAGGAAGACTGACCTACTTGAGCTGACTCAAAACTGGTACTTGGTTGCTAGTATAGCTAGAAGCAATTTACTACACTGTATGTACTTTAGTCCAGTAAGGGACTGCCAGAAGTAACTCCCCCTTCAGAGAAGGCTAAAAAGTGACGTGGTATAACAACATGAAAAGCATGTTTTGCTGCCTCCCAAAGGAAAGTTATTTAATGTAAATTAGTTCTTTGATTTTCTTTACAGCTATCAGCTGTTGCTGGACTTGGAAGGGTCTGCAATATCTGGCTGAGGACAGTGGGACTATGTTAAGTTGGTATTGTCATGAAAAACTTAGCTTTCTGAAATGGCAGTCTGCCCCGTTGTGCTTAATAGCCACCCCCATTGGTTTCTCAGGGAAGGCTTGCGTATGCACATGCTTGCAGTGGTGACTGAAATCACAGATTTCAGTATGAGAACTTAGATTCAGGCATTGAAACAAATTCTTAACCTCAGTTTATATATACAGGCATCTTTACCTGGATGTGCACAGTATTTTTTCACTGTACTGTGATGCATTGACAGTGATCAACTTAGATGTATTTGAGTACTGGCTATTTATATTTGAGCATCACTTGCATATATTTGAGATATGTACTCAAGTGGGAATAAAGCTGAGTTTAGTAAGCTTTTCATTCCTATAGTATGTTTCCTAACTGCAAAAATCATTACAGCAGAGAACAATCAATCATTAGTAGTATTAATTTTGTCTTGTGCACATGGAATTCATCTAACAGAAAAAAAATGGTACATGAGTAAAACCATAGAAGGAGGAAAGCAGGCAAATGTGAGCATGAAAGAGCATTATGATGGAATATGTGATCAATATACTTTGCTTTAGAGAGTAGAGGAGAAGCAGGAATATGTCTTAGTTAACTGCGTACAGGTCTTTCTTTTTGTGAGACAAATGGGCAGTATGACTCTTGCTCTTATTTACTAGTATTTTTTCCGGTGTAAATTCACTAGTTTATCTGTTCTGTTCTGATTTTAGACTCAGGTTGGGGAGTTCCTGGGAGACAATGATAAATTTAACAAAGAAGTCATGTATGCATATGTAGACCAACACGACTTCTCAGGAAAGGATTTTGTTTCAGCTCTGCGCATGTTTCTAGAGGGATTTCGTCTTCCAGGAGAGGCTCAAAAAATTGATCGCCTAATGGAGAAATTTGCTGCTAGATATTTAGAATGTAATCAAGGGTAAGCCGTACTTTATCTTCAGAATTTTGGAAAGCTGAATAATAAGTAAAAAATCCTAGTATGTTAATTTGCTGTTCTTCTGCTTTCTCCCTTCAGGCAAACACTTTTTGCTAGTGCAGATACTGCATATGTTTTAGCTTACTCAATTATCATGTTGACAACAGATCTTCACAGTCCACAGGTATGTTGCTGTTGCTGGAAAAGTATTTGTGTAATGCGTAGACATCTAGCTTTCAGGCTTTGTGACAGTGTAGTTGTAAAAACTTTATGTTCAATGTAACACCAATATGTGTGTAAGAAATACGATAGTGTAAGTTTGTGCGTCTTTTAAGTAACAGTATTGTGTTTCATGAGTGGTGAGATTTTTACGTTGGTTTGGTTACACCTTTCTGTAAGGTATCATTTCTGTACTCTGCGTTGAGCAGGAATTGTGTGGATTTGCTTTCATATTACGGCACTCACAGTATTGATCTAACCTACAGTCAAAGTCGGAACTTGGGTAATTGCTTACCCATTGATTTTAGCACAAATCTGGTCCTGATTTCAGTCTGTTTGAAAAAATAATGCAGCTTTGTTTTGATAAATACAGCTCGCTTCTGCAGTGCATAATATTCAAAGTTGCAGTGACTAGCCATCATTGTTTATTTAAGCAAAATCTGGAAAGAGTATTGAACTCTTATGAGATTATGGGATTATGTTTAAAATAGCTTGGTCTGTATGACAAGATAAACCACTTTTTTTTTCATAATATATGTCTAACTGATCTGTGGATCCTACTAAATGTGATGAGTGTTGTAATGTCCACATGGCCTCGTGTTATTTTGTAGACTTGACAGTGTAGCATTGCATGTGTTGGATACTTAAATATGTCTTCTGAATCAGCAAGTTGTCCTTGATCATAACTTTTCATCTGTTTGGCAGCTTTATAGGCAGCATTACAACTACTATGAACTTGCCTCATTTGTTGATATTAGTAGCTACTTTCTGCATTTCAGGTTAAGAATAAAATGACAAAGGAACAGTATATTAAAATGAATAGAGGTATCAATGACAGTAAAGATCTCCCTGAAGAATATTTGTCTGCTATCTATAATGAAATAGCTGGAAAGAAGATTTCAATGAAAGAAACAAAAGAATTAACAATACCCACAAAATCCAGTAAACAAAGTAAGTAGTTCCAGTGTTAGCTTTCTTCAAAGTGTTGGCTCTTCAGTTTCGTGAAGCTGTTTCCTTTTTAAAATGAGAGAGGAATGAAGCAAGCACCACTTAGTTAACTCAGAATGAGCCCTACCTTCTAATTTGATATCCTTTTCCTTTTAAGATAAATGCCTGATGCTACCTTCAAATCTGTGTTAAATGCCACTGCTGATTTTCACTTCCCTTTGCATCTGAATTCCTGATTTTCGGTGCCTTGACCATGGAGAAGACAGGTTTTGCTGTTGAACAGCGACATAGGGAAATGCATTTGAGGGCTTTATGAAGTAGCAGTGTTGCTGATTGGCATAGTGCAGAACAAACACAATAGCTGTGCCTTCTTTTTCTAAGGTAACCATTGTGTTTTCCTGCAATAACAAGTCTGTCGTCTTCAAAAATTTTGCATTATTTGGTTTGTAGGGTACTAATTTATGCACTTCTAAAATTAATTATCTTCTCCTCTCTCAAATACCAGAAAAAATTTTTTGCGTTCTGCACAATGTGAAGACTGAGATTTTATTCATTCTAGCTTTTCTACAGAAAACATTAAGAGAGACTTGACTTTTTCCCAGCAAAGTCAAATTTGTATGCTTTTAAGTCCTAGGTTAGCTCTATCAACAGATTGGTTACAGGAAATTTGCATCTGGGAAAAAGAAGCCCTCTTATTTTCAAGATCAGTTCAGTTAATATTTTTATTGTAATTTTAAAGAAGATTATTATTACATTCTACGTAGATTTTGCTTTCTTAATGAGGTGGAGGTTCTGTTACTGAAATGAAGAAGGTGATTAAGGTAGTTCTCCCTCAGAAAAGGATTCCCACTTATTATTATTTTCTGTGCTGATGGACAGCTATGAAACTTCTGTTCACTTTGAATTTAGCTTAGCAGTTGTGATATTTATGCTGTCATTTGAGGTGATGCAGAAGAAATGTTTGTTGTGCAAATCTTGAAATTTTGTAAAGATTTGACATTAGGTTACATTTCATATATGTAAGTTTGCCTTAAGTTAAATTTTATCTAGATTATAAAAGAAATATCTTGCTGGTGTGGTAGTTTCAGAAAGTAAAGATAATACAAAAAATGCATTAGAGTTGTGGCACTTAATGAAAAATATAAAATTGTTATATTCCTAAAGACACCACTGCTAAAGATGCTCAAATAAGAGGAAAAAATGTGTTTACAGGTGTAGCTAGTGAAAAGCAGAGAAGACTCCTATATAATTTGGAAATGGAACAAATGGCTAAAACGGCCAAAGCTCTTATGGAGGCAGTGAGCCACGTTCAGGCACCTTTTACTAGTGCAACACACCTGGAGCATGTGAGACCCATGTTTAAGGTGAGATACGTGTTTAGATATTTACCTAGAATATCACATAGTTTCTTAATACAAAATACTGGTTTACAGGATTTGTTGAAAATACTAAAGATTTGTGTCTGCTATATTTTGATGATTTTTTAAGTTGTTTAACTTGCTACAGGAAAGAAGGGATTTAGAGCCTTCAACTCCAGTTTCATTTATCCTGAGATGTAAGAGGTTGCTATGCTGATAGATGCAGTATCTTGATATAATGGAAGTGTAATGAGGAGTATGTTGAGGGGACAAAAGTATAAAGAGTAGTTAAAAACTTGAAATTACGGGATTTTTATTTCAGCTATAGAGGTGTAGTCAAAACAACAGATTTATAAAAGTGGGAAATGACTCATCCCAGTTCGTTGTTTGAGTCCTGCCTACTGCTTCTAAGGGAGGTTATTTCATTGCTTTTTAGGGGAGCAGTTGTCACAATAAACTTCTGTCTAATGTTGTCTGTTGCAAATTAATGTTTCACACTGGGACTGTCTACGCTTGGGGGGGTGGGGGTAGCTGAACCTGTATTAAATCATTATTCTAAATACCTGTCTTTGCTATTGTGTAGGTGTAAAGGTGTCTGCATGCCAAATGCCTTTTCCATACCAGTGATTCAAATTCATAGATACAGAACATGGTCAGTAGTGTATCATGCCACCTGGGCACACTGAGGATCTAGCTATAAGATCGCTGTCCCTGAGGCAAGCTTCCGAGTTCTTTATCCGCACCTTAATAAGAGTCAGAGAGTACTCTATTTGTACAGAATAATACTAAATGAAGCCCTTGTCAAGACCTACTTTCAGGGTGTCACTTGGCAGAGGTGCACTGTACGTAATTTCTCTCTGTTGACTTCTTTAAGGCTGAAATGAAATAACTTGCTTGTGCAGGCATCTGTAAAATTCATAGGCTATTTTCCCTTAAGATACCAGCCCTGTTACTTTATAACATTCTTAGCCTCTAGTATCTGAAAAGCACCATTGCAAAACCCATTTTCAAACGAGCAAAATAGGAAGCATCAGGGTAAATTAACACGCTAATCATCTTTTGTGAAGGTGCTAAGAATTAGAAGTCTTCTTACTTGAGGATATTCATAAACTAATTGAAGTGCTGAGGACAATGTAGTAGGTTGAACAGAGCTATCTTCTCAAAAAAACTGACAACTGTGGAAGTTATATATTTAATTCCACATTTTTTTATTTAGACTTTTTAATTTTTATTTCATCAAAGGTTTATAAATTTCTGGGTATCTCTTTCACCTATTGATGCCAGCATAAAATTTATCATTATATTTACAGATAGATTTGCTAAAAGATTAAAACAGAACAAAAATTCACTTTATGCAGGCACGTAAGTAGCCCAAAATTGATTGTCTAATTTAAAGGCTTAATTTTCACCTTTAATGACAAAACAGTCTATTATAAATAACAATATAGCTCTAGTTATAAAACATACTATACAGATCTCTAGATAGTTCTTAAGAAAGTATTTCAGTTTTGCGATGGTTAGGGTTAGTTTTGGTTTCAGTAGGAATGAAAAATTAGCACAAGGGGGGAGAGGGAAAGGAACATAGACTTGTGGAACATGGAATCATAGAATCGTTTGGGTTGGAAGGGACCTATAAAGGTCATGCAAATAGGGAATGAAGTCCTGGATATAGGAATTATTCTGATGCCTTTAGTACTGTCCCAGAGTTACGGTTTGGTGTGTGCAAGTGTTAAATGCTTTTCTGAGGTAGTGCTTTCGGAATTGCTGGCTGAAATGAAACCAAAGCTTTGTCGTGCATCGTTTTATTGTGAAATTAAGTGTGAAATCTGTTGCTCCCTGCTGTGCCCATTGACTCTGTAAGTCATCTGTGGTGACTTCAGGTAAAATTATCTCTAAAATTCTTCTGGGTACCCTGGGGTTTCCTCTCCATAACCATGTGTGCTTACAGCAGGATCCTCTGCATCTTCTGATTGTTTTTTCTGGCTGTGGGAGAGGAAGCCTTCACCACGAGGGCAGTGTGGACTCTCCTGCAGTTACTTCTAGTAGAGTGTATTGTGCTTGCAGTCCCACCTCAGGCAAGAGGAACGGGAAACATCAACAGTGGCTTAGATACAAAAAGATGGAGGGCCGAAGGTAACAAAATCAAGAGCAGAGAGATCAAGGAAAGAGTTGTGTCCTGTCTCTTGTTGTTGTTGTCTACCGTAATTTTAGTGGAATTAATAAAGCTTGCTGCCCCATTTTACCCTACCTTTTTTTGCCTTCTGGTGTTGTCAGGACAAACTTGTCTTATTTAAGTTCATACTTTTTATCATGAAGGAATCTACTATACACTGTGTCCGTTCTTGCAATAACTATTGACTCTGTTACTCACGATGCAAAGATACAGGTTATCCTGGGAATACCAAAACTGCAATAAACATCTAACTGACATAGCCTTGGGGTTTGTTTTTTTCCAGCTGTCTGAAGATGGTTGTGTGTGTAAATTGCTGAGGGAGAGGGAGAACTTCTGAGGGGAGCATGGATCTGCGTTGTTTCTGTCCTGTTCTGTGTCCCATGTCTGTGCTATTCCATTTCCTTTAGGCAAAAGACAACTTCAAGGTTAATAATGAGAGTTAAGGACGGAATCTAAACTTTAGCAAGATGTTGAAACTATAACATTCCCTTCAGGTACTAACAGTTGCTAATGTAACTTTTATTTTGCATACATTCCAGTTGGCGTGGACACCTTTTCTAGCTGCATTCAGCGTGGGTTTGCAGGACTGTGATGACACAGAAGTTGCCTCGCTTTGTTTGGAGGGTATACGATGTGCAATCAGGATTGCTTGCATTTTCAACATTCAGGTAAAAAATTTAAGATTGAGGCAATAATTTGATTTATGTACCAGCAAAATGTTAGTGGTGGTGTAAGAGTCCTTGTTGCTGAAGCTATGCACTGCAATACCTCATTATACTAATTCTCATTATACTAATCTGAGACTTCTGTAATTGGATATCATCTTAACAGTTACGGCACTGGAAATGTCATTCCTGATGTAATGTATGAATGTGTCTTGCATTTAGTACAATGCCAAGAATTCCAGACTCTGGCTTCAGAGGGTAGTTCTGATGAAACTTGGGTGTGCTTTTTTTTTGCCCTTCGCCCCCCGGCCATTTTTAAATCATCAATGGTGAACGTATTATTATGTTATTGTAGACTGTTAGTTAATAAATGGAGTACTGGTCTGCCGTAAGTGCATTGTAGGGATAGCTGAAGAGAAAGGCAAGGAAAATTCATGTTTGACATGGCATTATTTCATGTGTACATTGAAAACATTTAAGAAAAAAACAAACTGACTCAAAAAACCCAACAACCTTGTAAGAGTAATTTTAAGTAAAAACTGTTGAACTATGATATGATAGTGAGCGCTTTGCTTCCCTCTCCCCTCCCACTTGTATTTAGCAAATTAGATAACTTTTTATCACTAATGTGGAAAGGCACATTGAGACCTCTTATAGCTGCTTTAAAAATCCCGTTTGAGATCATGTAAGGTTTCTGTCCTCTGTCTTTCTACTTCACCCCACCCCCAAACTGAACAGACTTAAAAATTTGATTAACAAAGTCTTTCCCGGAGCCTGCAGCTGTTCAATGAAATTCACATCCCTGTTATTTTTTGTTTCTAAGGTGCAGAAGTGGAACTGGTACAAATACCAGTTTCAGCAGCTGCAGAGGTTAGCTCCCAGTCTGCACTGGTCTGCCTTGGGTGGGGAGGGCAAGGATTCGTTTGCTTTAAGATCCCTGTGCTCCAAGAATGGACCAGAATCAGTCGTACCCTTCCATTGGCTTGGGACAAACTTGTTCGAACTGGAGGTGTTTCAGATACAGCACTTCTTATTTGCTGAAATTTACATACCTATTTTGTATTTTCAATAGAAGTGATACCTTTCTTGGTTTCCTGTGGGGTTTCTAAAAATTCTGAGTTTAATTATTTATGCTTTTAATCTTAGACTGTCACACGTCCGGCTTTTGTCTTTAAGCGTGTGGGACACGATACACATCAAAAGGATGTACTTAATTTGCTTGTATCATCTGTTTTTACTTTCTGGTTGATGGACACATTACTTAGTTGGTTTTCTCCTCCTTTGACAGCTTAACAAAAAAGGGCAGGGGGGAATATCTATGGAACAGAGAGAGAGGGTGGGACTGAAAACATTTTCCTTTTACACAGGATACACAGTTTGTAGACTCTAAGGTTTCTATGCTTAGTGCTCTTTCCATGAAACTTCCATTTTTCTGTGCTTATACAGCATTTGCTGTGCCTTTGCCAGCGTACTGTGTAGTAGTAGTTGGGTTTGAACATGGCAGCCATGCTGTGTGGCTCTGCGAGAATCTGTTCTTTCTGTTACTGCCTCCTGTTGTGGGGTTCATGTTTTCTCTATGAAACAGACGTTCTTCCTGGGATTCTTAAAAAATATTTTGTATTTGGTTTCATTATATGTTCAATGATTTTTTTTATATCAGAATAGTCTTAAACATCCAAACAAACATCATTTGTTTCTCTGATGTATAGTCATTTTGCTTTATGGCCTTCGGATCATACATAGCAGGAGAGTAATGCTTTTTACCATTGTAATCTGTTCATATGAGATCAGAGGAGTTTCCTTTGGTGGTTGTAGATACCCTATCCATATAAATTTGGTACCTACATGTAGAACGTTCTTTTTTATGAAATTGATTTCATCTGCATTATAGGTCACTTGCTGTTTACCCACCCATGACAGTCTCACCTCACAAGCTTCTGAGGAGCTCCAAATAGCATAGATTAAATCAAGTACATTTTGAGCAGTTTTGTGGAATTGGCAAAACGTATGTTTTAGATAATATTATTTAGATTCTATTGCCAAAAAAATCCTACAACTTGAGAGAGTCTGCTAAGGCAGCATTTTCGGAGTAGGTCCAGGTATAGTACAAGAATATTAAAAGCTTAGCTAAGAAGCCACGTTTCTTCTGAAACAGCATCCTGTTTCCCAAAAAAGCCCCCTAAAAATCCTAAAAGGCCAAACCCAGAAACCTAACAACCACCTATGTGTTATACACTGTCAGACATTGCACTTCGTGTTCCTGAATAGAGTGAGCCTGATTTACTCCCACAGTTTACTACAGAAGAACATGAGTTATTTTCACTATGTAGGATGCTTTAGAAACTCAGCTCTAGGAAGAGAAAGATAAACAATATAGTTGCTGACATCAGAGATTGTAATAAGAACAAGAAACTGAGAAAATACTTACAAGACAATATTTTTTTTCCTCCCATTTGTAGCTGGAAAGAGATGCCTATGTCCAAGCGTTAGCAAGATTCACATTACTTACAGTGAGTTCTGGTATTACCGAAATGAAGCAGAAGAATATTGACACAATTAAAACTCTCATCACGGTGGCTCATACAGATGGAAACTATTTAGGAAATTCCTGGCATGAGGTATGGGAGTCATTTGTGCTTAAACAATAAGAAAGCACATATACTAATTTTGAGCACAGTAGTGAACTACTTTGTGTATAAATACAGTGGGTTTTAGAGAAGTGCCAAGTATATAGTTTTGTACATACATTATGTAAATTGCATATTATGCAGCCAATTAAAGTAGCAAAAGTGAGAAATAAAATTGTGAGAGACTAATCCAATAGTATTTAAATTAATATTCATTTTGGACAGAACACCAGAAATATTTGTCTGACCTTGAGTGTTTAGAATTTTTTTTCTTCTAAAGATCTGCCTAAAGATTTTTTTTTTTTTTTTTTTTTTTTTTTTTTAACTCTTTCAAACTGCATTTTGTTGATAAACAACTTCTTTATTCTCTGGAATAGATTCTGAAATGCATCAGTCAACTTGAGCTGGCGCAGTTAATAGGAACTGGAGTAAAACCTCGCTACATCTCAGGGACAGTGCGTGGCAGGGAAGGTTCTTTTACCGGAACAAAAGATCAGGCACCTGATGAATTTGTGGGGTTGGGACTTGGTAAGTAATGGAGATACGAAGTATTTAATTTCACTGGCTTGTTCAGACAGATGTTAAAGTTTGTCCTTTGTTTTCATTATTGTTGTCTGTGAGTTCAGAGGCGAAAGACCATGAAGTAGTCCTTGTAAAACTTTCTTAGGCTTTGAATAGACCTATTCCTATTTCTGGAATATTTATTTGGCTCTATTAAGTATTACTGCTAGGGTGGGAGAGTGGGATATGTAGGAAAATGATACATGATTCATTTCTGTTAAAACATAGCAGAGTAAACAAGAATGGGTTGCTAATGATATGACCAGTTCTAATAATATTGTAACGTTAGTGCACCAAGTATTTTACCGAACAGGCAAGCTTAGTCTGCGTAGGTTAAGCATCCTGCTATGAAACTTTGTGAGAAATGCACAGTATTTGAACCAGTTGGGAGATTTGTTGAGCTTCAGTTCTGAAATTCTGTTTCCTCCCCTTTTGGTTACTTTGGTACTGAACAAGTGCCTTGTTTAGGTTGGCCTGAGAGCCAAAATTTACTCCATAAATGAGATGATGTTTCCTGTCCTCCTAGAAAAGTATACCAGTCTTACTTTAATTTATCTTTAAGAGGTTAATTTTTTCTTTTAATAGGGACACAGTTAAAGATACATAGGTGTAGGATATTGGGAAACTGTGGAGTTGTCAAGGAAGTGTATGTAACTCCATTTGACTGTTAGAGAGTTTCAGTATGATGCTTGGTATCTGCTGCCTTTTGAACAACTTCACCCACAGCCGAGCGAAAGCTTTGTGTTCCCTCAATTTTTCATGTAACTTTTTTCTTTTTTTTTTCTTTTTGTTGAGTAATGATTATTTTACTGGTTTCCCTGACCTTAGCTCTAAGCTAGTCCTAATTATCTGCCTCTGTGTTCTCCTCAGACGGTTTTTCTTATTCCGCAGTCAGTCCTTTCCTTTCCATTGTGCTCTCCTTTGGCCTGCCTCTGCGTACTCCCGTGACCTTGCTGAGAGTTGCTGAAGGGAAACTTTATGCCTGGAAATAAACACGTCTGCCAACATCTCATACACTGAGCTTCTTCCTGCCCTTCTAATATGCAGCCTCCAGTCTAGTGCTCCCTGATGACCTATCCAGCTTTGCTATTTCCAAATGCTGGCAGTTTCTCTATGCTGAGGTGACTGGCCTTTAAAAATGTTAAGTCCTAATAGCTCAAGAATGTAAACTGTAGTCAGGTGTCTCTAAATCATACTTGCTAGTCATTGGTGTAAATCCAGCTCGTGAAGACTTTTTCCCCCCTGTCAACTACATCTCTAAGGAAAATAGTTTATGTCCAAATGCATAAAATATTTTTCTCTGAAATGAATATGGAAACTTAATTTTTTTTTCTTTTTTTTTTTAAAAATGTCACTTCAGTCTTATCCGAAAATGCCTAACTCAAAGGAGTTTGGTTTTCATGCAGTTAGGGGCTGTTAGAACATAGCAATTTTCTCAACTGCTTTAGCTTTTTCACTCTTCTCCACAAATCCTGTGTTGCAGATACTTTAATTTTCTTTCTATGATCATTCTGAAGTATTTTTTGGAACTGTGGCTTTTGAGTAAACTTCTTATAAACCTAAATTCCTATGAAGAACCCATAGTGCATGTGTCCACATCTACAGACACATACTTTCCAGGCAAATAGTTGTTTAATTAGAGTAAGTGAAGTCGCAAGCTGGTGACACAGAAGCTTTATCTTTCAAACCTGCTTGCAAAATCAGACATGCATAAGCAGCAGCATTCACTCTTCTTGCTTAACTTAGAAGTGTGTGTTTGCCATCAACATTGGAGTGTCTTCATCACTCTTGCATTATCTTTCTACTGTGGCTCGTTTTTGTTTTACTTGAACGTTCAAGGCATCACAAGCATGTGGGTTGTAAAAGTAAACGGAGAAGTGTCTATACCTTTGCTTCTTTGGTAGGAGTGTTGTCTTACTTGGAGTTGTAACTGTGAAGTTCAGCATTTTTCTACTTTAGTTTCTGTTCACCAAGTTGGAAGACACAACCTGCTGCTGTGAGTAAGTCGTAGCCAAAGTGTACTACTTAGGTCACCAGAACTCCTCTTTGGACTGTGGGAATCTGAGGAATCAGTTTCCAGCATTGATTATAAATCCTGTGATAGTAAGGAATTCTGGTATGAACTGACAGAGTTGATTAGGGTTACCTGACTTCTTGGAAATAGCCCTTCAACACAGCCGCTCGTTTGATACCTTTCTTAGCTGACACATTACCAGGATTCAGACTGATTGATGCTGGCAGCTTGTGTGCTTACAAACCCAGCAGTATTAGAACTCGCTGAAATACTGGTATAAGGTTATGTAGGTATGCATGTATGTACAGAGAGGGTACTCCATAAATGCTGTAGAAAAATACTTCAGATGGGTCAGTTTATCTAGATTTGACAGCCAGTCATCTCCAGCTACCTCCAGGTGCGGAGCACAGCAAGACTCAGAGGCAGTCTGAAACATGAGAACCTGCCTTTGTCTCTGCAGAGCTCTGAGAACAGAGCTGTTGGCCTTCTTTCATTCTTCTGTTCTCCCCTATTTTTCTGATAGGCAGCCTAAGGAAAAAAAAAAAAAAAGAATTACAGGATAGGTGAAACTACTCAGAATGGTTGCACGATTCCTGCTCTTTTTCTGATGGGGGGTGGAAGGGAGCTCAGACATTGCCAGAAATTTTAGAAATTTGCTCACTGTGAAGTTAGTATTTTCTTACGTGAGCTTTCCCAGGTGTGGGTTACAGTTTGTAGCCTCCAAAATAAATATTGCTATTTTTAGTTACAGATTTTTATCACTATTGTTAGGTGATAATTCTGCTGTACTTGACATGTAGCTTTAAGATGGAGTTTTGGTGGGAGCGCTTCTCTGTGAATGATTAAGAAGAAAACATATCGGGATGGACTTACTTGCTGCTAATAAAGAGTGAAAAGTTCTCCTCTGTGCAGTATTCTCTATCACCTGTTGTGTATTTTCAGTAGCAGAATTACCAAAGATCCATTGAAACATGAAGAGAAAAAGGTGGTTCTTGTGCTTTTGAATTTTTTTCACTTGTATCTATTCATACAGTTGTTCCAAATGTGGACAAATTTCTGTGACTAATGTAATTTATACATGGATAGAGAATCTAGAGAATTAGGACTTAGACTAACATGCAACTGTTCACTGAGATGCCCAGCTTATGCAAGAGAGATTAATGATGTATTTTTCTGTTTTGTGAATTAAAAATGTATTTAATTAAACTTGTAGTGGCACGATTTCTCTTCCTATTTCTTCTCAGCCCTTTCTGTGTTCTCTCTTACATGATTTTCAAATTTTGTTCACTGTAGTTGGTGGAAACGTGGATTGGAAGCAGATAGCAAGTATTCAGGAATCCATTGGTGAAACTAGCTCCCAAAGTGTTGTTGTTGCTGTAGACAGGTATCGTATTAAATTTGTTGTTGCCACCTCAAGCTTTTTTTAAACAGTATTTGAATAACCTGTGCTAATAATAGGACATTATTAGTTTACCCCTATTTGGAAAAAAATACATAAATATTACTATATTAAAGTGCCTTTCAGTTTTGTGGGTTTTTTTCTTTTTTGTGGAGCAGGAATGTGTTTGCAAGAAGGAACAGAACAGAGATTAGGCAAGAAACCTTTTTACTGATAGAAAATTATTACAGGAGAGTTGCAGGATGAAGACTGCAGTACTGCCCAGTCATTCTTGATTTGCTAAATATAGTAACATATAGCAAATCTCATTTTGCCTTAGTACGGGGAGCATTATTGGCAGACCCTTTTTCTCCTAAACGTAATTACTGACTCCCTGTTTTCCTCTAGGTTATGTAGAAGTTGTCTGAAATTACCAAAATTATTATTCTATTCTTCCGGTCTGTGAATCATATTTATCATAACTGGATTTGATCAGGCATAATACATGTTCTGTTTATATGGTAAAGTAGTGATCAGACTGGAGTGTTAATGGATCTTGCTCTCAGCATGTAAGAAATCAGAAAACATTTTTTTAAATGGTTGTCAAAACTGACAGTCGCAAAGGGATATCATTCTGAAAGCTTACAAGCATTTCTGTGATTGAGTACAGGCAGCAAGATTGATGTCATTTCAATAAGAGTTGCCTTGCAGTAAAATCACGTCAAGCAAACTGGAGGCTTAATGTCAAACGCATAATAGCTCTTTAGGTTTGCAGTATTTTTCTGCACTTCATAATGGGAAGTGTTTAAATTTGTCATGGCGAATAGGAATCGTGCACTCTGGAGAAGTTTGACTTGTGTGTTTGGAGTAGGGATGAATAGTTTATAAACTTCTGACATTATTCATCAGTCACTGTCAATGAGGGGATAGTATTAGAAACACTGCTCACTTCCCAGTCTCCACACATGCTTATGGGAGTTATTTTTAAATATTAGAAACAATTAAAATATTTCTGATTTTATTTTCAAAGCTCAGTATTTTTCCACAGCTACTAATTGTTTTTTAATAAATAAAAGTAGTTAAGGGTTGTCTACATAAATTAAAAAATATTTAATAGATGTTTCATAGATGCTCTTTTAAGAAATTGTAACAATATCGTAAACTGCACTTTACAGAATATTTACGGGATCTACAAGGTTGGATGGAAATGCTATAGGTAAGTTTAATCCACCCCCTCCGTAACCAATGAAACAGCTTTGTCTTAAACATTGGAAAAATACTGTGTTAAAATCTGTGGTCATTTAACAGTGGATTTCGTTCGCTGGCTTTGTGCTGTGTCTATGGATGAACTGCTGTCTGCTACCCACCCTCGAATGTTTAGTCTGCAGAAGATAGTAGAGATTTCCTACTACAACATGGGCCGGATAAGGCTACAGTGGTCTAGAATCTGGGAAGTTATTGGAGATCATTTTAATAAGGTATCCGTATTAATGATTATACTGCATACTCCTTGAATTACCAATACAACAAAAGTTTATTTAGAAATTTGTTGGAAAAGCCTGTGCTCATCTGAATTGTACTTTTTTTTTTCTGTCCTGCTGTATAAGTAGCTTAAAACAACAAAAATTGTAAAGCTGGAAAGGCCTGCAAGAAGGCAGAGGTACACAATATAATAAATGTAAAAGGAAGAGTATACATGAAGCTATTTATCATGACCTGGGTCTAGAACTGGCTGCCTTTAGTTACGTGTTCTAATTTTGGGGCGTGTTTCATGAAGCCTGGAACAAGAGGTTGTTTTCTGTTGTAGAAAAACAGGTGGAATTGGTTAAGGATTATTGAATTTCATTAACAGTGTGGTTTATGGAATTGGCTACTATTTAATTTTGTTAATTTTCCATACTGCTTAGTTCTCCATTATCAAATGTAAATGCAACTTGGGCTGAATCCATAAGAATTCTGACGTAAGCTTACTATGCATTTCTATTCTGCGTTAATCAGGTTGGCTGCAATCCCAATGAAGATGTAGCTATTTTTGCAGTAGACTCATTAAGGCAATTATCAATGAAGTTCTTGGAAAAAGGAGAACTTGCTAATTTCCGATTCCAGAAGGACTTCCTAAGACCATTTGAACATATCATGAAGAGAAACAGGTAATAACGTACAATTAACTGAATCACCTGGGATCATAAGCACCAACTTTTGCAATTAGTGTTTCAGATTGCTTTTGTGAAATCAGTTGCTGGAGAATTACAGTATTCTAATTTATTATGTAATTTAATTTAAACAATTACTGTTTATTATCTTAATTTAGGTCTCCTACTATTCGAGACATGGTTGTACGGTGTATTGCACAGATGGTAAATTCCCAGGCTGCTAACATTCGTTCTGGCTGGAAAAACATTTTTTCAGTATTTCATCTGGCAGCCTCAGATCAGGATGAAAGTATAGTGGAACTTGCATTCCAGACTACAGGACACATTGTCAGTGAGTACTGATGATATTCAGACATCGTGAAAGTGTATGTGACTCCGGAGACTGGGAAGCTTTGTTTATCTGTTGGCTCTACAGCCTGCCTAATAAAGCCCGCTTCATGCTTTGGAACCAATGTTTTACACTTTTCAGCCAGTCCTCTGGGAAAATACTTACAAAAATAATTCAGTAAGATTATAGTTATCTGTCTTCCTTCATGCCCTTAAAAAAAAAAAAGATTATCTGTTTGTAGCATTCTGTAGTAAAATAACGCAAGCCTTAGATAATTTTACTTAATGTGCACATTTTCATTTAAGTGAAGAATTTCCCTCCAATCCCCACCTCTCCCAAAAAAATTTACTATTATATTGTTTGCTTATCTTTTTCCTTGTTTCTGAACTGTGCTTGTCTATGATCATGTTTAGGAGAAAGGGCTGAGCTAGGTGGCACTATGATTTCGCCCCCCCCCCCCCCCCCGGTCTAGATCTCAGGCTTTAAGTGCCATAAGGGATCTCTTTATTCTGTCTCAACCTCTCCAAGTTCCTAAAGCATTTTCAGCACTGATGAAGAATGTTTTTTTCCTCAGAAGTGACAGTTTAAAATCAAGGCAGCAGGACTGTATTTCTGCGGGAAGTCCTGTTGCAGATGTAACTCCATGCTTTATGTAGCCCTCTTAAGCTCTGATCACACAGACTAGTGTTAAGCAGTAAGCCTGTTGCTCTGCTCTTGCTTAACTGTTAAATTTCCCTCCTGTAGACTAGATGCTGCCTTGATTCATTTTACACACTTACTTATTGTCAAAATAGAATGCCCTCTAGGTGATTTTTTTTTTTCAGTTGAGCGTTCGTTTTTTAGTTTTTATTACTACTCAGGCATTTGACAGACCAATCAATGAACCAGTCTCTCGTGACTTCTGTTACCACCAGTTCATATTAGAATTAATACATTTTAAAGCATGACGCTTTTTTCCTTCTGTTCACACTTTTCTTCTAGCAATTGTGTTTGAAAAACACTTCCCAGCAACCATAGATTCTTTCCAGGATGCAGTAAAGTGCTTGTCTGAATTTGCCTGCAATGCAGCGTTTCCAGATACCAGTATGGAAGCAATCCGCCTCATTCGCCACTGTGCAAAATATGTATCTGATAGACCTCAGGTATAGTCTGTATTAACTAAATTATAAGTGTTTTAATCAACAGTGCTTTTATAAAGAAAAAAATGCTTGCGCTGACCTTACTGGCTTCCCTTCAAGTTTCAGAGATTATTGAGAAGTGTACTTTATGCAGAAGCAATAGGAGTATAAAAGGCCACAGGCTTTAGAAGTATCAGCAATTTTTTTTCTTTTATTTCCCCCTGCCCATCCTCATCCACCCAGTTCAGCTGGTGGCTAGCTTTCCTGAGAGCTGCTGGAAATCAGTGTATCTGAGGATATTGCTCTCTACTGAGAACTGTTGTGATGAATGCATAATGGCGTAAGCAAAAAATGCGTGATATCCTCAAAATGTTATGGTAGATCCTCACTTTCAGTGCTGTCTCTTTAAGAAGAGACTAGGAGACTCAACTGAGCTGCAAGCGAAAACTGATGCTTGAATGTGTCGTTTCATTTATTTTTTTGGTTGATTTTTCATAATATACTAAGCATTACCATGAAAAACACTTCACCTTCTCAGTGTTGTTATTTTGATTGCCAGCTCACCTGAGGTATCAGGGTGTAATACTACTACGGCAGAGATTGTTATTTACAGTCCAAATTGCATTTTATTTTGAAGAATCTTAACTCTTACAGCTCTGTATAACCCTGTATTTTCTTCTAAAGGCATTCAAGGAATACACAAGTGATGATATGAATGTAGCTCCTGAAGACAGAGTGTGGGTGCGAGGATGGTTCCCAATTCTGTTTGAGTTGTCCTGTATCATCAATAGATGCAAATTAGATGTAAGAACCAGGTAACAATCAATATTTGTAATTCAAATTTTAGAAGGCTTACTTTACGCTTGTAAAATAGAAACACATCTCTTAGTAAATGTAACCATTGTAAAATGACTTACATAATTTAGGTGATGTCACTGTGGGAATACCACAATTTTTGAAAACGCTTTTAAATAGATGCTGAAATGTAGAAAACAGTCTCTGTTCTTCACGTGTGAATTTTTTGTCTTCTGCTATAATAAATAATGAAGCTACATGGTTCTGATTGCATTGTGTTAAATAGATAGGTATTGCATTTTCTTAAATATTCAAATAATGTCTGTTTAGGATGAATAGCCATGAAATCACAAAGAAAATAATTAGTTAAATAGTTAATTTGAAAATAAATTAAAGCTTAAGTAAATTAAAATACAGTGACTGTTTTCCATTTATTATAGAACCCGTAAACTATTTAAAACACCTCAGCTCAACTTGATCAGATGTGATGGAGGCAGATAGAACACAGTAAAACGTGAAAGCCAACTTTAAACTTACCTAACATACAGCACGCTAGCATTATTTTAACATGGAAGTCCAGCACTAAATGATCAATATGCATTAAATCGCATTAGGAAATAGAAATGTATGACGGTTGATTCCATGATACATGCCCCTGTTACTTACTGCATTTTAGTGATTTGTCATAATTAACCTGGGTAAGCTGTGTGTCACCTTTCCGTTTTTGCTCTGTTTAAAACAAATGTGAAATGCTCCATGCAATCAGTAGGGTTTGTTTTAGTGGACTCCAACAGCAATTTTGTGTTGGAATCTTTTTTTTGTTTTAATTAAAACTTATGACCCCAGTCCTACCTGCCTCCTGGCTGTTGCTTGTCATACTTGCTTCGAGGGTTTTAAGACAGGTTTTATACCATGATTCATTCACTGGTTGAAAAAGCAAAGCTGTATGCTGATTTCATGGCTTTTCCATTATAAAAGTGTATTCAGTTGCAGTTCTGATACTAAATATGAGAGGTTCTATACAAATCACTTTAAATTTACACATCTACATGTGAGCTGTGCATCTGGACTCCCTTTATAGCTGCTGAAGATTAATACTTCTTTCTAGACCTCCGTATTTCTTACCTGAAAATACTTGTTCCTTTATTTTTGTGGTCCTTTGTAAAGAAATTGTTTTCCTATTTTAATTTGGAATTACCACAGTTCTCAGAAATGTTTTCTGGCTATTGCCTGTGACTTTTAAGTGCTTTTTAAACAAGCTGGTTTTCGACTTAATTATATCAATGTATAATGTTCTTAACAGTATTGAAGTTTTTTTATTGCTGTTGCAGTTGGACATATTTGGTCTTGTGCATGTCTTTTAGTAACTCTTAATACATGTTCTTTCCTCATATAGGGGCTTAACAGTAATGTTTGAAATAATGAAGACATACGGCCATACGTATGAAAAACACTGGTGGCAAGATTTGTTTCGGATTGTCTTCAGGATATTTGACAACATGAAGCTGCCAGAACAGCAGACTGAGGTGAAAAAAGTGGGGGAAGATAATTTACATGAGATGTATATTTACAGTAGAAAACCTGATTAGGAATACAGTTTATCAAGTAATGTAAGGCAAACCTCAAAACTTGCATGTTTGCCTGTGGTTCTAGTAGCCTTATTGTATTTTATTAGCATTCTTTTGGAGGTATTTTCACTTTTCTCTTTTTTTTTTTAAATCGTGTATAAAAGTCCTAGTAGTTTACAAACAATAGAAGAATAGCATAAAATGCAGTGTGCCTAGGGTTTGTAAGAAGAACTGTAGCTTTTACGCGTGATGTCTGGAATCTGAGACACATCATTTCATGACAACATGCTCAGTGGAATGAGGCTTGTAATCAGCAGTGGAGTAACAATTAGAAGAAATAAGTTCTGCTGGTTCAAAACTTTTTGATGATTAGGGGAAAAAAACACAAACAAGCAAATAAAAAACCCCAGAGAACAGCACTGTGCTTTCACTGTACTCTCTTGACCAGCCAAACAAGTTTTGACCTGCCAGATCAGGACCCGGTACTGTGCTGACAACAGCTGGAACAGAAATGGGATTACTAATGTAAATTATGTGTAAATTAGTAATATTAGAAGTTTGATCAAAATTGTCAACTGTTTGGGAGGCTCTGTCTGATGATTTGTAGAAGGACATGTCTCATTTTCTAATTTTTTATTCCCTGGAAAATACTTGGAAGAAAAACAGAAAACTTAGGTAATACTTAAACTGTTGAGCTAGGGTTAGACACTAGGTTTACTGTCAAACCGAGTGGCTCATGATGGTGAGTGCTTGTTAGTCCTGTAATCTGGTCTCCAAGAATAGTTGTTTGTCTGTCTCTGTAGTTTTTTAAACCTGGTAGTTAGTAAAGCAAAAGTCGGGATTCCAAGTTTTGGGGGTTTTGAGGTATAGTGACATGCAATTCCTTTCTGTGAAGCAGTTCAAATTGAGTAAATACACATATTCATCTGCCTGCAGGGACATGTATCCTGAAAGTTTCACCTTCAACAAAGTTGTAACTTTTCTTTTTTTCCCTCCACTCCTAGAAAGCTGAATGGATGACAACTACTTGCAACCATGCACTTTATGCAATATGTGATGTATTCACCCAGTATTTGGAAGTACTTAGTGACGTTCTTTTGGATGATATATTTGCACAGCTGTACTGGTGTGTGCAGCAAGGTAGGACTGTACCAAATTATGTTAAACAATGTTAACATTTTGCTATGTTGAATGTGAATAAGCAAATACACTGTTTGTCTCTTCCAGACAATGAACAACTGGCACGGTCTGGTACAAACTGTTTGGAGAATGTTGTCATCCTAAATGGTGAAAAGTTTACCCTAGAAATCTGGGATAAAACTTGTACTTGTATGCTGGATATTTTCAAAACTACAATCCCTCATGCGTAAGATGTTTGTTAATATTTATACTTTGTACAATAGTTTAGCTAGATGACGTACTGCTTTTGAACTGTTAGCTATCTAACAGCTAAACCCCCAAAACTGCAACTTGATTAAATTTTAAAATGTTGGATTTTTTGAGAAGTGCTATCTGATTTTTTGGTCATTTTCTTTTTGTAATAGAAGAATGCTATTGATAGGCAGACTTTGCAATTTGTAATTACATGTGAAGCTTTTTCCACAAAATACTAAATTAACAGTCTTACAGATTTAAGTCTCTGTGGTGGAGGATTAACTTCCATCATAGTTTCTATGAATCCTAATCTTTTTATGAAAATTATCTTGCATATTCGGTAACTGTCTTTGCCTTCATATTGTAACTCTATGTGAAGTTTCTTGGAACAAGGCTGTGCTATTCTGAGTAGTATGTTACACGTGTGCATCAGAGAGCAGGATAACAAGAAATCATGCCCCCCACTATTATACCAAAGATGAGGGGATTTTTCCCCTTGCCTACCAACACTGAGGTGAAACACTGCTGGTTTTCAAATCTGATAGTCTGAATGTTGAACTGTTGTGTTATTACTCATCCTGTCACTGTCAGTTAGTTTGTAGCATTTGCTTCTGGGTGTCACTTACTTCAGGCATGAAGAAAACTGAAGCAAAAAGGAACCTTCTGCACATCAGTCTTTCCTTAATTTTAGTGTTGTGTATCAAATAGCACTGTAAGGAAGCGTCATTCATGCCCAAAAGATAAGTTAGTCCATCTGTCAATACCTCACCTACTTTTCTGTGTGAGTATGTATGAATTAATTGCATCCAAAAAAATAGTACTAAAATACCGCTGAAACATATAGGAGGTAGCAAGATGATTTTTTTTGCGTTTTGGTAACTGCCACGAATAAAATTTGAAACCAAATCTGTGGATGTGAAAGTCCACTTGGATTAGCCCTAACTTACTATGTCCTGCATTTGGAAAGATTTTGAAGTGAATACTCACTAGCAGAATATTTGCTTTGATTTCCACATATCATCAAAACTTAGGTTTCTGGGTATTCTTATAGTTGAATATTAGAAACCCTGTGTCATCAGCAAACTTGCTGGGGGTCGATTCTGCCCCATCATCCAGATCATTAATGAAGATACTGAACAGAATTGGACCCAGTATTGGCCTCTAGGGTACACCACTAGTTAGTGGCCTCCAACTAGACTTTATGCCCTTGATTACCACCCTCTTGGCTCGGCTGTTCAGCCAGTGTTCAATCCATCTCACTGTTTGCTCATCCAGTCCATACTTTGTTAGCTCATTAATAGTTTTTTTTTGATTCTTTTCATTTAGTTTCTATTCTGTGTATAAATTTTTTTAATTGAAATTTTCTGAAGTTTCACGAGAGCAAGTGTTGCGTCGCTGGCACTGAGACAGCCAGGATGAATGCCCTGTTCTCCTTGGGAATTCAAGAGTTAGAGGTGGTTCCTTGCACAGGTTGTGATGATCTGGCCTGTGCTGGCTCATAAGGGCTCATTATTCCCATACCTCCTTTGGCAGATGGAAGTTTAAGACTTTATAGCCCGAAATAAATTACATTATATTTTGCAACCTCTGATCCAGAATAATCTGCAATTTGTGTCCTGGTAGCTTTCAAGAATCAGTTCAGTTCTCTGATCTGCTTGATTTGTTGTCTCAGTACATGCCTTAGGATTTTATCTTTTTTTATCTCTGACTTGTCCTTTTAGTTGTATGCTCTTTAGTTGTATGGAGATTGGTGATAAATTAATTTAGGATCCTTAACACAATGGGAAAGATCTCTCTTAGGATATGCAGGCACAAATGTTCATCAAGCGTTGTCTCACACAGATTGAGGCTAAACAGTTTGAGATCTTAACAGTAACAAATATCTTTAATCTTACTTTGTAGCAATAGATTTGATAGAACAAGAGATGATGGGACCACTTAGGTTTTTAATCCAGTTCCCGTCCATTCTTGTCAGGCACAGACAGCCTCAAGAAGTTACAATTAACGTAGTATTTTTTAGTACTTAAGGAAAAGATCCTCAAGACAGCGACGCCCTACGGGAAGGCAGCAGGGAATAGATCAGAAGTATTGTCAGTGACTTGGTACCTCATAACAGCAATGAATCCTAAGTGGAAATAGAACCACAATGCTGGAACGTAGCCCAGACAGAGAATGCAAAACATCTCCAGAAGTTCATGCTGATTTGTCCTGGGGTAGATTCATTCCTATTCCAGGTAAAGTTTAAGGCAGTGTGAGAGAACAAGGCCCGGTAATGGCACTAGAGCGCTGCCTAAAGCCAAGTTCAGTATTTCTGAGGAAAATTAATCCATCTCCATATAATCCAGTTGTCTGTCCAAGGACATTGGGAGAAACGTTGAAGTTCAAAAAATACAATACTTACATTTTACTCTTTCACATGTACTGAAAAATTTATACTTAAAACTGACATTAGTTTGTTAATTTATGAAGGTATCTATATCTGACTCTTTTTTATGCTTAGCTTCCATGAATTTAAATTAAAACAAAACCCCCACCATATTGAAGTGGACTTTTTAGAATTTCAGTTCTAATTTGTATTTCAAACTTACTAAATTTGGTATGGGTTTTGTGTTTTCAAGGCTGCTGACTTGGCGACCAGTCAGTGGGGAATTTGGCTGTGGAACTCCCTCTGATGCGAAAGAAAAACTGGTAAGCTGCTGAAATAAAAAATACTTCTAAAAGCTTGCAAGAGTTTGCTACAAATGTGTTGTGATGTAGATGAGTGAAAAGTCTAATTAGTTTAAACCCATTTTTCAGTTCTGATTTACTTGAAAAAGCTTTTTCCAGATAAAGTGCTATGAATGCTTAAAATAGTGAGGAGTTAATTGAGAAAGAGAAGTATGTGTTTGCAGCAAAGCTGACTTCCAGAAGTTGGCTGCAGGTCATTAACTCTGTGTTTTAGGTCGTGTCCTGTGTCTGGTAGGTCTCTGTGATACTGTATTCAGGGTTTGAGTTGTTTTCTGGTTTGGGGCGTGGGGTTTTTTTTTTCATTTTGCTTTATATTCTCTTTTATATATTGGCATGGTGAGAAAATGCTGGAGGTGGTAAGATTGCCAGTTAGATTGATGGGGTTTTCCTTCAAATTTTCTCTGGTAGTAAGAACTAAACATCAGTGTTTAAAACAGAAAATAGGTATAACCATCAGATTTCTTAGCACTGATTGAATAAACGGATGTAAAATTTGATTTGCCTACAAGTGGCAGCCCTGTAGCTACTTTACTACTGGTGAGAATTAGTTCAGCGTTTGGACGTTTTCACAAGATTGCTGCATGAATTTTTTTATAGAATAATGAAGCATTTCATAAAAACTGTTCAAGGATATGGTCCCAAATGAGTTCTAGTAAGGGAGACTGTCTCCCTCTGTTTATGTGTTAACATAATTAATTTACAACAGAGTGTAAGTGTTTGTGATGGCCGGTTCTCATTATACAGGTATTATATATCCGTGTGACTCAATGTTCTTGCTATACCTTCACTCATTTGTAGCGGTTTGATGTGTAAAACGTTTGATCTAAACGTTGGCTGTGTTTTTGATCTATTTATGTGAAATACAATAGCATGCAAAAATGGCAAATACATTAATTGTCTTAGTTATTAATGAATTGAAAGATCTTTTCTCTTTGAAATAGTTTAACACATATGTTTTCAAAAATTTTTTTGTCTTCAGTGTAAAAAGATACTTTACAACTTCGAAATAAACAGAACCTGAATAATAATGTTAAATGAGATACAGTTTGAATCCTTTCTTTTGGTATGATAGAATTTTTGCAGGTTTTATTTCCATCTAATTTTTCTTCATAATGAAGCGTTCAACTATCTATAGACATGATGTCTATTAAAAGTATATTATACTTAACAGAGATTGAAACCTTGGTTATTTGCTGGTATGAGAAGTTGGTATGTTCCTGATAGGAACTGTATGTGTAGATTTAAGTCTTGCTAGCACCACAGTGCAGGAAATTAATGTGTGGTCTCCAGTGGCACTTAGGGAACAAATGCCAGTAGAAGTGCTGGGTTATTGGAAGGGACAGTAATCGCTATATATAACTGCTTTGTTATTGTGTTATTAATTACATTAATTACATTTCATTCTTTAGTGAATGCTTTCTGAAAACAATAGGTGTTATCATTAATTTTAATACTTTACATTCAACTCATCAAGAAGGAAGATACTTTTTAAATAATAAAACAAAACAAACCCCCACAGTTCATCCTCCAAAGTCATGACGTTCTAGCTCACAAGATAACACAATACAACATGGAGAGTCAGAACACACTGCAGAAGTCTGCTGAAGCAGCTCGCTGGCAAAAGGATTTTAAATTAGAGCATTTTCCTGATATGCGTATATTCATGTATATTCTCGTCCCTCATCATTTTACTGTGGTAAATTTCTGTAGCACCTGCAGACATGTTAGTAGGGTCTTATAATTCAGAACATTCAAGGGAATAAAGGCAAGTAAAGATTAAAGTTTGGTGATGCTCAGGTTGTTTGGACTTGTCGTTTAAGAGCTGTGTGTTCACATTTTCACCCGTTACAAAAGGAATACAAATCCTCACAGAAGCTGTTAGAGGTTTTTATTGTAGATCAAGATAGATATTGCATTTCCCAGTATCAGAACCTTGCAGCAAACCTCAGGCACTTCATGTGGTAAAAGTCAAACTAGCTGTTGGCTGGCATACTAAATGCTTGGATGGTGTGCAAAAAACCTACGTGCAGAATACTACACATTGACTTTGCTGTGTAATTAAACATTTGTTGCTTATTAGATTTTCAGTTCTTTCTTAGTAGCTTGTCTTTTTAGTACATCTTTCTTGAATGCCAAAATCAAATATGACAATTGAATGAAAAAGTGCAGTGTTGAAATAACAAATATGTTAAGCTGTGAAGAGCACAATGCTACTGATGATTAGCTCGCAGAAGTTTTCTGGAACTTTTGGGGGTTTTTTTGGCTTTCTTTGCAGGATACAATCTCACAGAAGTCAGTAGATATTCACGATTCCATTCAGCCCAGATCTTCAGATGGACGTCCGTATCAACCCAGTGCCGGGTCCACAGCAGGTGAAGAAATGAGTAAAGCCAGGCCGACAGCAAGTGCGTGTTTCTTAGTGGTTTGATATTTTATATCGGTTAAGAGTAGTGTTTAGCAGATGTTTGATATCTTTAGTTGTAATCCCAACAATAACTTTAGAAACATCACGTGGAGAACGATTACACTGATTAAATCTTTGTTTCCATGTAGAATGTCAGAATTCTGTTGGACTCTTCTGAGTCCACATTTTTGACCTGTGCTTTAAAAATCTAGAGTTCAGCTGCTAACTTGCAGGATTTTTACCCAATACTAAATATTTGAAATAGTACTCTCTTTACAATACTATGTATATAAGTAATTTTTTTTTCCTTAAGAGCAAAGTTCTTGCTGTGCAGGATGCTACAGAAGCAACAGCTGACAAAAAAAAAGTGTATTTAGACTAATTTGAAGAGAGTGTATGAAACCCTTAAGATGCTTGTGCAAAGTTTTGTTTTGGTGCTCAAAACGCTCGTATCTGGTGGTATTAGTGCTTGCCGCAAGTGCAAACAAAAGAAGCATCGATGATAGTGGTGCTGTCCTACGCCTCCTCTGCGTGTGGACAGTCTCCCGGCCTCTGGTTCTTGCCATTGCTTTGGTGCTAACAAAAAGGTCACTAACTTTGGTGATTTTTATGTAACTTTATGTTGTCCAATATACGGCAGGTGGCTTCAAATTTAGGAAATAATTTTTTAAAACCTGCCAGTTGTTAACGTGGTGATCAGTCCTGTTTTTAGAAGAGCAGTGCAGATGGATGGATTCCAGGTTTGGTTTATGAATCTGCTTGAAGTTAAGCTGTTCTTCAACTTACCCACAAAATAGCTCAAAAAAGAAAAAAGTATTGCAGTTCTTTAGTTAACAAGCAATTTTTTATTTTGGTTTTTTTTTTCCTTGAAAGAATTTCCGGAACAGAAGTTATTTGCTGCTCTTTTGATCAAATGTGTTGTACAACTGGAACTCATTCAGACTATCGACAATATTGTGTTCTTCCCAGCAACTAGCAAAAAAGAGGATGCAGAGAATCTCGCAGCAGCACAAGTAAGTAGAACTGATAGGTATCTCTCTTTTTAACAGCTTTTTCTCTAGTGGATAAAGTTTCATAAACTCCTGTAACATCATCTAATTGACAATTTTTAGAAGCTTTGGAGAACTTCCAGCAGACTGTTGAGATGTTTCACATTGTGCATTAAATTGCATTTGCTGTGCTGAGGCAGCGCACTGTGAAGATTAAAACATGTATCGTTCAAAGGGATTTATGTAACCGGGATGTGGATACAACTTTTTATACAGTTTCAAGTTTAAATACAAGTACAGATGAAAAGAGGGTAGGATTGAGTTATCCCAGGAGCTTGCTGAAGACAATTGCGAATTTTTACTTGAAATCTTTTTTTTTTCTTTCCTTTTTTTTTTAAATAGAGAGATGCAGTAGACTTCGATGTCCATGTGGATACACAAGATCAAGGGATGTATCGTTTTCTAACATCACAGCAGCTTTTCAAACTTCTCGATTGTCTGCTGGAATCTCACAGATTTGCTAAAGCGTTTAATTCAAACAATGAACAAAGGACTGCTCTCTGGAAAGCAGGTGAGTCAGTCACCTTGGAGAATTACTTTGTGAGAACACGTGACTGTGCTTTGAATTGACCCAAAAATAGGTCAAAGGTACTTTGATGTTAAACATAAAATTGAATATCAGGCTGTAACTTTATAACCCTAGAATCCCGAACGGGAGGAAACCCTCATCTGTGCAGATGCAAACAGCTTTTCGGTTTCCTAAAACTCAAGGTTTCACTGGGTTGTGGCTGCCAAGCTGATCACCCTGGCTGTGGGTGCGAGTCACATGCTTGGAAGCTGGAGGCACAAAAACCCAAAACTTGTTGGGGAGGTTGTTTTACCTACCAGTGTGTAAGTGACATATACGTCATTTTCTGAAACAGATGGCAAATAGACTCACTGTGGCATTGTGTTTAATCTGTTCCTTGCACCAAAGTTAGCTCTGTTAATATTTTTCATGGTGAATGCATACTGTGAATATGGAGCAAACTGGTTTGTGCATTGCTGTGTGCATACACAGAATCACAGAATGTTCGGGGTTGGAAGGGGCCTCTGTGGGTCATCTAGTCCAACCCACCTGCCGAAGCAGGGTCACCTACAGCAGGCTGCACAGGACCTTGTCCAGACGGGTCTTGAATATCTCCAGAGAAGGAGACTCCACAACCTCCCTGGGCAGCCTGTTCCAGTGCTCCGTCACCCTCAGAGGGAAGAAGTTCTTCCTCATGTTCAGACAGAACTTCCTGTGCTGCAGTTTGTGCCCGTTGCCCCTTGTCCTGTCGCTGGGCACCACTGAAAAGAGTCTGGCCCCATGCTCCTGACACCCACCCTTGAGATATTTATAGGCATTTATTAGGTCCCCTCTCAGCCTTCTCTTCTTCAGGCTGAACAAGCCCAGCTCCCTCAGCCTCTCCTCGTAGGAGAGATGCTCCAGTCCCCTCACCATCCTTGTAGCCCTCCACTGGACCCTCTCCAGCAGCTCCTCATCTCTCTTGAACTGGGGAACCCAGAACTGGACACAGTACTCCAGATGAGGCCTCACCAGGGCAGTGTAGAGGGGAAGGAGAACCTCCCTCGACCTGCTGGCCACACTCCTCCTGATGCATCCCAGGATCCCGTTAGCTTTCTTGGCAGCCAGGGCACACTGCTGGCTCATGGTCAACCTGTCGTCCACCAGGACACCCAGGTCCCTCTCCGCAGAGCTGCTCTCCAGCAGGTCCGCCCCAAGCCTGTACTGCTGCATGGGGTTGTTCCTCCCCAGGTGCAGGACCCTGCACTTGCCCTTGTTGAACCTCATCAGGTTCCTCTCTGCCCAAATCTCCAGCTTGTCCAGGTAATAGAACCACTTCAGCATGAGTGAGGTGGTATTAATATTTATGGGTATGGTTTTTGGCAGTATGGACCTCCACTAGCAAACTGAGTTTAATTACACAGTAAGAGCTTTGGAAACATTAGTATTGTAGACATTTTTATCGAAAACAAGAAATAAACCAGTATGCACTATAGATACATGATTGAGACAAAATGGTCCATTGGTCAGGCGGTTAGAATGCACTTTTGTCATATGTCCAGGTGTCACATCTGCTTGGAAGTCTGTATAAAAATGTGTGCCAAACACAGTTATGGTGTATAGACATAGGTTAATTTTTAGCAATACCCCACTGTACTAAATGTCATAATAAATTAATTACATAAGGTGGTGGTTCTGGCTACGCACGGAAGATGCTTCAAAGGAGAAGTGGGGGAACTGTAAGGAAAAATGTCAACTGAAACAAAAATCTGAATGGGTGCTTGGAATTTCTCTAGGTTTCAAAGGCAAATCAAAGCCGAATCTCCTGAAACAGGAGACCAGTAGCCTCGCCTGCGGGCTGCGCATTCTGTTCCGCATGTACATGGATGAAAGCCGCACCAGCGCGTGGGAGGAAGTCCAGCGAAGACTGCTAAAGTAAGGTCCACGTAGCTGAACTTGTTGAGGTTATGTCTGATGGTGAGGAGTGTTGAGTTTCATTTAAAAGGATAGACCTTCTCTGTTTGCAGTGAACGTGCTAGAGCTAGCAGTGTGGAGGTGGTCACAGCTGGTAGGAAGAGTTTTTATGCTGTGTGGAGGGTGCTGGGCCTCCAGCTATTAATGCTGCTTCTGCTTTTTGTGTTTTGCAGGAGAGAACAAAGGTTTTGTCACCTTATTTTTTGTAGCATGTGGGTAGGTGGGGGCTGTTACAGCTCCTTTTTAAAAAGAAAAGCAGCTATCACCTAAACCCTGCTTTTTTCTTTCAGTAACCTCAGATATTTTAGGGAACCGATGCTGTTTGTTCTCATCTGTGGAAAGGAGCACTGGGCTTGAGGAGCTGATAGCACACAGAAGCTTTTGGCTTTTTGGTTATTCATTACCATGAATACTAAGGTTCACCTGAATGTTTTCAGTTTACAAAGTTGTTCCAGCAAGTGTTGGAACAACAGAGGGCTTAAAACCACAGCAGTAGCACAGGGAAGGTGTTTTAAGGTTTATAGACCAGGGAGCAGAGCTGAAAACTACCTGGTTACATCAGCATGAGGTTAATTTTTAAAGTCTACATATCATTGTGTCACGTGCATTTTAATACCTCTCACAGAGCACTTGATGTGCTTCAAATATACGCACAGACAGCGCTGTCGCGTTTTGTCGGCGTATTTAATCCTGAAGTCCTAAGACTTTGGCTTGGAGTTGAACACAGTCACTGCTTCCAATCGCTAGTCGGGCTCACAGTAGCTTTCGTAAAATGCTGCTCCCTCTCTGCAGTAGAGCTCAAAATAAAATGTTAGTTACTAGTTTTTGCCTCTTTTCCCTCTAGTGTCTGCAGTGAGGCTCTGAGTTATTTCCTCACTCTTACGTCAGAAAGTCATCGGGAAGCCTGGACTAATCTGTTACTCTTGTTTTTGACTAAAGTCCTGAAGATAAGTGATGAACGGGTGAGTAACTGTTGGGAACGGTATTGAAGGCAGCGTTGACAGGTAAGCAGTGTTTCCAGACCGGCTCCTCGCGCACGGTTACGTACTTGACTTTAAAAGCTGCTGCTGCTCTGTAGATGTTCTTTGTTGAGGGAACATACGTGGAAACTGCGCTTGGCAGCTACTGACAGTAGTGTAGTGCAGAGTGAGGGCGCAGCGAGCGATAAAATAAAAGCTGTCTGAGAAGATTCAAAAGATGCTGAAATCCTTCAGACGTGTGTGTTAATTTGCGTTTCCCCCTCTCCTGCTGAGGCAGGTGGTTAGTGGCTGATACTCCATTCAAAGAAATAACTCCTGTTTCTGCTTCCAGTGCTACATGCACATCATCCTGACCTGCTCCAAAGTGATTCTGCAGCAAATAAATCCGTAGTTAGATCTCCCTCTAACAAAACTTGGCTGAAATACTAAGTGAAAGGGGCCAACTACAACAAAAACTGAGCTGATAATAGAAAAACTCTTGAAGAAGAAGCGTTAGCGAAGAGCTGTGCGTGCTGCTGAGCGTCTGTTGGAGCATGTCCCAGCTGTCTGAGCCTTGTGGTGGCACTGCTAGCCCCAGTTACAAAGATGCTGATTGTCGCTGTGTGGGGGTCTGACCTTGGCTTGGGAGAGTATTTAAAACTCTTCCCTTGCAGCACGCTTTCTGGGGCTTGCTGATGCATAGTAGAATCATTTCTTCTGTTTGTTTTCTCCTCAGTTCAAGGCTCATGCCTCATTCTACTATCCCCTGTTGTGTGAAATAATGCAGTTTGACCTTATTCCTGAGCTTCGGGCTGTTCTACGGCGGTTTTTCCTGCGGATTGGCGTGGTTTTCCAGATAGCCCAACCACCAGACCCAGAGTCTGCAGTAAGCAGGCAGTAGCAGGCAGTGACTGAGCATTGCTCCGTTTCAGAGTTCATATTCCTCAGCTACATCAAAGGACCCGGCAGCGGAGCCGTTCTGTCTGAGTATCCCTGGAAATGGTTCCTCTGTACGGCAGCGTGTGTCCGAGGGTTAACGGTACAGATGCTTACAACTGTAATTAAGGCTTGCAACACTCCAGTCCCTGTGTTTCCTGATGGGTTCTCTCTGTCGGTTCCTCTCGCCTGGCTCCCGCTGAGCACAGAGCCGTTTAGCGCGGTCCCCGTGTCAGCGTGGGCTGCGGTACCCCTAACTGTCCTAGGCAGCAGTACAGCAACCAATGTTTGTGGCGGGTGTGAAAGGAAAATGTACCCAAAGAACTATGTTTGTAAAGGTTTGAGCTTCTGCAAGAAGTACAACTCAGGAGAGCTGTATTTTGAAGGATAAAATGTTTATAGTGAAAAGAAAATGGAGATTATTGTTCATGGTAAAAGATATTTAGCAGCTATGTCTGATATTCTAAGATTTTTGCACACTCAGGCTGTCTGAGACATTGGTAATCATCCTTCTGTGAAAAATGTACAGAGATGCAGGTCTGTAATATAAACTCTTTAACACTATACAGTTCTTCCTGAATTGTTTTATTTCTGTATTATTGAGTTGCTGAAAACCCATAACACTTCATTGTTTACCAAATGCACTAGAAGTTTGGGTTTATTTTTTTGGGTCGTGATTTTTTTTTTTTCTTTTCTTATTCTTTTCTTTTGGTTTCTGTAGCCCAGACGTTAGTCTTGCTGACTTTTGTCAAAAACAGAGGTAGAAATATCACGACTGACAAAACTACCTGTAATATACTTGTTTTAGGGCTTTTAAACACAATGAGCCATTGAAATGATGATCCTTCAAGGACTGGAACTTGAATCACTGCAAACAAGTCTAGGTTGTGTCTGCTGTCAGATGTTTTTTGTTTGATGTAGATTTCACTCTTATGTACAGAATTTAATGTTGAATATATTCAGTTAACAAATCTGGCATGGTTTGGGGATGGTTAAATTTATTGGAAATGTATTCATACTGTGAATTGTGCTCTGATGGTTAAAAGACAAGATTGTCAAGCATTCTGTATTACAATGGATGTAGAAATTTTTTTCAGATGGACAAAATGTATATGGTACAGATATGTAAAGTTTTCTATGTAAAAAAAAATTCTGTACAACTTTCTGTACAATATTTGGTTCTCATCTGGCATATTCTAATCAGGTTATAGGTCAATAAAGTTTTTGAACTCTTTCATCAGTGCAATCAAAACCAGTCTAATCCACAGCTACTTGTTTTACAGTTTCCTTTGCCTCTCGTGCTCTCATTCCATGGGAGCAAACCCACAGCCCTCGGGGGGCAGAAAGGAGGGTGCCCTTAGCTTAGCTTGGATGCATCTGCTCCCTGGGAGGCAAATGCAGGGTGGAAAAGAACGGCGAGTTTGGGAAAGAAAGAGAAAAACAAACCAAAAAAAAAAAAAAAAAGACAGGGAGAATCAAAGTGCTTGTAGGTGTGTCTAGGGGTGAAAACACCGATACGAACCAGACTATGGGATAAGGGTGGGTGGGCAGGAAAGGCTGGGGTTACAGCTCGGCTGGAGCCAGCTAAGCCTGGTCAGCCCGGGAGTAGAAGGGGAATGGGCTCCAGTGTGCTCGCACAAAACTCAGGCCTAGCAAAGGAGAGAAGCAGGAGGACTGAGAAAGTGGATGAGGGAGCCCAAGAGCAACGATTCTCCTGGTAGCTGTTCCCAGCAGGCTCCAAAAATAAGCAGAAGCAGCTCAATGGAACAGCGCTGGAAAAGCCAGGGAAGGGAATAAAAAGGCATCACCTGCGACTACAAGTTTTCTCATAATATTAATTGGAGTGGAGGAAAACCAAATTGCATTTATCAAGGTCAGAAGGGGGAGAATTGAGGTTATTAACTGTAGTTGCACAGCCTTTCCTGTCGGGCTTTTTATGTTGTTTGTTGTGTAATGTTTAAATCTTAAACCACTGGCCTGGGGCAGACCTGAGGTGGGTCTTGTCTGTTTGACAGCGATCAGTAAGAAGTCTGAGAGGGAGTATTGATGTGTCCTGTCCCTCTTGCTGTCGTGCTCTCCCCCCTGCCTGTGGCAAACACGGTTCTCAGTGCCAGGTGTTCTGCTGCCAGTACCCAGAGCGCTGCTCTGACGGCCGTTCGTGTCTCCGTTACCCACCTGTCTGCCCTGTTCCTTTTGAACGTCTGTGTTCAAGACCCAGCATCCACCGGCGGTGAGTACAACAGATTGCCAGAAAATTTGGTAGTTTGGGTGGGCTGGTGGGCTTTTTCAGTTTGTTTTAAACCTTCCTGCTACATTGTTCTGCTGTGTGCTCCTGTTTAGTAATGAGTGTTTTTACAGCATGACCTCCTCCTGCCTTGCCTTATTTATTGCTGACGTTGAAAATGCCTAACGGCTGTCAGTGTTGGCTCGTTGGAAACTGAACTCCTGTGTCACCATCGCTCTTTCTGTATCTCCCACGTTCTTGCAACACGCGAGCGGCACGAGCTGCGCGCTGGCTATCAGGTTCAGCCTGCAGCTCTCTGCACGCTCACAGCCGCAGTGACGATCAGAGAAGCGGGGTCAGGGATAGGAAAAGGGTTCTTCTGGTTTAGTCATCTCAGCTTCAAGCCGTGGATTACAGCCGCCTGTGTTTTGCAGATGAGAGTGTCATGATAATAAAAAAAATACCCTAAAAATATTTAGGAAGGCAGGAAGAACAACTGAACTTTGGTTATGCGGAGAAAGCTGAAGGAAAGCAAAGATGTGAATCACAGAGCCATTTAGGTTTGAGGAGATCTTCAAGATCATTGAGTCCAACCATTAACCTGACAAACACTGTCAGTTCCACCACCCGTCCCTGTCCCTGAGCTCCCCAGCTGTAGGTCTCTTAAAGCCCTTGTTTTGGTTTCGGCTGCCGCCGGCAACAAAAGCACCACGCGGCCGCCCCTCCCCCCGCCGGCGTGCGGAGGAGAATGGAAAGAAAGAGGCAGAAACTGGTGGGTCGGGATAAGGGCAGTTTAACAGAACAGCAAACAGAGGGAAACAGGAACAACAACGATACAAATAAGGAGAAAACACAACAACGAACCGCACGACCCAGGCAGCCGCTCTCCCGAAACAGGACCGGTGCTGCGCCCCCCCCAAGCCGCGAGTGAGACCCCGCTGTGCCGCCCCCCCCCACTGGAACCCAGCATGACGGCACATGGTATGGAATACCGGGCTCTGTTTGGCCAGGTGGGGTCAGCCCCCACCCCCCGGCTGTGCCCCTTCCTGGATTCCAGTGAAAATTAACCCTGTTCTGGCCAAACCCAGGACAGCCCTCCAGGCATGGTGCCGATGCTTGAAGGACCGAGTATCCTGCAGAGCAGCCTGGATGCCAGAGGCAGGACAGCTGTAGGGAAGAGCGTGAGTCGCTGCGCTCTGCTGCCAAGCAGCCAGGTGGAAATCAGTTCAGTGGCTTCAGGTCACGGCGGAGGTGACAGAAGCAACCTAAAGGAGGGGCTGGGCCGTGTCCGAGACCTGAACCGGAGGCAATGAGTGCCAGCCTGTGACAGTCGGTGACGTGCACAAAAATTCTGGTAGTTAAATGAGGATGCATTTTTAGGAGAACACTATGCTTCTGCTGGGGGGTAAAGCTTTAATCAAAGCTCAGGGAATAAACAAAAATTAAACTATGTAGGCCACTGGCTGAGGAAGAAAAGAGAAGTTCTGTATCCAGCGTGGCGTTAGCGCAGTGACTGTATCACAACGTTAAGCTCATGAAGCAACTGAGACGAGCGCTTGGGCATCAGAAACAAAGGGAAGGCTGGCAGGTGACAAACGGAAGCAAAGGGTGAAATGCACAAAGTGGGCCTTGGCATGAGAGGCTGTGCTGGAGGGAGGCTACTGCTGTTACAGAAGATTTCACCTTCGCTGCTTAAAACTGTTTTGGGATTCCTGCCACTGGGAAATTCAGAACCAGGCAGCCGTGAGGCCTATGCTGCATGTGTTAGCCGAGGTCTCGGATTGCGCCACGATCCCTGCGTTACTGGCCACTGCCTTCCCACCCCATTTCGCTGGTGGACCTCTCGGCTGGTGACCCAGTACCACGTGAGAAGCAATGGAATAATCTGGCACTTCCTCCTGGGGAAGCAGCTCAGTGAAACACAGAGCTGAAGTACAGCGTGCCCAGCAAGCGTCTCCTGGCTGCCATCACCACAGAACGGCCATGGCCTCCAAGCCGGTAGGCAGAAGGGGGAAGAAGGCAATTTAGTAAAAATAAAGAATTTGTTTACAATTCTGTTTTTTCATTTATTTTTCTTCCTGCTGGTCAAAGCTTTGGCCTCTGGGTGGGAATTCTAAACCACGAGGAAAGTCGCATCTTTACTCTTGCCTCACCTTGGTGCTTCTGTTCACTGATCTCCTAAATGTTCTTCTTGCTAAAGCTCGGTGCTTTCATCCAGCGACTTTTCCATGTGTTTTTCCTGCTGCTTTGAAAACAGCCTTAACGTTCCAGTTTATTCATGAGTAAACATAAACTGAAGCAAATGGTAAGAAAAGTTAAGTCTGTTTTCACATTTTTAGTAACTCCTAAATCAGAACCATAAATTAAATATATGCAACAATATATCCATCACATAACCAGTCAGGGAACAGAAGGCAGATTGTTAATAGTCTTTTTCCTGTGAAACTGTCTGCTGAGCTTTCATGCAGGACAGCACTCGTCACTGTATGAAAAGCAAGCACCCTTCGCCAAGTTATTTACTCTTTTGGTAAAAGCTTAAAATGCACCTCTGGTCCTTGGGTTACTCTTATTTCCAGACACTTGTGGAGCCTGGCTATAAACAAAGCTAAAAATTAATTTTAATATCAAATTCACACACAACACACATGTTTCTGTGGTAAGTCAGTCCAGCTCTGAGGCTGAAACTGAACTTGTATTAAAAGTGCAAAAAACGCCCCAGCTATTGCTCCGCTTCCCACATCACATCATCCAAAACGTCCCCGCTACGCCGCAGCTCCTGGTACGTGGCGATTGCTGTTCCCAGTCGCGCACCCGCTCAGCCGTGGGCGGTGGAGAGGCCCTGCCAGCCCAGCCCCAGCGTGCGGGGCAGCTTCCCAGGACTCAACGGCTCGGCCGCCAGCCTCCGCAGCGTCTCCGAAGTCCCCGGGCGCAGCCAGGGCTCTGTCGCAACAGTGTCAACGGACCCGGGCCGCCTGCCGGCGCTCAGCGGGGCACGCTGCAACAGGTCGTCCGCTTCTCCCAAGGAAACGGCGTCACCTGAGAGAGACGGAGAGACATGGGCGGATGTTAAAGGCGACAAAAGCTTCTCACCTTGCCACAACATTTTGGTACATTGACCTGGCTTATTTGTCTGCAATAAAGGCGTAAAATCATGCTTTTAAATGACATTTGTTTCTATTTGGCACACATTTGTGATGCTCTGGGGAACTGGGCCTGTCCAGAGCCCCCCGCTGAAGACCCCAAGGCGTTGCTGGTGGATGCTGACAGCTCCTTCCCCTGCCAGGCCAACGAGGGGGCCATACAGGCAAACCGGGACGCACGTGGACGAGGGCTCTCGCTTTCCTAAAGCCGCCCAGTGCAGGGAGAAGCCAAACCTGTCAGCCTGTACACGCACAGAAAGTGCAGGTCGTTAAATTACAGTGTTCAGGCTGAAGACTCGCATGCAGCCAGCCTCTCCCTCAGGACAGAACGCATGAGGAGGGACTTCAGCACCGGCAGACGCTGCAAACCAGTCACGGCTGTACGTCAGCGTGCAGCACAGCCAACAGCCTTTGGGCAGCGGCGTTCTGAACCGCGTTACAGGGTACATCGGCCTCTCCCGGCTACAAAACAAACCACACAAAAACCCCCCAAAAACCCAGAACAGCCTGGCCTTTGAATTTGGGGTCATTATCACGCTGAACTCTGTTACTACTTGTTTAATTCAGTCAGCAATCACACCTACCTAATACCTTCAACAGATACTAAAACTATCAAACAACATAAATTTTTATTATCTATATAAATATAAAACGATATAAATGTATCATTTCTCTGTGCTCTTCATTTTTTGGATTCACATCTATTTTTCTACATATATATACAGAAAAAATAATGCAAAGCCCCCACACCTATAAGCACTAAAACTTGCAATGTTTTCCTCGTTAAAGCTGACTTGTGTAAATGAGGAGGTTCTGGTTTGTCAGGGCGGTTTTAAGCTGGGCAGAAAAATGTCTGAAGACTCTGGCTTAGGAAAAAGCCTACAAAACTTTTGCAGAAATATACTGATTCCAATAAAACGTAACAGAATTGTATATTCTTTAGTGACAAAACATTTCATCTAAACAATTCTTAAGTGTCATTTAACTTTAGTATTTGGATGATTTTTCCAAACCTCCGGTTTTTATTCTGGGGGGAAAAAAAAAATTACGACTTTTTAAAATTTTATTTTAAACCAAAGTGTCCTGGGTTTGGCCAGGACAGGGTTAATTTTCACCGGACTCCAGGAAGGGGCACAGCCGGGGGGTGGGGGCTGACCCCACCTGGCCAAACAGAGCCCGGTATTCCATACCATGTGACGTCACGCTGGGTTCCGGTGGGGGGGGGCGGCACAGCGGGGTCTCACTCGCGGCTTGGGGGGGGCGCAGCACCGGTCCTGTTTCGGGAGAGCGGCTGCCTGGGTCGTGTGGTTCGTTGTTGTGTTTTCTCCTTATTTGTATCGTTGTTGTTCCTGTTTCCCTCTGTTTGCTGTTCTGTTAAACTGCCCTTATCCCGACCCACCAGTTTCTGCCTCTTTCTTTCCATTCTCCTCCGCACGCCGGCGGGGGGAGGGGCGGCCGCATGGCGCTTTTGTTGCCGGCAGCAGCCGAAACCAAAACACAAAGCTTCTCTGAAGCTTCTCATTAAAACTTGATGGTCTAAGCACGGGTGTGAGGACCCAAGTCCCGCAGAAGCAGCAGCTACGTGTCCAGCCGCCAAGGGAAGGACAGAAGCCGCACAGCCCCACATACACTGGAAGCAAAGGCTCCGTTTTCCTCTCAGTGCCCAAGGCAGGATGATGCAGGTTCCCAAACAAAATGCCAAATACTTTTTGTTTAGTAAGAACGTGGCAGTGAATCCACTAGTTCCGTCTCATCACACAGAGGGTGATCATCTCATTCCCCCAGTCTGGGTAATACAAAACCTCTCCGTCACAGTAGCGGCGCAGACAGCCCTCCCACTCTCCAGGGCCTGTCACCTCCTTTGCCCAGTGCTGGCTCTGAAGCTGGCAGAGCAAACTGCTGGCTCTCCTAAATCCTGGGGTTTTCATACCTAAGTTATGGCAGGGTTATACATAAAGAAAATTAATTTTCTCTTTGCTACTTTTTAAAGAGATGATATTTAGAAACAACAAAAATAAGGGAATGTACTTGTTTAGAGACAAACAAACTGCACCTTCAGGCCAGAAGGCTGCCATTTCCCCACGTTTAACTATTACTGCCTGCAAAGACAAAGCCGTTAGATCTTCCAGTGGTCAGAGGTAAGAGCAACTGCTTTGGCAGAGGTAAGATCACAGTGCACATCGCTGTACCAGACTCGTTTGGTGCTGCTTTTAGAAAGCCAGGCAGGTCAGCTACAGTACAAAACTTGCTTCATCATGAATTTCAACACTGCGCATACTCAAAAAAACCCTGTTCTTAATCAGGCCACAAATGAAGCATTTTCTTTGGAATCGCCCCTTGCTAATTCACAGTTTTTATCTGGAGGCTGGGGATAAGCAGACCTCTTGCCTTCGCACGAAATACCGATTTAGAAAGTGAGTGGTGTCTGGACTCCCGCTAAACGCCGACTGCAGCACACCCTGCCCCTAGACGACAACAAACTCCTTCCAGCCCTGGCGCGGACATCAGTGTTTGTCTTCTGTCAGCCTGCTCTCACCAGGAATCGGGGCTGCCGCCTGCTCTCGATCACCGCAGGCTCCAGCATTCCTTTGCTTGAAGGCTCAGAGGAACACCTAAAATCTCTCAAGCAATTTAGGCAACTTCTCTTGCATATCGCAGGGTCTCAGCCACATACCTGATGAGCTCAGGGCTGTGAGGATTCTCTCTTCTATACCCGACACGCAGCTTGGAACATGCTTACGTTGCCTGCTAGAGAAAGCAGCTGCTGGCTTGCAGAGACTTCATTGCCCGAAATACCTACTGAGCCTGCGTTGATGGGGATGGTTTTTTCGGATGGGTGAAAGCAGAGGAGGAGGCCTGGCTCCAACATGCACTAATTTTCCAATTCAGAAAACAATTCTAGGGTGGCTTTAGGGTTCCCACATCAGTGCCATAAAGGAAAGTGAACTGTTGTGAGCCGAGTCCCCTTACTGCGCCGACATGATCCGCTCTTAAAATTTACTAAAACCTGTGAATTGCCATCCCGACCATCTAAAGGGAAGATAGCCAGTTAACAGTTCCTTAGTTATGTATCTGACAGAGCTGTTTTCTCCCAGCAGCGTCTCAGAGGGTGGAGGAGAAATAAGTGTGAGCTGTGAGGAAAGCAAGAGGATGCCACAAGGGTTCTATCAAACTGCCAGGGAAAAAGCAATAAAACCACTGGGCTTCACTGTTTGTTTGGGTTTTTTTGTAATGTCGCTGAGCATGAGGAGGGAACAGGAGTGCAGGCAGCAGCGCAGCCTGAGCAACCACAGCTGAGCAAAAGGATCTCTTGCTACATTTCCAAGAGGCACACAGGCTAAGGATTAGTGATAGTCCTCAAGTGTTCCACAGAAAACACACACACACACACACATATGCACGCACGCGCACACACACACACACACACACACACACACAAATTATATATATCTAAAGGCTGAAGCTCTGGAGACCATGAAAAACAGAAGGCAAACAAAATAAAAAGTGTAGACAAGGGCAGAGAAGTAAAAGAACTTCACATAGCAAAAATGTTTGGGTGGAGTAAAATTAGTAAAGCATTTGCTTAGATTATAGAAGATATGCGTATAAATGGGGGGTTTTTTTAGTGACTTAAAAATCAGTGAGATAGTTAAAATAAACAAAAAAGGATTAAGTGCTTGCAAGAGCACCCATAGCAACAGAATCAGAAAAACCATCAGCATCTGTACTCTCCTTAAGTTTATAAAAAGGATACTGAAACTGTAATTGCCTAGACAGCATAGCAACCGCCTCCTAAAAAAGGGAGGTATCAGACTCATATGAAAGAATCCTTAGCACAAAGTGTATCAACTGGGTCATGAACCATGTGAGAAATTCAAGGCCATTCCTAGTTGCCAGAATTGGTACCTCGGGCACAAAGCGGATCGGCATCAGGCAGTCAGCCTAGGGAGAAGCTCCGAGGTGACTCCCAGAGGCTGATGTGTTCTACGCTCACAAGACACACACAACAAACTGAAGTGCGTGTATGGTGGAAGAGGCATCAAGATCAACCTCAAATACCGAATGCTCATTTATGTTAACAAAACAAAAGAAAATCCAAATTAACTACAGATTGAAATACTTCTTCATACACAGTTTTTTGGCATATCTTCACGCTGGGTGGACCACAGACATCTGATTCCTAGGAATGCAAATAACCTCACACAGGCACTCCACCGACACTAATCGGTCGGGAGCTTCATTTCTGTCCACCAACATTTCAGCTGTGCAGCTGGATATCGGCATCTCACTGTTAGCAGTGACACAAAGCAGTTATTAGAAGTGGCACAGAGAGGAGAAGTACGAGTGGCTGATCAGACAGCAATAAGAGCATCTTTTCCTATTACCCTCCTCTAAACTTACTCTAAAAAGCTGTGTTGAAGTTTGCTGGGGAACCTCTCACACCAGCTACAGAGCTCTATAAATAATTCCTATGTTTGAGCCAGTTGCTCACTGGTCAACTACAGGCAGTCTATTAATATTTGTTCCTTTAATTATCGTAGTTACTTAGTAATCATTGCATCGCCTCTACTACACAGAGCATACCTAAGTAAGCAGATTTCTGCTGGAGCTCAGTCAGTCTGTGCAGTCGTTCTTCGTTCTTGCCTTTCAACTGATCAACATCGAGGCTGAAGCTCGAGCGCAAAGAAAAGCTGTCAGGCTGCAGCGTCTGGCCCGGTGGAACATCCTCCTGCAGAAAATCAAAAAAATGCACAAATCCCTCAGACAAACAGCATCCATTTCAAGAGGGGAAATAGCTATGAATGCACACTCTCAGTATCCATATCGTCTAGCCACTAAGGAACCACAGGCACTGTCTGACGTTAGATCTGTGGTCCACCTTCATATTTCATCATACGTACCACACACTCCAAAGCTTTCTGCTTTGTTCGTCTCCTCTCCCTTGCAGAAGGTGGAAGCTGCGGTGATAAATTAACGTCTCCTCCAGCAGGAAACATTTCCCCATTAGCACCTGGAAAAACAGGTAAAAGCATTTGCAGAGGAATCAAAATACTAGGCAGAGTTTTGAAATGAGCCAATACATTGTACTTGATTTAACCACAGGAATCAAAGGAATGTATTCATTAGGATATCGTGCTGAAGCCAGTGATAATCCAGATGCAGACAAAAGAACAAGGTATCACAACAAGAGCCAGGGATGAACCCCAAGCAAAGGCAAGGAATGTCCTGAGATATATACTGAGTTCTCTCTTATGTAGAGGATAAGGCATTTCACACCCTGCAAATCCATCAGCCACCTTACTTCATCGTATCTTGTTTATACCGAGGCCTTTAAAGAAAAGGAGTACTCAAATGAGTATAGTAACTCTGCTTGAAGAGAGAACACCAGGCAAAATGGAGGCATAAAAAGATACAAACATGCAATAAATTACGTGTGTAAATCTGTTACATGGAATAGATAATGTTACATGGAATGATAATGTTACATAGAACATGAGAACATAATCAATGCCTTAATCACAGACCCACAGTCATATCTTAGCCTTTTTACATAATAAAGTGTGAGAATCTGTTCATACAAAAATAACTAACTAAATTTTTGATTATACCTCTATCACATTACAGTGGGGGAAGTTCAATCTGTTTTTATAATCTAAAAGAACCCTAATGTGGTGTCGCTGCTTCACACTATTTTTGCCTGTTTCCCCTTCCTTTGCTGATTCTGGAAACTACTCCAAACACAAACTGCTTCAAACAGATCCTTTTTTCTCTCCAGGACCAGTAACCGCTGCTTGGGGGCTGGTTTATGGCATTGCCGCTGTCTTGGTGCCGACAGTGGGCTCCATTTTCTAGCTCAGTCCCTCTAGCACCTCCACGAATAGAGTCTCCCAGAAAAATAAAGGGCTCTGCTTAACAAAACCACCGCAGAATCTGCTACCACCAATTAACAGCTTGCGACAACAAAGTCACCTTTTGGAAAGGCTCTTAGTCTAGTACGACATATTAAGTTTAATAAAAGAAAAAGATAAATGTGTGTAAATATATATACACATACACACAAACACACAGAGTACTGAACAATTCTGCAGGATTTGTCTGAAACAACATACTGTGACATTAAAAATAAACCACAACTGTGGAAAGAATGGGTTTTTCAGTCCCTAGCAATTTGAAAACAAATTTTAATGAAATTTTTTATATCATTCACAAGCTTCAAAGATCTTCAACTTAAATTTTAAAAGTAACGATGAAACAATTATTTCAGCTGAACAGTGAAATATTTTGAAAAATAAAATCAACTGATACCAAGGAAGTTCAGAGAAACAAAGACATTTTTAAAAATTCTTCATAATATCAGTTGATTTCTCCCTGGAAATAAAAATTTTATTCCCCTCTCCTCTTTTCCCTCCCCCAGTTTCACCAAAGGTACTCGTGCTCTCATCACAAATATTTCAAGTAAAAAAAAAAAAAAAAATCACAGCACAATTTTGAAATGGTACCTGGCTATCAATCCACTTACCAGAATTCTAGTTACAAGATCAGTTGAACTTCATTATATTCAAAGTAGTGCTACTACTCAGAATATGAAAAATTGCTTAATCATGTGAACTTATCACAACAGAAACAAAGTACAAGCTAAAGAAGAATTTATTTGTTCCTTTAGTGTTCAATCAGTACAAGGTGTTGCTACCTGTTCCTTTACGCATCTATCATTCACAGGCGTGCTTTCAAATCACCGCATGAAGACTGATGAATTCTAAGCTTTCAAGTGAGGTAAAAAAAAAGGGAAAAAGAAATTGATGAACCTCTTTATTCCTAACTGCCTCAAATTCCTGAGCCCCAGGAGATAAAGACAAATTCATTTGCAATGCTGACATCTACTACAAAATTGACTTAGATTTTAAATCCATGTCAAAAAAAAACCCCAAAAAAACAGAGGGTAGTGATCAAATACACCACAAGTATTTCACAAAAGGCCCTCCGACAACGTGAGCAGCACAATTCGCAGCGAAGGCAGCCCACAGACAATGAGAGTTTGTATTTGTCATTTCAGGGATGGAAGTCACCAGATTCATGTTCAGAATTTTAATAGCTATTTATAAATCCCAAATAACAGAAAGGGTAACAAAGTTTTAGTTAGTGCCTACAGCTCGGTATCGGGGCGCATGTTTTTCACTACAGTCATAAATGATCTGGGAAAAAAAGAAAAAAGGGGCGATGAATAGTATCGTATGTTAACTCCATCAGAACCAGCTGGATGGGGAGAAAAAGGAAATAGGAGAGAGGACTACAGATATCACGAACCTTGTGAAGGTGGTGAATAAAACCAAGGAGCACCCCATTACAGGGTGGCAGATTCAGAGCAGATGAGAAGAGATAGTTCACAGAAGGCCCAGTGTGGAAATTTATCCACACAATACCACTGAAGGTAAACAATTAGATTAAAAAAATGCCAATTCCGATTCATGAAAGACAACCTATAAAGAGCCAGCTTAGCAAGGCTTACTACATGCAGACCCCGAGCATCAGACTCGAGAAGCCCCTGAGCTACAAGCCGCTGGAGGAGCTTGCTGCAGCATCGCTGCATGCCTGCCCTCCGCCTCAGATTCTTCCCCATGCACCTGTTCTGGCTACTGTTAGAGACAGAATATTTGGCCAGATTCTAGACTGATGGACTCTCCTAAAGCATCCTTTCCTCATTTGGGCTCTAACTGCTGAACAGTATTTCCTAACATGAAGGAGAACGTATTGCAGATAACAGAGAGGACCAACTGCACTGAACGAGCCTGAAAGCCCCATCCCGTGCCCTCCCCAGTGCCAGGTTCTGTCCTGCACTCCAGGACTTGCACATTAACAGAATAAGCTTGAATACATTTAAAATGAAAAATTCTGCTTCTAAGCGAAGCCAGAGATAACAATCATCGGTATACAGAAACATATCTAGTTTCATTAAAAAGCACTTGCAGGAATCTCGCTGCATCTCCCCTACAACAAAGAATAAAACCTTGTAAGATTATTTCCCATAGATGATTGAAGAAAAATTCAAAGTACTGTAATGCTTACTAATGGAAAATAACACGTAGAGGCCTCAGCTGGTTGGGTTTTTTAAAAAAGAGAAGTTCTAGCCTTATTATTTCCAGTGACTGAAAACAAAACACATCTGAAACAGCACTTCTACATACATGCATATAAAGGTTGAATACAGAGACAAAAGACAATGTGAGAAACAGTTCTTTATATAAAAATCTTAAGAAAACTAAAAATAATCTACTTCAGATGATTAAGAAGTGACAAAGTTTACAAGTACGATGTTGCAAGTTATGTGAAATGAAGTAATGTGTGAACAGCGGAAGAGTAATTTAGAATGAATCACTATTTTATACCCATATAATCACATTTAGAGTCGAGCATGCTTGTAAAACAAAAGAATAAAAATGAACAGAATCGCTGGCTGCCCGACAGTTATATTTCACTATGGACAGCTCATAATTGTAAGCTGTGATTGCTAATACATTATTTTATTTGCTGCAGAACAATAGAAGAGCATTGCATATTCTACCATTGTAACACATCTGGCTGAACAAATATTAGCTTTTCCTTGTGCAAAGCTGGGAAGATGTCAAAAAAATAGCTCCTTGACAAGGCTAACATCCCAGTCAGAGCACACTGAGCACAGCAAGACGCTTTCTCATGAAAAGATGTGAAGTGGTACAATGCAAGTGAACAGCATCATTAATTTTAGGTGTGACCCACACAAATATATTGCCTTATCTGCATTTTAATTTTGAGACATAATTTTCTAATACTCTAAAACAATCACCATAGCTACACACACTGCAACTTTTAAAACAGTAATAATCATTTTAGAGACACATTATTAGATTGACATGTTTGTACATTCATAACATGATTAAGGGGAGGTATAAACTCACCAATAAAAGCGCTATCCGATTCCAACAGCGAATTTCTCAAGAATTCATCAGAGTCATTCCTGAACTACAAAAGTGAAGAAGACGACATGCAAATTCAGGTGCCTCAATAACTTTCTGGGGCCAAATTATAATTAACGTAAATTAATCGCCAAACTTCTGCAAAGCAAACAGCAGCTCTACAGCGTTCTGTACTACTCCCTACTTTACGGCTAGAAAAAAACTATACATTTTTAAAAATAACTCCTGTTCTCTTTAAGCATTAGGGTTTTTTGACTTTTCTATAGTAATCCCACTTACTGAAATTGCCTACACGTGGCACCAGTTGTGGTGAGTTGTGCAACACAGACGTTTCCGTCAAGAAAAACATCCTCGTCACTCTGCTTGAGTTTCAAGTCAGCACTAGAAGTGAACTTTGCAGCTAAGGTTTGTATGAAGCATTGATCAAATGAAGAAAGGTTCCTCATGTTTCACTTATCCCACCACATACAATCTTTGATATTAAAGCATTAAAATAACAAATTTCTTCATAGTAATAACAAGCACTAAGAGTAATACTTCTAGCTGACTGCATAGCTGCCACCATTTGTTACAGCAGTTCTACTATGGAATAATTTATGTTGAAAACCACTCCAAAATCAAAGCAGTCGAAACTATCAGAGGAAATAGAACAAGAGAAAATAAATTTTTTACTGCAAAGCACTGCTCTGAAGAAGAGTTTCAGGCAATCAATTACAACTATGAAATGCATTAAGGTGATTTTTTTTAATAAAGTTTTGGTTTTGCGTGTAATTACAGAATTATCCTTGAGCCTAACGGCTTTGCTCTTGCGCAGTCTTCCATTTTGTATGGTTTCACATTCACATGAGACACAATGGAACTCTGTTATTCTGTAGTTTGGGTAGTGCAGAATTCCAATTCGATATAACTTTATTGCACTCTTTTCACCAAGTCAGAAAATAAACGTCCCATCTGAGACATTGGATCGAATTACGTGCATCACTTCAGCTACCTGAATTCAGAGCCACTGCTTCCGACTTGGCTTTTTCTGCTAATTGAATGACCCAGCAGCAATCTAACATCATATGACTACAAAGTACCAATGAATACAAAAAGATGGGAGTTAAAGAATCAACCTATCTCTATGTACAAAGATAAACAACTTGTATGCCAAGTTTAAAGAAGCTGTTACTCATTGTATCGACAAGCAAGAGAAATGAGCAAGCTTGCTGTCTTGTTAGTTTAGTGTAATTAATAATAATATAATAAATAATCTGTAAAAGACACAATATCACACTTGAAAAAGGCAAATAATAAAATAATAAATAAATAAAATAATAAAAAAACTGTTCTATTCTTACCAGTCCCATGGTTTGTGGGTTACCGCCAGAAGCAGAATCATCTTGATCAACAAAAGCCGCACAGACAAGGGACAAAACAATAGTATTGACATAAAAACAGTTAATAGTAAGACATATTAAAAGTAGTTTTATTGGCATATTATTACAAAAACAAAGACCACTGTGCATTACTTCTTTAAAATGACACACATTGTAATGAATATTTTTAAATCATTTGAATGCCTTGTTTACTCCAGTTTCCTTATGTCAATTTATGTAGAATAAGAGGAATCAAACAGAACTCGCCAGTATATTATTTCTAAGAATGTTGAGCATGTGCAAGCCCTTCTTAAGGCCGGATTCATCAATCAGTCTCTCCCAAAAAGCAAATGTACTTTTCACACTAGAATTATACTGTTCATCGCTAATAAAAATCAACCATTTCCCATCTTGTTCAAAACCTGATCTGTTATCCAGAAAAGGGAAGCACAACTATTCTTTTATCCATTGAAAAGCTGTTTTTTTAAGAAGATATTATCACACTTCATTAAATGCTAAAACTGCAGTAAATTGTGCTGAGTTCTGAAAAAGTTCTCTATACTGCAATAGTCAAAACTACTTTTGTGCTATGTTTACAACCATACTGTAAAGACTTGTTATAGAAAAGTGTCCAAGTATTGACCGATTAATGTAAAAAACCACCAATTAGTGGGAAAGAAGCATTGTTTAAGCCATCAAAGCAACGCATGAGGGCACAAAAGGGTGCTGCATGAATACTTGGTTTCTCTCTTTTACCCTCTTACGTTTTGTTTGTTGATACCTTAACATCTTCATTATTTGAATTACTGCATCTGAAACAATATCCAGTCACACAGCTAGCAAGAAATGATGTTTCCATCATATGTTCTGCACACTGCTGAATCCTAATGCAGCTGGAATGCAATACTGAGAACACACCAGGTTAAGTAACTTCAAATGAAAAAGCATTTAAACAGAAACCTACTTTCCAAAGCATACCCAAGAACTCAAAGTTGATGGCCTTCTTGCTATATTAAAAATTATACTCCCTTCCCTAGCATAAGTATTATGGTTTTCTTGCCATCATCTTCATATATTAAATTTTATACATGTCACATCATTCTCATATTAAAAAACATTTGTGTTTAAAAAAAAAAAACAAACACAAAAGAGTGTAAGTTAAAGGTATTCAGCATCCCGGTAGTTGCTAGTGCTAAACTGCAACACTTTAAACTCCATCTGAACTTCTCAGCTAGGGCAAAAAACTCAATAATGGAGAGAAATTTCTCTGTTCTAAAATTTTTGTTTAAACCTGCTATGAACCAAGTAGAAAACCAAAACAATAATGTATCAAATTTCAAAAATGACAGACCCAAAAATTTTTAGTGGTCTATCAACAGCTAGACCAAGGGAGTCAGGAGTCTCATTTAGATGTAGTGAAGCTAAACATTACAACAGTTTTGTAGTTAAAACTCATGGATACTCAAAAAAAAAAAAAAAAATTTATTCCATATTCCAGACATCTGCTTGCAGGAATAGGCATGTTTATGCAGCTGAAGTCGTATTTATATCAACAGAACTCAAGACTAATGATGTTCTCCCTTAGGTGGGAGATCTCAACAACCAATTTGACTAGCAAGAAGGATGCCGTGTCACAATAAACTGTTAGATGAAATTAGTTCTCTTGGCTTTTGTCAGGGTGTAATAACGAGAGCAGGAGACAGCAGAAAGCCCCAGGAGCGAATGCACGTTCAACATGCTAAGCACACTGCGTTTGCAGCTTTCAAAGAGAGATTGAGAGGCTGGACAGTGGTCATTTCACAGAGGAAAGTACTTGTCTAAGGATAAAAACCTCAAGTCTGGAGAGCACAAAGAACCACCCTGAAAGTTAATCTAACAATGACCCCATGCACGCTGGAAATACAAAGAAGCAAAACTGAAGTTGTTCTTCTCATTGGTTTAAGTCTTCAAATAAAATATTTTATATCATAGTTTTTATTTCTTGCATCTCTGCCTAGCAGATTTACGCCGTGTGTAGCTGGCCTTCTGTCCAGCATCAAAAGCCACAACACACAGGCTGGTTGTCCCTTCTCCTGGACTGACAGCCAGCCCATTCCCGATACGCTACTCCAGTCAAGCAGAGCCCAGCACTGCAGCGTAACATCATCAAACCCCCTCCTGTGCCCTTCCCTCCAATCCCCCCAGATAATAATCATCCAGAAGTCTGCAAAAGACTGCCTTACTTATAAGGACACAGAAAGCATTTTTAAAATTTGGAATATTTAAAACATCAAATTTCTCAGGTTATAGTTCCACTGAATAGTCCACATATTTCTCTCTTACATAAAGAGGAAAAGAAAAAGGAAAGAAAAAGCTTATCAGAGAGAAAACAGTATATAAAGCATGTAAGGTAAAGAACACTTACATATAGTGTGGGAAAACAGGTAAGCCCTTGACACAACAGCCTATAATACAACATTTTGCCCATGGTACAAAAATACATATTGCTTTAATTCATCTTTCTTTTTGCCTTAAATCAGACAATAAAACCACTCATCTATTTTCAGTGAGAGGAAGATGATGCACTTGTCTCTGAGGAACATAAACTGGAAATAGAGATACTCTACTGGCAACTAATTAATTCTCTTGCTCAGTACGCAGTGACGGACTACAAAGTTAAACGATATTGTAAAGCAGTAGGAGACAGAAAGAGAGAGGAAAAGCTGCTCAAGGATCCATTATAAGCTTCAGCGGAAACCTGCTTTTAAAATCAGCTGTTTGTCTACCAATGAATTTAAATTGTCAACTGCCTGTTTAGGTTGTCACCACGTAAGCCTGCGTTATCCACATAGCATTAGCATATGTCTAAAATGAGTGCTTGCTCTTAAAATTAATGAAAAAAGCAGATTTGCTTTCTAGATGGTGGAGGTTCCTCTCCAGATAACGTTAAATTAAAGCCTTCCCAGACTGGCCTATTGAGAAATATTCCAATAGCGGGAAACAAAACCAAACCCCACACAGATCTCAGCTGAAGCTAGTGAATTATTTTTCACCATTTCAGTCAATCTCACAAAGGGGAAGGCTGAAGACAACCCTATACATTCCTTTCAGACATTAAATGATATTTAAGAGCTTGTAATTAACACAGAAAGTGGTACAGATACACTTAATTGCAACTGCGATGTTGTGTTATCCATAAGCAATATAGCACACATTGCTTGACCACCAGCACACCTCTCCGAGATGGAACAGGAATCATCTTTAAAACCTACCAGGGTACCAAACAAAACACCCTGCAAGTAACCGTCACCCTTCACATCCTGGTATCAACTTTGTTAATCTTACTCGCATATGGGTCTGTTAACAGGTAACACAAACAAGCCTCAAAGCACAACCAGCAATAAGAGGAGGCATTCAGTTTTTCTAAAGCCATATGGAAAGGTGTAACTATTTTCCTTTCATACATGTCTGGGTTATTCTTTGCCAAACTTTCAACTCATCTCCAACACTAAAAAAAGTCTAAGGAGCAGTCTTTAAATCATCCTGGGTGTCTGTGGCAAGCTGGGGGCTGCAGGGCTGGCCCCTGTGAACAGATAGCAGGGGCCGTCCCATGTCAGGCACAGCCGATACCACAACGGACCCACCACAGGACACAGTGCAACCCCATCAGGCCAAACCTGCAGTGCCCTCTGTGAAAACGTATTTAGGAAAGGGCAAAACAAAGCACAGGAGTAAGGACAAAAGCATGAGAAGCCGCCCTCCAGACACCAAGGTCAGTGAAGGAGGAGGGGAAGGAGGTGCTCCAAGTGCCGGAGCAGAGATTCTGCTGCAGCTCCTGGAGGAGACCATGGTGGAGCAGACGGAAAGGTGCAAAAACGCAGGAGAAGCAGAGAGAAACCACTGTGTACTGACCGCGATCTCCCCCACTGCCCCCCGGCCTGACGCCACTCATTGCATCATCGAAGGGACTGAGCATAACCTGGGGTGGTACCAAGGAAGGGGAGCAGGCGCATCGGGAGTGAAGGAGTGAAGGTGGGCGTGGGGAAGGGGGCAGAATAGGTGTGGTTTTGAGGATTGTCTTTTTGTTTCCCGCTACTCAAAATCTGTAATTAAATGTTTATTTAAATTGATAATAACTAGGTTAATTTTCCCCAAGTTGAGTCTGTTTTGCCCACAGCAGCAATTGGTAAGCAACCTGCCTGGCTGTACCTCGGCCACCAAGCTTTATTCCTCCCGTTCCCCCCACTGTCTCGCCAAGGGACATGAGTCAGGGGGTGTGAGCAGGCAAGCAGCTGGGTGGGACTTCAGCTGCTCGCCAAGCTGAAGCCGTCACAGAAATAAAGTTACTTTCTCTTAAAAAAATTTAGTTAGGCCAGTCTGAGTTAGAGACAAACACTTCTCTGAGAAACTCGTATCTTGCACTCAAAACTGAATTCATTTGTACAGTCACAACTGTAACTTTTGGAAAGGTTGAAGCAACTCATGATATTTTTAAGTAACATCTAAAATAACTTGAGATACTGCTTTTTCATGACCATTCGTAAAAGGTATCTGAATGAACATTACATCTGGAATTAAGTGCAGCATGCAAGAAAGGGCATTTACTTTTCACTGCTGCTGCAATATGCAGCCAAAATATTTTACTCTGTTAATATGTTAATATTTTACTATATTAGGATGATCTCTATTAAGCGATACAAGCAATGTTTTCATTCTAGAACCTCAAACCAGTTATGATATCTTTCACGTGATTTCTAAAACAAAGCCTGTTTACAAATACAGATTTCTGAAACTCTGAAACAGTCAACCCAAGACTATGGAAATGAAAGAAATTTTATCCATTAAAAGGAGATCAAGGCGCAGACACACTGGCTGCCTTTTAACCAATTCAGTTTTAAAGCCATCTGCTTCCTCAGTGAGAACTGAAGACGTGCCACAAGGAACTTACCTGCTAATGTTTTTACCACAAACCAGCTGAAAAGTTTTACCGCTCTACAGTTTTCTTTGAGAAACAGTAACCAAACTACTTTTCTCTTGCATTTTTCTGAAGTATGAAGCACTAGTTAAATTACTTTCAGGGAACCAAAGAGAAATAGTCACAGCAAATTAAAAAAGAGAAAAAAGAAGGCATTCAATTTTTTTGTGCTTTACTTTATGACAGAATTTCAGCATTCCAGTGTTTTACTGTTTTGTACTGCAGTGCTGATGTTGAACTTGAAAGCAATAAAACGAGAGCTGGTGTTTTTTAATTCTTATCAAATGCAAAACAAATAAACAAAAATCACTGAAATTAAGTCAGACCATTCATTCCTTACCTTCTGTTTCTCTCCTTGTTCTCATTCTGTCAACTTTCTTCTGCTGCTCCCTCAACAGTGCCTGCTGTTGAATCTCTAGAGTCTGGTCATCTTCTGGAGGATCAGGATACATACGCCTCAAGCCCATACGTGTTTCAGAATCTAGAGCAAAGATATTAATTTTAAAATTTTCTCTAAGCCAACATTTCTGAAAAACATTCTTAAATAACTAGCTACAGATACAAAGTCATAAAAAAACATTAAAAAGAATGGTGACAATGGCCAAGAGGATGAGCCACTTTAGCAATGATTTTACAACTTTACTATATTAAAAATGTATTTTCTGGTAAAGGAGAAACAGAAAGTTACACAGAATTATAATTTGTTGGTGGGTAAAACAATCAAATTCACTCTAATTTCAGTAACGTCATAATAACAAACGCATAAGAAGTTTAAGCAGCAAGGACTGGAAGTGAGATCAGTGCTCTGACTGATAACTCAGTATTACAATGCCATGAATTGTGGGCACTTGTAGAAAACAACCACACATACACAATGCTGTCCACAGAGTATGTTGTGTATGGGCAGTAGCTGTGAAGAGGCTGATCTTTATTTCTGCCTTTAAATCCTGGGTGGTGTCAAAGATGGAGAAAAGAACAGATGTTTCACTACCTTTCTTCACCAATAATAAGATCAACCTGCCTTTGTATTTAAGTTCATTAAATTCCCAGATATTCTGTATATTGACAGGATCTTGTGTCTCCTTTGACGAAGGTCGCCTTACTGGAGCCTGCAGGCGAAGCCTGGCCATCTCAAATATGTCCTTTGGATTCTTCTCTCTCCTCCCGCTTGAGAAGTTTGTGAAACAAGCAGAATATAATTTAACACATGAATGAGTTGCATGCAAATATAATATTGGTAAAGCTCACATCTTCTATCCTTAAATAAATCTATCAAAACAGGAAAATAAATTTGCAAGTAATGACACCGCAAATTGTGTTATAAAAGCGATCACATACTTAGAATAAAAAAAAAAAACCCTAAAACTACATAGAGTCGAACTAAGACTGATGATATGATGAGTCTTTTCTAACTAACTGGTACAATTAACTAACACATTTTGGAAGTAAGCCAATTTTTCTAAATAAAAACAGTACGATTTTCAATAAGAAAGTACCTACTTCCACAGCACTATGCTATTCATAAGCATATTTATCAGCAGTAGTACTGCAGCTTAGAGACACAAATTATGCCCTAGAAAAGAAAGGTAATGAGATAAAATTCTGCCTTAGGCATCTGCTTTGGACCACTCTCCAACACAGAGTACTGCACCGTCCAATCTTACCAGTACAGCCATTCTTACACTACACTTTTACAACAATCTTGGAAAAAACATTTCACTCATGTATGTTAGCCAACTAATACTAGCTTCTAACACACAATAGCTTTGAGCTCCTGTGCAAAATCTAACTTTTAAAACCAAAGATGAAATTCTTACCATGTCATTGGTACTTCATCATCATTGGCCACATTTAGCAACTGTTCCTGCAGTCGCCTCTCTTCGCTACGAAGTTGTTTTCTCATCTCTGATAATTCATTTATCACACTCTTTCTTTCCTCTGGAATTTAACACAAATAATTTAAAAACCAAGAACGTCAAAGATACTTTTCTGCCTACCTCATAAATGTAAGGTGAAAAAAAAATATAACGAACTGCTAATTAAAACAAGGATTATACAAACACAAGGATCACAGCATTTCATAGACTAGAAATTAGGTCAGAGCTTGTATTTTGAGACAGCACAAGGACCAGATTCCCTGAACAGCAGAAAGCATCCAAACTTCAATGGAAACATTTTGCTGTATTTAAAAAAAGAAAAGCTGTGAAATACCTGCAAGTGGACCCCGCCAGTAAATAGCCTTATTTTGAAATTAGCAAATCTGCACAGTCCTGAGAGTCCCAGAGGCAGATGACAGGAACTGAGGTGGTATCAGCAAGCACACAACCTCATTTCTGCTTCCTGACTCAAAAGTGGTGTTATAGAAACAAACAGCCAATATGTAAGAAGAGTCGCTGGTTTGTGTTCTGGTATACTACTCCTATACATGTGCTCATATAACTAACATGCAGGATATCTGCTCGAACTTCAACACTTATTTTTAGTATGTGCTTATGTTGACTTTTCGAACTACTTCGTCTCAGCTGTTTTTTTGTGGTCAGAAGAGTATTCCTCCACAAACAGTTTCATAAATTCCTATTTTCCAAATAACATGCTTAACAATTTGGTATTTTACTGACTTTTAGCCTGAGTCCAGAACGTAGCAGGCAAACAAGTTTTACTAGCTTAAATCCTCAAACACAAGATTTAATTCATATGTCTTTATTTCTCTCATGACAGATGGTCTGAGCCAATTGATTTCCAAGTGCTGCATTAAGAACCACTCTGCCTCCCATTTAGCAGAAGAGCAGTAAATCCCCAGAACAGACCCAGGTACTGACTGCTTGGGGTCAAGATTTGTAGGACGTCATTTACTGTTACATTCCACATGTTGTTTCTTTTATAGTTGTAAAAAAGAATCAGAAGAGAAATTACTGCTTTCCACCCACACACTGCCAAGATAACTAACACATACAGAGCAAAGAAGATCCTCCCAGCATGTCTGAATTTTAAAAACACCAGTGAAAGCCAAGAGGAACGAGCAGAGGATTAGGAAGATTAACAGTCACCACTGTCCTGACTGAAAGATTCAACACTTCCCGTGCAGACTATTCCATTATCAGAGTTGTTACAAAAAAAAAATTTCCTGATGAAGACATAATAAATGCATTTTTATTTTGTATTAATACTTCAGGCTTACCATACTAATACACTGGCATTACTAAGACACAGAGAACACCCATACAGAAATGCAAACTTTGTAAGACCATTCATTTGCAGGCAAGAAAGAGAACTGTAACTGAGAACAATTTCGTTGTAATGGAAAGTGAGCTTGCAACAAAGACAGTACCTACCAAATGCACGCAACTGATTTCTTCTAGCAGGGACAGGTGGAGAAGGAACCCTTGGTTGTGGAGGATTCTAGTGATCATAACGAATATGAAATGTTAATATGTCAAAGGAAGAAAGTACAGCAGACACAAGTACATTTTCTTTCCTTATTTTATGTCTAATTTATGTTAACTACCACTACTACTGGAAGACAGAATAGTAAACCTTACAAGCTGTTAAAGTCTAAGTTTTTTTTCAAATCTGATCTTTAAATGTATAAACCAAATTACTATGATAATACCTATAACATACTATTCAGAGATCTGGACAAAGCTACACCAAGTACTGCGAAGACACAGAAATAAACTGACCTTCCTCCAGAGCATTCTTAACATTTAGGGAAAGCAACAGTTTCAAATAATGTTTAAAGTCTTACTTAAAACATTTTCTGAAACTGCACTACATTCTGCCAAATCATCATTGTAATGGCAAATTAATTTTTTAAAATTTTAGCTCAGTTCATACAGACAGTTGGTAAAAAAAAAAACCACTTCCAATAAAAAGTCAGAAGCGTAGCCTGAGATTCAAATATCATGGACAATTATTTAATTTACTTTTCACAGAAGAAATTTATTTTTTATAAAAACAGCTGTCCCAGGAAGATTAAATCAAGTGAAAGAAATGGGTGGTCTCGGGACCACTACTGTGACTTGTTCATGATGCAAAGAAGAAAAAGTCAAGTGTATTAGGAGTCATAATCTTATTGTACCTTCGAAAACAAAGACAAAACAATAATGTCTGTAGCTAGGAATCAACATTAAACTTCATGCCTGAGCTAAGTTTTCCTCTGAGTGAACACAATGAGTTGCTAGATTAGATGTAAACTTTCTTATCCTAAATCTTGAGATCGTTAGACCCTTAGGGTAAGTTGGACAGAGTATCTACACTCAAAAATGAGGTGCTCATCTCTGCAGAAAATGTGCATGCAGAAAAAAAAAATAAAATAATACATCCTGAAGAAATTTCTTCAATACTTTGAATAAAACTGAACATTAAGTTCCACAGCTACACGACTGGCTAATATAAAGATTGTCTCCAGTTATTTGTGGTATTCCAGTAATAACTGGCAAACATTAAAAATCTGGTAGGATTTCATTCAAGGGCACTGTCTTAAATAATTCGGCATGTGTTAACTATAAAAATCATACTTGGGCATAGCAAGATATATGGCTCTCGGCAGAGGGAATCCTTTCTTCTTTTCTTATTGATTTGTTCTGAAGAGCAGGAACGATGGGAGAAGGCTGCCTTGAAAACTGCAAGGAGGAATGCAAGACTGAAACCACATTCCTGTAAATTCTAACTGAAGTATTATTTTGGACAGGAAGTTTTGTTAATATTTTTCATTTGACAGAAAAATGCTTTTGCTTATCTTCATTGAATTATTTTTGTATCTAATTTGCTGTCAAACTCTTAACCACATAAAATTATTGCAAAAAATACTTCATGTGATTTTATATTCTCCCTACACTAATTTTAATACTTTTTTTCTATGATCTAGTTTTTTAAATTTATGGTTAAGTTACATATATTCTAGACAATTCCATTGTATCTCTCCATTTCAGAGAAATGACATGCAGAAATTTCTAGAAGAGGAACAGTTCTATAATTTACTTCTATTTTGTCCATCAGAATTCTATGTGATGACATCATTTAACATCTTTAACATCATTTAACATCTTACATAATCCAGCCCAAAGGAAAATGATTAAATTACAAAGACCATCACTGTTAAAGATAAACAGTTCTCCAGTCCTCTAAATTGTGTAACTTTATTTTTATTTGTATTTAGACCTTAGCAAAAGCGGGCCATGGTACTTCACAGCAGATATTTAAAAAGAAAATCAAAAATAAAAAATAAAAAAATCAACTAAAGAGTGCAGCTTGCTCTTATCTTGGCTTTACTATTTTTTTAACACGAATTTGATCAGCAAGACAACTTTCCACCACAGTATGTCCAATTTTTCAATCGGCTGTTCTCTGTGTGTGTGCTAAGTGCACCATAGCTTGATAAGCTAAGAGGGCAAAAACACTGAAGGTATAGGTCTAAGAAACCAAGCCACTTCTTTAAAATACAGCTATTGTTAAAAGCTACGAAGAAGTATTTGTATCTTAGGAAGTCACTGAGGCATACCATCTTCTTTTCCTCCTCCATCTTTTCTTTCTCAAAATATTGTCTAAGTTGTTCATCTTGCTTTTCTTTTTCTTTTCTTCTTTTTTCTGCCTCTTTTTTCCTCTCTTCATCTAATCGAATTATTTCTTTATTTTTCAATCTTTGCTGTAACATAAACATTATTAGTACATAAAACAGACTCAATGTTATTGAAGTTTTGCTTTGCTTTGAGAAGTTAAAATTACACATCAAAGTGATTAGTATGAAATGAAAAGCATATTTCATTAGGCTGACTTCAAACATTCAAATTAAAAACTACACCATGCAAATATTAAATATCTGCAGTCCTGGCTCTGATAACATCATTTAACAGAATTCCTAATGACTTCAATAAACACCAGTTTGTGTCCTCATATCTGCTGCCAGTTAAGGATAAACTGTAGGAGTCATTTCCTAAAATACACATTCAAATAAAACGTACTGCAAACATGCACCACCCTATCACAAGCTCACAGAGAAAAATATCATCCAGTCTCAATATTAGTCTTGTGTCTGTGAAAAGCAATAATACCAGTTAGCTTCCTACTCTATACTAGAACAACTCTATTACCCAGAAGATAAGAGTCATCCAACTTACTCATACTAGAACAGAGAATCTAGAATATAAGACGTGTTTTGTATTAGAAATCTTGAAGTCCTACATCCTGAACTGATCTTTCATAATCCTGCAGGGTACTGAAAGATTCTTCTGTCTCTGATTGCCTTGTGTCCTTTTCCTACAATTATTTATGAGATTCTGAATTATGCAAATTCATTCAATTTTCCAAACCTGATAAATAAAGCTTTTGGGTTTGAATTAAATCACAAGTTTACCTTCATGAAAAGCATTCATTAGATTTGCTTGGCATTCTTCCAAAACAAACAGTATTATTATCTCAAAGATATATCCCTGCCCTATTCAAAAACAGGCTTTACAAAATCTTCCTGCATAGCTACATTCAGAATACAAATATTTCCATGAGAGCTAGATTTAACAAGCTAAGGAAAAAAAAAAAAAGAGCTGTTTTTTTTAACTCACCAATTTGAGAAAGCTTTTTATTGGCTTCACAATTTCCTTTAGAAAGGAAATTTACCATTGTCACTTATAAAGTTACATAATTTTTCTTCAAAGCATTAACAGTACTTCAGGCTGGCAGTATACCATAAACAGTGAGAAGCATGTTAATATTGACAATTTTTTACCACTTCTCTGGCTAATGTAGACCCATTTAAAAAACAAAGACTAACTCGCAGAACACTTCTCAGTTTACCTTCTTCATCTAGAGGACAAATGTTACAAAGAGTTAGTTTAGGACGAAAAAAGTCAAGGTATCGGAAATACTACACCTGCTCTTCTTTCCTTCTTTTCTCCTCTTGTTCATCTTCATATGCTTTTTTAATTCTCATCCTCTGTTCAGCTAGTCGTTTTTCTTCTTCTTCTTCTTCCATTCTAAGTTTTTCTCGCTCTGCTTCTTCCCTACGTCTCTTTTCTTCAATCTAGAAAGTAAAGTAAAGAAGTATTCCACTGTCAATAACCAGCAATAATCTGATGAACAACATTTACCATCGTGATCTTCTATGGGCTTTTGCAGTACCTATTTGTGCAATCAAAGACTGCATGGAAAAACTGAAAGAATTCTAGGGCCAGACTCACATTTCAGCCTCAGAATTCCTTTAAAATGACCTGATATTTTACTATTTACTTTTGGCCACTCTTTACTGAGCCACCCTACAGCAAGAAGGCCAATTATAAATGCTACTAATAAAACCTAAGCATTTCCTAAAGCTTACTCGACTCCGGATGTGCCGGACTAACACTTTTCAACACTGATTAAATAGTGGAAGATGTGAAAATGAAAGAAAAGAGATCGCAATTATCTTTTTCCTTTCCACAATTATAATATCTTTAGACGCAGCGCTGACTTAGTGAAAGGTCTGCCCATTCTTCATTCTTTTTGGCAGCACTACACATGGAAAAAGCCTTGATCTTTTCTAAGAGATCCACATTAAACTACCTTATGACATTCATAATCTTTTAAATTATCTAAGACTTCCTTCATATTTAATTAAATTGACATTTAATTCTTGTGACATAAAGTTATATGCAAATCATTATGGACAGAAGACATAAACCAGTAGAATAGCAATCATATTTTATATACTTATCAATAAATAACTACATTATTATTGTCTCACTGATCACCATTTCATTCTGATGAACGTGCATTTGTATCATGTAGCCTTCCAAGGGCAAACGTCTTTGCTTCTTTACATATGTGTATGCAAACTTGTACAGTATGCACTATTTGAGAGATCAATACTGTATGAACTGTATAATACTGTATAATAATATACAATACCGTATATTACTGTACCTAGGAAAAAGAATCTCGATTAATGAAGCCAACTATTAATAGCATTGCTCTTATAGGCATTTCTTGTGTAAGACAAAAATCTGAGACTCAATAGCATATAGCTTTTAGTACACCTCTTGTGTACAGAATTGGCTATAATTAGATAAGAGTCTCAGTCAGTAGTATCTGATTATTTACTTTGACTGTAATCCCTCTTTTTCTCAAATTTGTTTAACAAGATGGTAACTGGTGTGTGGATTCACCTGTAGACGAAGAAAGTTCTTGTATGACTCTTGTCGCTTAAGGTGCTGTGAAGATGGTGGTTCACCGAACACATCGCATCGAGCAAAAGGAGAGGTCTGTGCAAACGTAAAACCTAAGGGGGAGGACGGGGGGTGGGGGGGGGGGAAGTTACAGATAAAAAGCAAAGTAAATTTGAGACAGAAAGCCAGAGTGAAGAAGAGGGAATCTGAGACACTTGTTTCAAAATGTAGTTTATGACAACCATAATTCAAGGCTACAGCTGGAAACAACAGCTGTGATCAAAAGTTCTTACATTGTCTACCTAGAATACTGTCAGGTTTTAACTGCTCAATTAACTATTTCCAAGCCAGCTGTCTTTTTACAAAATAACACCCATACAAGTCATATATTCTACTGTCCAATCTACAGTTTAAAATCCAAGAATGTTACCTGTAAGTTATGAGATGTAAATCTCTGCTATTCTAGTAACTTTACTGCTTGCAATTACTCTGACTTAGCACACGTAGTTCTATTCCTTGGGTTTATTCAATTTTTAAAACAAAAACATCCTAACAGAACAAATGTTTAGATAAAATAGCAATGTATGCTACAAAAAAAGAAAGGCCAAAACTGGCAAATAAAATTCTAAGCACTCAGAAAATTGAATTCTGCCAGTATAAGGTGCCTTCCATACTGGCAAGCTTGAAGTGTCAGGTCTCTTTCAGCCCTGAGTTATGAAAACATCATAACCATACAGTCCCAAAAGCTCTAGACAGGAGGATTAAAGACACAATACACAACAGCTTTTGCAGAACAGGATCCCTACTGGAAGCTGAGAAGAGAGAAAGAAAGTAAAGTAGAGAAAGTGGTGTTCACTTTTCACTTGACACAGCATGTTCTTCATTCATATCATGTCTCCTCCAAAGGATAGAGCAAGGAAGTATAAGAGCTATAGCTCCACTGAGCTGAGATGAACACAGCTGTAGCTGGTCTCATGTTCCCTCTTTACCTTTCCCTATGTGGTGACATACCACCCAAGTCAGATGAAAGCAGAAATACCACAGACACTTATTCCCACAGGAATAAACATGCTTATTGCTACAGCCTAGCCTCAGGAGCACGTGCTTGCGTAACCAAGTAGCACACTTTGAGGTCAGTATTATTTTCCTCACATAGAATCACTGAATACTTCCAAAACATAAACTAAATTGACATGTGTCTCTTTCAGGATGGATTTACTTCACTCAGGATATATGCTACGCAGAAAGTCAGAATAAAGTTTATGTACCATTTAAAAGGCACAGACACAAGACAGACACATTGCTGTGGAGCATATCGAGGAATTAATTTACTGTGTACCAGTTACCATCCTGCAAGTTCCTCTTTAAGGGGATGAGGGAAACAGAAAAAACAACCAAAACCTACACAAAGCCACTTTCCTGCTCAAGTATTCAATTGGAAGGTGCAAGACTATGTATTTCACATCCCTGATCTGCACTGTCTCCTGATCCCAAAACACTGATCTAACCAGGAGGGTCTTTGCTATTCTGCGTTATTGCTTTATCGGCCTTGCCTGTTTCACTGCTTACTAAACAGTTAAATACAGTGTATCAGGTAGAAAGAGCAAAAGGGGGAACCCAGGGAACAAAAAAAATTTGATTCTACAGCCAGTGAACTGCAATGTTGCAAAGCAGATCCACACCCCAAACACCATGTAATTCTTTATGTATAAAGTGCAACAGTTCAGACAGGAGAATGAAAACCAGCATCTAAGTTGACTTGAGGAGATCACCACCGATCCTGACCCTGACCCTCGCCCATCCCAGACTGGAGACAGGTCTGGAGTACCACAGCGCTCTCATTTAGATGACTTCACAAAACATAAGAAAAGAAAGAAAGATGTATCAGTTTTTAAAGAGGGAAATAAAATAAAAATCCCTAAAACTTGGAGGCAGTGCACAGGGCTGCATATATACCTAATTTACGTGTAACTTTGTAGAACTTGTAAACCTAGTTACTGCACCAATTTCTTCTTAACTTACAACATCATTGATCTGCAGACCCTCCTCCTCTTTTTATTCCATTTTCTCTGCTACTATGCTGTTGTATTTTAATGTCATTCAAAAGTAAAACAAGTATGTGTGAAGATTTTATTAGATAACATTGAACCTGGAAAACTAATGTACTGATTCTGACTGTTTAGTGCTAAATCAATTCTTATTTATCATTACCGACAAGACAGATAAGAAAATATGTTTTCAGTGCACACAGGGACAGCAAAGAAGCAGCTTGGGAAAGAAGCATGATACTGACTTCGCAGGTAGAGAGCACTAACAGTGTCATAGGACTACAAGAAAGGAGTAAAGAAACTAGAGAATTCTGATCACTAAAATCTCTAAGTTATTGGAGCTGTAATACAGTATTCTTAAAAACCTGCTATTTTATTTGTAGATGCTTCTGTATTCTCAGGTCTCAGGGAGGCCAAACTTTGGTCAACAGATACAACAGCCCTTTTATCTTCATATAGTCTTGCCTCTGGATTATGCAAGGCATCTTCATTTTGCTTGTGCATCATATTCAAGTCCGCTAAAGGAAAGGGGAAATAACTGTTTATAATGTTTTATTCTCACAAAAGACACGTTCACCATAGATTCTCAAAAATACAGGGATTTCTGAGCAGACTCCACTTTTCCTGGACATACCAACTATGGGAACAAAATACTTAAGCAAAGACAAGAATTCAGAAACTATAGGTAAAATACTAGTCATCAGGAATTCACTGATTAAAAGATATATTTTGTTGGTTTTATTTTGCCAGGAATGATTTTTCACAGCAAAGCTCCCCTCTCCCCCACCCAAAAATGCTATGAAATGGAAAGTTAAAGTGCTCAAAGACAAAAAAAAAAGAATGACAAGTCTGTGTTGACAAGTATGTATTTAGAAACCACCTCCTTCTATTTTCTTAAAGTTGCAAAATATTTTTGGAGTTTATAAAGTATTGGTATTTTAAGTACTGTCTATTTGATTACTATTAAGGGCGATAATAACAATGAACCATTAAAGTGTATTTTGGTCTTCATGTCTTCAGTAATAATTCAGGCACAGATTCCTGTATGTAAATAAAGCAATGTCATCCAACATTTTTCCCAGAGTTTATGTGGTGCCTCTCAGTTACCACAACAGTCCTGATCAAAGATGTTAATTTCAGCTCGTTTTGAAGCGTTCACCATACTACATCTAGAAGGCCTGTTTCAAAACAAAAAAAAGTACTACACTGTTTTCAGATTCTTTTTAAATAATCATCATATTCCAGTAACAAGAAAATCAATTTGCTTCACAGCAGAAATGAAGTTTTAAAATTGTAGGACTGACTCACTTTAAAAGTTACCACTTCCATTCATTTTGGACTATAACTATGACTGCTTCCACAAGAGGAACCTGACTGACACCCCTGGATGTGTATGAGAGATGCTTGTCTCAAAGACCCCACTTCACTTCCTCTGTCTAGTCCATTAGGTATTTTCTTATTTGCTAGATTAACTGGAAGCATTCAAATTCCTGGGGGTGGGAGAAAGAGCAAAAGTTTCAAGTCCATTTGACTTAGCTGAAATGACACAGTCACCATTAAGGGGATTTTCAAACCTGTTCTGCAGACTATGTGGGAAAGTGTTCAACAAAAGAGCACCTGTGGCACTTAAGTGAATTTATTGTTAATACTTATCAAAATATACAAATCTAACTGTGCCTACTGAGTACTATTTTTGTTTTAGATAAAATATTGCTGTAGGGTTCAGTAGGAACCAGAATCAGGAATTTTGAGTGTATTGGGTTTGGTATGGCAAGATTTTGGTAGCAGGGGGGCTACAGGGGTAGCTTTTGTCAGAAGCTGCGAGAAGCTTCCCCCATGTCTGATAAAACCAGTGCCAGCTGGCTCCAAGATGGACCCACCGCTGGCCAAGGCCAAGCTCATCAGTGATGGTGGTAACACTTCTGTGGTAATATAGTTAAGAAGGGGGAAGAAAAAAAATGAAAAAAAAAAAAAATCTGCATAAGGCCATTTTCCAGCAGGAGAGAGGAGTAAGAACCCCAGACACCAAGGTCAGAGAAGAAGGAGGGCGGGGAGGAAGTGCCCAAAATGTCGGAGCAGAGAGTCATCCCTTGCAACTCGTGATGAAGACCATGGTGAGGCAGGCTGTTCCCCTGCAGCCCATGGAGGTCAACGGTGGAGTAGAGATCCACCTGTAGCCCATGGAAGGGACCCCACGCCAGAGCAGGTGGATGCCTGAAGGAGGCTGTGATCCCGTGGAGAGCCCTGTGCTGGAGCAGGCTCCTGCCAGGACCTGTGGACCCGTGGAGACAGGAGTCCACGCCAGAGCAGGTTTGCTGGCAGGGCTTGTGACCCTGTGGGGCACCCACGTTGGAGCAGTCCATCCCCTGTCCAGCTGAGGAGGGGGAGTGATAGAGCAGCTCGGTGGGCACTTGGCCTCCAGCCAGGCTAAGCCATGCCACATCCCCAGGCCTGTAACAGGCCTCCACACTGCTCCCACTCTCCTGTCTGCCCTCCAGGCCGCGGGTGAGTGAAGGCTGCTGGATTTCTGATGGAGTCAGGCTAATGCCTGATGAGTGTGAGGAGTCCTCCCCCTGAGGAAGAAGGAGCGGCAGAGACAACATGTACTGAACTGACCATAACCCCCACCCCCATTTCCCCATTGCCCTGCGCTGCTCGGGGGGAGGAGGGAGAGAAACTGGGAATGAAGTTAAGCCTGGGAAGGGGGGGGGGGGGGGGGGGAATGTTTTTTAAGCTTTGGTTTTATTTCTCATTATCTGATTTGACTGGTAATAACTTAAATTAATTGCCAAAGTTGAGTCTGGTTTGCCCATGACAGTAATTGGTGAGTGATCTCTCCCCTGCCCTTATCTTGATCCTCAAGCCTTTCCTTTTATTTTTATCCCCTGTGCAGCTGAGGAGGGGGAGTAATTGAGCGGCTCTGGTGGGCACCAGGGTCAACCCACCACACTGAATTTTAATCTATCTATAATCTATCTATCTCTGATTTACTGGAGGTGTGGCTGAACAACTTGCCTGAATCATAGCTATCTCCCAGCTCACTACAGTCCTGTCTTGCATAAAACAGCATTTTGGGAAAAAAACAAATCTTAAAAAATATTACTGCTGCCTGACTGCTATTTATACAGCCATTTACCAGCAGTGTTACTTGGGGGAATTTAAATATTCCACTTAGCTTTATGTATTTATTCAAACATGCTTCAATTTTCCATGTCAGACATAGAGCTTTCTAAGCCTACAAGGGATTAAAAAAAATAAAACCAGCAAAAAACCCTGCTCCTGGAAAATGTGTAAGTAAAACTTCAGCATATTTGTACCGCAGCTGGTTCTAACAGCTTGTTTTCTTCCTTCTCCCTTTACTATTGCATTTTGAATTCATTTATAGTTGACATATCCTGTGTTTCCCATTTTGTTCAACTTGTACTCTTTGAATGATTCTGCTGAAATCAAAGTAATTACTCACATATTCCTAGAGTGCATCTGCTTGAAACACCTACTTCTATTTGCCAATAAAGGGCTACCCATGTAGGTATAATACATCTGAATAACAAGGAATAACATATCTGAATAGAGCCTTTACAAGAGCAAGAAAACATCGATCTTAAAAACACAATCCATAATTTTGGTAAACATACTTATCAGATTTCCTTTTGCGTCTCTGAGAGGAGCACCACCACCATCTTTTCCCCAGGGGTTATAATTCCTCATTTCTGCTTGTAACTTGGCTTCATAGCGTTTCTTCTCCTCTCTCTCCTGTCTGCGTTGTTCCTCTCTCTCTCTTATCTAAAACCAAACAAATCAAAGTCATCTGCATGAAAATACCACATTAAGTATAATTTTAACAGAAAGATAACAGAGCAAGCTGAACGCTAGCATTCCCCCATCTACATCAAGCATACTGAAAACATATCACTGATTATACTGCAGACAGTGCCTTGAATACTGCTGTCAAAACGTGCATGTACAGTTGTGCATCACAGCAGAGAAACATACAGATACACATTATAAGACCTCGAAGTTCCAGGAACATTCACATCAGACACTTCCAGTAGATCTAAAGTCCCATATCCGTGGATCCCGTCATGCAGAAACTTATACTGTCTGAAAATCAAACAGGCAAAATTCTACAGTATTACAGCACTTGCTTCTCTCAACCTGGTATACTTTGTTTAACCAAAACTGAGACTAGAGATGACATGACATAAAGAAAGGCTCTTTACAATAAATGCCCTAGTAGAACGCTACACAATTCTATAACCACTCAAGAAAAAGTTTTCTGCAGTAGTATGTGATGATATATGTCATCAACACAGAACTGCTCACATGGTTTGTTCTTCCTTCTCTTCAAAATCAGGTTAGATTTATATACCTAAGTCTCCTAATAATTTAATGAAGCAGTTATAAAGAGAACAGCTGTTAAAAAAAAGTCCAACTTCTCAAAGCTTTTCAAACATTAGCTGCTATTTATGTAGTTGAAATATATTAATGTATTTCTCATAAATTTATTTCTTCTGTGCATTGGAGAAAAGTTCCCTTTATCGAGTAGTCAGATAACTTCATAGGAGATATGAGTCAACACAAAGACCCACCTAGCCCCTTCAACTGTTTACAAAAATGGTCAGTCAGGTTTGTCTATAGGAAAAAAAAAAGCAGAACATATTCTGTTCACTTTCAACCATAAGCCGCAGAACAACTCTGAAAGACTGTATCGCGCCACATTTGTTAGACCTTTATGTCAAATTGTGCACTCTCTCATATGGCAAGAAAAAATTTACTTCTTAAAACATTAATGGCATTAAGAAAATGCCTTCAGAGAAGCGTAATTTCCTAAATGTTTTTTTTATTCTTAATTTGACCTTGATTTATCCCTGTGCATGATCATAATTAGAACTAGCATATTTTCAGTGCAATTATTTACCTCCACTGAAGAAATACATAGAGGAGAATAAGATAAGAAAAGGTTAATGCTACTGAACTGGGTTCTGGCAAAATCTCTTCTAAAATAACATGTCTTATTATGGTCAAATACATCTTATAAACTCCCACAAGATGCAGCAGCGAGAGGCAACTAAAATAACTAGGGGACTAAGACGTCTACTGGAAGACAAGAGACTGAAGAAATTTGTCTAGTCTATCCAAAAGATAGCTGAAAAGAGGTAAGACACCACCTACAAACACACTGGAACATCAGGGAAGCTTCTGAATTAGTATCCAAATGATCATGAAGAATTTATTGAAATTGGAGCGCTCCCAATAATTACAACAGTAATGTTCAAAAGCAATCTTACAACAGGAGTATCAGAGCAATACAACTCATTGCTTTTAAGATGCAGTTTCTTATGTTTATGAAAATAATTATATAAAACTCCTTGCTTGGAACCAATCTGTTTGCTGTCAGTCTTAACATTCGCTCTGTCTCTGACAAAAAAAAACCTGAAGACCTTACTGTCCACCTGAAGAGCTAAAATCAGACGAAGCTGGGTTAGAGGAATGGGAGGAAGGAAGTGATGAAGGGAGGGAGAGTTAAGAAAGCTTTTGACTTGCAAACTAAATAAATATGTTTGAAAGAGTACTACAGTTAGAATCACTATATGTTAAAAAGTAAAAGAGGAAAGCATCAGAAGCTTTATCACTCAGTACCTGCTGTTGTAATTCTTGTTGGTAAGATAATGTTGCCTCTTTGGAAGGCTTTATTTTTTCTTCAGAAAATACTCCTATGCTTCTTTGTCTGTCTCCTGTATTCTTCCGTCCAGTGTTACTTCTGAATCAGAAAACCACACATATTAAAGAAAAACATCATAGGTTGCAGAAGGTGGAAAATAAAAATAAATAAATAAATAAAAAGTCCTGCATGAAATTTTTAAGAGCTGTTGTTTTCTACAGCCTGGCAGTTTATAATCTCATTTTCATAAATCCATATACAAATAGGTGTTCACTGAATTATGGTTTATATAGAAATTCTTCATTAGAAGTATGAAGAGTTGTCTTTAACACATTTTCTTTCAAAGGCATATCCGTTGTCAGCAAAATATTCGTAGCATGAAAAGCATATCAATACAGATCAATATGAACAAATAATATGAATACAGATAATACTTACACAGATTGCTCTACTGGGGCTTGGCCTAAAGGAGGATCCAGATTAGGTGTGGGTTGCATTCCCATCATACCTGTACCATCTATACAGTAAAAAAAACCAAAAAACAAAAAACACTATTTTAAATTTTGAATGCTCAAGTATAAACATTCACCATTACTTAGAAAAGCAGAGCTCACTGCTCAAACTCTATGACTACAGAATTACAAACAGGACTCTCGACTTCTGTAACAAACTTAGCTAATCCTTCATGCCCTCTAGAGCTAGAAATACAATGCTAAGGTACAAATCTATTTCTCAGATTCAACTAAATCCCTTTAAAATTTACAAATGTCTTCATCCACATATTCCACAATGAACTAACAAAAAGAAATTCTAACTCTATTAATGTAACGCTTTTCCTCGTGCATTCCAAATGTGTCCTCTATTGTGAGGAGAGCCCCATTGCCTGCTGCAGAAATGCACTACGTTTGGCATCTGTACTCTTCTTGAAACAGGACCTGCAGCACTCTGCCACAGCAGGGCTTGAATTACCGTGCATATTACTGCTCATGTTCAAGACACTAAGTGATGCATCTCAAACAATTTCATGCCTGCAAATTTTAAGCCCTAGCAATATTCCAGTTTGTGACAACAAGCTTTAAGACAACCTAACTCTTGTAATGTGAATTTTAACTATTAGTTTCTTCAATATTCTACACTGTAAGCCATTTTACCCTAGAGGTTATATAGATACAAGGGTAAAAAACCCAACAAAATAAAACATACGCACCAAAAAAACCCCACATCTAACAACTCCCCCAAAAAAACCCAAACTTCTGTGACCTAAAATTGTGGTCTGAAAATAAGATTACGAAGAAAAGGTAAAAAAGGTGCCTGGAACTTAGACCCTCCCCCCCAACCTATTACATTTCAAGATAGGAAGAAAGTTAACACCGGAGGGAAAAAAAAAAAAAAACAAAGTCTAAAAACTTTTGATCTTAAATCTCTAGTATTCCTGAAATTCCCCAGTGGATACAAATTGCATTCAAATCACCCAGTAAAAAAGTTATTATTGCACCTTTTTTTTTCCTCTTTTAACTTTTCTATGAAGGTAGCACAACAACTTTTTAAAATTATTTCTGTTTTTTCCTCTAAAAAGGCAAAAACAGAAAACAAGAAAAAAAATCAAACACCACACAATCCAGTCCCTCCCCACACTGTTTCACTTGTGAAATCATCATGAGGCAGTCAAAGTTTAAATAAAAAACAAGTTCTTAAAATAAAAAGTTTGATTACTTCATACAGTTCCTTTAAAAATAGTTAAAATTGTATCTAAAATTGTAACAATGCCGAAACATGTAATCAATTATAACACAATTTAATTAATTTCAGAAATAATGTTTTTATTATCTAAACGATAAAGAAAATTATCTGGGAGAAGTAATGGCTAAGTACCTGAGACTAGAGCTTGCTCAAGCAATGAACAAGATTTCTGGAAGCCATAGCCACTTTTGCAGTTGGAGAAAACTACTTCATTCAAAGCCAGTATTGGAAAAAAGGCTACTTTTCATTCAGTACATGTCTAAGAAATGGGTTTAAATTGCGGTTACTAGTTCTACATTATTAATCAATTAACTAGATTAAAAGCAGTCACCTGAATTACTCTAACCACCAATCCACCTAAAATCATCAACTTACAATATGCAAGATTGGGATCCAAAGGATTCCTAACGCCATAAAAGTAATATGCGTCATCATAAGGCGTTCTGTAGTTGTCTGTCAAAACTGGTGGTGGGGGTGGTGGCATCAGTGCAAGCCTTAAAGAAAACAGAATTTTTTTGTTTTGTCATACAACTGAAGAGAGATCATACAAAGAAGAAAGAAAAAAAAAAAAGAGAGAATTCACAATTCACTATGGGGAAATTCCAAATTTAGCTCAGCCCAAGACCTCTCATTAGTGCCATGCAGGAACAATATACAATAAGCCTCAGTAGGAAATTAACCTTCCCTTAGGGAGTAGTACATGAACCCACACTATTCCAGAGATCTAAAGAACGTAAAACAAGCACGCCTTCTTTAACTGGTTCAGTTAATGATACTTACTGGTTACATCAGTAACAGTAAATAAAACGAGCCAAGGATTAGTCTCTGGTCAAATGGCAAGCAGCACAGCACCGCTTCAGCCACATGCCTGAAGCTCCTCTCTCCCGCAATGGTTTGGTCTCAATCACAGCATCCAGTGGAAGCTGTCCTTGCCTACGCTGCACTCCTGAGCTCAGCCCTGGGAGATCGCTGAATTGATAGGCGTCCAAGTCATGCCACGCCAGCCTTCTAACATTGCGGACACTGCTGAGCACATGCCCAAGCATCCTCACGACATGGACATCATTCCTACAGCACAACCCTTGTTCTACACAAACATCCACTAAGAGAGCGTGATCTTCACAAATAATCCAGACTCCCCAGATTTTTTAAAATAAACTGTGAAGAAATAGACATTAAAAGTTTACTTCAGTGAAAAGTAGTTCAGTTTTCTGTTAGTTGTCAAAATATTATTTCTACCTTCATTAGTTCCTTGGAGAATGATCAATAGCACTAGTGAGCTCTACCTTAGCAGCACTAACATGCTTAACAGCAATCTTATTTAACATGCAAAACGAACATGATGGTGGAGCACCTGGGAGCTGCTATTTCACCAAGGGTGCTGGCTAGCCTCCCATGAAAGTCTTCATTCACTGGAGAGGCTGAAGGGATGGGCTCTGGAGTTTGGAAAGCCACCCTAGGCTTTTCAGGAGGTACTTTCTCTTCAGAAGCTCTCGCTGTCAAGCCAAACTGCTTCAATCTGTTTGGCTGAAAGTGGGGGAAAAAGAAAATATTACAAGGAAAAAAAAAAAACCCCACCAAAAAACAGTTACCTTGTTATTACCAGGAAATACTCTGAACTTCTATGCAGGTTGTGCTAAACACTTCACTGGGTTCCAACTAGCTGTTCAAATTGCTAGTAATTGCTTTTTTTCCCCCCCCCCAAGGAATTACTGTAAATCTAATACTACAAGGAAATCTAGCATGTTTATCACAGATTTACAAAAACCAATCACTATGGCCAGTTTCAGAAAGTATATAGTTCTAGCTATTGTTCAGAAAAAAAGAAGTATTTCCACAGTTGTCTGTAGTACAGGTTCTCTGCAGCTGCCAGTTTCCTAAAAGGACAGTATTCTTATATTATGGAATATTATTAATTATGTTCTTAAATATTATTAGTTATATTCTTATATTTCCTAACAGGAAACATATTTTCCTATCAGGAAAAGTTTCTGAAATCCCTCCCCCCACTCCAAGAATAAAATAGGTCACAAACAGTAAAAAGTAAAGCCAAACACATACTGAGACTTTTCCAATGAACATTTCCTTGCAATACCATTATTTTATTTTTTAAGTTCCTTGGATTTTATCAATTTTTTCAACCACAACAATTACAAAATTTGGGGGGGTTTCTTTTTAAAATAAAAATATCAAATGTTTATTGGTAACTGGCAGCCTCATAAATCAGTCAAAGGCAACATGCAAATAATGTGAAGGCATGCAAGTCAGTTTCGAAAGTATCCTATCACACCCAGAAAGCCCTTACACCAGCTGCTATACATAAATATTTTAATGTTTGTTTAAATGAGTCAATATAATAGAAGACCAAAGGAAAAAAAATCATACATTGTGTAAAACAGATTGTTTCTGAATTTACTAGTCCTAACACTGTAGTGCTTTAATTAACATGCATTCAGAGAAAATTAGTACCAGCAATCAGCTAAATATTAAATATCTAACAGCAAACCATATACCCTACAATACAGAAGTATTTCAGCAAAATATTTAATGTTTACCTCCTCATCACTTAGCTGCAAGACAGTATACACAAGGCAGTTAGTACTCGCCAATCATGGACTACAGCATTAAGATTAAAATTCTCAAAATCTACTAGACACGAATGTTTGTTTATAACATTTAACTTGAAACTTTTAGATATGAATATGAAATTAGATAATAGATATGAGCTAACAGCAACTGAAAATTATAAAGCAGTCGACAGACTTTTTTTTTTTTTTTTTAAACTTGTCTTTTCAAATCCAGTGTCTGGAGCAGCAGAACATGTAAAGCAGCCTTTCTCACTAACAAGTTTCATGTGAACTGCTCCCAAAGCGCCCCAGATTTCAGCTCTGTAGCTAATTTCAGATGTGACTACGGTACTCGGTTCGTCCTGGGGATTGTTTTCTTTTAAACAAGCAGTATGCACAACACTACATTTATAGATTCTTAATCACGCATTGCTGTTTAACCAACCTGTAATTAATCAAGAAATCCACCTAATTAGAATCTCTCCACGAGAGCCAATTTAAAGCTAACAGTGACTGATGCCTAATGAATGTAGTAATTCTACTTAATTGAAGGCTTTCAGCTAAATTAATGGTTTTAAAACATTATACATGCCCTGGACTTGCTCTGGATAGAATTTTGTTCCTACAAAGGTTCTATAAGTTCCTACAAGGCACTTTCCAATCTCTTGACTGAGAGACGTACAGCATACAGAGCGCTGCAGCACAGCATGCTTCTGCCTACTCAGCTTTGATTAGACAAGGCTGTTTACACTGACCTTACAGCCTCCTGTGCCAACAGAGTCAGCATCGTCTGCTCAGTTTGCCCCCTCTTCCTGCCTGGTTCCCAGCTGTACACTCCAGCCCTCTCCCTTTCACCATCTGAATCCCTGACCAGCCAACTGACCTCCCTAAGCCAACTAACACAGCTGAAAAGATTCAGATTTTTGCCAGCTAACCAAGCTGAATCAGTTTGCAAAATGGATCAAAAAAGCACCATAGATACTTTAAGCAGAGAGGGCAGGGACATGGACCCAGACCACTTCGTGTTCTCCTTCCCCATTTAGGAAGAAGAATTTTGATTCAGCTTCGCTGCTTATCTACGTGCATCCTCAGTCTCCTGCCTCACATGCTGGCCAATACCATCTTACAGCTATTCACTCATCTTCATTTTCTAGAAAGTAAGAGCTCCTTTCACCTCTGCTGAACTCTCCAGAAATGGCAGAAGTTTCTCTCTGTGTTGTAGCTTCTCCCAAAAAACACCACTGATAATTTAAACTGGTAACCAGTTAAATTAATAACCAGTTTACTCCTGCTTGAGGAAGTTACTGTTGTACATCAACAGCAGATCTCTACTGCACCCAAGATGCAACAGCTTCAGGGACTTTGCAAACACACACACACCATACTAGTTCTGTGACCATCAGTCTGCTACTAACGTTGCTAGTGCTGACAATCTACTCCTTCATGTATGCTGATCAAAATTCTTAGCACAGTAATCACCCTACTAAAGAAGAGGGGACAGTAGGAACTCTGAATTAAGTTTCGCAAGCAACACGATATTGAACATCTTGCTTCTTACAAAATCCTGTAAAAATGCTTGTAATCTTGAACACTACATTTGATAGTTTAAAAAAGAATTACAAATTAAAAATGCTACAATGAGACCAACTCGTCTGCAAAACAACTAATTTTTTTTTTTTAATTGAAAATGAGCAAGAACTTTCTACAGCATACTTTATATTCCAAAAAAAATGTTACTAATGTCTGCATGTATGGGCTACCCCTGGACACCAAGTATTTTTTCCATGACACCCACTACTTGTACAAAATTTCTGCTTGGTCACAGCAAAAGAAAATGTTCGATGACTTCCATGAAAATATTTTCCTCTTAAGCTGAAAGCACATGTAATGAGTTACAACCTTATCATCCTTTACTTCAACTTTATTCTATGCTAATGCCCTATTAGAAAAAAAAACAACATTTATCATACTATAAAAGCCCTACAGAGTGTTGCGACTGAGCAACCACAGTGTACATGTAATAAAAAAAAAAAGTCTATAGAGGTGAAAGAAAATCCAATTTCCTTACCTTCTTTTCTGGGTCTCGAGCTCCAGAAGCAGCAACTGAGAGCTCAAGTTCCTTCTCACTGTTTTTGTTTTAAGGAAGAAAAAAAGAGATCAACTCAGAAAGCAGCAACAGCTATATTCATTCTTTCAAAGCACGGACCTCACAACTCTGGAGTCAAAATAACTCCAAAAATACAAGACAACAGAAGACATGATTCCACTTGATTTCCCCTGGAGTCAGGGCAGCAGCATACTATATATTATTTGTAAATAAACAGAACTCTCCAGAAGGATCTGGCTATTGTCTGTTCTGCCTAGTAAAAATCTAACGAACACAAAAGGACAAACCACCACATTGCTTTGTACTACAGCCTTCCAGTACGTTTCTTAAAAAATTATCTTTATTCACGTTACAGCAAGAAGTTTCTAATAAACGTATTGAAATGAATGATTCAATAGTACAGTAATAAGTACTATACTGTAATTTCAGGGCTCAGGCTTGTTCCACATGTACAATTTTTCATCATAGTGAAACTGTCAATAGTAACTTATTTTTAATTCCTTATCCCTTCACTAATATCACTATGTGGCTTTATGTATCCATACTATCATTCAGCAGACACCTACTAATAGCTAAGCAAGGGATTTATATATTTTCTTATTATGCATAAGCCACAGATGGTTAAGTGCTTTGAAAGTAAAAGGTTACTTTCCTAAATTGATGGACAAAACAAGATTCATTTTCAACTTTGCAAAGTAATTAGACACTCCTCTATCAGAAAAAAAAGATAACTTCGTTTAGAGCTTCTCTAACCTTAAGAAACTAAATTGGGGTTTTTTTAATGAAAAAAATCTGTTTTTTTCTTTGTTCCATTGAAAGCTGGTGAATTTCTTTGTAAAAAAACCAAAGCTCTCACACAATGAGTTCAACTGGATGCAATATTACCTAGTTAGCTGGAATTCCTTAGTTATGAAAACTGTTCTTACTGCACTGAATTCATTAAATTCCTTTAAATTTCAGCCATTATCTTTTAAAAATAGAGTAACTTTCCATTACCGTCTCTTATTTCGCTGTTGCTCAGCCATCTGTTCTATTAGTTCTTGCCTGTACTTCTCTTTTTTCCTTTGGAGAAGTTCTTGGTCCTGACCACCTAATGAAAAGGACCACACATTTACGTAGAGTGCTCCACCAAATACACAAAAGGTACTGGGCAAAAACATCACATTTCAGTCAATTTAAAACATGAAACACAGCAGAGTATATGGCCTGGGAATATGCATAAGAATGCTGGATCTTTACTGACTTGAAAAAAAATAAATCTAGCTTTAATACACAGTTTGTTTGGAGTACGATGATTGATACAATAGCAACTATAAAAAGTTACTTAATTTTTTTTCTTTTTTTCCCCTAACGCTCAACTAAGGAAGACTTATTACAGCAGTCCAAATTATGAGGCACTGCTCCGGATAAAAATTAAAGTTCAAACTGAAGAGAGTCAAACCCACATGGAGGAAAGGAAAATGCTCCACTTTTAGGATGGTTCCCATGACTACTAAGAATTACCAAAGTACCGGCAGATATGTGTATGTAAAAGGAAACAGTGATAACATCTCCCATGGATTTTAAGGAACTCAAAAGACTTTCAACTTGTGGTATTTCCCCCACAATAAGCGTGGGGTCTTCTATTATTTTAAAAACAAAACAAAAAAATCATCATTGCTTTCTATATAATATGACTATCAGACACAAGGACTCCTAACATATTTCCATACACAAAGGCACCGTCGATCTGCAGTGAAGCAGACCTGAACAATAAATTGAAGCAAGCTGCAAAGAAACTAAAACAAAAAACAAAAACAACAAAAATTACGCAGGACTGACTGAATTTTTTATTCAATTATCATGCTGGGACTGTAAAGTGACCAAAACTTGCAAGATAACCTCATGTTTTGTGATTTTTTAGGAGTCTGAAATCACTTCTCATTTCCAAGAATGTCAGGTTTTAATTTACTTAACCTTTATACAACATCGTTAGCAATATTCTTCTCCTAACCAGGACTGCTAGATATACAAATGCACAACTTTGTGCACTCAGGTTGCTACAAATCGGCTGACTGAACAGATCAGAGAGACTGACCATTACAACACCACTGTTTTAATGCTGCCTTTAAGCAGTTCCAGAAAACTGACCTGCCTCATATAGCACTGCAGATCAGGTAAGTTCAAATGCAAAAATAAATAGAAATTATTCTGACAACTGTTAGTCACTTTTTTCACAATTCAAACCTAGCTTGCCTTCGAAGGCTCCCATCTGAGGAACTACTACAGTTTGTTATTCTTGCCATATAATTTTCCGAATTTAGCTAGGAACGCTATGTTTTCAACAGTATTTCTCTCTACTGCTCTCAATAATAATGTTCCTTGCCAAATTTTATGGCTACATTTAAGCAGTAAGAGATGATCAGAATCATTTCTTCTTGTACATATTTCTGCAACTAGAATTCAATACCAAGTTGTGGCTTTAACAATATGGAGGTTAATATTTCTCCTATACTTCATTTTATAAAAAAAACTTAAGAATGTAACTGGGCCTTAAACTGTTAATGAAATCTAAGAAGAAACTTGGGCTCTTCAAAATTAGTTAGAAAGCCGTATTAAATTAAGTTGGGAAAAGGAACATGGGGGCTTTATTATTTTCTCTATGTAAACAGTATTTAATTACCAGTCTTGAGGACAACTAGCACAAAGAAAAAGCTGATTTTTCTAGTTTTTAATTGATTTTATTATAAAAATACAATATGCAAAGAAAGGCTAACTCAGTGTCATTAGTTAGGTTCTTATACATACCAAGAACAAGGCCTGTTGCACGTGGCATTTTACCTGCAGACTTGGCCTGTTCATTAGCTGAAGAACTAATTTGTATCTGATTTCTGGCAAAGAGAAAAAAGAAAATGGAAAGATCAAACTTGAGAATGTACTTGTAGTCTGTGTGAAACACGATAGCTGCACTTACATCATCACTATGTGACACGTTTATGACAAACAGCTTTCCTAAAATCCAAAGAAATATCACAAGCAAAAGAAGAAACCGCCTGGCAAAAAGGAGCTTCTTGCGGTTCTCATTTGCCTGCGGTTTCTGAAGCCATCAGAAACACTGACTCAGTTGAGCACTTCTTCAGCAAGGTTGACAGACTGAGTGGTGCCAGTCAAGAGTTTATGTCAGGGTTTTACAAGTGTTCTGCTTCTGCCTCATCCACTTAGATCACGTCAGGGCTTGCAAAACCAAGACGAGGGGAAAAGATGGAATTTTAAAACTAGTATCAAAAAAGGATTCCATGTTATTCTAAAAGTCTTCAGTTGGACAATAGGTGAGCTATTGTTTCAAAAAGAAAACTGGCATGTAAACTTCAATAGCTGTTCTCAAAGGAAACACGTTTTTCTTGTTCTGCTATACCCTCGCTGCAGGAAAAACTATCAGCCATTTCAGACAACTTACTAGGGATTTTAAATAAACTTTTTCCTTTCACCGTGATTTTGTAGTGCAATTATCAGAAAAATACACTGTATACCACACCTAGAATTTCCAGTTCTTGAGATCTGCTGCACAGGTGCTCTCTCCTTTAATTCGTATTTGTAGTCTGCAGGCAGATATCTTACTGTTCCATCCAGATACGGCCTTAAAGAAATAGAAAATATTCAGCCATGCTTGCTCAAAAACATCCAACCTGAAATGGAAGGTCCAGCAGTTTCGTGCAAATACATCCTCAGCCCGATTGCACACTGGACAGCAGAACCAGTTCTGAAAATACCACACATAATTCACTTTGCTAGCATTGTCAAGGCAGCTCTCTGGAATCTGGATTCCCAAGCCTGCGTTCATGCAACCTTTATCTATCAAGCCTAGTTAAGAGTTATAAGAAATGCAGTGTGAATGCTGAATGCTCTGCAGCAATTACAACGGATCTTGCTGCTCTTAATCCCCAGGAGCCAACAAAGTCTACAACAGATTTCAGCACACAGCTATTGAGCAAGTCTGGTGAAACAGTTAATTCAGATATAAAAACCTTCTTTAATGACAACCTACACTTCACTATGCACCTGATACCACTTAAAAGAGAGAGGTGACTTCTGATCAAGATAAGAGACAGGTAACATGGTGAATATAAAAATTCAGGAGCTAAATTTGAATCATTTACATATTAAGTAATATAATTGAAACTTCAAATAATTCCAGATGCCAAAAATTTTATGGCCACAAGGGAGCTTTTCCTGAAAAGATCTAGGGTAGTTGAATTTACAGGCTTTTCTTGCCTTGCAAATTAACTGCTTTTCAATGAGGACTTCAAGTTATCTTGATAAAATAAGGCAAGAACAGGTATTCAATGAAGAATAAAGTACCCAACAGATGCTAACAAAGTTACTTATTTTCCAGAGCTGGACAGAGCCATGGACTTCCTATTAAGCAAACCAACAAAAATACTATGTAAACATAGAAAAAAACCCATCTTATTCTTCTATGTAAAAAGATCCACAGCCCTGCCCAGCTCTGCCCAGCTCTAATTTAAATGAAAGCCAAATAATCAAAGGCAACAGGATGGAAGCAGATTATTAAGCATTGATTTGGCATCTCAACAACCCACCAGAACAACATCAAAGAACGATATCCATCCTCTTGGCATAACATGATCTTCTTTGAAGATCATCTTTTTGATAATGATCAATCTGCTACTTACAACACTGGTCACGTAAGACTGAAACACAGTCAGGAATTAGAAAGCCTAGTCCATAGCGTGATGAAAGGATGCAGGGAGGAAGCAAAGAAACAAACCTTGGCATTCAGGAGGCAACCTATTTTGCAAAAAGCAGCAAGCTCAGCATGGCAGGCGCAGACACGTGGGCCCAATTCATCAAGAAGCTGCTGTACCCTGTTTATAGGACAGACCTGGCTGCTGGGGATGGACTAAAGCATTCCACTCACAAGAACCAAAACATTTTGCACTTCCTCTCGCTTTCCCGTCACCATTTCTATTTGCTGAAATACGCCACAGCCCTTGTGACTCCATCAAAACAAAAACCTTTCTGAGAAGTCCCACTAAAAACACCTGCATCCCTGAACTAATAAAGCCCATTTCAAAACACAAAAACTTTAGCACAGCACATAAAAATATTTCTCCTTATGAATTTAGTTTCTGTCATGAATCAAGTGTGTTCTGGAAAAGCTGACTTTGCCTGAAATGTGGAAAAAAATGCTAACTCTTCAAAAGATGCACTGTCAGTAACTGTTTCTCCTTCCTGAAGAGAGACTGATATAGTTCATAAAAGGTTACATGGAGCTCCTTGTGAAGGAGAAAAAAAAAAAAAAAAAAGTACTAGATTACAAAGCACATTTAATTAAAAAAAAAAAAATTTCAATAAAAATTCTGCAAAGTAGAAAATACACACCAAAAAAACCCAAACCTTAATTTTAATGCACAAATTCAAGCTCAGGCAATTCATGGTCCAGCAACTTCCTTTAAGATGAACCAAGTTTGCCAATAACAAAAAGACGACTCTCTTCTGTATTTTCTTTTAAAAGAAAACTGCAACTAAAACTGTTTCAGAGGCCTCTCCAAGTAAGAAACAAATTGCCTAGTGGTATATTGGTCACAAACATTTATGTAAACACCATCAGTGTTTTCTCAAATAACTAAGAACTAGTATACTTTTATTCAATGTGATACTGTCTATTGCTGGTTCAAACACCATCCTTGCTGATATTTGACCTACATAATTCCATATATATATTCTTTGAGAAACAAAACCGTCAAACTTTATCAGATGGTCATTTTTATTTAAATATTACTCAATTTTTAAATATTAGATAAAATTTTAAAATATTTTTTCTAAATATTAATACTAGACTCCAGTGTCCAGTTGCATTAGACAGTGGCAAACAGTTACATACTAAAAAGAGAACATTCATCCTTCTTGGTGTTAATGAACATAGAGGATTAACTTTGCTGTTAGTCTCAAAAATACGGACATTGGTTATCTTTGTTGGACACCAAGTAAAGCTTCTAATATTTTTCTTTCTGAAAAGTTGTAGGACAAGAAGACCCTACCCTAAAACCTCCTTTGCTCATTTCTACCAATATTACACTACAGGATGGAACAGTTATTGCATTGTCTTCTCTGAATCTCATTCAGCAGAAACTGGGCAACCTTGTTCCTGTTATCTATTTAACCACTGTTTCCATTTTTTCCATTTAAAGAGCATTTCAGAGTTTGTTTTTCCCAGTTATTAATCTGCAGCACTATCCAGAAAATTATCCCTGTAAACACTGACTCAAAAGATCATTTAGCCAGTCCACCAGCAACTAACAGTAAAACACAATCATAATATTTAACACTGTTTATAGTGGTACAATTCGCCTTCCGTTTTTTCTAGAAGTGTTAATTCTAGAATAAAAAGTGGTTATTTTGTCTAACAAGGGAAGGACAGTGGTGTTTCCTTCACTGAAGCAATCACCATAATATAATTTTGGCAACAGGCTTAACACGAAGGAAAAAAAAAAACAAAAAATAAAAGCATCTACACCACTCATGTTCCCAAGATCTGTAAAGAGAACAAATGAACACTCATCAAGCACCTTTTTAAAATTTATTTACAAGCAACTTTACTGCTTTATTTCACTTGAATTTAGCTGTATAAAACACATCTGCTTCAAGTTTGGTACTATTTCACACTACAACCCATCAGTTTTTGAAAGCAACTGGTTCTTGCAATAGAATAACCAAAGGTGGCCAGAGTGCCAAACCCTGAATGACTGGTAAGGTTATATGCTTTGGGGTTTTTTTTCTTCTTTTAAATGAGTGAGCTAAAAGAAAAAGATGAACAATTTATATCAAAGTAACCAAACTGATTTATCAGTTAACACAATAAAGACTATTTAATAATGAACAGTACTTCCCTCCTGAATAATTTATTTAAAACACCTTCTTCTGTTTCATTTAGGTTTTCTTAAATGTTTATTCAAATTGTGTATTCATTACTGAGATTAGCACCCATTAACACCATCAGGGTTTGGTTCAACTACGTGTATGTTTAAAGTCTGCCATTTAGCAAGCCATGCAGTAAAAAAGAGGATTTTTTAAAAATGTATTTTTACATTTCTAACACATTGTGGTGTGTACCAGAAACTGAAGCTCAAACCAGTTTTGGAATCTGAACTGAAAATTGACTTACTGTAACTATTACAGACCAAGAAAACAGATGTTATCTTGGGTTCCCAGCGCAGGGGTTTGCTCTCAAATACTAACATGTTTTCCAGCAAACTACTCCATATAAAACTGAATTGTGGTCTTCTTTTTCTGGAGCAATTTCTTTAGTATCCCCGGTTTGCCATAATATATAGACAGCTCCCTGAAGTATGATGTATAGTCTTAGATACTGGTCCAATTTTGAAATATTTTTGCTAAAAATTTCTGCAGAGTTCCTTTTTTTAAAGTAAGTACAAAAAAAACTGCTTTCACATGTGAATCTTGTCTAATTTGCAGTGAGAGCAAACCATAGCTGTCAACAAGCACTACAGAAATACAGGAGAAAATGGAATCAAGAATACCTGTCAGCATAAAAAACCCGGGGAGTTTTTCTGTCATAAGCGCTTTCATATCTAAATCTAGGGTCCATTTCTTCACTTATCTCAGGATCATAGTCCATTCTGTAGTATCTTCTACCGAAATCACGATCCTTATCAAGCCTGTGATGCTTCCTAACAGGAATTACATATTGGCTAGCAAATCCACGATGTCTTCGACTGGGAACATCCAAATCTTCATCAAGTCTTTTATTTAGTAGTCGACTTGTTAATTCAACCTCATCATCTAACCTATGATACCTGTCCTCCTCCAGCCATCTCTTATGTAGCAGCTCTTCATAACCTTCTGTAGAAGTAAAGGCATCCTTCTTGGGAGGTTCTGCACCTGTATTACAGGGCTGTACTTCTGTATGTAGTTCTGGCTGGAGTCTAGTAACAGCAACAGCTTTTTTATTCCTGTCCATCTCATTCTGTTTAACGAAAAAAAAAAAAAAAAATAAGTGATCTGAATATAGTCAAAACACATTGAGGAAAAACTTTGTTTCATATTTCCTCAAACAATCCCTAAACAGGTTTCGGAGAAAAGATAGGAGGTAAGCGCTTCAAGGAGGGCTTAAAAGCTAGGGATTTAAACTGTTTTTTTTTTTCTTGTGGGAAAAAAAAAAAGGGCTCTTTCTCTTATATCATGTTTTTCAGAAGAATGGTTATCAATACTGGATAGGTCTATTATGAACTCCAATTTGACCTTCAGAGTCAGAGATGCAAAGGGTCAAGAAACACTTTGAACTCTACACCTTATCGAGAAAGTAGAGATCTTTATTCTATCCACATTCAGGCAAGTCTGTAATGCTTCTTATCTGTGAGCACAACCTTTTAACCTGACCATTTCTTAATCTATTTCTTTGCTCCCCAGGAGATGGCACTATGAGAAAGAATAGATTAGTGGATAAAAAACAACCCTATGACACTCTGGACCAGTGTTTAATACACAGTTCTAGCAAACAACATGGTTTTGGATAAATCCTATAGTATTTCTGTGCACTAATCTTTCATCTGTGGAATAAAGCTGTAATCGATGGCCTTGCTGGACTTGTCAAATGCAAGACAAAAGACAAACTCTGACTGAGTCTCTCGAATGAGGTGTCAAGAGCTAACAAAGGGAGTAATTAACTGGCGCTTATCTTATCAGACAAAAGTAAGGGGGGACAGCCCATCACTGTAAACCAAGTGATCTGTGGGGCGCCTCGGAGGATGCGCAGCCAAAGACTGCTTCAGAGATTGCTTCTGATAAAGCACAGATGGCCCCCGGATGCGCATACCAAGAAGCCCCTTCTGAAGGTGTCACACTGCTTGAATCCCGCTTCTGACAGACACGACATTCCATGCCAAGAGCTAATCGATACACAATCATTGACTTAGTCCCACCTCACAAAAAGACTTCCAAATATATAAAAACTGGCACTTGAAAACTCTCTTTGGGAGGAGGAGCCAAGCGAGAACTTCACCTGACGGACAGGTTGACGGGCCTGAACCTCTCTTGCCCCCCCAAGAAGGGACACCTTTTTGGTAAGAGTCGCGCCTCTGACTTTGTCAGACGTATCCCCAGAACACATTGTTAACAAAAGTGCTAAACTATTACTTTGAGCTCAGCTTTTGTAGGCAGTGCATTTATCAACAGCAATCCCGAATCCGTGACACCTGTCGCTTGAATAAATTACCTATTGTTTCAACTTTGCAAAACTGTTTCAGTGAAAGTCCTTGGAAGGGCAAGTTGAATCTGGTAAGTGGCTACAGGCTTAACCCTTTAGACATATGAACAGTTGACCAAGCCTGGGACTAGGAGTTGATCCAGCCACACCTAGACTCTCCTCAGAGAGTTCAGAACGAAAGGGGGTCTTCTCTGAACCTCGTGACTCAACGGGAGGGCTCTCCTTTTGCCGCTTATCAGACTCCCCTTATGCCCACTTTAACGCGACAAAAGGTAACAGTGACTCACACTTCACAATATGTAATGAAAAATAAAGATACAAATGACACCAAACTGGGAAGAGGGATCTATGTACGACAGGATATGACTGCCACTCAGAAGGGTCTTGACAAACTAGAGAAATACGCTGACAAAAAAGCTTATGAAGATCAACAAATGCAAAATCCTGCATCCGAGACAGAATAATGCCATGCACCAGTACAGGCTGGGCACTGCCCGCCTAGGAAGCAGTTTTGCAGAAAAAGGCCTGGGCTAAAGGTGGGCGACTAGCTAAATCCGAGTCAGCAGAGCACCCTTGCAGTGGTGGTGGCCAACCACATCCTGGGCTGCATTAGCAAGAGTGTCAGCAGCAGGTCAAGGGGAGCGATCCTTCTCCTCTGCTCAGTATCTACTCAGTATTGAGGTTTTAGTGTAGCGTGCCAGTTTCACCCTCACCCCATGGATACCAACAAACTGGAGAAAGCGCAGAGGATGGCTACTGAGATAGTTAAGGCACTTCAGCTCATAAAGGAGAGGCTGACAGAGCTGGGCTCGTTCAGCCTAGAAAAAGAAGGTTAAGCAGGTGTATGTATGGGGGCAGGAGGAACCAGTAGTTGCAGTCTCTACCTAACAGGCAGTTACAGAGATGCCAGAATTGTGGTTTTCTAAGAATCAATGGTCCCAAGTTGCAGCAAAGGAAATTTCGATGGGATAGGGAGGGAAAAAAGTTCAGATCAAGCAGTTAAAGCAGTGGAATGGGTTGCCCAGAGGAACTGTGGATTCTCCATCCTTTCAAAACTCAACTGGATAAGGCCTGACCAATGTGATCTAACTGTGAAGTTAACAGTGCTCTGAGCAGGGGATTGTATTACATGACTTCCAGAGGTTCCTTGCAAATGAAATTTATCCTATGATTATCTAAACTGTTGGATCAAACTTTTGAGGTCATATATGTTAATGATGAGACCCGTTCATTTGACTCTCACTCCAAGTCAGATACCCCTCAGAGATGGAACAACAAATCCTCAACAGATTTTTTTTTCCCCCGTTTGTTCTTTTATGACAGCGAACTTGTATCTACACGAGAATAATAAAAATATAACGTAAAGGTCCAATGGGATAACAAACAAAGCAGAAAGAAAACACCTTGACTCCCTAAATATATTTGATTAGGTAAGTCAGCTGAGGAAACATAAATGCCAAAATATGCAGAAAAGTCTTTAGAGATTTATAGACAGTTGCACAAACACAAGCTGTGTTTTTGCCACATACTTCCTAGGGATCACTGTTGTGTACCACTCCAACCCCTGAAGAAGCCAATAAGAATCAGATATTGAATTCCAACATCTAAAGGATGCCTGAATACTGTCTCACAGCTGTCTTCACAGATTAAAATCGTTTTCAACTATATGACACTCCAACGCACTTAGAAGATCTTTCTCATAAGAAAATAATCTTTCTGCAGACAGACAAGAAACATTCCTCTAGATAAAACTTATGAATACATGGGTATTTGCACTTGCCAATTGTTCTAACAAAGACAATAAACTTTGAGCTGTTCTGAGTACAAAAACAAGACCCTTCATAGAACGACCCAGCTTTCACAATACTGTATGCCTTATTAAAAAAAAGCGGAAAACCTTCTTAAATCAAACCTGCACTAGATGAGAGTTCCAAATTATTGCAGTCCATCACTAAATTAAGGCAACAATATTTAAAAAATAAAATTTACCCATACTACACAAGATTTTATAATTAACAAGCAGTATAAAGGCTCTCTCAGATCAATAAATTGCTTCTAGATTACTAAAACAAAGGGTCTCATAACAACACTAACTAGAACTAAAAATACCCTGTTGACTGTTAGACTGGTTTTGGCTGGATAGAGTTAAATTTCTTCATAGTAGTTTGTATGGGGCTATGTTTTAGATTTGTGATTACAACAGTGTTGATAACACAGGGATATTTTAGTTACTGCTGAACAGTGCTAACGCAGTGTCAAGGGCTTTTCTGCTCCTCACACCGCCCCACCAGCGAGCAGGCTGGGGGTGCACAAGAAGCTGGGAGGGGACACAGCTGAGACAGCTGACCCCAGCTGACTAAAGGGATATCTCATACCATCTGACATCACACTCAGCAATAAAAATAGGGGGGGGAGAAGGAGGAAGGGACGAACGTTCGAGGTTATGGTGTTTTGTCTTCCCAAGCAATCATTACACGTGATGGAGCCCTGCTTCCCTGGAGATGGCTGAACACCTGCCTGCCGATGGGAAGCAGTGAATGAATTCCCGATTTTGCTTTGCTTGGTGCTTGCGGCTTTTGCTTTACCTGTTAAACTGTCTTTAACTCAACGCACGAGTTTTCTCACTTTTACCCTTCTGATTCTCTCCCCCATACCACTAGGGAGGGGGGGCGGGGAGTGAGCAAACCGCTGCGTGCTGCTTAGCAGCTTACTGCCACACAAATCAAAAGCCTCAGCTCAGAATCTGAGTTCAATTATGCATGTGTCTAGCTCACGTTCAGTAGTAAAGACATTTTTTATTTGATTCAGAAATGCACAGCACCATATACTGGACAGCTGCCTGCACACGCCTTGCTTTCTCATGAACTGGACACAGACAGAGGAAAAAGCAGCTACAAATAGAAGGTAAGGAACACTGTGTGGAGCTCAGCATTTTGTCCAGAGACAGCTTTTTTGGTCACAACTTTTATCACCAAGAACAATCCAGGGACTTACTTCAGACACACAGAAGAATGAAAGCATCCTTCTACCAGATAGACATGACTGAAGTAGGACTCAAGAACACTGTATGACTCGTAACCAAGACTTGCTAATATAGTAATAAAACTGCGACCTGACTAAACAACATTCTTTGCTTATTTTGTCTTGCTTTGTATGTCTTAGTCAATGATAAAACAATTGACAAGATCATTTATGTTGTTCTTTGCATCAGCTTCAGTAAAACTGTATTACCTCTGTGTTTTTCTTCCCTAATTTCCTTAGTCTTTCATTCCATTCTTCTTTATTCCTGAGATATTGATTGTACTCCTTGTTTCTTTCAATCCGTAGTTTCTCCTAAAACAGGCATTGAAAAAAGCATCATAATTTTGCATTTTTGAGTAGCTTTTAAATTCATAGAACTGCAGTACTAAATGAATACATGCGAGCTGTGTGTTTGACCTCCCCTTTCTTTGTGATGTCCAAGTTGGGCTTGAATTGCTTTGACATGTTTGTTCATATCTGAAGATAGTACTTTCTCTTAATCTGAAATCTCTAAGTAGAAGTCAGCTTCTTGGGCAGAAAGCCTAGCTGTCAGTCACACTACTGTGTATCAAGCCCCTTCTTAAAACCAGCTAGGTTTCCTCCTACTAAATCTACTCAAAAATTGTTCCAAAGCTTCATTCCTTTCACAACTAGAAATCACTTTCTAATTTCCAATCTGAATGTATTTACAGATTATTTTTAAACATATGATATTTTTTGTGCGTTAAGGTTTAATTGTGACTTGCCCCACTCCTAATTAAAACACGACAACAAATACATGAATAGACAAGATGTGTCAGTTACAGCTTAGGATGTAACTTGAACTGTGAAATCCAAACAAGCAGCTAAGCTGACTGCGAAAGGAGTCAAAAGTGCGAAGAACGCAAGGAAAACTAAGAAAAAAAATTCTATATCCACATTGTCCTAGCTGGTTTTGCAAGGTGAAAACGTTTAACCAGCTTGCTCAGGTCTAAAAATATTCAGGAATTGTACATCAACAGTCTCATAATATAATATGAAATACAGAAGTCTCCAGGTAAAGCAAACTCTAATTTACATTATTTCCTGATACTAGTACCTTATGTTTAGAGCATGGGGCATCTCTTACACCCCCTAATTCCAACAACTATATAAATGAAAAAAAGAGAATTATATTACAGTATTACGAATCATGCTCTTCTCCACTGCAGTATTTTCCAATAAAAAAGCAAAAGATACTAAAAAAATCTGAACATTATATATAAATTTACTTTCCCCTGAACAAATTTTGAACAAAAATAATTTATGCCTAAATTACCATGGAAATATCAGCTTAGTAATACTTTTGCAAATGAGACCAACATTCCCCCAAACTGGTTTTTTTTTCCAAAATTTGCGTCTATAGGTTTTCTGACAGTGACAATATAAAACCTGCAGACAGCTATGAAAGTTGCCTGAGGGATATTTTCCAAAGCTGAGAAACTAGCATTGTGTTTAACAGGTGGCAAAACACTCAGCAGAAAATTCAATATGCTGTGTGACTGCACATTTTACCTAACAGAGGAAACCACAATTCAAATGTTAACTTCTAATCATTATCTGCCCAGAGGCTAACTGTTTAGTAGGGCACATTGTGACATCTTCTGGTAGCTTTTAGGTTCTGCAATGGCCATAAATAAATGGGTAAAAAGGATACAATGTACTTGTACAGAAAAACTCTACGAATGTTGAGCTGCTATGATATAAAACCATCAATGATCAGACATGTTCCCAGTTCAGATATGTCTTTAATTTCCACAGAATTAATCAAAGAGACTTAATCTTTCACAGTTTCAGCACACTTACTCGCAAGGGTTAACAGAAAGTTCACAAGAACTTGAAGCTGACAAACTTGGCATAAATGCATGCTGCCACTGAGCAGTAGTCCTTTCCCTTTTCTGGGCATTTCATTCTTGCTGCCTCCATCTTTTTTTAAACCTAGTACAATTTGGAGTTTGGGGCTCTTTCGTAACTGCAATTTTCACTTATTTGAGTTCTCACCTGGCTCCTCATACGGCCAAACGTTATTGCCAGCCCAAGAGAGGCAAAAAGCATAAGGAAGCACAGCAAGGGCAAGACTAGCATTCCATAGCAGCAGTCTTGCGCCAGATGACAGTGACAGCATAGCCCCAAACACAGAGCAACAACGCAACTCCAAGGCAACAAATAAAACCCCCAAGGATGCAGCAGTCCTGTCGTCCTCCAGCAACACAGTTTCTCCTTCTGGCTTGCATCTCCACTGGGGTTTGACCCATCCGAACAACAACTAGTGCTGTTCTTTGTGTCAGCAAAAATATTTGCTAAATTCTGTTTTTGCTGATTCAACTTCCTGGATCAATTCACAAGCAAACCCAAGAAAGGAACTGGAAATATAAGGCCAACAGTATGAGGGTAGGAGGAGAGATGACCCCTGTAAGACTGATTAAGGCTTTCACAGAATCATACTAAGCATTAGAGAAATGGATCAGAGGTTAAGAAAATCCACATATGCATGTTGTATCTTCATATTCTAACCTCCAGTAATGGAGAGATTGTTACAGTTGGTATCTTTCTCCAGCATACAAAAGCAAGACCATAAACTGATAAGAAACCTCAGGGAGATCAAAGGGGCTAAACACAGGCAGAGAATGTGTACTCCTTTCACAAACACTTTAGTATCTGTACTGTCAAACAAAGATTGGAACTTCGGAAGATTCCTGTATTAACAGCAGGCAATAGGTGAAATAACAAATCACATTTTATTTAGATTCCTGGATTTATTTGTTAAAAAAAAAAAAAAAATCACAAGAGGATAAGCAGGTAGGTTAAGCATACAAAGACATCAAAACTGTACAGCAGAAAGCACACTTCCTTTAGTTCTGATAGGAACTGACAGGAGTATCACTGCAGAAACAACTACAAGCAAATATTATCGAAATTTCAAATTATCCTCAGGCAGCAGTAAGAAGAGTAATAAATTAGAAAAGTATACATAACAGTAAGAAAAACAGCTTTATTAGACCAGCATCTGTGGCTGAACAAAACCCACGCACAACCACAAGAGCTTTTGAACACACCAACTGCCCTGTAGGTGTGAATTAGAAGTAGCAAACCTCAAACTAGTATCAGTATAGAATTACACATCTAATTATCTGCAAATTAAGTGTACAGGTAACCTAGCATTAAAAATCTAAACAAAACTTACAGATTTCACTTTTCTGAAAATCATTCTAATGACCACCTCCAAGACATGTTAATTTGTTAAACAGTGTAAAAAAATCCCAACCAAAAACCTTAAGTGGAAATAATTTTTCCACAACAGTTTAAACATCCATGCTCATTTTCAAGTTATACATCGCTTCTTTAATTTCCTCCAAATATTTACCTTGGCAGACCTTCGCTCATCAATAGGAAGAGATAATCCCTGAGTATATGGATCTACTTCACCAGTAGTCAGATAATTTTTCTAGATTAAAAATAAAACAAAAATAATTCAATATATTTTAAAATACCAAATATTACTTGCTAAGTAGTTGCTAAGAATTATATTTTCTGAAATAAATCCGATCAATTTAATGAAATAAGGACCGACGACAACCTTCACATTTTGAAAATGTAGGATGCTCTCGGAAGACACAAATGAAGTGAAGTCAAGGAACGTGCAAAGTAAAGGGCTTTGTCAATCTTTAAGCTTGAGTTTGAAAGTGGTTGTCACTTCTTCCCTATTACGCTATTTCAAGGATTACATACGTTAGTCTCTGTATATTTAAAAAAAAATTATTCAAAAAAAACCCACCATTACTCAATTGTCCTGGAAGCAAGAAGCATGAGCACAAGCATCTGTACAAGCATAAGAGAAATTTTCCAAGGAACTACCATACTTAAAATGAAAAACTGCTTTTTCTAACCACAGAAAACATACATCTACCTCTTGTTTTAACAGATGGAATCAATGCTAACACTAGCACAGCCACCAGTCTGCATCTCAACACTATCTATTTTCTACACCAGCAGTCCCCAAACTTTTCAAGATAATGACCCACCACTGAATCGTGTAATTCCTTATGGACCATCAGTCACTTCCAGAACAGAACACTATGTTGTTGCTCCATGTATCTCCCTGGGCCACAGCCTGGGAACTGGGCTGCACAACAAGTCAAAGCGTCAGCCTTTCAAATCAAACACCAATGCTAGAACAGGTCCTTAGCTTCCAGGTCTAGCGGCTTTTTCGTGCATCACTCATACATTAAAAGCATCCTCAGGCCATTCTCAGTCAACCAACTATGTTTTAAAGATCCAATTATCTTTAATAAAAAGTTCATCTATTTGTGTGGCATGGGCTGATGAGGGGAAAAGATTACATACAGTATTTCACTAGCATTGTTTCCTTCCATTATCTATGTCGTAACGTCACTTAAAAGCTTAAAGGCATGTCAACAGGTAAGAGGTCTACCCATTCCCATACAGAACCACATCATTATGAATCATATTTAACAACTACACACTAAAAGATTTAAAATATTTAATAACCATGCAAATATTCAAGCACTGAGACAACTAGATTAATACAGAGAACTAAGTTATTTTTACCAGAAAAAGTAAATAAATTGTAATCCTCATTTTTAAGTAATTCTTTTCACACAAAAGCGTGTTTTCACACATCTGTAGAGACTACCTCTGATTTGACCTTTGGCAAAAGGTATTTGCCAAAAATTAGAAGCTCATATGGAAACTGCATTTTCTACATAAGCAAGACTAAACAAGTTATTCACCAAAATATTATCACTATCAGAGCTGCTAGAAGTTGCACTATCTTTTTATATGGGGAAAAGAGATTAGAGATTGTTAGCCTATCTCTTCGTCAGGCCTTACAAACTTAATATAGCTAACCTGCACTACATTAAAAAAACAACCTTGTAAACCCAGATTTGTAAAACTGAAGTTTAGTTGAGAATAGAACACTAGAAATTAATGTAAAAATTGAATTATTGGGGTACTTTGGTGAGTATTATGAAACATTAAGTTTTAACACTATACTCTTAACTTTGAAAATAAATGGAAGTTTAAACAAGAAGCAACACTGATGTAAGCATCATTTTGATTAGAGATTAAGAAGCCAGTTAATTCTGCTGTTGCTATTGTTATTCAGGAATTCTAGTGCATGCTAATACAGTTAATTTGTATCATACGCATATTATTCAAAGCCCCAGAAAAAACAGAAGGTTGTGTTTCTACCACATTGAACAACTTTAGTAAAAGACTGGAAGATAATTTGAACCACCTGGATGGACAGCATTAAATTTGAAAATTATATATATGACAGTATAATTATATAAATAATTTAAAAATACTGTAATTGAACAAAGCTTGCAAAAATGTGCGTCTGGTATTATTTTTTCCTCACAATACTCATATTCTTGCATTCTGGCCAATAAGTGCTGACTAAGTGGCTCTACTGCTTTCCTAAGCACCACTGACGAGATTTCACGGTGATAGGTAAGAAAAAAGCCCTGACTCTGGTTTCGATCACATATTACAATATTTCAGGGTTTACGACTTTATTTCAGCTTTATAAAATATGTATATCAAGGCAAAAAAAAAATTGGAACTCTTAACATATCTGTAACTGATAAGCATTGAAGCAAATGTCTACTAAAGAAAAACTTTTGTAGAGTCAGCATTAGACAGCAACAATAGCAACTGCAAAGCAAAAAGGAAATCAACATGTGTTTAAAGATCTTTTCAATGGAAAATTATAAACATAAGCAATCATTTTGCACAAAACAATGATGTTTATCACAACTAATCACTACAGCATGCACAAACACACAAACCACAAAAAAGTAATGATTTTTTTTTTTAAGTTCAAAGAGCACAAAGCTTTCAAACAAAGCAAAAAGCGACTAATTTGAAGAAAAAAAAAATTGATATTGCAGGCACCCTACCTTTCTTTTTGCCTGTGAAATACCCTAAAAGTCAGGGAAAAGATACTGTTCAAAAAGAGTCTTGCATTCAAAAATATTTGACTTAACCAAAAAAGATTTATTTTCTTAAAGCAAATCGCTGCTTTCATTTTAAGAACTAAAGACACTGATAATTAGCATTTTCAGACAACAGAAATTATTTGGTTCCTGACTCCTGATTTTTTTTTCTATTTGACTAAGCAGAGATACAGCATATTCCCAAGATTATGCCATTTTGTACATAAGATTTCAATCTTAAATTTACTGTGACATTTAATAAATCATGCTAAGCAGAACATCAAAGGTTTTCCTGTTTCTAAAATTGAAAAGATGCTACCAAATGGAGTCACACTAATTATAGGAATATTCTTACTTGAATTACAGACCACAGAATATTTAAGTACTTAAGGAAGTAACAGATGGTATTTTAAATGCTTAAGAAGAAACTGAGAAAGAAGTAGAGACAAATAAATAAAAGTATTCAGAATAACATGCATTAAGTGATATATAGTCTCATGGCAATGAGATCTGTAGAAGTCTAAAATATATAACCCTTCCTAGTGGTGACATTTTGAAATTACTTTTGCTTGAGTCTTCGAAATCAGCCATTGCTCATAATGAATGCCACCTTACAAAGATTTTCCACAGAATTTATTAATTTTCATTCAATTAAAATGAGAGAGTCATTTTGAAAGACTCACTAAACTCCGGCAAACAGACAGGAAGCTTCACCTGAGAAAGATATCGCCTGTAATCCTGTCGAAGTTCCTCTTTGAGTTTATGTTTTTTTCGTTCATATTCTTCTCCAAGAGGTAAACTCAAGCCATAGTCACCTGAAAGTTTAATGCCATTAAATATTATTATTCTACTACTTTGTATCAATAACAAAGCACATCCTGCAAAAGCCACATCTGGATTTTTATTAGATATCAGCAATAAAAAAACAAACTATGCAACCAGTAATTACAGAACAGCTGAAATAAAAACCACCTTCTCTGTATGAGTAGTTGCGCAGAAAGCATAGAAAATGGACTGGGTTTTGGATGTTAGTTTTCCCCTAGTACTTGCACTTTGTCGCTCCACTAAAAAGAAAATGCAACAAACTGAATTTATTTGGATAGTTTGACAAATAGTATAAAATAACCTAAATATTGTACATATTTCTTTTGTCAGTGTATGTTTCAAAGGAAATCTCCTTTGACATGTTAGTTTCTAAATTACTCAGACATTTTAAGCTGTGCTTATCACACAGTAGAAAACATACTTCGCAACTAGAAAACAACAAGCTATTTGTTTAGCACAAAGCACGTGAAAAATACGTTGGCTTCGACACAACCAGAAGGAATCTGACCATATGATAACAATAATAATAATTTTTTCTTTCCACCTCAGTGTTTTCAATTGTCGTAGACCCAAAACACATATTTAGTATTTTCCCAAGATTGCTGTCAGGTCTCATAGCAGCTGCACTCTTCATATACAATCCTATGCAAGTTTTCTGTTGTTCCCAAAGTATGTTTTAAAGTACTTGATAAGAAATATCCTCTGCCCTAGAAGTCCACCTCTGCAGCCACTTTCACCACTCTCCACAGAGAGCCAGTGAATTCCACAAAAACCATACAACAAGAGACAGATTGCAACAGTTTGGATTTTTTCATTTCTTATTGTTTCTCTGAAAGTACTTCTACCTCTTGTGGTCTACGTAAAATGAGTAGGAAGGAGTAATAGGGAAGAGAGGGATATTCAAGATTTACATCAGTCCCAATTTATTGCATGGTACTCTGTTTGACTCCAGTATTTCAAATGTTTCAAATCACTGTCTGTACAGCAAAAATGGCATCATACAAATGCTGAAAATTTCTAACTTGGGAATCACTCCACTACTAAACAGATAAAAGGTTGAAATGTACTTAGTTAAAAACCACTTAGCTAGCTTGGCTTGAGATAGTTTCAGCTAAGTCAGAATGTATCTTCACAAGCCAAAACCGGAGTCAGCCTGCTGTTCTGTAGAACCAAAGGACCTAATACCTGATTAAATACGTCATAGCTTATTTTGAAACAACTTGCAAAGTTCAACTACTAACCAAAATCTGCATGGGTGCTGCTTCTCCAACCTGTAAGTTACCTTTCTCCTAATTTAGCACATACGGTAAGTGTGAGTTTCGTTAAAAAAATGCACCACTTCATCCCTCAGAAAAGGGATAAGTGTAAAGAGGAATAGAATACAGAAGAGGATATGGTTTGTTTCAGCTACTTGATCTTGCCTTTTATTTTCACACAAAATTATTGTTTGATTAACTATAGGAAACTAAGAAAAAAATCAAAAGCAACTAATGCATCAGAGTGAAGATTCATTCAGTAACTTCACAGAAGCCAGTAAAATTCAGCACAGAAAAAGAAACAGCGAGAATCAAGTGCTTTGATTCAAATACATGATGTATTCGAACAAGAGGGCTTAAAATTAATTTTATTACAGAAGATTTTTTTTTGGCCACCAGAAAAGCAACAAGATAACAATTATGGGTAGCAATTTAGGAGTGATTTGAAAACTACTTATGTCAAAAACTTTAGAAGAGCCTAGCAGGGCAAAAATACTCCAGCTAATATGCATTCATCCTAATTTTGTGCACAATTTGTCTGAATTCTTAAGAGATATACCTTCTTTCTGATTGGTTTTCTGCTTTTGTTTATTCTCTATTTGCTGTATTTATTTTCCATTTCACATTCTGTTGATCACACACAACCACACTGACAACTTTTTTTTTTAGGAAAAAGTTAAGATTTTAAACACATTTTTACGTAACAGTTTGCACGCATTTAGTATGTTGAGATAGAACTATAACTTCCTTCAGCCTGATTCTCAACACTACTGCTAGAACTACAGAACATACTTTGCAGCTACCAAGGAACAAGCCCTTGTCTAATTTGATCCAAAGGAAATGACATTGCTTCAAAGCATAACCAGCCAATAATACCAACAACCATCCACTGATAGCCAAATATGTTCAGCGCCCAAATTATTATTATAGAATGTGCTGGTTTGGGCTGGGATAGAGTTAGTTTTCTCCATTGAAGCAAGCATGAGGCTATGCTTTGGATTTGTGCTGAAAACAGTGCTGACAACCCAGGGGTGTTTTAGTTATTACTGAGCAGCACTCACACAGCATCATGGCCTTTTCTGCTTCTCACCCCACCCCGACAGTGAGTAGGCTGGGGGTGCTCAAGAAGCTGGGAGGGGACACAGCCAGGACAGCTAACCCAAGGGATATGCCATGACATATGGCATCATGCTCAGCATATAAAGCTGTGGGGGGAGGTTGGTGGAGTGGCCGCTGCTCAGGGAATGGCTGGGCATCAGTTGGTTGGTGGTGAGCAATTGTTTTCATTTGCATCACTTGTCTCTCTTGGGTTTTAATATCTCTCTTTGTTATTTGCCTTCTCATTACAATTTATTATTTTATTTCAATTATCAAATAATTTTTATCTCAACCCGTAAGTTTTCTCAGTTTTACCCTTCCGATTCTCCCCCCCAACCCACTGAGGGGAAGTGAGCGAGCAGCTGTCTGGTGCTTAGTTGCTGGCTGAAATTAAACAACAACATAGCAATACCTACTTGTTGATTTTCATTTAAGACCACCTGAATGTCCTCTCGTCTGTAATACTTCATTATCTGTGTTATTATATTTATGTGTCAACAGTTAAGTCCAATTTACAATAACAAACACAACATGACGTGCTATTATAGCTCTCCAACAAGAGACAAAATTATTTTAGTATTAAAATAGCTTAACTGTTACGTAGTGGTCTGTCACAGCCACTGGGATATTACCTACTGTGTACTATTTTCTGTATCATGTGTTTCCACAGTTAAGCAAAGAATTCTCAACACCAGGACTAACCTACTGATCATAATAAAGCTGACAAAACTGTGAGGCAGACACTTAACTCAAGTGCTGTCCTCTAAGCAAGCTTATCCATTATGACTTCTGGCAGCAAGGAATATCGAATTATCATTTCAGGTAACTTTTAGTGAAGTTTTCCTGTAAAGATTCTACAGGAGCTTGCCTTGCTGACAGCTGGAAGTTCTACTTATACAACATCCTTATAAAAAACATCTTTTTATTTATGCAGTTAAGACCAGTTCAGGCCCCCAGATTCAAAAGCTCAGGCTCCATTTTTCAATTTAAGACATGCACTTTTCTGGTCACAAATTCTGTTGAAATTATAGAGGGGACATAACACTAAGTGTAGCAGGAGGATATATTTAAAACATATATTAGATTGGTATTACATAAACAACAACAAATATCCACTGATATATCTTCTTTAAAATAAAAGGACAGCTTTTACTCCCACTGGAAGCTGCAGAATTACACCAGAATTACAGTAAGCACAGTGTGAAAATTCATGAGGTACAAAGTCAAAGTGTCTACACATGAAAGAAAAGAGTTACCTATTGACAAGAAGTAGGACACAGAAAAGCTCTAAAGCTGTCAAGACAAACCTGAGCTAGACAAGTGTAGCTAAGGAACAACAGTAGTGCCTACAAAAAGAAGATTGTAGGACAAATAAGGAAAGATAGCACATTACAGAAACAGTAAAATGGAGAAAGCAACACTATCACACATTTTCAAACAGAAATCACAAAGAATACAGAGAAAAGAAGAAAATAGGACACTATGCATTTTTAAAGAAAACAGTCATTAAACTGATAATCACAGCAAAACACATCTAAACATTTCACTTGGTTAAGATTTCAACCAAAACTAAGTGCTTGTTCCTTCCTTGCATAATAAATGACTACATCCTAACAAAATTACAAAAGCAATAAAATCAGTTTATGCCTAAACGTTTACAAGACACCTAGCATTTAAAAGAAAAATCAGTTTAACTGTGTGCTTTTTAGCCAAGTTGGACTAAGACATTTAAGCTTAGAGACTGAACGAAAGGCATCCTTACTTCCCTGACACAACGTACAGGGAATATATCCAGATGAAACATGGACTTCCACAGCTTTTGCTCCACTCAAATACAACAGGAAAGCACAGATTGTCTATCAAGGACTGGCAAGCAGCTTATTGGTTTGGTTTTTTTTTAGTGGAGCTACATTTACATGAAGAAAAACAAAGCGCGTGGCATATTTTCCTTATTAAAAAAAGCATAACTACAAAAAAAGAAAAAAATCCACACAATCCCAAAATGTTTGGAAGACTGAAGAATTTGTATGCATTTGAATTATAGTAATCATAATCAAAAACAGAAAATCCAAAAATTCTCAAAGGTAATTAAATGCTACTTAAATCTATAAGACACACAAAAAAATTATACTGTACCTAAAGGATAGTTCTGTTGACTATTTGGAGGTATATTTTCTTTAGCCATGGAGATTAACATTTTGCTAGTCTCAGAAGGCTTCTCCAATTCCTTATTCTGAAAACAATACAAAACATTTTGCAGCATCACAAGGTAAAAGAAATGGCACATATAAGAACAATATTATTAACATTATTAGCACTGGAGAACAGAGATTGAAAGTGATGTTGGATTACCACATTCCACTAATACTACCAAAAAAGTAGTTCTCCTCTACAACACAGGAATTATTAGCTCAATATATTTCAGTATATTTCATATCATAATCCACAGCTGTTTCATTTTACAGATATCCTCTCTGTTTTTTCTGTGGGGGCTGATTTGATGTACTGCACTGTGCTTGAAACTATGAAAGGATTACAGGGTATTACAGGGCAAGTTTAACCCACCTGTTGCCTGTAACTACACTTTCACCAAACAGCTTAGGACTTTATCCAACTATAGGCTGGAAACATTCTCTTTCACTTTAAACTTGCTTTGAGCAGAGACGGCAAAAATAAACAAAGCCTGACTCCTCACAGATCCTTATGAATTAACTTTCTGAAGTGAATAAAACTTTCTGCAGAGAATTATTATAACTAGGTAAAAATACTTATATTACCCACAGATTGTGAAAGATGAATTCTCATAACCTTCTGACGAAACAAAAAAGGGAGAAAAAATTCAATATCATTACTGCTGTTAAAAGTTCGAGCTGTTTGGGACTTTGTAAGTCAAACAACAGACAAAACTTTTTTTACTGAGGACTTTATTTAGTTACCATTACACTTAGCCAGCTTGAATTATTTAGATACAGCTTTTTGCCAGGTACTGGCACTGTTGAACAACTCAATGGTGATCTGCAAATTATAGAATCTTTTGTAGTTTTAGAATTAGGTACTGTTTTGGTTTCGGCTGCCGCCGGCAACAAAAGCTCCACGCGGCCGCCCCTCCCCCCGCCAGCGTGCGGAGGAGAATGGAAAGAAAGAGGCAGAAACTGGTGGGTCGGGATAAGGGCAGTTTAACAGAACAGCAAACAGAGGGAAACAGGAACAACAACGATACAAATAAGGAGAAAACACAACAACGAACCATAACGACCCAGACAGCCGCTCTCCCGAAACAGGACCAGCACCGCGCCCCACCAAGCCGCGAGTGCCTTCCCGCCGCGCCGACCCCCCCCACCGGAACCCAGTGTGATGTCACATGGTATGGAATACCGGGCTCTGTTTGGCCAGGTGGGGTCAGCCCCCACCCCCCCCCCGGCTGTGCCCCTTCCTGGATTCCGGTGAAAATTAACCCTGTTCTGGTCAAACCCAGGACATTATCCACCCCTTATTCCATACCATCTACGTCATGCCCAGGTCCCCCATTGTCCGGTTGATCACCACCACTTCTCCTGTCTCCAGATATCATTCCTTTAGTCTATGGATCATCACTCTAAAGTGTCTGTTGAGTTCATTTAATCCATGACTTCGGGCTCCATCTGTCGTTATGGTCTTCCTTGGCAGGGCAGGTGATGTGTGGTGATGGGCGGTCACTTGCTGCATCCGGAGCTCACGGCTGATGTATCTGGTGCGGCCCGTGCCCACAGTCTGCAGGAGATGTTGATCTTGATGAAGTTGCTGGATGCCAGTTGTTGAAAACCAGGTCCAGTCCCATCATTGCTGTGCTCTGCTAGGTTTTCATCGAAAAAGTCCATCCTTCTTTAATCTGGAGAATTCTTACTATGCTACTACTGGTACAAAATATAACAATTGTAACAGTGATAACAGACAGTGACAGGGTTATTTAACAACTAACTTTATACAATTTATTTATGGACTACTCTCGCCCAAAATTAAATCCCCATGAGGTACACATCGGACTTCCCCATCCTTCCGCATTACCCACCAGGTACACCCAGGTCCTTGAGCAAAAGCAATCCCGCGGACGGGCTTGCCTTTGCCCGAGGCAGGACTAACCCAAACCGTCTTCCCTAACATGTTCCACATGTGCACTACAGGGACTTTATCCCCTTCTACGGGGCGCTGAGGTTTTGACTGGGCAGGACCAGCCCGGTTGGTGGACCCTCTGGTGTTAACCAACCAGGTGGCCTTTGCTAAATGGGTATCCCAATTTTTGAAAGTCCCACCCCCCATTGCCCTTAAAGTGGTTTTTAGCAGCCCATTGTAATGTTCGATCTTTCCAGAGGCTGGTGCATGGTAGGGGATGTGATACACCCACTCAATACCGTGTTCTTTGGCCCAGGTGTCTATGAGGCTGTTGCGAAAGTGAGTCCCGTTGTCCGACTCGATTCTTTCGGGAGTGCCATGTCGCCACAGGACTTGTTTTTCCAGGCCCAGGATGGTATTCCGGGCAGTGGCATGGGGCACAGGGTAGGTTTCCAGCCATCCGGTGGTGGCCTCCACCTTTGTGAGCACATAGCGCTTGCCTTGGCGGGTCTGCGGCAGTGTGATGTAGTCAATCTGCCAAGCCTCCCCATCTTTATATTTTAGCCATCGTCCTCCATACCACTGAGGCTTTACCCGCTTGGCTTGCTTGATTGCAGCGCATGTCTCACATTCATGGATAACCTGTGCAATAGTGTCCATGGTCAAGTCCACCCCTCGGTCACGAGCCCATCTGTATGTCGCGTCTCTTCCTTGGTGGTCCGAGGTGTCATGGGCCCACCGAGCTATAAACAGTTCACCCTTATGTTGCCAGTCCAGATCCACCTGAGCCACTTCAATCTTAGCAGCCTGATCTACCTGGTGGTGGTTTTGATGTTCTTCAGTGGCCCGACTCTTAGGGACGTGGGCGTCCACGTGACGGACTTTTACAACCAACTGCTCCAGCCGGGCAGCAATATCTTGCCACAATGGGGCAGCCCAGATAGGTTTGCCTCTGCGCTGCCAGTTGTTCTTCTTCCATTGCTGCAGCCACCCCCACAAGGCATTGGCCACCATCCAAGAGTCGGTGTAAAGACAGAGCACTGGCCACTTCTCTCGACTGGCAATGTCTAAAGCCAGCTGGATGGCTTTCACCTCTGCAAACTGTCTGGACTCTCCTCCCTCGGCAGTTTCTGCGACTTGTCGTGTAGGGCTCCATACAGCAGCCTTCCACCTCCGCTGCTTCCCCACAATGCGACAGGACCCATCCGTGAACAGGGCATACGTTTTCTTATCTTCTAGCAGCTGGTTATACAGTGGGGCCTCTTCAGCACGTGTCACCTCCTCCTCTGGCGATGCTCCAAAATCTTTGCCTTCTGGCCAGTCCATGATGACCTCCAGAATTCCTGGGCGAATGGGGTGTCCCATTCGGGCGCGCTGGGTGATCAGAGCGACCCACTTACTCCACGTAGCATCGGTGGCATGATGCGTAGAGGGGACCCTCTCTTTGAACATCCAGCCCAGGACCGGCAATCATGGAGCCAGGAGAAGCTGTGCTTCAGTGCCGACCACTTCTGAAGCAGCTCGAACGCCTTCATATGCTGCCAGAATCTCTTTTTCAGTGGGAGTATAGCGGGCCTCGGATCCTTTGTATCCCCGGCTCCAGAACCCCAGGGGTCGACCTCGAGTCTCCCCTGGTGCTTTCTGCCAGAGACTCCAGGTTGGGCCATTCTCCCCGGCTGCGGTGTAGAGCACGTTTTTAACATCTTGCCCTGACCGGACTGGACCAAGGGCTACGGCATGAACTATCTCCCGTTTAATCTGTTCAAATGCCTGTCGTTGCTCAGGGCCCCATTCAAAATCATTCTTCTTCCGGGTCACGTGGGACAGAGGGCTTACAATCTGGCTGTAATTTGGGATGTGCATCCTCCAAAAACCCACAACACCCAGGAAGGCCTGTGCTTCCTTTTTGCTGGTTGGTGGAGACATAGCTGCTATTTTGTTGATGACATCCATTGGGATTTGACGGCGCCCATCCTGCCATTTTATTCCCAAAAACTGGATCTCTTGCGCAGGTCCCTTGACTTTACTTCGCTTAATGGCGAAACCGGCTTTCAGAAGGATCTGAACTATTTTCTCCCCTTTCTCAAAAACTTCCTCCGCTGTGTCGCCCCATATAATGATGTCATCGATGTACTGCAGATGTTCTGGGGCTTCACCCTTTTCCAGTGCAGTCTGGATTAGTCCATGGCAAATGGTGGGACTGTGTTTCCACCCCTGGGGCAGTCGATTCCAGGTGTACTGGATGCCCCTCCAGGTGAAAGCAAACTGTGGCCTGCACTCTGCTGCCAAAGGGATGGAGAAGAATGCATTAGCGATGTCAATTGTAGCATACCACTTGGCTGCCTTTGACTCCAGCTGATATTGAAGTTCTAGCATGTCTGGCACGGCAGCACTCAGCGGTGGTGTGACTTCATTCAGGCCACGGTAGTCTATTGTCAGTCTCCACTCTCCAGTAGACTTTCTCACTGGCCATATGGGACTATTAAATGGTGAGCGAGTTTTGCTGATCACTCCTTGACTCTCCAGCTGGCGGATCAGCTGATGAATGGGGAGAAGGGAGTCTCGGTTGGTACGATACTGTCGCCGGTGCACTGTTGTGGTTGCGATGGGTACCTGTTGTTCTTCAACCCTCAGCAACCCCACAACGGAAGGATCCTCCGAGAGACCAGGCAAAATGCACAGCTGTTTAATTTCTTCCGTCTCCACAGCAGCTATGCCAAAAGCCCACCGATACCCCTTTGGGTCCTTGAAATAGCCTCTCCTAAGATAGTCTATCCCAAGGATGCACGGAGCCTCGGGGCCAGTTACAATGGGGTGCTTCTGCCAGTCCTGCCCAGTGAGGCTCACTTCAGCCTCCAGTACACTCAGCTCTTGGGACCCCCCTGTCACTCCCGAAATGCAAATGGACTCTGACCCTTTGAACTCTGATGGCATTAAAGTACACTGTGCACCAGTGTCCACTGGAGCTTGATACTCTTGTGGATCTGACGTGCCAGGCCACCGAATCCACACCGTCCAATAGACACGGTTGTCCCTTTCCTCCACCTGGCTGGAGGCAGGGCCCCTCTAATCCTCGTCAGAGAATTTGCTGCTCACCTGCTGTAAAAATGACTTGGAGGTCCCCTCCAGAGGATCGGAATCAAGGTCAAACTGTCTACCTGGTCTGGAGAGCTGGCTTCTGGAAAGTGGAGCGGCACTTTTCCTAACAGAATCCCCTTTGGTGATTGTTTTACCTCGCAACTCACGTACTCGGGCCTCTAGACTTGAGGTGGGTTTTCCATCCCACTTCCTCATGTCCTCTCCGTGGTCACGCAGGTAGAACCACAGGGTGCCCCGGGGTGTATAGCCTCTGTATTCCCTCTCCTGAGCAGAGAAACGCTTGCCCCTAATAGCTGAGATGCGGGCCCGCACAGGTGGGGAGTAGGACATATCCTCTTTGAATTGCTGGAACTGTCGGGACAATTTATTCACAGCTGAGACAAGGGAGGAAGAGAGACTTTCCTCATATTGGCGGAGTCTGACAGCCACCTCGTCCACTGTTGGTGCCTCTTTACCTTTCCAGTTTACAACTGCCAGTGAGTTGGCATGTGAGGAGGGTGCGCTCCGCACAAACTTCCTCCACATGGATTGTGAGCACTGGAGTTCATCTGGGTCTGTGGGTACCTGCTCATTGTCTGTGTCACAGTAAACCAGCTCCCGCACAGCTAATTCCCTCAAGTACTGAATACCCCTTTCCATATTGGTCCACTTGCCAGGATAGCATACAAAATCGTCACTGAAGGTGTCACCGAAAATCTGGGAATAGACCTCGTAACACCGATGTAGTGTTAAAAGGCAGGCATTCTTTATTGCGACGTCGGATGCACGGGGGATAATTCTGCCGAACGTGCATACCCCATACCCTTTCCGTGCAGTTTATATAGATCAAAATATACATATTTATTTGATTACATAAGCCCTTTCTTTCATAGTCAAATCAGTCCATTTTCATACACTCCTCCCACCCGCACTTGCGCAGTGCCTCCTAGTGGTGGTCGTCGCGGGTCCTAAGATGAAGGCTTATCCTCTTCATCACAGTTTCTGCGCAAACTCAGTCCTCTTCTGGCTCTTGTCCCTGCGGCACGGGTCGTCTTGACCAGTTCCAGGCACCTGCTCATTTCAATTAAAACTACCTTCTTTGGGGGGGGAGATGTATGACTTTTTGCTTCAGTTAATTCACACAATAGATAGGTACCACAAATACACCTGCAGTCATTTAATAGCACTATTTCTATTAAAAAAAATCCCCCTTCACCATTATTGTTTAACATTAATGATTACCTAGGGACTAAACCCTCTGTTCCCAGACCTAATGTCCAGATGGGCAGGGCTGCACAAGGGACATAGCAGCATTGTTCGTGCTTTATGATTAACTAATTCCATCACCGTGGTTACAAAGGGGTACCTCTCCCTCACGCCTGACAGAAGTCTCCTCCAGAGGCTGAGGATTTGTTCCTTTTTCCCAATGGCCTTGTCAATGCCCCCATCCCTGGCCAGGGATCCCAGCTGCTTGGCTTCCTTGCCCTCTAATTCCAAGCTGCTGGCCCCGTTATCCCAGCACCGCAGCAGCCAGGTGGCAATGTGCTCGCCTGGGTGGCGGCTGAAATCTTTCCTCATGTCTCGCAGCTCGCCCAGGGACAGGGACCGGGTGATGATCTCTGTCTCTGTCTCCCGCGATGACCCTGGCTCATCGTCATCCCTCCCGGAGCGATCTGCTCTCTTTGCGTCTTTCTTTAGTTTTACGGGGGCGACTGCTACTGGCACAGGTTGGTCATTGGGCTCAGCCACGCTGCCTGCAGATGGAGCTGGGGCTGGAGCAGCTGCTGTGCCTGCCAGGGAAACCGAGGCAGACCCTGCAGCTGTGGCAGCGGCGGTGCCAGTCGGGGGGGCTGTGACTGCCTGCTGGGCTGGAGGGGCTGCAGGGCCGGCTGGGGGGGCAGCGCCAGTTGCAGCGCCTGCCGCTTCGCTTCCCCCCCTTTCCCCTTTAAGGCACTGAACAGTGTTGAACAGGGCTCGGTAGGCATGGGCCAGACCCCAGCACATTGTGGTGATCTGTGTCTCTCTGGAGTTCCCAGGGTGGCAGCACACTTTTTTCAGATATTTTACCAGATTGTCCGGATTCTGTATTTGTTCAGGGGTGAGTTTAAAACACACCGCAGGTGCCCACTGCTCTAGACATCTGCCCATGCTGTCCCACACACCCAGCCACTCACAGCTATCCGGCCCCGGGGCAGGTCTCTGCACGATGTTCTTAACGACTTGCTTAACCCTAAACAAAAGCTGAAACCCATTCAGGAGGCAGAACAAAAGGAGAGTGCTGGCCTGAGCATCCCACGGTACTCGAAATTCTCAAAAGCCGTTAGGACCAGCCTGAGGGAAAGAGGGGGGGCGAAAGAGTGGGGGAAGGTATCCCCTTCGTCTTTCCCCACAGACTGGGTTTGATTATTAACAAAATCTAAGACATAGGATCCGAGGTACGGAAATGACCGCAGTGCCGCATGCAAATACAAGACTAATTTCATGCACAGTGATGTTATCATAAGTCGATATCGTACAGTACAGCAAAATCATCATCCTGATCTTTTTTTCCGAGGTAACAAACAGCACGGTCGCAAACACATACAGCAAGTAAGGATTTACGTAGCAGAGATATTTGATCAAAGTCAGAAACATTTTTACCGGCGACTTTAACTAACACAGTAAATGCGTATAACAAAATTTAAGCAAATCTAAGAAAACAGTTTTAACACCCGCTGCTCAGCCCTGCCGTTATCCCCGCTCCACGCTTGGGCGCCAATTTAATGTTTTGGTTTCGGCTGCCGCCGGCAACAAAAGCGCCACGCGGCCGCCCCTCCCCCCGCCGGCGTGCGGAGGAGAATGGAAAGAAAGAGGCAGAAACTGGTGGGTCGGGATAAGGGCAGTTTAACAGAACAGCAAACAGAGGGAAACAGGAACAACAACGATACAAATAAGGAGAAAACACAACCACGAACCATAACGACCCAGACAGCCGCTCTCCCGAAACAGGACCGGCGCTGCGCCCCCCCAAGCCGCGAGTGCCTTCCCGCCGCGCCCCCCCCCCCCCCCCCCCGGAACCCAGCGTGACGGCACATGGTATGGAATACCGGGCTCTGTTTGGCCAGGTGGGGTCAGCCCCCACCCCCCGGCTGTGCCCCTTCCTGGATTCCGGTGAAAATTAACCCTGTTCTGGCCAAACCCAGGACAGGTACTAAAATTTCTAATAGGAAAGTTGTGACAATAACAGATTTTGTTTAATCAAATGGATTAAGTAATTTGCCTTTTATATTTCCTAGTTTCTGTAACAGAAATTTTGAGGGTATTTATACCTTCCATCCCCATCTCAACACCCATGCTCTGGAGTAACCAGAGAGGAGATCCCTGCTAGTCAGCTTCCCTAGGGAGGAGGGAAGGAACAACGATCACCATTTACAAGAGTTTTCCCACTTGTAAAATACAAATGTTACTGTGTATGCCTGGGGGCAACAAGTTTTTAAAAATCTACATAAATACAAAGTATTTAAGTTAGAAATTACTTTGAACAGATAAATCTTTAATATATACTTCAATAACAAATGCAGATTTAAGAGCACAGTAAAAGCAAGCTTAAATCAAGACCACAGCAATAGCAGTGTTGCAATCTGGGAAAATTATTGAATACTCTTACCCTCATTTCCATGTAAGGTGGATTATTTTCAAGTTCTGCCTTATCTTGTGCCAACTTGGCCTTCTGATCTTCAATAAATTTGTCTAAATCATCCGCCATCATTTCTAAGGTTATAGAAAAGAAATAGAACATTGCCTCTACATCAGAGCCTCTAACATTTAAAGCTCAATTACAGTTGCTTAAGACAGCAGTTAAGTAGCATTCAAGTTTCTCCCTCAGAACTACAAGCCTTAAGACGTTTCCTGGGTCAAAAAAACACCTAACTCAGGAAACACATCCATGGAGAAGATTACTTGATATTTCACCAGAGAGCAACTTCAAAGATTCCATATTATAAGACTGAAGATATTTCCCTAAAGTGTGTTGGGGTTGGTTTTTTTAACTACAGGTCTACCAACAGCCCTTCACTACACGCTTGCACAATCTTATTGTTAGTGAATCATAAAATCAAAATTAAACATGAAAAAATAAACAGGATAAAGGGATTGTTAGACAAAAAAGTACAAAAAGTGCAAAATATACATATACTCTAAGATAAGCACCAAATCATACAATCCATTCTGCGCTTAATTTACTTCCGCGAGACATCTTAATTATTAAGCTTATTCAAAACAATAAAAAAATCACATAAAACAACAAAGCAAAAAACCAAGCAAACAAAAAAAACCCACAAACCACAAAATACACCTACAGTGTTTCAGGAGTTGGAGCCAACAGTGTATCATTACCTCCTGCACCAATAAAACAGAAGAGGCGGTAAGAACAGCTACAATTCTGCAACTATTGTAAGATCGTAGACATCAGGCAGCATTGACTTGCCATGAGACAAGCCACTCATCTCTACGAAAACATGTACTGAGGAACAGCTGATTGTCTCTTCCATTAGTTGTGCATCTCACCTATTTAACTGAAAACCCTTCAGAGCAGAAATTTTAGCATCTTATTTGTGCAATTTATTGTACATGGCTGCTCCTAGATAACCTCATAATAAAAATTAAAGTGCATCAAATACATAACAATGGAACTGTACAGAAGTTAGAGCACACACTCAGACTTCGAATATTCTTTGTTAGGATAGCCTTATCATAGAATAGTTTGGGTTGGAAGGGACCTCTAAAGGTCCAACCTCACTGCAACGAGCAGGGACATCTTCAACTAGATCAGGTTGCTCAGAGCCCCGTCCAACCCGGCCTCGAATGTTTCCAGGGATGGGGCTTGCACTACTTCTCTGGGCAACCTGTTCCAGTGTTTCACCATCCTAATCATAAAAAAATCTCTTCCTTATATCCAGTCTAATTCTACCCTCTTTTAGTTTAAAATCACTGCTCCTTGTGCTATAGTAACAGGCCCTGCTAAAAAAGTTGTCCCCGTTTCCTATAGGCCCCCTTTAAGTACTGAAAGGCCGCAGTAAGGTCTCTCCCTAGGTCTTGTCAGAAGTAAAACACTGCAAAGCCGCACACTAAGTAACCATGGAAAGAAGAAAGACAAAATCAACAAGAATGACTGCATACAAGCCTACTCATCCCTATCTCTACTCAGCATTTTCCCCAACTCCACTGGAGGAGTTTTGCAAAACCAAGCCCACAGATAAAAAAAAAAATCCGTAAGTTAGACTCCACACTTAAAGGAAGCATGAAACTGAGAAGAAAAGTAATACCCTCAAATCCCTCTAATACTATCCACACAACTCAAGCAACAGGATTGCTTATGCAGGTTCCTAAGCAACCCCATGACACACAGTATCTAAACTCAGATAGTACAGCAGTTTTACAGAGGCTAATTCGGTATCTTTCTAAAGCCTACAGATTGTATGAGGTAAAGAATAGACCAATGATAAAACTATATTTGAAAACACTTTCAGGAAGAGGATCAAAGAATTAAAAAAAACAAAAACAAAAACCCCACAGCCCAAAGACCAGCAGAGTAAGATACTGTATAGGTAAACATAATGTGTCCAGAGAGACCGAGGTAAACGCTTACTAGAAGATGAAGAGAAAAAATGTCAAAATTCCCTCAGAATGGAATGTCAAATTTCCATCAGATAAATTCAAGTAACTGCACGCTACCTTAATTTAAGGAACACGTCTGCTTGATGTATTCCTTAAAATGTATTCCTTTAAACTTTTTTCTCTTACATTAATGCCATTTTTTGATTCATAATATAAAATCATAATATTGTTACAAAGGAGGCAGAACTAGTACAACTTCTTCAAAACTACTAGTGGTAACACAGGACAATCAATTCCAAAAATGAATTCCCCCATCTCATTCGTCCTAAATCTGTAATCTCATTAGTTTTGCTCACTGATAAAAGACAAAAGACATCTAAAAGAGGGTAAGTTACCAGGCACTGATAAATTTTATTTAGCCTACTAGGTTACATAAGAATAATGAAAAAACTGTTCTGAACAGGTGAAACAACTAGTCCTACTAAAGAATTTAAAAGCTGGTCTCATCATTTATCCAGTGCTGCATAGCCACCAAAAGGAAAATTACCGCATGTAAGAGGCAGCACTGTGAAAAGCCTTTCCAAAAGCCCACTGACATTAACACCTGCATTTCTTACCTCTATCTACAATAACATTTATGAACTCTAGAACCGGTTCCAAATCACAGTATTGGAATGGTACCAAACCTATTCTGGGAGACGGTATAAGGAAAGGAATATTTGCAGTACATTTTCTATCTAGCACGAGAAACACAATGAATATTCCAGCATTCTGCACTCCTCTATCACATCACTCAAAAGAGCAATAAATTAAAAAACAAAGACAAAGTAGTTACAGTTGAACTACACAGGCAATTCAATTGGTGTGAAGAAAGCTCACAACTCCAGGCCTTTAAGAACACTGAGACAACTAATGCTACAGCACTGTTGATTCAGCATACCTTTAATACAGCTAAATAGCCAGGAAAAGTGGCGAAATGCCTCTTAGAAAATAGCTAGACATTTATGTCTTACATCCTTCTGCTTTAGTTGATCTTCTTAAAATATGCAAAAGTGCAAACTTTACGAGATAAGCAAAAAGAGCATATTATACTGAAAAAGAAAAATCAAAAATTCTTACATGTTCTAAGCAAAAGACTGACAAATTGAATGTGATGCATACACTTCCAAGTTGAGAAAATATACCAGCATGTAAGCAAATATCTTACTGAATATTAATCAATTTTTATCATCTACTGTATCAAGTGAAGAGATCAGGACTAATCACAATAAAGAAACAATACATTTCTATCTGAAAAGAGTGCTATGGCAGTCCCTCGTTACTCAGTGTATGATCTTGGAGATGACAGCGCTAAACTCACAGCAAACCGTTAACTTAGATCCGGCTTCATATGACTGCACAAACGTACCAAGGTAAAGCCTGACACCATAAAACCACTTCAAAACAAAATAATCTGGTTTCAGTTTAACAACACACCTGAATGCATTTTGTGCATTCCTAGACCCCTGCAATTCCTAGTAAAAGTAGCAGATTCGAAACTAAACTTGGAGACACTGCTTCATGGGCACATGCACAGAGCAGAAGTCAGAGTCAGAACATGCTGTAAACATTTGAAAACCCACAGACAACCCATATGCCCACAAAACTACAAGGTGTAAACAGCATATTTTTCATGTTTTTTGGAAAACAGAATATTTTCCAAATGGTGTATTAATAAAAGTGTTAGCTCTATCAAACTTTTTCAGCTATCAATCAGCTCTTCCTTTAGCTCTTGCATCTTTAAATCTTGGATGTATTTGCATCCCCAAAACACTGTATTATTCATTAATATTAAACATACTGCTGCTATACACTCAACTACTGTCTGAATATGTCTCCCCAAAAGTATTTTTACTTTCAAGAAGATTTTCGTTTTTCATAACCTTTTTCTGGAACTTTAACTGGAAGTTTTCATAAAAGCTATTCTGAATAATTACAGTCAGCTAGGTAGACTGCAACTTAAGCAAATACACCAGGCAACTGAAAGCATATAGATATTAAAAAAGCATATAGATATTAAAAAAAGTAAGTCAAGTTTGAACATTAACTTTTTATTGGATCTATGCTTGCTCAGAGTTAATAATTCATGTCTCTGTATTCAAAATATTTAAAACACCTATTTGTAAATGTATTGTATTGTATGTACTACCTCCAGCTACATATTATGTATCTACTTAATCATCTAAAATAAAGTTTACTGCATTTCTTTTTCTTCTTTCCCTTCACCTGCTATTTGTCCAGGAAAATCAGGCACAAAATTTAAAACCAGCACATGAATGTAGACAGATTTTACCTCTTCCGTGCTACCATAATACTAAAATAACATCAGGAAAACTAGCAAAACGGCAATTCCCATCCATAGGAACTACAATAAGGATGGCAAGGAGGGAAGTGCTTTGAAAAAATCAACTATATGCCACGTTTAGTAATTGTACTTACAGATTACATGGTCACATAATAGTGTCATGAAGAAATATTTTTCAAAGTCTGACCCAAACTTCCTAAGGTCTCGTAACAGCCAGTGCTGGCTGCTTCTCTATCCCTTTGAATGGATAAGCTTTTTAGAATAAGCTCTTGTTATCAGAGACATGCTTCCTGCACCTTTCACCTTCGTTTCTTTTCAATTCTTACCTGAAAAAGCATAAAAAAAATTCCAGGGTCTGGACGCTCACAATTAATAAACTCTGACTAAAGCAACACAACTTTTTCCGTCACTGTGAAGGCAATTAACCCTCAAAACCACCACTGAACAAGTCTGGCGAGTTACCTCCCCCCACCATAAGGGTTTATTTACTCTTCCAGCACACGGACTGCGACCCAAAAAAGACGCCAATTTCGGAAAACCTTCAGAGCCAAGAGCTGGGAATCACTCACCCACGCGTGACAAGGCGGGGGAGCGCCTTTCCCCCGCCCCTCCTGGGCAGCGTTACCTCAGGCGGGCCCCCGCGGGCCAGCTGTGAGGCGCTGCCGCCCACCCATGACGGCGGGAGGCTGCGGGCCGGGCGGGGCAGGCGGCACTCCGGGCTCGGCCCCTTTAAGGAGCGCGGCGCCGTTGTCAGGCAACGGCCACGTAACAAACGGCTCCCGCCGGAAGGCTTCGCCGAGCCCCGCTGCCCCTCGCCGGGACACCCGCGCCCACCACCCCGACCGGCCCACTCCCGCCCCGGCCCGCTCGGCTCCCCGGGCCCGTCCCGCTTCCCGGCGAGCCGCCCTCCCCCCCGGCCGCCGCCCGCCCCGGGCTGTGAACAAGGCGGCCGCTCGGCCTCCCGCGGCGGGGCCGGCAGACCGGGCTGCGGGGGGGGGCGCTGCCCCGACCGCACCGCTCACCGGCAGCCGCCGCTCGCTCCGCGTCCCGCGCGCCTTACCGCCTCCTCGGAAACCGGTGGGCGGCGCTGAGCAGCGCCCCCTGCTGCTTCGGAGGGCGGCGCGAGGCGGCCCTTCTGTCCCGCCTCCTCCCCGCCGGCGGGCGCAGGGCCGGGGTCGCAGCGGCGCGGCTTTAACCGGCGACAGGGAGCTGGAAGGGACGCAGCGGTCTCCGCTCCTCCGGGGCCTTGGCGGGCCGCTCCCCGTGAAACACCGCTCGGCCGGGCGGCGGCGAGGAGGGAGAACGCCCTGGGGCGCCCGAACGCGTCCGTCGGGCCGCAGCATGGCGCCGCCGGAGTGCGCGGGGCAGCCCCGAGCGGCTCCGGTGCTGACCCGGCCGAGGCGCAGAGCCCAGGGCCCCCGCTGGGGGCGCAGCGCCGCCCGCACCGCGCCTGCGCGGACCGTACCACCACCGGCGCCACCCCCCGTCCACAACTCCCCTCGCCTCGCGTGGTTCCGCCGGCAGCCCGGTGAGGCGGGCCAGGGCCGGGCCCGGTGCGGCGGGCGATGGCGGCGGCGGGGAGCGGCGCCTCCGGGAGCGGGATGGCGCAGAAGACGTGGGAGTTGGCCAACAATATGCAGGAGGCGCAGAGTATCGACGAGATCTACAAGTACGACCGCAAGCAGCAGCAGGAGATCCTGGCGGCCAAGCCCTGGACCAAAGAGTGAGTGCGAGCGGGGCGGGGCCGGGCCGGGCCGGGCGGCGGGGGGGCCCGAGGCGCGGGTCGGGCATAGGGGCCGGCCCTGATGGCCTCCGCGGCCTCTCTCTTCGCAGCCACCATTACTTCAAGTACTGCAAGATCTCGGCGCTGGCGCTGCTGAAGATGGTGATGCACGCCAGGTCGGGGGGCAACCTGGAGGTGATGGGGCTCATGCTGGGCAAGGTGGACGGGGAAACCATGATCATCATGGACAGCTTCGCCCTGCCGGTGGAGGGCACCGAGACCCGCGTCAACGCGCAGGCCGCCGCCTACGAGTACATGGCTGCGTACATTGAAAACGCAAAGCAGGTGAGGAGAAGCAGCCGAGGGTGTTTGGCCCCTTCCGTGGTGTAGCCACGGGTCTTGTCAGCTCATCCCCCCCACCCCAGTGGCTGTCCAGTTGGCCTGTTTCTTCTTAAGCGTGGTTTAAGAGAAATGTGTCGGCAGCAAAGAACATTTTAAACATTTTTGCATACATATTTCCATGTTTTACAGCAGGTTGTAAAATACTGGATGCTCTCGTCCTTCGTCAGTTATTTTCGTTGCTTAGGAAGTGTTTTTGTGGCTGCAGCTGGTGGTTTGTGGATGGAAGAAGGAGGGAGTGTGTTTCTAAAATGAATGATTTAATAGATGTTTCTAAAAACGGTATGCAAAATTAAATGTAAAACGTATATGTGTCAGAGGTATTTCGAACTTGTAGATCAGGAATATGACATTTATTCTTAGCTTCTTGCGTTCTGAACTCTTGCTGCGTAGTCATGCTGCTGGGTTCTATAAAAGTTAAGAAAACACATTTGTGAAGAAAATGCCAGTGAAGGAATAAGTTGCAGTACAACTTAATTATTCATAATTTGGAAATTTAGGTGAACTGACTCAAATGTCTGTTCCCTGTCTTTGTCACCCTGTATTCAGAGATCCGTGTCATACTAAGCCTGACTGCAGCAGCATTCTCATATGCAGAAGGATAACAGAAATATGAATCTGCTCTGTGTCTGATGTAGAAACTAGTACGGCACATCAGAGCACCTACTGATGCGTTTCTTCCAATACAGGGCAATTCTGTTGAATAAGTGTTGAAATCGCTCTCATTCTCCAGTCTGAAAGTTTTGAGGCCCGTCTTACCCTTTGATTTTTCTTTAATCCTCGGAGTGTTTTAAACCACCTAAAATTAGAAGCCCCTTGCTTATTCACTGGAGATAACAGAGAAGTATTTGGGTTATTTTGGAGAGTTGTACTTATATTCACATCCTTATATAAAGTTAGACGTATTTAAATATATGCATATTAGGCTGGATGATAACGTCAGAGCAAACATAATCCAGAAGTAGCTATATAGTAGGTATATATACCCTACCTCATTGGGTGGGGTTTTTTTCCCTGGAGTCATCATCCCTGTTTATGAGAAAATTTTGAAATAATTCATTTAATCTGTTACATTTGGTCTGAAAACTGTTGATGCCACGATGCTAATATTGTTGCTACAGAAAAGTAGGGAACTTGAAAAGATGTCTTTACCTAAAGATATATTCGTACTATCCAGTTCTTGGGTAGAAATAATGGGTTTCAAAATAGTAAATATATAGCATAAAATCAGTATTTTTTCATACACAGTTCATCTTATGTTTAAAACAGTTTATGTGGGGGTACTTACATGACAGGAAATATTTTGTTATAGTTGTTTATATTGTGCAGTTTTGTCTATAGTTAGTTTCATAAATTTAAAATTGAACTTGTTTGCAAATATAGTAACTCGCCTTTACTGGTGCTCTGGCAGCGTTTGCATGCTGGCTGTTCCACATTTCATTTTGGCAAGCAGTTGCTCCCGGAATAACTCTTTTCAATATTAGATTGCAAGTTGATATATTCACCTGCATAAGTACTTTATAGAAGCCAACGTTCCAGTTACTTGCTTTACCGTAGGCAGGATCTGGTGTTAATATGGTCAAAAAGTGTTGTTTGGCTTTGAAAAATAACAAAAGTTCTTTAGTGTTTTTTGGTCTCTGTAAATGGGAGATGTAAAGAAAATACAAATATTATTCACCAATTCAAAAGCAAAATAAATACTCCGTTCAGTAGGCAGTTTGTGTGTTCTGTCTCATCTTAACATTTTTCTGATTTAACCTTCCTGACGTATTCAGTATTTGGCAAAACCAAGCATCTGATAAATCCAAACACACAACTCTCAGTTAAGAATTGGCATATAAGGTCATACCAAAATTATTCAGCTCAGTATTGAGCAGCCACTAAGCAATTTCTGAGAAAGGGTTATAAAATTAGGTGCAATGAGCGTTCATTCTCCTGGGAGGGGCGTTATTTGTTGGGTTTTCTTCCAGTATTTGTAGAGATAGCCAGGAGTATTATTTGGAAACTCCTATTTTGAGTTTTTCTGATCATAAAAATCTCAAAAAATCATATTTTGGCTTTCAGAGCATGCTCTGGCAATAAATTCTGTGACTTCTGGTGTTCGAAAATAGGCATCTTTCAAGTAATTATTTTTTAAATGTACCAATGATCTCTCTGTATAATTCTGAGGTGCGTTACTGTGCTAAATAAATGAATATTCATCCTCTACTGACATACCATACATTATATGAGATTATATATACTTATGTCATATCCACCCTAAGAAATTTCTCATGCGCGCTGAGGAGTCCCAGCTTGCTTACCATCTCACTGCATGGAGTCCCTTCTGTACTTCAGCTGTGATTAAAGAAGGAGCTACTGGCTCATCAGAGTTCTTTGTTCTGTGATAATAGTTGTAACAGAGAATGCTGGTACTACAGACTGCATGGTTTCTAGAAAATAATTTGTCAAAATAAGGCGTACGTTTAGTATTTGCAAGTTAGCATTGCGAGCTCTGTGTGTGTGTTCGTTTTTTTGTGCTCCCACCCTGTTGTAGCTGCTGGAAGGCCCAGTAGAGGGCAGCTGATACTTTCGGAATGGAGGTTAACTCTGGGTTTGTTTTCCTTCTCTGCCGTTAGGTTGGTCGTCTAGAAAATGCAATTGGCTGGTATCACAGCCACCCTGGCTATGGCTGCTGGCTCTCTGGCATCGACGTCAGTACCCAGATGCTTAATCAGCAGTTTCAAGAACCCTTTGTAGCAGTGGTTGTAAGTACTGTCTGATAGTTGATAAAACTGCATAGTAAATAATGTCGAGGGGCGAGTAATTTTTAGATTTCTGTCTGTTAACATTCTAGTAATGAGTATTTTGCGTGATGGAAGTGTTAGATCCAAATTCTAAATTGGTGTCACTCCTTCTGTTTTGTTGGCCACATACTGGTCAAACCAGCAGTATTGCTTACCGAGGCCATTTTCACTACATTGTTCCAGGCATGGTAACTCTGTACAAATCCATACATTACTCTTAACTAAAAGTTCTACTTCATACTTTTGCAGAAAAAAATTTATTGAGCAATCCATATTCAACCTCCTGCAATAGAACAAAAATCTGGGTTTTTTTGTTCTCTTTGTTGCTTCTTCTGTCGAAACAGAGCAAAGCGTGTTCACAAAGCTCTGTTACTTCGCATCTAAAATGGCTTTTAAATTAAATAAAGGGCATATTGCAAGGCAGAAGGCACTAGGAAATCTGTCTTTGAAGAAAAAATCTGAAGAAACTCTTCGGGCCTTTCAGGGTCTTCCAGGCTTCAGATCACATTTGAAAACAAAAGTAAACCTTATTTTCAGTACTACTTGTATAACCGTTGCTACTGAAGGAAATAAAGGAAAAAAGACTGAAATTAGTCAGAAATAAGGAATATAACTGATGGAAGAGTTACTTTAGAAAAGTATAAATCACCCTTAAGAAGTATTTCCACCATGTTGAGTTCTCCTATGTTATGATAGAACACTTGACTTGGAACTTCTTTTTTCTCCCCTCCCTGCCCTTTTTTTCTGTTTTTTAATTACTTTTAAAGTTAAATGGAGTATTGGTAAATATGTTAGCAAGGAGACTCCTTCTCTACTTTCCTGTATTTTCAACTAAAATACAGTAGATCACATAATACTACTTCTTACCTCTGTGGTTATAAGATTTAACTGCAGATTTTTTTATTATGGTTTATTGAATGTTCTTAGGTGCAATTTCCTTAAAGTATTTGGGAAATAAGGAAAATGAGTTTGAAAGAAAGGTCCATAGAAGGCTATTTTAGAGAGTCTCATACCAACAAATTGCCAACTGAAAAAGTAATGTTTATGACAACACTAACTCAATTTGCCCTAATTACATTTCTGAAACACAATTACTGTAAAGTTAACTTATGCCTCTAATAATAAAATGCATATAACAAGCATTACCTGTATTTCTACAGATTGATCCAACAAGAACAATATCTGCGGGAAAAGTAAATCTTGGAGCATTTAGGACATATCCTAAGGTAAATAGTTAAAATTATCTAGTGCATGATCTCTAAACTGTCTTTAAATAAGTAATGGATTGGTTCTAAAGATTAGATAGATCATCTGACAGTTCGATCTGCTTTGTTGTACTGTATGTCATTGTTCATTCTACAAGAAAGATGTGCTGATATACTTGTTATTGCGTATCTTTGAATATTGATTGTCACAAAGGTTAACTTCTAGTTTGTTTTCCATAGATTTTTGGCAGTGTTAAATCAAATAGACCGTAATTTTAGCTGTCCTAAAATTACATAGTTCAGTATAGGCGTTTTTAATGGATCTAGTTGTAGGTGCATTCATCAAAATAGATTTATGTTAATTCTTGTCTACCATTTTTTAGACCTGAAACCGAGGTTAACAGCATAATTAATAGCGTTGATGTTATGAATCTTCACAAAACAATGTACAAAAAAACAAGTGAATTAAACAACATGGAATGGTTAGGGTAAAAACTAGGAAGTCATGTACATAATGGAGATCTAGATCTCCAAATGCAGTCTTTCATTTATACTTCTGGCAGACATGTAACTGCTATTTAATTTCAATCTAATAAAGTTCAGATATATCCTTCAAAATTCCAGTTATTATTGACTCATCAAGAACTTCAGTCTGACATCCAGTAAAGCTGTAATTAACAAAAATGTTTGAGGGGTTCCCTCAAGCATTATTTTTGTGTTGTCAAATATACATGAGAGAGCTTCTTAGAACAGTTTGTGATTCAGGAGAATATTCACTTCTGTATGCAAAACCACCTCATAAATAGTTTCAAAATTTTGAGCGGGGAGAAGAATCATGCACCTGAAAAATAAATTCTATACGGAAAGTGCATGTTAGAAGAGTATTTTTAGCGAGCCCTCAGAGTGGTCTGTGGGCAGTTCTTGCCTAGTCAGTAGCTGTGAGTGGCACCATCCTGGCTAACTAAGTAACTGAAGTTTTAGGTATCCCTAAGGCATATCCAAGGCATGGAATTTCTTCCCTCGGATTGAAATCACTTTCAAGAATAGATAAGATAAATATTATCTTAGAAGAAGCTCCCTCTTTCTCTTATAGAAGAAATGATCTAATCATAGCTTGCCATCTTGTTTGAAAAATCTCAGCTATGACTACCTTGCTTCCAGCATGCTTTTTGATAGACCTGCAAGTGTAATGACTGCTAGTAAAGCCAAATGTAAATCTGAGATCCAAGAAAATTCAAAATTTCAGGCTACTGGGGGAAATTTCATTTTCCCAAGGGAAAATAAACTAGACTTGCATGAACTAGAATTTTTGTGATGTGCTTTCGAAGAGTTTAGGCATTTTTAAAAAGTCCCAAAATTCCTGTGTCATCTTTGCCCTTTTTCAATTTTTAGGGCTATAAACCTCCAGATGAAGGTCCCTCTGAATACCAGACTATTCCGCTTAATAAAATAGAAGACTTTGGTGTACATTGTAAACAGTAAGTAACATAAAAACTACTAACTCTCGCACAATTTGTTAGTTTTTGTGTGTGGGTTAGTGATTCAATGCAGAACAGTACATTTCCTGGAGTATTTCAGATCTTCAAGTTCTTTGTTGCTTTAGCAGTGTTGGTTTTGTGAGAAAGTATTGTTGTTATTTATCGGGAGATATTTTAAGGGAGAACTGTAACAAAGATGAAGATGAACCTTTAGCAGTTTGATGAAGCTTTAGCAGTTGATTCCTGAACACCTTTAAGTAAAGGTGCTTTCTTAGGGCAGGGAGGAAGAGGTCAGATGTAGATTTAGCAGCAGGACTAGGCAGACTGTAATCTGTCTGCTCTTCTGAGTAGTGGCAAGTGCTGTGCATCTCTCTCTCCTGCATCACTGGGCACGTTAAGATTGTATCTGTCTTTGATAGGATTGGAAAGTGGAACTGGTTCAAGGATAACATCAGCAACAGGAAGAATTACTGCTTTTACTCTCCTGCTAGTTTACTTTCCATGAAGTAAAAAGGTAGTTTAGTTTTAACCATTCTTTCTGTAACTGATCTATCCCCAGCCACATGCTCCTCACTTCATACCCACACTTACTTACTTGGCAAGGCATCTGTTTTGCCAGGTCAGTCGCCTTACCTGCTCCAGCTTGTGGCAGCACACGCGTTCTTGCTGGTTAAGCTAAGGTGGGGTGGAAAGTAGAGACAGTTGTTGGACTTACGCAGTGTTTGCAAAGAACAGCTAAGGAAAGATGGGACCACTTCTTTTGATAATGGCCTGGTTTCAGTTCTGCCTTCAGATGTTTGACAAGCATCTGTGTACAGAGAACTTGAAGATCTCATTGCCACCAGTACGTCCTGTAGGCTGTTATGCAGTTTTTTCACGTTTTTGGTGTGTGGATATCTGTTCTTCAGTGCATTTAGAGTTGCATGCGAAGTCTGACCCTGAAGAGATGAAGAAATTAAAACAATTGGGAATTGGTCTTCCTATCCAATTTGAGGAAGAATCCAGAACAGTAGCTACACAGAACCGTAGTGAACTGTAGAACTGTAATGTTCCTGTCATTTCGGATTAGCCCTTGTAAGTCTGGCATTGGCCATAAACCCATGCTTTTAAGTATGAGAGGAGGCTATGTTTTACCCTTTTGTTTTTAGAGGTGGTCACGGGGTTCATCTTTTTGGGAGAGTTTATTTGGTGGTTGGAAGTGCTTAATAGTTACTGTTATATTCTCCATCTCGGAAAGTTGGCTTCTTGTACAAGTCATTTCTTTCCATCCAAACCAAGAAAATAGTTTGCAGTGTTTCCTAGAAGGAAACAGCAGTTAAGCAAAGACGGGGAATGAACACTGCAAACTTGTCATGTTACTGAATTACTGATAATACAAAAGACTAGAGCGATTGTGTCCTCTCAGTAGTGTGGGTAGTTTGACTAAGAAATAAAAGTTTAGAGAACTTGAATGATAATCATAGAACCATGGAATCATTTAGGTTGGAAAAGACCTTTCAGATCATTGAGTCCAACTGCAAACCTAACACTGCCAAGTCTACCACTAAACCATGTCCCTAAGCACCACATCTACGTGGCTTTTAAATATCTCCAGGAATGGTGACTCAACCACTTCCCTGGGCAGCCTGTTCCAATGCTTGGCAACTCTTTCAGTGAAGAGATTTTTCCTAATACCCAGTCTAAACCACCCCTGGCGCAACTTAAGGCCATTTCCCCTTGACCTGTTACTTGGGAGAAGAAACCAACACCCACCTCTCTACAACCTCCTTTCAGGTAGTTGTAGAGAGCGATAAGGTCTCCCCTGAACCTCATTTTCTCCATGTTAAACAACCCTGGTTCTTTCAGCCACTCCTGATAAGACTTCTTCTGTGAACCCGTAATGATCCTGTCTGTTTGGAATGCCAGTGACAACTAATTGCTTTATAGTAGCAGTCTGGATAACCTTAGTCAAACATCCCTCCTTTGATTGGTGTTCAATGGCCAATATGAAACTGCTTCCATTTAATCTTTTTAAGTAAGTTTATTACATTATTCCTCAAACACCTTGGATTTCTAATTTTGAAGAACTGAGTTAGTACCACATTTTTCTTTACATGTGTGAAATAAGGGTGTTTGTTCTATCAAAGAAACATTAAAGTGTGGTGTGTTTGTAGATTTTAAAGCATTGTTATCTCAGATGGAATTTCTTACCAAAATGCCAAGCAAAATAACTTTCCAGAGAAATCAAGAAATAATAGGATTATTGATAACCTGCTCGAGAATGTCCTAATCAAAATAAAGTTTAATATAGCTCTGTAAGGTTGCTGTAATTCCCTACACTAATGACTTTGCATAGCTCAGCTTTCTATCTGTTTTATCATCTCGTGTGAATTCTGTAGCACCACTAAAGCCTGGCTTTCAAAATAGGTGTGCATAAGAGCACAAGATTGTTGCATTAGAGCATAAGATTGTTTGCCTGTTTGTAACATTTGCTGCTAAGAGACATTCCTAATGGAACTAGAGGTGATACATGCAAAACTGCAGTCAGCTGTAATTAACAATTATTACAGTATTGAAGATCCCAAGCATGGAACAGGGCATCATTGCATTGCAGAAGTGGATAAGAGAATAATAAAAAAAACCTTGCAATCTCATTAAATAGAACACAGCAGTATTTGTGAGGATTATATTATATATGAAATACAATGGAGTAGGAATTAGAATTGGAACAGGAGGTGGTTTTTTTATTGTTCAGTGCTTTGAATTGTTGAAGATATTTGCCATTAATAAGGATTTTTTGAGATGAATGTACTTTGGGTTTCACAGCCAAACAAGACATGCTTAGATGGAAGCTTATTTTGTTTGCATGTTTGTTTTTAAAGGTATTATGCTTTAGAAGTCTCATACTTTAAATCATCTTTGGATCGTAAATTGCTTGAGCTTTTGTGGAACAAGTACTGGGTGAACACTCTCAGTTCTTCTAGTTTGCTTACTGTAAGTACCATAGTATGCTATCGTGTATATGTTAATTCATTAGTGCTGAAAGCCAGATCCTCTACTGTAAAATGCTTAGTGGGAAGCTGATAGGTATAGATCCCACATTAAGAATCTTATTTGCCAGATTAAGCAAGAAAGGAAGGGTTTCCTAATTATAAATACTGAAATGTTCTTTATATCTGCTCTTTAAAAGTAGAAGGTTGGAATAACTTACTGAGTTCTCTGTATGCTTAGATTTTGTTTTAAACACCTTTTAACCTTTTCTCTCTTTACAGCAGTGTAATGAATAATATGCCTAAAATAACGGTACTGAATAAGTAATCACTATTAAAAAAATGTGGGAAAAAACCCAACTAACAGGACTGTTAAAATGAGGGTGCAACAGAAATACTGCAGGTAGACCTTCAATGTAACAGCTCGGCATCAAAACCTTCTTTCTGCAAAAGCCAATTTTTATACCTTTTCTTTTGGTCAAAACCAATTGAGTTTTACTTTTTCTTAGTTTCATAACTTAGGGCGTGAACGCAAAGTAATGACGAGTGCCTGTTCCAGGCTTTAGGTGTTGAGCATTTGTCAGTTGTTCAGCTTCTGTTCTCTCAACCACCACTCACGTGCCACTTGTGCTGTATCACTTCAATTGCAGATATAGGTTAAAATGTGCAGTACTACAGTCTTAAAGGGTCTTTTCAGATTTTGTTTAGTTTGTGCATAAATGCTTGAATCTATAGCTTAGAATTCAGTATGTTTATTGCTTTCTTTCTCCTAAGAATGCCGACTATACCACTGGCCAAGTCTTTGATTTGTCTGAGAAATTAGAACAGTCGGAAGCTCAGCTTGGAAGGGGCAGTTTCATGCTGGGTTTAGAGACTCACGATAAGAAATCAGAAGACAAACTTGCAAAAGCAACAAGAGACAGGTAAGTAACACATACCTGTGTTCTTCCCTGTAAAAAGTGTTATTTTGTTTTAAACTTTTATCATTGTAACCTACCAGCATTATAGGTAAGAATGAGTAGGTTATAGGAAGGAATAAGACACTCCAAATTAGTTATTTTTTAAAGTCTAAGAAAAATCTTGCCTTTATTAAACCTACAATGGCTTTTCAATCTCTATTTGTGGAATAAATTCAACTCTAGTTTATAGTTGATTAAACAAAAAATCCCTATTAAATTCCATCAGTATATGGCAAATCAAAAAAAAAAATGTTTTCTGTCAAATGCACAATGGTAGCATTGCTAGAAAATAGTACGGTTTATGTGGTTAATCAGGTTTAAACTAACAGTAAATAAAATTATTATATAAAACATGATTTTAAGACCTAGTGCTAACAGTCCAGTAAGTTTAGTTTACACTTGTGTAATGCTTTCACTCAGTTTTAAAGAACTCCCTTTTTTTCATATTTCTTAATTAATATATCCTTCTTCCACAAATTAGGAGCGTGTTTTTGTTATTTTGTGTTTCAGTTTGGTTTAAGAATTAAACTACAGAAATTCTGGCCTCTATATTTAGCTACCCTGCTGGATAGCGAATACTTTCTATTATCAGTTAATGAACTTATCATCACTGAGCGTACAGTATTATTTCAAAGAAGTTGTGCTTTTTTCCCTCAGTGTTCCTTATCTGTTTGCTGGTAATCAGCTCTTTCTTTTTTGAGCTTTGAAGTACAGAAGTTGCTTCTCACTAATAGATTTCTCTTCCAATAGTCTTAAGAATGATGTGTATGCTTAGGCTATCTATATAATGTTGTAGTCATCATTTTTCCAAGTAAAATCTTTACCAAAGGGTAATAGTATCCAACAAGTCATATAATATCTTGGGCTGTTCAAGAACATTGTATTTGGCAAATTCCAGACTTTGAAAACCAAGAAATACTGCACTGTCCATGCTAGTACAATCTCGGGTCCATCTGTGGAGAAGACAGGACAGGCTGGATCGATGGGCCGAGGCCAACTGTATGAGGTTCAGCAGTGGTGCCAAGTGCCAGGTCCTGCACTTGGGTCACAACAACCCCATGCAACACTACAGGCTTGGGGAAGAGTGGCTGGAAAGCTGCCTGGTGGAAGAGGATGTGGGGGTGTTGGTCGACAGCTGGCTGAACATGAACCAGCAGTGTGCCCAGGTGGCCAAGAAGGCAAACGGCATCCTGGCTTGTACCAGGAATGGTGTGGTCAGCAGGAGGAGGGAGGTGATCGTGCCCCTGTACTAGGCACTGGTGAGGCCGCACCTCGAGTACTGTGTTCAGTTTTGGGCCCCTCACTACAAGAAGGACATTGAGGTGCTGGAGTGTGTCCAGAGAAGGGCAGGAAGGCTGGTCAGGAGTCTAGAGAACAAGTCTTATGAGCAATGGCTGAGGGAGCTGGGGCTGTTTAGTCTGGAGATGAGGAGGCTGAGGGGGGACCTTATCACTCTCTACAACTACCTGAAAGGAGGTTGTAGTGAGGCAGGTGTTGGTCTCTTCTCCCAGGTAACTAGTGATAGGATGAGAGGCAATGGCCTCAAGTTGCATCAGGGGAGGTTTAGATTAGATATTAGGAAAAAATTCTTTACTGAAAGAGTGGTCAGGCATTGGAACAGGCTGCCCAGGGAGGTGGTGGAGTCACGATCATCCCTGGAGGTGTTCAAAAAAATGTGTAGATGTGGCACTTCAGGACACAGTTTAGCAGGCATGGTGCTGGTGGGTTGATGGTTGGACCTGATGATCTTGGAGGTCTTTTCCAACCTTAATGATTTTATGATTCTATGATTCTGTGTCATTGCACACATCCCTCTTATCGTGCTCAGTGGACTACATAGTAATCCTTTAAAGTTTCAAAATCTTTGTATTCCTAGCTCTTAAGACCCTAGTCAGGACAACTAGATCCCTTTCTTTTGAAAGAGCGGAGCACATGTTGCAGCTTTAAAACAGAAAAGACAGGAGAAGACTTGTGCAGACACCAGGACAATTGATTCAGTTGGCGCCTAAATTACTATCAAGAAATAAGGTTGCAAAGTTTGCTAAAGGATTATTCGGTTTGCCTGTTTTAGCAAAAACAGTGCTGTAAAACATTAACATAAAGGTGCTTACACTTGGCTATATATCTTCTGTTACTGTACCTACATATCTCCAAGAGACATTTTCTAAGAGTACATATGCATTAGCCAAACTGTACTCCACACCGGCTCCCTTTGCCTAGGATTCCTTTATCTAGAGTAGTAATTTGTCCCTATTCTCCATGCCTCCAGGGCTGATTCATCTTCTGCATCTATATCTTCTGTTTTGAGACATGTTTACTTGTTAGTTTGACCCTACATCCCCCTAAATCAGGAACACTGGAGGAAACATGGATCAATAGGAATCCTTGCAGCTGTTTGGGGATTTTTGCACATGTTGCATATTTTGACTAATAACTGATTAGCTCTATAAATTCTTCCTTCAGTGTTCTCTGTAAAGTTTCTCAGAGGAGCTGTGGTTACTGTGCACTTCTGGCCTGGGGTCGGGCAAAGGCGATAAGGTGGAGAACAGTGAGAGCCTTCAGATATGGTAACAGCTGGTAGCTCCATTCCCTCAGGGATTTTTTTAAATTATTTTTTTGGTTCAGATGACCACAGAGCTCACTTGCTATTGTTACTGTAAGATGTCCTAAGTTGCCAGACAGAGAAGTTTTCTGGAATTGGTCTTTGTGTGTGTAGTACTCATCAGTTCGCTTTTTAAGTAACAGAAAGCTATTGGCAACAATGGCTAAATTGCTGTGTGTGACTTTTCCTTTCTGGACAGTTAAGATTCATGGGGTTATGGGCACCTTGAACTTCCAAAACAGCTGAATATCTTCAAATAAAATGACAGTTCAGTTCAGTGTTTGGCCAACATTGAATTTATGCTTGTTTTTCAGCTGCAAGACCACCATAGAAGCTATACATGGATTGATGTCTCAGGTTATTAAGGATAAACTTTTTAATCAAATTAATATAGCTTGAAGTGCACCACCAGCTGATATGCATCTCCAAAGCAGAAAAAGTCATGGTTTCTTTCACTTGGACTTGTTCAATTTGGGAAATGAAGCTGGAGTGGAAAATTATTCACTTAATTTGTAGTACTTTAATATTTCCCACCTGTATGACCAGTTTTAAAGAACAAAATGTTCTGAAATGTAGTGCAACTTTTTGTTCTTTATCATAAAACACCACCAGTTTGGAGAATTGTTCCAAAAGAAAAATAAATGTGACTTACTGGATTTTGCTCTTAGGTATTTATCTCTATTATCCAACTGCAATAAAACAATTTTGAAAATGAGTGAGTGTTTTGGGGCTTGAATTTTTTGGCAAACATTCGTCTCCTCTTACTCTTTTTCTTATTTTTCCATAGAAAAGTTCTGTCCACTTAGTTAGATTAGATAGGCAACCTATGCGGTAGAAGTAGTGTGTTTCTCAGATTTTCATTTTTAATTTTAAGAATTGAAATACCATTTGTTTATTCTTCAACAAGTTATAAAATCTAATGGAACCTTTCCTGATTCACTTTTACCGATCCCCAGCCGGAAATGGTTTCTTCTCACAGTGATGAAACATTCGTGCATGATACAACAGTATTTTACTTGTAGCTTCACACTTATGATGGACATTTTATATTTCTAAGTAGTCAAGTAACAACCAGTTCCGCAGTGAAACTAATAATATGGTTATATACCATTATTTTTTCTCCTGCTCACCTTCTATTGCTTGTCATAGTCACTTGTTGCATGCGAAGGAACAAAATAAAAAATTATTATCTCTGAAATATGCATTAGGCTAATTTAGGGGCACAGATACTAAAATACATTAATCATAATTGCTGGCTTACAGCATGGTGCTGCCTGCAGGGCTGATCGGAGTTTGTTTTGAAGGCTTTCATACTGCATTTCAATATTTCAAGATGTTTGGATTTCGTTTAAGTTTTTATCCTTAATCCTGAGTTTCCTGGGGTTTTTGAAATGTTTACTTTGGGGATAATTTATGCTTTATACAATATGCCATTATACTTTATGCCTTAAGTAACTGATACTCCTTTTCAACCGTAACTCTGCCTTGATGTGGGTTTTGTTTTTGTTTTGGTCTGGAAATTTTAATAGCTATTACTCATTTTGGGGCTTTTCATCCAAGTGGATTCCAGTGGATCTGAAGCTAAGATGCAAGATATGCAATGGAAAGTTAGCATTCAGCAGGGAAATGCAGACATCCTGAAGCACAAAATCATCAAGAGTTTTAAAGCAGTGGCATCCAACAGTATATAGGAAAAATATATTTAATCGGAGCTATTAAAGTTGAGATAGTTATCAGATGCGCAGTTTGATAGGAGAACAATTTTATGCTTCTTCCAGTATGGCAGTGGTGGTGGGGAGGCAGAAGAAAGCTGTGGTATTTCAATATTCACAGCTATTAATTATCTTGGAAATGGCAGTGACAGACTGCTGTCCGTGCAAACATAGTACATAAGCCCACAGCAGTACCTTTTAAGTTCAAGGAAGACACAGCACGTGTACATAGCCACTAACTTTTCCTACTTTGCTCCACGGCTGTTTGTAAGATTTTAAATTTTAGCACACAGCCATTGCCCCACTCAATATGTGTTTACAGAAAGAAGTACGCTGCTTTTGTGAGATAAACACCTATTAGGAAATATAACCTGTGTTGGCACTTACAGGATTCTGTTTGCATAACATGATCCAAAAGTTTTTGATATCTTGTATCTACCTGAAATATAATAATCTCTTATTAGTCTGTTTAGCATATTTAAGCTGTCCTCATCTGTGATAGCAATGAGCTGAAATTTCATGTACGTAGGCTCAGACTGAATGTTTTTAGTCGCATTTGACTTTGAAATACCAAGCTGTTCTATAAACGATAGAGGACGAATGCTGATGCTTGAATGCTGACGTAAACAGTTGTCCTCTGAGTTAAGCATGTTGCTACTTGTTGAGCACATATTGCTGTACCTCAGTTTAACCTCATACATGTAGTGCGGCTCTACCTGTGGCCGGTATAGGATCCTTCCTGCAGCATTCTGGAACCAAAGTAACAATGCCCTTGTCTTTGATCAGCCATTTCTAATGCGAGCGTTATTCCAAATTCTGCCTTAACCGAGATCAGAACGCAGTGCATTGAAGAGGATTGTGACAAAGGAGTCACCCAGCATCTGCACGCAAGCCCACAAGCGTATCCAAAATGGCGGAGAGTCATTAAGGGGGAAAATAAGTACGCCTTAATTCTACCAAATAGTTTTGAGACTTTAAAAATATTAGGAATAAAGATATTCTTGAGAACAATGCATGTTGTCTGTCAGCAAATGTGTGAATTTCTTCTTCGACGTTTGCACCCACTTTTTATTTATAAATTAGTTTATGCAAATGAGTGCCGTATATCAGGTGCTTACTTTGACAGCTAAAGTAATTCAGTACATAATAAAACACATGCAAATAGGTTCTCTTTATTTAGATTGAGGCAAGCGTGCATACAAATTTTCTGAGTGCCTTTGACATTTTAATAAAAATCTAATTCAATGACCACAGTTCATTTCTTCATCTAACAGTATTTGAAAACAGGTATTAAAATTATGGAATACAGAAAATGCTGAATTGTGTTTGAACATCTTCCCTTTCCTCTTTTTCTGTTTTTTTTTTCAAGTTGTCTTGTGCGATCACCTTTCTCATGTATGCAAATTGCATTTTTAAACAACTTCTACATTCTAATCTCAACAAAATCCAAAGAAATGTATGCATATTTGTGACAACCAAGGATTAAGTTGTAATTCCTGGGTTGTCTTTATAATTCAGTATATTGTCTAACCGTTGTTTCATATTCTGAACATCCAGAATACTGCACAGAGAATAGTAACTCAACTATAGGACAAACTTTTGAAAATAAACACATTGGAGGAGAAACATTGAATTGCAGTGACTGTGGGGAAAAGTATTTTGCTCTCTAAAGGCTGCACTCTGGAGAAGTAGATGGTTTCGGGCGTAGTGCATGAATGATGAGGTGCAGATGTAGGACTCATGCATGTGTAGTTATTCACTTATCTTGTATATGCCTGCACTCTGTCTGACTGTCATACATATATATATATAAAAATATATATAAAAAAATAATGGAAAATAAGCACTTCAGAAACTTGCAAAGTTTTATTCCTGGATTATTTGAACAGTAACGTCAATAGAAACATCCCAAATTTATATGTATATGGTGTATCTGAGGTATCTGGTCATATAAAGCAGGAAGACTTCTATTTCTCAGATTTCATATGTAGCCAAGACACATAAGGCAGTGCAATTTTGCTTTTAAGTCCCACATAAACAATCACATTACCTACTTGGTAGATAATGTTCTTAACTAATCTGTGAAATGTAAGGCCTTCACTCTAGTTGCATTTGCTTTAGCAATGTTTGTGGATAGTGTTTAACAAAACTGTAAAAATCTAACTTAGGTGATCAGGTTATTAGGGCCATTTTTTTCCTAAGTAATTCTGCATCCAGCAGCACCCATTTGTACCACTAAGCACCCAGATTTTAAAAAACTCAGCACTTACTCAGAGGGAACATGGGAGTTACTAGCTGTTAAGAGTTTCCGTACGTCTCTTACATTAGATGTCTGCTGGAGCCTTTCTGAAGGATTAGCCCTCACCGGGATTTCTAAGCAATAACCTCAATACACTGAAGAAAGCCAAATTTTAGAAAATGCTTCAGTCCCAAAAACTCTACTACTTTAGCCACCAGTAGGTGGATTTTGTTACAAACTCTGTACATCTTTACTATTATAAGCAATTTTCATATGAACAACTTCACTGAAGTCATAAAATATTTTTTTGCTTTAGAAAAAGCTAATAAATAGGCTAACCTTAATCTGTTGCTTTTGAGTTTTTCAGTCATCCGTTACTTCATGTTCATGCCAGGCCAGAAGAAATATTCCTTGAGCTTTTCCTAAATTATCTTTAATTCTAGTACTGGAATAACAGGCAGCTGTGAGCTGGCTACAACAGTTCCGTTCACCGTCTGTCTTTGATATCCCCTGGAAAACTCCCCTCACCCCACAATGTCTCCGTTCAGACCCTGTTTTACCAGAGACTCTCGTTTTCCTTGCCTTCAGTGGCAGTTTGTGCACACAAGCTCAGATTACAATGCAGGAGCTCTTTTAAACTTGCTATTTAGTAAATGAAGCATAATTTTCTTGCATTTCTATCACTTGTGCCTTAATAAAGCTTCGACTGCATCTGGTTTGGGGTATTTTGTTTTTACTTTGACCTGTCTAGCGTTTGATGAAACTTCAGTGCAGCAGGCTACTCCTGCAGATACGGTAGCCTGAGATGGTATAAAGTTGCTACGAACTTGGGTACTGGGTCACTCCTGCGCAGCGTTGTACATTGCTCCAAGCTGTACAGTGTTTCTGTAGTACTCCATTTATTATGAACTGTAATGCCAGTTGATTATTTAATGCTGATTATTAAAAATGCAAGAATCCAAGATGTAAAGCTAATTGCTGACATGTTACTATTTTGTTTATAAGGTTAAAAATATACTAAATATAATTAAACATTAATTATCTTATTTTCTCCTCTATGCTAATTTTTGGTGATCTTATTTCAGGCCAGTGTTTTAAAATAAGCCTGGTATGTTACTTTCTCTATGATAAGCATATTATTTATTTTATATATTTTTATTTCTGTGCCCCAAGAAGGCCAAATGAGAACTGGACTCTCATTATGCTACTAACATAAAAGTAACATAATATGTTTATATTCAATTTTTAAAGTATGTATTGAAATCCCAGTATAGAAGATTGTTTATGTCATACCATAAACTAGGTTAAGATAAAATTATAACAACAAATACTTTCAAAAATACAGAGCCAGATACAATTTAAATACTACATGGTTGAGCTAGCATGATTTTGAGGGTGCAAGTCTCTAAGAGTTGAAAATTATTAAAATATGGGGTGATAATACAGAAGATTAATTGCATGCACGTAGAATTTTTTTCTCATGTCAGGTCTGGAAGGACTGACATCAGAGAGTCTCCAGTTAGTTGAAGGATTTTTCTGGAGTTAAAAACAATTATGCTAAACCTTTAAGGAATTAATGAAGTATCTTGTTCCTCGGGGTGTATTTTTTATGAGCTGTAGTTTTCCTTTTCAGAGCCTAGGAATAATATCCACGAGGAAATATGTAATTTAGGAAAGTTAATTTTGACCCTCAGATGAAACTTCTAATATATGAAATATTTGCTGTGACATTTGGTTTGTTTTTAATTATGAAAAATTGCTTCATACAGGGCTTTCTGAAAACTACAGTATTCTGGGAAGTAGCATGGTCCAGTGGATAGGTCATAGGGCTGCATCTCAGGAGAACTGGGTTTTCTTCCCGACTTTTCACAAACCAGGAGTGCATTAACTGCAAGGCATTTTTGCCAGAGGTAGTGTCTGTTTTTCCCTCTATGAAATCATGAGATTGAGCATTAGCCTTTTAAAAATACAGAGAAAAAAGGATGTGTAAGTATTACCATTTTTATGCACTAAAGGTCATTGCCACATCTCCAGTTTGTCAGACATTAGCACCTTAAATAGCAATTCTTAATCGCGCCGTTAGCAAAGATTGTTTACTCTGTTTTGCATAGTTTCTCTGTGTAGATCATCATGGACAGGAAATGCTTAAGCCCTTTGGGGGGATTATAAATATATTGTTTTAGGAACTCCTCATTTTCAGCTGAAACACACATTCAACTCCTATGTAATTTGTCCGTCATTTCCTGTGTGAATTTCTCTGTTTGTTTTAGACCCGATTACCTTAGGGCTTATGTATAACTGCAGTGGCATTACTTTCTTATAAAAGGAAATTAATTTATGTGCCTACATCTAATGGCATGCAATCTTTAGTAATTACAACCATCTGAATTGTTTTCTCCAGCTGAAGACATGTTGCATTCACTTACTATATGATCTGAGGTTAGAATTAAGCTTATATTTTTAATCTGTTTCTCAGGGTGGCCTTTTCAGCTCGAGTTCCACAAAACTGGAGCTATAACTGGAGGAACCTAGAAGGTACTAAAAGGGCAGAACTTAAACAATATGTATGTATTCTATATGGCGATACAAACTCCAGTCTAGCTCCTCATTATACCAAGTTTTTATGGAGCATCTTCCTTTTCCACTTTAAAAATTCTTCTTATGACAACTAGGTAAAATTCTCAAAGTGGCAAAAATAGTTTAACAGAAATATATATATGTAAAACAACAGCCAGGTACAAATAACACGTAAATAACATCTTACATCTACTGAAGAACAAAGAGGCATGACTGTGTGAATACTCAGATTTGCTCTCTATACAGTGTTTGCCAAAATAGTGCTGAGATACCAGTACATCTTCTGACTGTTTCTGAATAACAGCAGCATATCAAAAATTTTACTTTCTCTTCTTGGTTCATCTGTCGAACTTCATTACAATATTTGGAAAGCTGTTATCTTCTCTATGGGGAAAATTGTAAAATTGCATTTTGAATTATTTCTTATCGCTCATCTTTGGAGACAGAATCGTGCATTTCCCAAATCAACATTGTAATCTCTGCTGGAGGTAAGATACAATGTTCATTAAAAAACATTATAAACATATAAAGATAAAATGTTTGTCCTAACAAACAGACAGTTTTCTAATAACTTCACTTTTACTTCCAGGCTGTAACAGATTTTAATGCTGGGAGATGCAGAAAGGCTATTGCACTTTTTGGCATCTGCCCATAATGTTAATGATGATAACAGTTTTGTACTAATAGCAGATCTTAAAGTTTTATAATAATAATCATCCACATTGGGCTTCAGGCCTTGTCTGGTATTGGACATACTTCAACTTGATTTTAGTTGTATTTGCAGAAAGAATTTTAGGAACTTTAGCAATAGCCAGCCTGTTATCTGTCTCATTTTAATCATGTTAGTGGTTTGCTGCCTGAGCTCCGGTTTTGCTCAGGCTTGCACAGCTGTGTTGGTCCCAGCAGGCACTCTGAGCTGAAGCGTTAATCCAGTCACGGAGGAAGTGGTAAGGTATAACCAGCGAAGCAGCAGTAGCGCGAGACTGGAACTGTGCGCAGTCAGTGAGGAGAAGGCAGCACTGCAGGGACAGAACTCCAGCCCAGGGCTTCTCCAGCACAGGGAAGAAAAAGCAGCTTAGCTTTGAACGCGTAATCAGTTACTCATGCATGCGTCAGGTCCTGCGCAAATAAATTCAAGAATCAGGAGGTGTTGTCCAGTAGTTGTCATGCAACAGAGCAAGTCCAAGGACTTGAAGCACTGCATGCAAGGTTAGGGCTTTACAGGAATCATTATTCCAGGTACCCGCCTCGCCTAAACTACTTCCAGGACACAAATATAAACACATAGGAGTTACACACCTATTTCGGAATAAGTTTGACACGCGGACAAAACTGAGGAAATCACATATTTACCAGAATTACTATTCATGAGCAGCAAAAATAACGATGTCCTGTCTCCTGCAGTACCTTATTCCCTGTTGACTGTAACTAAAAGGCTAGTGGGTCATAGCTGGAGTTCCCATCCTGTACTGGGTTTGTGTGGCAAGGTTTTGGTGGTGGGGGGCTACAGGGGTGGCTTCTGTGAGAAGCTGCCAGAAGCTTCCCCTATGTCTGATGGAGCCAACACCAGCCGGCTGCAAGACAGACCCACTGCTGGTCAAGGCCAAGCCCATCAGCAACAGTGTAACACCTCTGTGGTAACATAGTTAAGCAGGGAAAAAAAAAAAGAAAGAAAAAAACCTGCGTAAGGCCATTTTCCAGCAGGAGAGAGGAGTGAGAACGCTGCAGACACCAAGGTCAGAGTAGAAGGAGGGGGAGGAGGTGCTCCAAACACTGGAGCAGAGATTCCCCTGATGCAGCCTGTGGAGAAGACCATGGTGAGGCAGGCTGTTCCCCTGCAGCCCATGGAGGTCCATGGTGGAGCAGAGATCCACCTGTAGCCCGTGGAAGGGACCCCACGCCGGGGCAGGTGGATGCGTGAAGGAAGCTGTGACCCCATGGGGAGCCTGTGCTGGAGAGGGCTCCTGCCAGGACCTGCGGACCCGTGGAGAGAGGAGCCCATGCTGGAGCAGGTTTGCTGGCAGGGCTTGTGACCCTGTGGGGCACCCACGCTGGAGCAGTCCGTCTCCTGTACAGCTGAGGAGAGGGAGTGATAGAGCAGCTTGGTGGGCACTTGGCCTCCAGCCAGGCTAAGCCACGCCACATCCCCAGGCCTGTAACAGGCCTCCACACTGCTCCCGCTCTCCCATCTGCCCTCTGGGCCACGGGTGAGTGAAGGCTGCTGGATTTCCAAAGGAGCCAGGCTAATGCCCCCCGCCAGATGAGCAGGTAACTCTTCAGGTCACATTTCAGCCCCTCCCTCAAACAAGGATGCTAGGCTAGGAATCTTTTTTCCTAACCAGTTGTTGAATTTTGTGGGAAATAGTAGCATTTATTACCATCCTATGCCTGTCCCCTTTGCCAGTTTTAGCCAGAGTTGGCTTGATGGGTTTAAAAGTTACTAGGCAGTATATACAGGCAGAGACATCAAGAACGGGTGAGCACCACGTCCTTCAGAAACCAGGCTGACAACATCGGGCTTGATGGATTATCACTTTCTTCTTCAGACAAAGTGATTTCAGTACAGCTCTCTGCAAGTTTATTGAAATTAAACCATTATTTGCTCTGCCCTATGTTTTTGAGAACCTTATATGTGCTGCCTTTGCAAACACAAAAACGAGTTTAAATTCAGTGGGAAAAGTTAATTATTTCAGACATATTTTACATATACTGAAGCAACTGTGTTGATTCCATTTTATATAGCTGTCTAGCCACAAAAAGGGAAGGTAAGAGATGCCACGGAAAAAGTTAGAATGAATAAAAAGTTTGAAACCTGACCCTGAAAACTTTAGTCAGAAATTGTCCATCTTGAATTTAATGTTTTACTATGACAAGCCTCAGTATCTTCTAAGGATATTTGTCGTATTCGTTACCTGAGACACCCCACACAGAATTCACATATGCAGAAATAGCGCTATGCAAAGTGCGTGGTAGTGCTTATGCAAGGCAGGCTCTTAAGGTGTTTTATGTCCTTAGAAGTAAACTTCAGTTCAATGTTCCAATCTGGAACGGTAAGAAATATAGCCATCAATGATTTTACACAGGTATTCCCACAAGGTTTTTTGAAGACCAGGACTTTTTGTACTCAGCCAAATTACTGCCATCCCGGAGAGTACACAGATGATTGTTTAATACTCTGTGCCACCAGATGAGAATCCTATTTCAAATCTTAATGAATAAATACTCTCCCTGAAACTTCTCATAGCTTTTTCTGCCTTTAAATCAAGTTACTAACAGACAGCCCTAGACACCTGCAAAATCTACAGCCATGAGGGAGAACAAACTAAGTCCAAAATTAACTTTCAGAATATTAACATACTTTTTTTACAGAAACGTTTTCCAGAACAAGCAGCTCCAGGGCATGCTCAATTTGGATTCCACCACAAAAATAAGAACAACTTATGGTCTTTTGTATCCTCAGAGAAGGATATAGGAAATTTGAGGTTGGAAGGACAGGACTCTATAACTTGTCTGCATTTCTAACAAAGGTCAAACTGGAACATGCTTGCTTGTAACAACATTTTGTGTCATTTTTCCTATATGACAAATAAAGCGCTAATCTTGGTTTCATTGGAAGCAATATATTTTGTCACTAACCAGCTGATGCACTTTTATGTTCCAACACAGCAAGCACATAACATGTATAAAGTTTTACTGACTTCAGCGAGTTATTCATATGCTTAATTGATAGAATCACAGAATGGTCAAAGTGGGAAGTGACTTCTGAAGGTCATCTCGTCCAACATACCCACTCACGCAAGGCCCCCTAGAGCCAGCTCCCCAGGACCATGTCCAGGTGGCTTTTCAGTATCTCCAAGGATGGAGACTCCACAACCTCTCTGGGCAACCTGTGCCGGGGCTCAGTCACCCTCACAGTGAAAAAGCGTTTCCTGATGTTCAGACTGAACCTCCTGTGTTTCAGTTTGTGCTCACTGCCTCTGGTCCTGGCACTGGGCATCACTGGAAAGAGCCTGGCTCCATCTTCCTCATTCCCTCCCATCCTATACTTATATACATGGATGAGATCCCCCTGTGCCTTCTCTTCTCCAGGCTGAACAGTCCCAGCTCTCTCAGCCTTTCCCCATGGGAAGAGATGCTCCTGTCCCTTAATCATCTTAACTGCCCTTTCCTGGACTCTCTCCAATACATCCATGTCTCTCTTGTACTGGAGAGCCCAGACCTGGACACAGCACTCACCAGTGCAGGATCACCTCCTTCCACAACTGGCAATGCTCCTCCTAATGCAGCTCAGGATACCATTCACCTTCTTTGCCGCAAGGGCACATGGCTCGTTCACATCCAACCTGGTGTCCACCAGGACCCCCAGGTCCTTCTCTGCCAAGCTGCTTTCCAGCTGGGTGGCCCCCAGCCTGTGCTGGTGTTGGGGGTTGTTCCTTCTCAAGGGCAGGGCTTTGCACTTCCCCTTGTTGAACTTCTTGGGGCTCTGGTAAGCCCACTTCTCCAGCCTGTCAAGGTCCCTCTGGGGGCAGCATGATGTACCATGGTGTACCAGCTGCTCCTCCCAGTTTTGTGTCATCAGCGATTAATTAATTAATTTTAAAAGGCACCAAAAAGGTTGATATAATATTGATTTTTAAAATAAAACCCAAACCACCCCAAACTGGAATGATGTTTTATCAGAGGAAAAATTTATTAAACTTTTGCTAACCTTTTTTTATAGAACATTGCTGTCAAATGCAGTATCCACCCAATTTACTAAACCATTAACCTTCCTAATTTAAGCATGGGGGAAATTAACCCTACGATTTTGTTTCTGCCAGTAATTCATGCTCACAAAAACGGCTGGCATGCAGGAAGAAGGGGTGATACCAGACAGAAACCTGCAGGTAAACAATTTAAGTTCTTCATAGGGGAGACATTGTTCAAAGCCCATTTGCATTAGCAGGTTTCAAAGTTTTCTTCTGGGATATTCCTCTGTGGCGATTTCCTCTTCCAGACTCCCGAGGTGGGCTGACAGGCCCCAGCCAGCCGAGGCTGCAGGACATGCCTGTGCCCCCGACCTGTCGCACAGCAACACTCTTTTACCTCGGCGGCACAGCCAGGCCCATGACTGCAGCCTAAAAAGCAACACCCAGTCCCCCACCCCAGCTCAACCCTATGGGCTCGTCAGGCGCCTGGCCAGAGGAACCACGACCACTGGCGAGCCCGAGCAGCCTTCTCCCCTGCGGCCGCTGAGGTGACCGCGTCGAAGCCCCGCACCCGCCGTTCCGCGACTGCGCAGGCGCACTCCGCCCAAGTCCCCGCCGTCCACCACCCCGCCCCTGCACTCTCCTCAACGCTGATTGGGTGGGGCGGGCGCGCGCCGCGGCCGGCGGCGGGAGAGCGCTGCCTCCGCGGTGGTTGGCGTGCGGTTGCCGTGGCAACCGGGTGCGGTGGAGGCGCGACCGCCTCCTCTCAGCCCGCCGTCCCGCTGCCGCGGCCGGGAGGTGAGGGGAGAGCGGGGCCGGGCCGGGCCGTGGGGTGGTTTCCTTCTGAGATGGGAGCGGGTCCTGCCCCTTGCCCGTCCCTCTTCGCTTACGGGCAGGGACATCAAAGCGGCCTTCTCACGGGTCGGGCCGGGTGGTGGCTGGTCCCTGTGGTGTCCCGCTGCGTGGGGAGGGACGGGGACGAACGTGTCCAATCCCACGGCTGTCGGAGGGGGGGGCGGGGAGAGCCCTGCCTGAGGGAAAGGCCCCGCTCTGGCAGCTCGGCTGTTCCTCCGCCGTCACTGCTTGTCGTGGGAGAACATGTAAGAAAGGCCTCTGAAAGCTGTGTTTATTGAAAAAGCAAGAAAGAAACACGCTTCTCGGTAAAAAAACCCGAAACGGTACCTTTCAGCTTTCCTTCCTCCCCCGCATTTTAAAAAAAGCAAAAACCAAAACCCATGGGTTTTACACATGGAGAAGGGGGAACTACCGAGCTTCAACCTTGCTAGTAAGGAAGTTTCTCCTGTCTTTATAGTTTGAATCTTCACTTTTCCTCAGTTTCTTGTGACTGGCAAGGAGGATTCTCTGTGCCTTGGTTTATGTGGCTGCCTGAGGTTTAGTATTGGGATGTTTTTTGGTGTCTCAGTTGTTTGATACGCTGATGTGGGAGTATTATGTATTGGCTAAAATACATAATGTACGTTATTATGTATGTAGTAAACAGTATTATGTACTGGCTAAAAAAGCAACCTTTTTATTCTGGGTTGTTAAGTTCTATTTGTCAGGGTATTTTCATCCCCGGACCGTTTACACATCCAGTTTCAAATATGTGTCTTGCCGCCTTCCCTCAACCTCCCTATTTATAAGATCAGGGAGTCTGAAACAAGAATAAGTTGGTATTGTTGTGAGACCCTTTACAGCATCGCTCAGTGTGAAAAACTATGTTTTTCACCGTGCATGACAAATGCACATGCAGTTTTGTGCAACAGAAGTGCTGTGAGGATGTGTAAAGAGACCTGTAGCTTTATACCAGTTCTCATAGCCCGTAAAGCCTGCTATAGAGAACTACGTGTTTTCTAACTAATAATTAGCTTATAAGCTGCCATTAGTTAGCTATTTACCTATGAAATTACTTCTGCTGTAGGCTATTTTGCTGATACAGAAATATGAAAAAGACAAAGAATAGGGTACAACCTTCTTTAGCACACTGAAACAACAAATCAAGTACAATGATGTACTTTAGAAGTTTTTTAATAGGCTGAAAGTTTGAAAAAATGACAGCAAGAAAGGAGTAGGTTTTTATAAGCAGCAAAGACTATATGTAAATGTGTCACTAAGCAAAAACAGAATTGGTGGGGAAGGACACACGTAAGCTTTGTAGAATATCTGGGGTACAAGTTACTATAACATTTTACTTTTTGTTTTTAAGGCACTTAAAACTACTTATAAGAGCCCGTGGAATACACTTGGTGATAGTAAAAGAAGCAGTAGAGCTGTTTGGCCTGTGACAGAATTATGGTTCGACTAACAACAGACCTACTTGCTAAAAGCATCAGTCGCAAGAATCGCAATGAAGACGACTTTGGACAGTATCTGCGAAAAATAACTCATCTGAATTTCTCAGATAAAAATATAGATGCAATTGTAAGATTTATTTTTCTTTGTTCTTTTTAACCTGACTACTGAAATGTTTGTAGTTACTGTTCTGATGAGTTGTTTATATTTGGGGAGACAAACAAGCAAAGCCAAGTTTCTATTTTATAACAGGTGTGTTATGTTTTAACATTTATATTTACTTGCCGTTAAGCCTTGATGATATGTCTGTTTGGAAACATGCTTCAGCATGCACTGCTGTTATTGTGTGGAACACTGCTTGTATGTAAAAGGGTTTAAATGGTTTTAAAATTTGAAAATAATCTTTCAGCTGTAATTTTTCATATAAAATATCAAAGCGGGTGACTGTGCTTCCAACGGTCTACAGGTTTCTTATTGTCAACCTGATGCTTTTTTCTTTATGTGGCAACAATCTTGTTGAAGTATTTTGCTTACCTGAAACTGTGGAAATAGATATCATCTGTGTAGCAAGAAGGATGTTATTGTTACACTAACTAATTTTGCCATTAATTAATTAAAATAGAAAATCCATGTAAGCAATTACAAAGGAGAGGTGAACTGAAGTGTTAAAGTGAAGTCTTTTTTGCAGTATTTCACAGAACTATTACAGAAATCTGCAGCTCTAAAAAAAATCAAAACAATTTTACTATTTTGATTATTTCATACAGCTGCTACACTGTAAAGGAGTCCCCAGAATGGGAGTGATAACTCCAGTTGCTTACCTCTTTAGCCACTTAAGAAAGAGAATATTTCAAATTAATAATTTAGACCTGACACTTTTCCTATAGAATATAGCCAGGCTGTTGCCATTGAATCAGTAGGTGTAGGGCTTTGACAGCAGTGCTCTAATCTGGCTGAATTGTTCTTGGAGACTTCAGGTCTGAGGTTAAGAAATAAAGTTCGTGTTTTCAACAACAGTTTTGGTTTTGATTTAAAGACTTGTATTTATTGAGCATTACCTTTATAAAAATGCAAACTGTGGAAGAGAAGGAGATGAAAGGAAATAGTAATTTTGCAGACCAGGGTTGTTTTGTTTTGTTTTTTAAGGAAGTAGTAATGATACTACATTCTATAAGTGCAACACTTATTTTCTTCTCATTAATGCCATATTTTTTGGGTCCATCTATGATTTATTCCATAGATTTCAGAGGAAGTCTGAGAAAGGAAAGGAGAGTTCAGTAACAGGATATAAGCCGAATGAGGTTAACAGATTTGGACTGGTGTAGTGGGTTTTTCAAATTAGTCAGGTTAAAACCTACTTTTTTTTTTTTTAATTGCTCCCTGGGGCTTATTTATTTAAAAAATAATCCATGACCTTTTCATTTTCAAAGACTAAACCTGCAAACTTAACCCAGTCCTCCTTCCTATGAGTTTAATAATAGGAAATTTATACAGGTTTCAGTAAGCCCTGAGTTGATTCAAATCCCCTCAAGATACTGAGCACGTTTTGAAATTGCTGAACCCTGAACAACTGAAATGTTATGCACGTTGAATTTCTGCTTTAAAAACAGAAGTGTGATTTCAGTCAAGAAGATTAAATAGCTTGTTCTATGTGAACAGGATCTATGCAAGCAAATGGATTTGTTCAGCCGACTCCTAGCAGTGTGCACAGCCATAGCAAGTTACTAATGTGAGCAGTCCATTTGGTTAGGACTGGTTCATCAGATGCCATAGAGAAGTTTTACAGAAACCCTTGTAAGAACATGTGTCCTTTTAGTTATTTGACAAGAACACATTCAAAGAAACTTGACATTTGAGTAGAATCTTAGACTCAGAAGTGTATTAAAATACATTAATGTGCAAGTTTTTGTATAAGTCAGTATTCCTTTGCCAAGGACTGGTTTCTGTTACATCACTGAGGTTTGATGAAGACAACTCCACTTTGCACTTGTGCTTTTCTGAAATCTGCCTGACAAAGGCAGGGAAGGAAATGAAGTCACACAGGATGTGATGTGCCTGCTGATGATGGCTGTAGTCCTCATCTTCTGTATGGCAGAACAGGGATGACAGATTTCGGTCTCAAATCTATGCAGGAGATGACTACTGACATTCAATGTTTCTAGGAAAAATAGTTTTAAAAAGTGTTTGTTAAAGATGAAAATATGTAAATCATGCAGCAGAACGTAACTATAAAAACAACCAACAGCTTCCAAAAGCAGACAGTGAATGAACTCTATGTAGCATTAATTTGTTGTTGTTTATTTCAGGGTGATCTCTCTTTGTGTAAAAATCTTAGAGTTCTGTATTTATATGATAACCAAATCAGTCAAATCCAGAACCTGGACTTTGCTTCAAATATAACGCACCTTTACCTTCAAAACAATTGTATTTCATGTATGGAAAATCTCTCGTCGCTGAAAAACCTTGAAAAACTGTAAGCTGAAAATCATGTATTTATTTTATTAGTAAAAGAATAATTAGTACACTAAGAAATTTAAAAATTATGTAGTCATTAAGGTCCTTTCAGCTGTTAAATTTTACTTTTCAAATAAAAGTAATTGCTAGTGATTTTTTTAATGAAGTGTTCTATGACATAAGTAAAATAATGACATATCATCTTAACATATTTATTTGCGTTTAAATTGTTTTTTTCAACCATCTAACAATAATAATAATAATGATAATAATACTAGGTACCAATATATAAAACCTCTAAAAAAACCTTGTGTCTGTTAGCTGTATGTTCTGCTCACATGCTAGGTTATTTACTTTTTCTATTATAATTCCAGGTATTATTCTATAATACATTTAAAAAATTGGGTTTTTTAATATATTGAGGGCTTGTGTTCACTTTCACCTTCAAAGGATACTAAAACTATTTTATGTTCTATTCTGCAGCTATCTGGGGGGCAACTGCATCACTGTTGTAGAGGGTTTGGATAAATTAGAAGAAATAAGGGAGCTACATATTGAAAGTCAATGCCTCCCACTTGGTGAAAAGCTTCTGTTTGATCCAAGAACTCTTAGATCCCTGGCAGTAAGTACGTTTTGAGAATCTTGATAAGCCTTTAGTCAGTAGATCAGTATTTTTAAGAGAAGTGATTAGGACTTAATCACTGCGTGTTTTCCTTTTCTGCCAATTGATGGCATTCTTTCAATCTGTACCAGGGGACTCCCATCCCAGTTCTTATATAGGCAAGGAGTCCAGCAAGGTTCCACTTCTTCATTTATTTTTCTGTGAAGGATGGAAATGAGAATAGAGAGAGGAAGTAGGGAAATGTGCAGACGCCCTATACCAACAGAAAGTGAATAAACTAAAAAAGGGGTAGGAATTTATCACAGTTATCTGAGTATACTTAGTTTGTAGTAAATTAGTTTGTTGATACTTCTCTAATTTGATTGTTACATTAGACTATTTACTGCCTCTTGTATTTCTGTAGAGAATGCAATGACAAAAAAGGTGCAAACTGCTTTTTTCTGTACATTAAGAGCAACACAGTTCACTTCTGGTTCTCCAGTTTTTCTGTGTGGTGGTGTGTCAGGATTTCAGGAAAGTCAGCTTTTGAAGTTTTCTTTCAATGTATTAGTTGCTCAGTAAACATAAAATGTATTGTTGAAGTGGTTAGAAAAGAAGTAGACTTTATTTACTAATGGACGTAGTTCTAGACTAAAAAAATTCATCTTGCTGTATCACCCAAAGAGGAGTCAGGGCTCGAGCTTTTTCGTGAAGATGTAGAACTCACTGAAAAGTAAGTGCTTTTGTTCATGTGTATATCATAAACATTTGACCTAGCTGTAATTCTTGCTGTTTTGAGATGAAGTAATCCAAGACATTTATTGCCATTTTCCTTTAATAGAAATGAGCCATTCCTGTGACAGCACTTTTACTTTGTTCCTTTTACATTGGAGAAATGATGAAAGTAGAGGGAGGTTATATAGCTGTAATCTTCCCAGGATGATAACTCATACACTTCAGTGCTTTTTCAGCATCCTGGCCTAGAGTCACTACCATTTTGTTCTTCATATATTTTATTTAAGATCTTTTGGTGTGGGTGTTTTTTTTGTTCTGTCTTTTCAAGAAACACTTTCCATTCTTGACCTGTATGTAAAAACATTCTGTTTATCCTTTAAGTGCTAAGTGTTTGTTCCCTATTTAAGACATCACTTTTTTGTCTCTTTTATCTGTTTTTGGCTTTTATTGCTGTCAGAGTTGAAAGAGCCAAAAACATGCGGCCATATAGCTCTCTGCCACGAGCAAATGTTTTTGTGATGAATATCAACATTAATATCATGAATCTTTTGACTGAGGTGATGAAGTTTATGCACTATGTGTATCAGGATGATACTGGTAATTTCTGACTGCAGCGTAGATCTTGGTCAGATTTTAGAAGGGAGTTACACTGCTGAAATAGATATTTTTCTAACAAATGATAAATTCCATATCTGGTATAATTCTAAACTCACTGGATTAGGCACCTTTTTTCATCTTTTAGAGATATAAGCTTCTTGTTCCTTTTACCTGAAACTACATTATTTCCTGAGAATAACACCTGAAACACATTTACTTTTTATCTAGAATGTAAAGATCTAACTATTGACTGTTACAAAAGGCAAAGCACATTACGTGACTCACTAGTGTTCCAAAGAAGGGACAAGGAACAGAAGTACGTATACCGAGAGGTTTTTAGGATCAAGCCTGAAAGAAAAACAGCATAGTCCAGCTGTTAAATGAGACTACGTGGGTATCGGGTGTGGATTTCAGCTCTGTGGAGTTCAGCTGTAACGTTGGAAAAGGCAGTCAATTTCTGTGTCTGTTTCATACTTCGAAGGTAGAGTTAGTAGCACTTGTGGAACTCTGTAAAGCATTAGAACATGTTTAGAGAAAACCAGAAGCTCTGTATTTAGTAAGAATTCCTGAAATAATTGAGAAATAATCTTACTTTGGTTTGACTTCAAAACCAAAATAGCATTTTAGGACAAGATGCATAACCAACATTAAACAATTTGTGAGGTATATGGTAGTTATATTTGCATGTTTCTGCTTCATATGCTTGTTTCTCCTTTCAGAGAATTTTATGTAAGAATTTGCAACTTGACTCACATATGGCATGAAAAAAACAATTTTCTACTTTTCTCCTCCAGAAATCTTTGTCTGTGTTGAATATCAGCAATAACAACATTAATGAATTAAAAGAACTGGCAGTTTTGGAAAATCTTTCTTACCTTAGAGCAGTTGACAATCAACTTCAACATATGAAGGTATTAAAATAACTATTTGTTCTCTTTAGTGTGGGTGGTAAGAAATTAGTCAAATTCATCTTTATCACTAAATAGATGAGTAAAAATAAACTTTACTTCTACAGTTACTGAACCTCTGACTTTCCAAGCATGCTTGTCTTTTCTCATCCAAAAATCTTGTTGAGATTAAAAATGGAGAACCATTTATCTAGGATGTCCAAATGTCCTTTAATCCTACGTAAAGTGGCAACTGTGCATGCATCTATCAACTGAGCAGTAAATGCACGAAAGTTATAACTAAAATATAATATGTCCAAAATGTAGACTTAGAGTGTATGTTTTGGCCGTTTGAGTGACTATCAGTGGCTTAATTTGCAAAGATGACGTGGCAATTGTTTGTTCATTAACTTGCAATAGTTTACCATATTACAGTTTTCAGTTCTCTATTTTAACGTCAATAAAAGCCGCTTCTTGGATATCAGATTATCTAGCTGATTTTGCAGCCATTTTAATATCAAAATGACTTTTCGACTATTGTTGCTGGAGTAGCATAAGAAGTATTTGTCATGAAACTATGCATTGAATTTCTTTCATAAATTTCTGCTAAGGAAATACATGTCTTCAGAAACAAGAGCTCTAACTTCCACAGCAGCAGTTAAAACGAATGAAGTAAAAATATTTTTGCTCTTCTTTTGCAGTAGTGAATGTGGTTCAAACAGAATGTTCTTGACTTACAATTTCCAGCTTATCTTCTGAAAAATGAACAGGAGTAGTGGCATTGTCACTTCTCTGTATTTTTATAAGTTATGATTTCTTCTACTCTTGACATAAAGAGCAGTTAAAGCAATAATTTTAGAGTCATGCTAGTAACTGAATATCAAATTTATGGTGAATGGTGTGGTGACACCATCATTTCACAGTGGAGGCATGGAACAGACTTTATAAATGACTTCATAAATACTGTTTTTATTTAATATAGACCATAGGCATTAGTTTTCTGCTTTTTTTTTAAATTCATATTTTTATTAAGAAATACTAAAATGAATTGGCTTGAATTGTAACCCAAATCACCAAGACAAAGCCTTGATTAAAATAAACTCCCTCATTACTGGTTTGCATGTACATTCTATTTTCTTAGAAAAGTTAACTTTCCTTCCTTAATTAATTCCTTAATTATTAAAATAACTATTCATATTACTTCTTAGAACACTTAATATCTTTTACATTAAATTTGGCAGTTCTGTTTACTAATGAGGAGATTCCAGTACTTTGTGTACATAATCTAGCAATTTTCTAGGTCAATGCACTTTATTTGGACTCTTAATTTTTTACATTTTAATATTAAAAAAAAAGTTGAATGATGCATTTCTTTTTCTACAAGAAGATTATTAATGTATTGTATTTCAAACTGTGTTTCTGACTGGCAGTTGCGATTGAATTCATATCAAAATACAATTCATGTAGGCTTTTTCCGGGTAATTGAAACCACATTGAATGCGTGAGTTACACCAAGATAACAGTAAGCTTTTTGAATAGGTAGTCTCTCTACAGCTTCCCTTTTGAAAAGGATTCCTTTTCTAAATAAAACATATTACAGTGTGTTTTTTTAATTGTCTTTTTTCTTTCTTATAAATACAAAAGACTTTGTTGTGATGATCTTAAAAGAAGATTGTCTTAGCCAAAGAAACAATTATTTTTAAGAATAAGGATGCCAGTTCAGAGACAGCGTTTTCAGTGTCTCAGATTCTGAAACAGAATAAGGAGAGGACAAAAAGACTGCATTATTCAGTAACTGTGTATATATTATTAATCATTATTAAATTTCATTCTTTCATCATCAGCAAGACCAGAGTTAAAATTTACCCAGATCAATTAGACTTTTAGATTTCTATATTACACAGTCACAGCTTTTGAAAAATTATGTGGTTAGCATTTGAGTTAGCAGCTGCTGCTGCTGCTATCAGTTACACATGGATCAAGCTCTGGTAAATTTTGAAAGTGACTGTCCTGTGCACTTTCTAAACAATCTTCGAGTTTTGAAAATATGGAGCAGATAGAGTATTTCTATTCATATTCTTGCACACCTGTAAAATTAATGACCGTATTGAATGCGTCTAACATACAGTGTAATGCAGCTGGATATCCAACTTTCCAGCTACAATTACTGTGTTTTAGAGACTGCATTGTAGTAGGCTCTACTTTCCACTAATATAAATTCTTATTTAAATAAATTTTTAAAAACACCCCAAATTGTTGAAAAAAGTGGTAGGCCATGCAAAGTATACATGTATGTGAAAAACAAAAGTCAGGTTTAGCTCTGTTTAGGAGGCTTTAACTTACAGTGAACACATAGTGGGAGAATAATCTCATACATCCACTAACTGTTTTTTAAAAAATAGTTGAGGCAAGCTTTGAGTATGTTTCCACTTTTTTGCAACCCTGAATTTCATGATTCCATCGCTTACATTACTCCACAACTGTGATAGCTGAAAGGATGTTAGGGGGTGTACAGTTGTACTACATATACTTAATTGCTTCTGCTGGCTGAACTTGCTACCTGCAGCAAAGGCTCTTTCATTCCCACACAAGCTGCTTCTGTTCTCCTCTTTCTTGCCCCTCTGTTTCCAAAACTCTGAAGTATACCTCATTTTCATGCCAAAAGATCTGTCCCCTGTCTTCCCATTCCTGCTTCCCTATCACTGCCATCAAGAACACCCCCAGGAATATCTGGCGTTGATCCGAGACTGTGGTGGTGCTGTATGGCAGAGAAGTGTTGGGGAGCTCTGTAGCCAGCTCTGCTTCATCCGATGGGAAGAGACAGCATAGAGGAGCTATCCAAGTCTTAGAAGGGCTGGTCAACAGCAATCATCTGTGTAGCAGAGGTAGATGGTAGCAGGAATAATACAGAATCTTTTCAAAAGCAGGAATGTGAGAGGCATAAGAAATGTATGAAATACAATCTTCTCATGTACACTTTTCTCACTTCTGTATAATTAGTATAATTATTTCATATCTAAACATTTATCTCTGTTTTTTCACATTATTATGAAAACCCATACTCTCGTGCTTTTCGACAATGCCATGCTGATTTCAGCGTAGTTGAAAATTAGGGCTAGTAAATTCAAGCAGTTAAGGTTCTGGCTAATTCAGGGCAGTGTTAACATAATTAACAGACATTAAGGCATATGACCTTGTTTCACATGACTGAAGTTTACATAATGCAGTCTGAGCAGTAGACGGAGCAAAATTAAGTAATTTTTCTTATTTCATGCAAAATAACTTACTATGACTAGCTACCACATGTAAAAAGCATGTCTTAGGTCAGTTACCGAGAATATATAATGGAATTGGCTTTTCTTGTTTTTCTGTTGCTTGCTACTTCATTTATTTATCCTGTCAAGTTCCTGGTTTACTTCAGTCAGGTTCACAAGGACTTCTAGGCTGCAAGAAGGTTCACAAGGACTTGTAGGTGTATTTGGGTTGCAATAGGAAGGGGTTTTTTAAAAATAGGGTTCCTATTGAAACCCCCCCAACTATTCCTGTTTACAAAAAGCCAAAATATTTAATTACATTAGTTTTGAGAAGCTTATGACTTGTGTGAGTATTTGAGAGAGAGAGAAAATATAGCTAGAAATAGCTATAAAAATCTGTGTTTCCTAAGCCTTTAATGTATTCAACCTCTGCCCGGTATTGATTATGACAAGAGGATATCACAAAAGATGAATTAATTCGCTTCAGAATTCAGTCAGGAACAAGAGAATAATTATAGATTTTCTCAAACAGATTATGACAGGTAGTCAAAATGGTGACAAATTGCTGTCCATAGACGTAGTTAGGGCAGTTGGACTAGACGTTTCCGATAAAAACTGGAGCATAATGGTCAAATACCAATTCTTAAATGGCCATCATTAATTGGTAAGAGCGTTATTGCCAGCACTACAGCTGCCTACTGAGGCGCTTGCCCTTCTCCCTCTCCCCCCTCCCCGATGGAATATAATTTGCTCGTCAGTATGTTGTAGCAGCCCTCAAAGTGATAGCATGACATGATCATTTATCAAACGGAGACTGCCCAGAAGAGTGTCTGGTCCCTTTAGTACAGCTTATTGAAAGGCTGGGAAGTGAAAGCACTTTATTAGAGACAGGAAGGCAATGAACAACTAGAGCGTATCGAAAGGGTAATCATATTTCAGCACAGGATTAGTGTGCTCTTAGATAAACATACACTGGAGTAAGCATGTTCTGGGTCATTTATCAAGTAAGTAACAGCTAACAAAAATCTACAGGACTCTGTGTGTACATTCATCAAAGTTAAACTGTGTACATTTTATTTCAGTAATAGACAATTTTGTGTTGCAAAACTATTACTTGAAAAAAATCTTTCTAGTGAAAACTAGAGCACCTTACAGATTTCAGTGACAATGCCTGAATGCTCAGGTAAGAATAAATAAATATGCTTACTAAATGCCATTTCTATTTTAAGAAGCGTAGCCTAAAATATTTTTCCCCTAAATTGTAGTGTTTGTGATTAAGTGTTGGCACCTAAACTGTGGCTGTTATCATACTGCTGTTCTGATACATGCTGATAAAGCTTTGCTGTGTAATGTAAGGAGATTTGTCACCTTTTCTTCATGTGGACTGGTCCTCAGAGTTTCTTGCATTGTTTTATCAGTCTTGCTCCTCACAGAACCAGACTTTTGCTCTCTATTTTTCTGAAAAGATGTTATCATCACTGGATAACAATAGATGATAGATGATATTACCGTCATCATCGATAGATGAAAAATGATATGGTTTGGAGGTGTGAGGCTGTGCTGCCACTTCCTCTTCCATGTGATTTTTCTAAACATGTATTATAACCCATAGAATATTCCCAGGAGTATTTTCTGCCAAGGGAGTAGAGCCTCCAAAACCGAAATTCTCCCTGCTTGCATTACCCAGGGGGTTTTCTAGATTTGAAGGAGCTACGAGATACCTACATTGCGAGATACTTTGGCAGCAAGCTATGAAATTCTACAGACTTTGCAGTTTAGAATGTCACATCATGCTTAGTGGATTTTTTCCAAATTGTACAACTGAAGGACATGAATTCTCTCTCCTATGGTACTTACATATTTGTTTTGAATCCCTGGTTAAGCTTTTCACACATACAAGGAAGCCTATCAAGAATGACAGTTAAGTTGTGAAAAGAAAGTATTTCAGAAAGTAGGGTATTATCTGAGTAGAAAGGACCAATCTACTAAGCTTCGCGTCCTTTTAACTTGAATTTATTGTATTGAAAAGACAGCAGAAGTTTTATCTAGGTCATACTGCCCTTGGGTAACCAGACAGAAACCCAGATGGAGAAAGGTATATTTCAAAAATTTCACTATTTGGGCCAATACTGTAACTGGCCACCCACAGTTATGTAGGGAGGGATTACTGTTTCTCCTGTAAAATACAGTTTTACATATATATAAAGAGAAGGACAGTCTACTGTAGTTTGTACAATTTTTAGCTTTTTCTTAGAGCCTGTTCTTTCTCTGTAAAATATTTATTCTTCCACATATTTTCAAAATCTAAACAGACACTAGTACTCTAAGGGCTCTGTGAGACCGTGGGGATGAGTTAACAGAGATTACATATCATACAAATCTTTTGGCTGGTTCCTCAGCTTTAGGTGCTTATTAGTGGGACCGCAGTGGTTATTTTCCATAGCTGGCATTACTGTATCCTTAAAAATGCAGAGTTTTCCAACTCCATCACCATTTCTTGTGTGCAGTTATGATATACACAGGGACTGCTATGCACCATCCTATTTGAAAATAGACATTCTTAATGTGCATATTAATACATGAATAGTCTCACTGAAGTTATTTCTGTGTGCGGCATTTGGGCCTGGCTGAACAAATCATGTTACTATTGAATTTTACTCTGGAGGAGGAAAAATAATCAGTGTTCTGGTCTTGTATCAATTGCAGGATTTGGAGGTTGTATTAAACAAATGGACAAAGCTACGCAGAATGGATCTTACAGGAAACCCCTTGTGCCACAAGCCGAAGTACAGGGACAGGATTGTGGTACAGTCACGAACTCTGGGTAAAAACTAATACACATGGCCAGCCCGAAGCCCCACCCGTAACCCTCCCTGGCTTAGAAAATAACTGATACATTAATCCTTCTCGAATTTTGCTATGTATGTAAAGACAAATACTGCCATATTTATTATGTCAAACGATGAACTTTTAATTTATGTACAGGTAATGTAACTAAAACTGCTTATGTAATCAACTCTGTTGCTCAGCTTTTGCTATTAGTAGTAGTAATCATTATTTTTAGTAACTGATGATTAGTGAGATTGTTACAAGACACTAAGACTTTTCTGTGTTCATATTCTAGGTGTTGCGAAACTGATTTTCAAAGATAGGTTTAGTCTACTCCCCTAGCAGACTGTAGTAGTTGCTTAGGTGTTTGAGTTGTATGGTTACAGTTGTACAGGTCATACCTTGCTGTGTTTGAATTTGTCATGTATCATTTGTTGTAAAACATAAAAGCAGTTTACACTTACAGTATGAGTGTATTTGTTAACCTTAACTTTACTGTGATACAGTTTAAGTTATTATTTTGAGATATTTTAGCAGAATAGGAAGCAACTTAGTCTTCCGTATTCATGTATTCATACTGTAGAAACAAGTAAAAAAGTATCTGTTCATTTTCTACTTTCTTGGATAAAGATGCCAGTTGTCTTTAAAGTTTCAATTACAAAATTTGTTTTTCTTTTTTTTGAGAGTACAAAATATTGGCCATTAAGAGAAAGAAAAATCCTCCCTGCACAATAAAAATAACAGGGTCTTAGGACAATCCTAATACAACCTAAATTTGTGGCCAAATGAGGTGATTCATTTGGTCTGGCTCAAAAATGCAGATGCAACTAAGCCAGCAGAGAGGATAAGCCTTATGGCATTAATGTGAGTGAAGTTCATCTTACAGAGTCATATCTGTCTGTCTGTCTTCATGATCGATAGGATTCCTTGATTGCTAAGCCATGCAGGTTCTCTCTTACCCAGAATTTCTGCATCTATATATATCTTGTGTAAGAGCATACCTTTTCTTCAGAACTTTCTACAAGGTGTTGCATGTTAACTGAATGTGTGTATATATATATTTCCCTTGAAAGCTGCAAAAATAGTAGATGCTTTGTTTTGTAATTAAGACATGTCAACTCACTTTTGCAGCTAATTAAAATATGACTATCTAGGTGTATTGAGTATTGTTTTGCCAAAAAACTAAAAAGGGTTTGAAGAGAGCAAATATAGACCAGTACACATTACATACAGCCTTCTACAGACTTTTAGTTAACTCTGAGTATCACAGAAAATGTTCTCTTCTCTTTGACAGAATCCCTTGATGGGAAAGAAATTAAAGAAATAGAAAGACAGTTCCTAGTGAATTGGAAAGCCTCCAAAGCTGCCAGGAGAAAAAACAAAGAAAGAATGACAAATGAGCATGCAGTCCATCTACATTGTTGTAAGTAAACTAATCAATTACTTCATGACTATTTGAAATATTATGGAAATGATAAAATAGCAGCTAACAGTAAATATGCTAGGAATGAGACTTGTACTGGTGGTGAGACCAAAACACAAGAGTAGAAATTGGACTTTTCCAACACAGAGTTTAATTTTAACACTAGTTCATATGGTGTTTTTTTCCTCCCATCCCAATCTCCCAGAATTATGGAAAGGAGCAGCTAGTACATTTTGAATGTTTGTAAATATTCATGATTACTTTTCATATATTTAAAAAAAAAAAAGTGTTCGGCATTCTAGAATAAATATGCATTAAGTACATCAGACTTTTAGAATCTATTTGTTGATACTTATTTGAGCTGTGTAAATTGCCAGTCCTTTTAACAGCCTTCACAAGGTGCATGTCTAGCTGAAGTAGAAGTTTTAAACTTGGAAAGAAAAAAAAGGTCTTTGAAGGAAAAAAGCCTTAAACCTAAAAGAAAAAGCAACGGGTTCTTGAAGAGGGAAAACAAATCAGTCTTGAAACTCAAGGAAACCCCGAATTAGACTTTCAGATTTTAAAAAATGGTGGGGTAGGGGTTGTTCTTGCTGTAGATTTGACTGCAGCTTAAAACGTAAACGACTTAACAGCATGTCTTGCTGTCTTGCAGGATTTGGAAACAGGCGTTAGACTTCAAATTACTCAAAATGGTTTGAATAACCATATTTATAGAATAAAATTGGTGGCAGTTACGCTGTTGTTTTCAGAAGAAAAACTGTGATAGGTAACTTGGGGGAGAGAGCATGTTCTCTGTAGCCATACTACCTCAAATTATTAATTCCTAAAATCTCATGAAGATCAGTTCTTTCTGAAGACATGAAGTGAAAAGCACTCAGCCTGTCAGCCTGAGCCCCCAGAAAGTTGCAGTCTGATCAGTGTTTGGAAGCCATGTATGAATGGCAATGGTTCTGAAAGTAATATTCTGTCTTCTGAGTAACTACTGGTGTAAGAAGGTGCTATGTAATTGAATTTACTCCCTCTCAAATAACTCTACCTGAACGGGAGTACCTGCTTTAATATTCATCAGTGTTTGCAGCACTTTCTGCAATTTCATACAAGGGTTTCCATTCTCAGTTATCAAATTTGAGGCATTTTACCCTAAGGCTTATGACACTGTTTTCTATAACAAGATATATTGGAACCTGTGATCAATCATACTGAATAGTACAATAGATATGGTTTGACTTGGGATATTGAGTTAATCCTTTTTTCTTTATTTTCTGCAGCTGACTTTGAAATACTTTATCCTACTCTTCCTTTTCACTACAGTCCATCTGTGAAACAAAATCCAAATTTTTTACTTTTGTCTGAGATGCACAGAGTCGAAAGAAAACCTCTGCCAAGAATCCTAGAAAAAAAATTGTCATATGAAAACTCAGGTATGTTCCTTAGACATCTTCCTCTTAGTTCTGTTGGTTATTGCTTGTACAGCTCTTACTGGATCAGTTGGAAAACAAGTACTTGAATGTAGAATTTAATCTGAAATCAGTTTCAGGTTTTTTTAACCATATTATATTTGCTGTCTTTCAAAGAAATAAAGACAGGATAATAGATTTCAGTTTCTGGTTATAAATCAGTAGACTAGCTATTAGTAATAACTTTACCCCAGTGTTTCTGTCATATGCATTTGATTGTCATCTTCCACAAAAGGGAAATAATATCAACTTTAAGTCTTGGAAGTACAGTTACTGTCAATAACATTGGTGAAGGTTGATCCCATGCACACAGGAATATGCAGAAGGAGAAACAATCGCTTTTCATCATTGTAGCATACCTCTAATAAACATGTTCCAGTGTATTATGTACTTGATTAGCCTTTTCCTGTAGCGTGATCTCAAGACCATCAAAATAATCAAGAAAGAAAATCTGATGTGTGTGCCTTACAGACATTTAGACATTAGCTGAATTTAAACAATTTAGAGTTTAGCATACGTATTCCTTACTCACATAAGAAGCCTTGTGAACTCTAATGCCAGTGTTTGTGGAAATAAAATCTGCTCATAGGGATTTGCAGTTTGGGACCTATAGTTTTTCCAATTTTACATGTAATAATAGTTTAGTTCAGTATTTTGGACCTAATGTCACTCCTTCCAGATTTTTAATGCTACTTTTAACCCGCCCGTTTTATTATTTATCAGCTGTACTGGCCAACAAAAAAAAAAATCATCATTTATGCAAAGCTGTAGATTAAACAAATAAATAAATAAATTCAACTGACACAGGGATTCTTTTGTAACTAAATACTACATGTAGTGTTTTATTTTACATTCAAATCAGAATTTATTAGTATGTTTGAAAATTTAACTGAGCAACATTTAATGCTGTTTTATTCTTGACAAGTTAGCACTTTGTATTCCATCAGTTTTGTTCCTGCTGATTATTTGTTCTGATTAAAAATAGCTGCTTTTCCCTTGAGAAGGGAAGAAGAATTACAAATCACAGAGCTGCTCTCTTCCAAAGTATCATTTTTGTTCTTCATATGACAATGGATATATTCCAGTCTAAAAAGAAACTGAATTCGTCATATATGTGCCCATTCTTGATTTTTGTTCCTCCTGCAGAAGGCACATAGCAGTGGAGAAGTTTAAGAACAAGAACTGCAGAAACGATGTACCAGTTATCACAAAACAGTGCTACTACACGATTGTTTTCCAGAGAATAGGCCAGACTTGTGAAATTCAGAGGCGTACAGCCTAATACTTGTACCAGAAAAATGTGCATTTTTTTCTTTTAATTCCATTGTAAAATGAGTTCATCCACATGCTCAGTGTTCTGTCAGCTTGCGTTTCAGCTTTATTAGCATTCTGTCTCTTGGGCCAGGCTGAATAAAACTATGCTTTTGATTTGCCATTCCCCTTAGTTCTAATAAAGGATGGAACATGAACGTATCGCACCTCCCAGAAGGTAATTTTCTTCAGTGTAAGAACGTCCGCTATCTCCTTTGAAATAGAGCATTCTGATTCTACTCTACTATGTTAAAAAGCTGTCCAATTGTTGAGATTCTTTGCTTGACAAAAATTGTCGCAGTATTAAGAAGCTGGAATACAATCCTGGCCCTGTTGAAATCCCTTTTGACCCTGGAAAGGCAAAGACTGTATCTTCCATGCTTGGTTGGAATAAAATTTCCATATTTGTATTAATTTACATTTGCAAATTAAACAATTTGAGTGAATTAAAAAAACTTCTTTTTTTAACTATTAGGCTAGAAGATTTTCCTCTGATTCACAATAGACTACGGTCAGATGACATGCATTTAATAGTTTCAAAAAATTTGCAAGCGGGGCTTTTGTCTTGGACGTTGAAGGTTACCTTACAATTTCACGTGTAATCACTGATCTGGAGGCATATTCTTATCTTGTTACTAGTGGAATTCCAAGGAAACAAAAGAGTCCTGGGAATTAGTTAAAGGTTTTTGAGTTCTTTAAAATGTTTTTTTTGGGGGGGAAAAAAACAAACAGAAATACTCATTCTCAGAGTGTATGGAGATATGAAATAATGACAAATCACAGTATTCCCTTGCCAGATCCAGTAATTAGGGATATGCATAAATGTGCCCACATGTAAAGCGAGGAGATTTTGTCAAACTGAACAAATACCTGTACTGTTTAACTGAAATTCAGTATCAGACCAAAGAAATTAGTGAATTTTAATCCTACTCTCTGTTAGTTAAATGAATTATTCCAACAGATGTTTCCTCTTTCCCTATACATGCTAGGTGATGTTTGACCTTGGCAACTGAAAAACAGGCATTAAATACCTTTTTAACCTACATCTAAGATCCACTGAGGATTACATACAGCTTGAACAATGAAAAAAGCCAGTTATTACTAGATTACTGAAATATGTCATTAATCTTTCTTTTTTGATGATATAAAAACAATAGCAATTTTAGATTGGATTTTAAGTTAGTTTTGAACGTTTAGAGAGAGTTATGGATATTGGCAGGAAGTAATTAAAAGAAAACAAATCACTTAAGTATTGTAAAGATACCTAATACCTTCCAATGGGATACACTATTATTAATTTTCCCTGAGTAGAGAAGTTGTTGAAATTTTGATGTTGTAAACTTAACCAGCAGTTTCTGCCCACGTTTCCTTGCTGATGGAATGAAATATCGTAGTAGGTATTCGTAGCAACATCGTAGCAATTCAGAATTTGGTGGGAAAGTCGCCTTTTGTCTCTCCAGTGTGTGTTATGTGGTTAGCGATACGGTAATAACTTTAAATGATAGAGTCAGCATACAATAAGTACACTGGATTGTGGCAGCTACTCACAAGCCACTCTCCTAGGCACGACGCATGTCCGGCATTGTTCAAGTTCTAGTTCAAATGGAAGGAGCTTGCAGTGAGCAATGTTAGCTCTCGGCTCTTCAGCAGGCGCCCTTATCAGCATTGTATGTTTTTATTATTATTATTATTATTAAATATTTGTAAATTCCTTGAGTTGAGGTGATTTGCATGGTCTGAAATCTATATGGAGTAATGTATATTTGATAACGGGTAAGAATATACATGTTCTGCATGTATACTGGGCTTTTGTTTATATGAATCTAACTGGCATCATAATAAATAGAATTATTAAGGCCTCTTGTATGACAGTTTTCTAGGGAGGGCTGATACTGAGATTATAATGATTGTACACCCAAACCATAACTTTTACAATCATATGTTTATTTTGTATTACAGAATATAGTTCTCTTATGTGAGAGGGCGATGGGGGAATGTGTTACCTCCAGGTAACCTTAAATCTTATTCTCTTACTGAGTATCAATTTCAACAAACTTCTGAAAATTCAAAAATAAAAAATATTTTCAGCCTTGGCTTCAGGAAGAGGAGAGATAACAGCATTAAGACACAAACCAGGGCAGTTTTAGCTGCTGAATAGCCTACAAGCACTCCAACTGTATTCAGAATTGGGTGCATTAAATCTTTGGAGGCACCAGCTGGAGCACTTTGGCAGAGCTGAGGGCGTGTTTTGAACAGACCCGGAATGCCTTTTCCGGCAGCTATAGCCCTTCTCACTGCCTCTCCTTGGTGGTGGTATTGAAGGAGCAATGTAAGCATCTCCTCCATGAGGTCTAGAAATTACCAATCGGCAATTAGTGATGAAGGCTGTGGAAGAGGAATGTAAGGAATTTACTTGCCATTGAATTATTCAGCCATGATACAGGATATGAGAGGAGACACTGTAATGCCAGATAAAGTGTAAGGGTAAAGGGACAAAGTGAAGTTCTGAAATTAATGGCGTTGCAGAAGCAGAGCCATTTGAGTGGCAGTCAGGTATGAGCAGCTTCTGGTTACTGTGGCCCATGCAAAGTTTCAGTGGGCAGTTCAGCCAATTTAGTGGTCAGTTCCTTTTTTTCTGGCGGATATGCACTGTCTGGAAAGGTGAGTGTAAGTGCTTTTGTGGGACCAGAATTAACACTACAGTGATTTGTACCTTCATGGTACTTTCTGTATCCATGTTTACAGCCTTGCTGAATGTGGTGCTGAATGATTCTGCCCATGATAATTCATAATCTGTTTAGAAGGAGAAATACAACCCTGTCATTACGAGCATGCAAGATGATACACAAATGGCATTATCTTCTGTCTAAACTTAAATTTCAGCAGTGGTAATTAAAATGAGGGAAAAAAGTAGTTTTAATATATATCAAATCTGGAGTAATTAACATTGCCACATCTTTCAGCATCCTAAAGACAATGATGAAAGGCATCCCTTTTTGGCCATGCCCTGCCTCCCCACTCCACTGCTCTGTGCTGCTGCCTGTGCCCAAACCTGGGAGAGAGAAAGGATCTAAAACACACTAACAGGACACGTGCACTGATAGGCCCACTGTGCCCTTGGAAAGCATAAATGCTTCTTCAAATCGCTGGGAGAGAGTGCGCATCTCCTGACGGGCAGATTGCCAGCTAGACCACATGAACTCCTCCATCTCTGGATGACCAGATATCCTACAGGCACGTTCCTGTCAGGAGGTGTACGCCTGCTGACTGGCAAGCTGGCAGGCGGACATTTGCTTGCGTTAGTCTGCAGCCTCTTGCAGGAGGTACGTGCTGTTTCCCAGACCTTTCGAAGACCAAATGGCACGTGCAACCTGTCAGCCAGCAGCAGGTCAAAAAATTACCAGGGCACATCTGGGTCTGCAGGCTGTAATGCATTTCCAAGAATGTTGAAACCCAGACTGTCTGAAACCTTCTACATAAAATACATGAATATTTAGAATCATTTAGGTTGGAAAAGACCCTTAAGATCATCAAGTCCAACCAGATGTCAGTAACATTTTAAACAGAATGTGTACATAGTACATAGAGAGGGCTATTGAGTGACCTGAGAGTGAGCTTCGTCTTGTAAATGATCCATCAACATTGTATCAGGAATGAAACGCTACTTTAGGATGGTAAAATAAACAAAAAGCAAACTCAAATCTTTGCATATCTATTTCTCAGGTGTTACATGTTCCTTATAATAGTTTATTAGATAAATGAAACAGATATCCGGTATGCAGTGTTTATTTTTTTCCTATCCTTAGATCTTTGTTGTCAGTCCTTTTACGGACTACTGCGGAGATAAAAACTCAAAAATTCGTAACATTTTTAGTCTGCTGTGTTAGCATTGCACATTTTTTTATTTTGCAACTAATTAAAAAAATTATAAAAATCACTTTTTATATACACAAAGCATGAATCAAATTAACAAAATAAATAAATAATGCTGTGTTTTAAGGTTTTTAAAACAGATACCTGCAGGGGAGATTTAAAAAGTAATTTGAGGTTAAAATAAAGACTGCTACTTGAATAGGGATATATAAACAAATTCTGTAGTTGTTGTATACCTCTGGAAGCTATTCAGTTGAAGTCAGTTCCAATAAACTGGTTTACTGCAGTGATACAAACGCTATTTCACTGCTTGCCTTGCTGTATCCTACCACACATTCTGTTGGTGTGCTCCTGGATCTGAAGAGGTAAAAGCAGCTGCTTTAACAACTTTGAGGTGGAAACACAATCATTTCGTCCTCATCTAGCAAGATGAGATGCTACGCTTTGGAGGACAGCATCACAACCGCTCGTTGCTTAGTAACAGCTATACCTCCTCAAATTCACTTCCAGCACCCTGCCGTGCATCCCATCCGGTTGCAAAGGCTTGGGTATGTCAGATTTGCTTTAGCAGTTCCTAAATTGATCATCACCTACTGTTGGTAGCATTTCTCCCCACCAAAAACTATTCCTAAGACCTAGGAGGTGTGAGACCAGGCCTTGCCGGTAAAGATTCTGATGCTTTCAGAGCACTCGGCAGTACTGTGGTAGCTTTTAGATGTACTAGAAGTACCAAAAAGGAAAAAAAAAATAAGGCACCAGTGTCTGAACGCCTCCCCTTGGTACTGCTCTGACCATAAACAGAATGCATGTAATGATACATAAGCTTTGTAATCACTGTCTACACGCACAGTGTTTGAGTTACTGATCTGAAGTTCAGGTGTGAACTTTAGATCAGTACATTTCAGTAACCAGTGAAAAATTCCTGGTTTTCTTAAATGTCACATTAAAAATAGTGCAAGGTGTAACTTAATGCTATATTATTTCTTTATACAGGCAGGGATAAAGCGGCGCATAGAACTGCCTGTGATACAGCTGTAAAAGCCACACAATACAAAAGTTCTGCGACTGGGGCAGAAAGGGAAGAAAATGGCCAAGAAATCGAGTCGGTGTTCAAGATGTGCCCAGTGACTTTTCAGGATGAGGATTCAGACACGTGAGCTGCTGATATGGGGAAGTATGTGGCTGTAATTCAGAGTGTAACTGATACAAATACAGGGGTCTGAAATGCTCTTCCATGTTTTTCTTACGATTTTTTATCTTGGTGTATTGTGCAAAGTCGCTGTCCTGACTAACAGAGCTCTGAGGGGAATCAATTAATATGTGAACCTGCTTATTCACAGTAACTAAATCATAAATGTTACATATCCTGACTGTAACAAATAAATTTTACTTTGCTAGGAAAAAAACCCAATGTGTTTTTACGTTGTCACGTGGCCTTGAAGGATTCTAGGAGTTCACTACTAAAAAAATATGTATTTGAACCTTAGCTCTTCAATCAAATAACAGTGTAACCAGAGACTACAGAAATGACTGACTACATCTTTCTGTTCGCTTAATTCTGAGCAGAATTAATTGCTGCATCAAAACCAAGACAAATCAGAGCCAGCTGTGAACTGATCCATGTAATAGACTAACATTCTAATTCAGAAAGATTTGGAGCAATACGACCTTCCTTTCTTGGAGAGTTAATATATTAGACTGTCATAGTAATCACCAATTACACGTCCGGTAAAGTTGGGTATAATAAGTTCCCCATAGTTTGTAGAGAAATGTTTTGGAATAAAAGACTCAGTCCTATCTGATTTCTTTTATATGAGAAATTGCTTTGATTATCACTAAAATTTTGTTCCTTGAGGGACTTGAAAATTATCAGTATTTGATACAAATTTATGTAGAAAAAGTTGTTAAGTATCACTGGTTTTGTGTGTGGAAAAAGTCGGTCAGTTTTGCAATAAAGGAATGTCCAACACCCCGAACAGTCGGATTATGCCAATTCAGGTTAGCCTGGCCCCAGGCCTGGCACTGGGGGGAAAAACACAAGGCTCTCCCTGCCCCAGTCGATATCCTCGCAGTGGGTGAAGGCCTGCTCCTTTTCCTCGGCAGCTTCTGGTAATGCTGCTTAGAAATTCCGTAGGAACGCTGCGTGGCCCTGGGAAGCGTTCACGGAGACAGAAGCAGCGCTGGGGGCTCTGGTGTGGTTCTGATGTGCAGATCTCATCTCTCTGCTCCAATCTTTCTGATGCAGGCTGAGGAGGAATCGGAAGTGACAGCAGAAGGAGGCTGAATTCTAAAAGCCAACCGTTACAAGATTGGAAGATTTGGCCATTATTTGATTCCTCCTCCCCAAAAAAAGCTTACAAAAAAAGCTACTGGTGTCTCTCTGGGTGTGTTACCTGTGTCGATGTAATCTCACAACCGGACAGAAGGAAGGGTGTTGAACTTAACGCTGCCTTTGAAGAGCACGCAGGAAAGTAAGGGGATGGCCTATTTATTTAGGAGCAATGCTTTGCATTAAAGGCATGTAAAAACATCAGCACACGGTAGGCTAAACTGGTTGCCTCATGCTTAAACTTCCTCTGGAAAGAAGTTGGCTTTAACCAGTGCCTTACCTGGCTTGTGACCTGAATAGCCGAGTAGCTGCTGCTTTCCGTGCGTGATGCCTTCGCCGTTATGCAGGGGCGTGCCTGCAGTCTCTTACTTCAAGAAGAAAGGAGCTACTGGCACGTGATTTTTGAGATCTGTAGTCCTAAAAAATTATTTCCATCATTTGCATTTTTCCTAGCTCTGGTGAATAATGTGGAATAGTTGGGAAAGAAGGCGCAAGAAGGTTAATGATACCTGTGCTGATTAATTTTTGGATTGGGAGTATTACACATTAATTTTACTTCAAATTCAGCTTTAAGTAACTGGGATTTGAGTTTGGCTGCTTTGCACTAGTTCGAGTAATTAAATGAACACTCAAAACTTCAGATACAGGAAAATTCTAGATGTACAGATGAGGAGAGGAAAGCCCAGACTGTAAATTGACCCTGGAGTAAAACCTTTCCTAAGGGAGTTCCTCTGTGTGAACGTCAGCTCAGCATCTTATGCTTGAGACCCTCTCTGAAATAAGAAAGGAATTTTTCCTGAAGAAGGAAGTCAGGATCTGTCTTTTTGCATTCAATGTTTTGTGTATTTTGTTATTGTTTGTATTTTATTGCCCTCTGGTAAAGACAATTCAAATAAATTTAACTCCTGCCTGCCTTCTGAGCAACCTGGTCTAGTGGAAGGTGTTCCTGCTCATGGCAGAGGGGTTGGAACTGGATGATCTTCAAGGTCCCTTCCAACCCAAACCATTCTATGATTCTCCTCTTGAACAGCAAGATATTTATCTTCATTACAAAAGAAAATGATTTCCAAAACTAAGGTAGTAAGTGAGTGCCGTTATAACCCTGAGATGCCGCTTGCTTCTGTTCAAGTTGGTGAGTGATTGGCCATCGGAAGAAGAAAATACAAACCAACAACTGAAGCTCTGACGCGTAGCTGTTACTATTAGTCCGTTACTGAAGTGCGTGTTAACCAAGCGTGTTTCAGCCGTCGTCATCCATGATATTCGGGTCGAGGAAGCCAGAAGAGCGCACACTGCGACAGCCGCTCCTCGTTCAGCCAGCGCCCGGAGAAGAACGCCGGTGCTCCTGGGGAAGGGGTTGGGCACGGCAGCTGCTGCGTGACTGCCTCGGTGTGGCGCATCGGGAAGTCACCTCCTGGGTTTTGCAGCACGGTGTTGCCTGCGGGAGCCTTTCTGGCCTCCCACCGCCTTCTGCCTTCCACACACCCGTTTAAAAATGTCTAACGGGATTTTCGTATTTCTCCGCGGGGGTTATGCCGTGTAAGCCACCCGGAGTGTGACTTCCTTCTGACTTTAAGATTTTAATTTATCGTACACGAAATACTTCAGACCTGAATGAGCTATTCCCTGCACAGCACGGGCCGTGGGGTTTCGCGCAGAGAGGCCTGCAGCCAAGCAGCTCACGTCCAGCTAAAGCAAACCCCTGCCAAAGGCTTCCGCTGGTGAAACGGCAGAGCCGGCCTCACTCCCTCTGGATCCCGTCTCCCTCCCGCTTTCTGTACTCCGTAACAGCGCGGCTGCGCTCCAGCTGCCTCCACCCGTCTGCAGGCCCACGCTTGGGCCGGCTCCGACCCCCTCCATCTGGGGTCGGCGACGCACCCGCAGCGCAGTCGCTCCCACTGGCGTCTGACGCACAAACACTGACCCCGTCATGTTCCGTCTGAACATGAGGAAGAACTTCCCTCTGAGGGTGACGGAGCACTGGAACAGGCTGCCCAGGGAGGTTGTGGAGTCTCCTTCTCTGGAGATATTCAAGACCCGCCTGGACAAGGTCCTGTGCAGCCTGCTGTAGGTGACCCTCCTTCGGCAGGGGGGTTGGACTAGATGACCCACAGAGGTCCCTTCCAACCCCGACCATTCTGCGATTCTGTGACCCCTCGCCCCGCTCAGCCCCCGCTCCCCTCCAGCACCACGCTCCTCCCGGGGCTGCTGCCGAGGGCCAGCTGTGAGCCACGGCTCGCTCAGCCGCTCAGCTGGCTGCCGCGTTCGCCTGGCGAGGGCGGCTGAGCTCGCGGGGACCTCGCCACATTGGATGTCTCGCTGGCCATCTAGCTTGGGACAGGTCAGAAACATCTGTGGCTGCCAAATGGAATTACGGCGCGGGCTCGGTGTCTCTAAGTCTTCAAAAAGCTCTTAAAAAAAAAAATCTTTAAAGATCTTTCAAAAAAAGACTGAAGTCTTTTTAAATAAGGCTGTCTGAAGATGCTGTAACACGTATGTACACACATGCACTGAAGTGGAGCCCTCCTGATACGTGTTTTAGGTGTATTACAGAAATAATTATTACTGAGAAAAGGGGATGTCTGCTTCTTGGTGGTAGCTGGGAGGATGGAATATTAAACTCACTTAAGCTTCCTTTTTTCAACTTGCCTCTGAAAATGTGATATTTTTTTTAAAAAAAGCATTTATTTTTAAATAAATATTTGGATTTATAACTGGATGGAAAAACCTACAGACGGCAATTTTTAAGGGAGGTGAGAGAGAGCAAAATTTGAACTTTTTGATTGTTTTAGGGTTGTTAACGAAAACGTTCATCAAAAAGCGTTGTCATTTAAAATGGAATTTTGATTAAGACAACATTTTTGGAAGCTAAGCTGCTTTCATCAGCAAATTCGGAAGGAGAGATTTTTATTTTCTTTTTCCACGTTAAAATCTTTCTTACAGCACACAGGAGAGGCCTTAATGTGTTCTGGCATTCCGTTATTAAGAAGCAGCTCTACCTTTAGTAATGTAGAAAATACAATAAAAATTATTTTGCTACACTGCAATATAACATATTTGACACAAACGCAGAATATGCTGCAGTCCTGCAGCACACTAACGACATGGCATTTACAGACTGAAGCATAGAAAGTTCCATCTGAACATGAGGAAGAACTTCTTCCCTCTGAGGGCGACGGAGCACTGGAACAGGCTGCCCAGGGAGGTTGTGGAGTCTCCTTCTCTGGAGATATTCAAGACCCGCCTGGACAAGGTCCTCTACAGGCTGCTGTAGGTGACCCTGCTTCGGCAGGGGGGTTGGACTGGATGACCCACAGAGGTCCCTTCCAACCCTGAACATTCTGTGATTCTGTGATTTGAAGCAAGGAAAAACAATATTTAATTGGAAATTTTTAAAATATTTGTTTGGGTTTGGAATGCACTCCCGGTAGGAGTTCTGAATTTCAACCTGTTCCGACTCTCCCGTGGCTGTGTCTCGCCTCCAACGCGCTCCCCAGCTGCAGCCAGGATCAGCAGGCCCGGACCAGGCGCAGCCTGGCGTGGCGCGCAGCTTCGCCACGGAGCCGGTTCGCTGGGATGAGCGGCCTTGGTGCCGGTGGCCATGGCCCACCCTGCCGGCAGGCCGGGATACCCGCCAAGTCCCGAGACAGAAACGGGAACAGGAGAAAACGAACAAACTGCAAAGAAACACCGCGAATGTTCATGCTGAACTGCAGCTGTAACACCAGCAGATAACCTGACACCAAGGGAGCAAAGCGTACCTGGAAAAACATCGCTCTGTCTCTGGTAGAACTTTCTCCTACCTAAATCACCCTGGAAACCTGGCTCTTCTGTGGCTCTGGTGTTTCTCGGGTTTGGAATGTGCTGCGGAGGGTAAGGCAGGAAAGTAACTCTCAGGCACTTGTCTGGGAAATAAGAAGAAACAGATGCAGCAGTTTGTTACAGCTTTAGACTCACACAGCGGGTCGATAGGAGAAAATGATGGCTGGATCTCTTTATGGTTACAGCTGAGGAGGAGCCTTCTGGTGGGAGAAAGTCTCGGTGCGGCCGAGAGCAACTGTCCCTGCCTTTATGTCTCTTCGGGGCTTTTTTTAATGCGTCTAAAGCACCTCTTCCTTGGGAAGAGCGTGAGCAGCCAGCGTGGTCTCTCCAAACCCCGCTCACAGATCTCATGGTTGCACCCTGCAGAAAGCTGTGTTTGGAGCTGTCAGAAGGTGGTAACAGGGTTCCACCACTTCTCTTCCCGCTCCCTCCACTGGCTTTCCTGCACTGAGGCCGCACACAGTGTGTCTCAATGGGAACATTAAAAAAAACCAACATAATTTTGTGTCATTAATTACATTAGAGCGGAGAAGAACAGCGCAATGCTCACAATCTACTCATGCTTTAAGGTGGCTGGGAGGTCTTGGGCGGCCAGGACACCTACCGTGAGGCCCTGTGTCCATCACTGCCCCACACCGACAGGGCTGAGGGCCCCACAGTCTAGCTAAAAGTCCTTTCGGAGCAGACGCTTCTTGGGCGGGCAGACCTGGGGCACCTCCTGGGAGTTCGGGAGAGCTGACGACCAGGTCCAGCGTACGTCTGGCAGCTGCAGCAGGGAGCAGGGGAAGCAGGGCTGGTGGGCAGCTCCCCCCACTCCCGGGGGGCCTTCTCCCACACCATGCCCGGCGTTGGACACGGCGGTGTTTGCAGTGCGCGTTTAAGGATGTGTTCGAGAGCTGCTTGCTGGAGCCCCGGCAGCCAGCAGAGCAGAGCCACCACGTCTGCCCAGTGAACCTCTGAGAGGTGTTCAGCGCAGAAGGGTTTCGGCAATGCTCGCGCATGCTGGAAGCAGACGTGGGAACCTCGGGGCTGGAATGCGGGCCGGGACGCGAGGCTGGGGACGGGACGCGATGCAGGGCTGGGACACGAGGCTGGGCTGCTTGGAGCTGCCTCCACCACCGATCTCCAGCGAGCTGCAGCCTTCGCCTTTCTGGGCAGCAGGAGGCTGAAGGGTGGCCCGTGGTGTGGGTGAAGCCTGGGGTGCGGGTGAAGCCGGCAGCCACGGCCTTGTAAAGGCTGACAGAGCAGCTTTTGCCAGGGGAACTGGTGAGGGAAGGAGGGAAGCCCCCACAGCGCCGGGCAAAGGTCAGCGCCGAGGCACCGGTTTCGGGTTTAGCGTTTAGATTCCCCTGCCCTGAAGCAGCCCGCCAGCCCCCCTCGCCGCCCAGCCCTCCCCGCCGTGCCGGGGCCGGGCGGAGGCCGCAGGTGCCCCTCGCCCCTCCGCCCGCCCTGCCCGGGACCTTACACTTCTCGGCTGCGAAACCGGTAACGAATCGCTCGGACTCGGCTCCCCTGCCGCGGCAGCAGGCCCGCGGCCTCGCCCCCCGCAGAGCCCTCCGCCGGTCCCTCGGCGGCCGGTGCCGGGCGGGGCTGAGGCGATGCCGTGTTCCCCCCCCCCCCCCCCCCCGCCTCTCCCCGACAGCTCCGTGATTAATGACCCGCTCGCCCTCCCGCCCGGGAAGGGGCGGTCGCTGCCGCCCGGGCTGGCGGGGGGGGCCCGGCGGCCAGGTGCGACCCAGCCCCGCCGCGCCCCCCGCCCGCGCCGTCTTATAAACGGCGGCGGCCGGGACGGGACGGGCCGGGGACCGGCAGCGCCGGGCGGGCCCGCTCCGGGCGGGAACGGTGAGTTGGTTCCCCGGGCCGCGGGGCCCTTCCCCGGTCGCGGCGTTGGGTGGTCCCGGGGAGGCGGCGGGGAGCGGGGTTCGCCTGCCCGGCGATGCCCGTCGCGACCGCGGCCCCAGCCCGGGAGCCGGCCGACCTGCGCGTCCCCGCGGCGCGGATGCGCGACCCCGCGGCGGCGGCGTGTCGGGTGCCCCCGGGCCGGCCGAGGGGACCGCCGGCAGCGGAGGAGTTGATTCGGAGGGAAATCCCTCCCTTCCGCGGCTGAAACTCCGCCGGTTTCTGCTCCCCGTAGGCGCAGGGTCTCGCCCGCCGGCGGTGTCGCGCCGTCCCAAAAGAGGAGCCCTCTGCGCCCGAGGAGATGCGGGGTTTCGGTCGGTGCGTTCGGCGGTGCCGGGCGTCGCGCAGAGCCGTCCTGGGGCTGGGTTTGGTTGCACACCGGGGAGGTGGAACAGAAACGGCGCCTAAACCAGCCCCCGCCGCGCGTTTGGGCAGCTGAACGGGCGTCTGGGCCGGCCCAGCCTGGGTCCTGGTGGGATTCAGGCTTTCCCGGTAATCGGGGAAGCCCTCTTCGTTTCAGGGGGATCTCGGTGGGGTGGAAAGCGAGAAATCCCGCCAATACACCTGACATGAGAGGCTGTTCTGCCAGGTCTGCACGATTGCCTTGACTCTGCAGTAGCGATAATGATGATTTTTTTATTTTATTTTGTCATTAAAAAGCACCTAGATCAGACTGTGACTTAACACAGTGGGAAAATACCAAGGGAAAAAAAGCCCACAGGGTAGCTTTTTTATTTTAAGTTAAAGCAAATAGCCAATTTAAAGACTGTCTTTCAGCCCTCACTCAAGCTCGTGTAGACTTACTGTGAGTTTCATTTTAGATTGGTCATAAATATCACAGTTAAAAAGTAATGAGGGTTTTTTTCCCCCCATTTGGTTTACAGTTATAACACATGTAGAGTATTTCACAAATAATTTCAGTCTAAACGTAGTACTGTTTAAGAACATCACCTGATAAAAACCCTGTGAGCCAGATTAACAGCAAATTAATCTCAATAAAACACCCCAAATAACGTCTTCTAAATACTATCGAATTAGTGTTGCAAAACCCTTTTCTGCCGGAAATCTTTGACTTGGTTCGTTGTCTTTGGTTTATTTTTTGCCATTATCAGCCACGTTACGCAGGGACTTCAGCGCGTGGTTGCAGTGCTTCGCAGAACGCGGCCGCATTTGTGTAAATGCAGATCTTCAGTCATTCACGCGCATCAGCTTTATTTAAATTTCTAAAGCTACGTGGTATTTGAATGAAATTGGAAGTTGTGATCGCCCGTGCTTGCCCTCGTTGTCCGGCGGGGCCGTCGCAGCGACCGCCGCTGCCGACAGGCGACAGCCGGGACCCGCCCGCGGCGGCCGTCGGCGCGGCTGGACCCGGGGCGGCAGGAGCGGGCCCCGCCAGCTGAGCGGCCCGGCGCTGGGGGCCGTGCGGGCTGCCTTGCGCGTCTCCGGGGAACTGAGGGGATTCAAGGACTGTGGGTTTACTGCGGGCGGAGCTGACCGACCGTCCCCTCTGAAAGTTGGGGAAAGACCTTGCGGGCACGGTCTTCAGCTTCGCTCCAGAGGAGCGCTTTGCTGCTGCTTCCAAAGGGTTCTTTTGCCCCCCGATGGCCAAAATCCAGTTTACAAGATGCTTGTACAGCGTGGAAATTCCTGCGGAGCGTTAGGGTGGGAGGACAGAAGTTGGTTTTCCTGGTCCTTTAAAGTCGTGGACCAAGCTTCGTCCTTCAGAAACTCGGTGCTGTGCTCTGCGACTCCACTCACCGCTGCATCTGAAAATGGTGTTTTTCCGTGGTGGTGGAGCACCGGTCACTTAACAGACGATCAGTAACATGATGGCAGGTGAACAGAAAAGATACACGCACTCCCACATCCCAAATTATGCAAATAATGTGGTTTTTTTTTTAAAAGCGCTTAGGCTGATTTTCAGCTGGTTGTAAGTGGAAAGCGCTGTGCCAGGGCTGCTCAGCGTTGCCTCTTGGGTTTTGTCAGAAGAGCCCAGTGACCTTTGGGCTATGAGTGATTCAAAGAAATTGCTCTGAGCCATACCGTGTGTCCCCCCACCCCCCAGTTTAGATCTTTGTGAAGAGTTAAGCTTCTGTTTCTGTACCTGTGTGTGACGCCAGATTTATAAGCGGTGAGCGTAAAAGCGGCTCGCAGAGCGGCATCCCGGCTTTTCCTGGCGCGGCAGCGCTCCGTCTTTCTGATGATCTTTGTTTTTAGGCAGCGTTCGCTTCAGCACAGCACGGCGCTGGCTTTAGAGACGCTCTCGTCGGTCGCAGGACCCTCCCTGCCGGGGCAGTCGCCGATGGATTGTGGACACTTGGCCGAGAGCGGCGAGGAGATCTCACGCCTGGGCGCCGAGCCCGATTCCCTGCAGCCTTCTGCTGCCGGCAGCAATTCCAGCCTGCCGTCCGTGGCCGGGCAGCGGGCTGGGGCAGCTCCCGGCCGACCCGCCGCCGCTAACGCCGCCCGGGAGCGCAGCCGGGTTCAGACCCTGCGCCATGCCTTCCTCGAGCTGCAGAAGACTCTCCCCTCTGTGCCGCCCGACACCAAGCTCTCCAAGCTGGATGTTCTCCTCCTGGCCACCACCTACATCGCACACCTCACTCGCAGCCTTCAGGATGAGGAAGAGTCACCGGGAGAGGGCCTGGGCACTCTCCGAGGGGATGGGTACCTCCACCCTGTCAAGGTAGGAGAGCTGAGAAGCAGCTACCACCTTCTCTCAGTGAAGAAGCGAGTAGGTGTTAGAGATACGTAGGTGAAACTAAAGATTTCAAGCTTATTTACCTTGCCTTGCCTTGTGAGCAGGCTGCCCAGACTAACCACTGCACCTAGGTGTTAGGGGCCTGATGGAAACGTCCTGGAGCTTTGTCCCTCCTGTTCAGGGACTTTGCACAAAAATATCAAACATACCGTAGGTGCAAACCTAGTGGGGCTCGGTCCCTTGGAAGCGAAGGCGGAGCGCAGCACCGGAGGAGTGCCAGCACCTCCTCGGTCCCTGCGTGGAAGCCCTGGCAATGCCCCACCGAACCCGCCAGAGCCGGCTCTGGGGCTGTGGGTGGGTGAGGTGAGGCGTGACCCCAGCCACAGCTGGGCCTGCTCTGGCTTCCTGCCGAGGCGGCCAAGGTACAGAAGGTGGCATTAATCACTGGCCACGTCTTAATTCCGTCTGTGGAAGTGCTTTTCTGACGTGTTTAATTTCGTCTGGTTGGTATACACTGCTGTTGCTCTCCTTGTCAAAAAAAAAATCACGGTGAGGCAGAAGGACGAGAAGGGGGAACTGCTCCCAGAGGGGACCCGGGGCTGGAAACTGTTTTCAAATGCATTGCTCGGTGACTGGTGGGACTCAAATACCACAGGGTGTTTTCTTTGGCTCCAGTCTCAGGGAATGAGTTACAGCACTGGGGTGGGTTTTTTTTCTTTTTTTTTTGAGTCTGATTAATTCAGAATGATCTAATTAAGATTAATTTGTGAAATAATCTCCGATTGCTATAAAGTGACTAATTCACAGAGAGTTTCTTGTTCAGTGTTGGTTGCTGTAAAAAGCATGACATGAACATAGGCTTCTGAGGCCATTTAAATGATTAGCAGGCTCATTAAGAAAGCAAAACATTTATATCAATTAGAAGATGGCTATAAATTAAGTAAATAAAATAAGTTCAAAGTAGCTTCTGTTAGTTCCCTTGGTCAGAGTGAAAGGACACAGGTCTCTTACAATACTTTTTATCAGCTGCCAACTACCACTGGCAGAAAAACACTTCTAAATAATTATTACAGCAGTTAAATGATGCAGATGCACATTTCCCAGGCTACCGGAATACAGCAATACTGGATTCATTTAAGCAATTATTTTTTTATAATCTTACTTATGTGCCATTTACCTGTATTTAGTTTTCTGATTCTGTCAGTCTAACCAATCTTTCTAATATTCCTGGTAGTAAATTAATTTTTTTTAGTTGGCACTGGAATGAAAGCACCACAGACAAATCATAGCATGTGCTTCAGAAAACCCCAAAGTGCAGGATAAGAGACAACCGGTACAGCTAAGGATTTTCACTACGCTCATAGATCAAGCCCATTAAATACAAATAGTGAGGAAAGTAAAGTATCCAAGTACAGTTGTGTGTACACCGAACAAAAAAAAATCCCACAAAAAAACCCCCCACGGTTAATGACATTAAACTCAGATGTCTTATTGGTGACAAATTCCTACCACCACACTTGAAATAAAAATACTGAATGAGACCGTACGATCTTTCCAATATGCTGCTGCTTTATGTCTTTAAATAGAAGAGCTGAGATTTAACTGTGGTATTAAGCCTCTCCAGTTTTTAGAGCTCTCTCTTTTGTTAACCACAGGAAAGGTGCCAGCCTGTTCCCAAAAGTGTCTTTAAAAAATTGTGTTTTTCTGGAACAACTTGCTGGCTGTTTCAGGTATTTTTGCATCTGCTGTGTATGACAAGCTGTCTTTTTCAAACGCCCACCTCTCTGATAATGAACTCAGCACATCAAACGGGAGCTGAATGCTTCCTCCTGAGAGAGGGGCACCCAGCTGCAGTCACCCTTGCCGCAGGGCCATTTGCAGTGAGTAACTTGCTCGAGTTAAGAAACTCAGGCTATAAGAATAGGTATTTAGCACCAGTGGAACTGATTATTCCAATAATCAATGAATGGAGAGAGGAGTTGTCTCATCCAAAACCCTTGGAGCCGACAAAGAACAAGAAGCTGTCAGTGCTGAAGACCGCCAAGCAGGCGGTGTCAGGCTCCCTCTGACAGAGTCTTCAGCAGCGGTCGTTGGGGGCCCTGCTGGCAGGGATGGGTACGCACACGGGGCGGCAGCTTCTGGAGGCGTCGGTGTAGCCCCAGGGTGTCCCGGCACCGAGGAGTGCTTTGGTTTGTTTTGCCAGCAGAGCATCTGCCACACAAACTGTGGTGCGGTGACTCGTCAGCGTGGCCTGCTCCTGTCTGTCTGGTCCCGGCGGGGTCTGGGAGCTGCGCCTCCTGACCAGCTGCAAAGAAAATACCCAGGCTGGGGTCCCCTTATCCAGCTTCTAATGACATTTTCCAACAAATGACAAAATGGGAACTTCCTGGTGATGGCAACGGTTTCCTGTTTTCTCGTATTGTGATCCTGTCAACATTTAAAGCCTTGCTGAGAAGGGCATTCCAGCAGCAAAGGCCCCGTGCAGCTCAGCGCTGTGCTTGTCTCTTCTCTTGCAGAAGTGGCCGATGCGCTCCAGGCTGTACATCGGAGCTACGGGACAGTTTCTGACTCACTCGGCACAAGGAGACGGCGCAAACCAAGGAGAAACATCAACCACTTCACAAATCTAAACTCCCTTCTCACTATAGGGGGAAAAAAAATAAGTGTTATTTATTACACCTTAAATATATTTAAGTTAAAAAATAGCATCTACAGACAAACTATAATTCCTGAAATACTGCTTGTAGAAGGAATTGATTCTTAAATGTAATTAATACTTCATTAAGTTAATGTGATGCATGATTGGATTCTATCATAGAGCACATTGCTGGGGTCGGAACCGGGGGGTTAGGAGACAGCGACGGCCGTTGGCACGGGCAGGAGAGAGCGGCAGCCGCGCAGCAGAGCTGCTGGCAGAACAGGTAACCGCATCCCCTCCGGGGGAAGCGGGGAGACGGGGCGGTGCCGTACAGGCTGGGGTGAGAAGCACCAGGCAAGTCTGGAAGCAGCCGTCACCGTCCCGCGCGCGCTTTCCTTGCTGCGTGAAGCCACTGGCAGAAATCCGACTGACCACTGTCACCGGGCCCGTGCTTCGTCCTTCAGTGTGTGGTGTCGTTCCCCAAAACCTGGACGCGTGTTCACCTCAAGGAAAAAACGTGCCGAGGTGGGTCCCGCGTGCGCACCACGCTGCGCACCACAGAGACAACGGCCCCGCACGTTAAGCGTTGCCTGTGTCGATCCACACGATTGCGTTGCGTGCTGTGGGGGGGTTCAGAAGGTGTTTACATGTCACCCCAGCACAACCACTTGCCTGCTCAAGGTAACGAGGTTCCTTCATCTTGTCTTTTAGTGGGGTCACACGTTCATGCAAATCGGCCTTCCGAGCTGGCCTGTTCATAGCACGTCTCTCACTTAAACGTCTTCGGTATTCAGGCAGGAAAAGCTGAAACTAAATGCACAAATACCACGTAATGTATTTGTTCTCTAAAACACTCCACTTCCCATGTAGGTCGTTATTGCTGAGGTAAACATTTTATTAAATATTATTCAGTGGACATCATGTGTGTGTTGAGTTGCAAAATCTGTATCAGTTTCTCATTGTACATGACTGAGTTTCTAACAGTAATCTGCATTTATAGTAATGTTTTTCTGAAGATTTCTTCACAGTTTACATTTTAAAACGACATTTGGCAGAAAACAAAACTAGCAAGAGCAACCTTTATGAAAAAAATAATTTTATTGTTTTCATTCTTGAGTCCAACTTGTGATGTCTTTCAGAGGTGCTCAGCAAGTCATTGCAAATTGAGCGTCCAGTATCACAGAAAACCAGGCCTCCGGTAAAAGTATATAAAAACTAGCAGAGCCATTAGAAAGGGTTGCACAAACCACCTGGGATATGTGAGAGTTGTAAAGCACAGTCACATCTGGAACTCTCCTCCACCCCCTGCAGCATTCTGAGCTTTTAAGAAGGCTGTTCTTTTAAATAGTAAAAATACTTTAAATATATGCCTAATATATATATTGCTTATTTACAAGTGTAAGTGGTTTATTATGAGAATTACATAGCCAGAGCACCACCCAAACACCCAAACTACTGTATTTTGTGGAAAAAATAAAATATGTACAACAGAGCAGTTTTGCATAGGCAAGTATCTACTCTAACATAAATAAGAGCCTGACTTTTTAAAGAACTGTACTCCCCATAGCAGTAAAAAGTGGGTTAGCACAACCTCTTACTACTGGGATAGCTGTTGGTATTCAGAGATGTTAATGAGGAGCTGTGAAGGAGTTGCAAAGCTGAGGAGAGTTAGGCAAGGTGGAAGAGTGACAGAAGAGTGAGGGTTTCGAGGAGCAGTTTGCTGCACAAGAGGAGGACACATCACACTTCAGGCTGATGAAACACCAAACAGCAACGCAGAAGAGCGCAGAGAATTCAGCCTGGTTTTGTCTGTGACGGAGATCTGAATGAAAGGCATCAGGCTGGGGAAAAAGGACAAGCAAAATCTCAGCCAGAAGTCAGTGTCAAACCTCGAGCTGCCGCTGTGTAGCAGTGGTCTGGTAAAAAAAAAAAAGCATATGAAATGGCACAAGGAAAACGCAAGATGTGGTGATGTTTTGCACGTTACTTAGCACAGAGGCGCTGGTTACTTCACAGACTCTTAAGTAATACACCTGGAAGGGAAGAATTCAAGAAACAAAAAGGGAAAAAAAAAAGGAAAATAAAGACACCACCCCCCCCCCCCCCGTTTTTAAAGGCTTTAAATGCAATTGAGAGATTCTGGCTGCTTATTCATAAAGCAAGCAGGAAAAGTGGATAGAAACAAGGTTTAGAAACGTGGACAGTTATGAACGGGTGGCTTGGAGAAACCATTTCTACTCAGACTTTGGCTACAACGCGTGCGGAGCTTCCACAGCCGCCAGCAGGCACCAGAGCTACTTTGCACCCACGACGCTGCTGTCAGCTGTGGCCACGGACGGGACAACGCAACGGCCTCCGCAGCGTTCTGCAGGCGTGTCCAAGGCCGGCAAGAGTGCGCGGCATTACACTCGAGCAGCTTCTCACTGGAGAAGAGCTCCCCGCATCTGGGAGTTGGGATTTTTAAATTTTTGTTCGCTGAGGCAGATTATTCTGCGTCAGCTGCCAGTTTTCATGGCTCCTCTTCCAGCGCCAAGGCACCAGCGGAGGCATCCCGTCTCCTCTGCCCGGTGCCGCAGCTGCTGCCCTCCCGAAGCTCGCACCGGGACCTCCGAACTCGCTTCTCTCCTCCCCTCACCCCCGCAGCCGCTCTCCCTGCGCACCCCCTGCCAACCCACCCTTTCCCCCCACGGCCGTCAGGGCACCGCGCTCCTCCCGCTCCGGCGGCGCCAACACCGCTTGCTCGGCGAGAGGCGACGCGGCCCAGGGCTGACAGCACTCCGCGCCGCCCCGCAGGCGCCCCCGCCCGTGCGCATGCGCCCGCGGCCCAGCGGTCCCCACAGGCACCGCCCCGCCGCAAAGCGCCCCGCTGCCGCGCGCCTTCCCCGCCCCCGGCACACGGACTATTTAAGGAGCTCCCGCCGGCGGGCCCCTCTCCTTTCGCGCGCCCGGCGGCCCTGAGGAGCGGTGCGGGGCGAGGCGGGGCGGTGACGGGCGGTAACGAGCGGGGCCGGGGGGGTGTGGTGGGGTGGCCAAGCCGGCCGCTGGGTTGCTGCCCCGGCCTCCCCGGGCAGCGCCCCGGCCCGTCCGAACGGCAGAGCGGTTCCCGATAGCCTGTGCCCGGAGGAATCGGCAACGCGCCCTGCTGTTGAGCGGGAGAGCTCCGGTTCCGGCCGGTCAGAGCAGGGCCGAGGGGAGGGACCGGCGGCCCCGTCCTCTCAGAGCGGCGGCCGTCGCTTGGAGGCCGCGCGGTGGCCACGCTGCTGGGGCTGCGTCCCGGTTGGGGTGCTCGGTCTGGGCGCCGGCCTTGGTGGGCTCAGGCTGACGCCCGCTGGCCCCGCGGGCTTTCCAGGTATTAGGGCCGAGAGGGGCCTAATTCGCATCCGCCACTCCACGGGCGAGCTGCGGCGCTTACCTTGTCTCTTGGCTCATCAGGTCTTCAAAGGAGTGACAGCTGGGACGTCCAGAGACTTGGATCTGCCGATAAATCACTTCCATTGGCAAATGCCATGTCCTAATTCCAAAGATAAATTACCTCTTTTATCCTTGGGGGAATTTGGCAAGCGTCGTATGGTGACCCCGACTGTGCCCCTTTTGGGTTGTAGGCGCCGATCCAAAGCGGTGGGCTCTGGCGGGGACAGGGCTCCGGGGCTCTCGGCTGTCCCTGCGGCAATGCTCTCCGGCAATGCCAGGACCGTTGTGCGGCTGCTGGCCTTCCTTCAGCCCACGAGAGAACATGTCGGCGAGTTCCCCTGAGCGCAGCACGTGAACCGGGGTTACAGGCTGTGCCCTGTGGGGTTACTCCTCTCCCCAGCGGTGGCTGCTCATTAGGAGCAGCGTAATGGCCCTCCAATCAGTCGTTCTCCATCCTGGAGCTCAGTTTCAGTACAGTGGCTGTGCCTCTGCTTAACCTTGGTCCCAGCTGGTGCCATCTGTACTCGCGTCCAGCCAGCAGCGAGGTTGCCCCGTAGGTTGATGTTTCTTTGACAGGCTTACTTTCCCCAAGGGAATATCGATGCTTTCCGCTACTGGCTCAGCAGCGGAGTTCTCCGAATCAGACATTTTTTATCTCTTTTCATTGTTTTAGGCAGTGAGTGAAGTTAAGAGATGAGTTTGTTCCTGGCATCGGGAATCTTCGATCTGGACTCTGCCACGCTGTTGCCTTGCAAGCAGAAAGACATCACGTGAATTCTGGCGCTACGGAGGTAATTTTTTCTGACTGTTCTTAAAAATGTTGAGGAAAGCCTCCTGAAATCTAGATCTACATTTCTGATTCTGTTTTATGGCTTGTAAATTCTCTTACAGATGGAACAAGGAGGATATGTTTTGTTTGCATGTAGCGTTAAGAGGTTGAAATTCTAACAAAAGGTATTACGACAGCTACAAAACCTCTAGGACCTGCTCCCCAGAATGAAGCAGGTGCAACCCAAGAATCGTGAAAGAATTGGAGGGGAGAGGTTTGTAATAGTATCAGAGCATCTAGTTGGTAACTGGGGAGAGAAACAAGGCTTCTGCTTTGAAGAATTAACAGATGCTAGTTGGAAGTGAAGAACAGTGTGCTCCAGTCACCACCCCCACTGGCACTTGGCTGTGTCTGTCTGTTGGAATTCTGTTGTGTTCCAGAGGGAGAAGTGACCAGGACAGTGAGCTTTACTTTTAGAAAGACACTTGGCATCTGGGGCTTGGATGTGACAACCGGGAGGGGCCTGCAGTTTTGTGCCCGGAGAGCGCTTTTTTCCTCTCGTCCCTGGCTATACCGAACCGATTCTGTGCTTAACAGTTAAAACCAAGGTTCTGCTTTGACTTACACAAGTGCATCTCTTGAGACCAATTTAACAAATCCCCTTGTGTTTGATACCTGGAAAAAATTGCACGGTTCTGACCACAGGCAGGGAACTGCTTGCTGGCATAATGATGATGGCTCTTTGCCGTTTACCCAACTGAATTCTGTGATGAGTCGTGTTGTATCTGATGTGCCAGCTAATCAGCAGGATTCTTCCAGTTTGATTTGCTACCGTCATTTCTGATTTTATTTATTCTTTTTAAAGTGCTGTGACATGAGATGACCACCTCCACTGTCTTCGAGCCTTGTGTAGGCACATACAGCCCACAGTAGACTCCGTCCCTTTCTGGAAGCACGGGTGTTTAAGCGGGTGAGTTGTTGTTTTACTGCGATACTGCAGTACTCGGGCTCCAGTAAGCTGCGCTGCCAGCTGGTGAAGGCCTGTACTGGCCATGTACGCTGCTGCCGGGAGCTGTGCTGGCTCACACCAGCTGAAGGTGGGGCCTGTGAGGCAAGGACGCTTGGACTGCTGGCTGGCTTTGCTGTCCTTTACTGGTGATACTGCTACTAATCTATTTCTTTTTGCTTAACACACCTTGGGAGAAGCTGGGGAGTGGTAAGGATAAGAAGTTGTGCTCTTCTTGCAGAACTTTTTTTTCTAAGGTTACACTTTCCTCAATACAGCTTGTCAAAAATAGAGATTTATAAAGGAATTCTCTTGAAGTGTTCTAGAAGTAATCTTGCTGGCATAATGATGAAATCTTTGCCGTTTACCCATCTGACTGTTTATTGATGTGTATCTTTGAATCTGAAATGCCAGTCAAGTTAATCACTTGTATAAGATTGATTAAGCGACCAGAAAACTTTACTAATGTATTTTGAATTTTTTTTTTTTAGTTTGAAAATGGCAGACGGAAGTGTGGAGCTCTAATACACTGGGAAGTGCTTTCATGGCCCTTCCTGCTCCTCAGGAATACTGCTTGATTCCAAAGGAAGGCAGAGCAGTAGCTGTTTACTGAAAATGTGTGAATAATCTGGAACAGAGTTCAGGTGAGAGTGTCACTCCAGAAAGGGAAGTGGTCTTGTGGACACTTGTAGAACTTAGTATGAATATTTAAGTGTGCCAAATAAATTGAACAAAATTGAATCAATCAAGGGTTAAAACATGTAGGGAAAACTTCTGTGTTATCTTGGCTAAATGAGAGTGTTGACAATGTTAGTGGTGGCTGTTTTTCTGCTTATCTTCAGGACAATGTGTATATGAATAAAATCTTGGGTTTCTGTTTTCAGTGGCTGTAGTTTTTTAAGGCTGTGTGAGCAGTAGCGCCGTGATCCTGCTAGATGACGTCCTGGGTAGGAGTCACTCCAAGCCTGCAGTATTCAGCTTGCCCACTGTACTTAGCACTGGTGAGGCTGCACCTCGAGTACTGTGTTCAGTTTTTGGGCCCCTCACTACAAGAAGGACATGGAGGTGCTGGAGTGTGTCCAGAGAAGGGCAACGAGGCTGGAGAGGGGTCTAGAGAACAAGTCTTCTGAGCAGTGGCTGAGGGAGCTGGGGCTGTTTAGTCTGGAGGAGGCTGGGGGGGACCTTATTGCTCTCTACAACTACCTGAAAGGAGGTTGTAGTGGGGCAGGCGTTGGTCTCTTCTCCCAGGTAACTAGTGACAGGACGAGAGGCAATGGCCTCAAGTTGTGTCAGGGGAGGTTTAGATTAGATATTAGGAAAAATGTCTTTACTGAAAGAGTGGTCAGACATTGGAACAGACTGCCCAGGGAGGTGGTTGAGTCCCCATCCCTGGAGGTGTTTAAAAAACGTGTAGATGTGGCACTTCGGGACATGGTTTAGCAGGCGTGGTGGTGTTGGGTTGATGGTTGGACTCAGTGATCTTAGAGGTCTTTTCCAACCTTAATGATTTTATGATTTGACTGGAAGCCTGTACAGTTTTGCTGCTGCTGCTGCTTTTTTTAACATGTACTTCTTGGATATAAAACTCACTCACTATTATGTCTACTGCCATATTCTTACTAGGAAGATAAAATACAGGGAAGCCCACAGCTGGAGAAGCATACTGTATCTCAGACACATCATCTTCTACACCACCATTCTTTACACTTGCTTTTGCAGCAAGGTAGAGTTTAAATCATTGCGCTGCCTACCTACCAAGCTATCTAATAACATTTTTTTTACTTTCCTGTAAGGTTCTGCTATCCCCTGCAGTCTATATAAAGTAATGTGGAAATAGTTTTGGGGTTTCTTTTTCAGATTGCAGGAGCACACTAGAATCCTGGTCTAATACTGTGGTGCTGTGATGTAAAACAAAGACATGGAACATCAAGCAGTATGGTGATACTTTTCATAAAATTCTTAGAACATGAGTAATGAAGAAAGTTGACCTACACTAAAAAAAGAGTTTTAATGTACTTGAAGCTATTTAACCCTCATTGGTTGACACATCTGAAAAGAAGCAACAAGACAAATGCAGAGAGTTCATGTAGTTGGAATTAAACACTAGATTCTAAACTCCTGGTGTAATTGTTAGTTGTAGTCTTATTAAAAACCCTGCTTTATTCCTGGCAGTCAACGTGGAGGAACAGTGGTAGCCAGGAAGAGAAGATCAGGTTGTGGCTTTATTCTGAAGTCATGGCCTCCTGTCACTCCTGCCTTCAAACAAGAGTCACAAAACTTGTAACTAAATCTTGTCAACTATGCTTTATTCCTTAGCAAAACAGCACTGAACTGTCTTACACAAATACTAAAAACCTCATTAATTGTATATTTCTAACTACAGTTTCTCAAACATCTAAAGTAGAAGCTTCAGGCTTTACTTAAAGTGGAGTTTTCACTCTTCGTTAGTGTTAATGTGAATTCCTGGGCCATATGCACTGATAAACTTCAGCACCTGATGGTGACACTGCATTAGGTAACTGTCTCTCTGTTGCAGGGAGTTTTCATCACTGAGGTCAAATGGAAATACAGGATGTGGTGCTACGCATAATGCAGACTTACCTAAGCAAAGAAGAAATCAAGACTTATGCTAAAAGACTTGATAAACTCTTGCCAGGACTTTGAAGGAAAAAGAGCTGTGATGCAGATTACTTAGTAATGCAGTCTTATATGTTACCATTTTTAATTGTTGCATCATAATTGTTGTCTCACTGCCAACTTTGTGTGAACAAATGTGACTGGTGCTAGATAAAAACACAAAAAAACCTACCAGCTTGTCTTCTCTTTCCTCAGGGAAGGAAATCTGTCTTTAACATGGACCAAGGTCTGAGGAGTGATGCCTCACATAAGCCAGCCTAAAGGATGGAGGCTTGGTGCTGGCCTGTGGCCTAACTACATACAGCACTGAGACTCTTGGCAGAAAGTCAGCTGGAAGACTTTTCTTGTATTAGTCTTTAACAGTGGAAATTCTGGGCTGTTTGAAATGAACTGTTACTGCAACCAACTGATACAAACTTTTTTCAGACTGCCAAAATACAAAAACTACATACCCAAAACTAAAGACTGAGTTATGTTATTTACCATGTTTTAGGGTAAGAGACGATTCAAGTAGCAAGATGGCAATCAACGCATCTTCCTCAAGTGCTTCCTTTCTTAAACTTAGTTTAGTATGAGCCTTAGACAGGGAAATCCTAAAAGATGAATATAGGCATGTCAGAAATAAAAAGTCCTGCAGACATGAAGGCAGTAAGTATTGCCCTGTTTCAAGCACTTCTCTAAATTGAAGGTTAACACTGGAGTGGTTTCTTTCAGTACTTCAGTTGTGTAAACTTCCCACAAATGCTGTGCAGTTATACTTACCACTGACAAAGTGCATACTATGATGCTTTACTTTCTTGTACTATGAAAGCAGTGGCACTTGGTATATTGTCTACTGTTAATACTTGTTTTGCTTGCATAATGCAAAGCTGTGTTAATTTAAATCCCATTTTTGTTTTTCTAGCTAGCTTAGTAGTGATAATTGTTTCTCAAGTCACTGTTTTTTTTTGTCTGGCAAAGTTCTTCAAACTTTTTTTGCAACACCAGTATGTAAAAGAAATGGTAAATTAAGATTCTTTACGCTTGAACTTTTCAAAACTTAAAACTCTTGTCTAGATTTTTAACAAGCTCTTGAGCAAGTTAGCACAATTTCTTTTTGAAACAAAGATGTGTCTCCTTTAGTACGAAAAGTAGGACATACAGAATTTTTAGTGCAGATGCTGATAATGTTGATCCATGAATAGAATCTCTTCTCACTCTGCGACTTGCAAGATAGTAGCCCTGAATGAGGTTTTCTGCTTCTGAACTCAGCTCAACGTGAAGATTCTTAGCAAACAAAATAAACTGGAGAGAGGGTATACATTTTAAATATTTAACTGGAAAATAAAGAATTTAAATTTTTCACATCTTTTAACACATCAGTGGCACAATAATATAGCTTGGGCAGTGTATTCTACCAATACTTTTTATAAAGGCGGCTGTCACCGTTCAGCTACGCGTAAGGGTAGATCTCAGATACTAAACAGAATCATAAGTTAATTATACTAGAGATACTGACAGTTTATTTAGAAAGGAATATAAACTTTTACTACTGATTATAAACTATTCTTGTAAAAAGTAGGCACTGGAGATCTGTTCTCATATGAATATTAACCTAGTATGTTTTTTAGAAACAAGATCAAACTGAATTTATTACGCTGGCCCTTTTAAAGAACTGAAGCTAATTTTATCAGTGACCCTATTAGTGCTGCTGGGAATATGGTGGGGGGAAAGGGTAGGAAATGAGCATTAGCAGGTTTTAAAATCAGCAATCAGAATGTGCAGACAGAACTTTCTGCTTCCAGAAACAGTATGATATTGCCAAGTGTAACGCATTTCTACATTGTTGGGTAGTATCTGTTACCTCCTCATAATCCTGCATTCTGAACTGCTCCGAGACCTTGTACAGCATGGCTTCAGGATTAATGGCTTTTTTCAAGGTATGCTGCACAAGAAGGGAAGGCAGTCGACACGAAGGAAACTCATTGTATATCAAAAGCCCAAAACCATCTACAAGGTTAGGTGGAATCAAACTCACATCCTAAAGAGGAGACCCGGAGAAAGAAAACAATTACTTTATTCAGGCCTTTTGACTTGTAGAAACATCACTTTTTTTTCAACGTGAAATGTTCAATACTCAGATATACACTGAGTCCTGCAAGATTATCTAATGGACTAGCTATAATATATGCAGTAAAATTTTGTTTTGGTAGAAGTTGTCAAAAGCTATTCTGAATAAAACAAATGATACCTAGTTTTGGGAAAGCTAGCTCATTTTAGAAGATACGTGATTTAAAGTCCCTTAAGTTGTGACTTTTTTGGGAAATACTAACAAATCTGATTGATTGCTTGCATTATTTTGCAAGTTGAAACAATCACAAACACAAGTGACTGCTGTAGTACAGTTACTGTCAGAACAAGGCGTGTGCTTTACCATCTGTCCAATTAAAAAGTTTTCCTTTTGTATATGTTTCTTTGAGGAAGAATCCACATCTACAAAAGACCAAAAATTGGTCTGAACTGAAACAGTAACTTGTTGGTCCACCTCTTCTCCATACTTCTTCCCAGGAATGAATACTGTTGTCGTTCTGCTCTCTAGCACTAGGATGGGACAAAATATGTCAGTTATGTGATCCATCTAGTTTAACTATAAATTCTCATCCCCCACACACTGTCTGAAACCAGTCAGGGTTATGGATTTCACTGAATTGTCATGACAGTTCAGTGAAATACATAATCCTGACGTTTTTGCAAGAGTCCGGGATTTCCACGCCAGCAGTTGTGAGGACTGCACATGCGAGTGCCTAAATCCTAGGATTTACAATCTAGCCTTCTAAAGAAGCACGACGAATACGCTTACGTTGCTGTCTAGGAATTGTTTTGTCAATCAGCGGATCTCTGTAGCGTAGCCGTGTAGCAAATGTAAGCTTATACCACTTTGGCTTTTTTTGTCCTTGTTTCTTAGATGGACTTGATAAAAATAATAGCTAACATTTTTCCCAGCATTTGAGGAACAAACCTAGCCATGATTTGCATGTTTGTTTTGTTCTGTCCTCCTATGAGATTACCGGACTGTAGAAGTTCGAGTTTATCCTTTTTATATGAAGATAAGTCTCCTATGTAACAGATACCACCCTTGGCCAGCACAGCACTGCAAGCGTGGATACTTGCACTCCCCGTTCCGTGTTTATCTTTGGACACAGAAGGAAAAATTTCACTAGAAGGTGGGTGTCGTATGCTGCGAGGCAGAAGGCATATGCTGTAATTCAGAAGCCTAAAGAATTAAATAATTCTGTCAGTCATAAATGGTTATTGTTCAGTTTTTCAAAACTTAAATAACACTATACTTACTACTTTATTAATGGTAAGGACTCACTTAGAAACAACAACAAAAAAGCCCTTAAGATAAAACCAGTGTCAAAACTAAATATTTAAAGTAACTTTGAATGCAAAGGTAGAAGTCCAAGCTTTCTCGCCAACAGTGCCCAACAGGACTGTATTTCTTACGGCCTTAACAGCGGAGGGAAATCACAGCTGAAATAGTAGTGATTCCTACGAAGTCAGAGAAGTCTCATAGCTTAACCCCACACTGTTAACTCCTACTCCTATTCTAGAGAAACTTTTCCATTGCTTTAAAAGGGTAGAGGATGAGTTATCCTGGCCACCTGGGAAAAGTGGAAAGGCTGGGAAACTTGCAAGCCCTGCCTGCCTGGGTTACCCCCCTGCCCCGCCTCCCCGGTTCTTTCTGAGGAAGCAGGCATACAGTTTCTTTCTCCTGCCCTGTACTGTGTGCCTTGGCACAAAGAGGGTGCAAACTGTCTGTCTGGTTCCACAACCAAAGGCTTCTAATGATTTTAAGATGTCACAGCACGATTTACCCTAGTATTAATAACTGGGAGAAAATAATTAAAATTAGTAAGTATTAATAAATAGGCTCTCGTACCAATATAAATATGATGTAGGAAATGCCTATTTTTGACAGGCTGCTGACAATAAAATACTACGTGCACATGCAAGGCAGGACAAATGACAGTACTGACCAAGGTCTGCAGTGTGCAACAGTTTTAGCATTAACCAGATGTTTTGACTCTCAAAACACTCTGAGTTCCTATGATTTCTCTTACAAAATCTTACTCTTAACCTGGGGGAAAAAAATCCTGCAGCCCACTTTTTTCAAATTTGAATTTCTACAGCCCACATTTTTAAAAATTTGAACTAATTTCTACAGCTAAATTTTGAAATTATTAAAGTTTTTCTCCCACAACAAAAATAGTAATGAATTTGTTGAACTCAAAATTCATGCCACTTTCAAAACTCTCTTTCAAAACTAAAAATGAAGCCCTGTTTTGAGCTGTGGAAGGAGAAAGTTGTTTTTTTAAAAAAATTAATGTACATTTAAAGCTGACCATATTGTACTTTTCCACAGTGCATGTGAAATGGTGTTAAGAATTTATAGTTGTGTGAAGGGATAAATACATAAAATATATAAACACAGAAAAATATCTTGTTAAAGGCAACAACAGCCAGGTTTATGACCTACGTGTGAAGATGGACATGACTTCTGATACCTTATTGGTATAGTTTTTATGAAAAAGACTGATAAAAATTTAAACATGTATTTACACACTGCTTATTAACTGAAAATGCTGATAGTTGGGAAGGGGTGATGAAAAGGCTTAAAGTGACACAAGTTTTGAAAAGCAGAGCCCTTTGTTTTTATCATTACCAACTTCTGTGACAGTCTTCAGTTTTGATTTTAGATGAATGTTTTGTCTGAGCAGTGCTAAACTGTGCTAGTGTTAAAATCTTACTGAGATCATGACCAGAGTCTTAAGGGGTTTCATTATTAGTGCAGATCTGATCTCGATTTATCACTTGAGATAAATACAAATGTCCCAGGGTATTTTCACTAAGTCGGAGCCCTGTATATTCTTTTAAAATATAGTCTCTTCAGCCATTCCACTAAGACCAATCCTATTATCTTTAAAAATACTCACGTTCTCAAATCTAATTTACGTGAAAAATAAGCAATCTCTTTACCTATCAATTATTAGCGTGTCGCTTGTCACAATCAGCAGATCCAGATAATCTGCATTTTCTTTTTCACATGTCTGTACTAGACTCAGCAATATTGCAAGTTTAAGAGTATTGTAAGTGCCTGGTGGGACAACTTGAGAAGCAAAGATATTGGCAAGGATGGCTGTAAACCTCCAGCGTGAACTTGAAGTCAGTGATAACAGATACTTAAACTTGTCACTGACAAAAGAAGGACCTGGTTAAAACAAAGTACAGATTAACAAACACTTCATAAGAGAGCTATGCAAATATATTAGAACAAATCACCATTCTGCTCTTGATACAAATCAAAAATTCTAGAAGATTTTTCCACCTTTTTTAGTCAACTTTTAATGGAACTTTCTTACCACTCGGCTTACAGAGCTGTACGCTATTGACTTCTATACATGCTGTAGCTTGTAGGCCATTTTGTACATAAGCTGGAATTCCTATTATCTTGTAGTGGTTTCCTATTTTCATTTTATTGGCCAGTTCATCTAGAAATTGAAAAGAAAAAAACCCAAACGTGGGGGAGGGGGGAACCTGAAAATGTGTTAGGGCATAAAAACAGTTTTAAAGACATGGTCAGAAAATTTCTTCACATTCTGAACGATTTGATTTTATGATTTAACTGCAGAAAACAATAGTTGGATGCCAGGTTCACCATAACGGACTAGAATAAAATGAAACATACAGTTCTAATTGATTAGTGCAAAAGGTAAGGAAGGCACACTGGGTGAGGAAAAGTAGATTCCTATAAAGAAAATGGATGATGCATTTAGTTCTGCATTGAAAAGAAAATAGACAATTGTTTGCAAGTAGTGGTAGTAGGAACGCAGTTCCTACTCTGAAATTTGTGGTGACACCATTAAGAGTTACTGCCCTATAAAATGTCAGAGAAAAAAACACAATAAAAAGAACATCAAAACTGAACAGATTTCAAAAAGACACACAAAAATAGCTTTGGGAATCTTTATTTTTTTAAATCAGATTTATTTTTTTGAAATTATAGTTAGGTCCAATGCAATACAAATCTCAGCTGTGAGACCCTGTCTAACCTCACTGATCACTGAAGCCAGTGGAAACTTAATGCATACATAACTCAGTATCTCAGCCATAGATTCTGCTTGATTGTTTTACTATTTTTACAAATTTTAAATTACTATTTTTTTGGTTTAGTTTTCAAGAAATGAACCGTGTAATTCCACAGACTTTTGAAGTGGCGAGGTTTGGGGTTTTTTTAATGAGAATTAATGGAAGTATGTTGGTGAGTTGTGATTTGAGTTGGATATTCACATTAGAGATCGTTTAATGTTTACAGTGGAAGGTAGTGGTAGTAGAAGCAAAAAATCCTGATGGAATGCAGAAAACGGCTAGATTGAGGAAGGATGTTAAAAAGGCCTGAGGTTGGCACAAAAAAGTATGAACAACAGGAAGCAGAAAGAAGAAAAAAACCAAGCTACAATTAGAATGCAATACTGCAGAGTGGCCAGGGGATTGTACTTCAATGAAGGCATAAAAGTGAACACAGCAGTTTTGCCATGCGCACCCTGCAATCACCTTTGTATACTGCTTAGTCACCTAGCTAATTTTATTTATTTTCCCCCCATAATTTTATTAAAGTACTGCAATATAAATGATGATGACTTTCACCATTTTATCCAGAGAAATGGACCTATAAGGAAAATGCAAGGGACTATTACAGTTCAGTTCTAAAACATTTTTGACAAAACTCCAAAATTCAGCTTACCTCTCAAGAAAACTGTGAACGTCTGAATCCTAAAATATGATTTATCATTGGAATACCCTTTCAAAGCATTAAGAACTTTTGCATCGATCATTTCAACTATTTGTTTATCTTTCAAAATAAAGGCAAAGAAAAGGTTAGTGCTCTTGAAAATAGTACAGCTTTTTTTAAAAAATTATTGGTATGTTTGGGGGCTTTTTTGACTTAACCATTTTGTTTACTTATTGTGTAACACAAGTAGGAAAGTAACAGATCTAAAAATAAAACTACATAGATCCTACCACCAAGTACTCTAAATTTTACGTCTTCCTGCAGTGGCGAAGAACACAAACCACACACAAAATCATTCCTCACTGTGGCAGATTCTGTGGCTCCAGGCAGATGCACTCTTATGTACCTAAACCCTAAAAAAAAAAATAATTAAAAAAATGTACCAGGCATTTAAAATGAGGACATGGCTTTCTTTTAAATTTCACATTAAGAACAGAAGTGATTAAAATACTGGACAGTGAAATTCCGAATTCAGCATGTGTTTCTTCAGATGCGCACACGTTCACATACTGCGCTGGCACTGAAGTGGTCCGCAGCACTTACGACGGGCTGACCAGGGGATGGCAGAATTCCCTACTGCATATTCCCGGGGAGCAGAGCGTGGCCTGCCCGTCTGAGCGAGTGGCTGCTTCTGCCTCACGTGGAAGTGACAAGGGCTGCGAGATGTTCGTTATTACACCCCCATAAAGACATCGTTATGATTTATTCTGCTCTCTCCTAACTTTGGGATTTCGCTTCTCTTCTGTAACTTTATGGTCTCTGTTACAGGAAGCAGCAAACAAAACGGCCTTAAAAGCACCCGAGGCCTAATACTGCAACAACACAAGCACTTCAGGAATTTTCCTCAAAGAAGTAGTTCCACAGAAGTCATTAAAGCGAGCTTGTTCTATGTTAGAAGCTCTTGCCAGTCCGTTAAGCATACTGTTCTGCAGTATTTTTATACGAACAGACACACAGCTTACAAGGGGAAAAGAAAAATACTAGTTTAGCTTTTTTCCTTTCAGATAATTTATTAAATTATACTGGCAATGTATCTTTTATCATATAAACCATCTTCAGCATTAGGAAAATGGATTGCTGGCATAGCTATGCTTCTAAAACATTTCATAATACTGAGCAACCACTGGCAAGGTCCACTGCTTTCAATTAATAAAAATCATGCAGTGCTCACTACAAAAATGTCTGCATAATACGACTGCATAGGAAAATGCCTTTTTCATGCTAGGTTTTTAATCTCTGTTACCGAAATTATTAAAAAGCTTATGAAATAGTACAGAGTGCCTTTTGTTTTGGATTTTTGGTTTGTGGTTTTGGGTTTTTTTTATTACCTTCAGAAAATGGACAGGTTTCCTCAGAGCAAAGAAATCTTGCTCCTTGTGTATATTTTGTTAGAGTTCCCATTGCAATCGCTATTCCTTCAGACATATAAAATCTTCGAGATGTGTAATTAAAGGGAAACGCAGAAAGACTCAGAACGTAACTTGGTAAAGGTGGCAAATGTGTTGGTTTCAGCAGTATACTAATCTAACAAGAGACACAATTACATTAATACCATAAAAACGTTTTTTATTTAAAACTGCTTTACTTACACACAATGTGATACGTAGGTATTAGAAAAAAATTCAGAAACGCATGAAGTGTAAGAGTAATGAATTAGGTTTCATATTAATTATACCAAAATTCCTGCAATACAGTTGGGTGAGACTTCCAGCTATTTTTAATTACAAATAATACTACAATCAAAGGAAAAAAGAAAACTGAAAGTTAATACAAAAATAATACTTGTTAATACTTCACCATACTGAAAAGATTTAAGATCTAAATGGAGGAAAACAATGCAGACTCACCTGGGTCTCTGTCTGCAGTTGTTCAATTAATGATAATGTCTTAATAGCTATGAAGCATACCTGTGATTGAAATATAACTTCATTTTAGAAAGGAAAATCTAAATAAAATTTAGAAGATGTACTTTTGTCTGCTCTTGTATATAAATATATACTTACTGACTGAAAAATCTGTGCAGCTTGTATGGGATTATGAAGAATGTAGTTTCCAAGAGTTGCATCTAATTCAGCAATATCGGAAGGATTTATTGAAATAATGAAACGGTAAACAGCATAACTTTGTTTTGAGTCTGCAGGAGCAAAAACTACCTTAAATAACAGAGATTTTTGTAAAATTTTTTTTTGGTAGTGTTATGTTTGTAACATTAACAGACTATCTATCAAGTGAGTAATACCATTATATTTTTTGCAATCGTTCACGAATTTCTGAAGGCCACCACTTCTGTCCAGGTAAACAAGGGCAATTTCCCTCATTTTCTGTATTTCACGATGCATCTTCCACGAAAGATCTCTGCACTCTTTAGCAAAATGTTGGAACAAACTGTGAAGAAATGATGTTAGAACTGGCCATGCTGCGATAATAATAAACATATATATTAACAAAGCCATACAAAATTAAAATAGTCTCTTTTTGAAACTATGCAGTTCTTTAAAATAATCAATGGAAGGCTCTTTCCAATGGCTGAAGCATACTACATTCCTGAAGTACATTCCTGAAGAACGCTCTAGGTGTTTTCTTTTCTCAGTGAATTATTTCACTGCCCCATTCCCTAACCCATGAAATTAAAGCTGGCATTTAATTTAACCTCCCCTATATATTTTTATAGGTATAATCAGCCCATCAAAAGTCAGACTTATATATCTCCCTTACCTGAGAAGTCTGTCATAGCTTTTAAAAGTGTGAAACTGGGCAACATCTTTTCCCTTTTTCAAGTCTGACTTTCTTACTCTGCTGTTACCTCCTGTAGCACCCACTTCAGGTGCTGACCTTGCAAACGCTTATTTCCATCCATGTGCACAGAAGATCAATTCTGATCCCCACAGACAAAACTTTCGCAACTGCAGTCTTGGTTTGTAGGCTGACCGAGCTCTTCAGTGCTATTTCCATTGTGTATTAGCCACAACTCTTTTTTTTTTTTTTTTTTTTTTTGTAAGTAGAATCTCATACTATGAAGCACTACTTTGCTGAATTTAGAGGAAGAATTACTAAAGCCAAAATACGGTATTTTGTACGTACGTATTTGTTTTACTGTCTTACAGATTTTCTTCTACAACATGTTCTTTGTCCTCTCTGTAGATGACCAATATGAAACGCCACTTAAATCTTCAAAACCAGATTTAGCTGCCTGGTAAAGGACAAGATGCAGAATTACCGGGCTGATGAGGAAGAAAAGCTCACAGCGTATGAAAGATCCCATGTCGGAGCTCACAGAACTGGCTTTGGGAGGACGAACAGCTCAGCCCCTGCGAGAGAAGGCACTGGGTACCAGTGCAACACCAGTGTGGCCACAGTGTAAACCCTGAGGGCTGGTAGGGATGTTTAGTGCCTGAAGTATCACGTTTTAAGCAGAAGTTGAACATTAATTTATAGTACGGATTTTTTTTTTTCCAGTTTCTTTAGGATTACCCTCACGCAATTACTGCTCCATCCCTTAAAATCTTCAGTAAAAAGGGATTAAAGAAACACGCAGGCACAGACCCACCGTATCTCCCCAGACCCTGCGTCCCCTGGGTTAGACGGAAAGGGCACCAAGCACGGCCAGGAAGGACCAGGCTATGGCGCGGGTCGCTGTGCGCGAAACACTGTCACCGCCTCAGCTTCCGAAAATAACGCCCGACCAGTGCCGCTACGGGGGCGGCTGCGTTCCTCAGTGCCCCCCACAGCCAGCGAACCCCGCCCGGCTGCGCCCCAGCGAGGGGCGCGGCCCCACGCCCAGCCCCGCTTCCTCACAAACCCCTCCTCTTCAGCACTGGGGGTGCCCAGGCTGCCCCACCACAGCGGGGAGAGGGCCCACGCCGCCTCCTCCCGACGGGGTGGGAGAGACGGACCCGACCGCTTCGGAGGCGGCAGCGCGCGGCCCCACAGCCGTAGGGCGGGGCAGCCGCTCCCTCACTCACGCCTCAGGCGGCGGCTCCGCGCGCCACGGGCGGGAAAGGCGCCGCCGCTCCCCCGCCCCGCCGGGCTCAGCCAGGGCCAGGGCCCGCAGCGCAGCGCCAGGGCGAAGGCGGCTCCTCTGTCCCGAGCAGAGGGAAGCCCCACGCCCGCCCGGCACCCGCGGCTGCGCGTCAGGCACCGCCGCTCCCGCCCGACTCTGCCCGCCGACGCTGGGCACGGGTCAGGCACTGACAGCCCAGGAAGTACTAAAAGACAACGTATTTGTAAAACCGCTTTCGTTAATAAATATTGCATATTTAACTCCTGCCTTAGCACACCAGCTGTCTGCAAACTTACCTCCCCAGACGGCACCTCTAAACTCTCTTTTTCTGTTGTATTTCAGTTCATGTTTTCACAAACTTAAATGTAAGTCAGTCCATTTCCTTGTTCTCCCTCTCCTGCCAGGCCAAGTGGGCAGCACCATTCCTCCGGTTCCCAGCACCCCGGGAGAAGGGCAGATGCCCCTCTGCAAGGGGAGGAAAGCTCCCCCTCTCGCTAGGGGCAGGCGAAAACCCCCACATTAGTCACAGGCAGAGGGATTTTACCTCCCTGTGTAACCTATCTGCTGAAACAGGTCGGGAGTCCCACAGGTGGTTCCCGTGCAGGTTCCTTGGCCATCTCCCAGCCAGGCGTTACCACAACCGGTGCTTCGGAGGTCACTTTCCAGTTCAGGGCGGGTGAAGGGGCTGCCACGCTGCGAACCCGGCCGCCTCACCGCGCAAACCCGCGCCGTGAAACAGAGAGCCTCACAAGGAGCGCCAGGTACGGCAGTACTGCGAGGCTTCACTGCTCGGTGTTGCACACGGAGTCCGTTACCTTCAGAAGTGCTGATCTGACCGAGGCGTTTCATGATACGAATTTATAACAGAAGAAACAAAGTGAACTCAAGTACTGAAAGTGGTACGTTTAACACACTCGGGCTTGGCCAAAAAGGCAGAGCCTGCTGAAGGAAAAAAGTTTAATAAGCAATTATTAAACTGCTCTCGCAGAAAGAACTTGAACTACCACTGCTGAAAGAAACCCCAAATTTATGACAAAAAGAAAAAAACCAAAACACCTCACCCAGTGACACGCCTAGGTATAAACACCTTGGAAATACAAGACAAATAAACTACACAGGGTGCTAGCTCCCACAGCAACAGCTTCTGAAGCATCCCCTCTCCCCCCACCTCTCCGCAGCACTACGCTGCCTCGCTGGGAGAGGCAGAAAGCAGCTACAGCATGCGCTGCCTTGCCATAAGGAGAAGGTCGTTACAGTGACCCACAATCAATTTCTGCTTTCCCGTCCATCAGAAAGATGCATGTTTGGTGGGGGAAGATAAGGCTGTTGCTCCCCAGTGACTGTAACTGCCAGCACAGGATCCACAGAGTTGCCAGTTGTCCTGAGCAGCTGCATAGCTGCTTCCAAAGAGCAGCACTACAGCAAGTGAGCACCAAGCCACCACTCCGCTCCCACTGACGACGCAGTCCTTCCCTCCCTCCCATGCTGATATCAATTCTTACTTCTTTCACTCGGCCACTCCTTCCAACACCGCACATAGCAACGGCTCAGCATCACTTATGCGCTATGCAGAGACAGTGATACCGTGAGATAAGCAAGGAATCCTGTTTTGGTTTCCACTTGTCTAATGTTTCACTGCTGAGAAAACATTAATTTCAAAAGAATTATGATTTGATACACTCCCTCAATATTCTCAGTTTTTAACTGATCTCGATGCAGTAGGCATAGCATTTCTCATAGCTAGTTCTTATTTTATAAAAAATGAGATTTAGATACTGAAATTTATCCAACATTTAACTGGCTACTCATCACTATTACGAGACTTCTCTCAAATCAAGGGATTTAACTGAATGTATTTATGAACAAAAAAACACAGAACATTTTTGAAGTAACAGACAAAAATACGTTGTTATTTACAAGTAATATATATAGTAAAACTACTACCGTGATAGGCTTTTATACACTGTAACTGCAGTCAATTTTTGCATTGTTTAAAAAAATTTCCTTAAACAGAAATTGTTCAGAATTATCAGTTTGTCCATACACGTGTATGTTATGAGAAATACAACAGCTTTTCACATTTTAAAAATTATCAGCATAATTTACATTTCCCCCCCCTAGTATCAAGTGAAGATTTAAAAATGGTGCAAACTGGAACACAAAGACAAGTAGCTATGAATGCTGAAATACAATCAATTTGGAACATATTAGTGTTTCAAAGTATAAATCCGTGAGAAAAATTCCTAATATTTGGCATGATCCCCTCATCACCCACCCCCAACAAGGTCAAAGCAAGGTAGCCTTTCAAACTAACAGTGATTATTGCATATTTTATCTTTGGAAAAGCAGAGTTTTAACCAAAAATATTTTTAATGTAGTTGAAATATAGACATATTTATCTCGGGGAGGAAAGAAGAGTAGAACACATGATCAGTAATGTTATCAAATCAGTCCAGTTAATTTCTTCCATCCTTGCTTTGAGTAATCCCCCATACCTCAGATAATCCAGTTGAGCGAACGGGTACTTCAGCAAGTGCAAGAGCAACAATCCAGTTTTACATGACCAACTTTTCATTCTGTAGAAGTCCTTTAAGAATCTTGGCCTTAACTTATATTAACCTGTTATTTAAGTGCTGACAGGTAAATTAACATATTTAAAACTGATATAATACGGATAACATTTACCTTTTTTTAAACCAGGATATACAAAAGACAATTTGCATAGTTACAATTCAAGCACAAAGTCACTGTAAATAGGTACAAAAGCAGTTATAAATTTACTAAAGTTGCTGCTGTTTGTGCCAGCCAAATCTCAGACAGGTATGAATGTAAACTTGAAGGGCTTGAGAACAGTCAGTGTTTTTGCTTAAAAAACATGTAAGGAATGCTTTTTAAAGGTTTTAGAAAATATTTTCTGTAGCAGGAACAAACAGTTCAAACCCCAAAGAAAGCCATCCAAAATGCCCAAATTCCTTCTACACAGCAGAGAAAGTTTGTTCATAGGTTTCAAACCTACATACAAAACGAGGCACTAGTTACACTGTTCTGGAATGTGTCCATAACCCTAGCAGATCTCAGTTCACCTGAAGACTTCCAAAACACTGTTGGCTTCTAACTTCCTAGGAAAACATATCTTCAGATGGTGGTGCGTAAGAAAATCCAACAAATGCATCATCTGCCTCTAGAACACTGGCATTAACAATGTTGTAATCGGAAGAAACGCAGACGGAGTATGGGACCATTTCTTCTGTAAACACTGCATCAAAATTCCCAATATCATCTGGTCCAACCTAGAAAACAGAAAGATCTATCAGTTGTCATATTAATACAGTGTTTTAAATTTTTGCTTGTCCTTTAGATTTCAAATTTAACTCTTGAGGCTATGTCATTCTTTCCTATTTAAGTACAGGAAATTTAAGGAAGCACACCACAGCATCCCTGCAAAGAGCTATTCAAAGCCTGCTTGTTCCTTTTAGGCTGGAGTTCAGGCAAAAGCCTACACATTTTTATGATATGATAAGCCTAAGACATATAAAGAAATGTCTCTTCCTGTTAGGGAGATGCAAAAACTAAAACAAAACAAAACACCAAAACCACCTGAAAACCAAACCCACCAAAAAAAAACCCCAAACAAACCCATACCACACCAAATTCTCTTTCTCCCTTTTCCATTGATAATACTTTAAGCATTAAATTCTAGCAGTGGTACTGTTGTTACGATAGATCAGCTTCCCAGCAACACACCTAAGAACTAAAGCATAGCAATATTTAGTCATGGAGACAAGAGACAAGACAGCTAATGCCTCTTCACCAAACACAGACTCAACAGAAAGCGATGCTCTGCTGGGACTTTAGGCAGGAGTTCTTCCTCACCGTACCCCCACTCCCTCCTGAGTTTTTGCACAAGCAGTCGCAGGTTGACACGGTTTAAACCCATGGGAGGATAAAGAAAAGTAGGGAAGCAGGGCTGCAACTAAGGCATAATAACTACAAAAAAACCCAGGAAATCAGTGTTGGGAAAGTCTTTAAAGAAAGAGGTTATCTGTATTTTCCTCTTTGGTCTTCAGACCCCACAAAAATTTACAGTACTTTGACGGGAATGAGCAGAGGAAACAGTGATACGTCAAAGCAAGTTTTAAGTAAAAAAGACACTGTCATGCTCAGAAGCACGACTGCTCAAAAGTCCAGTCAGCACTAGGGGCATTCCCATTCTTCACCATTCTGAAACAAACATTCTTTGCCAATAGATGAGCCCTCAAAGGCAGCGATTTGACAGGTACAAACTAAAACAGCACTGGGCACCTACCACATTAGGATTAAATGGTGGTGGAATCTTCTTCTGAAGAAGATCAGTCCAGCTGAGAGTTTCAAAGAACGGGTGCTTTTGAATTTCAAGCTGCAGTAAGGAATAAAGATTTCAGGTATTTCAGAAATCCATCCTATGCATGATAGTAAATACTACTTTAGAACTGTGTGCACATCAGGAAGTCAAATCCTTCATCAGTCTATTTATGCACAGTTTATTTTGCAATTAAAGCTGTGGTTGGTAAAAACACCAATTAAAATTTGCTAGCCTGCCTCTACAAACTGGTTTCCTTTTAAGATCGTACTTTCTGCTTTTAAGCCTTAAAAGTCAATCACCTTGAAGTCTACCACACAGCAAGAATGTTTTCTGCTAGTATTTCTGCTCCTGCCTTAAAGTTCAGTTAGTTTTTGTAAAGCAGATCACTGTCTAAGAAGCGGCTGCTCCAACAACTCTGCAATATGTGCACTAGTTATGAAGCAGCAAACAGCTGTGCTAAATGCTACTGTCCGTTCACCTTGCTCCACCCTGTGAGAAAGTATGATATCATAGTCTAAATGCTCTACTACAAGGTCAACAGACTACCTAACATTAAGGCTGCAAACAGAAGATTATGTAGAATCTCACAATTAATGGATGGCAGAAATCCTTCTAGAACATCCCTCATTGCACAGTTCTGAAGACATCTCTACTTTCTCACATCGCCTTCTTGCAAACAAAGGTTTCGTTGTTACACTAGGAAAACGTTTGCCATGATTTTAAGGCTAAAAAAATAGAGCTGCTGCTTGCATGGTACTACTGTTCCTCTTTATCTGAAGACTGTTTTTCACATAGTTAGTTAAACTGACATTACCAGAACATAGCCTTTTCTTTTGATTATTTCCCGGTTTCACTACAAACAGTGAAACCTACCTTAGTATGCCTTAGTGACTATACACCAGGAACCGTGCTTCCTTTGGTGGCAGGTACAGCAGCAACCAAGCTCAAAATATTAATATGCCACAACAACCTCTGTCTCCTGTCCCCAACAACTTTCACCATCACACTGGTGTCTTAAAAAATAAAAAAACAGGAAAAGAGACAGACATAACAATCTCTATGTATTAACTACTAAACCGGTGCTGTGCACACAAATTTGGTGATGTCCCTTTAAATGAAGTAGGGCTTGATAAATTAGGACATTACATACAAAATCTTCCCTTGCTCCAAGTCTGCTTTGCCGATCTTTCTCCAAAAGTTCTTCCAGAATAGACCAGGCTGTAAGACTGATTCCTGGGCGCAAAATGAGGGGTTTATGAAGAATATTCTCATACATCTCAGCAACATCACGGCAGTAAAAAGGAGGCTGAAAAAAAAAATAAAAAAAGTTCTACATTAATTTGAAGCCACATGCAACATTGTTTCACGCGTACGGATCAGTACATGACTGTAAGAAACACAAACTGCTAGCAGTGAAAAAGAAATTTACCTCTTCTTATGCACTGCTAATTTCTAATTCAGTCATCACAGTTGCCAGATCTTTACATTTGATAGCTTCCCCACCCACCTCCTCTTCTCCTAACAAGTTTGCACTCTCATAAGTAGCCACAGATGCTATCCAGCTCCAAAGCTCCCAATGAACTTGCCTGATAAGAACATGAGTGGAAAACTAAAAACTATCTCCCTGTTTAAGATCCAATGGGAGGAGATAAAACTCAAGAAAACTAACAGAACAGATTGTTACTGGAGTGATTACATATGACTAGAAGCAGCATAGTAAGATTTTTTTGTTTTAATGCTGCATCAAGAAGTGGAAAAGCTAGGAGAAATTCTGGGGACTTAAGTAAAAAAAAAATGAATTAATTTTATTTATTCCAGTGTTTGGCAAAATTTCACTTGTAAGTTGAGTTTTTTACTGGGTATTATCACTGTTGATTCAATTTACTCTAACATTCCCTCAAAGTGATGACTATTTGTCTTCATTAGAGTTGACGTACAGCAGTCCACTAGTAAGCAAAATTTTAGACATCAAGACGCAACACAAAATCCAAAAGAGAAAAACAGGTACTACGTTAAGACAAGCTGTTCATCCATTTAAGTGGAGTATGTAAATATTTTGCAGAAGTTAGCATCTTTGACAACACTCCAGGGTTACTTCACATAAACAGGGAGGAAAGGGGGAAGCAACCCCTGGCCCCTACACAGTAAGTACATACCAGCCCATAAAGCATTTCATAAAGAACTGCACCAAGGCACCACCAGTCTACCGTGTTGTCATAGGGCTGCTTTTTAATGACTTCTGGTGCAAGATACTAAAAAAAAAATAAATTTAGAGCATTAGGCTAGCACAAATAAAACCTAGGTTTTAGTCACATCACAGTAAACACCTTCAGGAAAATCTGCCTCATAGCAACTGTAAGACTGCTAAGTATTTATCTTGTCCTTCTACACACCTGGCAAATACTTCATCACCATGTGGTCATTTATCAAGTAGGATAGCTGTTTTCCCAACTGAAACAATACTTTCCACACACTACTGTTTTCTCAAACTACTTTGCCATCTCTATTATGAAACTTGTTTTACATTTCAGATATGTTGCTGTACTGTTGCAGAGGCAACATCCTCAGCCTGTATGCTCCCCATCCAGTACATAAAAAAGCAAGAAGATCTTAATTCTGCTTCAAATCCATCATTATTAAGAAATTGTATGACCTGTATCAAGTTTCACTGTAAATCTCGATAAGGGCATGAGCTGTGAGTTGCAAAATTAGAGATGCTTGTCAAACAGGTATCACCTGACTGATTTGTGATAAACATCCCATATGACCAAACACCGAATAACAATGCGAACTGGTTTCCATCTGCCATGAAAGCTATCTATGCAGCATCTCAGAGCTTACTAACACTACAGCACAAGGACAGTCACTCTGTAATACGAGACTATTCTTTGTGAATATATACTATAAAATTACTATGGCCGGATTATCATCATCTCAGTCCTCATCTACAGTACACACATTTTCTAACCTCTAAAAACAAGAGGATGCTCATTTCTATCATTCTAGTACCCAAATTCTGAAATTTAATTTACAGATAGGTGGCAGCATTGTCAGACAAGGCACAGACTGAAACTCACAGTTTAGTTAGATTAGTATTTCTCAAACTTTCTGCATGTGTGAATGCCCTGCAAAAGCATGAAAAGCAGTGGAAGTATTTTGAACTCAACTACTTAAGATTTTTCTAACCTTTCACAACCTCCTTTGAGCTTTTGAAGTTTTGGAATGCACCATACCATTCAACTCAGTGTTGAGAAACACAGAGAAGATCATTACACTTTTAGCAGGATTATGAAAGATTTGAATCTAAATCTTGGATTAGAAAGGCTAATACACAATCGCTATGTTTAGTCTTGGTATTTTTAAGAACTCATACGAAGCAACACCATTAGCATCCTCTTATGTTGCAATTTATGCAAGTCAAAGGTAAGGTAAGCGTGAAGACTAAGCCTCTGAATGCAAGAAAAAACCCCACAGATTTTCTCAAACAGATCCAGAGTTACCAGTGCTCTATGTATTTTCTATGTATTGTCCTTCGAACTTCCCAAAATGTTCAACAAACATTGTTTCAGCTCACATTTAGCACTCAGCTTTACCGATTCCTACTCTGATCATAACTAGGAAAAGCTGTCAAATGTTGCCACCTGCATTTATTTTTTTTTTTTGAGTTCAAATGTTTCAGCTAAATACTACTCCTCACTCATCCTTCACTGCCTTTAATGGCCTTTTCTGTAATTTAAAGTATGTTTATCAAATTATCAAAGCCACTAATCCTTGCATTTCAGTGAATCCCTCGTATGTGTTCAAGCCGTCCGGATTCTGAGTTTTCCAGCCTAGTTTTCTTAGTAAAAAGAGACAACAAGTCAGCAAGTTCAGTTTCACACATATACAAAATTTGCTCAAGACTTACAGATATTAAGTCCCTATAAACTTATAAAAATTAGTGGCAGGATATGGTAAGTAGATGCACATAATGGCAAATCTGTTGCAGCTGCTACAATGAGCTACCTGTCCTGTATCTCACCAGCAGTTAGGAGACATGGAGAGGAACAGAATGTTTGAAAATTGTTGGAAAAAAGGAGGAAGAGATGAGTTAGGGGGTTGTGGGTAGGAAGCAGGAGACACTCTGTATTAGTAAAAAGGACAAAGAACAGATCTGCAGGAAGCTTGTCTTTGGTTTGGTTTCATGGAAGATCTTGTCAAAAGAATAGAAATCTCCAACAGCATAAAAAGATATTTCATCTTCCAGTTACACAAACAATAATAATAGCCAACAGTCATTAATTACTCATCAAAAAACTACAGAAGTTGTCAACATACTTCTGGTGTCCCACAAAAAGTTGCAGTGGTATCAGAACTTGCAATCCCTTCTTTACAAAGTCCAAAGTCTGTCAAGACAACATGACCCTGTTTAAGAAAAAGTAGTTATGTTAAAAGCAGAACATGCTCAACATATGAATACACAGAAGTGTCAGTTCTGTGAGAGAACACAGAAAACCAAGAATAATGTTGCATACTTACTAGTGAATCTAGGAGAATGTTCTCTGGCTTTAAATCCCTATATTAAAAAAATTAAATCGTATTAATTCAAGACAGCATTCACTAACACAAGAGCTCCAGAGGCAAGGACTTCTATTCTTCAGCTGAAAGCTTCAAGTTTTGGTGAAATTGTTATGTTCAAATCTCCTATAAAATGATTTTGTGTAGCAGTCTTTATCCAGTAATTTGTCCCATTTTGAACTTCTGCAGCACGAGAATACATTTCAGAAACTCACCTGTACACTATATTTATGGAGTGTAAGTAGCCCAGTGCACTGGCTATTTCAGCAGCATAAAATCTGGCTCTGTGCTCAGGAAAGGAACGTTCTCTTTGTAAGTGAAAGAACAGCTGTAAATATGCAAATAGTAAATAAAAACATTATACAAAAAAACAGGTTAATAACATACAATTGTAACAGTAAAAAGTAATTTTATTTAGCTGTCCACTTTTTTAAAAAAAGGTAAAATGAGATAAAATTGTTTTTTCTGCATGACTTTGTCATTCCTTTACTCTCTTCCTTTCTTCTCTTTTGTAGCTCAGAAATGGATAGGCAACTCAAACACGTAAGGACATTCCCTTAAAACCAAGACTAGTCAAAAGTAACTAGAGTAAATCACTTAAGCTGTGAATAGAGGTTGGCAAGATTAAACGACACAAAGTAGCCCCCTAACAGAATACAACCTGGTGTCAAATAACTAATCTTCCATTTCTGCATATGTTTGGTATATAAGTATTTATATAATTACAGAATCACAGAATGTTCAGGGTTGGAAGGGACCTCTGTGGGTCATCTAGTCCAACCCACCTGCCGAAGCAGGGTCACCTACAGCAGGCTGCATAGGACCTTGTCCAGGCGGGTCTTGAATATCTCCAGAGAAGGAGACTCCACAACCTCTCTGGGCAGCCTGTTCCAGTGCTCCATCACCCTCAGAGGGAAGAAATTCTTCCTCATGTTCAGACGGAACTTCCTGTGCCTCAGTTTGTGCCCATTGCCCCTTGTCCTGTCACTGGGCACCACTGAAAAGAGTCTGGCCCCATCCTCCTGACACCCACCCTTGAGATATTTGTAAGCATTTATTAGGTCCCCTCGCAGCCTTCTCTTCTTCAGGCTGAACAAGCCCAGCTCCCTCAGCCTTTCCTCACAGGAGAGATGCTCCAGTCACCTCACCATCCTTGCAGCCTTCTGCTGGACTCTCTCCAGAAGTTCCTCATCTTTCTTGAACTGGGGAGCCCAGAACCGGACAGAGTACTCCAGACGGGGCCTCACTAGGGCAGTGTGGAGGGGAAGGAGAACCTCCCTCAACCTGCTGGCCACACTCTTCCTAATGCATCGCAGGATCCCATTAGCTTTCTCAGCAGCCAGGGCACACTGCTGGCTCGTGGTCAACTTGTCATCCACCAGGACACCCAGGTCCCTCTCCGCAGAGCTGCTCTCCAGCAGGTCCGCCCCAAGCCTGTACTGGTGTATGGGGTTGTTCCTCCCCAGGTGCAGGACCCTGCACTTGCCCTTGTTGAACCTCATCAGGTTCCTCTCTGCCCAACTTTCCAGCCTGTCCAGGTCTCGCTGAATGGCAGCACAGCCTTCTGGTGTATCTACCACTCCTCCCAGTTTTGTGTCGTCAGCAAACTTGCTGAGGGTACATTCTAACTCTTCATCCAGGTCATTGATGAAGAAGTTAAACAAGACTGGGCCCAGTACTGACCCCTGGGGGACAAATCACCTAGATGTAGATCACTTTGGGAGATCTATATTCCAAACTGATCCACAAATTCTTTCAACTACAGAGAGCTGTCTGGCTTCAAATAGTTTGTGCAGATACAGAAATCTAGCCAAAGATTAAAATCATAAACATGCAGATGAAACTATATGACCCATTCAACTTAAAAAATTTTAGGAAAACAGAAATTTTCTGTTTTCCACCTACAAAGTTTTGGGAAAAAATAAAAAGCCATTAGAGCTTTCCAAGCACTTTATTCAAATTTGAAAGCTGTTTTGAATTGTATTTTAGTTCACCTGGAAAAATGCCAAACTATGCTGTGGCCAGGAATTTAGAGTAGGGCAAACCAGGAGTTTGCCAATACCTTCTAAATAAGATGACAGTGTATTATATAGAAGAAAGGCCCATCTTGTTCCAACTCTGACACTCAAAGGGGTCAGAACACTAGCTCTACAAGCATCATAAATATTGACAGTAGGCAATATGAACTAATGTATATGCCAGTTCATATCTCATCCTGGTTTATTTAGCATGCTTTATACTTGTCTGTGCATATCCAGCTGCAGCAACATAATAGGAAGCCGTGAGATATGCCAAAACAAACTATTTAAGCTCTACCCCTTCTGCTGTGCTCTTTCAGCTACTCGAGTTTTATCACGTACAACAGCATCCTGTCTCATCCTTCTTTCCTGTTCTGCTTTAATCACCTGTAAGACCTTCTGAAATGTGCACATTTTACACCAATAAATTACCAAATTGAAAACACAGCAAGTGACAAGACATACAGCTCTTCTTTAAAGCATGTATGTTGCATAGTTCTTTTCATGCAGTAATTTTTTACTACACTGTTCTCTGCCATCACAATTCATTTCCCAGATAGGTCCAGGTATTAGTAATCTACAAGACCACTGATTTTCCAGAAAACCTGCTGCAGGAACAGAAGCAACATTTTACACCCTTCTCGTGTATTTGCTATTCGGCTAGTTTACACATGAGTTTCTTGAGCAACTCCTAGAAATACTGGGTACTTCGAAAAGGAACAGGTCCCTAGTGGACGACAAACTGCTCCAGAAAATCTTAAACCTATACAGACTTTTTCCATTTCTTTCACAAGTTTTCTCCCATGTTACTTAATGGGTCCTCAGATTCAACAGCATCACTTCAAGGGAAGGAATCCTGGTGATATGGCTATCTGGCAATAAGTAATTAGACCACGAAAAGCTACAGAATAATCCCAAGGTTCCCAATAATGCCAATGTAGTAAATTCAGTTTCCTTCCTTCCACTTTTGAAATACTAGCATCTCAGCTAACGCAGATGCAAGAGGAAGAGACAGTTTTACATGGTGAAAAATGTCAATGCTAATTGACAATGTTAATTTGTAATAAAGGTAAATTTATGTAACTGTAAAATACAGTACTTGTATCTGACAACCACAAAAAAAACCCTGAGATTAAAGTTGTCACTAAAAAGAGGAACAGGGCCTGTACAGAATCACAGAATGTGTTGGGTTGGAAGGGATCTTTAGAGGCCATCTAGCCCAACCCCCCTGCAGTGAGCAGGGACATCTTCAACCAGACCAGGTTGCTCAGAGCCCCGTCCAACCTGGCCTTCTATAGCTATAGAAGTCTACAGTAACAGCAGATAACAACAGAATTTTCCAAATTGGGAGAATACTGATCACAGTCCATTGTAAAGGATCATTTCATTCCTCCCACACAGAATTAGCAAAACAAAGACACACAAATCCAAACACAACCACCCCATACCTCTCCTCCATTAACAAAATCCAGGACAAAGTAAAGCTTTTCCGTTGTTTGGAATGAGTAATGTAATCCAACCAAAAATGGATGTTTCACATTTTTCAAAAGCACGTTACGTTCAGCCATAATATGTTTTTGCTGTAAGGAAGTAAAAGATCAGTAAGTAAACAGGAATGATTTTGTAATTAAGGGGAAAAAGGAAGGGAGGTGGGTGGAGAAAGAATATTTCTCTTCACCTCTTTCCTATTAAGAACAATCTTTTTCTGCAGCACTTTGACAGCGTAGTATTTCCCATCCAGTTTTCGTTTTGCAAGAAGAACCTGTGAGATTCAAAACAAATGAAAAAATGTGATTGTTGAAGTTCACATTCTATTAGTAATATTTTCCTAATTTCAGCATAACTGGAAAGTATTTGTGCTATTTTTTCATAATAAAGTTTCTTTGCTTTTAATATAGTCAATCAGCAACATAATTACCAATACAGTGAGCTTACAGTTCTGTAAAATCTGTCATGATACTGATATAATGAAAGCCTGAATTATAACATTTACTTTCCAGGACCTGCAGAATGTCTATCAAGATCAATTTCAGCTGGTTTTGTAAGTTTTAAAGATAATTTAATGGAAAACAACAACTTGAAAAATAACCCAGAGATTTGTGTCTTTGTAGAGTATCAATACTTCAATGCACTTTTCAACAGGGCTGTTGCTCACACTGCTCCATAGAATTACAGGTTTGACAAAATACTCCATGCCAACAAAGGGAAACGCATGATTTGTGCGGCAGCTGCTGCATAAGCACAGGGGTACCTCCCTTCCTCTCTGGGGGAAACGGAGGATCCCTATTGCTCTTAACGAGAAAGGGAAACACTCCCTTTTCTTACTCCCAACAAGTGACCGAGGCAGTCAACTGCCACACCAGGGAAAAGATGGCAGGGCTATAAAGCAGCAGCAACAGGGATCCAATGTGACAGTTTATATGCCACCCTAGACTGACACCACTTCCAAAACCTCTGGCCAAGGCTCTAGACAACAGTCACTATGCACAAGACACCAGCTGGCATCCTTGCACCAGGATAAGACACAGCAATAAGAAAGCTCACCTTGCCAAAGCTGCCTTTCCCAATAACTTTCAGGAAATCAAAGTCTGTTGGTTTAGCACTGAAAGATATTTAGGAAGGAGACAGGTCATCTGGGTAGAAATTACAAGCTTTACAGCTGTACAGCAGTCTAGTGTAGCACTTGAGTTGTAATGTGAGAAGAATGGTCTGTTAGCACCCTCCTTTATTCATTCTACCCAACACCTAGCACCCTCCCTTACTCTTCATTCTAACCAACACCTAGACTTCTGCAGACCTTCCCTCGGAGACAACAACTCCTCTTCATTCTGCAATTCCATTTCCCTCCAAGGAAAGTGTTCAAGCTGCATCCTTTGAGTTATTTTATTTTCTAAGTTTAAGATGTAAAGGAGGAGCAAGACTGTTCTTTTATTCTCCATGGTCCAGTTTCTTGTTTTCCCCGACTTCTCCTGGAGCTTGTTTCTCATTTCCAGAGGGTCAAATGGATTCTCAAGCTTACACAAGGGAAGGACGGACCAAGTTTACTATCTATTCTCTCTTTGCTTATCCCATCCTTCCCTCCATCCATTCCTTTCTCATTTTAAACTACAGCGAGAGGGAGGCCCTAACACCTTCCTCTTCTGTGTGTGTACATATGAACTCACTCTCAGTTTTTCCACTTCCCACACCACCACTCCTTTCAGTTATTTCCCAGCATTCCCTCATTTTTTCCTAAATACAATGCAGAGGTATTTTTGTCAGCAAAACAATTATCCATGTTTCAAATTCCAAAACAACAGTTACATCACCATACATCTCTCCATTTAGTGCCCCTGAAGGGAAGTACTCTTAAATTTCATTTCTTACTGCAATCTATTAAGCATTTCCTCTGTTAGCCCAGAAGTAACCCGTGAGGAAAGCAAAACCAAAAAAGCAGCCATCTCCTAGATGAGAAAAGCACAGATTCACACAGAACTGAGAACAGAAACTCTACAGACAACATCAGAGAAGCAAGTTATGACCGCAGTAACCAGGTTTGCAGCATCAACGAGGCAAGCTGCTCCTTTGCCATGCATTAAAACAAACTTGTTTTCAGAAACTGTTCACATTCTTAACAGTAGTGGGACCACTCCCAAGACAGAGAGGTCATCTTTGCTATACCATCCTTAAGTAAAAGCATAGCAGACTAACAAAATGTGAAGGTGAAAAGGAAAAAATTATTTAAAAGTGGTTGTTTATGTAGCACAGGATTCGATGTCTTGCTTCCTCTGGAGCAGTGCAAAAATCAACAAATAAAGGCGTATATCCAAAGAACTTTTCATACTATTAACAATTACATTCAGTCTAATTCTTCGGGTTTTAAAATTAATTTTAATAAAATTTCACTAATATAAAAATTTTACATTAAATTGAATTACATTTTAATTCAATTAAACTGAAACCTACTGAGGATTTCCAGATGGTCCCAAGTTGATATTCTGTGAGGTAGAGTTTAACTGTTGGGAGAGACAAAGAGGTTTATTTTTAAATGTTTTTTTTTAATTCTCTCTTATATTTCAACCAATATTCACTTCAAAATACTCTACTGATCTGCTGAATCTATACCTTCACACTTGTTACATTAGATTTTGAGAGAGGTCTAACATCCAGATTGGGAACTTTGTAAATTGAAATATCTGGCCATCATCACCTTGTCACAAATTATTTCTACACACATCATGTGGAAGGATCAAGGTAGGTAATAAATGTGTCCAGACACAGAGGACAAGATTAGGAACAAAAATTTAAGAGCATTTCAACAAACAACTTGTTTCTCATCCAGAACTTCACACTTTCTGTATTTGCTCTAGGAAAGCATTTTCTACCTTTTATTCTAAATTTTCCAACATCTTATGAATAAAGTAATTTTAAACCCACAGTTTATGCAAGAGTAATTAATGAAAGACACAATGCTTTTTAGAAAATCAAAAGTGAACACTCTCCTTGCCCCAGAAAAAACATTGCAAACCTTTTCATTAAAGGTTAACTAACTCAGTTCCAGGAATGACCAATACATACCCAGAGAGAATTTGTAAATTACAGGGAGAGAAGGAAGCCACTGTCATTTAGGTAATTTTCTCCATTTTGTTTTTGATTTAAAAAAAAAAAAAAAAAAAGGAGTGTTTGTACTCTCATTGTGGTTTTGGACTTTATCAGAGAAGGATAAATGGCATGCAAATACAAGTTACTTGGGGACAGGCTAGCGGGCATCACAAAACCAGTACTCCTACAGAAGCAGAGAATGGCCTGAGAGCAGCGCTGGATGCTACTATTCACTAATAGGAGCCAATCACACAACAGTACTGGACAGTTTTTAAAAAAAAGCTACTACATAAGTTTTAAGATTTTTTTTTCCTCGAGGGCTTGTTTTTGTTCCTTATTCTTCAGCTTCATCACTTAGAGAAACTATGGGAAGGTGAATTTTCTATCAAAAAGCATTGTCCAGGCCATTAGCTCTCTTCTCATTTTGGAATTTGTTGTGGCACGACATGTCATTAATTATCCACAGAAGGTTTAGATCATTCCATGTCACTTAGAATACCATTCAAAGGAGGAGGAAACTGGTATTTTAAATTAGAATTTTGCTGCATGCTCACAGTGCGCTGTCAAGCACTTAAAAAAAAATTTAATAAAAAAAAAAATAGGCAGCAAAGACTGGCATCTCTGGAAGTGAAACTTTCAGAAAACACTAAATCTGCTGTGAATCACACACAAACCAAAACGACAACTCTTAATCTTTAACAAGGGCTGAATAAGAAGAGAAGTACTAAGATCACATCTGTATGCCAAGAAGTAAGCCACAGAGAAAACAAGCTTAAATATAGCACTTCTGCCTTCCTAGAAATACTCCTTTTTTCAAACAGTACTGTTTCTGGAGGCTGTAAACTAATTTTCAGAGAATCCATCTAGGTATGTAGTGGCTTTTGTGCCAAAAGATGATTCAGGCTTCACAGTGTTATATGTGAAATGAAATAAAATCTATCTCTTCTCCTGAGTGGCTTCTGGAAAGACTGCATTTTTTGGTGCCTCAACCCACCCCCGGATTATATTTCTCCCCCTGTTTACAAAAAAAAAAAAAACAACAACATACAAGCAAAAAAAAAGACAATTAAACATTCAATCTCCCCTGCTTCTTGCCAGATTTCTTAAGAAGAATCTTTGAAGAGACTGCAAAAACTGTGACAGCTAAGCTATGATTAAAGCTGTGTTTCTTTAACCCGCATAGCAAGTGGGGAAGAGGCAATACAAAGCTAGAATCACTTTTACCCCTCTCTGCAGTTCACATCTGACAGAAAAAAATCTTAAGGCCCACAGTGGAACACATTTGCTTAAAAGAGCATGGAGGGTATTTATTGTGAATCCAACCAGTAATTAATATACCTAAGATTGTCCTCAAGTAGCTAAAAATGTAGAAGATTGTTCTACTTCTGTTTTATTACCTTCCGATTGCTCCTTTCATCTTCATCTTCAGATGGATCCGACTGGTGTTTTGGGTTATCCATCTGAAGAAATGCTCTGACATCTGGGCTAGAAACAGTTAACTTCATTAGCACACTGATAATCTGCATCATTTTCAGTCATAACCACAGGATTAAACAGCAGTCTACAAAGGAGTTAGTCATCACAAAGTTTTACATTTAAATTCTGGTAATTAAGGACTGTGTACAAGAAATAATTTTATAGCAACATAATTCAACTGCTGAATGTGTTATATACAATACATAAAATCTTCCACTTGCAAAAACCTGACACGTTGAAGTATACGTATGTGAAGACTGCGTAAGGAAATGCTCTGCAGAACTGCATTAAAAGGCAATTACTAGAAGAAAGAACACTGTCCAAAGCATGAGTTCTAACTGGCTAGCAACCACCAGGAAACCAACTTTCTTTCAAAAAACTTAAGACTTGAAAGCCAATTTCAGTTTTCCAAAATTAATGAAATAGTCCAACACAATACAGAATGAAATACATAGTCTATATTCCAAAGAGAGATGCATGCCCCAAAAGGTACATGGTAGTGAATGTCCCCGTTCGCTTTAAAGCGGAAGATGGTGATTTTGTATTCAGAATGCATTCTAGCTGGGCACTGACAAGACAACGTGCTGCAGGACACAAACGCTATCCTTCAGGAGCCGGCAAGAGAGAGTACAAGCTTTGCACAGCACCTCAAGTAGATATATTTTAACTTCAGCATTGGTTTCTAGCTTCTGTCTTCGTGGGGGCTGAGGGAAGAAGACTGCGAGACAGGATGGAAAAAGAATTCTGAGAAACCTGCTCACGGGAAGCAAGGCTTACCCACCAGTAAGTTCAAAAGAACGTGAAGTCTTTCTTAACGACAGCACACTGAGGAGTAAAGGATAATGTAACACAAGTGAGGCAAAATTAATTCCTGAACAAATGGGTATCACATATAGCCTATGCGTCACTTGAAGAGATGACTTGAATCTTTCAAGTTCCTTCAGTTCGTGGAAAGGCAAGCTGCTTATCAAGGAAGAAATCTTACCTAAATTTCAGAGATAAAGCTCTCTGAGAAGGTCTCAGGGCAGCCACTGATAGGAAACTCTGCATGAGTCGTTCAGCACAAGAAAAGCGCCAACTTACTATGGAGCTGCTCTTTTATCTTATCCCTAGTATATATAAAATAGGGTAGTTTTAGATAAGCAGCAGATATACTTGCTTTGCTATTTTCAATCCATTTCACCCTCTGCACTTACGTAAAAAAGTAAGAGATGAGCTGTTTCTGACATTTCTCCAGCTCCTGTATTTCAGATTAGCATTACTGAACTTAATTCATGTCCTATGCTATCCGAGGCTCCCAGTTTCCATCACTTAGATTCTGTATTCCTGAACCCTCTTTGAAATCTGTTTCAGTTATCTTCTGCCTTTCAGGCTGAAAATACAGCAACAAGACTGGTCACACAATTTCCCACCATCATTTCAGTTTAATTCTTCCTGTCCTATACGAACTCCAAATTCTGATCTATTTCAGGGTCTGTCTCGTATCCCAAGTTCCACGCAGACAAAAATCACTGTGTTTTGAATACTGTAGTAATATTGGCTCATGATGCAACAATTTAGGTTTCAGAATCTTTGAATATCATAATATCAAGAATAAAAAGCTATGGTTAATGCTTTTCACCAGACAGAACAACAAAACCGGACCTTAATTACTTTTCTGCATTCATTAATTATTCTGGACAACTGGCTGATTAAATGGAGCATGTTGTAATACATCTCAAACAGTTACCATAGTAACTTTCTCCATGACTGAATTCACAGCAGAAAAAAAAAAAACCCAACCCATTCACAGTGAAAGGCTGCTGTACAGTTACAGAGTATTCAACAGCCTTCATAATATATGGCAACCAGAGGCGTAACTGATCCATGTTACATTGTTCACACCTGTAATTTTAAAAGCACTGCAAAGAAGTAGTGATTAAAAAAGTTTAATGTACAAATTTCTTAGCCAAGATTCCAGTACGTTATGCAAAATGCTCTATAGATTGGTAGCACTTCTATGCTATAGTAGCCTACATGTATTAACTCATGTATTTTAAAATACACTTTAACTATTCCTAAAATAGCCTCACATATCAAATTAAAAGGATCAAGAAAACAGCTGAAAAAGGGATGCTCCATATACTTTGTACATATACTACCAGCAAAAGTTATTTTTGTCTAGATTTTTATGATCGACAGGATAAATTTAGTTTATGGATTATGTCGGAAATCCACAAAGGGGTGCCAAGTTCTGCCTAAATACAGTTCCTTACTTATTCTGAATTATCATTCCCACAGAAACATACGAAGCCACAAAAAGATTCTGGACACAGACACAAATATGAACAAGTCAAAAGTGTTACACGATTTTTGAAGCAAAATGGTAAAATTAACTGCCAGTGACAGAATCTTAACGTTTAAGACACTTTATTTAAATAATGGTGCCCAGCTCCTCCTCCTTCTCTACACACATTTAAAAAAAAAAAGTAATACACTGCTGTCTTTCTTACACAAAGCAAAGGCTCAAAAAGCCGTAACGTACAGCAAGATTTTAAAAGAGCACAACTAATGTAATGCAAGGTTTGCTTTCACCAGCATGGACTGCAAGATCTTACAATCCAGGGGTTTCACATTCATTTTTCATCAGACTCCGAAACCAGAAAAATCTAGTCACTCTGATTTTCTTCTAGGGAACAAATGCAAAGCCCCACTTCTCAGTTAAAGAACTGATAACTCATTTCCCCGTAGAGGTTACAGGGTATTGTCATCCTTGAGTTTTTCAAGTACTATGCAAATTTTCTTATTTTCATGAAGGAGCTACTTTGCTTGAATCCCAATGTGTAATAGAGAATTCATTAAATGTGCAATGTAGTTAAATAGTCCATTCTCATTTTCAGAGGGAGCTACTTCGGACTATTTAAAAATAACCACATTACATCTTTAATGAATTCTCTATTATACATTGGGATTCAAGCAGATTTTCTCTGGATATGTTCTGACAGACAATTAAATGCATTACATTTTCAGTGAAGACCTACATTTGAGGGGGTAAGCAGCTCTGTTTCAATAGTTGCTCAGTAATTTAGGGGGCCTCACAGTGCTCACAAGTAACAAACTCCCAGCTCAGTTAGCAAGGGGGACACATTGATCAGATCTCTATCCCTTCTGACATTTTTTTTGCAACAATTGCATTCTATCCATGAGAGCAAGTTCCCTATCAAATAGTTAGCTGAGTACATGCAGCTTGAAGCTAGTCCACTTAACTCCCAATTCAGTCTAAGCCAATGATCCATCTCACCCCGCATTCCACCTGACAGCGATTGCAGGAAAATCCTTATCAACCATTACAGGGTCTCTCTAATCACTCTAACAGCCTTTAAGTTTTTGTTGGGTTTATTATTGAGCAGAAAGGGCTGGCCTTGATAAAATATTCAACAAACACATCCGACCCAAGAACAAAGTCCACTGAAGGGGGGGAGAGGAAGAAAAAAAAAAAAAAAGAACACAGTGCTGCATGTTTTGGAGAATAATGTAAACATTACCATCTTGGACACACTGACATTTGTGCCTTTCAATTCAGATGTGCCTTGCTTTCGAGAAATGAGGACATCATCATGAACCATCCGTAAGCTTTTAGTGAAATGGTTTTCCTAGGTAGGACTTAAAAATATGACATCCTGGTACTGGTTTTAGTGCTTAAAAAGATGTAGTGGAAGGTGGACTTCCTTAAAGTTCTGTGAGAATGCATAACCCTCTAAGTCTTCCTTGTACATTACTAACTTTATGCAAGTTATTGTACCTAATATCAAATTTCACTAGCACATTAAAGCAAAACAGTCTAAGAAACCAAGGATCTGGACTATCTGTGAAGACTCAGACACAACATATTCCTTCGGTAGTTTCTAGCAGATTTTACAAAAAAACCCCAAAGCAACCAAGGTCATGAAGTTTTGGTATTTCTTCACTAATAACGTTCCCTGGCACACAGAAAAGGTGACAGATTATGTAATTATTATTACGATTTGTTGCAATGGGGCACTACAAAAAAAAAAATCACTCCACAAAAAGAAAGTACTGTGCTTTCTATTTTTTCCCCAGAGAAGAACACCTATGACCACAAACCTCACAGTGTTTGTTCTACTGGGAAACTATTCCACCACAAAGACTTTGTTTTGAAATTTTTTCCACTTACAACAAGGAAGTACACATAAAATGCTCCTTTTAGCCAAAAAAGAAAGGAAGTACATATTTCAGGTTAACAGGACATTAAATAGTTCATCTGTTGTGGGGGGAAAAAAAAAATCTGACTGCAAACTGCAGCAATATTCTGCTAAGACTTTTTTTTACCTGTGGGAAACTGGCAGTAGCAAGTGACAGCAGAGTTCTCAAACAGTAAAGCCATTGGCAAAACAAACACCTGCCCTACAGCAACACAGTTTACACTGGAATCTGCACCCCTTGAATTAAGATCAGTTAATTGCTTACAAGCTTATTTGTAGATCAGTTTTCAGAAAACAAAAGCATTTTTATACTGTTCATCAGTCTGTAGATTTTTCCTGAAGGAACAAACGGGCGTATTCAAGTTTACTTATTATACTTAACAGCACTGAAAAGATAAAATACATTTTCTGGTTAAATTCTGTATTTGACATCTCATGTCTTCTAAATAGTCCTTATAAAATAGAAATGAAACTACTTACTGGTTGCATAGCTCTGGCTGTCTAACTAAATTTTGAATAAATTCATTCAGTCCTGCTCTTCTCTGTTTAATAAAATCTGGAAAAAAAAAAAAGAAAGGTTTATTAGAATGATCAGTCAGCTTGAGAAAAAGACTTATTTTCAAACTTAAGGGTTTTTAGGACTTTAACATCAGTAAAAGAGAGACTGGTTCACAACTGGTTCAGAACAGGATTGTTTCTACATATGAAAATCACAAGCTTAAAACATTCAGCTGAGGTGACAGAACAAATTTCAGTTTCTCTGCAACACCACTTGAAAATGCAGAAAGCCAGGTAGATTAAAAGTGCACTGAAGTGCTTCAAGAACAGTGTGTAATCACAGTGGGCTAACCTGTGCAGCCTTTGTTGCAGGGGTGAGCCCTCCAGGACCTGATTCCGCTCAAAAAAGCCCCACAGGCAAAGCTAGACATCAGTTGCAGAAGTCAAGTTTTTACACAACAGTCCCACTGAAGAGCATATTTCCATAACATATGTGTGGCAGTGGGAAAGTTGCACAGCTCATCCAACCAGCAGGCACTCAGATGTAACCATTAAAGACAACCAAATAAAATGCCTTTCTTTTTGTTTTGGACATCATCTCTTAACATATATAAAAAAACAAGGTCCTCAGAATCTGCACCCTCATCCAAGGCTTAAGACACGTAACTTTTCTTTAGCAATATAGAAAGATATACATGAGATTTGAAATAGAAAGAGACCTCTAACATGAAATAAAGTGCTACTCATATCAACAATAATTTGTATGGAAAAAAGAATATTTAACTTGTGTATTAACTTTTAAGGTATTCCAGTGACTGTCACATATAGACTATGGACAATTATTAAAATTTTAATTCAAAAGTAAAATTTCCATTGAAAGCTATATTTCAAATATTAAGAAAAATGTTCGTATTGTTTCAGGGATATAATTCCTCAGCCCTTTATAGGATATTTAATAATCCCTGATGTCCAACAGCAAGGCCAATTTGCATAAAGATGTTACAGGAGTCACCAACATCAGCAGTGTCAGCATGGCATATGCACAATGCCATCAGGCACTGTAAGCCTACAGAGCTACCCGTGTTGCTGAAGATGAAACACCTGCGTCACGTCAGCTCAGATGTATGCTGTAATTTTCTAGTTCTGTTTTCTGACTGGTTTCTATGATTTCCCTCTGCCCCATTCCTGAAGTTAAAACAAGACTAATTTTGAAATAACCTAAATGACAATAAGAATGGAGCATTTAGATGTCAATGTATGACACTATTTTTGGTAGATTCGGGGAAACGGGATATACAAGTTTCACTATACTGCACTTCAATGCAATAGTACAATGCTGCATACCCAAGCATGGATTGACAGAAGTAAAATACTTTTTCAACATTTGTAAAATATGCGACTTATTTCAGAAGTCGGTAGAAACATTACATCAAAGCTTCAATAAATCAGTGTTAAGATAAAGAACTATTTAAATGAGCATCGTGGCTCCGTCCCCACCCTGTCCACCAGCAAGAAACATGTTGAGAACTATTTAGTTTCTCATACTTCAAGGATTTCAGCATAGTTCATGGAAACGTAAAACAAGTCTGAGAACTTTATTTTACATATAGAGTTTTAATAAAGTTTTAGGGTTGTTTTTTCCCCCCCATTTAAACCCCAGTTTCCTAAATTTGACTCCAAGAAAGCCACCTGTACATTTGGCTGTACAGCAGACCAGACTGCATGACACTACCACATGTTCAGCCAGCTCTGAAAACCCCAAGGTCGGACAAAAAGCAAGAAACCAAAACGAAAACAAGAAGTCCCTGTAGACACAATACATGTAGAACTTCTGGCAATCCTTTACACCTTCTTCAGCAGAGGACATCAGATCTTGGATACTTGCATCTGATTATTTTAATAAAAAATAAAAGGGAGTTTCACATCGGGATCCAGATGACTAACTGTAACTGCCAAAAATTAATTTGTTTTAAAGAACTCTAAAAAACACAAACCAACACATGCCAAGAGTTCAACACCTTTGAATCCATTTGTTCTTCAGCAAAGCAGAAAATGAAATTGAAACAGGTGCAGGAGGAGGTGAAACTACAAACAGCCTGATCACATCAGCCAGCCAGGGGAGGCTGGGAGGTTCCCAATGTCCACCAGGAAAACCCTTAAGTAAAAATGGCCTGAATTAAGGGTATAAACACACAGAGCAAAGGCCTGGCCATCCCATTTGCTTTCTCATTTATTCATCGGTGGTGCCACCTAGGTTAATTCAATGCACTTTGCAAGTGATTTTCCATTAGTACTGTGACATGGGCAGAACAAGATTAATTGGGACCTATCACTGCTAACTGGATCACATCATGTTCACACCAGACAGGCTTTTTAAAGTGGAACAACAACAGGAAAAGATTAATTTTCATCTAAACTGTATGAGGAAGCACATTTACAGATACATAGTTCAAAAGCCTTCAAAGGTAAATCCTTTAGTTATTTCATTTTTCAGATGGGAGGAATTTACTAGGCATATGTTTAGAACAGTCTGGGGTTTGGCTTCTGCTTTTATAGAAGAGAGATTACACCTGACGGTTCAGAATCTCTCACAATCCTGAACACGGGAGGGTTGGGAGGAGCCACAGCCTTCAGTGCAAGAGACGCACTGGGCCACTAGGCAATACTTCTGTGCATGATCACAAGGTAGAATACATGCCTACGCTAGCTCCTGTTCTTGACTGAAGCATGACTAAACTTTGGTTTAGTCACTGCTTTGAGGACTGGCGTAAAACTCATCTAAGATAGCTTCTTGTAGGGTGGAATAGATCAATTTTCATATAACAAAACTGACAAAATGAGTAACAGATGATAACTTACCAGGATCAAAATTATCTCCGAATATCCTTTTAGCTGGAATCTTCAGGTTCATGGTAGGAAACTGCTTCTTAAGCTGAAAATCAAACACATACAATTGGGTTGTGCTTAGACATCAAAATACCTAGAAATAACTGCATTTTGTTCTTTTTCTGACGAACAGTTTGAACATCTGATTATTAGTAATTCTGCTCTCCTCTGCCATCTTCTCCACTCACACACTTGGGGGAAAAAAAAACCACAAAACAACCTGTACTTGTTTGCACCAGTCATATCCTTTTGAATTCAAAGGCCATCTCAGTTTAGAAAGCTATGGACTATTGCAGGTATCTTCTGCAATACTGCCAGAATGATTTGCTACTTGCCCCAGATGAAAAAGCGTAGGCTAGAATTTCAGTGTTGGTTTTATTGTCCTCTTTACTTCCTTCCTCCATCAATTCTCTATCTCTCTTGGGTTTGTTTTTTTTCTTGCTTGCTTGCATAGTAGTATATGCCTAAGGTTTAAGATGGGTTGGGGATACAGACCTCTGGGTTTGTGCAAACAACATTCTTAAACCTTTAGAAACCACAGGCGGTCTACCCCCAAGCCAAAATTGTAAATAAATGAACAGCCTGTTTTATGATGCTGCATTTGATAATCCGCTTATCTTCTACACTTGATAAACTGACCACAAGATTGTATACAACATCACTGAATTAATCAAAAAAACCTGACATGAGCCATGACTTGATTACATTTGCTTCACCTTCAAGCGCTCCAGAAGAGCCATGTTACTCTCATTCTCTTTAAGAGAATAATTTTCTAATACAGTAGCTCGCAATTCTTCTTTCCTTAGAAACATCAGTATCACTTCCGGTTAAAAGCAAAAGTTCTTTTTGTTGTGCTATACTGTATGAATTACACTGAATGGAAAGTGGACTAAATGTCCTCCTGGTTACGCTCCCTTCAGCACAGCAACGCGAATCTGAATGGCAAGAGAATGTGGCAAAGGGAACAGCATCACCAACACTCACTCTGCAGGTATTGAAAAGGGAATGCTTTGTTTTCACATTGCTTGCAAGTCTATCCCAAGATGCAGGCAAAGCACAGCACGGTGTATCCAGGCTGACTTCAGCTCAGACCTTGTAAGACAGCTCCAAGCTCACTGCCTGTATTTGTATACAACTGCCACACACAAACCCACGTACAGCGAGACAGAAGGGTGAAACGTCTCACTAGTCCCAGAGGGGCAATGAGAGGGAAATGGATGCACAGATAAACAGCTGGTAATCTTTTCTTATGGGGATCACAGAGGAATTATGTCTTCGTTTGTTAAAGCAAAAATTCACAACTCACTAAAACAAAGAACTTCACGAAAATGATTTCTTCACTAAAATGGAGAACTGGAGAAAAGTATGGACACAGGACACACAACAGACTGCACATCTGAGCAAGTATTTGCCCCACTTGCCCACTATGTAAAATGGGTAAAGTCCTCTTCTAGCGATGAACCCAAGACATTCATACTTAGTTGCTGAAGAGGCCTATTTTATTTGGACCACTGCCACAAAATTTGGCTATGAAACTGCAGGTAAGAATTACCATGACCAACTTACCAGAGTTTATATTAAGAAACAAGGATTTGTTCACTGCTTTCACTACTTCAAAGTAAAACACTCATTTTAAGAGAAATTTAGCTATCTAGGTGTTTTAAGTTTTGCAGTGATTCTACCACCAAAAACAAATGCACACTTCAGATGTTTTGACAATCAGTAAACTGGAAGTTTCTCTCCTTACACTACAATCCCAAGCAACAACAAAAAAGTGACAAATAAGTGGATGTTGAGTTTGAAATTTAAACAAACCAATGTTTAAAAAACCCACCCTGTCATTTTCTTTAAACAGGCTCCTATGGTTATTGAATGTTGACTCAAACTCCTCAAGAGGAAATTCACTCAAACCATAACACTGCAAACAAGTGTTACTCTGTGCCATTTTGGCATGATTTCATAGCTTGCCTTTTGCTTACCGTATTGTAGAGTTTATCAAACTCTGCATACCGTCTGAAGACAAACCATTCATTTCTGCCAACTGAGACCAACACTTTGTAAACCTGTAGTAACAAAGAAAGTTATTGCCAACAGCAAAGTTTAACAAAACCTCCCAGGTTTAATACTGTGGTGGAAATAAGGGCAGGTTGTTAAATGTATTGTGTAAACATATTTGTTGAGCTGTATATTTCTTACAGCTAAGTCACATAAACATCAACACAAATGATTAAAAGGACAATTAGAGGAGTCTGGTATTATACAGATTTTTTTTTTAAATACCAGGTAAGCAAAAAAATAACACCAAAGCTGATCTAATGGAGCTTCATAAATCAGTTCATATCGAACAAGAATACCTAGCCATCAGACAGTAGTCTATAAACATTTGCTATGAAATTTGTAAACAACTTGATAATTCACCACAAAGACTAATATTAAGGAAGCACAGCATTTGAACACTGAAGATTGCCTTCAACAAAACCTAAAGAGAAAGCACATATGGAAGGCAGTTATAAAAGTAACTGTTCCTTGCAATGTCTTGAATACATACTACAGTCAGGATCCTGGCAGATGGCTGGGGACTTAAGACACACTTGTTCAATGGGGAAAAAATGTTGTTGTGGCTGCAATACAGTGCATATTATATAATACCATAGCACTGGGATCAAGGGAAGCGTAGCCTGAACCTGCTGCACAGTTCTGGCCATTCAAATCCCATAGCAGCAGTGGACTCCAGTAACTAGACAGACTGTCAGTCCCTGGCTTCATAAATCTGGCTGACAGCTGAGTGTCCAGCAGGCTTCTCCTGTCTCTTACGCAACTAGCTGACCTCCTTCTCCACCCTCTTGTACTTCCAGAAGGAGCCCAGCTGTTCATTCAGGGGAGAGGATGGGCACAGCAAGGAAATGAGTGCAGAAGGTTCCTAATTCCTGATGTAGAAAACTGGACCAAGACCCCAATTTCCCTTCTCTCCCACAACAGCAGCTTACCTCTCTAATTCCCTCAGTGGAAGTGGCAGTCACCACCATCAGTTCCTCAGCATGAATGCATATCTCACACTACATTAACTGCTCAGACAAGCTGCTCTCAGTCTTCCCTGTGGAACACAGGAGGCTGGACAGAAGCATCCAGCAGGATGCTGATGAGACTCTTCTTAGAAAACTAGCTTTCCCTCATACTGCTAATCAAGTGTTAGCACTTGATAAAACCTAGCTACACACCCTGTAGAGCCTCCCTAGACTGTAAACATCAAAAACTTCAGCTGCCAAGAAGCTGTCCTCCTGAACTAGGTATCTTACACAGCAATCAAGCCCTGCAAATAATGTTCACACACCATCTTCACCCCCCATGATGGCATGGCAAATCAATGCCAACAAGCTTAAGCAGCAGGCCATGCAAAATGTCCTTAATTAGCAGGGCAAAATGCATAGACTGCAAAGTCCACAGGCAAGCCTAACTGGGGATACAAGATGATATTCGCTTCCTTGGCAACCTCAAAACTGAAACAGTTTTGTTCTCAGAGTAGCTAGCTGTAGAACAATGACACAGTCAACATTTTTGACACGAGAGAGCACACAAAACCATACAAGGTCATCCAGTTCACATCATCACCGAAGCTCTTGCATATCAAATAAAGGAAAAACTGCAAGTTCAACAGTTATGGAAGCACTGAATGCTAAGAACACATATGATGTCTACAAAGAGTTTGGTAAAACTCCCGAAACATAACATGTCTTTGGGCTGTATTACTACTCTCAGCTACACCTATGCAATGATTTAGAGATGTGCAATACCTGTTTTCTAGATAGGTGGGGGGAGGAATCTAGCCTTACTTAAACAGTAACATTTTAAAATCTAACTACTCAACCAAAACTAGTCCTAGAAAACTCCTAAAACACAGATAAGCAGCATCTACACCTTGTGGTATGTGGATAAATAACACAAAGCTTTGAGAAAGGAAAAAGGAAGAAAAACAGAATTCCTGAAAACTTCACAATCATCACCATAACTATCTACCCAGATACAGACAGGATAGAGTCCAGTTATTTCTGGATGTGATAGATATCTTCACAAAAGAAGTTACTGAAATGAAAAGGCTTCAAACTCTGTTTTGGTAGCTCATGCACCTGGATTAAATATTCAATTTGTATTAAATAAAGAAAAGTAAAAAGGTAGGCTATTTTCCAATTTCAAGAGAGCAAGCATTGAGAAAATAAGGAAACTATTTATTAAGTGTCAACAAAATTAAAAAAACAACTCCACAATTTCCACAGGGCTGGAGATTAGTATTACACATCACAGGTCTGAGACAAAGCTTCCAGATTTAATCGGACAAACAGTGGCCTTGAAAGAGATTTCTTAACAAGCCTGTATATGACGGGGGTGTGAAGGGAGATAAGAACACGTCAGAAGAGAAAATTAATCCTTGGACATCAAATAGAATGGGGATAAAGGCAAGAAATACAAAACAAAGCTATTTAGCAAAACAGGCAAAAGAACGGCCTGCTATGCAGCAAGGACAGAATAGCAATTAATATAGCCTAGATATGGTCCAAAACAAGCAAGTATTGTGCTTTTTTTATGAGGTAAGTGAATGCTGAATCTTCAGAAAAAAGGCATGACAGTGAACTAGAGTGGATACATAGAGGCTGATTACCAGGAATTAACTGGAAGCAAAAACGCTTGCCTGACAGAATGCCCGAAAACATAAAACATTAAATTATTTGTCAAGAAAAAAAAACTGGTAGTAAATATATCAAATGTATGCAGTATTTAACTAAAAAATCAAATATTCAATAAAAGATTATGAAAATGCTCAGGAGGAACAAAGAGTTCCTTTCCAAAGATAAAACTGAAAAGCTTGACTTATTTATCACAATGAGGACTGCACACAGACATGATTATTTTTAAAAATGCTTCATCAGGGCAAGCGTGAGGGGAAAAAGAAGAGCTATAAAAGCTAAGCTGCACATACTTGCCTTGTTTCCATGCCAGCTTTAAGTGAGCCACTGTAAGGTTTGAGCTGGAATTCATAGTTTCTATTCAGACTAGTAAAATTCTAGAATAATCTCAGAAGCAGTAGTGACATATACTGTAAGCAACAGTAAAGTGAAGATTATACAAAACAGCCACATGAAGTCTTTCCCAGCCTTTGTCATTTTAACCTTTCCTTTTATCCTAAGGTTCTTACCGCTCTTCATTGAAATAGCACTAACACTGCAATCAGAAACAGACAGCTACACCTACCACAAAATTTTTAAGAATGGTTTCCCCCCCGCACCCCTCTCATTCCCCACTAAAAGCAGTACTGACAGGCTCCAGTCATTACAACACAGCTACAAAAGAGAAGACACAGTAAAGGCACTGACAGGCACGTGCTGGAATTCACAGTTCCCACCATCAAGTTTAGTATGACCCTCACTTCTGTTACCAAATCCTAAAACGTATGCGATAATACTCAAAAGCTTGGTTGTGAAAAGCAGTTCTTGTCAAGCTGCTAATTATTCCTTGATGCAGAAAGCAGAAGCTGCCAAGACAAAGCGTACCTCCACACAGTGCAAGCTGGGCTCGATTCCTCTCCTCCACCCAGTCCCCCGTTTCTGAAGATTCCTACTCTTGCTTGTGCAGCTTTCTAAAGGGCACATCCAAAGAAAGTGCCTTTAAGCTGCTAAGGTTGTGAGACAGATCTTCAGGTAAAATGACCTGGAAATCACAACGCTAGCATGCACCACAATGTACCCCACTGGCACATTTTAACATCAGAACTGCCAGCACTGAGGCAATAAAACCAACCCGTTTTGCTCAAGTTTACACTTCTTATAAAGTTTTTACTGCTCAGCTGAGTTTCACATGCACACAGCAGTTTCAAGTATTAGTAAAATTCTCGTTCCCTTTACCAGCACACTCCTTCCTCAAATTATATCTGGATACACTTGTAGAATCAAACAGCATTATTATTCTCTGAGGAAGAGAGGTGAAGAGAAGACACTTGTAACACAAAGTCAATCTTTGTTTTGTTGTATTCTTCAGACAGCAATTCAGTCTAAGGGTGTTTGCACTGCACATCTGAAGAGTGACTAATTCACTCAAAAAAGCTTAGAGGAAGTTGCACAAGAGCAATGAAACAGTTTGAGCTTCTTAGAGGAAGTATGACGCTGTCTTTATATCTTAGCATACATATAAGCAAAACAAAAATCCATACCACACTACTTTCTTTGCACTGCATACTGGAAAATAGTTTCCCCACAGAATGGGAAGACTTTTACTTCCAGAAAGCAAGTCAAACTGGGAGGCCAAGAAAGGAAGAGGGGGGTGAATGACAAGGAGTGGAAACGGGAACAGTACAGGAAAAAACTCACGGGCATTAGAGTGAGAAAACAGGAAAGACGACAGAAAAACAGGCCTTTCAAAAATTTGAGTTTTTTATATTTTTTTTCTCTTACACAAAAACTTCTAAAAGTATAATAGGATATTTGTGAAAAAATGGCCATTTAAAAACAAAACACCAAGCAAAACCGAACTTCACTCCTTTACAAAATAAATGTTTTCGTGAAAAGTGATGTAGGATGCCAAATCTTCATCTGCTTTGGTACCAAAACGTTATCCCTGCATTTAGACACTTACGTTTTTTATATGAGAAAATAGTGCTATTTGGGGGTAAAAATACCAGAAATTTGTAAAGCCAAATTCTTTTTGCAGAAAGCACCACAGTTACACATTGTAAAACATTCACAACTTCTCACACTGGACTATGGCCAGTACTCACAAGAGCAAGTGAACGTATTTCCATAAACCTGTTAAAAATAATTTCAAGCTACTAGTTAAAAAAAAAGTAGCACTTCTAAGCACTAATAGCCTATGCATTTACCTATAGTGCTTACACTCCTACGTACTTACAGTGAATCTTTTTTTCTTCTCTCTGTGTTCATCAGAGCTGGGAATGCTAACACTTGGGCAGCTTTCTTTGAGATCCATTGTATGTGTTCTTTTGACAAATTTGTTAAAGGACCCTGCTTCAGGTGTTGCAATCAGAAGATATCTTCAATGGTATTGATCCAAGATACTCAGCTTTTCTTGAAAAAATGTGAATTCCATCATGTAATCTTAAAGCAAACAGAAAAGGAAAATTAAGTACAGGAACATTTAACTTGCAGTGCTAAAACCTGTGTGACAGGAACTTCTCCTGGCAGGAAATGCACTTTACTATGCACATATACAGCCACAATCATTATGGTTTTGCAAACTGTTTCAGGCTTGTGGTCCTTTGTTGTTTCACTGAAATCATTCACATTCTCTAAGGACACAAAAGCACCCTAAAAAGTCACTGAATTGTGTAGACATACTAGAAACAGATTTACTATAGACAACACTTTGAAGGAACAAAGATAGAGCATGGAGAAATAATTAAAGATGACAACCTGGTATCACACATCTGAGAAAAGCCACTAACACGTACATGAGTCTGTACCAGAGGGCATTTCAGATTTGCCAGAACAGGCTCAGTGTATTTAATTATCACATCAGAGATGAAAGACGACATGAGAAAAAATAATTTTTCATGTGAATTTTAGAGAGGGACACAGGTAACATCATGTCTGCCTGACTATTTCCCTGCTCTGCCCTCCCTTCCCCCACACATGGTATACTTTGTGTTCAGCAGAACAGAACAGTTGCCCGTTCCTTTAGTAGAACGGTTAGCTTCCTTGAAGAACTTGAGAAGGGCACAAGAGAAGAGCAGTTAAAGCCCTCAAAAAGGCAGAAAGCTTAGTATGAGGTAGATGCCTCTTCACTCAGAGGGACAGTATTCTCCACACCTGCCCTGAGCACAAGCCAGTCATTTACTGGACCCTACTGCAAACAACAGGAACTTCAGCACTGCCTAAGAGCAGTCGAAATTACTGCTACTGCATGGCCACCTGCAGCATTTCAGTGAATGCAACTCAGCTTTCAGAACACTCTGTGTCTGACCAACTTACAAACACGGGAAAAATTTTTTAGAAAGAGGAGATCTCAGTTCTCTTCAAAACATCCAGAGGAAAAAGGAGCGCCCAGTTCAACATCTAACCCTGTTTTCTTAAAACAGGGAAGTATAAAAATGAACTATATATTTCAAATCATAAATTTCCAAAAAGCACAAACTAATCCAATGCAATTCTGCTATTAGAGAGACACCCATATTTACGTTGGCACGAAGGCCGAAGTCCCTGTAATGCAGTGGAAAGATTTGCTCTTGATACCCAACTAGTCTCAGTCAGTCAGCTGACTATTTTTCTTGTTCCCAAAATCCTAATCGCCTCTCCTGTTCAAACTTCACGTTATCATTCCTCCTGTAGCCATTAAAAATTAAGTAATTTTCAAAGACCTATCTGGTGACTTTAAACAAAAAGGAGTGTTTGAAACCACTGTAATCACAGCTAAGCAATAGATCATCCATACTGCAACATATTCACAGAATTCTTTTTTGTTACATCTGCATTCACCTTAATTTGATTGTTCTCCACTGATTAGGTGATGACAGGGTTGAGGCAAGGTTAAGCTTCCCCCAGCCTTTATTTGACTATAACACATCTCATCCAAGCCAGTCTCACAGACCTTGAGTTTCAAATTTGTTTCTCTTTTCCTCCAGCAAGCCCCTGTTAAAAGCTTTAGTACAACGAGGCACAGTTCCCATTTTCCACAATTTTATACCAGCATGGGATTAAGACTGTTCTTCACCTATTGCCACACACTAAAAGGAAGACTTAAAGGTTAACTGTGCTCTTCTCCATCATGAGAGCTCCACTAAAACAGTCAACAGGCACCACTTCCAGTAAGTGTTTCACTAAGCTCAGACTTTACTAAGCACTTAGGTCAATCTTTAGCCACTTGAGGTCCAGCGCCAAGAACTGAGCACAAGTCTCTGTATTTATCCGTCTTCCTGCTCATCACAGAAAAACCAGCTTTAAAACGGATTAGGTGTTCCCTGACTAGTATCACACATCGTCTTTCTCCTCTTGTAAACTGACATTCATTACAAAGCTTCCTAACACGCTTGCACTCATTCTCATAATACAGGCCATACTTCTCTCTCATACCTTTCATTTTTTTATTCTTGGTGTCACAGTTTTAAACACCAATACAGGAGCAGTATGGATTAAAAGCTGTAGTCCAAAGGGTATCACTTGGAAGACTGAGTTTTATTCCAGATCTGAATTTGAAAGATCAATGGAAAACAAAAGGAGGAAGTGTCACCCAGATTAAATCAGGAAAAGTTTATTCATCTTACTCAGGAGAAGAAGAATAAATCATCTGAGAAGCTGAAACTGCAATATTTGGATTTCTTTCTTTAAACTGCCTGGAAGATCACTGACTGTGATTATTTTCTTTCCCTGAGGCATCTCCTCTGAGTTGTGCCTGGGTCACCAACACTAAGCTGAACTGACAAACTTGGAAGAAAAGCGTTATCAGTTTCCCACTAAGCTCCAGAGGAGCTTTCTTTCAATTTCTATTTGCCACAAGCACTCTTGAGAGCTTCTTGTATCTGAACTGTAGGTCTGACACTAGAAATAGGGATAGATTTGCCTTAATCTTTGCCATGCTGTAGTTTAGGAACACAGCTGTAGTTTTAATTGCAGGTAAAACCACTAATACTGTGGTAACTACATGACATACTAATGAAGGGCAAACAGTAGAGACGTATTTTCATCAACAACTTCAAAAATGCAAACTGCAGTGTCTTGAGGGTTGCCAGATACAAGTGAATTTAACAGTCAGTCAGCTAAGTCTCTGCCCCTGGTTATAGCTTCTCCTGTAACTAAGAACACATATCCCCTGGCCTCAACTTTTAAAACAGGCAGAAAGGAGAAGCAACTTTAGAAAACCAGGCAGCAAAATAAATAGCCCCTAAATCATACTCGAGCACTAATGAAAGAACACGTGGATAACACAAGACAGGTTCACACAGAGACCAGCGCTGTCCAGAAACAACTAAAACTTTGAAGTTGCTACAGTATCTAGGCCTGGAACAGGGCAAGGCACAGACAACTGCATTAGAGGAGGACAGAAGTCACCCAGCCTCCTGGCAAAGTTTCAAGCCTGTTAACAGCTACACTGTACATTCTCTCCACAGCGACTGTCAAAAACCAAGCAGTGTTTTCACTGTTTCCTGCAGGAAGCCACAACAATGTCAAATTTCAGGCTGACCCTTACCTCTTAAGTTAAGAGCATGGCGATAACAGAACCCTGATGCTACATAGATCTACTACACCCATAAATGAAGAATTTTCTGAATGCCTTACAATAAAGTATTTTGTGCAACCCCATAACAGCTACACGCAACAGGCAAACATCACATAGTTTAGTGATACATGACAACCTCTTTTCACTCCTTTCCACATAAGCTAGGCTCAAACTGTATTAGAAGAGGCTTCTGAAGTTTAATCAGATTGTTTTATTCTGCACTGAAACATTTTCTTTTCTTTTTTTTTAAATGACAACAGCCTGAAGATTATACCACTGTACAACCAAAGTCCCTTGTTCTGGGTGCTTATGAGTCACCCTCTGCCAAGAATGTTCAATACCAGATTAGGAAGCTGTGTACTCACCTGCTGCCTCTCTAGCTGCAGCCAAATTCTCTTAAATGCCTCTATGGCCAGTGCAAATCAGCTACCATACCCACTCCAAACCTTTGAGTAACACAAGGAAAGCAGAGACAAGAACAGTCAAAAAACCCAAACGACAGCCTCCCTGCAAGCACGCTTGGAAGAATCACCAGGACCCACGCTCACCCCCTGGAACAGAACAACTATTTCCCTATACAATTAATTATCTACCCAGAAAGACTTACTCTAGGACTGAGCCACCAGTAAAACCAGCTGCTGAAAATCCCACCTGAGTGTGATTCCAATCATAGAAGGAACCTGTGTATAGACAGAGCAAGATACAGGTGACAGTCCTATTATTTGCTATAAATGTTACTCTATTTCCTTTTACTTTAGAGAAAGTATCATCTTTGGCATACTTTTCATCACTTCCTCAGTCTTCACCACAAATATCCCGATAATGACTGAACATATCCCTGGACATTATGCAATCTTTGAGAAAGCCCAGAAAGTTAACTTTTTCTCAATCGCTGTATGGTGAAATAGTGTCCCACTTTGTCACCAGACAAGCAGCTGACACACAGGAAACGGGAGACAAGATATTCAGAACCCAGTGCAACAGAAATACAGGCTGAGGAGAGCCAGGGACTGTACGAGAAGTCACATGCTTCAGAAAGAGTCAAAAGCAAAACACAGATTGCTAATCTGTAAAGAGAGATGGATGGCCAGAAGCTGTTGAGTAACTTTGGTTCTGAAGAAAACAGGTTTCACGTAGGTCATCCTTTTAAATACCATATACGTTTGATCTTTAATACGAGAACACCAAACACAAGCACAGACCTCGAAATGTTCCAGCTGAAGAAAAAGGAGAGCACTAACCAAAACACTGTGGACAAGCCTTGGCTTATCTCCACATTCCCTTCTAACTACAATTTGAGAGGAGAACTGAGAATTCAGCTACTGGTATAAAGGAAAAAGCCTACTCCCTGTTTACACACCCACTCACTACCTTGCATTTTTTAAGATCTCTAGTAGCACCACTACGGAAAGCAAACCACTACTCTGCAGCAATGTGGGCAAAGTCCAAGTCAACTGATTCTTTCTACTTGTAGAAAAGGATAGTAGGTAAAGTGAAAACTCAACCAAGAGAAAGAAATAAGTAACTCCTCTTTTTCTGTCTCTATCAAACTTACTTTGGACAAGTCAGGCAAACACTTACTTCCTGCAATTCTGCTGCACCCAAAAACATCCCTTCTGCCCCACCTCCAGAAAAATACTCTAACTGGCACATAACAAGATTGGTGGCTTGGACTGGATCTATTTTCATTCATGTTTATTACACGACAGAACACAGGTTCTTTGCTGTAGTAAGCAAACCCCGAGTAATAAAATGGGTCTAAAGAACAAATACTGCAAATAAAAGGTAGCTGTCTTTTAATCCTGAACATCGGTCCATAATAATTTCATCTTTAGCCTGTGTCCATAGTATCTGGAAAGGTCATTATGTGCCTCAGCTGGTGTGACTTACACAAACAGCCGAGCGCATTAAAAAAAGAAAAAAATCAAGTTTGCGTTACACTTGCTACCTGCACATTTCTTGGCATGCTTCCTCAGCCCTCCTACATACCAAGACCAATCAAAGTCAAATGTAAATGCCTAAGGATAGCACAGATCAAAAGTTGTAACAGCAGCACGGTGAGCTGCTTTCAAGAGGTCTTAGACAGCTGATACCAGCCGCTTGCAACATGGCTAGTTCTACGTAAGAGGGCAGTCAGACTTCAGTACACTAAGCAAACAATCCCAGCCTCATTTTGCCCCTCTTGATGAAGATTAAGAAAGAGAACCCCAAATTTCAATTCCAGATATATTGCCCATTTTTTACATGGCCTGCAACAAAAGGCACCAACTGTTCTGTTTCACTACATAAACACAGAATTCTGATTGATTTAACACTAATGTTATTGCCAACACATAGAACATAAAGTTACTGCATTTTATGTACCGTAATCGGCATAAGGGTAAAATCCATACTACAGAATATGTCTGGATTTCAAAATAATGAAGTATGTAAATCCAAGCTACAGTTCACCATCCAGAAAACACTTTTGAAGTCTGTGCTCTACAGAATTCACAGCTGCCTATAACCATAAAACTGTTGGATAATGAAAAGGCAACAACTTAAATATTGGCACACAAAAGGCATGTAAGAGAAAGGGCCTTCAGCAATATCCAAACCACAGGCCCAGTTCACCACCACTTGATTCCTCATGTTACATCATTGCAACTACAGCTAGTATTTCATGCCCATTCTTTAAGGACAGTTTACAAACCCCTTCAGCTAAGAGCATACACTGACCTCTCACATATTTCAGTGCGGCAGAGACCACAAGGTGTTTCAATTCTGTAAGGATTCAGAGCACAGTTGTTTATACATGTATAACAGAATTTGGTGCAATAATGTCAGATGTGGTGAGGCTGTAATTTACAATCAAAGGTAAGAGTTAAGGATGGAAAGCAATTTTAACACAATTCGTCATCACCATGTAACCACTAGGGACTACTTCTTCAGCTTTGAAACTGTCAAGCTTGTTAAAACAACCAGTACTTCTCATTGAGATGTGCAACCTAAACATGCTGTATTTCTGACCTAAATGAGTATCTCAAAATATCTTTTAAGAAACAGGCCAGTTTTTTAGCTTTAAGTTACTAGAAATACCATGCATGGAGACTAACCTGACTACATTAACAGTGAACTTTCCAAAATGCTTTCCAAAATCTAATAAAACTTCTTCCTGAAATCTAAATCTTAAAAGCCTTCAGGAAAACACTCCTCCATACACACTTTCCTTTTTTATCATGAGTCCATATTACAGTCATTGAAGAGATGACATACAGGTGAAGACTGGAAAAAAAAAATCGTAATTGTATTTAGACACTGAGTCTGAAACACCACTAACATTAAAAGAACTCAAAATGGAATAACAGCAGCCTTTAAAAACACAGATTCATTCTGCTTAAGCCTATAAATACACCGAATACATGACTGGAAGGAGTTACCAAAAAATCCTTAGCCACAAGAATACTGCAGCAAGTGATACTCACAGAAGTCTTCAGTGCCAAGTAACTGGAAGAACCATAACGGCACTGAAGCGCATTTCATTTCCACGCAGAAATGTTAGCACCAGCACAAAAACCTATCTTCAGTTTAAAGGGGAATAAGAAACGCATGTTCCATACTACAAAAACACTGCGCAGTTAGAAGCAGACACTTACATGTTTAAGAGCTGCTAGAGGAGGAAAATTCACATAATTATGGAAAAAAGGACGAGCTGTCAAAATAGCTTTAGCCTCAATACTTGACAATTGCCTTTTAATTAACCTCCACAAAATTAAACCCCTCGAGGGTACCCGAATCCCTGCAGGACAGCGCTGCCTAAAAAGCTTTCGCCTTGTCCAGGACACCACCTCAGCGGTGCTCCCCTTCGGGTTCGCCGCGCTCTGCCCGAGCACCGGCTCCGGGCAGGTAACGCCCCGGGGCACGGCCCCCCGCCTAACGGACCCCCCCCGCCTAACGGACCCGCACCCGCCCACCGCGCAGCTCGGCAGCGAACCCCGCTGCTCACCTTCGCCCCCACGACCGCTCCCCGGCTGGCAGCCAGTGACGGGTCTCTCACGTCCCCAGCCCGGCGGTGCCCGCCGCTCCCCCGGAACCCCGCCGGCCAACGCACACGCGGCCCCACCGGCCGCAGAACGGCGGAAGGCGGCTCCGCCTCGGAGAGGAGCCCTGCGCCGGCGGGGCGGGGCAGGGCAGGGCAGGGCAGGGCAGGGCCCGGCGCCGCGCCGCGCCTCGCCTCAGCGCGCCGGGCGGCAGCCTCCCTCCCCCCCCTCCCTCCCCCGCCCCCGCACGCACCCCGCACGTGCGGCCGCCGCTGAGGGGGGGACGTTCACCGCCAGTCACCCCTCTCCGGAGCCAGCGCCCGCCCCCGCGGCGCCAGGCTGCGGCCCGCGCCAGGCTGCCCGCCCGCCCGCGCAGCCCTCCCCTCCCCTCCGGCCGGACGCCTGCCCCGCCGCCACCCCCGGGCCGGAGGCGAGGCTTTCTCCCTCACCTCCTTTTTTAACAAAACTTTTTTTTTTTAAACTCCAAGTTCCCGCTTCTCCCTGTCCCCGCCACTAGGTTCAAGTGTGTGCCCCCCCCCCGCCAGCCCCCGGGGATGGTCCCGCTTCTCCTGGGCAGTTCCCCACAGACACGCCAGATGCCACTCTGATAATTATTAAAAAAAAAAAAAAAATTGCGCGCAAGAGGGGCACAATTAACTCTTCCGTGCGTTTAGGGGTGTCCACAGTCCTCTGGCAAGGCCGCCATGAAACCAGCTGGCTGCTGGAATGGCAGCTGTATGTGCAGAAGGAAGAACGCAGAAAAATGAGACACGTCTGTATCACGTCTAGCACTATTCAGGGAATCATTTCTGCACCCTCTGAAATCAGAGGGTGAGTTTCAATGCCCCAGTTAAAATTCAGCTAGACCTTTTAAAAACAAGTGTAACCTGCTATGTTTTTCCTGAGCAGATTGAGGCCATAACACAGTTATAAAAATACAAATTCCAGAAAAAAAAAAACCCCAACCTCTTTCAATGGCAGTATTACTCTTTATTTTGTTAACTGGATCTGAAAGTGCAGGACAGCCAGGCATTAGCGTGGGTTGTGTTTAACAGCACAGACTACCGCACCCGTTAAGTTAAAACCTCGTGTTTATTGAGGATCTGCTGTGGTCTCTGAACAGGTATGTTCATCATTCAGACAAGGCTTAGGAGTCGAAGAATATCTAATGCAAACGGTAGCACTCGGGATGAGGTAAAAGCCTATGCTGTTTTAGCTTCCTCCATACAAACAGCTGAAATGATTCTCGGGATCTTGCCTGCTGTGTAAAGAATGAGCAAGCGTGAAAGCTCCGTAGCCCGTTCCACCGTCTTGACCAATGTGGCACTGAGGACCCTCAAAAAGCCCACCGGTTTTCATCAGGGAATTGTTCTTTCGATTATGGAGAACCCCCATGTTCTACAAGCAGGTCTTCACAAGACCTGTATTCGGGCCTGACGAGACATGACGATGCTCATTTCGACAGTCGCAGGCATTGGCAAACGGCAACTGGGGAGATCCTGTTTTTGAACACTCCTGCTGCAGAAGTATTTCTGCATAATACTACACTCATGTGTCAGACACTGACAGTCATCCAAGCACTCTCCAAAAACAAACCAGTGAAGCAGCCTGGCATTATTTAAAATACGTCAGTGGTTGGATTAGCGTGTTGTAACTGTGTACACACAAGCTACAAGTTGACTGGATCACAAGCTTCCATTTCAGCAGAGTTCGCGCAGGAAGAAATGAGGAATTTTCCCATCTTAACCTGCCCTTTCCTGATTCTGGAGTTTTGTATTTTTGGGTAGGCACTGCCAGATCCAGAGACTCTGCATCGTAGCAACTGCCGCCTTTTTGCTTGTTCAGATTAGGCAAGATATTTGCCTTATATTCATAGAGAAGTTTTAAGGAAACTTTGTTAGCACTTCTCGTTGTGAACCCCAGAGCAGAAGGCTTTTGAACTTCCGTCAGCCAGAGTAACTGGCTGGCAAATAATTTAATCGGGTAATCTGTATTCAAGAGTTACTTTACTTGGTTGTTTAGTAGTGCTCATCTTCTGTCCGGTTGGTAGTTTTCAGTTAATGATTCCCTTGTCAGCAGATCCGTTGAACAGAGCCACTGGACTGATTTACAGTAAGCAGAGGGGCCTCAACCCGGGAAAGCTGAGAAGGCGACCCTGGCCTAGAGAGATAATTTAACTCTGTCTACCTGGCCACACAGTCTAAGCCCTAAACCTTCGAATGAAGACCAGCTCTTTGTCCTTCCTCACAGTTAACAGCTCCCTGAAGACTGGGCTATGAACCGGCTCATTTTATGCAGTTCCTCTCAGTGTTCTGAAGCTGTGCTCAGTCGTAAGTGGTTGCAGAGCAGCAACGTGGTACGTATCCCTAAACCGTAATTTGCCTGAATCAATTCCCAGAGCATGTTCATCTGTCTAGTACATCATACCATGCAAAACACTATTACGGTTCTAAAATTTAAATAAACCCTAATTTACAGATTTGCTTAATGAGCTTTTAAAAGCTAATATTCTAATGTCAATGTGGATACCTGGTGGTTAACTGTGTAGCATACAGACAAACACACGGAACTCAACTTGCCATTTAAGCGGAGTTAAAGGTCAGCATTCGCTCTGGCATTTCTGTACCCAGGAACACCCTTGCATTCCCTGTTTATGTTTCCTGGGCACGTAATACACACAAATAATCCAGCTTCCACTGCTTTGCAGTACTTCGCTTCTGAAGATGTTACAAATCCGTGTACTGTGCTGTCATCCCAACTATTTCAAGTCTTTGCTGAAGAATACCAGCAACTGGGTGGCGGGGCAGGAAAAGCAGAAAAAAGGGAAGAGAAATGTAAGACCCATCTCAACCCACTGCAACTGCAAGAGGCCACAGAAATGCAGGGTACCTTTGACATGTTTCTCCAAGCCCAGTATGAGCAGGTAGCAATGATCTGAAATATTGGGTTCCGTTTCTACTGAAAAAGTTCTTAAATTAGTATGGAAATCTTGTCCCTGACCAAAGATCAAAAGTCTAATTTTACAACATCAAGAGAACTATACACACAAAAAAATACAGTGTAAAAAGCACTGTAAGACAAAGGCAAGCAGGAATGCAGACTTCTTTAAACATAGCCAGGCACTTTGCTAGTAAACACTGTTCCGTATGTACATTCTGTGGTACTCAGTACATACTGAAATCTTCACACAACAAACACAGCTCAAACCACGGGACAAACGCAGTCCAGTATTTTTAGTCACTGCTAAAACACGGTGGGTCAATTGAGTAACACCTCAAAATCATTACCTCACTATCAGCTTCAAACACCAACACCACAGCTTTCAGTTTCAGCTCCTGCATCTTCAAAAGATTATCTTAGCTTATCACTTTTAACACCAAGCTATCCATCCTACTCCTCATGCTCAGGGACAACATAACCTCCTTGCCCCAGAACAGACCATTAACAGAGTCATCAGGTTTGGACACTGAGATGAGATGGTGTTTGGAATCAACAACTCTTCTTCACACACCAGCAACGCCAGTTAAACCAAATGCATGTCTGTTTAAAACCCTCCAAAAGGCATTAACATGACACTGCAATAGATGCAAAGTGATCTTTTAAATAATTATTGTTAGTCTTTAGCATATAAAGCCCTAAACTTTGACTTTGCTCAGGAAACAAATGATGGCCACTGTAGTTAACTTTGCATGTGCCAGTTGTTTTAGTTCATGAACCCAACTCCAAGCAGGTCATATCCACCCACACAGCATTGAGCAGCCTGAGGACATCACCCTTTGCAAAGCCTCAGGCTGCAATGGATGGGCCTCACAATGATGCAGGCACATAAACTCAGGACAAATATTGTCTAACACCCAGAATTCTGGCAGCCGCAAAGACCCCATAAAATGTATGAAGACAGATATGCACTTGCCCTTTTCTATCAGTTACTCTCACACTGCTTCTCAGCCTCATTTGGATAAACCTAATTAATCCCTGTTCATACCCCACTGCCTGCTTAGAAACAGCACGCTGAGGAGGCTTGGGAATGGGCCAGGTGAGACCAGGCGTTCAGCACCACAAAGCATGACACCCAAGGGTCATGTACTAGAGAAAACAGCCTTTCTGACAGACTCCTTGGACACACGAGATTGCCAGAAAACACCGGCTACCAAGAACAAAATCAAGTAGCAGAAGACTCTCAGTGGGCAAGTGATCTAGCTGAAAGCCCGAGTGTTAAAACTGTGAAGGAAATGCCAGCTGGAGAAGATTTAAGCCTCATGATGCACATGCAAGCAACAGTGTCACTAGGTAACTGTTCTTCACCAAAGTTGGTTTTGTAACATTTAATGCATGTATGCATATTAATAGCTTTCATTTATTCATTTTCATAGTTGCGTGCCTGTGCTTATTAGTGAAGTCTGAATAATGGTTTGGTTTTACATGAGCTGTGCAGCTGAAATGTTTTTTTCCCTACTTTCCTTTTGTACTCTAGATCAACTACAAAACGTCTTCAGATTAATCTTTCAGTTTGAAGGAATGAAACGAATACTTACGAGATCAATTTGTAGCGAACATACACTTCAACCCCTTCTCCCAAACAAACGAACCAACCCACACGAAACTACCACGAGCCACTTAAACAGGTGCGATTGAAAGATTCATTATTATCTCTCGACAAAACACAAGAACTTGGCAAGCAAAGGAAGCTTCCCAGCCCTGAATGATATTCACAGCAAACTGACCATTTTCCAGCACTCCAGGCTCAAAGAAGTGATCCATATATTACAAGAGTGTCCTGAGGCACAGAGGCTGGTGGAGGTCAAAACCAGGATCTACAACACCACTACGTGGACTCACACTTAGCACAGCAAATGCCACAAACCGAAAGAATGGAAAACAATAGAAAAACCGTAATAAATCGCATCATTTCATGAACATCACAGAGTATGCATAACACGGACCAGAAGAATGACCGCAGCACCACATCAAAGAAATTCTTCACAGAAGCTAAGTAGAAAACTGGTTTAAGTCAATTGCAGCATACACTAAAGACAAATGCTAGTACACAAACAAGCACTGTTCCAAAAGCAACAGTGTCATAAGGAATTAAAGAAAAACTAGTAAAGCTGAAAGATTAAAAAGGTGAGTTTATCCCTACCTAGGGGAATATGTATGCCAAGCACACGATTGCGTACCTTGGAAATTCAGATTCCTTGTCAGTGCTCCTCAGAGCAACTGTGTTTTTGTTAAAAATATATGAAGTTCTCAGTCTCTCCAGCAATGCATTTACATGCTGGGATGATGAAGCTAACAGCTGTGAGTTTCTCTGGGCTAGACTAACCGTAGTAAACAGCAACTACGCTCAGTCACATGGAAAAGTCCCACTAGGAAGGCATTCAGTGGCACCTCTGCCTTAAGTGCATTGACATTTACATTGGTCAACACTACAGCCCATATATCTGGTCCTTCCAAGAAGCATTAGCTGTACTTTGAACGTTCAGCAGACCTATACAGGACTTCTTAACATCTCCAGTCGGGGCTGAATGGCCACTCTTACTTGTCTGATGGGTATCCAGAGCTCCAAAATAAATACAAACACGTTCTGTCCTGGTACCACCTCCAGGCAGAGGAAAAGAGGAGGCACCTCTGGAGAAAATGAGACATATGGCAGGTTTTACAGATCCCATCTCAGTCCAAGCATAGCCCTCATTCCTCACACAGTACCAGAGAATTTGCCAAGGGATGCCTCCCTTTCCCCTCACAAAGGCCACTTTCATATCCCAGATTTTACTCCACTTCAAAGAATCTTCATTCCCTGACCCAGTGGGATTGCTATATTCTGAGCTGCTTCCCTACAAGCCAGGGCTTTCTGACGGTACTTCGTATACTTCATGTTTGGTTGTGTCACATGTGGTCTTTTACAACAAGCAGGAATCTGTTTCAAGTGACAGCTATGGGCAACTACCCTGTAGAAAAGGGAGTTTATGGACCTGGCCACCACCTCATTGTGGGGAAGTATTAGACATGCATAAAGATCTGGAGATAGCAAATGGAGCATAATGGGTTGAGTGGTGATGGGGAGAAAAGCTGAGTGATTTGTTCAGCAGGAAAGTTGCTACGTACCTCAGACACAGCATAAACGTCCCTCATGAGCTTGATACCAATCTATAATCCATAACCAGTTTCACCTTTTATCCAAACACATGAATATTAGAGAACACACATCCATGAAAATCAATTTACTGTCACAAGTGCTAGATAGGCTTTTAAAAGATGGAAAACAAATGGAAAACATGAAGACAAGTAAGGCCATGAGTTACCCTTTTTTCCTTTAATGCAAGAGTTCTGCTTGTTTGCATTTCATGATTACTTGAAGCCTCTGTATATTTTCATAAATGTATTTAGGAAAATTGATTCCTTTTGTACAAAACTATGTCACAACTTAACAACTTCCTGGGTAGTTTGATATAGGCAAGCAATTTTTGGTAGAAACTGCATAAATGCATGATGGAATTTCAAGATAAAAAAAGCAGTATCAGGCAGTGAAATATCCTATCTGCATTTTCAATACATGCATCTCTATTTACCTCACGTCATCCCTCTCAAATCCTTTCCCTCATCCCTACACCAAAATGTAGTATTATTGCCACATCAATCATTTTGGAGTACTTTTTTCAGTTAGGGCAAGTTCACCAATGTATTTTGTTATAAAGCAAACAACATAAGATTAGTTTCTAAAAATTACTTGTCATGTAAGACATTTAAAGTGAACGTCGAAGTGCACATGAACTGTCTGACAAAGCTCACTTCTGACCCAAACCCCACTGTTCACACCCTGTCCACGTACAGGTGCTGTTGCTGGCAGGGTTCCACTGGGAGACGTCATCCAGCCACAGCCACCTCGGTAGGAGAAGCACTGCTATCTGAGGGCACTGGGACATACACCAGTATTCACTGCCAGCTGGGCCCACATCTCTTTTTTCCCTGTACCTACCCTCAGTTCATTGCAAGTGTGCAGTCCAGCGCACGTACCCAAGGGAAATTTCCACAAATAGTTCAGCTACCAGAAGCAGAATAATAGTATGAATGCTAAACTCCTGACAGCCTCGTTTACCTTAGTTTTCAGTTACCTTACAGATGCACAGCGTAGACACCGCCTCAAGCCACCTCCACTTGCTTACATGGGAGCATGGAAGATTTACATGGGTTCCAAGAATATGAGGAAAAAAAAAAGTCCATTGGACCTGCCTTCTCACTGAGTCCTACAAGGTTGAGTATATATCACAGAATCACAGAATCACAGAATGGTAGGGGTTGGAAGGGACCTCTGTGGGTCATCTAGTCCAGCCCTCCTGCCGAAGCAGGGTCACCTACAGCAGGCTGCACAGGACCTTGTCCAGGCGAGTCTTGAATATCTCCAGAGAAGGAGACTCCACAACCTCCCTGGGCAGCCTGTTCCAGTGCTCCGTCACCCTCAGAGGGAAGAAGTTCTTCCTCATGTTCAGCTGGAACTTCCTGTGCCTCAGTTTGTGCCCGTTGCCCCTTGTCCTGTCACTGGGCACCACTGAAAAGAGCTTGGCCCCATCCTCCTGACACCCACCCTTCAGATATTTGTAAGTATATATTAGGTCCCCTCTCAGCCTTCTCTTCTTCAGGCTGAACAAGCCCAGCTCCCTCAGCCTCTCCTCGTAGGAGAGATGTTCCAGTCCCCTCACCATCCTCGTAGCCCTCCGCTGGACTCTCTCCAGTAGCTCTTCATCTTTCTTGAACTGGGGAGCCCAGAACTCGACAAAGTACTCCAGATGAGGCCTCACTAGGGCAGTGTAGAGAGGAAGGAGAACCTCCCTTGACCTGCTGGCCATGCCTCTCCTAATGCACCCCAGAATGCCATTGGCCTTGCTCGACATGTCAAATATACAGCTTATTGGTAAACGCTAACCTGTTCTGGGACTAGTTTCAGCAGACATGCATACAATGCAGTAATAAATCACTGTGCTGTTCAACACTTTAAAGCTGAAGTGCAATACACCTCATGAAGTATCAGTTGCTACACTCTGAAGTTGAAGTGCAATATACCTCATGAAGTATCAATCTAAGTTGCTAAAAAACCTCCCAACTCACGGGACTGCAAGACCTGCATTTTGTTCTTAAAGACTCTTTGGAATTCAGTTTACAAATACAGTTCCATAAAACAGGCCAAGTATCTGAGTTTGCAGGAGATCTGAGCAGTTTGTGCAGGAAGGTATACCAAAGCTAAGCTAAGTATAAAATGAAAAAAAACTCTCTAAGTAGTAATTCTGTGTGGATGTTTCTTAATTCAGCCTCCTGAATTCCAGCTACAGCACGTTCTACTAGACTTGCAAATACAGGCTGGGGTGAACAAACATGCTTTGGTAAACAAATGCTCTGGCACACAATGTTATGTAGGTGGGGTCTACTCAGAATGTCAAGAGTTCTTCTCCAAACCACAGAGATGAGCAAGAACACAAGCTCCATATTTGTATTTTCAAGCTATTTACTGGTACCTCATCTCCACAGATATTCTATTTAAATGCAACCAGGGCATTGGTTTGGGGGATGTCCCCCCATCACGTCCCACCCTTCACAAAAGGATCACAACATTTTTCCAAAATGTCAGTATTTTAAAGGCAGACCAAGATCTACATAACAGACCAGATTTGGATTTGATGTTTTATTAATACTTCTGACAAACTGTTTATGTCAAAAGACACAGGCATTCCACTAGAGCATTTTTATGCACCAACTCAGAGTATAAAAAAGGTAGTAGTGATTTAAAAACCCCACTACCAACACAAGAAGCTGTATCTCATAATCAAAAAATGACAGAGATTTAAGCAAAACGTTGTAAGCGTTTATTACTTCCTGTCCTCACTTTGTTTAATCGTTTATCTAAGCGTTTCCTCATGTTTGCCAGAGGCCCAACCTATTCCCAACCCACAGAGAATATGTATTTCCATCTATCAACTACAGAGTCTGGTTTTTGTTCTCCAAGCACAAATACTCTCATTTTCAGTCCTGAGAGCTGTGGGTCAATGTTTTACGGGTGCATGTGGGTCTGAACTATTCAGTGAGTTTCAGCAATATATAAAGGTACATCCTGTCCTCTTATACCAGGTGAGACCAATACAGCACAGGATGTCCAAGAACAAGCACGGACAGAGGGCAGATGACCGACTTTTTGACTCCACTAAACTGAATTTGTCTTTAACTTATCTTTCTTTTTATGAGAAATAATATGGCAATATGGCAGAAGCCAGTTAATGGAATATTGCAAAGCTGAGTATGAAGCATAAGCAACAATTAAATAAATCCCTCTAATCTCAACATTAACTCAAGACCACCATTCCATTATGCAATTTTAAAAAGGAATATGGCAGTATTTAATCTTTCAGGTCAGCAATTTTTTGACGTCAGCTACTATGGCGTTGGGTGGCAAGGACCACAATGAACATGGAAAGATATTGTAGGTTACAGCATGGAACATGAATCCTAAGAAGGAGAAGCTATCACAAAATTCTATCTATTGACATTTAGCTTTGATGTACGTACAGCCATTTTAAAGGGACAATAAGAACTAGATTATTTAAAATGTATGGTAATTTCTTACAGTCACTGTTCAAATTAGTCAAATGTTTCATATGAAATGTTCCTGCACACAAATCCAAGCTACTTTGTTTTCCTCCTATAAGGCCTCAGATCAAGAGTAAGTCATCTTCCAACTACAGTTTTCTCCAACAATGCTGTACAAATTAATTTTTGTAGATGACAGCACAGTTTTAGGCTTGCATCAGAACACAAAAGAGAAAAATGCCAAAGTTTTCTAATTACATGGCAATCTTTGTGTCAACCCAATTCATTAAATGTTTTTATAAATCTTTGAATTAAACCAAGAAAAAACTTTGTTCTATAAAGAAGACAAAGAATTTTGTGAAGCCATGAGAACTCAAGATGTTGTACATCTCATGAACTGAAGCACTTGATAAATACGTTGTTATTGCATTGGCAGTAAAATACAGGAGCTGTGCAGAATCTGTAGAAAGTTCAGGAAATGACCAACGATCAACCTCTGCTCGGATGCAGCTGCAATGGCGATGAGGACGCCCAGACTGGAATATGCACTGTACTAACGGACACTCAAAGGAGCAGTGTTGGAAGAGGGTGCTAATATCTTCCACTCTTGGGTTAACTGATGAAAATTGAACTTCAGTCTGAGGCAGATACCACGTAAGCGCTCAAAAATCTCTCCGTGCAACACTAGCTCTGTTTCCCCTCAGGTCTGGGATGAGTCACTAGCAGGTTTCTACACCAAATTGCTTCCGATTCCAATGTACCTTTCATTTATATAAAAAGTGTTGCGGTAACAGCCCTTCAAAATACCCACTTCAGAAATAATGTTTCATCGTTCACCTTTATATAACTGCAGTTCTCCCAGGCCTACGCTGCTCGGTTTTCTTCTTTGTTTGCCACCAATTTATGCCTACCTGCATGCAGCCGTTAGCACACCAGAACCGCAGGGAATGCCTGCGCTGCTGGCACGGTCACCCCCCCCACCCCGAGGGAGCCTTGGATAGCAGGCAGAAGTCCAGCCAAGGGGCCCTCACCATGTACCTCCGTTAAAATAAAGTCAGGGTCATTACAGATATTTTCATTCCTTCATCCCTCTGCCTCCACTGCTTGATTCAGAAGCGTCTTCAAAATCAGAAAATACAAGTACTGTACACTTTTCATTCTTAAGAGCATAACATCTAATTTTGAGAACAGAAATGCGGAAGTACTAAGGACAAAACTATTTTTTTACGTAATTCTTCTGAAGTCAGAGCAAGCAGGATGGCTATTTACACAGCTGATTCATGGCTCCAGCATTCCTACATGCATAATTGCTCAATAAAGCTTTTCATCTACATTTTACTGCATTCATTGTGAACTTGCACAGTGAAACTAGTACCTCATTTTAAAATCTGATTTATGGGAAGGATGTCTCAAGTCACACAAGCCAGAGCAGCTTAGCACTTCTATGGGATAATGGGAGTGAGAGTCGAGTTTCTATCAACAAACAAAAGGACCAGCAGTCAAGGGAGACAAAAAGAGAACAAATAAAACATTAAGCTAACACCAGAGAGAAAGACATTTTGGACTTTTCACATTAATGCAAGGTTGAAAGCATTAACACAGTGTGCAGGTACAGAGTCAAACTATACCTGTGTAGATGCTAGACTTGTGGGAGTATGAAAACAGGAAAATGTGAGGATTAGTTATTTAATTTACATAAGATAATAGGAAGTCTTGTTTTACTGCATGTCCAGGAAAGTTGAGAGCAGAGCCCAGGGCTTCCTGTAATGTCTGGGGAGGGGAGAGGAAACAGGCAGAACGCGCACTCCTTTACTTTGTAATGTGTCCCCCCCGCCCCCCAAATATGGAGATTCTCTTTTGTAAGGGAAAATTTTTATATATATATATATGTGTATATATACACATATGCCTATGTTGGGGAGTTCCAGAGTTACCAAGCAGCAAAGGAAATCAGACAGTAACAAAAAGTTATTTCAGAGAACACTTGCCAGTATCTTTTGAACACATAAGCTGTGGAATTTGTGTCTCACTTTAAAAGAGAGTTTTCAAATACTGCTAAATAATCTGCCCAGACCTGAGAAGTTAAGCAGTCATTTTACTGAAGAGCGCTAAATGGAAAATAGGTCTGACACTGGTCTGTGGTTATTTCTACAGTAAGTTGGCACAGAATAGATCACAAATTTGGAAGGAAGTCAGACCAATGAAAGAAACAAACAAAATCCTAGATATGGGCTAAGTAGAAAAAAATAAATAACCAAGGTCTGAGTAGCAATAAATAGATTAAGGAGTATTTTCTTTGCCAGTAGCAGCATTTTCTTGGCCAAGACTGTTCTGCTTCCAATGAACAATAAAATTAAGACCTGCTACACTGTAAAACATGAAACCAGCAATAAAAAAGTGCCTGCAACACAGACTCAAAGATTTAACCAAGGCACACAGAAATTTTCAGTAGAATGAGGAAGACATCTTGAGTCTTCCAAACTCCCATCATATCTTATTCATTATCCCACAGTAGAGGAAGATTACTTGCAAAGGACAGCATTTTTACTGACCGAGGGGGAAAAAAAAGTGCCAAGTAGCCTACTTCCTATTTTCTTCTAAAAGTATCCTAGCCCTAATTCTCTAGTGCCCCGAAACACTGAGTGCTCATCTGTGCAACAGCAGAACCCCATTTACATACAAACACTTGGGAGACAACTCGCCAGTCCCAGCGAGATCAGAGATCCCTAGGAGTGTCCGGGTGCACTCTGTCAATATGCTCAGTGAATTAATTTGCCACAACTGATTTCTAATTAGGTACGGGATAGGAAGGGCTGCAAATAAATTAACATCAAAACCACAGTCAGTCTTGCTGGGTTGGAGATGCTAGTCCAAGTGGGGAAAAAAGACATGGAAGCCTAAAAAAGCATTTTGTGATCAGCACAAACTGGCAAAGCTTTGCCTACCTAATTATTACATTAAATGCTAAATAGTGTTTTATTTTGGGTGCCTCCTTCATCAGCACATACAAAAGGTTGCAGGCAGTTGCACACACTCCACAAACAGTAATATCAAATAGCAGGCAATGAAAAAAATATCTTCCCATTTCTGTTGTATCATCTTTCTCATTTACGTACGCTGGGAGGATGACGTCTGTCTACCATATTACATCCTGCCTCTCCACTTGCCAGTTCTCTGTAATCTGGCTTCACCAGAGGAAACCCACAGGGATTTCACGCCTCAGGAGCTGCGGCTCTGCTCACAGCCCCTCTCTTCCTGCTCTCCCCACACTTGAATGCCGCTCTGTTCACCCATTCTCTTCAGGAACCTGTCCACGCTGCAGCTGGGATGTCTCTTATCTCATCAGCTAGGAATAAAACCCAGAGCACTGTTCTTTGGAAAAGAGGTTATCTTTATTAATTTTACGCAAGACATCTAGCATAATGTGGACTCGATGTAGCTTCAAGTGCCCAGTGGCTGCCAACGACCAAGGTCACTACATCAATTTACACATACAGATATTCGAGCCTGCACCTTGAGTACTGTGCTCAGTTTTGGGCCCCTCACTACAAGAAGGACATTGAGGTGCTGGAGCGTGTCCAGAAAAGGGCAGCGAGGCTGGAGAGGGGTCTGGAGAACAAGTCTTACGAGGAGTGGCTGAGGGAGCTGGGGCTGTTTAGTCTGGAGAAGAGGAGGCTGAAGGGGGACTTATTGCTCTCTACAACTACCTGAAAGGAGGTTGTAGTGAGGCAGGTGTTGGTCTCTTCTCCCAGGTAAACTAGCGATAGGACAAGAGGCAATGGCCTCAAGTTGCATCAGGGGAGGTTTAGATTGGATATTAGGAACAATTTCTTTACTGAAAGAGTGGTCAGGCATTGGAACAGGCTGCCCAGGGAAGTGGTGGAGTCACCATCCTTGGAGGGGTTCAAAAAACGTGTAGATGTGGCACTTCAGGACACAGTTTAGCAGGCATGGTGCTGGTGGGTTGATGGTTGGACCTGATGATCTTGGAGGTCTTTTCCAACCTTAATGATTTTATGATTCTATGATTCTGTGTCATTGCACATACCCCTCTTATCGTGCTCAATGGACTACACAGTAATCCTTTAAAGTTTCAAAATCTTTGTATTCCTAGCTCTTAAGACCCTGGTCAGGACAACTAGATCCCTTTCTTTTGAAAGAGCAGAGCGCATGTTGCAGCTTTAATTCAAAGGAAATGCTGCATGGAGTGGCTGCAGTGGGAGCACTCTTTCTGCCTTTTTCACTCACCCTGGATTTGAGGAAAGTCAATGGTAAGCTTTTAGGATCACTGCAGTCACAAACGGTGAACATGCAAAGGTTCAGTTCTCTCCCAGGAGTGGAGAGCAAAAACAGCAAGAGGAAGCATTTACAGTTAATTGCCCAGGTCACTCAAGTCACACAACTGTTCATTATAATGAAGTGTCTTTGTTAAAATTATTGCATTTCATTGCTGGAACAAGCAGTGGAAATAAATCTTGGGTTTAAATCCATGGTTGGAAGAGCTTGGGTTCAGCATCTGCACTTTGTACAGTATGAACAACTTATAGAACAAAATCTGGTTTCTACAGACCAGAAATGGAGAGTTACAGTAACTGTAAATCTGAAAGCACACCCTCTCTTTATTTTTAAAATTGATGTTTCCCACTGTGGTAGATCCACTGGCGCTGGGCACATGACAGACAATGGGCGGTAGGCAGTCGGCAGAGTCTGAAGCCTCACAAGAACAAGTCACTTGAACTAGCAGGGATAATCAGTTTAAACAATGACAAAGCCATTAAAAAATATCTAGTAGCATCAGTGTTATCTGTTTGATATCTCAAATCTACATATCAAACAGATAGCAACTTGGAAATAAAAAGAGAAAAGCCTGAAATGGGAATCTAACAACACATGGTATCTTGATTGCCATGGGTATCGGGACCAAAGGCCTGTGAATGGACATAAAGCTTTATTGTTGTTCAGACTCACACTTCTTTTATTTCAAAAAATAGCAAATTTTTAATTAAAAAATGGAGAAGACACGGAAGGCAGAAGATCCTTTAGATTTGTTTCTAGACAAACAGAGAGCAACCAGTTCAGAAGACAAGTTAACTAAACCTCATGAAATGGAAGGAAAGGGAGCTCATAAATGCAAAGAGGACAAATATGAACACACTCAGGTAGGGAGGAGACCTGACAAGAGACACTACTAAGAGAAAAGACAGACAAGAAAGCAGCAGCAGTTTCCCCAAGAAACAATACAACTGAATAGTCTATGCTTGTGCCCTGCAAAAATAAACAGCAGAAGTTTTAGCACAAGATTTATTTGTCAAGACAGACACAGAATGTGAAAACACAGCCCAATTGCTAGCAATAAGTATAAAATCTGCATGAGCACATAGGTATAGAATCAGCAGGGTTAACACAGAACTATACAGCAAATCAAAAAAACAGAGTAGCAACAACAACAACAAATCCTTATTATCAATATGTTTACAGCTTGAGAGCAAGAACCTTGCTGCCCTAGCCAACAGAGAGAAAAACTGATGAAAGATGACATCCAGAAGGCTACCATGTTTAGGACATCAGTCTTCGCTAAGAGGGTCAAATGCAAGCAGTGATTAGCATAAATAAAAGCAAAAACAGGTAAGATGGGGGGCAGGGAGGGGGAGAATGTGAATGAGAACGTGTGCACGATGGAAAAAAACAAACAAGTAAACAAAACAAAGCAACAAAAAACAACAGGTAAGAACATTACAGACCAAATGAATCAGTTTAACTTCCAGTTCCTGGGGAAAACAATCCAGGACAAATTAACTAGCAGCACCTGGAAGATCTGGAAGATAACTAGTAGCCAAAAGAGATTTGTTAAACCACATTGCTAACTTCCTTTGACAGGCCTTCCAGACAGGTAGAAGAGAAACCACAGATGTCACACCTTTCTTTTAGTAAGGCTTCGAAACTGCCTTGAGATATTTTAACAAGCAAACTACAGATGCAGGAAGAATACTACAGATGCAGGAAGAATAAATAGTCTGGGATGTGAGAAACAAAGGTTAAATACATCATCGTCAGGACAGAGTAGTGATCTGGAAGGACAGAGTGACATGTAGCAGGTTATGTACAAGATACTGCCCACAGGCAGGAAACCTCGAATACATAAAGACAGAATGGGAAACAACAAGGCAGCAGACTACAGCAGGTCACAAGAGACAAATACCACACTGTTGCAAGAAAGACAAACAATGCTATGAAATATTAAAAAAAAAAAAAAAAGTGTTGGAGTGCAATGCCTGAGCATAACCTGCTAAACTAAAAAAAAGTCCTTTCGCTTTTCTCTGTGTCTGAACACCTAGGAGAAATGTGGGCCCACCCAGGAGGGTCTAGAGAACAGTAATGAGAATGCAAAGTAGTCTAGAAAATGTGACTCATGGGGAGATGGGACGAACAAGCTAGTTATTAGTACAGGGGGGGAAAACCCCCAAACATGTAATGGCTGTTACACTGGAAGTGGAAGACTACTACAAAGAGAAGGGAATCGCCTTTTCAGTCAACCACAAATAGGAAAAGTCCTAATGAGCTTAAAATGAGCATGGTAAAGACGTTCAGGTTCAACACTGGAGGAGGGGAGACAGGAACATGAAAAAAATAATGGCAGGGTAGTGATGCACCGGAAGAGATTTCAGCAGAAAAGAGCTTTAAAAGCAGCTGAGGCAAACACTTCTTTATAAAAGACACAGTCAGTTAAACGACCTCTTGAGACTGAGACCTCCTGGCTGGGAGCAATGTTTTAGGAAAGAGATGGTGGCAAACAAGAAGTGAGGGGAAGGAAAAGTGGTTTGAAAGCAGAGAGAGGAGAAGCACTGAGGGAAGTCAAGTGACAGGCAGGAAACAAGAGAGAAAGAATGATGAAAAACAGGGCTACCATTTGGGCTCCCCAGTTCAAGAAAGATGAAGAGCTACTGGAGAGAGTCCAGCGGAGGGCTACGAGGATGGTGAGGGGACTGGAACATCTCCCCTACGAGGAGAGGCTGAGGGAGCTGGGCTTGTTCAGCCTGAAGAAGAGAAGGCTGAGACGGGACCTAATAAATGCCTATAAATATCTTAAGGGTGGGTGCCAGGAAGATGGGGCCAAGCTCTTTTCAGTGGTGCCCAGTGACAGGACAAGGGGCAACGGGCACAAACTGAGGCACAGGAAGTTCCAGCTGAACATGAGGAAGAACTTCTTCCCTCTGAGGGTGACGGAGCACTGGAACAGGCTGCCCAGGGAGGTTGTGGAGTCTCCTTCTCTGGAGATATTCAAGACTCGCCTGGACAAGGTCCTGTGCAGCCTGCTGTAGGTGACCCTGCTTCGGCAGGAGGGCTGGACTAGATGACCCACAGAGGTCCCTTCCAACCCCTACCATTCTGTGATTCTGTGATTTGCAGAGAGAGTTGTCTCAGAGGTGCGTTACATTTTCATGAGCAACTACATACAAGGCTGGACCTGAAGTCAATAGAAAAAGCAGGTTCCAGGTGCTTGCACCTGCCTTTGCTGTAGTTTTTGTTCCAACGCCTACTTTAGCAAGTAATGCAGTGCAAGAAAAGCACATCCACAGAGATGAAAACAGTTGTTGTTGAGGACCCAAGACCCACATTACCCATGCTGGCATGCCTGTATTTGTACGTTTTGCTTCAAGCCAGCTCTAGCCTGGTCCTGTGGGCAGGACACGCGTCTGCTGTTGGCAGGTGTTACAAGTATGCCTGCAGAGCATCTTCCAATCTGACTTTATCTGCAAGAAATCCAGCTCATATTCCCCAAGATCACCCGGCAAAGTGAACCAAAACGTGGTGAGGGACGTACTTCAAAAGCAGGTTCCTGAATCGAAGTAATACCGCGACAAAGACTCACCCTAAGCCAAATCAGAAGAATCCCGGGACCAACAGTGTCATCCACACGGCGGAGAGCGAAGGAGGACAGGTCAACCGTAGCAGACCGAACAATATTGTTTGCCTCAACTGTTAGATCTAAACACTTTGCAGCAACAAGCATGACCGGAGTGACAGCAGTAAGTGTCTAGGCACTGACTGTTTCAAGACAGCATACTGACCATTTCAACTGACATCTGATGTGACATATGGACATCTTTGGTAGGTCTGTAAATAAACCGTAACAAACCATCACAATGCTTTCATTTAACAACTGCATTTGCTTTAAAATAACGTTGCTAATAATCTGTCTTTTTTCTTGTTTCCTTCTTTAAATGAGGTCCTATGTCTAGCAACTTTCTGACTCATAAAAATTAAAATAGCAGAGCCAAAACAAAAAGCCAAGCACCCAAGCCATCAATCTTTTCCAGCTGCCGAGTCATAAGCAGTAACCAAGACAAAGAATGTTCCAGTTTCTCACTGCCAGTTCCTAATTTCTTATCAACATATTTTCATTTTGTGATGCAACTTTTCCTAAAGAAGGGTCAAATTGTGCACACATCTGTGTGAGCATGCCTGTTTAGATTCTGAGCTGCAAGGCCATCCTCTGTTTCTTATGAGGACATTGATCTGTAGCTTCCGAAATATTCGGCACCTTCAGGTTCCTTGTCAAGGACTGTTTTGTTTCTTATTCTGTGCACACCAAGCATCCAACGTAGTTCTCTGAAGAACTATCCTCGCTTTGACTGGATGGTTGATGATAAAATTCCTTTCAGGTCATTTCAAGCGATGCTCCCACATAAACAGCAAACCGATTTTTGCACACATTGGCAAGTTTACAGTTTAATTTCTGAGTAAAACCATGTAAATGCTATGAGATTCCTCCTTTCACTTCTATTTTAATTCTTTATAAACAAACACACATGAAACATGGGGAAAAAAAACACCAAACAACCTCAACTAGTATCAACAAATACAATTCAAATATTTGCACAGAAATTCTAGATACCTTTTAATACATGAAAGAAGCTACAGAATTCTGGTTTTATTCCCAGAGACATCTTCTTCAAACATAAGAACACCTTAACTGAGGATCCTAGCCAGCTCATGTTGCAGAGCCATCGTTGCAAGACAGGTATTATTTACACATTTTGGTGAAGTACTCTGAAAGTTTAACACTGTAAGGCAGTTCATCAGTTTCTAATAGTGTCTGTCAATTCACATAAAATGTGCTTAAATACTCAGGTGCCACAACCAAAACCAAATGAATCATAAACTTGAAGGTTGTCTGAGCTGGTGAGGTTAAGTCAAGCTCCTAGCTTACATTTACACTGCCTTGGATGTGTAAATTAACATCCAAGCAGCAAAACTTACTTTTAATTGGCTTGGCTGGTAGATCACCTCTTTCCTTTCCAGTCTGCCTTCTGATTTTAATTGGGTAGAAAACTACTGTAAATATTTTCTTCTTTCTCAACCCTTCTTCCCAAGGCTTTTTATAAACAAGTGAGGTATTGTTTAGCTGCTGTATACTATAGCCCACACACTCCAAACCAAAACAGAGAAAGTATGCGCTCAGATTGCTGCAGAGCACTCAGGCTTTTATACATTTTTTGATTACACGCTGCAGAAGAATTTTGCACACCTCCAAGCAAACTGACTAGTGCAACTTAACAGCATCTTTTTAGCTTTGCTTTTCATTATTTGCATAAGGACAAAAAAGTAAAGTCGGCTTGGAAACTTCAGCAAGTGAACCTAGAAAAATTTGCTCAGCGGTCCCTGAGTCTCTGGTCAACAGCTCTGTGCCGTTCAAAGACCAAGTACAAGTGCATCACTGTTCTCTCATTTAAATGTAGAATAATTCTAGGATTCATGGCAATGCCAGCTTAAACTTAGCTCTAAAGAAACCCTTTGTTTTCAAACAAATCAGTGCCTGGTTTTAGATAATTCTATAAAGAATCCTATTCATCCACCACATAACGTATTAGTTAACATGAAAAGAGCACCAAAGAGGCAGCCAACCTCCAAAAAATACTGAAGAAAAGTGAAGTTTAACCAATTTATCTGGCATATGCCTTTAGACTTACATATAATACGTGTGGACACATACACAAGATGCAAAACTTCATCAGAAACAGCACAGTTTGCTCTTGATACGAACACTTTACACTAAGACAGTTGAAAATTTCAGAGCACATTGGCCACGCTTTCTCACCAGAGCAATGCAATTGCTCGGGTTTTCTATCACTGCTGCAAGTGTCACGTGGTATTTCGGGGACGCTACCAAGTGACAGTTCTGTGGGCAGAAACTGACACTGAAATCTCGTACGTTTTCAGTCAGGGCTCTGAACACAGAAGGATGGCAGAAAAGAGACCCAACAATTCCAAAGACAACAGACACTCTTTGACCAAAGGCTGATTTGGGAGGGGTGGGGGTGTTGAAATGCTGTTTAAGTATTTCCATGATAGTCTGAAAACCCAGAACCCCTTGTAAGAGCAACTGATCAAGCAAAATTACTTATCTACAAGAAATTTATGTGAGTACCAGGAGACTAGGTTAACACCATTAGATGTATTACTTAAATGAAATGCTTGAATGAAACAATAGGGCCTAGTATTTGAGGAAAAAAAAATAAATCAGGAGACAAACTGGATCCTAGGCTGGCAGCATCTTGTATGACTCTAGACAACCCCATTCTGTTTCACTCCTTACCTCTCATAAAACATTCTAGATACTCTTTAATGCTACATGCTCTTTTTACTGACCTTTTAGGAAAAGATAGCTTTTTTCTTTTTTTTTTTTTTTCTATAATATAAGCAAGATGCACCAGTGCTACTGCAGCAAGGCAGCAGATGTCTCCTAGTTCTTTGATGCATTTGTCTTCAGGCGTTTGACAGTCTGGGTACTTTTGCCAGGTAGCTTTTATTTCTGAACTGTTCTAAATTTTCTCTGTTTTGTAGTTTCTGGTAGCATTCCAAACTCATAGACTTAGTGCATTTCACTTTTGCAAGGTATGGTTAAAGGGAGTACAAAAGTTATTTTTTCCTTTAATTACCTCCTATCCCTATTCCATGCTCTTCCCAACATTAAAGCAAAACAAATACCATAAACTGGAAATTCCACAGCATTTAAGTAAAAGCATTCATTTTCTGAATGCTCAGCCCTTACTTATTTACTAAGCTTAGTACAAAACCTATTCTAGGGCTTGACAGAGATCTGAGTTCATAAATAACTAACACTCAGACGCCATCTAAATACATGGTTGTTCTGTCAGAGTCCTGTGGACGGAGTACACTGACATTTAAATACGTATGTCCGATGCTGCTGCACTTAAACAGGAGCAACAGAGGGCACGGAAGAGGCCAGAAGACAGATGGTCAACGGCTGCAGCCTGTGCCCGAGGAGGTGAGTCGGAGGCAACTGGACTCACTCAGCCTTGAGGAGACTCCAGGGGGACCTAACAGCAGCCTCCCGATGCCTTTGAGAAGGTTCCCAAGACAGAGGCAGACTCCTTGCCTCTGACTTTGGGGGTTATCAAAACCCAGCTGGACAAAGCCCTGAGCAACCCCATCTGAACTCAGGGTTAACTCTGTTTTGAGCAGGAGGTCACACTCGACACCTCCCAAGGTTCCTTCTAACCAGAATAACCGCATGATTTAAGATGTTTAGCCCTAAGCAGCACTTACCTCTTCAGCATATTTTCCCAGCTGAATCCAGAAATGTCACTGTAATGCAATGTTGTATGCAACATCACAGGACAATAATCTTCACAAGTTCCTCAAACGCTTACAACTTCTCATTAAAATACCAATTTGATCAAAGATTCATGAAGCAAAGCCATGAAATAGCTTTGAAGATAGTTTCCTAAAATAAGAACTGTGTTTCAACTCAGTGTCTTATTTAACAGCAAACAGAAAAGTTGCAAAACCTCAAAAACTGGCACACATTTTGCATATATTTAGATATCAGATTTTGCATCCTATATTATAGTGATAAATATAAATACTTGGGAGTGACTTCAACTCCACAGTTGTTCAATAAACCCTGAAATATCAAGTGTAACTCCATGGGGGACTGCAAATCTATTCTGATGCACGTGCCACATTATGAGTCCAGAATCAGAGGCAAAAGTTTCCTTGGTCTGATGTCTGTTCCAAAATACTCTGCAATTAACAATACAATGAAAACATTTTAAAGATCTGTTTCCTCAGTTATTTCACGGCAGTGAACAAGAGATGGAGAAGCACTGTTGAAGGAAAACTGGCTGCAAGAACTGGAACAGACAGCAGCAGCAAAGCAGCACACTAGTGCCTCATAAGCAGGCGAAACGTGTCAGTCTTGCTTCTCAGCAGAGGCAAAGGATCGGAAATTGGTACCCTTTGGTTCATTTCAAGATAAATGTAACGGTCTGTAAAGTTACGCAACTTCGGAAGTGGCAGAATTTTGCAATATTATTTGGCAAGGCACTTAGCAGTAGCAGCTTGCCAGTCGCCCTCAGAGTTTCAAACAAGACTGACAAGAAATAAGATGCGGTATCTCTTCGAACAGAGGAGCTTCGAAATAAATTTAGACACCAATCTTGCTTCTCCACACTCCTCCTCAAGCAGGTGCTTTCCTGCCCTAAGACAAAGAAACACTGTAGGTGCAAAGCAAAGCATTTCAGACATGAAGGAATAAGGAATTTCCCCTCTCCTCGTCAGATGATGCTTGCAGGGTGTCTGAGAGATGCATGTGGAAAGATCACGTGAAGATACAACCTTACTTCTTCCTCTGCTAAAGGCTAGAGAGGAAGACTCTCAACACAGAACTGGGTGATGGAATAGAGTTACAGGTCACAGACACCCAAATGTGTGGTATGGATCAGTCACAACAACACCTAAAAACCTGCGTAACACAAATCTGCCAGGCTGATACCTGTCGCCACCAACATACCACGAGAGAGGGGCGGCCCAGGATGGAGATTCCTGTACTGGAAATAGGGTTTTTTCATAGGAAACACCGGATGCTCTCCCCACTTCAGCTTCAGAGCTTAAAGTCCTAAGCCAGGACAACAAACAGCTGTCACCACCCACCCCAGATCTTGGAGCCCATTCTTCTCCTGGGCCTAGTTTTCTCCTAGAGCAACTAGCCAAGTGTTGCTCCTCTCCTGAAACATGAAGGATGTCACAGCAATTCTCACATCTGACAATGGTCTCATCATAACTGACCAAGCACTAGATCCCAGCCCTCTTTCCAGCAGAACACACAAACTGCTGCAACAGAGCCAGGTTCTGGCGCTCCCTCAGGCCAGCCTCGGACAACCTGCCCCATGTCCCAGGAGATGGTCTGGGTTGAACACATGGGGGGAAGCCTGCTCTCCTGCTTAGCCTACACAACAGCTGCAGAGGTGGGGGAAGACGGGGGCTTGAATCCCTTGGGGCAGGGACCAGGAGCCCAGGTGACAACTACTAGAACACAGCCTACTCTTCAGACAAGTGCCACCACCACCAGCTCCTAGGGAAAGGTGAGCACGGGTTCATCTTCGGGTGATGTTTTCAAAAGCAAGCCCGTACAACTGCATTTCGAGACACAACCAATCCTATCAGCGTGTGTGTTTATAGAGTGCTTGCCAGGTGTCCTAGTTTCTTGATCTCCTAAGGGCTTTGATGCTCAGCTACTGCAGCTCTAGATAAGGCGCTTAAGAACTTTCTGCTTAAGGAGGGAGATCCAAGACATTTAAGACACTTTCAGAGTTACGCAGACACCGCGTCAGGCGGTTTGGAAGACCTGGGGGGACAAATTCCGTTTGAGAATTAGGAATGCAAGCAGGAACCTGATTAACACATTTTAAAATGTTCTCACAGTATGCTGAAGCCCTTCAGTTCTACTTTGGAAAATGTAAGTGCTTGCTTTGCAGGTTATTTTAGCATATGGATACTAGTTAAACTAAAACAAAATGAATCCTTCAATATAAACACTCAAAGTGCTTACTTCAAATAAAAACAACATATTGCTTTACTACAGCTCAGCCTATACAAATACATAGATTACTTTTGCTGGTTTCTGGTTCCTCAGTCTACAGAAAAAAAATAATTCATAGCAGTATAAGTCTTCAATGACTGAGGAATGTCCAAAAATGAAGTAACGAAAACAACCAATAGTGACTTTCCATTTGGGAAATGCCCACTCCTTAAAAATAACATTTTTCTAAATGACAAATTAGGCAGACAAAAGCAAACATTCATCTACAACTACAAATGTGTGTAATCTGATCTCAATTTACATGCAGAAATGCTGGGCATTTGTGTATAAAATGGCTTGTAACTGTGGGACAAAAATGCCCTAGTATTTGCATGCAAATTATAAAACCAAAACCATCTGGAAAATGATCTGGGATACAGGCAGGACAACCCAGGAGAGAGCTGATGTGTGGATGTGGCTGAAGGATCACAGCTTATTAGAAGCTTATCCTGTATGGATGGGATGGAAAATAAGATTTGACATACCCTCTTACACGGTGATGATTATCATGAACCTGCAATTAGTACGCAAGGCATTATAAAATGACAGATGATTTCCATCATAAAACCTAGATCCCAAGGGAAACAAGAGTTGCTTTGCATCTACTTTTTATTTGCTAATACCTGTGACATTTTATTTAATATACTTTATTTTTGGCTCTCAGCATACCCTATTTAAACATCTTGTTGCTGGGTCAAGTCAGCTTTGGAGGCTCGCAGCTACTCCAGCTAGCTGGGCCGAAACAATTCTGCATGTTAAAAACCAGCAATCACTATTTTAAACACACGCCATTACAGTCAAATTATCCACCTACTTGTGGATTGACTTTAAACAAGTCAAAAATGAACAGACTAGTAATTTTAAAGTGCCCACATCTTCAAACTTGAACTACCAGCTCCCTGCAACACATCATTTTCTAAGCGGAGTGGGCTAGGAACCGCCCAACCAACATCCCCCGTAGGTCCTCTGAAGACTTCAATGAGACTTGAACATCCAGCTTTGTCAAGCTTCTTAGAAAGCTACCTGTCCTTAGAGAATGAAAATGAAGAGAGCAATAATAAACAGCCACAACTGCTATCAGCTGTTATCAGAATGAAGATCCCCTCAGAACAGCGTAACGAATGAATTACAAGTCTTGCAGTACTGTGGATACAGCCCATGTATACACCAGTCTGCATAACTCTCTTTCCCCTCAGGAAATGTTTAATCCTCTTTTAAGATAGCATTAGATACTGAATTTATCAGATTAGCATGAAAGAAACTAAATGCAAGGGCTGTCAGCATCTATTTTGAGTGTCCAGTATAAATTTCAATGCCATTTTAATGCTCGGAGCAGGTAACAAAGAGGTCGTAGCATTTACTGGAGAGAAAATATAGAGACTGCAGACTTTTTTGCTGCTAAATAATGCATATTCCTGCTCTTCATATGCTCCCCAGAACTAAGGGACAGAGCCTGGCAGAATTCGGACACAGAACCAGCTCTGCAGGAGCACGTAAGCCTCGGCAAGGGGAGGCCAAGGAGTGCTGGCCAACTCTGACAGAAGAACGGAGCCGCAGGTGCCCGGCAGACACAAAGCCGCGCAGGTGAGCGCTGTGGGACATTCCTTCCAACTCCACTCCTTCTCCCCCTCACGCAGATCCTCCAAGCCTGTGCCAGAATTTTACCTCACACGTCAAAAGATCTGCGCAGAAAGTACCGACACTTTGCGACTCCTTCTGCACCGGAGGAGAAAGCACGATTTTAGTCTTCTCCCTGCCTCCAGCCTTTGCTCACACTGGAAGTGTTTCAGGGGGTAAAGAGGCGATTCCAGCCCTTGCTGCCCTGGCGCAGAGACCCGCGGAAAGCGAGGCCGCGGAGCTGAACGCCGTTAGCTGGTTTTCCTCTGCGAGGCACAGAGCCCAGCGAGCCATGGTCTCCCCGCCCCAAGGGGCACGGGGAAGGGGCTCTTTCCACTGCTCTAACGCAAACGCCAGGCCACCCCTCACCTCCCGCGCGTCTGCTCCCAGCCTCGCGTCGCTGCCCGCGTGGAATTAACTCCACGTGGAGTCTGGTGGTGTCCGCAGCTGCAACCCAGGCACCAAGCCCTCCCAAACCCACCCAGCCAGGCGAAACACGGAATATATTATATATTATATATACAGAATACATAATACAGCAATACAGCGTCAAGCTACGCGCGCACACCGTAACGCGTACCAGCACCAGCGCAAGAGCAGCAGCGGGAGCAGGGAACGCTGCGGGAGGCGGGGGTGGGGGAATAAAAACACAAACACCAAGACGGGAGGAGACCGCGGAACGCAGCATGGCTTCGCGGCTCCCCCGCAGACACCGCGCCCGCCCCGCAGCAGCTGACGGGGGAAAGCAGAAGTTCTCCACGCCGGCCCGCAGCGCTCGGCCCCCGGCCCGCCCCTGGGTCCCCGCAGCCGCACGCCCACGCGCTCCCCTGCGCGGACAGGGCTTGCCCCCCCGCAAAAGGGCACGAGGGCCACACCGCGCACACCCTGCCGGGACCAGCAGGGAAACCAGGCGGGCGTTTTCGAGCCGCAACAAAAGGGAGGGAAACGGCCCCCGGGTCCCGCGTCCCGGCCCCCCGCTCGTTAAAGCGCCCGACTGCCGGCCCTCCGCAAGCGGCCGTCGGACCCCGCCTACCTGCCGGGCCGGGCCGGGCCGGGGGTGTGTGTCCGTCCGTCCGTCCGTCCGTCCGTCCGGGCTGGCCTCTTCCTCCTCCCGCCGGCCCTGCCCTGCCCTCCCCACCGCGTCAGCCGCGCTCCTCCCGGCGGGCTCCCGCCCGCGGGGCTCCCCCCCTCCTGCCGCGCCGTGGGGACGGGGCGGCCACGCGCGACCGCCGCTCCCCGCCCCTCCCCGCGCCCGGGCAGGCGGGGCCGGGCCCGCCCGCGCCTCACCCGCCGCCTCACAGCGCCCCCCCGGGCGGCGGCGAGCGGCGCCCGCCGCGGGGTCAGGCGGGGACTCGCGGCCGGCCCCGGCCCCGGGGCGGAGCGGACCCGGGAGGGGGGGGCCCTGCGGCTGCCGGCGAGCGCTGCGCCGGGGGGGTCGCGGCCGGGTTACCGGGCTCCTCCGGTGAAAGCGGCGGGTAGCCGGGGGCGCCGCGTCCTTCCAGGCGCCCTGCAGCGTCCGAGCTGCACGATGAGCATCGCTTCTCATGGCGGGGCGCGGTGAAAGCAGAGTCCCCAGCCTGTCTCCGGCAGCGCCGGTGCCGTCGCTTCTCTGGGCGCTGCCGCTGCTGCGCTCCCCGCTACGCTTTCTTCTCCCCCTGCCACCACAGGACGCGGGACAGGAGAACAGGCCCCCCCCCCCGAATTTGCGCAGCCCTGCCCCGGAACACCTCTGTGTGTCGGAGTCGCGGCTCGGAGCATGGCCGCCCGAGGTGCCCGTGTGGCACCCCTAAGCAGATGGCACCAGCTGAGGGGTTCCCCCAAACAAGCAGGGCCTCGGGGAGGCCTCAGAGGCGGGAGGTGAGGCAGGGAGGCTGCTGCCAGCACAGACAGGGCACAGGCGAAAATCCTGAGCAGTAAAAAGAGCAAGGCAAGAGACTACTGAGAAAGGCAACAGCTGTTGCACCCTGAGATGTGAGGAAGAAAACTGGGTAGATGAGGGGAGAGCAGTGGATGTTGTCCACCCTGACTTCAGCAAGGCTTTCGACACTGTCTCCTGTAACATCCTCCTAGGGAAGCTCAGGAAGTGTGGGCTGGATGAGTGGTCGGTGAGGTGGATTGGGAACTGGCTGAAGGGCAGAATTCAGAGGGTTGTCATCAGCGGCGCTGAGTCTAGTTGGAGGCTGGTAACTAGTGGTGTCCCTCAGGGGTCAGTACTGGGCCCAGTCTTGTTTAACTTCTTCATCAACGACGTGGATGAAGAGTTAGAATGTACCCTCAGCAAGTTTGCTGATGACACCAAACTGGGAGGTGTGGTAGACACACTGGAAGGCTGTGCTGCCATTCAGCGAGACCTGGACAGGCTGGAGAGTTGGGCAGAGAGGAACCTGATGAGGTTCAACAAGGGCAAGTGCAGGGTCCTGCACCTGGGGAGGAACAACCCCAGGCATCAGTACAGGCTTGGGGCGGACCTGCTGGAGAGCAGCTCTGCGGAGAGGGACCTGGGTGTCCTGGTGGATGACAGGTTGACCACGAGCCAGCAGTGTGCCCTGGCTGCCAAGAAGGCCAATGGGATCCTGCGATGCATTAGGAAGAGTGTGGCCAGCAGGTCGAGGGAGGTTCTCCTCCCCCTCTACTCTGCCCTAGTGAGGCCCCATCTGGAGTACTCTGTCCAGTTCTGGGCTCCCCAGTTCAAGAAAGATGAGGAACTACTGGAGAGGGTCCAGCGGAGGGCTACAGAGATGATGAGGGGACTGGAACATCTCTCCTGTGAGGAAAGGCTGAGGGAGCTGGGCTTGTTCAGCCTGAAGAAGAGAAGGCTGAGAGGGGACCTAATAAATGCCTATAAATATCTGAAGGGTGGGTGTCAGGAGGATGGGGCCAGACTCTTTTCAGTGGTGCCCAGTGACAGGACAAGGGGCAACGGGCACAAACTGAAGCAGAGGAAGTTCCGTCTGAACATGAGGAAGAACTTCTTCCCTCTGAGGGTGACGGAGCACTGGAACAGGCTGCCCAGGGAGGTTGTGGAGTCTCCTTCTCTGGAGATATTCAAGACCCGTCTGGACAAGGTCCTGTGCAGTCTGCTGTAGGTGACCCTGCTTCGGCAGGGGCGTTGGACTAGATGACCCACAGAGGTCCCTTCCAACCACTAACATTCTGTGATTCTGTGATTCTGTGAAACAGAGGCTATGGTATGGGAAAAAGTGAATCCTAGACAAAGAGCTCACTCTGATGGTCTGGTATAATTAATCTGATGTCCTAGCGGACCTTAAAAGAATGATCGCTACACTGCAGCGTCCCTTCAACACAGTCTGGATAGTTCCTTCTTCCCCACTTCTAATTAAGCACAGGAGTGAGACAAAAAGGTACAACTAAAAGCCACATCTTTGAGGAGAGACTGGATTAAGCAGTTCTTGCCAAGATGGTATGGTTTCATGCACGCTTCCTTCTTTGCTCTCTTCATTTAAGGATTTTGCTAACACATTTTTAGTGGGAATGCTGTTTTCCAAGTTCAGTTCTCTCCACTGGAGACTCTTTTGTTGCTGCTCAGGCTGTACTCCTGTACAGCCACAGCACAAGACCTAAATATCAGTGAGAATCTTAACCACCCCCCTTAATATAAGCAAATTTCATCCAAGATGAAAGCCCCTTAAAAAAAAGGAACAAAGAAAAATTTACTTGCCACTACAGTCAGCCTTTTCTTTTCTTCCATCATAATTGCCCTGTAAGAACAGCATGTTTTCCTCTTGCTCTGGTATTCTGCTGCGAGGACATAAGTACACACTCAAGGTCCCTAATGCTACATCACCCGTAATAGGAAGCACTAAACTTAGAAAATCTTTAAAAGGTCGGTCTCAGTCCTGCTGCTGAACAAACAAATCTGATAGATGTGCCTCATTGGTTCCGTTATCTGTTTGCTCCGTCGTTTGTTTTCTTACACATATCCGTGCAGACAGGTTGATTTGTTTAACTACACACAGGTCAATGTCTGAACTGCTCACCTAGAAGCACCAGCAACACAGAAAGAGAAAATGGGGAAGAAAACAGATGATGATGAGGATGATGACATAGTGCTTTGAAAGCATAACAAAACTCCTATCAACATCAGCAGTCCGGTGCACGGACTGAGGTCAGAGCAAACCCTTTGTGCAGTAACTGAGTAGCTGTGGAGATGATGTATCCTCCACCTTATTGTGAGAGACCAAACAAAGCGGGGAAACATCTTTTGCAAGGTCACCATTACTTCTGGCTTCTTGCTGTACCATCTTTCATTCTTTTTATTGCTTCACCTATCTGCACGTCTCCACCTTTCTTCCCTTTGCACTTCTTTTCCCACAGCAACTCTGCCTCCATGCATCCTACTTCTGCCGCCTCCCACATCAAGAAGCTGTGCAATCGTGCAGGCTGAAATTTAGAAGGGAAAATCGCAAAGGCAAATGGTTGTTAGCTGGTGTAGACTGGTGGCGAGCTTTCTAGCACTGTAGGCTATGAGCCAAAGTAGGGAGAAAAGAAATAGAGGTAGACTAAGGACAAGTGGAATAAAAGCAGTTAAGAAAGCTTTAAAGTAGAGAGCAGAAAGTTCTACAAGGTGATCTTTCACCTGGGACTGCCTGTTCAGCAGACCTGACAGTACATGCTCAGGCTAGTTAGGTGCCCCACAACCACATACTAGCGAGGAAATAAATCAATGATAACATATCATGAGAAAGGCTTGTTGTGACATGGCGTTCATCTGCCACTAAATCCACGGTCATGAAGAGGTTCCTGTCTTCGGGGACTCAATTTCCCATTTTTTCAGAGCAAGCTGCTGAAGGAATGACAAAGTTTGTCTTCGAGGTGCTAGCTAACGATTCATATTTCTAATAAGCATAGAGTTTTACAAAATACAGAATTTATTTTCCTCCAGTAAGGTAGTATAACACATGTTTTATTGAACATTTGAATCACGGACTACAGAAATTTAGATGAAAGTTCAATGCAAAAGTTAAATAAAAAGAATCTTAAATGCTTTACTGAACTCCTGGAACTTGTTTGCCAAATCACATCTGGGCATCCCTGTCTAACTCCCATTGTGCCTTGACGGAAAAATCATCTTCTCCAAAGCTTTGCTGTTAGGCTTTCATATCAACACCCAGATCAGAGCAGGTAGAGTGGAGGTCACTCTTCTCATAGCCAACATTTTAAGTTGGCTTCACTTGGTTATATTTCCTACATTGTTGGATGCTTTGAGTTTTGTACTTTAGTTCGTACTTGTCAGTCATGAGAAAATCTAGATCAGATTTCACAGAACTGGAGCCCACCATGGGCAGATATCCAGGTGAGGTGCCCACTACCAGAGTGTAAACAAAGACGTGTTTCTAGTTCTTAGTTGTTATTAAATAATGGTCATTAGCAGTCTAATCCTGAGACAAGGTGAATACTGGTGATTTGCGCAGGAAGAAGATATTGCCAAGTTTGTGGGTGATATTTCAGGAAACGTAAGCACCGTTACTTAGCCCCTAACTAGGAGCAGCTTTCAACACAGTAAGTACAGTTCTTTTCCTGAAATCGTGAGAGGTAAGCAATTAAGCAATTCCCTTCATGGAGGTAGCTAGTAAATACACTTCATTTTCTCTCCCTCCATCCAAAAGTAAATTTGTTATTCTTTTATCATACCCTCTCACTCAACTGCTGTGGCATATTGCGCTGCGGCTAAACATTCAGGTACATTCTGTGCAAAGTTCAAGGTTAATTACACCATAAGGTTCACTGCCCTTCAGTATTTGTTACTGGATATGCTGCAAGGTTCATCCATTCACACCACAAGCCTGTTTGATTTTTCCATCCAAAGCGGAGTCCATTTTTTGCATTCAGGATCCCTTCTGCCATGAACTATTTGTCATATGAAACACCAGTCACAGTGGCTACAGCATCCAACAGTCAACCTCTGCGAGCAGAATTAACTAAAACAGTGAAAGGCGGTATGTTCTTTAAATCTGTAATCTACTTTAACAATAATAAAACAATTTATCTTTAATATATTATGTCACAATTCTCAAACATCCAGCCAAGAATTAGGAGCTATTCCTCTACAAAAAGACGCAAGAAAAAAGGCGGTATGGGATGTATTACAAGGGTGCTACATAATTACTATATCTAGAGACCTCCAAATGGAAAACAAAGGATGCAGCAAAGAAAACATGAAAAGCCGCATAGTCATCTTAGTGCAATGTGTAATAAGTAAGCAGACGATAAGTTAGAGGCCCTAAGTAAAACCCTGTCTACTTTTGCTTCTTAAGATAGTTTTACAAAAGTGAATTGGGATTAAATCTTAGTGGCATAGGAAAAAATACATCATGTGATATAACAATGAAAGTCTCAAATAAGTTAAAATTTAATTAACTTACCAAAGTTTCAGTGTAAGAAAACATCCCACTTAGAAAACAGATGTATTTAATGAAATGGTTTTCTTGTTTCTTCTCTCTTCTCATTTTCATTCCAGCTGTGGTTGCCGTTTTGGGGAACAAGAAAGTCCCTGCCTCAGATGTTTCCCATGAATTATCAGGAAGTACCAAAGATGAGGCAACAGTTTTCCCAGAAATAAAACCTCAAAACCTACCACAAATTCATGGAGGTGTTCTTATTTGTCTTAAAATAGGAGTTGGGGTGTGAAGTCTTTGAAAGAAGAGAGTAAGCCTTTTGAGTGGGCAAGAGTAGAAGGCTGTAAGGAAGCTAAATTACCCATTTCTAAGTGAAGTGGAGGGGTTTATAGAGTTTATATGCATGAAGTCTTTTTTATATATGTGTAAATCGGAAATGTTGTTGCTTCACGCTCACTCTTCATTAACACAGGCACTCTTTTCAGCCCTGCTGATCGTGGGAGTACAACCTAAAAGTTAAAATAGTTGTTTTCCTTCAGTTTTGTTGTTCTGCTTTCTCATCGTTACTGTCTTTTGTTCTAGGAACTTTTCTGCACTTTAATGCAATACAGATTAAATCAGATTAAGGAAACGGATGAGATCTCTTCTGCAGGGTGAACTGGGAAAGACCTGAAGTCACTCACCTTTTTTTTATAAACTTGCACACAGAAATAAGCATAGTGAAATACAGTGGGTGTGCAATGAAAGGATAACTGAACTAGGCAAGCGAAGGAGAGATACCCACGTTACTCAGCCCTGGGGTCTGTAATGTGCTGTAACTCCATTCTAAAAGCACCTATTTAGTAATCAGCTCTGGCAGAGCCCCAGCAGGAAGAACTGAGCGAGTGTCCCAGGTGTGCTAACCAACAGGTACACAGATCTGCTCTCAGTAGAGCATGTTTCAAACACCGGTGGCTATCTGCATCTAAGGTAGCTTCTTTGCTGGTGGGAACTGCTGGAAGTTTACGAGAAATCCTTTTGCACACATGACAGGAGATAGTTGCTCACGAAAGGTCTATTTGGGAAGTGTCTGGAGTCCTAGGAAGCGACCGAGGCACAATATTTAAAGTAGGGATTAGATAAACCTGAACCAATATTAAACCAGTGGTAAAAATGACATGTTCTCCACTTCAGAATATTTTCAGATCCTATCAGTTTCTAAAGAGTTATTTGGGGAAACTATCCGCTGACTCTCCTACACCTAGACTTGAAAGGCACAGTTTGGAGCGCAGTTACATACCCTCTAGTTTCTTCTCCATCTTATTCTGACAACTGTTGTAAAAATACCTGCCTGAGGCCTTCTTCCAGGGGTCTGGTATTGTGCAACGAGGAAGAGGGATTGCTGGGATTTCCCTTCTGCGGAGCTGGGGTTTCCCACCCTGCCAGAGGCTGCTTACGTTGTCTCCCCATACCAGAGGTCCCACGTGCGTCTCTTCCCCCTCCACTATCACATCGATTCACTGAATCTCATCAGTCCCCCAATAATTTAATTCCTTTTTGCTTCACAGAAAGAAATGTGTCAGCAAGCCAGCAAAGTGCTTTGGAAGAGATGAGCTGGGAATAAGGCTGTTGGGAGGGGTAATGGCTTCAGTCAAACGTTCCTTGATCTGTGATTTATTATAAAACGAGCTGAAACTCTCAGCTCTGCTAACCCACATACAACAAGGTAAGCTCTCAGCCTCTTTCCCTCAAATGCTCATTTTGCTTTCTTCTAGTTTTCAACATAGTCAGCATGTTTTTGTTTGTCTTTGTCAGGAATATTCCCCCCAAATTTCACAGTTGACCTTGAGCGCTGGGCTCACTGCGTATGGTGTAAACAGGAGGGGAATAAAACTTCCCTGTCAGAGGGGCGGACTCAGCACTCGCAGACACAAATAGAAAGATAGGAAAGGGTTGGGAGGGGAGCAGACTATTTATCACAAAGCAATACAATCTCTGACATGTTTTTTCTCATATCTTCTAATTTTGTATCTTCTTTCTTTACTGGTATCTCGACTCTTGCCTCCAGTTTGTGTTTGATACCAGCCTCCGTTACCTAGCTTAGGTGAGGACATCCATTCTTTCTCTCACATCTTTTCTTTTCCTAGACCATGATTATTTTTGGGTCATCTAGCGTGGACTTTTCCCTGTTGGTTCATGTGCTTCTTGAAATGAGGTACCAACACATGCTCACATGCTACGCCTGCTGCAAGCTGCCACATCGATCGTTTTGCCTTACCTGTGATACTCATGCTCCAACTCCTCTAAAAGGCTTTGCTTTTTCATAACAATAGGAACACAGCTGACTCACAGTCAGTTTGTGATTCACAGTATGCCCTGATCCTTTCTGAGGAATGTTTCCAAGAAATTTACTCCCTTCTCTTGTGATTATAAGTGGGAGTAAAGTATTATATATGCTGATTTCCAATGCTATTTATTTCACCAGCTTGTCAAGACAATTTTGAACTATAAATTTCTCCCTCAGAGTGCTTGCAACTCTTTCCAGCTTAGTGTTTCCCACAAGTTTAATAAATATAATCATGCATGTAATTAATGAACAGACTGAGGACAGATGCCTGCATAACCTCATTTTGATATGCTTTTACAATTTGGTGGTGACCAGCTGCTCGGCATATGCCACAGTTACATAAGCAGGCTATAATCATGGCTTTTCTATCTAGCACAGCAGTGTCCGATCGGCGCATTTTCTGCTAGCTTGATTATAAGGTGTGATGTGAGAGGATACCAAAACTCACAAATGCCAAGATAAGACAGCTATCTCTTCTTCTCATGTCTGTGGCCTGCTCTCACTGAGAGAAAATAGATTGCCATACTGGGCTGGCATTGTCAACCATTCCTCACAGCACTAACGTGTTTGCAGAATGTCCTCCTTCTTCCCCCCTCAATTGTATCTTACTTTCTGCTTTGGCACCGTTGGATTTTTTTGACCATATTGCTTTCTGTTTGGTAATTTGATTTAGTTTTTTATTTTTGGTATAGTTCTTTTTGAGTGTGGCGGTCAATGTCATTGCTTAACCAAGTTGATTTTTCTGCACTTTACTGTTTCTTGGATTGGGATGGTTTGGGCACATGCAGTCTCTGATTTTTTCAGAATTATTTTTGATTTTTACTTTCTTCCCATTAATTTTATCTAGTAATGTGGAGAGTTTCAAAGATGTTTCATTAAAGTCCATTGTCTCTCTTTGTCTCTCTTCTCATTTCATGAACAGTTGTGCAACTTGCTCACTACTTTTGTTCACTCGTATAGATTTGTTCAGGTTCAAATCTAGAAGGTCTTCCCTGTATGATGTCTTACATCTTCTGTATCAACAGAATCTCTCTCGAACCTTTGACCTGTCAGCCAGCTTTCTCCCACTGTACCCATTTGCCAGCAGATATCTGTTGAGTAGTGAACTCAGTGGTAATGAAGGACCTTAGTGTGATTTTATTCGATTTCCTCCCCTTAAAATTATATCCCCTGAATCTTCCTTATGCAGTGCTTTATAGTAAAGTCATACCATAGTGGGACCTTTCCTCTGCTTTCTCTTCGCCCCCATTTTGTTGCAGCTATTTGAGCAGATCTGATGAGTTCTGGATCTCAGAACAGGCACTCATGGCCTCAACGTGCAAATCACAGTTTCCCGTCATTCTTCAGCACGCAATATTCTCCTACATCGGTCTGTCTTGTGAACTACCCTACCAGGCTTGCTACGATAATGAAACCTTGGCACATAAGCAAAGCTTGTCCTGCTTATTTGCTCAGTAGCGTACAACCATCTAGGATGTTCAGCAGCTGGACCCTCTGTTTCTGTTTGCTTGGTGAGCCAGCTAAAAGGCCACAGAGTGACAAAACAGCACTAATGCATCACCCACGTAGCGTGGGGAGGCTCACTCGGTTAGCTTCTGCTGACACCTACTGCCAGAGCTGAACGCAGCACAGCACCGCAGGAGAAGGCTTTGACGCTGTCCCACATGGTTCATGGTGTGCAGCTTAGGGTTCGGACTACCAGGATTGTATTTACAGAGATAAATACCATCCATAGTTTCATGGAAATAAGAATAATACAGATTTGAAACAGCAAAGTCTTCAGGAGCAATTTGGGGGTTTTTAATTGCCGTTTTTCTTGTAAAATTAGTGAAGAGTTAATTGAAAGTCACTTTATGCATCTTCCGTGATGGAAGCTAATGAGTTTATGGCTAGAAGTAAATACTTCTCAAAGGCAAAAAGGATGTAACTTTAAAAAAAAACAGATGATACATCTTCATTGTTACTGCAAATGGCTTTACATCTGATTAAATAAAAGGCTTCTCCTCAAAGCAATTACTGCCCAGTAGTAGGGTCCGCTTTCTTTGTTTTTGCCAAACTCCTTTTCACTTGTTTCAATACCTAGAAATCACATCCAGGACAAGGAAGTGTGGTAGAAGATCCCACTTACTGGAAGGCTGTTAGCTTTAGTGAGCTGCAATGAATTCACGCAGACAAGAACTGTAGTTTGGACCTGTGCAGGTGCATAAAGGACTAAGAACCTTCTGAGCTGTCAGAAAACTAGAAAGTATTATAACACCAGGCTAGTGGTGGTAAGGATGTGTGTGCATTTTGGAATTTGGGATCTTATGCCCAGTTGCTAAAGGACAGGGCAACAAACCAGTTTGAAGGGTTCATCCAGTTTGTATTTGAATGGTAATAACATTTAGGTTAAAACCCTCAGGAGAAAACCTGAGGATGGAGTGGCTTGCTTTGTTTTCCTTTTGTTCAGCCTGTCGATCCACTCCCACCATTTCATATTTGTGTACCAGGTTCTCTCCTGTATCTTCAAATCTGAAAAATACAGGCTCTCAACATGTTAAATACTTCCAAATTTAAGCATAATCACAAGACAGGCATCACTGCTACGCGTTTTCTGTAAGAAGCCTTCATTGCCTTTGCCACCCACCTACATCCTTGACTTGGGAACTCTTCTGTACTGGAAATGATTGTTCATTCTCCTCTACTAAGCTGGGTATTTTCGGAGAGGATTTCACTAAGGACCAGACAGTATATCAGGATGCTTAAATATACATGAATGTCATACAGCTTTAAGTAAACCTTTAACAGCTGCCGAGATCAGTGTGTACACTGTGAACCTACAGATCAATACGGCAGTGAATGTTAGTTGCTCAACCTATTTTATTTTGAGGCATTTATCTTTTAGTGTAATGGGATTGTACCATTCCTTCAATCTGTATTTGACAGAGCACTATGGAAAGCAGGTAAAATTCACAGTAATTGCCATTGAGACTTCCATGTAATCAGGTTACACATCTAAGCTAACAACACTTACATTCTCCTCTTTTTTAATGGTCTACCGCCCAAAGATTGATTTTCTGTTGACAGTTGCTGGACACTGACAGTCCTGATGAATCCATTTTGTTTGCCAGTTCTGCTGGCATCAGCTCTCAAAGCAATATTCAGAATAAAAAATGTGGGGCCTTAATTTTGCAGAGGAGCTTGCATGTGAAATAAATTTAATTTCCTTGCAAGACAGGGCCTCAGAACCAGATTTTGAGCCACGAAATAAAAGGAAAGCATAGGTAAAAAAACCCAGTGTACCTGTCAAGCAGCTTGTCTTGGATGCTGAGATTGTCCCTGCATAGGAGTCAGCTGTAGAGCTATTCTTACAGGACAAGGCTGTACCCGAACAAACATTGGGAACATTGACCTGGCAGCAGCAAAGCCTTTGAGCCGGTTATTTGGACAGTTGTAATTAGTATTAGAACCCCTGCCCAGTATTTCCCTCTTCATGTTGTTTTCCTCGTGTGCTTATGTTCTGCCAGCACACATACCACATTTTGAGCAGCCCAAATTTGGTCCCGTGTGTAGGAATGACATCAGTGTTAATAAAGTGCATCTATTAGTGGTGTGAAATGCAAAACCTGATGCCATGGCAGCAGTTCAAGCTCTGACTCTGTGAAACCACTGAAGGAAAACAGTTTTTCATTTTGGAGATCACTGGAAGGCAGCAGCAGCAGGATATGGAAGTTACGCAGCCGGACGTATCCAGGACGAGCCTTACCAGTCCAGGTGCACAAAACAAGCCAGGCGCTGTTTTCTAACCACCACCGACTAAATATTAACTAACCCAAAGGTTTATGAAAGCCGAACTGAAGTTGCTCAGTGGTGATTCCTGCCCTTCCAGAACAGAGTGCTGGGCTGCACACTGCCTCAGACGACAAGGACCAGAGGAGGCCTGTGACCAACACCCCTCCAGCATACCACAGGAAGCGTGGCGCTTAGTGCTCGGGCTTTTAATAATGCCTGCTCAAGCGAAGGGCAACAAAACACATGCGGCTCGGCAGCAGTCTGGAAGCGAGTGCGGAACTGGTTTAACGAGAGCGATAAACACAGGAGTCCACGCTGCATGGGACTGGAAGCTGCTCTGTGCGGGGAAGCACATACTGTTGTTGACTGCCTGTAGATAGCTAGTACTACTAATAGTACTTACAGCATCATAAGTACTATCCAGCCGGGGGCCTGCTCATGCTTTTTAGAGACCAGGGTGTCATAGCGAAATAGAAGAAAGTTGCGTTCATTGTGGGTTGTGATGGTATTGCCATCTTCCCTCTAGCTCACCCCTGTGTTTGCTCTCTCCTCTTTCTCCATTGCCAGACTGAAACGTAGAGGGCTTTCGGGGCCAAAACAGGCAGAACTGCTGGTCTTCCAGGCCAGGCAGGATCAGCTCTGCCAGGGATTCGGTGAAGGCAACACCAGACTTTTAGCTACCCTTTCTCCATAATCCATGGTACGGAGAGCACGCGGAGTTGTAGCTGAAGGCAGGTAGTAACTTTCACTGCTTGACAAAACAGAGCATTTCTAGTTCACTCTGACCTGGTCTTTGGCACGCTGCCCAAGCCTTTTGTTTCTGTTTAGCTGGAAACTTCTGTCATTGCTCTTCCCAAGAAACACATCCCTCGGAGAAATAATTGCTTTCACCTGGGAACGACGCATTTCCTGATGGCGAGTGACAACGAAGAGAGGGAACAGCACTGGGTGAAGATCAAACTTAAAATTTTAGATCTTGCATCCTGGGCCTGAAATGAATGCCTGGTATTTTGCCTGGCAGCGCTCGGTTCTCGTCAACAAAGCAACATGGGTTCAGATATATCTTGTTGCTGACAATTAATCATTCTTTCTGACCCACTAAAAATAGATCTAACTTCGTAATCAGTGTGATCTTCAGATATGTGGTAGATTTGAAAGTACCTTCCCGACTGTGATGTTGCTGTCTGCCTTGCCTGTGAAAATAAGTGTGGTTATTGCCATGATCCTGGTAGGACTCATCGCTACAGTTCTGCAGGGTATCTGTAACAAGGCAGACACAGTATTTCCTGAATTTTCCTCTAAGGCCGCTTAAAGGTTTAGTTACTTGTATTCAGTGATAGAACACAGAACTTCCTTATCCTGTTTGCCAGATACAGTGCATAATGCTTCTAAATACCTATGCATTTAATTTGCATAAATTGTTAGCTTGCCAGAGAACTGTGATTTTTATCAAAAATTCTGTAATAAAAGTTTATTGTTGCAGAAATTGCTTGGGCATCAATCACGATGCTAAGTCTGCATATCGCTGGAATACTTACAGATGTAATTCATCAGAAACATTCATGTTAATTAGGGTCAAGTCATCATAAAAGATAGACTCCTCTACTGAATATCATTTATCAGTGAAATTAACGCAGGGAATAGGAAGGAGAAATGCTTTTGACTTTACAGTCATAGTTTATCAAGTGCTTTCATAAAAACATCTTGCTAGAGGAGTAAACAAAACATCAAAATTTCCATCGGCTTTGACAGTAAGAGCTAATTATTTCACCAGGTTGCTAGCTATTTTTCACTATAAAGTACTATTAAACAATGACAGAAGCGTTTCTTTCCCATGTGCGAAGAAATTGAATGCTCCAGAGGCCAGTGCTGCTACAGAAAAATTCTTTGACGTTCCTTCAAAACGCGGGCCGGGTGAGCACAGGATTGTCACCGTCCGATGCCCTGAATGGGGCCCATTCTCAGGAGCTGCCACACAGTTTCACAGAGGACAGAGGCTTCCCTATTTGCATTTTTACTGCGTTCCCGCTACTTATGAAGGGAAGACTGAGGAATGAATGGGCACAGACTGCTGATTTATCCCCAACTACAAGGCACATTGGCAGGATTATGTGGCTGCTGATGCTGCGACCTCACTGTCATACACATCAAAAAGAATTAGCAGCAGGGAAGAATGAAAATCTGTCTCATAATTTTCACCTTCTCTTCAAAGTCATCCCAGATTTTGAACGATCAGGTAAAAGATTATGCTGCGGAATACATACATTTACACACACCTATATATTTTCTGTGCTTGACAAACTACTGTAACCGAGAGGGAATGAGCATGCACAGCTCCGCTCCCCTCACTGAAAGGTGGCAGTGCTCAGTCTGTCACAGGGCCAGGCCTGGAGCCACTTTTTTCTTTAAGCCTGTGATAAAGCACACAAACAGAATTTTTCTGTGTGTATTAATCATCTGAACCTTTATAATTTAAATGCCAGCTGCATAAATTACTTTTCACAGATTAATGAAAATGAAACACACTCTTTGTATTGGGAAGTACAAGCACAATACATTCTCTATGATTTTTATTCTAATTTTAAGTTGTTTGCATGACTGTAGAATGGGTGAGGCCTCGGCATGTAAATGCCAGGTGTTTGTTCAGTAGAACCGGGATGACGGTGGAGGGAGCAAGTCATCATTTTTGCCCTGGTATTTGTAGGGCTGGGTCACTCTGGTACATGGCAATACCCAGTGAGGTGCTGCCTTGTCCTCCAGAAGTTCAGCTTTGTTCTCCTTTGTTGAAGGATAAATCTCTGTCTGGAATCTCTTCCAGAGAACTTGACTGACAGTAACCCTACTTGAGCTCTCCGCAAGAACACGCTGCCAGCCCGCTGCAATTAGGTGGGAAGTTGTGAACATTATTCGCGTTCATTTCTGTGAAGTATCATTGCAGATGGCCACTGGAGATAATGTAAACGCCAGCTCCATTCCCTCATTATCTCCTTATGTAGCACCAGCAGGAGGGATCACTTGCACTAACAACTTGCTCTCTCGTGTCTCCTCATGTCTTGTTTTGGTGCTATCAGCAACCGGCAGCTGGGGAACACCTCCGCTTCGATGGCTCACACCCCGGGGAAGCAGCCTGCCGTAGCTGGCTGGGAAACGAAACCCCGCCGGGAAGCGAAACCCTGCTGAGGTTATATCGAGCTCCAGCAAGCGCCAGGGAGTTCGAAGAGCAGGCACAGCGCTGCTGCCGTCGCCAGCCCTGTGTCAGCCAGGCCTGGCTACGGTGACAGCCAGGCCTGGCTACGGTGAGACCAGGCCTGGCTATGGTGACACCAGGCCTGGCCACGGTGAGACCAGGCCTGGCTACGGTGACTCCGGGCCTGGCTACGGTGACTCCTGGCCTGGCTACGGTGACTCCGGGCCTGGCTATGGTGACTCCGGGCCTGGCTACAGTGAGACCAGGCCTGGCTACGGTAACACCGGGCCTGGATACGGTGACTTGCACAGGCTGACGTTCGAGGGCAGAGCCTGGCTTGCCCACGTCCGCAGTGGCCTGCTGCCCGGGAGGCCGCGAACCTCCGTGCCCAGGGAGGCCCCGAGGCTGCCCCCAGGCCCTCAGAGCCGCCCTGCGCAGCAGCGGGGAGGCACAGGCTGGGGCCCGGCTGCCATGCTGGGACCTGGCCGCCCGCCATGCCCCGGCGGCCCGCCGTGCCCCTTGCTGCAGCCCCTCGGCAGCGGCAACCTGTCGGAGCTCGGCCAGGCAGCGCCGTGAGGCGACGGGCGCCGAAGCCGGGGGACGCGGCCCGGCGGCGGCAGCGAGCCCCCGAGCGTCGGGCGGATGCCAGAGGGACAGGCGACACGGGAAGGAGCCTGGCGTCGGTGTCCGTGGCGGGGGAAGGGGGGGACGGGGACAGGGGAGGGCCATGTACGTGGGGGTCGCCCCCCAAGCACAGCACCCTGCCCTTCTCCCTTCCCGGCCGACGGCAGGAAGCGCGACAGGCGCGTCCCGCCCGGCTCCCCCCGCCGCGGCCCACCCGCGGGAAGACCACACTTCCCAGCGGCCCCGCGGCCGGCCCGGCCCGGCCCGCCCCGCCCGCCCCCTGCCGCCTGGCATGGCGGTTCCCGTAGTCTCCGCGCCCTGCCCGTTCTCTTCCCCGCGCGGGGCCCTGCGGCGGAGCAGACTACCGGCCCCGAGCGCCCCCGCGGCGCCGCGCCTGCGCCATTGGCCTGGAAGTGCGAGAGGCCGCTGCGCTGCGGGCAACGGCCGAGGAAGCGGAGGGGCAGTTAAGCGGCGGCGCCGGCGGCTTCCGCGTTTGCCGGGGGGTGGGGGGGCGAGGCGCGGCGGGCGGGCGCTCGGTGGATGGGCGGCTGGCGGCCGGCGCCGGCAGGGGATGAGCCCGTGAGGGCGGGGGAGCGCGGGCGGGGGCGAAGCGCGGGCAGCGCGGAGCGATGTCTCAGCCTCAGCAGCAGCAGCAGCCGCCGCCGCCGCCGCCGCCGTCTCCTCAGCAGCAGCAGCCGCCGCCGCCGCCCCCGGCCGCCTCCAAGAAGCGGGACCGGCGCATCTTCTCGGGCACCTGCCCTGACCCGAAATGCCAGGCGCGGCTCTTCTTCCCGGCGCACGGGCCGCAGAGCGGCGGCAGCATCGAGTGCACGGACTGCGGGCAGCGCCACGAGCAGCGGCAGCTGCTGGCCGTGGAGGAGGTGACCGACCCGGACCTGGTGCTGCACAACCTGCTGCGGAACGCGCTGCTGGGCGTCAGCGGGGCCGGCCCGCCGCGCAGGAACGCCGAGCTGGCCAAAGTCATGGGCCTCTCCAACTACCACTGCAAGCTCCTGGCCCCCATCCTGGCCCGCTACGGCATGGACAAGCAGACCGGCAAAGCCAAGCTCCTCACGGAGATGAACCAGGGAGACATCTTTGACTGCTCCCTCTTGGGCGACCGCGCCTTCCTCATCGAGCCCGAGCACGTCGAGACCATCGGTTACGGCAAGGACCGCTCGGGCAGCCTCATCTACCTGCATGACACCCTGGAAGACATCAAGAAGGCCAACAACAGTCAGGAGTGCCTGATTCCTGTCCACGTGGATGGAGATGGCCACTGCCTTGTCCATGCAGTCTCACGGGCGCTTGTTGGCCGGGAGCTGTTCTGGCACGCTCTGCGGGAGAACCTAAAGAAGCATTTTGAGGAGAACCTGAGTCACTACAAGGCGCTTTTCCATGATTTTATTGATGCAGCAGAGTGGGAGGACATCATCAACGAATGCGACCCTTTGTTTGTTCCTCCAGAAGGTGTGCCCATGGGCCTCAGGAATATTCACATCTTTGGTCTTGCCAACGTGCTTCACCGGCCCATCATCCTGTTAGACTCCTTGAGCGGAATGCGAAGCTCCGGAGATTATTCAGCAACGTTCCTCCCTGGTCTGGTACCTCTAGAAAAATGCATGGGAAAAGATGGCATGTTGAACAAGCCGATCTGCATTGCATGGAGTAGCTCGGGACGTAACCATTATATTCCTCTGGTTGGAATCAAAGGTGCTGCTTTACCTAAGCTGCCTAGGAAGCTACTGCCTAAAGCCTGGGGAGTTCCTCAAGACCTCATCAAAAAGTACATCAGGCTAGAGGAGGACGGTGGTTGTGTTATTGGTGGAGACAGAAGTTTGCAAGATAAGTACTTGATGAGGCTCGTTGCTGCAATGGAGGAGGTTTTCATGAGTAAACACGGTATCCATCCCAGTCTTGTAGCTGATGTACATCAGTATTTCTACAGAAGGACTGGTGTAATAGGAGTCCAGCCTGAAGAAGTCACTGCAGCTGCCAAAAAAGCAGTGATGGACAACCGCCTGCACAGGTGCCTCATCTGTGGGGCCCTCTCAGAGCATCACGTTCCTCCGGAGTGGCTGGCTCCAGGGGGGAAACTCTATAACCTGGCAAAAAGTACCCACGGCCAGCTAAGGCCCGACAAAAATTACAGTTTTCCCCTGAACAGTTTGGTGTGTTCTTACAACCCCGCCAAGGATGTGCTGGTACCAGACTACAGCCTGAGTAGTTTGACTGCTTGTAACTGGTGTCATGGTAACTTGGTGCGTCGTGTCAGAGAAGATGGATCTGTTTCATACTTGGATGGAGACAGAACTAATACTAGGTCCACAGGTGGCAAGTGTGGCTGTGGATTCAAGCACTACTGGGAAGGTAAAGAATACGATAATCTCCCTGAAGCTTTTCCTATTACTCTAGAGTGGGGTGGAAGAGTGGTGAGAGAGACAGTCTACTGGTTCCAGTATGAAAGCGACACATCTCTGAACAGCAACGTGTATGACGTCGCCATGAAACTTGTTACCAAGCACTTCCCTGGTGAATTTGGTAGCGAGATTCTTGTTCAGAAAGTTGTCAACACAATATTGCATCAAACTGCCAAAAAGAACCCTGATGATTATACCCCTGTAAATATCGATGGTGCTCACGCCCAAAGAGCTGATGATGTACAGCAAGGACAAGAGTTAGAGTCGCAACTTCCAACCAAAATTATTTTGACTGGACAGAAGACAAAAACTTTGCACAAGGAGGAGTTGAATATGAGCAAAGCTGAAAGAACTATTCAGCAGAACATTACAGACCAGGCTTCTGTAATGCAAAAACGGAAAAGTGAGAAACTGAAGCAAGAGCATAAAGGGCAGCCTAGGACTGCTTCACCTGGGGCTGTTCGTGAGGGGCCATCGTCTGCACCTGCTACGCCAACAAAGACCCCATATTCTCCAACATCTACAAAGGAGAAGAAAATTCGAATAACCACAAATGATGGGAGGCAGTCAATGCTTACCCTGAAGTGCACTACCACCTTCTTGGAACTGCAGGAAAGCATAGCGAGAGAGTTTAATATTCCTCCGTATTTGCAATGTATTCGCTATGGCTTTCCTCCGAAAGAGCTTCTGCCTCCCAAAGAAGGCATGGAAAACGAGCCCGTTCCTTTGCAGCATGGTGACAGGATTGCGATAGAAATCCTGAAAGGTAAGGAGGAAGGCAGGCAGCCTGCTTCAGCACACTCGGCCCATGCCGTGAAGCCCGAAGATGTTGCTGTGACTAGTAAAATCTCATCCAAGGAACTGCAAGAGCAAGTGGACAAGGAGATGTATTCTCTCTGTCTTCTAGCAACACTAATGGGTAAGGCTGACTTGAAGTTATACTTTAGAATTGGGTTTTTAAGTAAATGATAAAATTTTACAAACTGTAGTTACATACATATAGTTTATTTTTCCTCCCTTTCTGTAACGATGGAGAAGGTTAGTTCCTTTATTTCTTTATTAGAAGAACATTTAACATGCTGTCAGTGATGAGACTTTTAAAAATGTGCATATGAGATGCTGGTCCTTTCTTTGCTTTAAAGTCCTCTTTTGAAAATTGCTATTTAGAAATTGTTGCATTTCCTCTTCTGTCTCTATTTGTTTTTCCTGCCTCTCATTAGGCACACATCTGATGTCTGTGTGTGTGAGCTACACACTCTCTTTTTTTCCTGCCTCTCCCTTGGGTTTCAGGAAATAAATTCAGAGCAGAGGTGAGAAGGGGATGCTGAATATCTGCTGATGGGAAGTTTGAGGACCAAACTGTCACCTTTGTGGTAGGATAAAGTCCTGGCATTTCTCCCCACAGGAAGTTGTGGTGGTTTAAGCAAATCAAAGCAATGTTGTATCCTTAGCTAATCTGCTCATTTTAAGTGAAGATCTGGTCTTTTTAAAGAGCTGTGAAAAGTACTATTTCAGAATGTAAGCAGAGGAGAAGCTGAGAGAAGCTAAACACAGATTTGAATCCCAAAGGTGGACATAGGGCTGCAAAGCTGTGCTTATAAATTGTCAGCCAAGTAAGCTGACTGTTAACAATTCAAGACGAAAGGACTTTTCTCAGGTGCCTGTGGTTTTTCTTTTAGTATTTGGACTCAGGAGACTTGGATCTTCATTTGTGTACTTTCTTCATCAGGTTTCACAGTTGTTGCTGCTTACTGGCAGGAAGTACAACAGTAATTATCATACATTCGGCTCTACGAACCAGCTGAATAGTAATGTTTACAGGTTTTTCTGTGGGAGCCTTCTCTTCTGCTGGAGGGATTTGGTGTGGCTAAAGCACGTGATGTTTTAGAAACGAAACAATTACATAATCAGAGTGGCGTGTCGGAAGTTCATCATGCAGAACTTTGATTCTTTTCCAAGCCTGACTGTTTATTCCCGTGTCTCTTGCAAGATAGTGTGCTGAATCACTGGCCACCTTGTCACACGGACATTTACACTGCAGTTCCAAAGTGCAGGAAAAGGTCAGGTTTGAAAGCTGTCTTAATTTTGAGATGTAGCTTAAAAGAGTGCTTTCCTGTTTTCAGGAGATACTCCTGAAAATGTCATTACTGGCTTACAGAAAACTCTGAGGTGCTTTAAAAGTATGTCAGTGACTTCAGCATTAAGGTGCCACATTTTTTTACAAGTTTTTATCTAGAAATTGTGAGCTGATTTGTATTCAAGAATCATTTTTTGTCTTTGACTTCCATGGCTGTTAAGACTGTGCTTTCAAAGCACAGGTTAGAATAGAATTTACCTCGCCCTTCTCTGACTGCATCCATTTTACATTACTAATAGAAGTAAAAGTGTCAGCAAATGATAAACCAGCCAGTTATAACAACTTAGGCAGCTACTGAATAAGATGCTATTTTTATATAACCACTTTTCTCATCAGGGCTTCATTTTCCTTTACATGTACTTGTGGAAAAAATCTAGACAGTTGACTACTTACAATTTTGATTTTTCAATGGGGAAACACTCTAAGAAACTTCTCAAGTCCTTACACTTTTGTAAGAATGTTGGGGCAGCAGTTCCTCAAGGTGGTATATTCAGCCTTTTCTGGGACAAGAAGCCTCTGTGTTTCTCCGTTACATTTCTGTACTGCTAAAAACCAGTGCTGCAGAGTTCTGAGAGTCAGTTTATCCTGCGTGCTTTTGCTGTAACTTTGTTCTGCTAAAAGCATTCATTTAATACAGTCAGATTAGAATGTGTGGAGGGGAGATGCTATTGAAGTAGCTCTCTGGGCCAGACAAGCTTTGCTCCCCGCCCCGGCTGCTGCCCATAGTGAAAGTGTGTCCTCAAACATGTAGAACTATTCATACTGGATTCTTAAAAGCTTTTCTTTCATACAGGGGCTCCTGTCGTCTGACTTGATGCTTCTTTCATGTTGCAGTTACTAGAATTTTTCTTTTCTGGTCTCAGCTGGTGAACTTAGTAAAATTTTAGACCATATTCTTTGATTCTTATGTGTATCACTTAAAAATAAACCTTGGGAAATTAGGTACTGTAATTTATAGACTACTTAGCTTTACAAAAAGTCATGCGTAATATGTTTTCTCCCCTATTTTTGTTTAGCTCAAAATACAGGATTCTATAAGGAAATGACTAAAGGAATTTTAGTTTTGCATTAATATAGTTAAATCATTATGCTTTTAAACTGATTTTGTATACAGCCATGCAGAAACACTCTGGATACGTGCATGCCAAATACGAATCTGTTTTGATTGGTTTGTTTTGAATTGATGAATTTGTCAGTGCACAAGAAATCAAAATAGCCAGATTTAAATTAAATGTATTGATAACAGGATTTGCTTGGATTTAAACAGCTTATTTTTAAGCCAACTGTAGTTCCCTGTAACCTATGTTTATCAACTGAGCTTTTGATTTATTTTGGACTTCTGTATGTCCTCTGTGCTGTACAAAGTGACGGTCTTGGGCTTCCACTGCACCTGCTCTTTTTCAGCAGCGTATGAGGCGTCCTCGTGGGTAGGACAGTCTTCATTTGTTGCCGTACCTTCATGTTGTGGGGCTGAGGTCTGGTCTGAGGGAGTATGTACTGGAGTGCAAATAGTGTGGAGAACATAATCTATTTCATAAATGTAATGTCTTGAGGGAGTTTTTAATCTTAACTAAATGATCACCCAAATTAACTTGTGACATATAAACATCTTATTCCCATGGTAAACAAACCCAAAACAAACAGTAAAACCCACCTAGCAACAAAAATGTGCAAACCTCAAACATAGTTTAGTTGAATCACACACACTAGTTCGTCTGATCTGGGAAAGTCCAGTTGCAACTGTGGGGTTTTTTGGTGTCCCAATCTGAGATCTTTTTATCAAAACAGCATAGTTGGTTTGTATTTCTCTTGGTGGCTGATGCTTTTGTTTTGTCAGCTCTGCTCTCCATACTTTTCTGCATGTAGTCCTTGTTAGTGTTGGATAAAAAGGTTGTCTAAACTATGAGGCTTCTCTGGTGGAAGGCTTGAAAACTCATGCCCACAGTGAGTAGGGAATCTTTCCTTGGAGAATACTGCTGACAGGTAAAACTGAGCTTCTGCTAAAAGCCTCGTGGTTGTCTTGTGGAAGGGCAGGGAATCCTTCAAATAAGAATGGATTGCTAGGTGCAGCAGCATAGGAGTCCTCAGCGTGGAGTCAGCCACTGTGTGGCCGCTGACTGTGGTCTCCTCAAGCTTCCGTAGACTGACAGTTGTGCTCTATTACTTATCAGTGAAGCGGTTACTTTGATTCCTGTGGGCAGTATTTAAGCCATCAGGAAGCAGCTTGCTGCTGCTTGGGGGAAAATGAAGAGCCACAGCAGTGATGCTCTGGAGCCATTCTGTATAGGGAAGTGTATTTAAAAATACAAATTAGAATAGGGATGCAGGGTAGCAGTAAACACCTTTTTGAAATAGCAAAAACATGAGAGAAGGTGTTACCAGCAGTAGTTGTCCTCCCTCCATGCAGCTGTTTGAAGAAGAGGGAAGGTGGTGGCAGTAGTGGGGAGGAAAAGAGAATGCTCCTTTTAAATTTTCTTTTTTTTTTTTTAGTGGGTCAGTGAGAGCTGGAGAAGAGCTTCAAACTTATTAGCAAGTCAGTAGAGAGGAGTTATTGGGATAAAGTCAAAAGCCAAGACCTCCTCCTTCAGTAGATCATGGAAAATAAGAAAGATGAGTGGTTGGTTTTGCTTGGATGGTCTGGCTAGGAAGTGAAGGCCAAATCTGTGAGCTTGATGTGCAAATGAATGCAATGAACCAGAGCATATATGGTTCAAGGGAATGCATTTTAAATTAATGTGCTTATGTAGGTCTCCCATCTTTAAAATGTCTAAAGACGAAACACAGTGACGACGCACTGTACCTTTTTATGGAGGATGGGAGCTGGAATAACACCTGAAGTGGAGCGGTGAGGGACGGAATCCTTCTGGTGGGGGGGACAGGCGAGCAGGGGAGTGTGTGGAATCCTGTGCCTGTGGGGAAGGGAAACAGAGAAGTTGGAGAATTGCTTGAAGAGTTTCAAAGTGTAATGCAGCACATAATGCCACTGTCATGATTTTCTCGCCTGAGGCGGGTGGGATAGGAGAATAGCCACAGTTACCTTGTGGGGTATGCAGTAAAAAAATGCAAGGAGGGATTTAGATGTGCCCTGTATTCAGTGTGTGGAAGCTATTAAAAATAACTTTTTACTTTTATTTTGCTCTTAACAGCAAACAGAAATATTGGTGGGTAATATTTTACAGCCTCACACATTCCAGCTATCTCTATTCCAAGTAGTAAATGCATCTAGTTAACTTTAGTTGATGATTGACATTCTCCAATTTTAATACAAAATTGAGAGACATGGTTATTGAGATTTTGATGTCTAAAGAAGGGTGCCATTTCTATTTAAAGTATCTCAGTATGTTCCCTGAATATTTGACATAAAGTGGGAAAAGCAGGTTTTTTTCTGAAAATGTATACACACAGTAGTTGTTTCTGCATCAGGAGAACAGAATTTATTGGTGCTTGTTTGCTCTGTTTTGACAGCTACATCACATGTCACTTCTCTGAAGCAGGCAAGTGGTTAGCAAAATGAGGAAAAGGGTATAGGTAAGATTGCGGATGTGACCTGATTTAGCAGGTGCTGTTAGGTCAGTGATATTCAGTCATTGTAACCCAATTCTTCTGTTCTTCATGCTCCTTTCCGTACATAGTCTAGGTTTTTTTTTTCCTCTCAGCGGCATTCAAAGTTGTCACATTTCAATGCCATTTTTGGCATCTTTGAAAAATGCCAGTTACACAGGACTGCTGGTGCCTCACAGTTGGTATTTTGTTTCTAACTCTCAAGAAAGGCAAGGTACAGACACAGCTTCTACGCAGCTGCCTGCACGGACATTTGTATCTCAGCTACAGTATAAAGTCTGCTGCATGCCAGCTGTGAAATTGAGATCTGATTTTTGAGAAGGTGTAGGGATACAGAATTGAGGTTTTAATGTGCAAGGGTATGTGCTTGAATTTTGCAAGTGTGTTAGTCATTTCCTAGTTTTATGTTGAAAGCATGGGTAGGAGGGGAATGGACACTCATGTGTAGGGCCTGGCAAAGAACCAGGAGCTGCAGCTTGGATCAAATCAAATTTGGGAGCCTGTGTACTAGAACATGTAGGATATTTGACTGCAGACGGTGGTATGTTTTCCTGAAAGTTTCCTAATGTCCTGGGCTCCTGTTCTGTAAATTTGCAACAAAAATTCAAATTCTTAATTGCATAAAAAGAGAGTGAGGATTCAGCTTTTAATTCAAGGAGTTACATTATCAGCCATTGTCTATAATGTTAAAATACAACTCTTTAATTCTAATGATTGTGTTTGATTTTTACAGGAGAAGATGTTTGGTCTTACGCAAAGGGGCTTCCTCAGTTGTTTCAGCAGGGTGGAGTATTCTACAGCATAATGAAGAAAACCACAGGTATTTTTTGGTTTTGTTTTTATCCCTTCCTTCCTCTGTTTTCAAATCTTTAAAATTGTAAATTGGTATTGAGTCACTTTAAGAAGACTATATTCTTATTTTATTACCATGGTACATAGTCATTTTGATAATATTGTAAAACTCCTCATGCTCCCTCAGAGAGCCTAAGACTGGGGAATCTGACTCAGTTCATTCAACTTAAATCTCTTCTTTTCTGAAATTTTCTCTACAACCATATATCTCCATTTAAACTTCCTGAATTATACAAACAACTTCAGTAAGTCAACTGATTCCATCCCCGCCCCCCCCCCCTCCCCGAACAGATGAAACAAAGAGAAGATCATAGGACTTATTCCTCCTATACTTTAAAACACTTACTGGATAAGCAATTAATATTTCTTGTGTGCTCCCTAGTAGATATTTCATACAGGGGTACTGCATGTTTTAAATGGTTGGCTAAATTTTCTTTCATATTCCTAAGATTGTTGTTCAAAAGCAAAGCTATCCATGCTCTTCTTGTGGTGATAAATGTCACATCATGAACTATGTGCAGAATAAACAAGTAGACAGAGTGTATTTGTTTTTTAGATGTCTTAACAAATACTGCCTACAAAGAATAACAACTGTTTCTTTAGAGAAGAAAGTACTATTCGGTCATTTTCTCTCATTTAAAGTTTATTTTCTTATTGAAGCCTTTGCATTCATAGTTTAGCTCTTGTGGTTTTATCTATAATAATGATTCCTTTGCTTTCTTACTATTTTATTTCTTCTTAGGCAGTTTTATCAGCCTTAATTTAATTTTGATTGTTTCTGGAAACAGGTATTTTGCCACATAATTTCTGTTCTGTTTGCAGTAATTAAAATGTGCCTTATACTCAATGCCACTGCCTCTCACTGAATTATTAGCCTGGGTAATAGAATTAGCATGCAAGTGTCTTATAGCAGATCTGTTTCCTTTTGGTTTTCTTTCTTTTACTGTACTTGTACAGTAAAGAGTGGTGTATTGTTTGTGGCAAGTGAATTAGCTTAAACAGTGCCTGATGGAGAGGACATTTTCGACAGATTAATGACTAGCCAGAGTTGAGAACCTGAAATGAATCCAAGGGATTTTAACCCAGCTGGTCACTGACTCACAGAAAATGCCTGACTTGAAAGTCATTTTTACCAACTGACAATGTAAGAACTAAGACTGTGGGAGATGATATTCTATATTTGAACATTATCGCATTTCTGTGTATGCAGGTATTTTACACTACCTTGGTAGGTAGAATTACTGTTTCAGCATTAACATACTTGTATGATTTTAACATTTTATGAACTACTAAATTTCCACATTAAAAAAATTACAGTGTGCAACAATCTTTTTTCTCCTTAAAGAAGCTGCTTACGTATTTGTAATATTTTAGTTAATGTAATAATGCAACTATTATACTGGACATCAGGAACAAAGCTTTCTATAAAGTGTAGATACTGTTAATCACTTGTAATTCTATTTAGTAGATCTTGTTTAACATCATATTTTGAGATTTCAGGATTGCCATTTCAGAGGCAGTTTTGGTCTATCATAGAAACTGTTACAGCTCTCTTGCAAATGAAGGTTGATCTGGTAAATTAAGTAGTTAAAATATGTTCTTCAGGCTAAGTTAGACAGATAGGTGTTTGGGGTTCAATTTTGTTCTGTATGTATTTTGGCTGTTTGGTTATTGGTTCCCATGGAAATGTAAAGAAAGGAGCTATGTGTTTGAAGTTCTCAATATCTCATCTGTCGATTGTCTGCCGCTGTAAAAGTGTGTCAGTCTGAGGCTGTGGAGGATGAGTGAGATTGGTCAGTTGGTTCATCAGTATAAAAGCAGTTTAATAACTCTTCAAATTATTTGAGCGACCTTTTTCATTGATACCCAGAATACTTGTTGTGGCTGCATTGTATTTGATAGCATAGAAATAGGATTTGCTTCTTGTGTTTCTTCCCTTCTGCATAATTTCTGGGTTTGTTGCTTTTTGAAAGAATTGTAAGAGAATATGAGGAAAAATCCCAGTAATTTACCTATTCCTGGCACTTTTTTTAAAAGTGTTTTTTTAATTGTAGCTCTCCTTGCATTGCTGATAGAACTGGAGAGAAGAGAGTTGTTGCAGCCAAGTTTTCATCTGCAGATAGCTTTTAACTCACAGAAAGTCATCAACACTAAAGTGATACCGCAACCTGTACGGGACAGAGTTGAAAGTTATTTTGTATTTAATGATGATAAACTGGAAACCTAAATATTGCCCATTTTTGACACAGAGCAGCTTCAGAACTTAAATTTGTCTAGTCAACTCTCAATTTTAGCAGATGGGTCAAATTGTAAGTGGGGCAATGAAACAGCAGATCAAAAAAATTATGCCTCATGTTTTGTTTTGTAAAGATTAATAGTCATAATCTCCAGGACTACTAAGCATAGTAAGCTTGAAACACTTTTGTTTATCTAGCAACACTTCCTCTCTGAAAAGAAGACAAATAGCAAATTTGAAATTCCTCAGGCTTAGCAGCACCCTGAAATCCTACTACAATTCTAACTAGTACAGAAATGTACTCAAATAATATTTCTCCAGGTAGACAGTGATGTGAAATGTGCTCTGTGGCAGTTCTTGTTTGGTTTTGTCTGGTTTTGGAGCAGAGGGTGGTGGTGGTAGCAATGGGACTTGGCTTGCTTTGTATTCCTGCAAAGATATACTATTTCTTTAACTTCTGTTGTATTAGAACTGCAAGTCCCAGCAAGGTGGTTGTTTTATCTAGTAATACTAGAGTTCTGTCTCTTTGTTAGAAGAAGATAGCAGCATCTTAGGGGTATAGAGTGGTGGCTGTCATATGGCAATACAAGTGTAAATTGTTTTTCTCCCACAGTAATAAGTTTCAGTGTGTTTTGTTTTTACATACTTGATGCAATAAGTTTAAATACAATAATTACAGTGGATTCAGAGCATGCCTTAAAACACATTAGCCCTTCAAATAACTTTTTCTATCTTTATAGGTTTGGCTGATGGCAAGCACTGTACTTTTCCACATCTGCCTGGTAAAAACTTTGTGTACAATGCAGCAGAAGACAGATTGGAGCTGTGTGTGGATGCTGCTGGGCACTTTCCTATCGGTCCTGATGTTGAAGAGCTGGTTAAAGAGGCCTTAAGTCAAGTGCGAGCAGAAGCAGCTTCAAGAAGCAGGGAAGCAAGTCCTTCACACGGAATGCTGAAGCTGGGTAGTGGTGGAGTAGTGAAAAAGAAATCTGAACAACTACATAACATAACTGCATTTCAGGGAAAGGGCCATTCCCTAGGAACTGCATCTAGTAGTCAACAACACGATCAAAGAGCCAGGGAAACACCACTTTTAAGAAAGCATAGCACAGAAACGGACTTCAGTCCTTCTGCTAAAATTGAGCCTTCTGCATTCACAGCTGCCTCTGGTAACAGTGAGCTTATCCGAATTGCTCCGGGAGTTGTGACAATGAGAGACAGCAGGCAGCTTGACCCCACTTTGATTGAGGCACAGAGAAAAAAGTTGCAGGAAATGGTCTCTTCTATCCAGGCTTCAATGGATAGACATTTGCGGGATCAGAATGCAGAGCAGTCAGCATCAGTTGATCTATCTCAAAGAAAAGTAGAGGCAGTGAGTTCAACTGCTAAAACTGGGAGCTTTCAGGCTGGCTTACCCGAATCGTTTTCTGCACCAGGTGGTACTGAACACTTGAATACTGAAACAACTGATGGTAACATGGTGAATTCTGTGGGAACAACATTCCCTGCGAGGTCTAAAGCACAAAAGGGAAATTCTGTTGAGGAGCTTGAGGAGATGGATAGTCAAGATGCAGGAATCACTAATGCAACTGAGCCAATGGATCACTCTTGATAGGTTAAAATCCAGTAAGGGTAGAAGAAATTACTGTTCAAATGTAATGTTTATTGGCTGGGCCACACAAAGTGATTAGTTATTAAATCTTGAATGTATGTCAAAGATTATATCATCTTATTCAGTGCATGATAAGCGTGTGATTGGCAATAGCTTTCAATATTACCATACTGCTGCCCAGGCTGGCTCTGTTACCTGTAAATTAGTTATTAGGAAATGCACTGAGATGAATATCTGCTGTAAATGTGGGTTCTTGAAAATTCTTTGCAATTTTTAATTCCTTGAAAGTCTTAAAATTCAAGTCCATGCAAGGTTCTTACCATGCTAGTTTAAGGTTACTGGAAAGGCTAGAACAGGCAGAACTAGAAATGTGACAAAGTTAATCCTGTCCCAGGTACTTAATTCCACACTGTAAATGTGAATTACACATAAATTTCAAAAAGCAACTGAAACTAAACTTCTGCTAAATTTGATACGCAGCATATACAGTACTTTAATTACATTGTGCTGGCACTTCCTCTGATTTAAAAACCTTTTCATTCATACAACTGTATACGCTTGTCAGAAGTCTTGGAATAAGTGTAACTTTAGTAAACTCTCTAATTTCTGCATATTGTCAGTTTAAGCAAGTTAGAAAAAAGGCTACTTAGTGTATGATGAAGATAAAGTGAACGTGGTGTGGTTATGCATGGCTGGCTGAGCCAACACAACCATTTTGGTGCTCTGTTAGTAAGTGATAGCATGTTTTTATTTCCTCCCAAATACCGAGCTGGTCAGATGCTGTGCAACTTTTAATAGAACCACAGGAGAGAAGCTGGCAATTGCAAGAAACAGCAAATGTTCAATGGCAAATCCATTTCTTTTAAAAGACTTTGATTGCTAGCATTGGTTAGTAATGGCAAAAATTACATAACGGCTGTCCTCAGAGCTAATTAACAACTTATTGGAAGGAAATGACCCTCTAACATACATTATCCTAAAGTGTTCAGTGATAATTGAGCTTTTGGAAGCTCACTGTTTACTCCATGGAAACAAGGAATACATGCTGTTTCAGTGTCTATAAAAACTACCCACCTCCATTAGCCTCACTTCAGTTTGCAATGCAGATTTCCCTGCATCAGTGATAATACAGCTGGTATCCACTTAAGTAGCGTGTTCATCAGACCTGCAGTGCTAGTTTTTAAGAAGCAGCCATTGTGCTTGCTCCCCAAGGATGGAATGTGTATCTGATACTGCACTTTGCTTCCTGTCTTCATAGTCATATTGAAGTGCACTATTGTTGCTTTCTCTAATGGTAGAATAACAGTGAATGGATGAAAGATGTTTGTACAGCTTCAAAGGAATTAAGAGCATTTAAATATTGAAGTCTGTGTTTGTGCACTTGTGGGTTTTTACCAATTCACAAATGTTGTTTGTATTGTATATGTTTGTATTCAGAAAAGTCTCCTCACTTTTTACACTTCTAATCACTTAAACAGTTCTAAGCATTAGTATGATAAAATGTCCCACGAGGGAGGATTTATTTTTGTATGTGAAAATTAACTGAAGCAAGTCATATAAAGAACAGCCCCAGTTTTGTCAAAATTGAAATGCCTCTGTTGGTTAACTTTTTATCCAGAGGGATTAAATATTTTATGATTTAGTACACTTCTTATAGGTAAAAAATAAGAATCACCTTTTCACAAATAAGTGAAAGATTTTAAGATCTCAGTTTTCTCACCTGTAAGTTAGCAGTTTGGCAGCTTGGAATGTATGAAGTAATTTGGCTCACCAGAACTGACCTTGCTGATGCGCTCATTAACTGGCAGGGCTTATTCAATGGGAAACAGGACACACATGCAGCAGCTGGAAGCCTGCCATGACTTCTGAAAACACTGAAGTCTCCCGTGAATCAGTCTAGCTGTTTGAAGGCTACTTCTATGTAGGAAATATTGGGTAGAGGCTTGTGCTTTGTCACAGTGTGAGGTTTAGAAAAGTATAGCAGTGGCACGTTCCTGGGAAGGAGTTTAAGTCAGGAGAGGCTGAGGGGGAGAATTCTCCTGGATCTCTTGCATTTTAGACAAGGTAGCTATCACTTGGACATTTTTAACATTTTCTTTAGAAAAAGAAGTCTTCCTTGACTGAAAAAAATACGGGCAGTGTATATGAGAGAATTTTAAGTTTGAAATAAATTGAAATATTTATTGCACATCATCCTTATTTCAAGGGAAGATGCTTACTTCTTTCATGCCTTTCGGGTAAGACTGCAGAAGTCTGTGTGCCTTTTACTGTGTAAAGAGGAAGGCTTGGTTTAATTTTGACACACTTCCCATTTCAGCAGTAATTTGACATTTTCCTACTTATCTAAATGGAAATAGACACAGATAACAATTCTGTTTCACTCACCCTTATGGTCATCTCTACTCCACTCAGGTCATGTAGATCAGAACTCTCCAGTTCCTAAAACAAAATGGTCTCAAAAAGGAATGGTAAAATGGTGTCAAAATCACAGGAACCGCTGATGTGAATTCTCTGGTGTAAAGCAGGATTGTGCATATATCTTTGCAGTGTTCTTATTTCACGGAGCTTTCTCATGCATTTAAATATCAGTGTTTTTGAGAAAGATGGCTTTTGATACTCTCAAGTGAAGCTAAACTTCATCTACATGCTGGTGAGATGTGTAACTGTACAGGAGAAGTGAAATAAAGAACACTGAAGTGTGAGTTTCCACAGATGTTTCATTTGACTGCTAGTAGTGGGTGCAAAATTAAGTTGAGGCAAATCTGTGTGCCTGTCTTGGGAGCACCTCTGTGCTTGTTAGCTTTCCCGCTTAGAGTCGGGAAAATGGTGGTGGGGTGCAAGGGCAGGGAAGACACTGTGGGTGTGAAGCCATGTCACTAGGACTTCTCAAGCGGCGTGAAGAGTGTTCCTTTCTCACCACCCCCACCCAGCTTCTTGCTACTGAATTGCCTGTGGACAGAGGCTGTGGTTCTAAATTCTTTTTGAGTACCTGCCTTGATTACTTTCTTGTCTAGGGAGCAACCACTTTCTACACAGCGTCTCATGGCAAAGAAGACTTAAATTCCTTGAGAATTGTGAACTTTACTATGGCTTAGTATGGATAACCTAAATGAAAGATGATGACTGAAAATACAGGCCAAATACACACAAAAGAAAGGCGGGGGGAGAATAAACTAGATTGCTGATGGATATATGGGAAACTTCAGGAGAACAGATCAGTTTTCCAGGCAAGCGCAAGACTTTTGCTACTTCAAATGGCTGGCTGCCTAGTAAGGTTGACTTTTTGATACTGCTGTTTTTCTGTGAATTGTTTCAGTGAAGGAAAATAAATAGCAGCTTTACAAATGAAATCGTATAAATATATTTGGGATGTCTCCACTGTTATAGTCAGAAAACAGCAGTGTATATTGTTGGTTTTGTGAATCCCATTTCTTCTGCTGGATACAAAATGTGAGGTAGAAGCTGCCTCCAACAGAACGCTCCAGCAGCTTCACAGAGGGGCAGCACCACGAGGCTGTGCACTCACAGCCCTCTAAAACGGGCATACTTTCAAGACCAAAATGCTTAATTTACAATCTTTCAAAAAGTACCATCTGTTGTCATTGTCACAGGGTTAGCAGAGTTGCTCGTTACTTTTTCAGTGCGCTGAAAATGCCAGGTAATAAAATTCATAGGATGCTTACAACTGGGAGAGCAATGCTTGATCTGAAATATATGAAAAATGAACGATTTAAGAAGATGCCACTGTTATCTCTACATTTGTTTGGCTCCCATTTTCAAATAGCAGAATCTACATGCTTTTGTAAAATAATAATAATATGAAGTTGAACCTTCTGTTAAAAAAACCACAACAGTAAGTGGTTTCTTTGTTTTGCTTGTGGATATCAGTTTAGCTTCTTAAAATTGAAGAAGTTGCTTATGATCTTTAGAATGTAGGATTCCGTCTGAGCCCTTATGCCTGTGGTTGAGCAATAAAAGGTTGAAACAAGAGTGGTATTTTCAGAATTATTTTATGTTTAACGAGGATTATTGCCAAGAAATGAAAGAGTGCACTTTTAGGAGGGAATGCTATTTAAAATGTATAAATAAGAATTAAAATAGTGTATATATTTAGAAAACAAATCTTTTTAAACAGTGCTTTACATGTTGAATTAAAAATAAATTAGCATAGAAACTATACCATCTTCACAGTACTGACTATTATCCAGCACAGTTTGGTTTGTTTTATTTGTGATTGCTGTACTAATTATATTTGATTTTTTTATCTGTAATGTAACAATAGTGTATTATAACAGTATATAGTGTACTATACTACACTTCACTGTACAGTATTTGGAATTTTCTTTGATTGCTATATTAAAACTAAGTTAAAACATCTGCTTTGGTTTTATGAGGTGCAACTTTAATCTAGCCTTCCCACATTAGCCTGTTTAATACCGATTTGGCTACAAGACGAATGAGTTGTAATTATATTAACTTCTGCATTCTACATATAGATGGCATTGTATGTGCATATGTGAAGACTAGTACAGAAGTTGAAAAAATGGTATGAACCTTAGAAAAGTAAACTCTGATGTCATCCATTTTGCTTTAGTTATGTTTCTGTTTAAAAGAAACTTTTTTGAAAGAAAAACTCTTTATGGAAAAGTCTTTTTTGACCTCATACTTGTTCTGAATATTTCATTAAATGCATAGTACCTTTGAATTTGAGAGGTTTTTAAAACAAGTTTTTATATATTTGAGACCAAAATCTGAATCCTTTTTTTAAAGTTATCACCAAGAAGAAGGTGTAGAAAAACGCTGACCAAGTCATACAATGACATTTAAGATACCTTGCAATCTGTGATTTGAAACGTTGGTCAAAATGTATTTCAAAGCAAAATTTTAATGCATGCATGTAATACTCAAGTATGAATAGTATAATTTGGAAGAACCAGGTTTTTGAAAATTTGGCAATACTCGGAGATGAACATAGTGACAACTACTTAAATTATCTCTGTGCTTTTTCCACCAGCTACATGTGGTACTTTGTTTCAAAAATTGGCTGTAATCATAACTTTTGATCTTAAAAAGAAGTCATAAAACCCATCTGCAAAACTCTGCTACTTCTTCCTGTATTTATTGAAAGGCTTTAATTCAAAGTGTGCTAGCATTAAAGTGTTATTTAAAATGATGGGTGTAAGTATACAGAGTTAATTTTGATTGCATGTCATATCAAGAATTGAAAATTGTCCTTTGGAAGGTTTGTATTTCAAAGGCTTAAATGCTTAATGCTAAGCTAGAAATTTACTTATCTTTATTAATGCAGTGTTTATAATCTAAGCCAAAACCAGTACTGAATGTATGAAGCAACCAAGTTGAGTGCTTTCAAAGTGGTCCCATTTTTCTTCTGCTATTAATTTTGCAGCCTTAATATCTGTCTAAATTTTTTAATTTTAAATTGGAGTTCTTGGGTTTGTGTTTGTGGTGTTTTTTTTTTTTTTTTTTTCTTAGGTATGTTCATAGCAAATCTGTTCTAACATCCCTGCACAAACCCAGCTTCCTGCTGGAACAAGACCCCTCACAGCATAATTTTCTCCTTAGGATCAGGGTGAGAGTGAACCTTGGATGTTCTTCAGCACGTGTAGTGAGTTGTGGAAGGTGCTTTTGGAATTACAAAGAGTCAATTCAAACACATATATTGACTGCAAAAGTTAATAGAAAGTGTGTTCCTTTGCTTGATGTGGAGTTCAGTTTATTGAGGCTTTGATATATATTGGCTTCTACTGATCTGTGGTGTTTTGAGTAGTGATGACTTAATAATAGATAAAGGAAAGTAGTAGTGTTTGGATCCATAGTAGATTTGATGGCCAAGCTGACATTACAGAAACCCGGATGCCACAACTGGTTTGAAATGGGTTATTCTGATTTGAATTACTCAAATGTTCAGAATCACCCAGTGTACATCAATTTATTAATATTGTCAAAGGCATTGGGCTTCAATGTAAGCATGACCTCTTGCAGTAACTTGCAGACACTTTAAGAGGCTTCAGAAAAGACTATTATTCTCTGTTCCCTTAATGAAAGGCATTGATTTGATGATTATGAGTAGCTGCGCAGACTTGTATTTGGACTTCATCCACCTCTGTTTTTTTAAATGACTCCCTAATTTTGTTTTCTGCTGGAAACAATACTTCTAGTGGCTTGTCTTGCTGGTAGCAAATCTAATTTCACTTCCAAAGTGATCCTGTAGATCTGGACCCGGTCTGTGCTGCTTGGAAACTTGTATTCAATAAGTAAAAAATTAAAAGAAAGATGACAGGTGGAAGGAAGTTACCAGAAATTAGAAGAAGGTTTAAAAGATGCTATGGTTCTTATTAGCCAATCGTCTGTGGAGCATGGCTGTGTGAAAGGCAGTCATTTCTTACAAACCTTTAAGGCATGGTTCAAGCAGCTTCTTTCAGAATAAGAAACTTGATTTTATAGCCTATGTTGTCAACTTGCTATACAAGATTTTCTTTAAAATGAAGCTTCTTTCAGATTGTCACATTGTTGTATAAATGTAGAGAGATACTTGCCAGATGCTACCTCCTAATCCTGACCTCCCTCTTCCTTCCCATGTGCGTTTGTGCAGGCTGCAGATCCTCAGGAGGTCTCTTGTGATGCTGGGCTAGCTTTCCTATTTGCTTTTCATCTGCCATTTGGACTTACACTGAATCATTTTTACCACGGACATTTTTGTAAGCTTATTGTCCTCTGTTTATACTGGTGCTCTTAGAGACAGTAAGAGGCAATGGATAAATGATCCAATTTCACACAAATTAGATTGATAGAAATTAAAACCTTGTTTGACTTCCTCCAGGATCCGTATGTATGGGACAGAAAGGAAGGAAGGGAGATTCCGAAGAGAGCAGAGGACTTGTGGCCATACTCAGGAGACGGAAGAAGATATATAAGAATTTATCAATGATTCTAAAAATCACCTAGTGGTTCTGTAGGGCAGCCACGTTTCGTGTTGTTCCACCTCCAGGGTAATGAGTTTTAGAAGCTACAGTGGCTCACTTACCTGCTTCCTTTTGCTTTCAAAATAAGAAAATTCAAGGCATGGTACAGTGGAAGAAACTAAATACCTGTATTTATTTCTTTGTTCCCTCTGCTTCTCCTAACCTTAACCTCTGCTTTACCCTGCCATATTCACTACCCTATTTTTTTTTTCTTCCCTGCATTTGAAGTCAGCTGAGGTAACTCATTCCCTTCTTAGTTTGGAAACTTTGAACTATCTCAGGTCTCCAGTAAGTGAGCAGCCCAAAAATCCCCAGTTATCTATTGTCTACTCTGAAAGTCATCTTTTTTTATTTAACATTTTGGATCTTCCCAACCTTAACCCTGAGGTTCTAGATTTGAAACTCTCATAAACTCACATCCTTGCACAAACTCAAAATACATTTGCAATAACTAAAGGCCTTTCATGGACGCTCATTGCTGACTGCAGAAGCTGCTTGCTGACTTGCATTAGGACTAATTGTTTGCTCCTGGGGTTGGCAAAAGCTAAGGATTAAATTGACTTCTCTTGCATTTGTAGTGATGACTTTGTAGGGCATAATTCCAAAACAGCGTGAGGAAAACGTGCACTGCAAATACCTGATTAAAAGGCGACTTTCAAACAATCTCTTTGGTCTCCAAAGTTGTAAGTATATTTGTGAAAGGAGGAAATACTTTTTTTTAAAAAGATCTGCATGCCTGACCAGAACTAGTAAAATTATTCCTCCATGACTTCCAAAATAAACAAGTGGCGTTTAAGAAATTAGTAAAGGCTGTTAATTGAGATTGATATTGTAATCTAATCTTGCAGTAGTATGATTATTATTTATTGGGAGAGTTGATAGTGAGATCATAGGTAATGTCTGAGTGTAAATTTGGGAATGTTTTTTTCCCCCTTTGATTGATTCAAGGCTGTTCTACTTTTAACCCCTAAAAAGTAATCTATTTGCCTACATAGTGCCTGTTCTAAATTAATAGCCATGCCATTGAAACCGTAGGTGAAGTGGTTGCCAGACAGAAATTTGTCCGAGCTGTGCACTGACACCATTTCCTCACAAACTGTGCAAGAGACAGCGTGAGCTCAGCATGAGCTCAGTTTCTTCTCAAGCCAACGACAGCTGAGGATTGCCAGAAGCAGGGATACAGAGCAGCTCATGAGGTCCAAAGTACAATCTCAACCCTGAGAGCTACAATTATTCTACAGCAAGTAACTTGTTCTTCGTGTGCATGCCTGAGCGGATCCTAGTGTAGGGCCCTGGCAGGGCTACATCCCTGGAGCTGCTTTATGATCTCCTGAACTTGGCAGCTGCGCTTGTTTTTTTCAGTGCAAGGCTTGATCCAAAGGCCACCTCAGAATTCTTTGAGTAGTCGTACAGCCTCCTTGAGAAGTTGATATAGGCTGCTTCGGGAATGTGCAAGAGAATGTTTTTTGTGCACAGTTGTCACGGAGGTTAATGTGCTAGTATAAAATCTAAGCCCATCCAGATATACCCAATTATTTTGATATTTTTGTGATATGGTAGCCTTTAAGCCTTACATTTCCACCCTCCCTACACTAGCATGAATAATGTAAACCTGTCAATACAGTAAAGCAAAATTCATGAAATCACGAAGTACGTACAGTTCTTCTGTGTCATGGTTAACAGAACACAGGCTGAGTTAGGCAGAGGTATTGGCACTTCTTCCCCTCTCCGAAAGGCTGTATAAATGGATTGAGTCAAAGCACACAGAGCTTGCGAACTCTTCTGGGTGAAGTGGTTGATCCTATAAGACTCAACATCTCAGGACAATGTTGTAAGGAGCATTTAGAGAGAACTCCAGCAAAAGCAGATAATTTTCAACAGCCATGGATAGAATATTGCCCTTCAGAATCTTTGATATTAAAAGTTTAAAAAAAGAAAGATGAAAATAAAGATGGAGTATGACTCTGAAGGCACATGGCAAGTTGAAATTGCTCTGAACCGCAGCTTCACTGAACTGACTCTGACATGACTCAAGTACGAATGACAAGCTGGGATCTTCAGTACTGAGATTCGGAGCAGATGCAGATAATAGCGTGCTGTCCATATGGAGAACTATTTTAATTTAAGAGTAACTGGTGAGTATCCTCATGCTCTTCATCGGGAATTTCTGCAAACATAGGGAGGAAGCTCAGCCCCTGCAGGGCTGATGCAAGCAGCATCACCTTGGGTGCCGAATGAGTGGAGCCATGACATTGAATCTAGACCAAGCCGAGTGGCTGGGCTGAAGACTTAATGGATGCGTCTGGTTTTGAGTGACATATTTGGTGTTTCTGCCAGTGTAGAGCTCGGAAGAGTATAGTGACTAGAAGAACTGGTGATAAAGCATTAGAAACTACTGAAAGGAAAGTGGTAAAAAACGTGTAAGCTCACCTACACCTGCTCTTGGTCTTTATTTTAGCAATCATTATGCATTTCTTTTACTTTATAGATTTTAGTTCTGTGAGACTGGCAGCAATTGCTTGTGAGTTGGGAAACTGTTTGCTGGAGAAATAAGTTATTTGCTTTCCACAATTCAGAAAACTAATTCCCACGTTCAGCCTTGTAGGAATTTTGCTAGATTCAAAGGTGGAAGCTCTTGTAGCAAGAAGTCAGTTGCGTGCCTTGTTGATTGTCTGTGCTGAGAATCATCTTCACAAAGACTCTGGGTTCCTCTGTTGTAAGGTTTTGAAGTAACTTACAGGGAGATCATTGAGGAGAGACTAGTTATTCTTAAATTCATGTCAGTGGTGTTAAGCCCCATGCCTTCTGGGGAATGTCCTTGTATTGCTTAGTTGTCCAGATAAATGTAAAACTGGCTGCCTGAACTCACCATGAGATTCTGATGAGCATAGCAGCAAAGAGTTACAAACTTCTGCACGTGACTTCAGAGTTGTCACGTCACTTCAGCTCTGTGACAATACGAAATGGGATCATGACTGGTATTTTTTTATTCATTAAAGGCTTTGCCAGGGAATAGACGGAACTCTCGCAGAATTGGAGCAGTAACAAATAAGCCTGGTAATACACATATGGACTTAACATGTGGCCTAATAGTGTGGTACCTTCATCCCACTGCAGCTGGGTGAAATGTTTTGAAACATCAACGTTGCACAGAAAGGGACCTGCTTCCCAGCAGGAACAGAGCTGCTGGCCTGCCGTTGGTCGGGGTTGTAGTGAATGCCTGATAGAATTTTTTTTTCCCTGCAGATCAGCTGGAAGCTTAGCAAGAAGGAATAAATAACGGCAAATTACAGGATCATCACTGTCTCTTCCAGGGTACTTCACCTATCAAATTGTCTGGGTAAGAGTGTGAGCGAGCGTCCTGTCTCCGGAAGAAGACTACAAAAACCAGGCAGGATCTGAGTGCTGAGAGGTGGTTCTAGTGATGTTCGGTTTTGATTTGTCAGGAGACCCAACTAAGCGCTCCTAAGCCAATGGGGAAGCGGCAGAGTGCCACTGGGAGCATGTCCACTGTGACTCAAGGTCCTTGAGCTTGGAGTGATGGTGACATTTGCCTCATCCTTCCAGCCTGGACCTGCAGCAGCATCTTTGCACCTGCTCATGCTCTCCAGGTCTAGGCTAGAATGGAGCTCTCCTTCCTCATAAGGGAGTCTTGGGAAGGACAAGCAGAGGCAGAAAGCAGTTCTTGAATAACGGGACTTGGATATTGCAGGCTGCTGAGTGTCCTACCAGAAGTCTATGGAGGCTGAGGCTGATGCTTGTGGGCCATGAGAACCCTGATGGGATGGGACAGTCCCTGAAAATGGTAGCATTTGGGGGAAATGTTCCATCTCCCACTACAGAGACAGACTGCCAGTTTGCGCCTTCTTTCTTAGGGATGCTCTTAAATGAACAGTTGGAAAACATAACTCGTGTGGGGTCAATGCAGAGAGAATTAGCTAGACCTCTGGCTTGGTTTTGTGAATCTACTAGAAGCTGAGAAGAGATGGGAAGGGGCATGCATCTCCATCCTTTTTTTTGTGATGCAGGAGCACAAGCAACTGGCAACATTAGACCCTGTCACACAGGGCAGTAACACATACAGGATTAAAAGAATGTCCAAAGAAGAGCAACGAGGCTGGTCAGGAGAACAAGTCTTATGAGCAGCGGCTGAGGGAGCTGAGGCTGTTTAGTCTGGAGAAGAGGAGGCTGAGGGGGGACCTTATTGCTCTCTACAACTGCCTGAAAGGAGGTTGTAGTGAGGCAGGTGTTGGTCTCGTCTCCCAAGTAACTAGCGATAGGACGAGAGGAAATGGCTTCAAGTTGCATCAGGGGAGGTTTAGATTGAATATTGGGAAAAATGTCTTTACTGAAAGAGTGGTCAGACATTGGAACAGGCTGCCCAGGGAAGTGGTGGAGTCACCATCCCTGGAGGTGTTCAAAAAACGTGTAGATGTGGCACTTTGGGATATGGTTTAGTAGGCATGGTGGTGTTGGTTGGATGGTTGGACTCGATGATCTTGGAGGTCTTTTCCAACCTATGATTCTATGACTCTATGATTCTAAAAAAGAAAAAAAAGTGAGGTGATTACTGATGTACTCCAAGGACAATGTTTACTTGATGTCATAACAAACTGCAGCTTTATTATTTTTTTCAACAATGGGACCATCAGTACTTCGTAATGCAGTAGTTTGACTCAGCTAATGCTTTCAGGATCTATTTCCCACAAATCAAGAACACGTGTTATTACTATGGGAATATACAAGAAGATACTTATTTAAACAACAATATTTTGTCTTTCGGGCTCCTTTCCCGTTGAATTAAGTATAGATGAATGCTAGAAGATGGCATTTCGTACCATACGAGGCTGACGAGACAAACCCCGTCCGAGGGTGGTTCGCACGCCACCCGCACTTCCATTACAGCTGTCCTAGCCCAGAGGCTCCCGTAAGAGCTTTGGCGCAGGGGGACCCGCTGCTGCGTTGCCACCTCTGCGCGCTCAGCGCGAGCGACGGCGCCCAACACCGACGAGCAGCGGCGGGCACGGACTCTGCTGCTAAATAAAACAGTCGGAACCCTCGGCGAGGCCGCTGCTTTTCCTGTGAAGGACGCAGCGACGCCAGCTCGCCCTGCCAGCCGCAGGTTCGCCACGCAGGAAAATCGCAGAGTTCGGGGTGCGTGCCCTCCCTCCCCTCCTCCACCGACCCTGAGGTGCCGCGCGCGCCTGCGCAAGGGCCGCCGCGCGCCGAGCGCTGCCACCGCTGCCCGCCCAGGCGCGTGCGCCGTGAGGGCCGGGGGGGGGGAGTGTTGGCTGGGGGTGGGGGGGTGTTGGCGGAGGGTGTTCGTGTGCCTTGTGGTGGCGGGCGGTTGAACGGATTTCCGTCAGTAAACCATTAACAAATAAGTAGTATGTGGAACAAGACCGTTCTGATGATTTGTTTTGACCACTAAAGTAAGAAGCGCATTAAAATTCAATAAAGGAACAAGCTGGCGGGTGGGCTCCCCAGTGGACGTGAGCGCCCGGGAGCGGAGCGGGCGTGTGCCTTCGGGCCCTGACCCCGGGAGCGCCTTTCCCGGGGCCGCAGGACCGTCCCCTGCCCCGGGGTTTTTGGCTGTGCCAGGGCCCCGTCTGCGCGGCAGCTGCCCGTAGCCTTTCCCCCCGAGAGCTCCGCAGAGTTCCGCGCCCGTGGGCAGGCTGGGCACAGCGTGAGGAGCCGAGGGAGCCGTCGCCGCGCCCTGCGCTACCCGACCCGCTGATAGCGGGGAGGAGGTCTCGGGTGCGGGAACCCTCGGCGGGGCGCTCGCTGCTTCAGATCTCGCTCCCGGAGCGGGCGTTTACGCGCCGGCTGTTCCGTGAGGGCCGGCCGTGCTGTCTGCCGCGGGACAGCAACGGCGCGCAGCTCCCTTCGATAGCTCAGCTGGTAGAGCGGAGGACTGTAGAGGCGCGGCCCGCGGGAATCCTTAGGTCGCTGGTTCGATTCCGGCTCGAAGGAGACGCTCACTTTTGCGCCGCCGCGAGGGGCGGACTCCGGTTTTTTTACCCCTCAGGAGCCGCCGCCGTTGCAGCTGGCGGCGCCCGGGTGCTCGCGCCGGGGCGTTACGGGGCCGGGGGTGGCGAAGAGCCGGGTTCCTCGCCCCGCTCGCTCCCCCCGTCACGCCTCGCCCCCCCTCCCCGCCCGCGGCGGGAGCCAGGGCCCCGCCCGCCGCCCGGGTCGCGTGCAGCGGCGGCGGCCAATGGGGCGGCAGTCCGCCTGCGCAGATTCAAACGGTGGCTCTGGAAGGAGGCTGGGCGCGAGATTCGGCGGCACCGACCGAGCGCGGCGGTGGCGGCGCAGCCCGGGCCGGTCGGCAGCGGGGGGACGGGGAGGGGGCCGCGCCGGGCGGGGCTGGGCGGGGCTGGGCTGGGCAGCAGACAGCGGCGGGAAGGCGCCACCGGAGCCCGCAGCGGCTCTGACAGGAGCGGGGAGGCGCAGCCGGGCGAGAGAGGGGCCGCTGCGCGCTCCGTCCTCGCGGGCAGGGGCCAGGCCGAGCCATGGCTGACGCGCCGGGGGCCGGGCCGGGCCGGGGCTGAGGGTACCGCCGAGCTCCGCGGGGAGGAGGGGGCCGTCGGAGGAGCCCCGCCTGCCTCAAGCCTCCCTGAGTCGCCGGTGCACCTCTCGGTCCCCCGCCCGCCCGCGAGAGAAGGGAGCCCGGCCGGTGGCTCGGGGGCTCCGCGCTGTGCTCCGCTGCCGCGGCGGCCCCCAACCCTCTATGGTGCGCCCCGAGGATGGCGAAGAGGCCGCGCAGGTGAGTGTGTGGCTCCGGGGGACCTCTGGCGCCTGCTGCCCCCCCGCCCCTCCCGGGCGGCCTTCCGGGCCGCCGCCCCGCGCCCAGGTACCCCCCCCGCGCCCGGGATGCCAGCCAGGTGCCGTCCCCCCTTCCCCCCCCCGGCCCCGGGTGCCGCTGCCCACCTCCCTCCCTCCGATCCCGCCCTCCGATCCCTCCCTCGCCCGGCACCCGCGCAGGTGTCCGTCTGTCTTCCCTCCGCCTCGCGAGCACCGGCTCTCGGCTGCGCGTCTCGCCTCTCGCTTGGCGGCTGCGCTCGCTGCCGTGCTTGGCTCAGGCCACCTTTACTGCCGCTTACCTAGGCAGCTCCCTAGCTGCTCTTTTCCCTGGTCGCTGGGCCTGTCAGTGACGACTACGCTGTCTCTGCAGTAGCTTTTCCTGCTGGTTGCTTGCGTTCTGCTGGAGTAGTACTTTTCTTCTCCCGAGTGGCTTTTGCACAGCCTTGATGTAAGGTTTGGGGCTGTTTTCGGGCCTGCTGTTTCCTCCCATAACTTAAATGCACCTACTTTCTCTGATTTGGCATATTCTTTGATTATTTCCTCTCGGAAATCTTCCTGAGAGAGAATGTTTCCCTCAAGAGCTTCAGCAGCAGCCCCAGAGGGTTTTGATGCACCTTTTGTTTTATTGACCTGAAAATGGGTGTGTCTTTACTTTGTATTCAGAAGGTGGGTCTTGGAGAACTGTTTTATTGCTATAGTTATTCTTGCCCTAAATAGAAAATCAGTTTCTGAAAAGTGGTAAAGAAAGGACTGAGAAAGGAAAGGATACTTGGTGAGTAATAATTAACGTGTGAGTTACCTGTGGCATCTGGGGTTTACCGTGACTGCATACTTCTCATGGAACTGGGGGTGGTTTCAAAGTTACGGATATCAAAACTGCTTCTGCATTTTGCTCTGACATGAAAAGAGTTCATAGGTTAAGGATTTTCTGCAAAACTGCAGCTGAAACAAGAAAGCAATGCTTTGGGCTGCTAGTTGTGTAAGGAACAAAGGTTCATTAAGGGGCTTTGCTTGCAGAGGCTAACTGCTGGAGCTGTCTGTACTCACCTATCTGCAAGAAATGGCTCAGAGAGAGAATGTTTCTTGTTCCTCCTAATCTGCGTTTTGTAATTGAAGAGACTTTCATCTGTGGTATTGGAAACAATAGTTTCATCTTTGCAAAACTTTAGCTTGTATTCTCTGTCATGGCTACGGAGTGCTTTGATGTCACAGTTGAAAATACAACTGGTTGTGGGCAACAGAGGAATATTTGGTTAGACATCAGTAGTCCTAGACACACTGTGTCAGTGTATGATGATGGTATCTGCAAAGCTAAATCACTGGAGTTAGGAGTTTACGTAAAAGTGATTTCAAGATCGTTAGTCTAGGTGTGGAGTGAGGAGAAAGTATAATTGTTTTGCACCAAATGGAATCAGGTTTAATTTTGGTAAACTGCTCTTGGGCTTTTGTGTTTGGAAGCTTAATGTTTTCCTGTAATGGCTCTTGACTCAGAATTACAAAGACTGCTAGCACAGAACTCGTGAAATACTTACTTTGTTGTTCCAGATTTCTTATTTGATGAAATTTGGTGGTCGCATTCCACTTCAGTGCAGTATTTCAACGCAGTTTCATAACTGCAAAAGAATTATCAAATGAACTATTAACAACCCAACGTGTTTGAAAATCTTTTCTTTTTAATTGAAATCTTAAGTTAGAAGTCCTGACCATTCATGTGTATTTAATTTATAAAGTACCGGTGTACTAGTCTAAACAAGACCGAAGACTAAACGGTGGAATCAAGGTGCAAGAGAGCTCAGTGCCCGCTCGGCTGGCCCTCATGCCTGTGCAGTGCATGGCGGCAACCGTGCCGGTTTGGCAGTGGGACACGCATGCTGCGGGAGAGCTCCGGGTGCTGGGTTCTCCACCGCCGCTGCCGGCATGGACCCCAGGTTTTCTTGTACCGGTGCTCTCATCAGCATCACTGCTGTGTGCGTGGAGCCCTTCCTCTTTTTAAAAATCCCCATGACTTTTCACATAACTGAAGACTCTATTCTTGAACTAGTTTGCTGTGCAGTGTGTAAGGAGGTCATGTTGACAAATGACTTAACCACAAGAACAAATTTTAGTTGTAAGTAAATTGTGTGGCTTGCTTGATATGAAATGGGATTATAATTTCAAGATAATGCTCCTTACAATGCCAAGACGTGCTCCTGACGTTTGTGGAGACCCTGTGGATAAGAGACCAAAAAAAAGGTGGTGGGAGGGGGAAGAGAAAACTTAGTTACCTGTGAGTTTTGAATCCTGTTTTCTCAAGTCCTAAGCCACTTCATGGAAAACTCTTACAGTCATTGTGTTTGCAGCTTATTTCTTGTAAGTACTGTGAAGAACTTGCTGTTGACCTTTAGACAAGCTTACTGCTTTGTATTGCGCTGGCTCCACAAAGTTTTAATATGTTTACATGTTCTTAACTATGTCTACTGCATGAAGCTAAGTAGGGCAAATCCAGATGTGGTGTAGGATGTAGAAGCAGTGTTAAATACACTGGATTTTCAAGAGCTGGGTGCATACTGTCTTGTAATGCCTTCGAGTAAGCAGTGCTCTTCTTGAATGATCAGGACATATTCACTTCACGGGAAATAACAAATATACCTAAATGGTTGATCAGCATGCTGTGTGGGTGAAATGCATGTTCTGGAAGACGATGTAGAGATCTGCCATCTAATCAGTTCTTAGGACACCAGCACAGGTTAATTCCATTACTGGGAAAGGATTTTTTTACCTTTGGTTGAAAAATGGAAGTAATTTTCAAGACTGAGAAGAACTAATAAATTTAGGTTTGAACATGAATTTATGATATTTATATCATGCTTTATACTGGTAATATAAAAATGGAGAAAAATTAAGATTTCAGTGTGAAACTGCTTTTAATTAAGGCTGTGTATTTGGATGGAAGCCCCTTCTTTGTGTGTTTGCTGTAGCTAATGCAGAAGAACCGCTGATCTTGTTGTCAGGCCTAGGTTTCCGCATGTGTTTGAATTTATGTTGTCTGACGTGAGTCACTGACATGTAAGTTGAAGCGGTATTTCCATGAAACGTTTCCTTGTACTGCTGGTTTGTCAGGCTTTGTTTAGCAAGGCTGTGAAGTTTGCATTTCTCCAGCAGATGGAGTGTGATCTACATGGAACCCCAGAGGTTACCTGGCTTCCTGCTCTCTGACTCTTAATTTAGAGGGTCAGCACTGATATGGTAGTTGCTTCTTGCTGGAATATTTCTGTCCTCGAAGGTTTTTGTCTAATTCCTGTAATACTGAAGCAACGCTTTTATTCAAGGCAGGAGCCTGCTTGAAATCTCAAGTTGATGCTAAATTATTTGGCGTCCTTGTTGTGTGTGTGTGTTTGACTTAGAGGTGAAACATGAATATTTTGCAGACTAGCAAATCACTTTATCTTTTAAGCTCATTTGTGTAAATTAAAAATTCATAAATGTGTTATGAAAAACATGATCTTAAACAATAGCTTTTGCTTCAACTTTAAGTCTTGACTTGGAATTAATTATCTGTCCATATCCCAGTACGTGGCCTTGAGATTAAGATTATTTCTGTTGCTTTGACATGGTGAATATAGGCCACTGCTCGAGGCAGATCTTGTGTTTGTGCAAATTCCACATGTCATTTTGGAACAATATGTACTAATTGGAAAAAAGCTACAAGTAGTTAGGAAAAAAAGTTTTGCAGGGTTACTTTAAATTCTGTTTCTTTCTTCGCTGTTTTGTTGTACTCTGCAGTGAGGAAGACGATGACTTTCAGTATGTGGATCATGACTATGAACTACCACAGCAGAAAGGTTTGAAGAAGATATGTAACAGGGTGAAATGGACACGTGATGAGGTAATACTTTTTTTTGGCTTTAGTTTCATTCCTGTATGAAATTAATAGCATGTGAAATATGTTATTATTTAATATCACATTGGGATAGCGTGTAAAATTTATTGGCTGAGGTTATGTCTTAACAGGATGAAAGGCTAAAGAAGCTGGTGGAACAAAATGGTACAGATGATTGGGCTTTCATTGCTAGTCATCTACAAGTAAGTTGAATCTGTGTTTCAGTTAAGTTTCCTTTTAATATTTATTTATTTTGGTCATATGTCTAGTTTGGGCGTGAGGTGAAATAGAAATCAGAAACACATAATAGTAAAAAATATTGTAAAGGGTGCTTATAAATTGGATTTGAGATCTAGCTCAGGCCTTGGAGAACCTTATCAGCTCAGGCTGGGACTCACATGATGGTGTGAAATGATCTAAAATAATTGATGCCTTCTGTCCACACTTGCTATTTGTTTTCATTCTTGAATCTATTTCTGCTTCCTATTGGCTGCACCGCTTGTGGTAATTACATATACAGTTCACAGGTTGCTTCTGAAGTGGTTAGGAGAGTGGGTTGCATCTGATATACTGCTTGAGAGAGCAGATCAATTTCTTAAACACTTTAGGAAAAAGGTGGTCGTTTTTTTTTGTTTTGGTGTTGGGGTTTTTTTGTTTTGTTTTTACAGTGATGTCTGTTTCCCTAACATATGTAAATCTTTCCACCCAATGATACCTTAAGTTTCTACAAATGGAATCTTAGCGGGTTTCTTGGAAGTTTCCTATTGACACTTAAAATTTCTTGCTCTGTTCCAATGGTCAGGTGGAACGAGTAAAGGAGCTGTTAGATGAAACATTAAATGACTCCTTAGCTGTATGGGCTGCACTGGTAGAAAATACCTACAGCTAGAATCAATGATGTTTGTTTTTCTTCTGATTAAATGTTACAAAATGCCTACTATAAAGACAAGGCTAGAATCTAAGGCTGAAATCACTATCTAAATGTGGTATTAAATATTCAAATGTTAAAAATCAAAAAAATACATGCCACCCCTGCCTTTGTGGTTCTCATACTATTGAGTGGGATGATATGGTTGTATGAAATTCCCGTGTAACTAGGTAAAAATAGACTTGGATTGTATATGCTGAACAACTGTAACTTTTTGTTGTTCTCATCATATTTGTGCAACTGTGGTGCTTCTGATTATTTTTTTTTCCAGGTGGCAAAGTATAGATATCAGGGGAATGAACTCAAAGCTTCTAAATTTAAGGAGTGCATAAGCAAATCACTATTCCTTACATGTGCGTTATCCCCTTCCAAAAAGCAGTGAAATGAGTGAACGGCAGAGGAGAAATAGATAATATCAAAAAGCTTTTATATTAAACTGTTTGAAAATACAGTGTTTGGTGATACTGATCTGCAGGTGTAGTATGGAGTTGCATTTAACAGATCTAGCAGTTTAATAAGTTCTCCAGATGAAAACAAATCCTTCTGGAGACTGAAAGCTGTTGTTCGGCTGGGCCCACGTGAGGCTGAATAAAGGCTCCCCAGCTATCAGGGGAAACATACATGGAGGATCAGGTTGCCCACTGCAGAATTGTTGATGCTGGAAGGAACCTCTCAAGATTGTCTAGTCTGAGCCCCCTGCTCAAGCAACGTCAGCTGGAGCAGGCTGCCCAGAACAGTGACCAGTTGGGTTTTGAATGTCTCCATGGATGGAGACTCCACAGCCTCTGGGCAACGTATTGATGTGTTCAAATTACAAAGCCAAATAATTAGAGGCTGGCATAATTAGCACTTGCCTTGTTACTGATGGTCTTTTGCTAGGAAAACCAAGTGTATCTCGAGGTATTAGCGTGTAAAGGCACTCAAACCGCCTTGTTTTCAGAATCTTATTTCACTATTGGTCTGGGCACAAGTAAACTTTCCCTCTGTTCTGCCCCAAAAAGTGAACATAGCTTAAAGGTGACCCTCAAGAGAGGGAACACAGCTTGTATTCTCTTTTGATTTATTGTGGCTAAGGCAGACCTGAAAAGATTTTATGCTTTTATCCAATCATTTGTTTTGCTCTTCTCCCCTGGATATGTCATGATCTGAGAAATGTCTGGACGGTAAAAACACTAAAAGGCCTCAATTTCAAAATAATTCTTTCATTGAAAATGGGAAAGGCTACCCTGTATTGAGTCTTTTATAGCTTGTCTCCACCAGGAAATGGTGATGTTTTGTAACAAACTCTAGTGTGCTTTTAATCATACAGTATCTGCTTGTGATTTAACTTGAAGGTACTGTGATCAACGTAATTTTAGATGTAACAATGTTTTGAGTGTTTTTTCTGGTCTTGCAGACCACTTGTTTAACTTCATGTCGGCATGGTAATGCCTTTACTTGGTAGACCAGACCAGCAAAACCTTGAAATTGGTACTTGCAGTCCAGCAGCTGGCTCGGAAGAGAGTAAATCCTTACGTCCCAGTGTTACATAAGGTGTACTAGTATGCTGTGCTGGGACAGGCTTTTATCTGCATATTTCTAAGGATTGCACTAGCTACCCTGAGAGTCCCAAATTTTCCTATCTACACACAATTTTTAGGAGGCTAAGTGAAAGCTTACTTCTCTTTCGTAACTGGGAACAATATTTCAAAAGATCCTTAGTGAAGCTACAGAAAAGGACCATCTGTCCTGAGCAGAAAAAGCAATGTTGTTTCATTAGTATGTGTTAACTAAACTTGATATAAATCTGTTTTCCTCAACGCTCTAGTAAAGAGCTGAAAATATATTAATTTGAGGCTTAGAAAAAAGTTTATTCTTTTATTTGAAAGAAAAAGTATTTCCTTTAAAAATTTCTTTCCTTGTATAGGTTATAGATAATGTCAAAAGCATGTCAATCACAAAGTTCAGAGAAGGTGTGGAGTAATGAGGACAAAAATAATTCTAAGTTTTTCTTTAAAGAAGAGTAAGTTCTGAATTTGATTATCAAGTAAGAACATTGAAGTAATTAGATTAGAGCTTTGTGCAAGGCTGTTTTTTCTGGAGAAGAGTTCTTGTAAGCAAATGGAAGAAGAAATAGTAAGGGGGAATCTAACTATTATACTTGGAACAAAGGTCTGAATAAGTCTTTTAATTTGAAATAAACTAATAATTCTGACTAGCCAATATTGACAGTTTTATGTATTCAAGAGTTTAACAGCTACACTGGTCTTCTAAAATTATTTCAGAATCGTTCAGATTTTCAGTGCCAGCATCGATGGCAGAAGGTACTAAACCCAGAATTGATTAAAGGTCCCTGGACTAAAGAAGAAGATCAGAGGGTAATAAAAACTAATTGATGCTGTACTCTTTTACTGGAATAAAATTGGCATGTGACTGCTAAGAATGTGTACTCTTCCCTAGGTTTTATCCTCACAAAGATGGTGTCTGATGCATCTTGTGACATAGATAGTTACATTATGTTATGCTGTGTGAGAAGAAAAAAAGTGCAGCTGCTCTTAAATAGATGGAATGTCTGGTCTGCTCAAGTGTTTCATTTCCCTTTGCTCAGATTGCTAGCTGAACTGCTGTAGCTTACCAAGTAGAGGAGATCTCTTTACAAAAAAATATATCAAATAAATATCAAAGGTCTCATTTACATCTTTTGCTCCTCAAACCCACCAGACTTAAAAGAGGTTGTGAATAAGGGAAATTATTTCATACTCTACTGTTAAAGAAGCTAGCAATGGTGGTTTAGACTCCTTTTCTCCATCTTTGTTAATTCACACTGCAACTTTTTGCCTGCGAAACCTGGGCTGCCCTGTAGGGACGTGCACATGTATCACATATCGTATTTCAAATCAATTGCTTATTCCCTCTATTTAAAACTGTTTTAAGATGTTTAAAACTAGTATTTGTCAACTTGTGAATATGGTCTTCCTAAGCTATTTTTTTGTATTTGGCATCAGTCTTTTAAGAAAAAGCTTCTAATGTGTAAAAACACGTAGAAACGGGATGAAGGTTGGGAGGTGTGAGTTTCTCCTCATGTGTATGTTGTTGAAAAAAGTCAAATCAAGCATCTTTACCAGCTTCTTTTTTGGTCTTTCCTGATGTCAGCTTATGTAATGGATGACAGAAAGGAAACTTCCAAATAAATGTTTTCATCAGTATATGCTTATATTCTAAACACAGTGAATTAGGAGTTGATAAGCGATTTTTAGATTTCTGGAAAAATAATTTTTAAAACCTCAAGTCACTGCCTCCTTAGGCCTAGTATCTTATCAAGTTGAGTATTTTAATCCTGTTCTAAAATGTGAGTTGATCAGTGTTCTTGGTCTTTGGTTAGGAAAATTAGGGTTTGGAGTCCTAATGTGCTTTCATCTGTGTTCCAGGTTATTGAATTAGTTCAGAAGTATGGTCCAAAGCGCTGGTCTCTAATTGCAAAACACCTGAAAGGAAGAATAGGCAAGCAATGCAGAGAGAGATGGCATAACCATCTCAATCCTGAGGTAAAAAAGTCTTCATGGACAGAAGAAGAGGACAGAATAATCTATGAAGCTCACAAGCGTTTGGGAAACCGATGGGCTGAAATAGCAAAACTTCTTCCTGGAAGGTGCTTTTCAACTCTTTGTGTTAAATATTGGAATATGTAAAGTGGTCATCGCACAACTCTTTCCAATGTAATTGGTTAGTCAGAGAGCATCTGTTGAAACTTACATAACGACATCTTTATCTTAATAGATCCTGATACTTTTTAAGATCTCTTGCATTTGATTATGTATCCTTAAAAAGCCATAAAAACACCTCTAATGCTCTGCAGTTCCTTCAAAAATCCTCCTGTTGACTTAGAAAAAGCTGTAGTAGAGCTGAATAGTAACTGCAAGTAATAGTGGAAGAACATCTTATGAGTTGATATCAAAGTGCCTTCATTAATATGCATTTGGGCATGACTTTCTTTTTGGCTGAAGATCAGAAGTTTTTCTTTTGTGGAACACTTCTTGTTGAACAGGATATTTGAAAAAGAGTCATAGTAACCTTCAAAAGTCCAGGCTTAGGCGTCATGCGTTGTGAAGCTTGTTGGTTACCATGTAGTCTCGAAGTTAAGAATGAATGATATGCATTGTTCACCTTATTTTTGTTTCACATGTGATTACCAACTTGTATACTTGTGGAAAACCAAATTTTAGTGTATAAAGAGTTTAATAAAATAATTTTTTTACCTTGTATTGTTGAATGAAATACACTGTTAACCTGTCCCTCTCTGAATTCAGCCTGTCTGTTCAGGAGGTGACTGTCTAGCTGTGCCTAACGAATGTCAGCACTTGTTATGTTTGGAGAATGAGTCCTTAGAGATGTGTGTTTAGAAAATTTGACACTTTCATTAAGTACACAGTCCATGAATCACAGGAAAACTTTTGGAGCAATAATGAGGGGAATGGATCACATCTTCACAGAATTTCAGAGAGGGAAGATGAATTTGTAAGATAGGCGCATTCCTAGTTCGCTAACTTAATTTGTTGAAAATAAATCCAAGAGATGGGATCTTAGACCTAGAATATTTGTAGAGTCTAACACTAGTCGGATGAAAAAGGGGAATACTTCTTGGAGTTGAGCTTAAGTGAAGAATGGGACTTGGCAATTTTTATTTCTGTGTATGTCATTCTAAGGCCAGTAATAACATTGCTAGTATTTTAGACTGTAATGCATTCATAGTTTCCTCTTGCCTTAATGCTTGTCTAGTGTTAAAAGTGATTTCAGCCTACTTGTCAAACTGCAGGCATTTTCTTTCCAAGGGGAGTTACAATGGGTATGGTCTGCTGCCATGCCTGCTTTCCCCTGCTTTTAAAGAGGTAATGGGATGTTCTTCCACAAAGCTGCACGTAAAACTCAGAGCTGGGAATGCAGGCTGTCATTTTTTTAGAAGAGATATCTTCCAGTGACAAACACTAGCCACACTTCCTTTGTTATGCTGTGGGATAGTAGGATGATTGCCTTAGCTTCACGTTCTGCAAATTTGTAGCAGAGGGTAAATAACGTAGTGAGAGAGAACATGCAGTTATTCAAAGTATCCAAGAAAAAAGATTCTTGCCCATGGTAATAGCCAGAACCAAGGCTTTCTCTTTTGCTACTTTTAATTTCCTGCGAACTTGAAGTTTAGTAGTAGAAGGAAGTTTTGAAAAGAGTAGCTTTTTAGTCATTATGCCAAAACCCTGCTGATCATAGAGCTTTCAGTCCAAGGTGCTGGAGCTTTCTGGATTTTTGGCTTCAGATTAACGTATCGTACAAACCCTGTAAATTATGCTATCTATTGAACTTTGATACATGGAAACCAGTCACTGTTGTACACTTTCATTTTAGGACTGATAATTCCATTAAAAATCACTGGAATTCAACAATGCGAAGAAAGGTGGAACAGGAAGGATATTTACAAGATGATATGAAGTCTGAAGGAGCTAGTTCATCCAGACTTCAGCCCCAACCTTGTCTAACTGTGGAACACTTGCATACTCACAATCAATTTTACATACCTGTTCAGACACATGTAAGTTCAAAATCCAGACTAATTTGTATTTCCCAGTTTCAAATAATTTATTGGGTTTGGAGCGAGAAACAAATCTGAAAGAACGAACATCTGTCGAGCAATATTCTGATATTATGGTAACTTAGGATTTGTAAACCATAATACTTAGTTTATGTGCCATAAGCTAGAGATGATTTTATAGCCTCCTTTCCTTTAGGGTTTGTGAAAATAATTTGTGTCTTTTTTAGATTCCAGCATACTATTATGCCTCGCCCGAAGGCAGCTGTCTAGAACATGCCTCAGCTTCTTCCAACTTAGTTCAGGTAAATTGTTAACGGGAATTGTACATAAGGAAAATGTACTGTATCTTATGCTGTAAAATGAAGAGTTTAAACCCCCGTAACTTCAAAATGTCTTTAAGTCTTTATCACTCACTGAAATTTATGTAAGTGTTCCTCTGTAAGCAGGCTTCTTAGCTTAATTAGTAGTTCTAGGTAGGAAAAAAGGAGCTATCTATACATCCTAGAAACACAAGCACTTGTGCTTATTTCTGACAGAAGTGTGGGTCAAAACATAGTCTACTACTTAAATCTTTAGGTTAAAATTATGACCTGTTAGTATTACCTAGCTTCTGAGAGATTTAAAGACAAGACTTTACTACTTTATACATGTAATAAATATAACCCTATCTGAAAGACTCAGTTCAAATAACTTACTGTGACTTACACTTATGGCTGTGCTTTTTTGTTCTCAATAGTTTTTAGTTTTTTCTGACTCAAAAACTTCTGTCAGTCAGTTGAGGATGCTCTTTTGCAACATTCTAAATGCTGAAGTATTGAGAAACTTTAAAACAAACAAAATTAGATATATTTAATTACTTTTGCTCCTTTGGGCTCATTTAGGCTGTATCTGAAATTCCTCATGTGTTGCAGACTGAACGTAGATCTTGGTTCGTAATATGACTTCCTGGAAGAATTTTTGTGAATATGAAATTAGTAAAAAGTTATTCTGACACAGGGAATAAGACGTGTTTTGTTTGTACTGGATGTGTTAGAGGCATTCTGCAGAACTCTGTACGTAACCTTAAGTTTCCCAGTGCAGGTCATGTATTTCATGTGGCATTTTCTTCTCTGATCTCAGTATAAGAATACAAATCATAACAAAGCCTTGTGTGGTCTTTGACACTCTGGATTGCCCCGTACAGAAAAGTATAAGATACTTTCTGCTCCTTGAAGTCCTCCCTAAACTGTGGAGTATAACTGGTTTTGAAACTCATGGCACATATCCTCACTTACCTATATTTATAACAATGATAGAAAGTTTTAAGGAAGTTAAAAACAAACCAACCAACCAAAACCAGGTAGTTAATTTTTCTGATAATAGTGGTGTAGAATTGCTTGTGTAGACACTCTGTCAGCAAATGCTGATTTGAAACACTTTCTTGCACACTTAGTGACGATAAGTAACTCATAATTCTAGATAGCACATCAAAATGCAAGCACGTCTACCAAGGTGCCAACATTGTTGCTTCTGTTAAAGATAGGACCGAGTGACTTTTGGCTAAAAGGTGCTATAGTGTACTGATTATTTATGGGCCATATTAGAAACCTGTTAAGATATTAGCTTGTGTACCAGTTAAACATCAGATCCATCTCCTGGTAATTGCTGGAGTTGTTCTGCTCATGACTGACTAATTACAAAATATGATACAGCTTGAACAGCTCTGTGACTGCTATGTGTGAATTTCTGTTAAAAATGTAGGTGTGTTACAATGTAGAATCTTTACTGTGGAGGGTTGGTGGAGGTGGAAAATATTAATGGCTTCTTTCTTAATTTTTTTAGCAGTCACTTATTGATGATGATCCTGATAAAGAAAAGAAAATAAAGGAACTTGAATTGCTACTTATGTCAGCAGAGAATGAAATCAGAAGAAAACGAGTGTCTTCTGTAAGGACTGTAAATTTCTGTCAATATTTGAATGTGCTTTATTGAGATTAATCCTCAGCAATGGATGTTTGGTTTTGTACAGTGTTTTTTCACCCAATCTTCTAAAATCAAACTTAAAGCTGTTGGGCTGTAAAACAAAGTCTATATATTAGAATTGAAACAGTTATTTTTATTACAGTTTTCTAAACTGTGAAAACAGCAGAAATGACCTGCAATTTGGCAGTTATTCAAAGACCCAGGATTTTAATCTGCTTCAAGAGGTAGCATGTTTGTTGATATCACCGCCATTCAGTTTTATAGATCAGCAATGTCAATCATCTGTTCAAAGAGAAAGGTTAAAAATACATAGGTTTTGCCCTATTTGATTTCAAAACGTCCTGTAGGTTGTATTTTTATCAAACTTCTATGTGAGCGCTTGCAATACTTAATATCTACATTTGGACGTGACAAACAGTATGTAAATTTGCACTGTACGAAAATTTACATGTACTTCAGTGGAATAAGGGAAACTTGCAGATGAGTCACTTATTTCCTCAGGAACAGTGAACAACATCAGACACCTTACCAACTCAACCCTATTTATCACTGATTTAGGTTACAGGTGAACTTCCTTTTCTTTGTAGTGGAGCTATTCCTTTTGAAACAGTGCACGTTCTGCTTATCTAGTGGAATCTGCCTGGCTTCTAGATTTCCAATGAAAATGAAAATCTCTTTCTTGAATACTAATGGGATAACCATTTAGAAGTTAAGTATTAACTATAGATGCAGAATCTGCGTTAAAAAAAAAAGTATTTCACATTCTAGAAACAGTTTCTAATCTTGAAATGTAACTATGTTCTGTAGTGAAGATGAATTTGTAATATACTGATGTTCAAGACACAGGAAACTTGCATCAGAGATGGCTTCCAGTGCAACCTATAATTATCTAAGTTATAAGCATGTATAAGATATGAATGAGAAGTAAGATAAAAATCTTACACAGTTTGAGAATGTTGAGTATGTTAATTTAAGGAGAAGACTAACTGCATTAACGCAAACATGATTAGCGTTTGGAAAAGTAAAAATTAAGTTATGCTTAGTCTCTCCACATACTACTTTTTTTCCTTCCCGCGGTCACATAAGTGACTCTTCAACTTCTAAGTTGAATAAGATTAACATGTTTCTTCATACTTCTTAGCAAGCTGGAAACTTACCTTGTTGGTCTGGAAGTTTTGTCACGGAAGAGTGGGTATCTAATACACTAAATAGCCTCGGGGAACAAACAAGTGAGTTCTACAGCATGGATGAGACCCACAGCACACCTGTTCAGCAGAATTCACCACCTAAGTATTTGCCTGTGGAAGCAAATACAATGTTATCATCTCTACAAACCATTCCAGATTTTGCAGAGACACTAGGGCTTATTGAATCTGTAAGTCTGTATTTCTTCTAAAAAATGTTTATTTAGGAATATCAACTTACACAATATGTGTAAAATACTTTTGCCTTATTCTGTACTTGCCTGTAGTTTCACTCATATCAAGTGATTTGTTTTATTGCCTGTTTTAAAAGAACTGTGTCTTAAAACACTCAGTGTTTTAGGATTGTGTGAAAGGTACAGGGAGAATAATTCAGTGCATGGCTTTTGGAGGTCGAGGGCTGTTAGATTGGCTTGGATGTCGTGAAATAATATTGGGTAAGCTTGCTAGTGTTTGAGTGTTTTGCATCTTGCCTCATAGGATCCTGTAGCGTGGAGTGATGTCCCCAGTTTTGAGCTTTCAGAGGCTGTTGCATCTCCTGTCAAGCCAGCTCCAGTAAAACTAATGCGGATTCAACACAATGAACGGGCTGCTGAATGCCAGTATAATGTCAGCGTTGTGCTCGATGGCAAAAAACAGAGTAGCGTCAGTGGCGAGGAAGAAGCAGTTTTTCCAACAACCCTGAACTTCACGAAGTTCAGCTCTCCACCTACTATCCTAAGAAAGAAAAAGAGATTGCGTGTTGGGCAATCAACAGTTCATGAACTGAATGATGGCTTGTGTAATGGTGCCATCAATGTTGCACTAAAGCAAACACCAGTGAAAACACTACCATTTTCTCCATCACAGGTGAGTTTGTTTGAAGATTGCAGTGGGTGGATTATAAATTAAAAGTACTTTCTTCCCTAGTCATATATTGTAGCCTAAACAAATATGTCCAGAAAACTTCTTAAAACATCAGCATAAGGGTAGATATATTAAAAAGAAATTGTTAAATAACCAATTTCCTCTGTTTTAAAGACTAACTGGGGGCATGGGGACAGAGACTTGCATCTCAGCTCACGCTTTCTCATGCAAATAATTGTTGATAGAGACCTATTGTCTCTGTGACCTAAATTAAGCAGTCAGAATTTTAAGGAGAAAATCAAGGTTTTGGTGATAAATATAGCAAATGTCTTGGAGTATAAATCAAAAATAGTTTATTGGGGTTTGTCAGTAAAAGCCCTTTGTGTGTGTGTGTGTATATATATATATATATATTTACTGCTCAGTACATTTGTGAAGTTTTGTCCTTTGAAGTTGCTTAGGTTTTTTTCTCCCTTGCACTTAGTTTTTCAACACTTGCTCTGGAAATGAACAATTTAACCTTGAAAATCCTGCATTTACATCGACTCCAATCTGTGGGCAGAAAGTTCTTCTTACAACTCCTCTACACAAGGAAATGACACCAAAAGATCAAAAGGAAAATGTGGGGTAGGATTATTGCATTAAACATCTGGTGGTGTTGCTCAAATAAAAACAATTCTAAACATTGAGAAACTAGTCTACCTGTATGCATACTGTGAATGAGTTTTAAAACCCCTAATACTTGTGTACAAACAAACTGGCTTCCTGTTTTTAATTTAACAGAAAGTGACTTTTACTCAATTAAAATTTTTCCTTTTTTAAAATACTGAACAAAATCCAATCAAAGTTTAATTTACCTGGGGGAATGCTATGGTGATTTTAATTCTTTCAGATTCATAGTGGTGATATCTGTTGTGTAAATTAAGGTATTTTTAAATGTTTCTTAGATTAATTTTATTGCATTACTCTTGATAAAGTCAAATGGTGGAATGCATGTACGAACACTTTTCTATGCTTGAATAGTTTTAGAACGCCCACAATTAGAAGATCTCTTTTGGGTTCAACACCAAGGACACCAACTCCTTTTAAAAATGCTTTGGCTGCTCAGGAAAAGAAGTATGGTCCTCTCAAACTTACGGTATGTGATGATATTGTTTATTTTCTTCTTTGTTAAAGTCTAAATGCTCTCTTGTTTTTGAGGTATTGTAAGCCTCAGCACAATCTTAGAAAGCGTTTTCTAACAATGACATTGTTTCAGTGACATTATTATTATCCTTGAGAACAGCTCAAATGTGAATCAAAAACATTTCAGTTTTTGTGTGTTAGACTAGTATCCTTCAGTGTAGTATGGAGGCATGTCTTTTTGAAAGTTATTTGATACCTGTAATAATTTGATCCATACTAATCTTAAATGCATTGATTCTGCATTTGTGAGTTGTTTTAGATTTGTGTAGCCTTGCTAACACTGCACCTCTTACGAGGTGGTAACATCATTGTCTGAGATTTTACTTTTAATACTTTAGCATTCAGATTTTTCAAAAGAAAAAATGTGAGATAGTGAATGGGTATGGGTCCTCCAAATGAATAATCTAGTAAGAGCAAACTGGTGCAGATGAATGTGACTGACTGTTGTTCTAAGCAGCTTTCACATTTGACTTGAAAAACTGCATTATCTTTGAATCCTCTGGTCTATGTAAGAGCTGAGTTGTTTTCTGGTTTTAGTTCTTCTACAGTGCTAGGACTGAAACTAGATGTTCACCACAGCGTGCTAGTGTTTTGAGAAGTTTTTGATGGGAAGATGTTTGGAAGTGTTTTATCCTTCTTAAGGGCTTGAGTGATGTCTACAATTTTCTTCATCCTAAAAAGCAAAATCTTAATATAGCAATTCATAATTCCTTTGATTCTTGTGGCTGTCAGACTTTTTTTTTTTTTTTTTTTGGTTGACTATGGATAATGTTACTTTTTGTTTTGTTTGTTTGTTCCAAATTAATTCAGTTTTTGCTCTCTTCCTAGCCTAGCTGAGGTATGTTAATGCATAATAACTTTTGGAATTCAGTAGACATATGCTTTTCAAGTTCTGAAAAAATTCCAGCCAATATATATTGACTACTTCTTTTCTGCAAGCACAGAAGGTAGCTCAGACTTTGCCACAGGGCTTGGCACCATCTGTGTTACCCTATAGATTCACAGTCTCTCACTATGCAAATGGAGTGGTTTGGCATTCCTGCTTCTGTCCACTATTAATCTCCTGTTCAAAATCAAATTTTGAGGGCTTAAGGGAATTCTTCTCCTGTTGGTACACAAAGGAGCCATCTGTATGGTTTCTGTGAAATTCTGTACTGTACTTAGGACTATCAATGTCTTATTCAGAGATTTGTGTTAAGGTTGATATAAATTCCTTTCCCAACAACAGTCATACTTTCATAGTACAGTTTTTTAGTATGTTCGTATGCATGTATATATACATATATGTGTTTATGTATGTGTTTAGTATATATAAGGTGTTTTTATCCCTTTTGTCACTGGATAACCGTTGCTAATAAATGCAAACAGGTAGTTTGTACGTCTTCTTCAAAGCTACCTTGCATTTTTTGAGGCACTGTGTGCATGTGTGTATTTCATCTGGCTAGAAATAACATGGAGTAAAATGAATTAAAAAAAATCTGCATAGCCTTGAAATGTTGATGAGTAGTTGTTAACTACAATAGCTTAAATCCTTTATCTGTTGCTACAGTTTGGAAGATCTTTTTTCTAGCCTACATTAGCTGAAAGTAGAATATGGTAAAAAAATAGCAACTAATATACTTCCTGTGTTTTCTTCTCCAATTTTAATTAATTTAGTCACAACCACTTGCCTTCTTGGAGGAAGACATTAGGGAAGTTTTGAAAGAGGAAACTGGAACAGATATATTTCTCAAGGAGGAAGACGACAGTGTGTATAAAAGCTGCAAGCAGGAGGTAACATTACAATAATAATTTCAAATAGGAAGTAACTACTTTTAAATAATATTTTACAGTTTTCCTCTGCAAAATGTTTGTTGCAGCACAACTCTTCTAAAAAAGTCAGAAAGTCACTGGTCCTAGACCCATGCGAAAAAGCAGAGGTTGGTGCCCACCTCTTCACGGAAGATAATAGTTCAGATGTACAGGTAAGTCTTCAGCTACTGAAGAGCATCACTGGCAGCAATATTAATATAGAAATGAGTATCTTTCATTCTGTGAACTAAAGTAAAGTGTTTGTATTGAGGCTAGATTCATAAACCTAGAAAGTGAAAATCATCTTCAGTTTGAAATACTCCTTTAAGTACTTAAGCAATACTTGAACATTGGGCGTGAATTCATGCAATGAATTCTTCCTTTCAGGCCTTCAGAGCAGGACTCGTAATATGAATGCTTTGCAGATTTGCTGTTACAGCAAAGATCCTGCCCTGCTGTTTATGTATAAACTTTAGCATATGTGGCATGCTGAAGCTCTCTGTAATACACCAGGAAGATGGGATTTTTGCCCTTGTGTTTTGCATGCTTGACAGTCTGGCAGACATGTTCTGAGGATACCTAATTGCATATTAGGCAGCACGTTTTTCCCCTTCCCGCTTCACATAATAGGGGAATACTTCAAGAAATACCAGGCACGTAGAAGACGAGGTTTGTGGGCTTCCTCTGCCTGAAGAAATTTGAAAACTTCTGCCTTGACAACCAAGAGATCAAGAGTTCAGAGATGAGGCTGTTTTGGTCCCCTGTTCCTTTAAAAAGTAGTTTTTCCACTTGAGTGATTGTATAGATTAATCTTTAGTCTTGTAGTTTATAGGAAAACTTTATCTGATCTAGTTCTCAATGTCTTTGTGTGTTTAATTCTGAAAGAGCAAACATCTGCGACTCTTGATCAGGTATAAAGCGATATTCAAGACGTAGGAGCCAAAGTCCCTGAGAAGAATGGGTGCTCAAGTCATACCCGTTTCACATTATTGCATCTGGTTTTTGAAATTCCCTTCTTAAATGCCTCCGAGCCCCTGTGCCAGGCCCCGGTGTCTGCCCGACGGGTGTCTGGTGCTCTGCCACCGGGTGGGAATTCCCCGCTTCCCCAGAGACATCTCTGTCGTGCGAGGAGCAGCACTGCTGCCGCCCTTCGAAGTGGAAACGAAGTGCCTGGTGCTCTCTCAGTAACCTCTTGTTACAGCGTGGTATATTGTGCATCACTGATGTTCAGGTTAAGCTAAAACCAAGATACACTAGAATGGTGTGGTGTATTTAAGGCAGTGGACTGGGAAAAAATTGCTTTTCCTCCATTTTAATGAGGGATGTTGGTACAACAGGAACATTTGCTCTTAGCAAGAGAGATAGTGGTAGTACCTGATTTAAAAATGAAAAATGTACCTGTCTTTAAGTAGAAATTGCGTGTCCATGTGGCAGTAAGTTAGGGGTGAGGATCAAAGTAGAATAAATACGTAAAGGTAGTTTAACACATTTTAATGGGGTGTTTTTGTAAGCGAACAGGTACATACGCCACTGTTTCTCTCATCTAATTTTGCTCTCTAGAATTGCCATATACCTTTCTTCTGCCTTGCTATAGTGAAGCTGGATTAAATTTTTTTTTTTTTTCATAAACAATATCTGCATATAAAACTCTTCTGGAATGATCAATCCAGTGCTTATTTCAGTTCTTAAAGCAGTTCCTCCTCCTGATACTGATGCGATTTAATTTTTTTATTTTTTTTTTACTCCAGCCTCCTTGTGCTAACTTTCACAAAGGTTGTGCTAGAAGTGAATTACAAGTTTTTTTCTTTAAAACTGTTCTGTAGTTACCACTTTATCAAGTCTTGTTCTTAACAAAATGTAATCAGCTGTAGCATGGCTTTATATGAAGGAAACTCTCTACTCAGTAATGCCCAAATCGTGCTAGCAGCTACTTGTTTTACTGTGCTCAGTAATGACTGTGAATCCCAGTATTGGCCAGGCTGGTTCTGCATGCACTGTTCATTACTTTTTCTTTTCAGATTCTTTCCTAGGGTCTTTCTGATTGTATTTGCTTTGTTTACATTTTGGCTTCTCTCATCACAGCAGTTGAAGACTTTTTTTTTTTTAAGTTGAATAGTAATTCTTATTCCTATTCCCTACCTTCTTTTTTGTCAACAGTCAGAAAATGCACATACCACATCTTTATTAATGACACCATTGTTGGAAATACATGACAACAGATGTAACTTGACATCAGAAAACCAGGATACAAATCCAGCAAACAAAGCAAATGCAGTAATTAAGAAGAAACTGAATGCATGTGCTTCAAAAAATATCGAAATGGAGAAAACTCTTCAGGTCTGAATGCAAAGAACTCTGTTAGTTTTGTTAGCAGGTTAACGAAGAATTTCTTTTTGGTTTCTGTCTTGTACTAATGTCTAGAATCGTTCAATTCAGTGATCTAGTTTTGGTCAGTGTTTCCATGATCCTTTTTTCTTGTAAATTGGCCACTTTTCCACAAAATGTTTATTCATGGCTAAGTTCTGTAAATACAGCCCTGAGGTTTCATTGAGTGACCTCTGAGATTTAAATACGGGTGAAAAAAGATCAGGATAGAGTAGCCTTACGACCCTACTCAGGGTAGAGTAGCCCTACGACACCAAGCCCTACGAGCCCTTACACGCAGTAAGAAAACTTGACTTGGTGCAAATTAAACATCTGTATAGCACCTAAGTTTTCCAAATTTGGCTGATGCTTACTTCAAGCTCAGGGGGATTTATTAAGCAGAGTTCATCCACAAGTTCTGTTTGGTAATTGTACTTGTAATGTGCCTGTTCTTGTACATTCATATAGTTTCCATACTGTTAAAATTGTGAAACCTGATTTATCCTCTGTGTATGTGTGTCTTGACCACCAGGTTTAGGGAGAGATTCTCTTTGACCTGACTTGGTACCTGTTCCAGTTTGCCCCACAGGGAGTTAGTGTGTAAAGTTTTTGTGTCTTCTCAGAATATCTACAGCTCTGTATTAATTTAAAACAAAACAAAAAAAGGCAGGGCACCTGGAGCCTGATCTTCATGTGCCACTTAATTTCTTTAATGGTTATGTGTTTTGAAGTACAGAGACAACAGTATTACTTTCTGATCCTTTCTTATGAGAAGAAAGGACAAACCTCATTTAATTGTGGTATTCCAAGGAAAGAATTTAACTGCTGTGAATTTCAGCAAAGCTGAATACATGTATCTGGCACAGAACTACGCTCTTAAGAATACTTAAAAGGCGAGTGTAGTCATACTATACTTACAAATATTCTCACTGAACAATCGTTCTCTTTTTTTCTCTTTCCCCTGAGAAATTCCCTCTCAGTTTAGTGGCCTCTCTAACCCCAAGTTCCTTCTGTGAATCAAGTCCTGCTAAATTTACAGAGAAACTCAAATGGTTAATTTTCCCTGCATGTCTATATGTGGAACTGATCCTTTGGATCTGTTTCTGGCTTGATGTGGGAGGGAGAGACTCCTGCATTCCTCATTATGCTACAGTCTGCTAGTGTCAGGTCCACTGTAGAGCTGCTACAAACCAGCTGGAGATTCAGTAAGTCATGTAAGCGTGGAGGCTTTGCTTCATGGAAGAAGCAGGACTAGTGGCACAGTTATTGTTCCATTCATGATTTTTATTCCTAATTCTTTTGCCATTTCTAATATATTCCCCAAACAACTGACCATTCTTCCATAGCTGCCAGTTTGGTTCAGTGAAGTCCTTCACAGTATTCTTTTTCAGCTGCCAAAGCATGTTGCCTTCCTTGGTGTCTCCAGGCAGCTGTCAATGATATATTTTTCTGCCTGTTGAACATAGCACATTTAAAGAGGAAGATGTCCATAGAGAGGATGACTTAATTAACTTCCCTTTTATGTATTGATTATTGAACTGGTCTCTTTTTAGGAGTTTTTTTTTATTTTGTGTGTTAGAACTTAAATTGTAACACAGATTCACTGCTGGAGAGCTGGATTAAGGGGTGGAAAGGGAGCCTTGCCACAGGTTTTAGGTATTGTATTGTAGAACTGAATCCTTCACAGTAAAATACAGTGTTGCTAGACTTTGATAATTTATTATTACTCGGACAGGTTGTACGAGAATTGCTCAAGTATTTTAGTTAGTTAAAAGACTCTTTTTAACTGAATTTTATTTTATGCAGTCAAGTTGTGAATGGGAAGCAGTTGTTTACGGAAAAACAGAAGACCAGCTTATCATGACTGAACAAGCAAGAAGGTATCTGAACACATACACAGCTACCAACAGCACTTCCAGGGCTCTGATACTGTGATGGTCACTGCAACTGACAACCGTCTCTTTCCATTGAAACAGACACAAAGCTGACGGCGATGCCAGCACAGCACTTGTGAATTAAGTCTTTACTTTGAGACAGCCTGCAAGGGAAACCTTAAAGCTACCTTAAAGCTTCCTTTCTTCTTTTGGCTGACAAAGAACAGACATAAAGCTCTCACATTCTCTAGGAAGGGCTAGTACAAACAGTTCTGCAATGAATTTCTTAAATATTAAAAAAGTAACACCCTAAAATATGATGAAGAATGGTAAAATACATTGCAATACTGACAACATACAGTTTTTAGGTCTATTTTTCGTATTTATTCTTTTGACTTGCATTGCTTTTATTCTGTTAGTGCATTTTCAATATAGAGTAGCTTATAGGTTGTTACTGGTTTCCAAATGAGCAACATACATGACTGAATGTGCTTTTGCTTATGTAGCATTTTTCTAGTATATAAAGAAACACAATGGAAAGGTGTATAAAGGAAGGATAGAAAGTTGCACTACTAATTTTTTTGGTATGCTGCAAAACAATGAAATTAACTACAGTGTTAAATATATTTATTTGCAAATGGTACTAGAAGTAGGCAGAGGGGGGTGAATTAGGTTTTAGTGTAAAGCATCAGTATTTTCTTCATAAATCTCAAAACGAGATGATTGTTGAATGTATTGTACAGTATGTAGGAACAGGGAAAATTTTGTAAATTGGAAAGGAGTCTGTTTTTATAATTTATTTTCATTTTAAAGCTTAAATGTAGATATTTATATGTATGCAGGTTGTCTAGTAGCCAACGTTGTTTCCTGTTAAAACAGCTAAAATGAAAAAAGGACAAGTTTCAAGTACAGAATAGCAGAAGAATTACAGCGGTGAAGTGTATAAATCTATACTGTATATTACATCTACATAAAGTTTGCACTAGAACCCTTAAATCATGTTGGTCTACAAAATAACTACAAGGTATACCTGTATTATACAGCAGCTGTTCCTGTACCTTGTTTAAATATATTTAGAAAGGAATGGTGGGGTCCTATATGTGACCCAGGAGTACTTCATCCTGCATAGGAACTAAAAACTAATGCATTTTATTTTTTTAATTTTTTTATTTTTAAAAAGAAACTTGGCACCTTGGATCTCAGAACAATTGTATCTGCACTTAAGTTTGACCATTATATACTTACTAAATGTTTGAAGAGCAAAGAGAACATTCTTTTATTTATGATAAATCTTTGTCCTTATTTAAAGGTATACAGGTCACAACAGTTGCTTTAGTTGCCTATTTTAGGTATTTGCACTTATTTTACGTCTCTCTTTTTTGAAGGAATGTTTTGGTTTGCTTTTGTTGTAGAGACTTTAATGTAGTTAATTTCAAGCAAGTTATAATGGTGTGCTCTTGGCAAATACTGACAGGTAAATAGAATTGTACACTGTAGTTTTAGTTATTTATAATTCAAACACTCTTCCTCTCCACTCCCGGGTGTGCTGCTACAGGTAGTGGCAGAATCGGCTTGCTGCTATGAGAGATGGAAAGAGCGAGCATCATATGCACTGTATGTAAAATTACAAAAATGATGTCAGGTCTAGTTAACTTTATGAGATCAACCAGTACTATGCAGGGTGTGGAAAGTATTCCTATCATTTTAATATCAAAGATGATAGAGAATAATTTATTAATTGAGAATTTTAACGTGATGAGTGGCACAAGGAAGGTAATGTGTTATTAAATTTTTTTAAACATCTCAAAGCTTATACAATCCTTATTTTTAGGAGCTTTTTGATATTAAATATTTGCCTGGCTACGATAGTAGTAGGCATAAACATTTTTAGCAGTTTTTAATTCACATCAAAATTTTAAGGGGAGGGAATCCTATGTAAGCAAGGGGATCAGAAAGTACCCAGCATGCCAGGATTACTCCTCACTTATGAAAACTGAGAGGAGGCAACTGGAATTCTTGGCAGTACTAGATTTAGGTGTGCATTACCAGAATGGATTGAACAGCAACATTTAATACTGGAGAAAGCATTTAATTGACAAAAAAGGAAGTAAGACATTGAGAAAGAACGAATATCTAGAATCTGGATGATATATTTCAGTAGCAGTGGTATCGCTAAAACTGCCTGTACCAAGTTTAAGCATAAATTTATTTGTAAGTAGTATTAATTTGTGTTGGTATTGGTTGGATCGTTTAGTTAACTCCTACTTTGTTGCTTTAGCAGGAAGGTTTTAATCTTTCATACGTCAGGCATCTTTTATTACTTTTTGAATGTTGTGTGCATTTGCATTTCTTTCAGTTCATAAGTAGATTGTACATGCAGCAGCCAAACTTGCATGAAACCTAAATACATATTACTCCATATTTTTGTTTTAAGGTTTGACATAACGTGCAACAAATGCCTTGTTTATCTTAGTTTTTGTTGTACTACAAACTTTTCTTTCCTGTAAGAGAATCTCACATACAATACAGGCCATATTAATGTCAGAAATAAAGCATCTATGTACCAGGTTACTCTTAAGTGCATTTTGTTTAAGAACTTCAAACACTCAGTTCTCATTGAAGCAGCGTGTATGTATGTGTGCATGTGAAACTGCAAGAAGCCTACATCTGGACTGGGCAGAGACAAACAGCAGTGTGCTGGTTTTGGCTGGGGTAGAGTGAGTTTTCTCCACAGTAGCTGGTATGGGGCTGTGTTTTGGATTTGTGCTGAAAACAGTGCTGACCCCACCCCGCCAGCGAGTAGGCTGGGGGTGCCCAAGAAGCTGGGAGCGGACGCAGCCGGGACAGCTGACCCCAGCTGACCAAAGGGATATGCCATGCCATATGGCGTCCTGCTCAGCATATAAAGCTGGGGGAAGGAGGAGGAAGGGGGGACACTCAGAATGATGACGTTTGTCTTCCCAAGTAACCGTTACGCGTGATTGAGCCCTGCTCTCCTGGAGATGGCTGAACACCTGCCTGCTGATGGGAAGCAGTGCATGAATTCCTCGCTTTGCTTTGCTTGCGTGCGCTGCTCTTGCTTTACCTGTTAAACTGCCTTTATCTCAACCCATGAGCTTTCTCGCTTTTGCCCTTCCAATTCTCTCCCCCACCCCATGGGGAGGAGTGAGCAGGCGGCTGCCTGGTGCTGAGCTGCTGGCTGGGGTTAAACGGCGACGAGCAGCCCTGGGAATTGGTGGGTCACACGGCAGGATGGTGCCTCCTGACAATACATGCTTTGGCCCAACCGACTTGTAAGCCTGCTTATATTTGGTTCACAGTTTGTCTCTCAAAGCTTTAACCTAAATGTTGATGTATAGGAGACGATTTGAGGGATGAAGAATGTTGCTGTTGTAAAGCTTTTTTACATTCCTTTCATTTGTATGGTAGAAGTGGTATGTTAGTATGTGTGCCTGGGTCTTGGGAGGTAAATGCAAATCTAAGTGGTGCAGTACGATACTTTTTTACGAACTAGTACTCACAAACACGTATTAAGCTGAATTAGTGTTAGATTTTGACTCTCTTATTTTGCTAGAAACATGGGCATTCAATAGACAATATCTATTGCCTTTCCCAGTTTTGTGACAAAATATAAACGGCAAACAATTAAAATAATCTGTTGAAGGAAAAGGACAAGAGGGACTAACACAAGCTGATTCTTCAGAAAAACCTCCTGGTAGTTTGTGTCACCTAGCTTCAAGCTGCACAGGCAAACCGTGAGTGTTCTGGGGCTGTGCTGGGGTTCTGGCTGCCACCGCCAGACCACCACAGGGATGTCCTGCAGACTGCTCGTGTTTGCATGCGTAGAGTTCCCCGTCGCGTGGGACAAGCCAGGTGGGCAGGCTGCAGAGCATCATTCTTGTGGCTGGCTGGTGATGTCTGAAACCAGGAAGAAGTGTAGGTAGGCAGAAGTGAAGTCTCGTGATGTGACAGTTCATTTCTCTGTGCCAGCTTTGCTCAGTGGAAGGAAGCAGAGCAGATGGACAGCCAGCAAGCCAAACTTGGGAGGAACTACAACCCTCAATTGGATTATACGAAGACTGGAAGCTTTACTCATGGGCCTGGCTTTTACTTGGAAGAAATGCTCTTTAAGGAATTGATTGGTGAGAACAAGCCCAGTTCCTACTGCTATTGTGGTCTTACATTAGAATAACTCTACTAGAGTTGCACCAAACTGAAACTGATGCAATGTTGTGAGTGAAGCGAGCTTCGTGACATAAGGATTTTAACACTGGGTATTAACTGGCCACTGTTGCACCATACCCATGACCAACGTCCAACACAATGCAAACAACAAAAATGCTCAAACTGGAATTGATTCTTGAATTTGGCTTTGTGACAAACATTCAGGTAAAGGTTGAGTACCTAGGCAGAAAATATGCCGACGTCTTCTAATGCTAGGCCTAATTTAATTTTTTTTTCATAAGTTTCCTTGACCTTGGATAAATGCTTAAATGCTTACTTTCATGAGGAAGCTGTGGATTACTGTTTCTGTGCCAGCTGAGCCCAAAGATTGGTCCCTGTTGAAGCCACAGTGTACTGGTCTGTGTGGCTTCCCCTGGAGACAGCCAGCTTATCCCTCGCGTGGGCTGGATTCTTGCCCCGCAGCTGAAGGGATCAATGGGATCCTTGTAGTTCTGCTAGCATGGTGTGTTGGGAGAACAGGTAAGCTTTGGACATTTATACATAATCTTACATTTTTCTGTAGAGTAAAAATCCAAATGCTCGTACCCACTGTATTCTACCTTAATGGTTATGGGTAAACCTCAGTAGTGCAGCTTCTGTTTGCGTCTGGAGTGAGAGACATGCAATGTGGCTCTCCTCGCTATCAGCTTGTGTTGGTGGCTTGGTTTTCTCTTTTAATTTCATTTTCTCTTCTGCTCCACTGCTGTGTGTGTTTTTTGTGAGGCACAGAACTGGAAGGAGTCCTCTGATGGTGCCTGCTGCTGGGCTGAATGACCCCAGTGATACAGTTGTTGCAAAGGGATTTCTGTCTCTCTGCTACTACCTTTTACACAAATTTGCGTTTCTTCTTTGGGTTTGTTTTTAGAGAGCTCTCTGGATTGTTTACCTGACTTCTGATTTCCTGCGTCGTCACACCCTCTGATTACAGAGAAGATGGACGTTAATGGCCTTAGGACAAGCAAGATGGGAATGGGCTGTGGATCAGCTGGCAGTGATGTATGTCTGCGACTGTGCTCTCTCATAGTCTGAGGGGAAAGGGTGCTGTGGTCTTTTGGGGAGGGAGAATTCTGCTTACTCAGCACTTATTTCCTCACCAACCATTGGCCAGTTGCTCTTGGTGAAAGTGATGTTTGGTGGTTGCACAAGCACCAGAGCCTTAGAGCACGCTGTAGTGCGTGTTGTGCGTTCTGCTTTAAAACGGTCTTATCCCTTAGGTTGAGAAATATTTTCTCAGTTTTCTGAGGGTATCAATTCTTACACCAGTAGGCATTAAATAAAAAATAATAATAATAAAAAAAAACCCATCAGTAAAATAGACAAAGAAAACCCAGAGAAAACTGCTTACTGAAAGACTGTGCTCATAGTCCATGATATCAGGTGCTTCAACAGTCTTTGCCGGAACTATATGAACAAAATGAGCTACGCAGATACCTCAGATGGAAAGACAAAGTTTGGAACCAGCTTTGTAAATCGGAGCAGCTTGAGGACACGTGTGCATGTACGTGTAGGGATGAGCTGGCTGGACAGGCTCATCGTAAAGCTGAGCAGCGTGTGAGCGGGCAGTGTCCCTGTTCGCCCACTTCCACGCCGGCAAGCGCGCGTTGGTGGGAAGCCGGTGGCTGCGGGTCGGCAAGGGCTGCCCCGGGCTGGGGCGAGGGCTGCGCCCGGCGGCGAAGGGCAAGCCGCTGAGCGGTGGGCCCGAAGAGCTGGATGAATCAGCCGCCGGCAATTTACAAATGAATGCCACGTTCTCCTCAGCCATACGGAAAGGAGCAGATCAGCGGTGTCTGGAGGGCCTGTGCCACCAGAAGTAGGCCAGTTTGTGCGTCGTCGCCCTGCGCTGGCAAACGGCCAGGCTTTGTGTGCTCCAGACACCAGATGGGAAGCAATTATGAGTGCGACAAGCGGGTCATCTGGCAGACACTCTGTGGACCTGCTGCCGCATAATTTTTGGCGGGAAAAGGAGAGCTTTTTCTTTTCTTCCCCCTACCCCCCCCCCCCTTTTTTTTTTTTTATGTTAATGCAGCTTCTCCTTCAGTGAGTTTGCAGTGACTGGGTATGGAGCATCCTGCATTTGTGGAGTGTTTGCTCCTTTTGTGCCCTTGCTGGTGCTTACCAGGGTGCGAGTGTTTTCCCTTGGCCAGCAGTAAGCAATAGTTACGCTTGTGTTTGTACGTCATCTAGTTTGCAAATACCGGCCTGCAGTGCTGGCACCGACGTTTCAGCAGCTTGGCAAGCCAGGCTGGGGCAGCAGACCTCCAGCCCGGGACAGAAGAACAAGGGAGCCTGCAAACTGCTCCAGCACAGACCTGGTTGTCCAGCCGGGAGCTTCCCACCTCCCTGTCGAGCCAGGACCTATCAGCAGCTGGGGCTAAGATGGGACCTTGTAGGTTTGTCCTTTGACCGTAGTCACTGGCCTGTGAAAGAGGAGTTTTGCAAGCCTGGACAAATCAGCTTAGCTGGCTCCAGCTGAGTGTGACAATACAGCCCCTCGACCGAGAGCCTGTCGCTAATTGCACTGGGCAAACACGTAAAACGTATTACATCTTCCATTGCTTTTGTCCGGCCGGCTGGGGGAAAATGGCAAACATGGCCCAGGTCGCCCAAGGTCACTCTTTTGGGGCTCAGCTGGAGACGGTGAGGGTCCGAGCAGGCGTGGGGGCTCTGTTGGTGCTGACGCCGGAGAGGAGAGCCGGGGCTGGATGCGGCGCGGGGCTGGCTGGCAGTGGATGCTTCTCCCCTTGCAGAGCTCCTGAGCAGTGCGGTGACAGTGGGTGGTATCTGGCTCCCTCCCTCAGCAGCAAACACGGACACAAATATGTGGCGAGGGGACCTTCTCGGTACCTGAGGTGTTCCCAGCTCACGTGTGTAGTGAATGGCCCTCAGCAACGTGTCTGTAAATAGCTGTGGAGTTTGAATCCACCTCTGGAAATCATGTTCAGAAGAGTTTCTAGGTCCTCAGGACAGATGCTGTCAGTGGTTTTACATCTGATGTTTCCCACTGGTACAGGTTTGCCCAGAACTCACCGGGGTCTGTGTTTATTACCCAGCCTGGCCCCGTATGGGTTAGCATCGCGCTCCTCACCCTTAGAGAGACGGGAGTAAGCATGCGTGTTTCTCCCATTTCCAGCTTTAAAAGATCAGGTAACAGCAAGGCAAGGAGAGAAGTATTGCCCTGAAGGGAATTAGTGATTGCAAGAGCAATTTCAGAGGAGAAGGACCTGCAGCCTCTGATCCTGGTCAGCTTCCCACTTTCTAAGGCTCAGTGCTGGGCCCTGCAACAAGGGCATCTCAAGCCCCCCCCCTTCCAGCCCACCTCCCTGCCCCATGGCAGCTCAGCTCTGCGGGTGGAGAAGCCAGCAGAGGTCCTGGTCTACCTTGTCCTTCTACCTCCTTTAAACTCTGCTGCTAGAGACTGCTTGCATCCATAGCAAAGGCACATTCTACAAAGGTGCTTGGAGCCAGCCCTGCTTAAACAGTCAAAAATGCAGATAATTTAAAATCTTGGAAAAAGTCACTATGAGTGTGCAAGGCCTGAGTAAGATAGGATGGGAGAAAAAGATAATATAGTTAAAATCTCTAGAGCTAAGTGAGCAGGACCGGTGGCACCCTCGAGTGCCAGCACATCTGTGTGGCTCCCAAGAGCTGCCATTGGCCAGACTGTGGATCTGCCTGTTCAGGAGAGGTGTCGTGAGGTCTGAAGGTGAATCTACATCCACAGGCCCATAAAGTTGAGGTGGTGGATGGATCAAAGCACTTGCCGTTGTACCCTGGTAACTTTTTTCCCCTTAGACTAGTTGTTTTTTTTTTTATTTGGGAACTCTGAGAGATCAGTTGGGAGATGTGGGTGTTTTGCCTAGTGATTATGGACAGACCATTTTCAGGCGATTCTTGTTGCAATTTTTTGATTTGTGAAGTGTGTGATAGATGGGATGATAGAAGTGCAGTAAGGATTATGGACCCTAGTTTTTCTTCTATGCAAAATCCCAGAACAAAAAGTCTTTCTGATTCTTTACTGAACATGAATAAAGCTGTCAGCTATTGATTTACTTAAGCAATATGACAGCTGTGAAGCAGGTGGAATGTAGATCTTGGAAAACATGACCTTCAGCCACCTCAAAAGCTTTACTCTACAGCACCGACCTTCATTTGGCAGGTTGGTTGCCAGGCTTGTTCCTTGCTCAGGCTGCCTTGCTGCGAAAATACCCACTCTGTTCTTTCCCCCTCACACCCAGCAGCAGTCAGGCGGTGATGCTAAAAACTGCTTGGTTTTGATGCATGTGAAAAAGAAGGGTTTCCGTCCAGAAAGGTTGGCGAGGGGTTGAAATGGTCTGAGGAGCAGCGGGGTGCGGGCACTGCCCCGGCTCTGCACTGCCTGGCCTGTCCCCACAGTGCTCAGGGGCACGGCCAGATGTGGCCCGGAGCCTGTGCAGGAGGAAACTAAAAAATATTTAATTTTTACTTTTTAGAGAAGTTTAAATCCACAACTGCACGCCTTGTGGCGCTGGAGGATGTTAAAGCATTTGGAGGGAAGGGGAACGTTTTCCTCTTTACGCCTCACCAGGTGAAAGGGCGTTGCCCGTGGGTTTTACACACCCAGACCGTGCGCTGAGAACCAGCTGAGCTTTGTCTCACCTAAATATAACGCAGCCAGAGCCTCAGAGCTGGCTGCTTGCATGGGCGCAGGCACAGGGGGTTTTTTCGGCATGCTTCCCCTGCCCGGCCGCGCGCGGCAGGTGAGCAACACTGGCGTCACAGGGTGTCGCGCTGGCCATGGGTTGCCGTGTGTGGTCAAACCCTCTTGCTCAGCTGCCTGCAGCGGAAGGTGACAAGCGCCCAGCTACCGTCCCGGGTTGTTTATGGAACAACAATCTCGTAACTCCACTTCCATCGTTTCCCGCTGTGTGGCAGCTGCCGGGTTCCTGTGTCTGTGCTGGTTATCAAGGTACAGTGGAACTTGGGAATAGCTGTCTGCATGTGCCCTGGTAAGATGGACTTTACGCTGTTTTCTTATGGTAAATAAAAGGAAATAAAGTAATTTCTTTTCATAGACTCATTAAGGTTGGAAAAGACCTCTAGGATCATCAAGTCCAACCGTCACCCCAACACCACCATGCCTGCTAAACCATGTCCTCATGTGCCACATCTATGCGTTTCTTGAACACCTCCAGGGATGGTGACCCCACCACCTCCCTGGGCAGCCTGTTCCAATGTCTGACCACTCTTTCAGTAAAGAAATTTTTCCTAATATCTAATCTAAACCTCCCCTGACGCAACTTGAGGCCATTGCCTCTGGTCAGCGGGTGATGGTGGTTTCGTGGCAAGGTTGCTCTGAGCACTGGCGGGGAGGAGGCGAAGCCGGTCACCCCTTGGCTCGGCGTCCCAGGGACACCTCCCTGGCCTGCCTGTGCTGTCATTTGGGAGTGGGTGGTGAGCCATGGCAGGAGATGTGCATGTCAATGGTTGGTTTGGTGCAACACGTACCCTCTATGTGGCAAGCGAGGAGAGGAGGGTTCCTTGGTCAAGTGCAGCGTTTCTCTCGGGTGCTGCCTGCATCCATCTGTAAGGCAGGTGCTTTGTCCCGTGTTGCAGAGGGCCATTACAGGGTTTTCATGCGTATGCTGCTTTCTCTGGAAGCACAACTGGATACGAAGGAGATGACTTAGAAGTTTTCCTTGTGTTGTGGGTTGTGTGGGACGACTATGAAAGGGGTTTTGCTGTAACTGTCTGTACCTGACTCTTGCCTAAAACCAGCTCCATAACCTCATTTATCTCCAACTTCACCCCAAATATCTGTTAAATAGTTTATTCTGGTGCATCAAAAAGGAGATTGGAGAGCAGAGGATTTGGCCCTTTTGTATTTGTCAGACCCTGGGGGAAGGAAGCGTTCAAGCTGCCTTGAGAATACTCCAAAAATATTAGTCCTCATGGAAAGTACCAGAAGTACCAGATCCAAAACTATGAACAACTAAACGCAGACTGTGCTGAGGCTTGCACCGCTGACCCATTTTGTGAAGGCCAGGCTTGTCCCTTGGCAGGAGGGAGAGCCTGTGGAGGAGGCTTCCCTGTCAGCATGGCAGGGCACAGTCCCAGAGGTCAGCACTGGCCGGAGCCTCCTTCAGCATTTCGATGCCTGCGTCACGTGCCTGCTTTGCGTTCCAGGTGAACTACTGAAAACTGAGCAGACAACGCGCCATTTGGGAGGTGTGTGTCAACTTGTATACCTGTTCTGTCTGAATTTTGAATCTTACTCTAACTTTTCCCCATCTTCTATTCATAATCGTTGTTGAAGGTTTCAGCTTGGTGGCTGGGGTGCAACTCATACCTGTGACTTTATGAAGGCAAGGAGGTGTATTGCAGCAAAGCAATTTTTCTACCCTATTTCTAGGCATTTGGATTAGCTGGAGTGTATTTTTATTTTGTTGAAGTCTGCTTTTGCTGAGCTTTTAAATCTCTCGCAGAACAGCAGTTTGAAAGCCTGCTAATACCAACTCTCTGCTAATAAAAATGCAGCCACCAGAAAGGCAGAAGGCAACGATGCCAGCCAGCTTAGCCAGTGACACAGGGAGAGACATGAAGATGGAGCCCGCGTCTCGGTAAGGCAGCGTTTAACTCAGTATGCCTGCGGGGTTGCCTGCCTCTCTCATCCCTTGGGGGTACCCAAGAAGGGCAGGGGTTTCCCACCCTCTGGGCAGAGCATCCAATGCCCTCCCGCATCCTTACAGCATTTCTGGGGGGTGTTGCACCCCCAAAAGCCGGGTACGGACCTGGCCAGCTCAGTAGCATGACCCGAAGACTCCTGTGTGTGTCAGCAGCTGGAGGTGGAGACAACTCTTCTCCCCGCTGAACTGTGGTGTTACTCTGTAGAGCTTGAGCAAATCTGCATGAAGCTGACCTGGTCTCAGAGCCGTGCTCCGCATCGGGACGACGCTGGGTGTGCGATAGTTGCACTGGTGATTCGTATGATGCTTCGGACGCCTGCCGGGGGCTGCTGTGCAGCGGCGAAGCCCTGGCCAGCATAAGGCAGCTGGTCATGCTGAAAAGGAGTTGTGTGAATAAGCTGTTTCTCTTGTTTTTGCAGAAAGGTCATCAGCCTGAACATGGTGTCTTCCTCGTGACCGTGCTATCTGTGCAGAGCTGCTGGCGCCTGCTTTAGTGTCTGCACCGGGTAAGGAGGGGGCTGAGGCTGCTGACCCCCATGCTTTTTGGAATTGGAGGGCTTCCATCTCTGCTGACCACCCTGGCTGAACTTTCGTTATGTGTGTGTCTCCAGCCCGGCAGTGATTGCATGCAGTAGGAAGGTATGGAATCATAGAATCATTAAGGTTGGAAAAAAATTCTAAGATCATCAAGTCCCACCCCATCACCACCGTGCCTGCTAAACCATGTCCTGAAGTGCCACATCTACACATTTTTTGAACACCTCCAGGGATGATGACTCCACCACTGCCCTGGGCAGCCTGTTCCAATGCCTGAACCACTCTTTCAGTGAAGAAATATCTCCTAATGTCCAATCTAAACCTCCCCCGACGCAACTTGAGGCCATTTCCTCCAGGGTATAGTTAACCCCGGGAGCTGAAGCTGATGTGATGGTCTGCAGAGAGGCCCTTGATGTGTCCAGCTGCCGTGGCTGCTGCGCAGACTGTGTTCTGCATGCTCGCACCAATGGGTGCTGCACAGGCACGACCTCCCCGGCACGAGGAGCGATGTGGGGCTGGCTGCGGTGGGACTGGGAATGAAGGCAGCCTGGGCTGAGCCCTCTTGGTCCCTGGGGTCCCTGGCAAGCGGCCATGTGGCTGGTTGCTGCTGCTTGCTCGCAGGGAGGATTGGCATGGGGCAAAGCAGGTGCTGGAGTGGTGGCAACCAGACCGTAGCTGCTTTGCACATGTGGGGCGACTCCTCTGCCACACTGGTGGAGTTTGTCTCATTTCTTCAGGTGGCAAAGGTCAGGGAAGAACAGGCATCACCTGAGGCACCGCATAGTTACGGAGCATCTCTGCTTTCTACCCGCAGACCCGACGCCTGGTGAGGGGCTTGTGGCTGGCTGCAAAAGGAAAAACCGCCTTGGTGTGTGTCAGCCAGGCGTCAGCTGAGATGGGTGTGATGGTCACAAAATAAAGGGTCTCTTGCAAAACCCCAGGATGGAGGATGGCGTAATGTATTCGCATCTTTGTGCATCCCACGACGGCTTTGCCCAGACCTCTGCCCTTGCTGAGTGTGGCCGGTGCGCTGAGCCGCAGGAGCCCAGCGTGCCGGCTGCTGGTGGCTTCTCAATCAAAAGGTCTGTCTCTGGAGGAAAACGGTCGGAGGCTTATTGCTAATCCTTTTTTATTCCGAGAATATTTATGTCTCATCCACTAATAGGTTAACCCACCTCAAGTGTGTCCTAGGCAGCTAAACAGCCTGATATTTCCATTTGTAATAGAAATTGTTAAAAAAATGGTTAGCCAAGCTTGGATTTTTTGATGTTACCATCATGATTGAAAGAATAGACATTGCAAGAGTCTGGATGCTGATCAACCCCATTTTTAAGGCTTCACTGTCTTGATCCAACTTACTTCAAATCTGATCAAAAAAACTTACTTGCATCCTAACTTACAAGGACAAATATCAGACATCCAGTGTTACAAGGACTCTGGGCTAGAGCTATAAAGAGGGCTGCAGTTTTCACAGGAAAGTTTAATGTCTTTGCTAGAAAAAAACCCTTGTGGGACAATCTGTGCAGTCTGGCAGTTAAACACAGTCTTGCTAGGCCTGTGACTGCACTCCCAGGCTAAAGCCGCCCGTAACTGCTGAAGCTTTGGCCGTCTGTTCAGTGGTCCTGGCTACTGGGACGGCTGCTTTGGCGAGGGTGCTGCTGCTTCCCAAACCCCACCGTGGCTTTGGCTGGTGCGGGGCAGACGACGCCTGGGCAGAGCGGCTGCTTTTGCGGCGTCAGCTCCCGGCACAGCTGCGCCGGGGGCTCGCTGCACCCAAAAATGCCTCGTCAGCGGTGGTGGGGAAGGACCGCGCACGCCGTGGGGCCCTTTGCATGTCTCTTCTGCTTTATGGTCCAGTGCATCCCCCCCTTGCCCCCCCCCCCCAAAATAAAGGGAGCATCAGGCAAATAGACCTGGTGCTGCCTCTTACTGTTTCACTGCTATGCAAAACGTGATGGTGCGGTAGGAAAATGTTGGTCTAAAATAAAGCGGAGCAAACTGTTAGGGCAGGTGAGTGTGCAGGGCGGGAGGGCTGCCGGGGTGAAGCACCGCGCCGGGACCGGGGGCTGCCAGCCAGCGTCTGCGCTGACCTCCTGCCTTCGGGTCAGCTGCCCAGCCCCTGCCCGCTCCATAGGGCCTGTTCATAAGGCTGTTAAAAACCACGCCGCCTTTTTCTGTGGCGAATCCAGCCTGATGGCTGAGGAGAGGAACATCGTCTGCACGCACCTCCATTTCATCCCGAACTGTCCCCCTCTGACCTCAGCTCCCTGGTTTTGCTGGGCCTTCATCTAACTTCATCAAATATTCAACTCTCTTTTTTCCTTCTAAACACTTCATTTTTTATTTTAGTGGTCTGTGTGCCCATTCGTTTAAATAATAGTTATGCCACTTAAAAAAAAAAATTTCAATACCAGGTAGGGTCGAGCTGCTAACTTGTGAGTAATCTATGGAGTTAATGCTGAGGTTTTAAAAATCTCTCGTAAAGTATTTATGGCTATTTGACATCTGCATTGTTTGTAGAGTTCGCATACGACTTTCTGAGCAGGGGTTTCCTCTGAGGAATCTGCCTTGTTTCAGTTTTGTTTGTGTGTGTGTGCAAGTCCTGATATCACAACTTTTCTGGCTGGGTAACTCTCAGATGTGAAATTATTCTGCAAATGCCGATGTTTGAGTTAAAGACATTTTCTGTAAAAAGTGTGTAGTATTCCCCCCAAGCAGCGATGTGTCTGTGGTCAGCTCTTCTGGCAGCCCTGTTTGCTACAGGATCAGCAAAGTGAGCGTAAAAGAGGAAGAAAGGTGGGCAAAGCATATATGAGATTTTTTTTTTCATGCATCAGTAGGGATTATTTTGTATAGTAGCCTAGCTTTAAATTCACTACAGTTTATTTAAATAAAGTGGTATGCAAAGGAATGATGGGTATTTTAATGAGTAGCTCTGTCACAAAGATGTTTTTGAAATGGTGAGAAGAAATTAGAAACCTTTATTTGGAAATGAAATATAAATTACTGTAAGTGTGGTGAACTGTCATCGTGCAGGCTATTTCGGTCAGGTGGGTACCCCAGTAAGTCTCTAGTTCCAGGGAACCCAAAATTGAAAAATGTCATGAAACACGTCTGAAAAATGCATCTTCTCACAGATGTTATGAAGTATGACAGCATGCACGTGTCAGGCAGTGCCAGGACAATGCTTTCAGCTGCACAGTTAATATCTTTTCTGTCTTTGATGGAAAAAATGGTGCAGTTCACTTATGTTTTTAATCACTATTTCCCATTTTTCTGACGGTGCGCTGGAGCTGACCCAGCATTGCTTTCTGTACATTTTCATCTGGAAAATGTATTGCATGTCCACATCCTCTTCCATAGTCATGCTGATATTTTTAATGCGTGACTAAAGGACGGGTATTCACAGAGGAGTTTCCAGCAGAGGCCAGGGTTTTCTCCCACGTCCCGGAAAAAATCTGTGCCAAGTGCTGCAGTGTGGACACTGGTTGAGAGGACACTCCCTAGTTGCTCATTTTAGACGTAGACACTGTCTGTAATGGAAGGACCAGAAATGTGGCACATTTTTAGCAGAGCTGCGTGGGGTATGGGCAGCGCGGCAGGCCGGGGGACAAGCCATCCTCCTCGGACGGGCTTTCCAAAGTCCTGGGTGGTGATGGATGCCAACACCACATGTTTTCTTTCCTTGTATCTTAAAGACTGTCCCCTTGCCACCCGGAGCCAGCTCCCCAAGCCTGGGGTCCTGCATCCCGGTGGGACCCACGGCGGATTGGGCCGAGGTTCAGCACAGGGTCTCCAAAGATGGTGTAGTGTTTGAGGCAAGTTGAGTCACTTTGTTGTCAACTGGTAGGGCCAAAGATGGGGAGCACTTGGCGTTATTCTCTACCAGAGCCTTAACTACCCTTGAGGAGTCTCTGTCTTGGAGCTCTGATTTGGTGGGAGGGAAGTGACGCTGCTCACCTCCCGGGGACACAGTGAGAATAAATGTCGTGTCCCGAATGCCCTTGAGGTCAGGTGTGTAAACGCATACCTAATGTCCAACTGCTGGCAGCACTAGGGCTGTTCTCTGAGTATCTGAGCGCAAATTGTTCTGCCACTCGTGAAATATTGGAGCCGCTCGCAAACACACACTTCCAGGCTCTCCCTGTGGGGAGCAAAATTTGGGTTCTTTGTCATCAGGTATTCATGTTCTTCAGTATCACAGATCCTGCCTACACTTTCCACTGAATGCTTCCCAAAAGCTTTAAAGTCATCGAGACCCATATGTTACCACATGCTACCTGTTTCTTTTATTTTTTCTTATGAATAGGACATATTTTCTGTGAATCAATGAAATGAGTATCTACTACAATATAAGAAATTTCCACAGCAGTTCCTGGAATACAGAGAAAGGAAACACACTTCTTGTAAATCTCTCCTTCTCCTGTAGATCCAAATTATAAATTAAATAAATAAGAAAGCCTTAAATACACATTTAAAAATACAGCAATAGAAACATTAACTCTCTCCTCCTCCATCGTCATACTGCTTAAAGCTATTAATTAACACATGAAATACTACGATACAGCTTTCTCAAGAGACAAAACCCTTGCTGCTCTGGACTGTGCGTTGGGTGCTCTGTGGGTCAAGTTCACTACCAGGGCAGGTACCACAATTGCTCACCGTCTGAATTACCCCAGATACAGCCAATGGACTTTTCCCAGTGTCTGTCCATCTTTTTTATTTTTGCTCTGCTTAGGGAACGAGACCAAAAAAGGGAATTGGTGATTACTATTCTGCTTACTCCTTGAACGTGTCCGTTGCTGTGCAAGAAGGCAGTCCCGCTGAGTGTACGAGGCTTATCTGTACATGTGGAAGCAGCACGTGCGTACAGGCCAAGGCTTCTGGTAGGATTTCTGCGGGCTGGGGAGGGGAGATGTAGTGTGGTTGGTGATATTTGTAAAAGATGTAAAAAATGTTTCAGGAAAATCTTGGCATGAGTCCAGCTTGGTTCAGTCATAGAGGACCTGGTGTTGGCAGGGTTGTTGTCCACGCTGGTTGTGGTGTCTGAACTATCACACAAGGGCAATGATGTGTCAAGCTCTAATTTAAAGGTAGGGTGGACCCTTGTGAGAAAACTGCTCTGGTGCTGTTCAGCTGTGCAGCCCTCAGTGGGCATCGGCATTGCTCGTGTGTGCTGTGGCTGGTGACACATGGTCAATGCTGGGCCACCACCTCCTCTTCTCCTCTGCCTTGCCAGCAGCTAGGGCCTTTCAGCATGTGGTTAATGAGGAGCTGTGTTCTCCTTCTTTCCCCAGAGGAAGAAAGAAAAGCAGGACAGCAAATCATCTCTCTGCCAGGCTGCTGGACCAGAGGAAGGCTTCTACCTTTGCTAAGGAGAGGGGAGAGTCTATGTAATTTCAAGCTGCAAGGCTGTCCTCTGTGGGCTGCTGAGCACCTCTGAAGGAGAAGCCTGTGACGGACAGCGGAATGTGAGGGCTGACGGAGATCTTTTGTGAAGGCCTAGTGCCTCTCCTCTCCTTGGCAGACTCCGGACTGGGTTGGCTCTGGCCGCATGAAATGCCACAGCACCTTTTAAATGAGAACTTCCTTCCCCATCCTGCTGCCTCCTCCAGCACGTCCAGCCCCACGCAGGTGACCCCCGCTGCCCTCCTTGGAGCCCTGGGAACACATGCTCTGTAAAGCTACTAGTTTTCATGCCCCATGGACTTTCACTGCTCACGTCGTTGAGCTGCAAACCGTTCCCATGTGCTGCTCCACCGGGCTCACTCCAAGGCCAGGGGACATTTCCCTCCTGATGACTCCTGACCAGGGACAACCGCCCAAGCCTGCAGCTCTGCTGGCGGTAATCCAAGGCTCCCTCAGTCCTGAACTGTGGAAGAAATTCAGAATACGCTTTTTTCTAAGCCCAGGTTGAAGATGATCTTAACATAAGCAGTGGTTGGTCAGCAGGTACCCCAAGTGCAGAAGTTGCCCAGGTGGTTGTGGTAGGAGCGGAAGGAGCTGTAACCGCCACTAAGTTACTGCCGATGTATGGTTCAGACCTTTGGTGGGTTCCTGATCTGGGGCCTCCTCCCCGCAGTACCGTGGCACTGTCTATGATGGCATCGCACTGTGCTTCACTACGCTGGCTGCAGGCAAGCAAGTTTCAGATGGGAGCTTCTTTCCTCTGCTTCTGTCATGGAGTAAGACCTTTATTTCTCTTTTGTGCTTTGGAGCACTGACAGTTAGAGAAGGTCCTCATTACTGTGAGCAACAGGAGATACACTTCCTCCAATTTTGTATTTAAAGTTCTGTGTTTAGGCAAACCAAAGTCTTTTATAATAACTAGGGGAGCATGCATATGAGGCAAGTACTGTTCATGACTAAGATAACATTGTCTGTAACACTGGTGAAACCTTTTTGGTAAAACTGTTTTGGTTTGTTTTTCTTTTTTTGAGAGGAAAACCCAAGGGGCCATGACGAGCAATTTCTAAACTGAAAAAAAGTTTGAGAAAAATTTTTGAGCAAATTCCATTAAATCCATCTATCCATAAGCACAGGTCTCCTACATGCAAAAATCTCATGTTCAATCACCTAGTTGCATCATTTATATATTTTCTTTCCTCCTAGTATTTTGTGCACTTAGTGAAATATCCTGTACTACGTGGGTAGAGAGTAAGCTGCTGACTATTCGTTAACATGTAAGCAGGTTCTATGGAAGAAAGTATCTCCTGAGGTCATCCAGTTGCTCATAGTTTGATCTGGCAGGGCACTTGGAAACACCGATCACTTGTCATGTAGCAAAGTTTGGTAAATGTATGTTTGTGAACTTGCTCAGTTCTCACCTATTCTTTTAAAATTTTACACCTTTTGCTCCTGTCTTGAAACATCAAAACTGAAGAAAAACAGATGTTTAGCATATGTCATTCAACCAAGCATATCATAATAAGTGGGTTTTATCTCATGATATGAGAAGGGGAAGAGGACAAGCAGTAACATGCAACGAGCAGACCCCTGCGATTCGATGGCACTCTGTAACCGATCTGTTGCCTTGCAGGAATACACAAACCTCTTGGTACGCTTTTCTTTTCGTGAGTCCGAGCTGATTCAGACAGGACATGTAAAATAGTGAATGGGCCAGCAGTAGTTTCAGCATCAGTAAGTCCAGATGAAAATCTAGTGGGATACTTGGAATTTTAGTGTGTCGCAACAAAGAAAGGCCAGTGAGTTGCATCTTGTCACCTCAGTTAGCCTTTCTCCCATGGTTCTGAGGCAATGGCATCAAGTAATAAAAAGGATATTGTTTTTCTGGATGAGCTGTGCTGTGTCTGTTCCCTCATCGATCCTAGAGCACCTTGTCCTGGTTAAAGGACCTTCTGTCTTTCCAAGTGATGCTGAGCCTTATCAGTCCGCCTCGAAGGCACTGTTTGTTGCCCCCAGGTACTCGGACTTCTTCTTGTGCTTCATCCACATCTTCCTCAGGAGGCTGGGTGTCCCGCAGAGGTTGCCTCCCGTCAGTGGTAGGGAAGCTTCTGCTCCCGGTGGCAGGCTCAGGTCATACTCTGCCGTCTTCCTCCAGCGCTGCCTGTGGCTAGCGAGCAAAGCACAGACACGTAAAGCATTCGTCTCCGTGGCCCTGCGTCCCTGCTCACGACAACCGGCCACTGAAAACCAAGGGCTGCCCATTTGCAAAGGTGTGTTTGTGCCTGGGACTGGAGAGTCTAGGGTGAGCAGGAGCTGTGCCGGGGCTGTGGGCTGGGGTGCTGTGGCTGCCCCGGCTCCCCTTGGAGCCCCTCATCCACTTGCTGTCAGGGTGAATGCTCACGCGAGGGGATGGATGACAAGTGGGACTGTTATTAAGGGCATCTTCTGCAGCATTTACCACCTGAGAAGAAACTGGTGGGTGGCTCAGGGACAGAGACAAGCCCTTCCACCAAAGCCCTGGGGATTGTGCGGCAGCGCCCAGGCCAGGTGGGCTCCACCTGGCCGAGGGGGCTATGCTGACTTACACCGGCTTGACGGGATTTATGTCTTGAGTACGGAGTGCGAGGGCACTGTGACAGTGGGCTTGTTACTGTCCCTTGGGTGGCAATGGCGGCATCGCAAATATCACCCGTATCTGTGTCTGGGCTAACTGCCTGCTGAGGAGAGCATTTGTACTATGGTCAAGCTGTTCCTTAATTACACTTAAAGACAATAAAGCTTTGTTTAAAAAAAACACATAATTACATTTTTCTAAGCTGCCCTAGGGCAAATATAGACTTTTTAGGGGGAAAATGCTTCAATTTTGAGTTTAGATGCTTTTTTCCTAGTGATAAAACAGAGCTGTAACTGGTACCGGGGCATCTGTACAAACAGCCCTGACTGATGATACCGTCAGCATGTCCTGTAGCCGCGCTCTCTCTGCCTCTGGGAAGCGGCGGCACGGCTGTACTGTAAGTCACCGAGGTTTTACAGCTGCGATTTAGAGGAGATCTGTGGCCAAGCACTTTGCATTTCTGGTGAGCGGGTGACCCGTGGCAGAGGTGCCCCGTCCCCGTCCCCTCCCCTGCCTGGTGTGCAGCCCCCAGGCTCGGCTGGAGGGCTGGGAAGGGACTTACTCATCCGTAGGACTGCCGTCACCCGTGGGCGAGTCGGTGCCGGCCGCTGCCGCTTTCACTGTGATGTGGGCAACCGGTGACGGTGGGAACTGAGGGAGGAAAAAGCACTCCATTAGGAAATGCCGCTGACGGGTGAGGACCTGAGGTTTGTCTGAGGAGAGAAGCTGTTTTAGGAAAATGAATCGATACTGTAAATCTCTTAACAAGAGAAAGCAGGTTAAGGACTTGATTGCCCAGCTCTGACCCACACAAATGCTGTCTGCTCGCGTGAATGGTCTCACTGAGCTCAGCACAGGGCTCGTGTGAGCACGAATTACACCTCCCATTGAAGGAGGGAGGCTTGCAGACCTTTTTATTCCCTAGTTTTTATGTCCAGCTTCCCAAGGAGGCGAGGCTGTGTGCAGGCTGAGCAGCCTGCCTGCTGCCCCTCTCCACAGGCCACCTCTGCCGCTGGCCGGGAAGCAGCCGTCCCGGCCGTCCCCACATCTTGAGCCTTTGGAAATGTTTCCCCATTTTGCTGGGTGCTCAAGGGGCCCTGGTTCATGCCCCAGGTCTGCCACGGCCCCACAAGCACCTGATCATCGACTTCCTCCTTGATTTATTTGATCATAAAAAGCCCGCCGGAACTGAGTCACGTTTTCCCATCAAGAGGCCGCTGAGACTGGCATATCCTTCAGGATGGTAAGGTAAAGTGCAGGTTGCCGAGAAATAGAAAAAAATGTCAAAAATTGTGATGTGCTCTCATCATTTCAGGTAATAAATGCACTTACTGATTTTACTGGCAATAGTGAAAAATTCCTTTATGTTATTGTCACTACTATAACTGGTCTTAAGCTGTCCGCTGGGATTAGTCTGAGGCTGGATATGTTTAGGTGTGCTCTGCGAGTATTTCAAGACTTAAAGATGTTTGAAATCCCTTTTGCAAGCATACTTTGAATTTTAACCAGGTTAATTATTGGTAGATGCAATTAATTACACTGGATACCATTGATTTTAACCATCCTGCAATATTGTACTGTCATTTTTCTTGAGTGTAGCCCAGATACCAGCTAGCGAGTATATTGCAGCCATCCAAAAGAGAATTTGAAGCCATAAAGTTTTTATAGTATGGTCTGGTGTTGGTCAGAAGCTTTTCAAAGAACTATTATCTGTTTGAAAATCTAGTTTTTATAAAATCCAGGGACTTAAAAAGCTAAGGATCCTCTGGCATAAATCATGTCTCAAAGCCTTAATGAAGGCCGTGAAATCTGCATGCACTGTGACAGACTGACATGCTGTTAATGTGGGAGACGTTGACAGATATGAGGTTTTATGATACATCAAAGAGTGGTAATTGGTCTTGCTGAATTTACTTACCAAAGATTTTCCATCCAGCAGATGGTTACAGGACTTGGATGACTCTCGTTCAGTAATTCCCCCTGCAAAGCATAAGAAACATGGCATTATTGGTAATTATCCCATTGGCACAGCTCACACTAAAAGTCTCCTTCCACGCAGCTAAACCCAGATATGAACAGAGCCCAGATTCAGGTTATGGTCCCACTAGATTTGATTACAGCCAAAAGTGCAGAAGCTTCTTTATTATGATCATCTACTGTCTTGTCAAAAGAAGTGCTTAAGTCATTCTGGAAAGTCACTCAGCTGCTTGCTCCTAGACTTTTCAAATGAGATGATGAGCTGCCCTTAGCTGGCCAAGTTAAGTGGGAGCCATCCCCCTCCCCTTTATATACATATACTCATGTATATGTGTGTAAAAAGAGCGGTCCTGTCTGCTGCTCCTCAGCAGAGGTTGGGTAACGCAGTTTTTGTGCGCTTTGAAGCCCCCACTGCCAGGTTTATCCTGCACAGGAAATCACTCTCATTTCTGTATTGTCCGAGGGAGTTGTTCTTACCCGGGCAGAGATTTGTGCTACATCCACCCTGCCACAGGGAGGGAATTTAACCTTTCTGTCTGCCCATGGCTGAGCGGCACCTCTCTCTGCTGTCCTCAAACCTGGAGGTTACCCTTCCATTACAAGCGAGCACTCAGCCCATAGCTTATCCACTCATGGACGGATGCTTACTGACGTTCCTGCTAGCTCTGCTGAGGCAATAAATACAGAAGGGATTCCAGAGTTTTTCTCATGGAGCCAAATCATTGTGGGAAGGTGGATCTCATTTTTCCTTCTTTCTTTCTGTTCCTGGCCATTTTCAGTTGTCTGCTGTTTTTCAAAAGGGTATTCAGGTAAGTGAAGAGCAAGGATCTACAGAAGTACCAGGATTCACCAAGGCAGAGGATACACTATGATTCACAACTGCTGTGACCAACGGAACACAAATAATGACAGCAAACATCAGAAATAGCCAAGGTGCTGCTTATAGTGCTGTCTCTAGCATGAGTTCACAGTCAGAAATGTCTTGTCCTTCTGGGGGCAATATCTGACCGTGATAAATACCTTACACCAGCCTCTCTCTTCCCACTCCACGGCCCCTCCCAGTAATTCTGTTAGGTACCTAACTGTATCCCTCATGTCAAAGTTTAATTCAATTACCTCCTCTCATCTTGCATATTAGGTACTAACAGTATTCAGCAAGTGGCTCCAGGCATCAGTGCTTCAGCTAATATCCATATTTTATCTTTTTTTTAAATTTGTTTGATCTTGTGTTTTCTGATTCTCCCTTTCAGCCTGTCCCTCACCTTACTATATACAGAAAATGTCCTGGCAAACTTTTAGCAAAATATGTAAGCAAAACTAAGTCCTGATGGTCTCAGGTTTGTAAGTGCTCCTCAGGACAGTGGTGGCTGGCTGTGGTGTGAATTCCACTTCCAGCAGGTGCTATGGATGCCCAAGCCTGCGATGAAGGTTGCTTCATGCCTTTTATTCTGATTTGCCGCATGTTTCCAAGGTAAGTACTTGTAAAAATGTACAAAAACTTGGTACAAAACTGAGTACTTCTTTCCTGGAGAATAAGTGCATTTTTAAAAAAAAATATATCCGCCCTGTGAAGCAAAGCACAGCTTTGAGTGCAGTCAGAGGTTTCTTGTTCTGGCCTCCTACTACACTTACTCACCGCCCTGCATGTTGTAGTGGACTGTCCTTATGCATTGACTTTTGTATAGGGTTTCCAATGCTAGCAGTAAGTATGCTGACGCTCTCATCTAAGCTCTTGTTTACACGTTTTTCACTGCCTCTGGAAGTTGAACTGTTCATTCTGTTACTCAGATTTCAAGTTGTGCTTTATCAAGTCTGAAGTCTCCTAATATTCAACAGTACTTGTCTATGGAGCAAGCATGGAAAACACTACAGACACAACTATTTCCAGTAAGGAAGCTGAAGGATGTTTTTGAAGGGTGAAATTTATGTGGAGGTCACATTTATACTGAGATGAATGAAAACAGATGATGTATGTCCAGGGACAAATATATATACTTCACTTTATATCACATTATACTGGCTCTCCAATTGTTGAGAGACAGCTGGAGGAACCTCTTTGGACTTTCTCATGGCACTCTATTCTCTCTGTAGGTATTATTAGTGCAGTGCGTGCTGAATCTGGATACTGCAGCATATCATAGCAAAGAGCTATTTTTATTTTTGTAAAACTATTTGTAAATGCTTCTACTTTCCTTCCTTTAAAATGTTAAATCTGTAAAGTCAGACACTCAGAAGTTATGAAACACCAGAACTGGACCTAAGTTATTTCATCCCCCAAGGGCCTAGACATTAAGATTCAGTCTCTAATTTGTGACCAAAACCTATTTCTCCACAAACTTTCTGCTTCATTCCTATAGACAGTGTTCACTCAGAAGGCAGTTGTTCATCCTTAGCTTTTATTGTTCAGTACACAGCCCTACACCTACTTTCCCCACCAGTGAACCTTCTGAGGACAGAACTATTAATATTTTTACAGGCTTTTCTGTGTTGCTGATCACTGTGGTCATCATCTGCAGAAATGCTTTAAAAAACCAGCTTCATCACCTCCTGGAGGACAAGGAGTTATTCCCAGGAAACAGAGGTAGGGACTGAGTTTAAGCTCAGAAGCTCCTGGGGTCCAGTTTTCCAGAGTTTTGAGGAGGGCACAGCATTGTTCACAGTCACAGCACAGTTTATAGCGCAGGAGGAACTGAGCGCTCCCAGGTGTTGCAGTCAGAGGTGTGAAGCTGGCACCCAGAAAAGGGGGGGCTACGTCAGCTGTGCGAGGTGCCCAGCGTCACCGAGGAGCCTGGCAGCAGCGAGGGACAGAACTTCAGGAGCTGCTGCGGGAGGTGCACTGCCACAGCCCCTGAGCACCTTCTGTGCTGGGAAGGACAGGGATGCGACGAGCGGCCTCGCCACGCTGCACAAGCTGAGGCAGCCCTGGAGGAGCTCTCTTGTCTTGTCCAGATGCTCCTGGTGAATTTCTCCTCTCCTGCTCTCCTTGCTCCCTCTCCCTTGCTCCTCAGTCAGTTCCTTTTGTCTCTCTTTTGTTCTAATTCAGCCTTAATTTCTCCCTCTTTCCCATTCAGCATCCCAGTTTCTTTGGCCAGTCGCTTCCCTTTCTCCCCTTATGAGAACTGTTTCCCCCTTTTCTGCTCTTCTTTTCGGATTCCTGTATCCTTTCTCCTGTTCGCACCTCTCTGCCATCCTTTACCTCTTGCTGCCCCTAACAGCAGAGACCAGCAGTCCCTCCTCTCTCCCCACTGGCTCTCTGCCACCCGCTACCCTGCAGCCAGTCCCAGCCACTCCTCCTGCTCTTCCCCCATTCCAGCCCTGAAGCCCCAGCTCTTTGTTCAGCCACTTCTTGGCTCTAGTCTTGGTTTGAGATCTTTCCTGACAGTCTCAAGCTCAGTTTGTTGCTTCCCAGTTTCCCAGGCCCCGCTCTCGTCTGGTCTGCATCCAAACGGGATGGCTCATGAGCAGCGCAGTTGCAGACCGGTGGTGTGCAGAACACGCACCTTCACGGTAGCACCTGCTTTACAGATTCAGCATCTTCTAACAGCTAAATGTCCAATGTCCTTACCAAACATGGGCCATCTGGGACTTTCTCAAAGGCTTGTCTTGACTGCATCTAGATGTTTTTTCAAGAGAAAGCAAAAGATGCTTTTTTTGATTAAAAGGCTACCCCTTGCCAAACTGCACGGCCCTGCTCCAGCTTTGAACTTCCAAACATAACACACCAGCGCTGAAGGAGCTGAATGACCAGTCTGTTTATGTTTACTCATTTCCTTGGTTTTGTATTGGCAAACTCTATTTTTCCTTCACGGGCTCTCACAAATATGCTGGAAAAGTTTTGGTTGAAAACAACAAAGTCAGATCTGTGGCTGACATCCAGAATCTAAAATTTCATCCCAAATGATTATGTTCTGGCAAGTTCTAAGCAGGGATATTATATAATAAGATGACTCAGGCAAACTCAGTAATACGCAATCTATCATCTCTAAAATATTGTCAGCCTTTGGAAAGGGAATGTTTATGACTGAATAAAATGAGAGCTCTGCAAGGCCACTGTCATTATCTTATTAAATCCACTGGACATTTTAAGTACGGAAGTATCCTTCAGGTACACAACAAAGCCCCTGCTTCTCTGCAAACTGGAAGCCTCCATTATCCAAAAATGTTGTGAAGCCATGGAGGAATAAAGCCATTTCTGTGGACTCACCGTGCCGGGCAGCGCCCTTGGCTGTGCCCAAGCCCCGCACCTCGTCTGCGCTGTACAGGACCCGGAGGAGGTCACCCTGGTCGGGCTGCAGCTTCTCTGTCCCATGGGGCCGGCGACCCGGTACGGCTACCACCTACGGGGAAGAGCCAAAACCGCCCCGTTACACCCGGCCTTGGAGATCAGGAGGTCTGTCCAGGTCATGGGGGAGTAGCACGGCGCTTGCTCTTCCCACCGCTTTGCTGTCATCCGGAGGGGATTTTGCTGGGTGGGGGCTGTGGGATTTGGGGGGTTTGTTTTGTCTGGGTTCTGCCTCCATGCATGAGATGTATAAAAGTATGGGAAAATCAAGCGTGGTCTCTCTGGGACTCAGGTACCTAGTTGCACCTTTCTTTATTCTCCTCAGTACACTGAAATGTCGTCCTTTTCAATAGGTCTACTGGATAGGATATGCCTTTGAGACAGCTCAAATTTTATTTCTTATTGTGTCGTATGTTGGGTAAGCAGCTAAACATATGCAATGTGAATTACAAATGCTGTTTCTTGCACGGCCTCTCCTGTCTTTTGGACTTACATTTCATACCTGGTAAATGACTACAGAGGACACAAGGCAGTCAGTAATTGTTCTCCTAGAGATTAATTTTCACAAATATTAGCTCGCACAAACAAAACTCACTGAGAGCTGCACCTTTGAACAGTGGGCCTCCTGTGTCTTGAACAGAGTCCCGGAAAATGAGCATGAACAAAATCAAGTTCTTTCCCGCACTGACCACTACTAAGCCATGGCACTCACTGTGCAGCCACGGGCAACTGGGGAGGCCAGAGCTAATGTGAGCTTAAAAAAACAAGGACGGGCTCCAAGCAGGTGGATCCATCAGGACGGTTATCCAGGATGATCCAGAAACAATTTTCTCGGGAAGATTAAAGTCCCGACAGCAGGGAAAGAGTGTTTCGTACTTTGGATTTTCCATTCTTCCCTGAAGACTTGCTACTGCCATACAGAGGAGAAGTTAAACAGGGCAAAGATCCAAACCAGCAAGGAAACAAGATATGTGGCAACTATTCCAACTGTTTCCTATTAGACTTACTTCTGTCAATCTCATGCTGGAAGATCAGGAGAAAAGCAGTTACTTGCATCTAATTGATGACTGATCATTGCCATCTACGTGTTTTATATATAAATACAGTTATTTTGTCTCAAGACTGAGACCAGCAACTGACCAGCCCACTATTGGCATAGAAAAAACCTTAGTTCCATCTATTGCTCTGCCTTCTAACATACACTCAAGATAAAAACAAGACCACATTCAAGCATGTCGCCTCACGCAGAATTGTCCATTTTCTTTAAATTAGTTTTAATTCAGTTTGCCATTACTCTGCAATATTCTGTGCATGTGAATTTTTACACAGACATAAACACACATGCAGATCAATGTCTTCCAAAACAGGAAAAAGAAAAACCCCAACCTGGCCACTTTTAACTCTTTTGACTCCATGTACCCTCAGCAGTCTGGAGAAGGCTACATGACTTGGACTCTACTAATCAGCAGGACAAGGAGAAGAAGCTGCCCAACAGCAGGCAAAAATACTGCTGGAAAGAGCTGGTGAGGTAACCAAAGCCTAATCCAAGACCTGAGAGGGGGTTTCTCTTAGGTCTGTGGATTTTGGCTCACAGCCTAACACAGTCCCTGCTCCGTAAGCTGCTTAAGGATGTGCCCAGTGTCAGGTTAAAGTCAAAGGGACTACTGGTGTCCTTGAAGACAAGCACGTGCCAAGGGAGGCTGCAGCTGAGGCCCAGCTCTACTGACCATGAATCCGGCGCTGCTGTACAGAGCCGAGCCTCAGCATCACTCCAGTAATTCAGAAATGAGGGTGGTGGGAGGCTTCAGCAGCTGGCACTGGCTCTCTCCCAGCTGCCCCTGGACCAGGTCCAAGACCTCCTCATCCCTCTGTAGCAGCTCTTCGCAGGCTGCAGGCTCCCGTGCCCACTCAACGGTGTGCAGCCCTCTGCGTCATTGCCCTGACCACCCGAACCCTGCAAGCCGCTTACCAGAGGCATCGTTACCCCCCATCACCACAGTGACGTCAGTGGAGACTCCTGTCTTCGTTATGAATACGACGAGGCTGTGGCTGGCAGGGGTCTCAGGACAGCCCTTGGAGTCTGCCTCACATGAACCGAGCTCTTCTAGCTATCGAAGAAGGCTACAAAGCTCGCCTTCCCCCCCAGCTATGGACATACGCGCAGTGCTTGGTCGCACTCAGTCTTTGGTGTGCGACAGAAAATGTCTGCAACCCTCTGCTACGGAGACACCTGAGGTCACTTCTTTCCCATGGTCATGGAAAGAGCATTTCTGGTAAGTAGGATGCTGGCTGCAGTCGCCTCTAATCCTGAAAGTTGCTTATTTGATCAGTGTAAAACCACCACAAAATTGAAACTGAACAATCTGCCTATACACTGCAAAGGAAGAAATTTAGTTTGGGGAGGGGAAGCAGGATTTTAAACTCCATTAATATCGGGAATTATTTAGGCACATTGTCTGTGTTTTCAAGATTCCTTGTAACAAGTCTTATCCGTAATGCCAAAACTCCTCCAAGCAGAAGAATCTGTATAAATAAGTTGCAATGCCACTTTCCATTACAGCTGGAGACAACAGCGCAATCTCTACAGCACATCTTCAGTTAACACCTTTGTTTGCAGCATTTGGCTGTGATACGCTTTTGGAGTTTCTTATAGAAACCTAGAATCGTTAAGATTGGAAAAGACCTCTAAAATCACCAACACCACCACGCCTGCTAAACCATGTCCTGAAGTGCCACATCTACACGTTTTTTGAACACCTCCAGGGATGGTGACTCCACCACCTCCCTGGGCAGCCTGTTCCAATTCCTGACAATTCTTCTCTCCTAACTCCAGGTTTCACCGCGACTTTGACCACCTCACCCATTACTCTAATATGTAAAGACTTTTCTAGGTCAGGAAAATAAACCTGCTGTAGTGCAGTTTTGATCTAAACTGGAGCTGACATTTCTCTAGGGTACCTAGGGTAAGGCAGAAGGATCATCTGGCAGTCACTTTTCTTTTCTAGATGTACCTGGGAATTTAAATATGTGTGAATGGCAGAGTCAGCCAAACTATGCAGAATTCGTAAACTGCTCTCTAAACAACTACTGGTTTTAGAACCTGCAAGTCTCTTGACCATCTCAGTCTGTTTGCAGGAGGCTGACTCTGAATTCAGAGCTCAGCAAAGCCTCTTTTTTGTGGGTTTTACCGCCTGGCATACCCAGTGATGGAATTAGCTGTGTTAAGCACGGAGGACGCAGAAGTGTTGCAGAGCAGTGCAGAGGATCTTCCAGCAACCCAGCCAGCGCTCCTCAACCCAAAATCCCACCGCCAAACCAACAACCAACCAGACAAGGTGACAATTAAACGTCTGGCTATGGATAAAACTCTGAAGCTTAGAGGCTGAACAATGAAATGCTGGTTAGCAGAGGAAATGCCAGATTTGCCGAGTTAAGCTCTTTTTGATGGTCTAACACTGATCTAATTTTTAATGCGGCAGCTCTAGCAGACACTGAGGGATTTGCCATTTTTCTGCACAGTAGCCAGCTGCTGGTGTCCCGACTGGTTTTAGAGTTCTAACTGAAGGATCCTGGTGCTGGGAGAGCAAGGGAAGTGAAGGGAAGGATCTACCATCCCTGGAAATAACTCTTAATAGAGCAAAAAGGCTTATTTGTGTAACACTCAATTAAAAAAAAAAAAAAGAAGGTGTTTCTCCCATTCTCTCACCCTTCTACAGTGCTTTTGGCATGGGTTCTTGAATGTGAGGGAAGTTACCCCCCAAGGTCTGTCATTTGAATGTTAAATCACTTAATGCTACACTGCTTGAGTATTACTGCCACCAAAAAAAAAAAAAAGTCTGGCAGATGTCCACGTTGCTTGCTATTTTTGCCCTTGCCGAGGACTAAAGTTGTGCATCCACTGCAATCAACCAGAGCAGAAGATTTCATGTTAGCTGAGGCATTTCTGCAACACTGGCTGCAGGTGCAGAGGTAAAAGTGAAAAAGAAATAATCATTCTGCTACTTTTGCGTGGGTCTAGAAATTGGCAATCACAACTTCCTCACAGGCACGTCTGTTCCAGTCCGCACTATTTGTGTGAATGCTTGCGCATGAGCTGTAAGCGGCCGCCTCATACCGAAGAAGGGGAATGCACAAGCCTCCGAGCTGACTGTGCCAGCTGCTTTGGTTTGAGAGCCTCGCTTGTTTTCTTAACTGGAGCTGCGGACCGTTCCTCAGGCTGGGTGCTCCCACCGCTAACATGATGCTGCCTGCATCATGACTAAGGGCCAATCAAAGGACATATTTTATTTGGGTCAGGAAAGCCCCAAAGGAAAACAAAAATTCTCTAAAATTACAGCAACAAACCAGGGACTTTCTTATCTTGTGTTCTGAGACCTTTATGAGTATAGTGCAGATGATCCAATCCAAATTAAATATTAGAGGCTCCCATTTAGCAGAAACAACAACAATCTATCTGCTGAGATTCAGAACATGATAACAAGACATACAGTTGCCCTAGATTTTGATAAGAGCTAACTGAAAATTTTCCAGCTGAATAGTTTTATGAGAAAATGCTGGTTAGACATCTGGGCATTTTGTTGGAAAAGTATCTGTTTTGTCAAAAAAAAAAAATTGAGAAACTATCTGAGCATTCTGTTTTATTACGTCAGAATAGTTCACTTTTGGTTTGGATTTTTCTGCTATTTTTGTATTATAGGGAAAATAAAATATACCAATGGCATAACAAATAAAAAAAGGGTACCTCAGCATGGCTTATTTTGAGTAGCACTCCGGCACTCTGACTTTCATCCTCATTTGGGATGAAGAGTCATTTTGAAACCTCAGCCTGAGTTACGGGACAAAAATAAGATTTTCACAATATGAGAAAATACACATGTACATAGTTTCTACCCAAACATGACAGGCGTGATATTGACCCTTCCTGGGGACCACTTCGGGCATCCTGGGAAGTACTGGGATCCTGTGATCTGCTTTAATAACCAAGAGAGGGGATGGGAGTGAATGCGGCGAGGTTTCTTCCAGTGCCCGGGTAAGTGTGGTAAGTGGGGTTGGCGGAACGGCACCGACGGTGCTGTGGGGAGATCAGGGAATCAGGAATAGGAAGAGGAGGCTATTTACAAATGAGGATGGGGCTGGGAAGTGTGACAGAGCAGGGAATCGGGAATAGGAAGAGGAGGCTATTTACAAATGAGGATGGGGCTGGGAAGTGTGACAGAGCATGGAATAAGGAAAGGCCACGGAGCAAAATACTTCAACAAAGTGCTAGGGAAGAGCCAGGTCTGCAGTGAAAGGAAATGCTTTGGCAGAAGAATCTCAAAGCTTGTAAAAAGTGCTTTGTTATGCACAAGAGAAAGAGGCCATCATGACTGCAAGTCAGAACTGCGATAAAAGGGTCGTGGACGGGGTTGTGAATGGGCCAAGTCGATTTAGGGAGAGAAAAATGGCTCTGAAGGCAAGAAACCTCACATCCACGTGTCAAAGTGTCTAAACTTGGAAAACATTTTCTCCAAGCATGAAAAATGTTCAGTTATTGGAATGTGGTGGGGGGATACATCACCTGCAGCGAGAAGGTAAAGCTCCGGCTGTGCCCTCTGTGCTGATGCACTGGGGATGAGCCAAGGACAGGCAAGCATTGCCGGGATCAAGGGCTGAGCATCCTCCTGTGGCTCGCTCAGAGTCATCTCTTTGAGTCATGGTTACAGTCCCTTGCTTGGTGGTTTTCTCCCAAATTCCCTGGGGAATGGGGTCGTGGCTCCTTGATTAATGCGTACACTTATTGATATGATTTGTTTGCTTTTCATCCCTGCCTGTCCCTCTGGCACTATTATTAAGGCTTTATGGATAAGAATTAAGTCTGTGATTCCCTCAGACAACCCGCGTTGATAAGCTGCTCTGTTCATTTTGACTGGCTCTGCACAGCAACACCGTATTTTTCGTAGTTTCCAAGCGCTTCTGTAAATAAACTGTAGCTTTACAGAAACTCCCCTTTCTGTTTCCTGCCCCACTCCTTGCATCAGACACTGATGCACTTCTTTGCTCTAAAAGGTCTGCTTCCCATTCACCCACGGCTTTTTTAGGGATAAGGGGATAAGTGTAGCCAACTAGAAATAAAAAAAAAACCAACAACAAAACAGAGAGAGAGAAAGGGAGATTTTTCTTACACTCTTTGTGAGGATGTGCTGTGTACTTTTGGCTCGTCTTCGGGCAGGACTACATGCTGCGAAAAGAAGAACAAGAACACGGTCAGGGTGCAGCGGAGGTGGACAAGATGAGGTTACACGTGCCTCTGAAAGTCCTCCCTGAGAACACACTGGGAGCATGGTGGGGAGCGGGGAAAGAAGAAAGGGGTTTAAGGAAGATTCCAGCTGAAACAACCCAAAATAAAGTTCTTTGTAACATCATCTCAGAGACCGTGCTCCAGCTACACAATACAGACAACTGGGGGTACTGGCTAGCAGCCTTCCCCAAGTTTCTGCGCCTCTCCCACAGGCTTCCAGGAGGAACCGTCCTCCTCCCTTCTGAGTTCTGATCTGGCCTCCCACCTGCCAATGTTTCAGAAGCAAAGGAGCTTCTCTTCCCATCCAGTCACCTTCAAACATGAATAGGGTGCACACTAACCTTGGAGAAGCCTATCGTTTTATCTAGATAGCGACTTTTTCAATAAGCTCAAACTCCTTCGTGACGTCATTTCACTTTTACTGCATGACGTCCAAAGCACAACATTTGCACTAAACCTAGTCTTTTCAGTCCTCAAAATTACCCATTTCATTCCTTAACTTGGGGCACTTTGCTTAAAGTCTATTTCTCAACTTTATTTCTTAGACCTATGAAGACACCAAAATCATGGGCAAAACAGAATCACTAGACACACAAGATGCTGGTGACTGTAAGCCAAGCTTTTGACTGGACTGAAGCGATTGGTTTTGGGTGAGGGTTTTTTTTCTGACAAAGTGAAAATTTTTCAAGCACTTGTTGTTTCAGCTTGACTTAAAACTGGCCTGAAAGATTGTGATGCTCCCAGCTCTCCCTCTCATCGTATCTTACCCTTTCGTCTTCAGAATTACTGCCCTCCCCTGTGTTCAGGCTACAGAAGCTACAGGACTCAGCAGCCAGTGACAGAAACAGGCCTGCAAAAACCTGCCAAATTCAGATAATTAACTCCAATTCTAAAGGCTGACCCTGAGGGCAAGGCACGTGAATGGGGGGTTCCTATGCAGGCTATCCATGTATAATGCAAAGGCTTTGCAGAGCCAGGAAGGTTGTTGTGGGATGGTGGGTGACTCCTACTCTCCAGGTGAGCTTTCCTTTACACTTTTGGCATACGTTCAACTCTCAGATTTGCAGTGCTTATTGCTGCTATGTAGTAATGTTTGCAAAGAGTCTTGAAGCTGTGGAATCAGCTAGAGGTCATGCAAGGCTGCTCGTCACTGCAGCCAAACTCTCCTCCTCTGATAGCAGGAATAACAAGCGGCCGGGCTTTCCGGGGCTCTGGTACAAGCAGAGCTGGCAGCAGGACCGAAGTCACTCTTCTTAGACAGCTTGTGTTTGCCTAAAAGCCACCCCTTGGTACCCCAGCGAGGGAGTAAGTGCTGAGCATTTGGACACCACTGAACAGAAATAAAGTTTTGGCCAGTGTTCTGCCCGCCGTGAAACGGGACAGTGATACGGGGAGGGATCAGTCTGGTCCAGTCCCTGCCAGCGACCCTTCCACACCAAACTCATCATAACAGAGCTGTCTGCCTGTACAGGGCTTGAGAATGTGCTAAGCTGTCAGTTTGATTACGGTCTGATTCGCATGGCCTGATATCCTCAGGGATCCCTGCTGCCTTCTCCTGCAGGACACATTTTAGATTTTAAACCATGGTGAGTGTGGGATGCAAACCAGACAAACATAATGAAGGTGGATTTTTTCCCTAGGAACATGTTGTAACTTGTTTTTGAAGCTGCTGAAATCATGTTTACTTCTGGAATTTCACCGTGTGAGGACTAAACTAATTGCTCACAAGCAAAATACTCAAGTGGAGAAAGGTTTTGTGGTGCAAGGAATGATCTTCTTGTCTCTCTGATATTTTATATATGTTTACTGGACAGTGTGAGGAGCACTGTTTATATAGATTTCTACCAGGAGCAAATACAGTTGTGCTGTTACTGGTACCCAGGCTGGTGCACAAGGAACAACACATAAATGTGCCTGACAGTAATAAATCTGCGTGTTTCCCGAGGACGTGTGATCCACAGTCCGAGGCACTGCCTGCCGTCTGCCAGAGCGAGTGGCGAATGGCTCACAGGGGCTGAAGAAAGGCAAGGCATGAAAGGGAAGTCACAGCACCAGCAAACATGCAATTACTTCAATGGCCATTGAAAGCAGAGTGAGTCACGGAGTAGCCAGAAGCGAGCCACTTGCGCAGGAACACAATGGCAGCGATGCAAACAGCGGGGCTGCGGGGCTCTCCCTGCAAACATGATTTTCCGCAGGGAGTGGGAGCAGGAAGGCAAGAACGAATCTTTGCAGACGATGTTTCTGGATTTGCCTGCAAAAGGGTGTTTGGATGTACAGCCCAGCTTTTGGGCAACAAAACCAATTACCGTGACAGTTCACTTTGTCATTTCCACTTATATTCTGAAATTAAGCAGCTGAGAGCTCATGCTCGCAGCTTGCAAGTACGGATCAGATCTGGCCCTGCAATTTGTTTTCCCTGCTTTTGCCTGCTTTCTTGTTGCTGAAATATGCAGCCATTGAGTTTAAACTAATTTGTTCAATCAAATGCAGACCGGGCTTTGTCCGGTTCTTACTCTTCATTACAAGCAATTACTGTTAATCATGCATTCATTTCCAGGGCATGGCTTTGGAAATGTTCCACTTACTGAGCCAGCAGACTTAAAATCAACATTCATGCAGTTCACCCAGTTCATCCGAGCTGCTAACTGCTCGCAGAACTTCATTTTCTTTTCTATCACACAGAATAGCCACACAGTTGCAAGCTGTCACTTTCGCAATTACCTCATAGGTACATCAACACCGATTCCAGACCTCCCAATTTTGCCGGCGCAAAGATTTTCCACAGCCACAGTGTCGAAGCACCTGCACGGATTAGCTCCAGAAACCAGCAGCGAGCGCTGGGCTGCAAACGGAGCACGGCGCGGCGCGGCAGAACGGACGAGCTGCTCGCCTCGGAGATTTCCCCGACGCAAAACACCCCGACCGTCTCACAGACAACGCCGCAGCGGTTGTTACAGTTTTGATGTACTCACATTTGGATGAAATCACAGTAGTGAAAACTTCTAAATTTTCATCGCTGCAGCTGTAAATCTGGTGCATTTTCCACCTCTCCCTCCTGACTGCCTCTCAGCTTCATGCAACCGCTCTGAACTTCTGGTAAATAGGTTTCACTAATCCAATCTGGCTCTGTGATCATTGTCCAGATCTACAAAGGACAGACTGATGCTATGATCTCATCTCATTCCATATTCTTCGTTGCAACATTTTCTGCTCCCATCTGCCTTTCTGTGAATACTATTAATGCAAAGATTTAATTTAGCTGTTACTTAAGCCTCCACTCAGATAGGAGTGTTTTATTTTACGTCTCCTTTTACCGGTTTGGAGAATTCTCTGCAATAAACGGCTAATAATTAAAGTCTATTCTGTGCAGCCAACGTATAGGCAAATAAACGTTTACAGACATACTGCAAGGATTTTTGTAATAAGTTGGGTTAATACTTTGTGTACTTTAAGACATTTATCGCAAACATTTGCTCCTCCCATATCATGAAGAGCTGACTAGTTGTATTAAGAAAAGCATTTTGTGCTTTACCTTTGAAGTTCATAAACTAGTAACTGAATCCTGGGCACTTCAATGTAAAATTTCAAATGTAGATGACTACAGAAGGGCACATCAGGTAGATATACATAGGTCTATCATAGAATCATAGAATGGTTTGGGTTGGAAGGGACCTTTATAGGTCTGTATGCCCCTACACTTCAGTGGTTGCAGAGGGAGGGCAGGTAGCTCAGTCAGAGATGGGTTCCTACATGACTCAATGGTTCTGGGGTCTAATTCCATATTTATGCACTTCAATAAAGGATCTTCTTGCCAAAGATTTTCATTCTTTAGTGCTCCCATCAGAAATTGTTCCTTTCCACATCTATGAAAATCTGTCCCCTCAACTTCTGGTGACTTTCTGCTGCCATGGATACCTGAGTGTGAAAATTTTGGCTTGCAGGCTCCAGCAACTTATGTAGCAGGAACACTCTCAAGTGTGAATAATGATATTAAATTGTGTCAGTCTGATGAATAGCCTTCATTACTAGCACGTGTGTGTAATTAACACAAAAACTAGTACTGTCTTGTCCTACAGATGTCTGCCACCAACAGTCCCATATGGAAAGTGCCAGCAAACATAGGCTGTCACTGTGATATTCACGTAATGTGTCTCCTTTGAAATAATGAATATTGGTCAAATACACATCCCAAGCTTGAAAGAATGTTGGCTGAGTGGAAGGTGTCACTGTTTCAAGAAAGCACCGAGTGAAGAGAAGCAGTCACCTCGTCACCTCCCAGGGCAGCCTCCTGCTGTCCAGGGGCAGCAAAGCCATTGCGGGGCTGGGGGCATTGTCCCGGGAAACTGGGCCGTGTCTGAAACGGGCGGTGGGATGGTGACATAATCGAGCAAAAAGTTCAATTAGTTTTTGATTTATTGCTCCACATGTTCTGCTTGTATGACCGATGTCATTAACATCAGGCTCGGCTGGCGTGTTCATCTGTCCCTGCCGGGCTCCCTCTGAAGGCGCACACACGCAACAGATGGGGAGCCGCACGGGTGCGAACGCCATTGTTTATCCCCCTATTGTTCCCGTGTCAAGCAATCAAACCAAATCCATTACCCGCCGAGAAAAAGATCAGCGCACCGTCCATTCAGCAGTGAATGGAGCAGAGGCGGTTATGCAGGGAGGCTTTCAAGCTTTCAAAAGGATGAAAAAAAAAATAATGAAGAGCAACACTGAATAGTTGAGCAAAAAAAAAAAAAAAGCTATAACAAATCTAACCCACCCTCTCTTTCACCTTTGGATATTCAGAGTCTTATGAGAAGAGGCACTTTCGGATCGAGTCATTGTTTTCCTAATTATAGGCATGATCTAGAGAAATTTTAAAATCATAGCTGGGGTTTAACATTAGAACAAATATTTGGTGTTTCCTCACGTTGAGGGGCAGTGGGGATGTGGAAACTGAAGTGAGACTGAAGAGCTGGTTACCAGCTGGCATCCACTGCGCTGCAGGTTAGGTTTTGAGCAGGCAGGCTCTGAACACCTACCTTTCTTTACAAGGCACACGATGCTCTGGGGATGAGTCACTCTGTGAAGAGAGCTGACAAAAGGTGCTCACATCACTTCCAGACAGAAAAATAGGGCTCACGAGGGCAAATATAATATATGTCATCTGAGGTCCTGCTCTGGGAATGAATTTTTCCCTGTTCATGAAAGGGAGTTTGCGGCTTCATTTTGCCCAGATCTGACAGGGTAGTCGAGCACCATGAATGCCCAGGGTTTTGCAGGACATCTTAACGTGGCTTCAAGAAAAGGACTGCACATATTGGGTGACTTCGCTAGCTGTCTGTGAGTTATTTTGGACAAATGTCTTGGTTTATCTAGCTACAAAACAGGTGTGGTAATACCTGCCAAGGAAGCGTACGACAAAGCTCAACTGCACGCAACCTGCTGAAGAACAGCAGGCAGTAATTTTAGACTTGAGGAAGACACTCTCCACCATGTCCAACCTAGGAACTGCTTGCAGAGCCACATCAGACGATTTCACATGCAATCTCCCTCCGGCTCCCTACTGACCTAGCAAGAGTCCAGTCTGTGGTGGGAGCAGGAAACCAAGCTGTTGCTGATTCTATGAATCAGTTTTTGTTCCCAAATTACATAAAATATCTAGAAACTAGGCTCAAATTTTTCCTCACTGCTAACCACAATTAATAAGCTATTAATTTAATTCACGTGGTGCACCACAGCCATGAGAAGACCCAAAAAAGTTTTTGCACCGGGGTATGTCTTTGACTGAAGACTCACAAGCTAACAAGTGGAATCCAAATTCCTTGCTGGGGGCTGTGATATAGCTGTTTACCAAACACCTGAACTCCTAGTGTTGCCAGTAAAGGGGCAAAACATTTGCTGGTGCAAGAACTCGATGACCAAAGGTGAACGGGGACAACTGAGGAGGAGGAGGAGGACAGCTGAGGACACAAGAACAGACATATGGTGTCTGACAAAACATCCATCTAACCTGATCTGCAGGTGTGGGACAGGGAAGGTATTGGATTTTGGGGAATGAGGGCAAAAGGAGGGAATGGTGGAGAAGGGGAAGAGACGTCTGCTGAGGCTGAGGGAAAAACAACTGGCGAAAACAGCAGAAGGCTCAGCAAACCTTGTCTACATGGCAGAAAATCCCATAAATGGGCAAAATGTCCCTCTGCGGAGGTGGCAAGGTTGCTTTTCCCATGGTCTGGATCTGTTCAGCCACATCTGGAAGAAACAAGCGTAGATGCTTATCCTGTTTACCAAGTGTGCCAGAGCTGGTAAGCTTAAAAGGAATCAAACAAAAAAGAAATGAATTATGGTTACAAAAACTTGTAATTAAACTTTGAATAATTTAAGATAAGCATCAGAAACCTCTAGACCTTATTTATCCTGGCCTTTTTAAACAAATCAATGCCCTTCCAGTGCAGCATTCGTCCAGTGAAGTCAGTGGGAAGCATCCTGGCACTCTCAGAATATGCAAGTGCTGTTGCCAAGGGATTCCCTGGCCCGCTGAGGACAGAGCTCTTCCCGAGGCAGGTCTCTGGCTTCTCCCTGGATCTTGTACCCTGTTGTGTAAGAGGCGAATCTAATCCGTACTGAGCCACCTGAGCTTATTTCTTACGGTTAGCTGGGCAATATGATAAGGATAAACCCCAGGTATTTTTGGAATAGGATTGTGAACCAGAGGTATGCACAGTTAACCATTTAAAAATAAGATGGGATAAAACTGCACATGCATGCTGCGGGCATTTACTCTACAACACCTCCGTGTGATGCAACACAAGCGGCATTTTTTGTGGAAGGAAAATCACTTTGTTTCATTTAAGGGCCACAGAGCTGCAACTGCCAATGACTGAAAAGGAAAACCAACAAAAGCAAAATATAAAGTGAGCTTCCCATACATAATCTGTTTCATTCCTCTAAATGAAAGGAAGAGAGAGACAGATATGCTACCAACAACTTCACCCCACACTTATAGCAATCTGCAAAACTAGCTCAAAATTAAAGCGGCACTGCATGACTGAAAGGTCTGTGAATAAGTGAAGAACTTTAAACATAATATTTTAATTTGCATTTGACTGGAAGCTGCTGTAACAGATTTTACCCAAATGGGAATAAGACTGAGGCATTTAAAAACATTCTGAACTTTGAATTCACTGTTGGAGACAAGGAGAAAGCAATGCAAGAGTTGTGCAGCTTGAAAGGACTTCTCTGCTAAATACCAGCCAGACCTGGAAGCCTGGCTGAAAGCATCCCTCCACCAGTTACAGAAAGATACTGCAGGATCCTGAGGAATTAAAAAAAAAACAAGCCTGGTTGGCTCCTCTTAAAAAAGTTACATATAGATAATTGGACAGCCACAAATTTGCCCTAAGCTTGTAAAACACACTTGAGTAAGTCCATACAATGATTAGCGAGAAACACAATGCCCAGCACTGCAAGGTTCAAGTCCCGCAGAGCTGGTGCCAGCAGCAGGGATTGCCCTGAGCCAGCTTTAAAGCCAGGGCCAGGCTGAGCACATGGAGGCTTAACAAGCTTTCACATACTGGTCATGTACTGGTAATCCACAGAAAGCATTAAAAATGTCAACAGAAGAGCGGTATGTCCAGACTGGGCTGTGACAACAATAGTTTATTAAGATGCTGAATTTTAATTACATTTGTCTTTGAATTATTAATTTTTCAAGCTAATTGATCAGTGAGGTCCTGATAAAGCACAACAATTTTTGAGGGGCTTTTTGAATCCTGACTTTTTCCTTTGAAACCTTTAAAGATTATTTTGACCGTTGGCTCCTCATGTGAACAGAACCATTGTTGGACAAACAAGCACATTAATTAAAGCTTGTCCTGTGGTTCCTGCACTGGTGCGCTGGTAGCCCTCTTGCTGCAACTGCATATTCTGTCTCGCACCATAGAGAGGAAAATCCACTGCTTGGGTAACCAGGCACAAACTACTTAGGATTTCTCCCGTGGACAAGTCTAAAGAATGAGGCAACCTCGACTGTAACCTTACTTGTCTCTCGTGTGTCCTCATGCAGCCATCAAGCTTCTTTTGCTGGGTGCAACACACATGCTCTGCGGGAGGAAAGTCTTTGGAGGGCATCAGATGGCATTGCCTCCTCTGGCTTAAGTTCTGTGTGAAAACGAGATTAAACCAAGGACCATCATTATGGGCACTCAGAGACCTCTGTGCTAGAAACATAGAAAATAGGAAGTAGGAGAAGCTGCACTACAGGCACAGAAGCAGGATCAAATCTATGAGTCCCCTTTTGATCCCAATTTAAGCTCTGGTGCCTGCGTGAAACAGCAAGATAGCACAGCAGATGGCACCGCGACGGAGGAGGTTTTAGGACAGAGTGGGAGCACCAGTATGGCATCGCTGCGTCCTGCAGATGTGCGACTTCTGAAGTAGCTTTTGTGCAAGAAGTACGTTAAATGACCATACACCGCATGGCTGCGCGTCTGGAAGGGGAAGCGGCAGGACTCCCTCTGATGCCAGTCATCCTAAAAAGGGCTTTGGAGAGACGAAGCGGACTATCTCGTCTCCCTGTTGGTTTGGTCTTTGGCCTCTCCACTGACGCTGCCAGCAGCAGTGTCAAAGATCTTCTGCTTTAAGTACCTGACTTGTTTCTAGGAATCTGATTAAAGTAGATCACCTCAGATAACAAGAGGAATTAATGCTGCAAATACATAGGAGAGGATTTTCAAGCTCATCAGCTACATGGAGGTCAGTCCTTTTCAAGTGATGCAGCCTCTGAGATCTTTGATTTTCGCAGAACTGATGGTCTTTACTTGTCCTTTCCCTCTCTCCTATTAGCCTTTACACTTAAACACTTTATTAATTCAGTTCTGGTTGTAATCTGTTCAGTTGCTCTGTCCACTACATGGCACACACTGTACAATGGTAAGCCTGGGAGAGAGAAACTCCAAAGGGAACAGGAAAGAGTTTTGGGGGGCTTTGCAATAGACATGGCACGTTCCCCTTAATAACTACAAAGTTTTAGATTCTACATCCTTCAGGTTTTTGCAATGTTTTGTAAAAGGCATATTCTCGTCTTAGAAGTTCTCCTGAAGTCTGACATGTCTATATCCCCTCATCTTTGTCACCCACAGAGAGGCAGACTCTTAGACCCTAGCTCTTCAATTTTTCACACTCTCTAGCTTGTAACCACGTTAGGTATTCAGGCCCGACGGCTCAGCTGTAAGTGGCTGTACGCTTACGTCTGCACACAGAGCAGGTTTTTTACCAACGCCTTGTTTGCTATGCACGTGCAGATGTCTCCAGCGGAGGACATGCTCAGACCGTGGGCACCCATCAGCCAACCCTGAGCTGCCTTCATGCTGTGGGTCGGTGTCTTCAGCTCGGCTCTGTTGGGTAGGTCCCCGAGCTGCGCCTGGCAGGTGGTGACGTTATAATTTCTGACATGAGAAGTCACTAGCGCTTACTTCACTACCAAAATCTGCCCCTGAGCTCTGCACTCACTCAGTTTTACCGACTGAGTAGTCCTAATTTTAGGACTTCCATCAAATACAGCAGTTATGAAGTACATCACAGCTTGACCTCACCAGGAATTGAACTTGGGAGATGGCTGCGTGCCACTCTAGGACATCCTAACTGCCAGAAATGGGAGTGGTGCTGCCGTGAGTGTGTCTGAGCGGGGCCCACGTACCCCAGAAGTGGGAGCAGAGGCTGTAGCCCTCCAGGAGGGAACGCGGAGGTGCCACTCCTTGCAGCACAGCGCTGACATGGCTTCAGCCCTCCCTGGCTCGGAAGGACGGTGCCGGAGAAGGACTGATCCACTGAAACAAGGGTTACAGAGGCTCCGAGGTTTTAGTAGAGCAAGGCAAATGCAGCTCAGGCTCTGTTCATGTTAATTCCTGTTTCATGCTGCTCAGATGAGCACGTAGTGACAGCTTTCACGAGGCAGGGACCTGTCTGTTGGAAAATGGATTACAACCACCAACTCTTGCCAATAAACCACTCGGCGACGATCTGATGGCCACTAGAGACACCCCGCAGGTCTATGCTGGTGACTTGGAGGTGAAAAGACTTTCTTTGTCCATCTGAATCCCTGAAGCTTTCAGACCCCTGATCATGGGGGAAGTTCTGACCCAAACGACCATTAATCTTCCTTAAGGTGAAAAGGTCAGAAGAGCAAGTTATTCGATGTTAACTGTTTTTTTACGCCAGCAAAAATGCCTCTTTATTTCCAATGCTGTCCTAAAACATACAGCAACACTTAAACATCCAAACTTTCACAGTGATTTTTCAAAAGTGATGTGAGCTTTTAGACAGATGACAAAGTCCACACAGAGTGTCAGCCCCCCACAGCTGTGTCCACAGCCGTCCCAACAAAGCCACACAATGGCACCCTTACATCCCATAAAGGCAAGCGACAACGCCACAGGATGAAGCGATAACGTATTGGAGCTGCTCACAATCAGTCTTTAACACGTGTTATCCATTTGACTGCAGGTGTAAATCAGCATTTCAATGTCAAGTTGCTAATTTAAGGCTGTATAGTCAAACATCCAAACAGCGTACCCTAGGAAAAGCACAAATTAAAGTAGGTCAAAGTCGCTGCAAGTCAGGGAACACAGAGGGAAAGTTCCGCATCAATAAACCAGCATTTTTGCTATGAGATGTATATTTCATGATACAGCAGTGTTAGACTAAATTAAACATTTACCGAAGCTCAGACGACAGCGTGGGCACCACCATCATTCCGTTGCCGCTCGGTTGCCTTCGTTGACGTGCGTGCTGCCAGCGCCCACGGCCGCAGAACCAAGCTCTGTGGCTCTACAGCTTGACGCGAACTAACACGGCTCCCCGAGGGATACGGGTCATGCTCCCTCTGCTTCTGCTTCGCTCTGCCACCTCATGGATGTGCATTAACTTTCCTCCCCTTTAATTCCCACGTTCAGAGAAATAAGGAAAATACCTGCTGCCATTTGTTGTATTTAAAGTTCTCTGAACACTGAGTACATGTAATTTTTCAAAAGAAACCAAAGACTGAAAGTATTTTTTTCATCCCCTCGCCTATTACTAGGAAAGTAGTTAACTTAAGACCCCGATTAACATTCCATTGAGCTGTGTCAAATGGTTCTTCCTCTTACTGTTACTACTTGGCTGCACGATGTTTTCTGCCAACTCACTCATGGCAGCTGTTTCAGTACAATGGGGACAGAAGAAAATGAATGGCATTTCAGTGGGTTATTTAATGGGAGCCTAAAACTGGCAAAACATAAAACTGCATTCAAAGATGTTGCATCTAAGCCTTCCTAATGATAGCCCAGGTTTTCGGGTTTTTTGTCTCCACTGAGAAATTCAGAGCAACAGTAGCAGCTTCTGCTTATTCTCATGGACAACTACACATGGACATGAAAAATATGCACTAAACATTTTGTAACAAACTGAGCCTGCGTGATTTCTCCTATGTACACTGCAGGCAAGTACAAAGGTAACTGCCTGTGGAGAAAAACACACGCACAGAGAGAGCTCGGACCTCTGCACATTCAGCCACTGACGCTGTCGCCATACCGTTGCTGAGAGGAACCGCTTCTTCTGCAGGTGGCCTGGTGACAAGTCAACGGTGGAACCAGGCTTCCAGGCAGGATTAGTAGGGGTGGGTAGGTGTGGAAGACCCTCTTCTCATCGCCCCGGGCTGACACTGCGGCAGACAAGCAGTCTGCGCACCGCTGCGTGAGCTACAGCTCCTGGAGAGATCAGGAAAATGCTCACGCACTTTCTGTATTCACTATCTGGTGTTTGAAATTAAATTAAGTTCTCTTTTATTTAGAAAGCGCTCAGGGATGGTCTGAGGAAAAAAGGAGACCACACCTTTCGGCCTCCTGCTGCATTGCATCAGGTTGGCCTTGTCCCTTCCCTACCAACACGCTTAATGCAGTGAAGGGTTTATTAGGTTGGAGCTGTGGAACCCAAGGCACACTGCACGCGTCCTGGAGCATGGTGATGCTTAAACAGATTTACTCAGGGGTCTGTGTTACCTAGACACAGCTTTGCTGTCTGTCTCTTAACCATCACTCCTTCTCGTCCATTTTTCAGGTGTCAGGGGGACAGAAAGCCAACCACAAGACAGCAGACGACAGCCCTGGCATATTGCCTTAAAGTGAACATGGTGCAACCAGGCATGACCATGCACACTAACCTACCTGTGGTTTCTTACAGGCTTACTCACACAGGACGATGATGACAGTTTTTACAGATTTAGGCATGCTGGTTACGTATTTTTTGCTTTATTCTGTTTCTGCTTTAACTGCTGGGAAAATCAGCAGTGGAACGGGAAGAGGCAAGGGAAAAGCGAGGCCAGATAAACTATTGTACCAGCTACCCCCACTTCTACTGACACCAAGCAGCAGCCCTGCGAGCTCCGAGTAGCTTGAATGGGGAGTGGGCTTTCCATTTTGTAGCCCCAGTAGAACTACGCCTGCTGTTAAACTATTTTCACCAGCACTACACATGCACTTGCTCAAGCCTACCTCATCACTGTAAATGGGCCGAGTAACTGCATGGGCCGGGGTTCGGTTTGTGTTCACCTGCACAGAACTTGGAGAACACAGGACTAGGGGAGAGAAGTAGCAGGTCAAGGTCCACAGCAGGAATCATGAACGTGGTAACCCCTACCCTATAAGGAGTTCCTAGCGTCTCTCAAACCACTCTCTGGCATGACTGAATAGCTGCCATTTATGCTTCCTTTAAACCTATTCAAAAACCATGGACTACATAAACTGAGCATTCCTTCTTTTTTATATAAAAGACCAACCGATCCTTTTATATAGTTATAGTTGTTCAAGACAGAAACGAAGTCTCTGACTCCACAAGGAAGAGGGAGGGACTCAATCAAGCCCTACTGCTAACAAGTATGACTTACAAAGATTGGTGCTGTTGTCATGAAATATGTAATAATACTTACAACTACGTACTGATTACACAGAGTAAGGTGTGCAAAAATTATCTGAAATGTTCACAGAAATACTGTGCAGCAGTTTTGGTGCTTTTACTTCTGGAACACCTCTTCCATTGCTCTCGGTTGTCACCGATGATACGATGATTTTGCCTGCACAGCGCCAAGGTCACCAGGCAAACGACGCTGCAGGAAGTGTCATTATGCTCTGGGAAGCTAGTGTAAGCCTACTTTCTCTCGATGGTTTTCGTTCATAGTAACTTTAAAAGATTGAAGTTAACGTGATAAGAGTTAGACACTGCTCTCAAACACTTTCAAACAAGCTTGTGTTTGTAGCAAGTACAGTACTAATGGTTATTTGCATTCCAGTATCATTTAAAGGCAGTAACAATATGTCACGGAGGGCTTTAGTAACAGAGCAGTAGCAGGAGCCGCAAGAACAAGCTGCCCAGATTTCACACACGTGCCCAACCACTGCTGGTCACTCACAATTACAATTTCACCCCAGCTCCCCAAACAAATGCCAGGCTCGCGTGCACAAAATAAGGCATGTTCAGAGATACAGATATATTTGACCAACTAGGTTGTCTCAGTACAGAATAATTTAGTAAGATAATACACGAAAAACCCGGTAACTCTTCAGTTGTGAACAGAACCACCACTGCGCAGAAGCCAGGGCATGACTCCCTGTCACACCATCACCATTTGACAGACAGCACTGTGGGGCGGCTTGAGTTCCCTTGATTTTTCCTCAGAAAATTCCCACTAGTAACTAATAATTGGTGGTGAGGGAACGCTTGTGTAGCTGATGTCCGTAAGAGGGATTTCTCAACCAGTTTAAGCCAGCTGAAGACTCTGATGCTGCCAAAGGGGTGTGGAAACAGAAAAGGCCCTTCTTACAGCACCATCTGCTTATGTTGGGTTAGGTATGCTACCAAACCCTTTGTCTCATCTATAAAATATGGGTAAAACCTACTATATCAGAGGGGGAGTGTGAGGCTTAATTAAAAAACTAGCAAGAGCTCTGGGCCACCTGGTATAGGAAGTTAAGTGCAAGGTTCTGTCAGTTGAAAACGCAGTCTGCTAATAACTGCCATACTGGCATAAATGACAAATAAAAAGTGTGCTGGAAGGAAATACCTTACATTCCTAACTAGCCCATCAAAGTGCTCTGCTGCAGTGATGAAACCCACGTGCTGTTCAGTTCCCCAGAAGGTATATTCTCCCCAAACACAGCATGGGTGCCACGAATTAGGCTCCTGGAAAAAAGATTTTCTCTTCGGGACTTTTTACTGCTAGCATAGCCTGGAGAGAGACAGGAGTGGAAAGATGAAACAGGCCAAAAGATTATATACAAAAGGGTTTGACAAAAAGGTTTTTTTCAAACATGGCAGCTTTGCACAATACAATAAAGTGAATCCCTTGCTCCCTGCTATTACAACACCAGCCTTCGTGACAGAGGTTCTTATGGGAATTTTCAGCAGAGGACAAGATTCAGAAGGGCATGGAAATAAACGTGTGTCCCAGCACAGGCTGAGGCACGCTGGCAGTGCAGCCCCTACAGCCACTAAACCCATTCTGTGGTTAAAAAGAAAATGTGCAAGTCTTCAACCTGTACCCATCCACCTATTTAAAATGAGCATTAAAACAGATCCAATGTCAATATCCAGTTGTCCTCAGATTCTAGGATAGCACTAGCTTTATCAGACAAACACAAGAACGCAAAGGTGTAAGTACAGAAAACCTACTTCAACAGGGTGACTGAAAAGTGCTCCCTCCCTAGCAGAAAGAAACAAGCACACCAGAGGTCATGGGATTCTTCCTGCGTTTGTCTTGTGCCGTGGTAGCAGCATGAATCAGGTGCTGAAATGGTCCAACATGAAGCAGAATCTGATTTAAATGAACTGTACACACAACCACGTGCACTTTTTAAAAAAAGAAAAATAGTATTAAAATTTTAGTTTCACTTCTCCCTTTCCCACTTCCCTTTCTCAGTTGACAGTCAACCAGCTGGTTAACTGCTCTGAAGGTGCACAGTCATTCCCACGTTTAACCAGCGCTCCCAGCAGGGCACTGTGCAGCCATATGCTACACCATCACCTTCTAATATTGAACCGCAGCACACTGCCACTTCCTTACGCTGGTGGCTGCGCTCCGAGTGACAGCACCCGCAGGAGCTCAGCAGAAGCAACTGCTTCCCAGAGAAGCAAGATACAGTTGATAGCTTCTTTCCAAAGAACGCAGCAGGAAAAGGGAGCTGTTGCCTCCACAGAGACAAAATGACCATGATAGACGATGTCTTGATGTGACGTGGTTCCTGTTGAGCATGGCCATACTTTACTCTGATGTTGCTCCTCCTATCAACACTTGACATAGATCTTAAAAGGATCAATACATGATCAAAATTTTAACCCAAAGCAAACTTTCAGGAAGCTTTTTTCAAACATGTATGAAGTGTGTAGGATTTTTCTTAACCAAACAAGAAGCACCCCAGTTCAATAGCCTACTTAGCACAGCCAGATGGTAAAAAGATGATAAAGTGGAACAGAATACAGCGAGCTGACATTTTTTGCAAGGTAGCTCCCCTTCCCTATTTAAAAATGGCCCCAACTCTTTCTTAAATAGCATTACTTTTTAAAACAAAATCACAGACAATTTTAATAAAGAACATAATTTGTAAAATATTTTGGAATATCCCTTAAAACATTTTTCCACCTTTGACCACCTCTAAAGCACAAAAAAGCCTTCAGTAAATTGAGAAGTCTGCTGCAACTTTTATGCAAGTTAATACCACTGACTACTGAGCAAGAAAAAACCCCACAGTCAAGCCTTCACTTCCAAGCACTACTTAGTTAAAGATGAATTACGTGACCTTTTGGCAGTGTACAGTGGAACAGAAGTCAAAGACGCACAAGTTCTTCCATTCTCTAAAGAAATTCAGCCTCGTATCTATAAGAAATAATCTTCGTGCTAGAATGAAGCACACTTTTCAGAACAAAATGTTTAAGCTAATAAAGTTTCATGGAAGCCTCAAAGAGGGCAGATAAGTCTTCTTCTGTTTGGGGACGTGGTGATAGTTTAGTCACTCTCTCCTGCAAGATCAAAGAAAAACTGGATTACACAAGGTTGCCAATAAAATCAATCAAACAGTAGCTGAACTATATGCCTTTGTACTAACGTCCTTCACAGAGAATAACAAGGTTTTGTAAACAAGTAATCAAGTAATTAAGGCTGAAATATCATCATCTGTACAGTACTTTCGAGAATGTATTAGTTTAAATTGCCTATAATTAAATACACAGAAGTGAGATTAAAGTGCAATTCAGTTGCAAAGTCAAGCCTTTCAAACACGGGTCTTGTCAGTCACAGATGTCAGTACAGTGGTGGGCAGTATCCTGGGAATACAGTTCTTTTTAAAATTCATTTGCCAGCATTAGTACTAGGAAGTCAATTTCTAGGGACCAAGATTTTCAAAATACAACATCTCTCAAAGCCCAGGAACTGCCACAGATGGGGAGAGTAAACAGTGCTTGCAACTCAGACTCCAAAAAAAGAGACACGGCAAGGGGTGGCAGTGAAACTGCTTAATAAAAAGCCTTACACTTTGGAATTAGAATGCAAAATAGTTGTAGTTGGTCTTCATTTGGACAGCGATTCAACAGAATTTTTGGGTGCTGAAGTCCCATCGACTGAAATGAAACTCAAGGTATATGCTTCACTGCTCTGCTTAACAAAATAACCACAAAGGCGGGGACGGCAATTGAGAAAAGCCCCACGCTGCTGAGGGTGAGGAGCCGTGTCAGTGTAGGTCTTCAGCTACTGCAGAAACACTCAGCTGAAAGGCCCTAACATTGATGTACTCGTACTGGTTGTGATTAGTACTTCTATGCTTTCAACAATCAATGATTTTAACATTTATTGAAAGATTAGGGAGAGTTACAAACCTCTGCAAAGACAGAGGCCAGGCCTACACTAGGAACGCGTTCTCTTCAGATGAATGTGGTGTATTCTGGCAAGACGGAGTTTCTCCTGCTACAACACGTTTCAACACCTCCTTTGTGGAAGAGGCCATCCTAGCAAAGGCTCTCAACTTTTCCCCTGCTTTTTCCCATGTAAGACAGCGGATGTCATTTGCTAGGGGCCTTGCCTCATGCACCAAGTGAGATACTGGGGAAGGGGCTCCTCCAGCCCCCCGCCTTGTGGGCAGGCTCTGCTCAGATGTGCTCCCAAGCAGAGCACACACTGCTGTGGTGCAACGCCGCAGCCGCCCCGCTTCCCTCTCAACCCGCAGGGCTGCAATTTGTGGACGGGCTGGATGTGGTTACACAGCAAGAGAGGCCACCACACCATGACCTTAACGTAAAATACTGGCCTAGCGTGGTGAGGAAGTCCACTGTGAGATACTCACAGTTCGTAATCAGGCTCAGCACGGTTAGCATGGCTTGTGCCAAGTCTGAGCAGTGCAGCTCTGTGTGCATAACTTTACCTACACGAGGAGCCTCAGTAGCAATCAAATGCTACCTCTTTCCCTACCCCTGACCAGCACTGTTATACTGTTACATCCAGCCAAAGAAAAGACTAAGATTCTTCTGCACACTTTTGAAACCATACTGAAAATTCAAACAGCAGTAGGGCAAAGCATGTTGGTTTTTTCAGACTCACAAAATGCAAAATATAACAACTCGGTGTTCAAGTACTCAGTAAATTAATCAGCCTTGTATTAGGACACTCTGGGCCACGTTACAGTTTTGCAGCCCTGTGCACCGAGATGGACAGCGTTATCTGCAAATTCACACGGGGTGAGAGGAGACGATCACCCTGACATACTGTGGCATTTCCCAGCTGTATCGACAGCAGGCTGGAAACGGACGCTCCTCCTGTGTGCCTCGACATGGAGGCACCAGCACTCCCTCCGCACGAGCCTGATATTTGCTGGTGCCCAGACAGCAAGGCCCCAGCTCACCGAGTCTGACTCAGTGCATTCTGCTACAGTGCCAAAAATGAGCAACTCCCGGCTCGCCAGCGGTTCAGCCCCGCTGCAGCTGCCTCTGGACGTCTGCAGGGGGTGGGTGGGCTGGAGAACAGCCCTTCCACCGACTCCCATCTCCAGTCCTTACCATCTCCCCACAAACACCATCACAGGGCCAGCCACCTTAGACCTCAGGACAGCACCTTCTTTGCTAGACTCACTGCTGTGTGTACATAGTGTACATGTGTCAATTTCAATAGACTCGCTTAGGAATGAAGATAAAATTATGATTTAACTTCAAGTATAAATATTCGTCCCAGCAGAGTTTCCACCCCAAATTCTGGCAGTTAGAGTAGATTAGTTTTGTTTTCCTGCAGCCTGCACTTCACAGTATGGAATACACCCTGCACACTTATTAGTGCTATCACCACTGCACCACGCTGCCTTGCTGACGTGAATGGGTCAGCGCCGTATTCCAAAGAAAACTTTACCAAAGATTAAACTGTATGGACTACTTCTGAATGGACTATTAAGGAACACTAATACATTTTAATCATGCTACATCTCATGTACGAAAATGAGGTTAGAGAAACTATTAGGTCATCTCATTTTACACAGTAAAACTAACCATCAGTGCTGCAAGACGACAGTAAATGAATCAAAGTCAATTTGAGCTAAGCTAGCAAACAAACAAAAACCCCTTGAACATCTTTTGGTGAAGAACCTTCCTCCTCTCCCAGCTATGCAAAACATGCCTTCAATGAGATGCTGTGCTTGTGATGACCCAAACCCAACTGTTTTAAAGCAACATACCTACAAAAAAAAAAACCCCACCTCTAAAATGCCCCATAACAATTTACATGCATCAATCTATTTTACGGGCACTCAGAGACCTTAGTTTTCTTCCTCTCTTTGCCACTGGTCTGTTGTGTGTGTGATCCTGAATAGTTGCACCTTTGTGTCATCTTCTCAGGTATAAGATAGGAATATTAATATCTACCCTCTGTTCTTAGTTGCTCTGAGATTTATGAATGAGAAGAACTAGACATGGTAAGAGGTACTGCTGTAAAAAGTGAATAATCTTTCAGCCTACAAAATTTTCATTTTCTCCATAGTGTTTATTTCCCTTGCTACTTGGTGGAAATAAATCCGAACTAGACAGAACAGTCCACAGCATATGAATCAAACTGTCTTGTTAAAAGTGAGATACTGGATTCTGCTTTTGGAGTGGTGTGTTGCTTTTTGCAGTGTCTTTGTGAGCACTGAAACAATAAAGGGTATTACAAGTTTAATCTATATCATCCCAGGGGACCTTATTTCAAATTCTGATGGGGGTCAATGGAACAAAAAAGCCATCTGGGAAGAAAAGTGGAACTTCTCAATATGGAAAAATTTAATGCAAAGTGAGCTTGATCATTCTTACCAGATAGCACTTGGTGTTAAGGCTTTATCTATAACTCATCCTGCATACATAATTAACAAAGACAGTTATGAAAAAGAAGTATCTTCTACAAAGATCAAAGGTCTATGAAAAACATCCTCTTTTTTAAAAATGTGACATCTGAATCCATGCGAAGAACAGACTGCAACGTGCACTCCATCTCACTGAAAAGAAAAACCCAAACAGCACAGAGAAACAAAATACAGTTGACTATCCATAATTTTCTCCATTTTAATTGTTTTTCTGTAGGACTAGTAATAACATTTGCTTGGAAAGAAACTCCTCTATTTTTTCAAAAATCTGTTCTATTTTATTTGACAGGAAAAACTGTTATGCTTTCTGTCTTACCTGAGGCAGAGTGCCTTTGACTAATGCAGGGATGTCTGCTTTAGAATAACCAATTGCAGCTAAGCCATCATCAACATCCAGATCAAACAGGAATTTCCGGAGCGTGTCTGCCAAAATAAGCCCCGCATCTTTGATTTTGGCAGTGCGGATGTCAGCTCCTAAAATAAGACATAATGCCTTGACTGTAGGGTGGAGAGAGCGGAGGAAGCCTGTTCTGGACTTAATTTAATCATAATGTCAGCTGAATACATATCCATACATAACAGCCACTGCCCTAGAAGCAACATGAAGTAAAAAGAGGAATCGGTCTTCGTTTTACAGTTGGAATAGTTTGTAAAAGGTGAGATAAAACACGACCAGAAGAAGCAGGTAACTGCTGCCAGAAAGACTAACTGCCAGATGAGGTTAACTTCCTCTCCCTCTGTGCTTACAGGGAGAAGCACTTTTCAGACTGACTAACTGCTGGGAGGAAAGATGCTAACGCATGAACGTCAATGGTATTTATTTTTATGGACGGTTTGCCAAATGCTGACTTTATTGTAAGGCCTTGAGTTTGCTGACATCTAGAGGACACGGAAACCACAGACTGTTCTGCTCAGCTACGCGTTCAAGGAGAGGACTAGAGCATGTAGGCCGAGAAAGACAGGAGATGGCAGGGCAGTGTTCAAGGGGGTAGGTAAACCCTAAACTTAACGCTGTTTGAATATATGCTGACTTGTATAAAATAACGTAGAAGTGAAGAGGAGGAACTGGTATCTTTGAAACATCTACTGAACTGTAATGACAGCATCATTATAAAATGAAAGATTACCAATATTTCTTACAGAACAGCTTGCTTCCCCTTCCTCAATGAACGGTCAGGACTTCTTTAAATGTAATAATTAAAACAAGTCCAGACAGATGACACAGGTTCCTCCACATGATTTCTTTCCAAAGTAAGCTGAGCTAAATTTGTTCTCTGTGTAACCTCAATGATGTTACACCAGAACTATGTTAGGTCCAAGTGCCATATTGAGAGATGAGTAAGAGCACAACACAGCTACAGGAAAAATATTTTCTGTGATCTTCACACAGTTCAGTGTAACATTCAAAGGGGGTTCCAAGACTGGAAGTACTCTAGTAGATAATGTCTGGGAGAAATTGATAAACAAGGTATGACAGAGTTTTGTATGAAGTCTTCTGCTACTGGGATCATGCCATACACTCCGAGTTCATCCTGGGGTTTGCTGTAGAGGAGTACCTGTGAGAGAAATCCAGTATCTTCAGACAGTAAAGTAAAAAGGAAAGGAAGGAGGAAAAAAAGGGACAGTAAATGTGAAAAGTAGTTTTAAAATACCAGTTCTAGTACTGTCTTTTTGCTCAACCTAAATGATACATCATTCTTTGATTGCACTTAGAAAATTTCTGGCCACATGCGCACCTATTTCAACTGTTTAAGAATCCACCCAGGGAGGTATTAAGCTTTTTCTGGCTGTACCCAAATTCACAGCTGTACATACACACAACATAACTATTTAGCGATCTGCTTCATGTCATAGAATACCTTCTTAGTCATTGCATTTGGCAACATGACAGATTTGAATCAGCTACTGTAGTCAGTTGGACTCTGGACTGGAATCAGAAGTAAACACCCCAGGTGGGAATTTACAAATTCAATCCCACATGACATGTTTTTGGCCCTTTACAGCAAGGCAGACAATTATGTAGTTTAAATTTCTATTGAGAAAATTAACAGAGCTTTTAGAGACAGAATTTATGGCAGCAGTTCATACCACAAAACCTAAAGGAACTGCTTTTTGACCACTCGTTTTAAAATCAAGAAGCCTGCGTTCAAATTCTCAGATAGGCTGTGTTGGCCAGTTATCCAGAAACATTTTCTTAGTCTACTTTGAGTTGTGTGTTATTGCTGTAGGAACGCAGACATTTTTTGGCTTAATATATGATTCCGACTAGGTTTGTGTTCTGATTTTGACCACAGGCAGGACTGCATACTTTGGAGGAAGGCTGAACAAACCTCATAGCCAACATCTATAAAATAAACAGATTTTTCCCCCATTGTAGTTTTTCTGACCATGTTGTTTTACATCCTCTTTAAAATACTGTGATATTTTCATTGCCTGTATAAAAGTCCCACTCTTTCTTGAAACCCACAGTGCTTTCAGATTACTTATACAAGGAAGTCATACACGTGACTGAATTGCTGTGACTTGCATACAGAAGGCTGACCATAGAAGGGACTGAACACAAATTTTCCAAATACCAGCAGAGCTGCCTTAACCACTTTCTCTCTACTCTCTACACTGCTACGCATGTGACTGTGATTGCTCATTAGTGAGCATGGGTATTAGCAGCAGTTTAGCTACAACACAGTCTAGTGCAGATAAAAAAAATTGACCTTAGATATAAATAAATTAGCCCACCACAGAGCCATGCTGTCACAGATAGACTGCTAACAGCTCCAAGATTACACCACGGAAAGCTAGCTTATTACACACAGCCCTGCTGGGGGTGCTATGAAGAGGTATCCTTTCTCTAGGACACTTTCTGCTGATGGGTTGCAGAGATAACAAAACACTGTATGAAAAGGTAACCCTTAAATGAGCTGTCAGCTTGCAACATTTACTTGTATTCTACTAAGCAGCAGAAAAGACCACTTTGTTCATTAACCCACTTCTCAGCCATCACAGATATGTCCAGAGAATAGCTACTCCATGCTTTCCCTCGACATCAGCCACTGCGAAATTCCAACACCTACAAAAAAGTTTAGGCCTACGTTAGAAAGACCGAAACCCAGAGCTGTGTGCCACGGAAAAAGAGCAGGAGTGATCCAGAACATCACTCTGTCCTAATTCACTGCCAGAGCAGTGAATTTGTTAGAGAAAGTGCTTCCTTTTAGCTAACAGGTACACCTGAGTACTTGTTTGTTTTATGGTACCTACTCTAAAGTAACTGCTCTCCACAAAGCACCAAGAGAGATGCCAATCACAGCTACTCTCTCCTGGTTTGTAACAGATCTACAGTCAATTTCAGTTGTCCAGTTTTCTAGCCAAAAAGCAGATTTCGCCAGCTTGTTTCTCTAACTACATCAACCAATATAAAAATTTAGCTTTATTCTACTCAAGTTTGCATTATTGTGACTCAGTCAGACTCCAGAATTTTGTTTTTTAAACTTCAAAGCCCTGCAACAACCAACTACAATTGCTTGCACAGACTTCTTTTTCCTCCCCAAAAAAGACATTCTAGAAAGAATTCCACTTGTACGAGTAAGTTGTATCCATAGAGATTCTTACCTAGTATCTCTGCAGCTTCTAAGTGGCGGTCAGGATGTATCTGTGCTGTGAAAGCAAACACTGCTGGGGATGTCAGCACCACAGAAAGCCCATGTGGCTGGGAAAAAATAAAAGAAAAAAGAATAAAATCACATCAACAGGACATGCACTTTCAATTTCAGTGCGCTTTAATGCTCATTCATGTGAGATAAGGGAGAATCGAAATGTGTAATATGAAAACAAAGATAAACCAGGTTTTACCACTAAAGAGTGATCCACATTATAATCCTTTGGTTTATAAGTTTTCACCAAACCAGAAATAGGGTAAGACATTCCATGGCTGGAACAGAGAGCAGAGAGAAAGTGGTTAGGGCAGTTCTCCCGCTACTTGGAAAATTTGTGTTCAGTCCCTTGTGTGGTCAGTCTTCTGCATGCAAGTCCCTTGGGTACAGATACGCGAAAGGTATTTAGGTACAGGTATGGTATGGATATTAGGTACAGACAACCCTCACTCCTCTGCACCTTAGGGACCTAGATGTAAAAAACAGTACCTCCTTACTTTCTGAGTTACTCCACTGACTGGACAGAAAGTTGCTCAGTGACTGCAGTAATACAGATATGCCAAACATAGCACAATCTGCATCTCTACCTGATCACACTGCCTGAGAAAAATGAACATTAATTTTAAAGTATAATTAAATAGTGGATTTGCACAAACAAAAGGAATGCAAGGAAGGTCTCTGAAGAGAATGACTGCTAATAACTTCTCCACATTGTTCAGGCTATGCTTTGCTTCTCTGAGATTTTCACCCAGATGAAACTACATTGCCTTGCAATATTCATTACAGCTCATTTCAGCCTGCTGAATGCCTACCCCACAGACAAACTTACAGACAATTGCATCAGTTCAGGAATGGCACAAGATTACCTCATTGGTACCTCAGTGCAGAACAGTAGGCATGAAATTCAACGTTTTAAATGCCATTGAATTTTTTTTTTTCCTAACTATGGTTTTTACTACCCAGGAAGGTAAAGAAGGCCATGTTTTGTAATTTTCACGATTGGATTTGAGTATCACAAGCCAGAATACACAATCCTCATATGCACAAATGCCAAGAGCCCATCAATTTCTCACAACACATGGCTGCCCCTGCATCACAGGCCAGGCTACAACACCTTGTTATATATTTAGCAACAAAGGCAGCAATGTCTTTGAAACAAACACTAGCTAGAAGCTGACCTTGAATGGGGTTAACATTTTTCTGTACTCACCAGAGATGAACACCAGCGTTGCCAAAGCCAATACCAGCAAAAGCACTTGCTAGGTGCATGTTGGCTCTTGCCTCACGGTCTTCAGGGTTTCTGATGGCTCTATGCATGACGCAGACAATGGTACCAGTGAATTCACAAATGGATTGGTAATTCAGGATGGAGAAGGGAGAGAGGGCTTCTTTACAGACAGATATACAAAAAAATCTAAGATAAGCTGAGACAAAAATGCTGTAAATAGGATCAAGTCACACTTCAGCCAGAACAATCTTGCTTCTGGATCAGTAAGTAGATCAAATTGGTTCAGTGAAGGGCAAGTTTCCTTTCACTTTTCCAAAAACTGAGTAAATATAGTGTATTTAGCCATATGTACCTCAGTGGCGGTTTAAACAATTCTACTTAGGAGCTTTGGCAATCCTATGTATGGGTCCAAGATCACTCCACTTTCTCATTAGGTGGTGGTCTGGACTCCGCCACCTGCGCAGGAAGAGGACAGGGCTCCTTGCCTTCCTGCACATCACACTGTGTGTGTAGTTTGACAACATGGAGAAAAAGTCTGATGAACAGACTCCACAGGCACAATAAATAACTACTGTGACTAGCTAGGTACTGTATAAAGTCTTTTACAAAAAAACCCCACATTGACCTTTAATAGAAGTGCATATGGTATACAAAAGCTGTATGCAGGCTAAAACTTTACTGGTAGGGATCAAAACCAACTCCCAGTTAACTCAAAACTTAATCTAAATTAAAGGTTTTCTAAGTATGGACTAATTTTCAGTAAATGCATTTGTAAGTGCACGTGGCTACATTCTTGATGGACGTGTAAGTATCTTAATTTGCACTGATGGTCGCAGAAATTACACCAGCAGTATTTCATTCAGTTTGTTACATATTCCCCTTATACTGTCATAGAAAGAGGATTCTTGAAAAAATACGTGAATGCTGCGCCTGTACTAGCGAGCAGCTTGAAACACCTTTAACTGAGGACTTAAAACATACATTCAGCGGCATTAAAAAGCTACCTCCTCAAGATAACCTAGTGACCCTAATTTTACTTACACTTCTATATGACAAACTTTTTCCTTTATTTTAAGAGAAATCCAGGGTAGAAAATGAAGGTTTAATGCAGCAATTTGCATTATTTTTGCATAAAATTCAAGTTCTAAGCATCTGAAGACTGAACACACTGTGAGGGGGGTGGCTGTTGAACGCATTACCTTTTCAAATATTTAGCCACAATGCGCAGAGCATGAAGAGCCCAGACATCACTGACGGGGTTGCTGCCTTGGTAAGCTGGTCGGTTGATTGGATTTGAAGGACAGGGACTGCGCATGTTGTAAGGAAGAGCGGTGTACGATTCTAGCGCATGGCTAAAATACAGACATATTAAAAAACAAATTATTTAAGTGGGAGAGCTCCATTTTACTGCCTTGTTATCCTTTGAATGCAGGTTCTTCTTATTTATTTCTGGTGTTTAACAGTTGCCGGAAATAGAAATACAATCTCATAGACAGCTGGGAGAATGCTGGGCAGGCACCTCCAGAGCGCCTTGCTCTCCAACAAACACAGAGAAGGCAATCCAAACACAGTCACAATCTACCAGCTCACACCATGCTCAAAGGGAGGTGGACGAACTGGCATCTTGGGGTGTAATGCTTTTCACTGAAGGGCACTGTGCACCTGCAGTGGATGCATTTCCTTTCTTTAGGACAGGAACTGTAAGAGGCGTTAGCAGTGGAAGCATTACAAATTACCCTTCTTAAAGTATTGACCTTTAAAGAATTAGGAGTATGATATTTAAACTAAGTGGAACCGCCCACAGTCTCATCTCCCAGATACTTGTGAATCTGACTACATAAAGAAGGGGCACTGCCTCCACTGATACATTTAGATGTACAAAACTACAGACAAATAATTTTTATCTGTTAACAAATGCCTCAATTCCATTACACACATTGTAGCTCAGGATACTACACCAAGCTTGAGAAATCACTCAGTTTCATTATACATCTATTACTTTAATATATACAGCACACAGAAGCAAGGTAAGTTCTGGCCCTCAGAACAGAAACTTCCATGCACTTTGTGCAGTTGAAAGCTGTAGGTTTAAGATGAAGAAAATGTTGTGCCAAGTGAAAAGTACATTACGGGAGAGGTTCTGAAGGTGGTCATAATTGGGCTAAGACTTGCTAGCATCCCACAAGCCTTCACAAATTTTTATTGACACATCATTGCTTTTATTAGAAAATCCTTGTTCTCTGTTCCCTGCCATATCTGTGAGACATGCTAAACGCTGTCGCAATTGTGATTAATCATCTACACGATCTCTTAAAAAGTGACTTCTGGACCCTCTTCTCTGACAACAACCATCCTGGAAGCAAACAGTTTCTCCAGTGCACTTCAAAAACATTAAAATTTCTGCAAATGAGTGATTTGTTTCCATATATTCTGAAGGAGGCAGTGAAATAAAGAAGAAAGTGTAACGGAGACCACCCTAACAAGAACAGCAAAAGGAGAAAAAAAGAAGACAGCTCTTTTCTGCTCCTAGATTGTATTTTTTCTACAATCACAGTAAAAATACAAAACTGTAATACATTCAAGTAGCAGCCTACACAGAAAACTCACCAAAGCACATCAAAGCCACTGTTGGCTACTATTCACTCAGGCATAGAGAGTGTGTGTAAAGGATCAATGATGCCTAATGTTGGCTTAATGGCTCTTGAAGCAATACCTGCAGTATGTAAGCGAGGAAAATGAAATAAGTATTTTTTTTTTCAACAAAATAAGACAAGACAAGTTAAGGTTCAAAACATAACAATGAGGGGAAATTATTTGAAACTATGAAGATAAAAGCAGAGAGAGATGGGAGAGTAAGAAGTATCTATGAATCTAAGACTTACTGATGATGAAGTCCCTGTGGGAGAGTTCAACGATTTGAGACTGTTGCCTGAAGTGAATTACACCAGGCAATGTTCTCTTTCCATTTGTAACCCTCCTTGAGCAGCCTGTACTTTCAAAATGTCTGTGCTGAATGGCATCTGCAACATATATTCTTAGATTTGCATCTTCTGTGAACAATCTGAGGGCAAGACTGGTTTGTGTCTACAATTGTTGTTGCTAATTGCTGTCTTCAGCATCTGTAATAAGCATGCCTTCATACTTTGGCTAAGAGGGCACAGATGTAGCTTTGAGAGAGAAACAGACAGACAGACAGACAGACACAGACTGACGACTAGAAAACTCTGAGCTATGGTCAGAGCTCATTAGCACACCCATTTGGGTCCCACGTAACTGTAGACTGTGTGGCATATAAAATCTACACATTTAGAACTAAAACCTCAAAACAGCTATGAAGCTTAGGATGACATTCTAGCCTTAATCTTTATTTGCCAGGGATGAAAAGACCAAAGGAAGACAGTGCCCCTCACTTGCACAGCATCCCAGGCCTGAGGTTTCAAAAGTCAGGAAAAGGAACATTTGGTTGCAATTACATAACAAAGAAACAGAAGTCTTAAAAGCAGAAAGAAAAATATAGAGGAAATAAGGAACAGTTGGTTGACCCTGAATATAAGTAGAAATTTCCTTTGCAATTAACATTTTCTGCCATTTAAGAACTTGAAAGATTTCAGTTTCCTGTTTTGCCTTCAAACTATAATCCACTGTATTACATAGGTATTTCATTATGTTAATATGCTATAAATTTAATTCAAGGAGGAAACCTTTAAGCTCTTCAAATTTGCCTATGGCATTTGAATCAAACAAAATGACACCTGAAATGACATCCAGTACCTCTTTCTTTCAAGGCAGGGAAATAATGAAGACATTGGAAAAGCAATTGTCTTGAATGGCAGAGAAAAATAACCACCTTACCAGTTTTCACTTTTAGTTCTTTGAAGTCAAAAATGGCAACACCAGTGGTTTCACTTCCAGTTCCAGCTGTTGTAGGAACTTAAAAAGGAAGAATGCGGATAACAACAAATATTAAGTAATACATAATATTGCAAAATAAATAAATAAACACACAATAGTAACGCCACCAAAAATACAGGATCCAGGAAATCTTGGAGCTAACCCTGATCCAAAGACAACAAGTCAAAGAGAAACTGCCACTTTACTTCCTTTAATGAGAAGATAGATCAAACAGCTAAACAAGACAAATTAATGACAAAAACTGTGATTATCTTTCCACTGAAGTAAATAGCAAAATTGCTGCTGAATACAACTAGAGAAGAAGTAAGCCCAAAGGAAGCTGAAACAGTCATGGTACACTGATTTCAGTAAAAATATCGCACAGGGTGTAGAACGACTCCCCTTCTCCTAGCCCTCACTCTCCCCTCTGCCCAGGTTTACCTGCAATAAGTGGCTTGAGGGGCACAGTGACAGGCTTCCCTTTCCCAATCGGAGCATTGACATAATCCAAGAAGTCTGATGTAGGGCTGGATGCATACAGGTTAGCAGCTTTACAGGTGTCTATCACAGACCCACCTCCAACAGCAACATAGGCATCAAACTCTCCTTTTTTAGCAAATTCAATGGCGTCCAGGAAGCTTGGAAGACAAGAAAAGCCTTTCAGTTAAGAGAAAAAAGCACAAAGAGAAACTTCACTATTAAGACCAGCGTACAGGTCACAGGGAAGTGTTTAAACAGCTGTATGGCATGCTGTCAGAGCCTAGGCACTACTTTGAGGAGCGCGCTGTCAGAAGTAGTACCTTTGGTCTGTTGGTTCCACCCGGACACTATCATACATCTGAAAGTTTATACCATATTTTGCCAAGGAACTCAATACTGCATTTACAGGAGGGAGCTGGGAGAGGTTTTTATCTGTCATCAAACAAACTCTTCTAGCACCAAGATTCTGCAGGTCCTACAGTAACAATGAAATTAAAAAACAAACAACTGGTATAAAAACATACAATGAACTACTTAAATACTAATCCAAATCAACTGGATGATTTAATAACAATAAAACACCCAAGCTAAAAATTGTTGGTTATTGTAAAATTTTTCAAACTGTATCGGCTAAAGAGGATTAACCACATACATATAGGATGCAGAAAACAGCATAAAGCTGCCAAACTTTTACAGTGGAAGTCTTGTGACAGAAGAAAACTAATGATAAAGATGTTGAACAAGTGAAACCCATGTGAAACCACCTAAGATTACAGTAAAAAAAGAGTAAACTCTTTTTTGGAAATATTTTTTCCCTACACACTTCCTGTAACATACAAAGGCTTTTCCACAGGTTAGGTCTCCCCTAACCACCTACCAAAGCACTGCATTAAAATCCTGAAAATTTAATCTTGAATATTAATTTATTGATGAAAAATCAAAATAAGTTGGCAAAAAGAAGAAAAAAAATACATCCTAACATTTTAACATTAAAAAACAAACAACTGGTATAAAAACATACAATGAACTACTTAAATACTAATCCAAATCAACTGGATGTTTTAATAATAATAAAACACCCAACCTAAAAATCGTTGGTTATTGTAAAATTGTAATTGTAAATTGTAAAATAACAATTGTAATTGTTATTGTAAAATTTATTGATGAAAAATCAAAATAAGTTGGCAAAAAGAAGAAAAAAAATACTACATCCTAACATTTACTAAATTAATTGTCACAATAGCTATATAATACATGCAATTCTAAACAATCCTAACGCTGTTTTAAGACAGTTCTGTCTAACTTCATTTACTATCTATTAATTTACTTCGCAAACTTGTAAATAAAACAAGAGAACTGTTAATTCCATAAATGCCAAGAAGAGAGGAAAAAATGATAAATGAAAAAAACCCGATGATAAAGGCAAACTGGAACAATGTACTCAGGTGCAGCATTTCGCACTGCTGAAACAAAAATTCTGCACTTTCACAGTGCAAGCTCAGAGCTGAACAAATATCCACCTAATTCAATGGAAAGTGTCTGATTCATTTCAATGAGCACTAGAAGAGACGAAAGTGATCTTGAGAAGATCCTGGTGAGTCACCAGGATTCAAAACTTTTTGAATTAAATTCCCTGTCAGAGAAAAATACTGTTGCATAATCCTAGCAAATTATCAATGATCTAATTATCCACTAAGCTGCATTTCATGTACTCACACCACAGCAACACTGATGTAACACTCTTCTGCTCTTTACCCAACAGTATTTTCTGATCTTTTTACACTGGTATACACGACTACACATCCTGCAAGGCAGTGAAGATTCAGATACATCGTATATAAGCTTTCCCTTACACAGTGGACTGATAGCACCAGCTGCCCTTTAGCACATGACTTTTCACCAGTGATGGACATACACTATGGAAGCTTACCATGCCAATCTCTTTAGTAACTCCTTCTCCATATCGGATGTTTGAAATAGCCATCTACAAAAAAGAGAACATATTTGTCTGGAAAAACGAAGAAGTGACAGCCAGTCCCAAGCAGTCAAAGTGAAACATAAATACTTACTAATGTAAACATTCGTTAAATGCCATATTTGGAAGTATACAAAATACTACTTTTAGATCAAATATAATCTACCTCAAATGCATAGTCTGTATTTCCCAAGGTAGGCCGTTCAGCAACTGGAATGGAAATGAAACAGTAAAATCAGGGAACAGAAAACAACTCGAATCTGAATCTCAATACTAGAGTTGACCGACTCCTTTGCTTTTAAAATCACTAATACATTTGCACAGGTCATCTTGGCTTGTCTGGGTAACCGCTACCCATTTCATCCGTTGTTGTATGTGAGATTCAATGATACAAGTACTTAATTTGATTAATATAATTCAGCAAAACAAGTGTGGGGTTTTTTTTCCTTCTTTGAAGAATTAATTCTTACCTATAAAAATTGAGTAAGTTAGCAGGAAGTTTGCATGAGAATTTGCTTGCAGTCTGTAAAGGCCAGAACAGTACATAGTAAGTAGAACTGAGTATCCGCAGAGCACACAGGCTGCTACGTGGAGGCTGAGAGGTGTTAGAAATGTGTAGTGGCTACATGATAACCTCCAGAACAACTTCTCAGGCAAATCCACGAGACATCCTCCATATGCACCCAGACAGAGAACATCTTTTGTACGTGTGACAGAGTAATACTAACAGGTGTTTACACTTCTTTTTACTTCTGTCTAGTCCTGAACTTGCAAGTGAAACTCAATTTCTTGCTTGAAAATTCAGAAACTGCATGCATTGTTAATAACAGTGTTAATAAGAATAGGTGTGTCAATATCAACTTTATTTAGTAGAAAAGATATCTATAAGAATAGTATTTCAGTCACATCCTCTCTCCACCATGTCATTCTTGCATGAATTACCACAAAGCTCTGAATTTCTTGCATATCTTGATTTTGCCACAAAGTGAAACAAACTGCATCAGTTGAAACAGCCCATTCTTCTCCAAGAAAAGATCAGATGAGGCATTCTGCTCTTCCTGCTGAAGTCACGCCTTCTGTCTGCCGTATTAATCGAAAATATGCAATCTGGATTCAGATCCAACGAGTGAAGCCACGGTAATGAGTCTTACAGAGACTCTGGGGTGCACTGAAGCACTGACCCACAACAGTAACAGATAGATGTATTAAAATCCTTTATGCACTTGCTATTCAAGCCCAGGCCAGCTGCTATCAGCTCTTTCATTGCCATCTCTTGCCAGGCTGTACATGTTTGACCTCTCCTGGAGTCTGAGTCTGCTGTACTCTCAGTCATTAATTTGACAGGCTAAGAACACATCCAAGCCATTTACTCTTTTGCTTTCTGATAGTATAATAGCTGCCCTGCTGTTCTGCGCTTGAGCCAAACTTCACTTTCAGGAAGAATTTTACTGAGTTCAAAAATTGCACTATTTCCTCAATCACTGTCAAGAAACACAATGAACATTTTTTTTTCTGCTACAGTCCTTGTTAAATCAATCCCCACTATTCAGAGACTTACGGGAACTGATATCATCTTGCCACATCATAGATTCAACCGCTGCCTAAAACAGCGAGGGCTCTTAACTAAGACTTCTATTTAGCAAGGGCTTAGTTTGAATTGACCGAGTAGGTCGTCGAGCAGACAAGCAGAAGAATGAGATTCTATTCCTCAGCTGTGCTATTGTCTTGCTGTATGATGGTCTTGCGCAAAACAAATATCTGAACATATTTATAACTTTTTCCATATGTAAAATGGTAATGGTAAATCTTTAAAAAGTGTCTTAAGTAAAGCGCATGAAACCAAGCCACCCAGAATTACACATTGATGAAATTACAGCTCAAAATACTAATTTGTATTGGATCTGGAATCTGACCAGCACACAGACGGCTATTCCCATAGCCTCCCTACAGTCAATACAAACAGAAATTCCTCTCAGGGTGACTTGGTGACTCTGCGCAGCTCTCCTGCTCTTACGCCACAACCCTGGCCCAAGTGCTTGGGACTGACTGCATAACAACCCTAGGGAGATTACATTCCCCAAGTCAAAGCAGGCCTTTGTGAATACCTCCTTCTCACCCGTGTTGCTCCCTGTTTCTTTTCTAATGTCACAGACGCATATTTTTGCCCTCAAAAGCAGACCTAAAGTTGAAATGGCTCAGGTGATGGCAGCAGTAGCAGCAGCCAGAGCAAATTTCTGATCACCTTGCCTCACGGCAAGGGAAGGACAGGACGCATTAGCTGTGGCTTATGTAGAAGCAGTCGATCTCTCCAACAACCACTACCACCGCACGGCTGCAAAGCCACAGACTGCTCACCTTGTCCTCTAAACCACTTACCTTGTCCTCTAAACCGCTCTCTTTCCTGCCTGTTACCCGCACCCTCTGCCCAGGTCACACCGCCACGTACAGCTCCACAGGGCCACGGTCTCTACAGAGTTACTCTGGAGACCCACGTAAAGTCTTACCTTGGGAATAAGTGTGGCAATGGCTCGGGCACCGACACCTAGTTAAAAGGTTAAACAAAAAAAAGACCAATAAACAGGCTGAAAAGGAAAAGCTAGGACAGAAAAACGAATCCACCCTTGCTTAACAGCCTCCTGTACGGACGACCCCCGCCCCCTGCTGCGAGAGGCCTGGCAGCGGGGCAGGCCCGGCCGGGCCCGGGGAGCCGCAGGCCGGCAGTTGGGCTGCAGCCGAGTGCCGGCGGGGGGTCAGCCCTGACGAGGGGGCACTAGGGGACTCCCAGGGCCCCCGAGCAGGGACCGGTCGCTACTTCGTCGCCTCTAAACGCGGCGGCCGCCCGGCCTCGCCCCCGCCCCCGCCCCCGCCAAGAAAGGGAGGAAATCCAGCGGCCCCAGAGGCGGCCGCTTCCCGCAGCCGCCCGGCCCGCACTCACGCCGCCCGCTGCAGCTGCCGCAGGAGGCGGGCGGCCCGCTCCCGCCCGGCCGCCATCGCCGCGGCTCTGCGGAGCCAGGGCCCGGGCGCCGGGCCAGCGCCTCCTCCCGGGGCGGGCGCCGGGGCAGCGCGGGCTCCCAGCCGCTCCCCGAGCCCCGGCCCGGTCACGCCGCCGGCCAGACCGGCGGACGCGGCGCGGCTGAGGGAAGGCCCTGCCAGGGCCCCCTCCCGTCCGCGGCCGTGAGAGCTGCCGTTTCCCAGGGCTTCCTGCCCCTGCTATGCCGAGCCGCTTGCTCCGGAGCCCGGCATCACTGGGCCGACATCACTGAGACCCTTCCCGGGCAGCAGCCCAGGGCCGGAGGACCGAGCAGCCCAGGGGCCGAGCACGGCCGCCCGTCCGTCAGCGCAACTCAAATCCCCCCAGCGCCGAGGCGTGCGCAGCCTTGCTGCCCTCAGCCGCCGCCTCGCAGGCAGAGGCTTCACTTTCTGACCGTGCTCAGGCTGCCACCCTGCTGAACTGCCACACAACGAGACGAAACAGCTGCTGCAGGGTCACACAGCTTCCCCAAAAACTCACGGGCAGCAAAATATCACGTCGTCGCTATGCACTGCCAAGTTTACTAGTCGAAAGTTTGAGAACTCAATGTCCTTGAGCTGGCTGGAACCTGCTTTGCCACCCCCTCTTACGCGGAATGGCCCCGGGAACAGCATCCTTCCTGTAGCTGAGCCTCACAGTGGGACAGCAAACTGAACTTTTTCAAGTGTACAGGAGACACTAGAAAGTTCAAAAGAATAATAAGCTGAAGTCTGAGATAATTTCCAGTATCTGCTCTCAAACTGCTTGGTAAAGAAAAACACTGTGAAACTGTTTCTGTGCAATGATGCATTAACATTAATACAGGGATAAATTAAGGCTTTAACCTGCTGTTCAATACAAACATTTTTCTGTTGAATTCAACGGCTGGTCACCAGCTTTTACTTTTCTTAATCGCAGCTGTCTAGGAAATCTGTACCATTTCTTAGGCCCTGCAATAAATCTTAGAGTAAGTTTTCACTTTCCTCTAGTAACTGACCCGAGTAGCAGAGCACTGAGGGGCAGAAACTGACTTACAGAGCAAGAGCTCCACCGTGAGGCCACTTGCCCGGAGCAGAGCGCAGCAGCTCCCCGAAACTGTGTCCAATCAGGCTGTCACTCGGATCCAAACACAGGCCACAGCTGCCGTCCACCCTGTCCCAGCCAGCCGAGCGAACGACAGCTTCGCTCAGCTTCAGTCCTGTCTGGCAACGCTGCAGCCGCGGCCAGCCGGGAAGCGACGTTACCGGGCTGCCTCCGCGAACCCGGGGGGAAGTGGGGCTCCTGACCCCCTCGGAAGGAGAACACGGCCCTCCACGACCGCCAGCCAAGAGCCAACGCAGGACATTTTAGAAAAGCCGGAGCGCATTTATTGACAAAAGGGCGCGGCAACAGAGCACCGGGCAGGAGGCTGGCAGCGACAGTCCCTTCCCGCGCCTTGGCGGGCATCCCCAGCCCCGCGCCGCACGCAGTCCCTCCGTCTCTCACGCCTTCTTTCTCTTGCCATCGCCGCTGCTGCTGCCTGCGGGCCGGTGCTGCTGCTGCTGCTGCCGCCGCGCCCCGCTCCTCTTCCCACTGCGGCCGACCCTCTGCTGCCGGCGCCAGCGCTTCCCCCGCTGCGACTGCTTCTTGCCCTTGGCGGCGGCCGCCTTGGCGTCCTCCTGGCGCATCTGCTTGTTGACGGCGCGGGTGATGTCGAGGGCCGGCTTCTTGCTGCCCATGTCCCGCAGCAGCTCCAGCTGACGGCTGCGCTCGGCCTCCAGGTTGCCCAGCAGCGGCTCGAACCGGCGCTTCCTCCCCGCGCCGCCGCGGGACGGCAGCTCCGGCGGCTCCTTGGGCAGCCGGGGCTGGAAGCGGCCGAGTGAGGCGGTGGAGAGGCGGGCGACGCGGGCGGCGCGGCCCAGCTCCTCCCGGCTCTGGTGGCCGGTGGGGTGGAGGGGGGCAGCGGGGCCGGCCCGGTGGGCGCGGGCTAGGTTGCGCAGCCGGTTGAGCTCGTTGCGGGCCACCCGCTCCCGCTTCTCCCGCCGCAGCCTGGCGAACTGGTCCTCCTCCGGGTGGGCCCCCGCCGGCACCTCCGCCAGCCAGGCGCGGGCCGGGTCGCCGCCCGCCCGCCGGTAGCCCCAGCGCCGCCGCCACTCCTTGGCCTGCTCGTCCCACACCAGCGAGGTCCGCTTGCGCCGGCGGATGCCCTTCAGCCGCGCGAACTGCTCCCACCGGGTCGGCGGCCGCGGCCTCGGCGGCGGCTTTTCCCGCGGCAGGCGGAAGGCCGGCTCGGGCAGCCGCGCCACCACCGGGCCCCCGGCCCCGCCGGCGCGCTCGGCCGGCAGCTCCCAGAGCCGGGCCACCAGCAGCTGCGCGTTGTCGCGGGCCAGCGCCCGCAGCAGGGCCTCCCGCCGCGGGCCGGCCCCGCGCAGCCCCGCCGCCGCCGCCGGCGGGTTCCGGTCCAGCGCCAGCAGGTTGCCCAGGTCGAACTCCAGCTCCAGCTCCTTCTCCACCGTGACGCTGCGCCGCCTCTCGGCCTCCCGCTCCTCGGCCGCCGCCAGCACCTCCTCCACCCGCACGGCCGCCATGGCGGCGGGCCGCGCCGCTCACACGCGTGCCGGCCGGGGAGCCCGGAAGCGCCGCACAGCCCTTCCGCCTCAGCGCGCCGGAAGCTTCCGCCTTAGCGCCCGGAACGGCGGCTCGGCGGGCCCCGCGCTGCCTGCCGGGAGCTGCAGTCCCGCCCGCGCCGGGCCGGCGGGGGGTGCCTGGGCCGCCGTCGTCCCCCCGTCCCGTCCCCCCCCCCCCCCGAGGGAGGCCGTTACTCCCGACGGACCCGCCCGCGCCTCCCCCTGGCCGCTGGAGCTCACCGCGCCTTAATTCCTCCCGGTTCCCGTCAGGGCAGGCGCCTCGGGCGGCGACGATGAAATCCCCGGCGGCCCCGAACCCGGCTCCCGCCCGGGCTGAGGCGGGAAACTTGTGGGGAGAGCCCGCGCCTGAGGGGAGGCGCAGGCCGAAAGCCTCGCAGCTTCCCCGGGCGCTGCCCGCCTCGCCGGGCCGTGCCGTTCCGCTCGCCGAGGCCGAGAAACAGGAAAATGCTTGTCCCGTAGGGTTTTGGGTTTTTTTTCGGTAGTGTATTTCTATGTCGTTGCCGTAGAGCGATGCCTGTCGGTGCTCGTGGCGGGACCAGGACTGGAGAGCTGTCTTGCCACTGTGGGTCCCGTGGGCGAGTCTCCCCGCAGAGAAGGGGATGGCCGTGTCCCCCGGCCAGTGTCTTGCCAGGCACAGTGCTGAACAGGGTGTTGGGGTGGCACTGTGTGCGCCCATGGGTCGGTTGGGCTGCAGATACCTCCATGCTGGCTTTAAACAAGTGAGCTACGGAAGAATCCTGTTACAGCTGTACAGTGACTCGGCCTGCGTGGCCGTGACATTTCGAGCTGATCCCCGGCGCCCTAAGAACGAGCTCGTGATGCCGCTGAACTGTAGCCAAGGAAGGTGATGGGAGTTTTTATTCTAGATACGATTCTCTACTAAGCTTTGTCACATCTGTACCTTTACATGATGTTTGGAGTGATGGAAATGGTTCTGAGGGCAATGGCACAGCAGTATTGTTGGAGTGAAAATAAAATGCCAGCCCTGTGAAATGAAGACAAATAGCTGATTCTCAAATTCTAATGCCCACCATATCACAGCTTATGCTTTGTAAGTCCGACTGTGATAAAGTCTTTATTTTTTTGTTGTTTGTTTGTTTTCCAAGTCAGCAGTTCTGAGCATGGTTTGTACACGGTGGAGCAGCAGAGTCCCTGTGCGTTTAAGCCCGGGCCGGGTGGCACAGACAGTTTTCCCGTTTGCCACGAGATGGCAATGCGCCGGACTGTGTTTTGTTCCCTGCCTTGGACAGCTCGTGCTTTCACCGCGAATTGCAAAGACAGGTCTCTGGGGAGACGCGCATGCACTATTTAGATTTAGGCATAAATTTATACTTTTGAACTGCAAGGTCCATTTTTTTGGCAGTCTCATCAATACCTTTACACTGATCCCTGTAGCCTCCTGTTTTATCCTTATGCTGCTAACTCTTTGAGTCTGGGACTGAGAGGACGTAATTGGTAGTATCTGTTGCACTTCCCAAGTTGCTTGCCAGGAACTGGTCTTCTTGTTTTACCTGATAGCATGAGCCTGCTAAGGAATGGAAAAAAGAATCTCAGAAGGTAAAAATGGCTTTCTGGTAATTGCTGTGTAGAACTGAATTCCAGCCTTCTTATGTGTTCCAGAAATAGTGATTTAGTGTAGGAGTGGTCCCAACGCAGTAAATGGAACCGTTCACTTACTACATTGCTTCAGTGTTACCTTGCGATACTACCCTAATAGGGGCACCCTTATGAATATGAATTAGTGACAGGAAGTTCTGTGCTTCGTCTCAGACGAGTTCAAAGGTGAATTTTCTTAAAGACCTTTTCTTCTCCTTTTACTTATATTTGTTGTGTGTTTAATTGCTGGAGGCAGTTAATTGATCCTGTGTATTTAGTCTCTACATACGTGGTTGAACAGTGACAATTATGATCAACAGAGGAAATCTGTAGATGCTTTTGCATTGGGTTTTTTTTTTTTGCTATTTATGAAAATCACACTTTCAGCAAATTAGGTAAGTCCTTGAAACATGTCACAAGTCAATGTTATAACACATTCTCAAAGTTATTTTAAAAAACACAAAAAATCATCGAAACATCTGTTTAGAGGATAATTCTGAAAAAGCTTCTTGCATCATTTCAGAGATTCAGGCTTCTAAAGAAGATGGGAGGAACCCTGACCAAGCTGAAGCCTTGTACGGTTTTGCTGTAGGCCTTGGCAGAGTCAGGCTGTATTATTACAAGCCGAAATTTCATCGTCTTTGTGTAGACCTCCTCCTGTTGTGTAGAAGAAAGAAATATCTGCTTGATTTACTGACACCACCAAACTTTTTGTCCTGTAAGCACAGGACATAACTGAAGAAGCAGCCTGATGCTACTGTGCTTCAAGTGTCCTCAGCACGGTGTTGCCTGTTAGTGAAACCTGGTTACAAAACCGTTACTGAGGTACATAGCGATGGTGTTTTGCTCAGACAGGACATTTATGAATTTGTGGTTTCCCAGTGTGATTGGGAAGGTGATAGCGGGAAGAATATTTCAATGGGTCTGTAAACCAAACAGGATTTATAAATAGAGTGATGTATATTTTGGGGAACTATCCCATTGCGAGAAGTGGCTTCTGAGATGCTCACCATAGTAATCATAGCCACACTTCGAGCTCATAACTTCCAGTTTAGAGCTGAGAATTGCAAGAAGACACACAGCTTCCCTGAAGTGAATAGGTGTATGTGTACTGCTGAAAATGTGGGCTTTTGAAAAGATGAAAGGGGTAAGTCAATGTGGAATTGTAGAAATAGCTGTTAGGAAATGAATGTTTTTATTATCTCATGTTTGCTCCAGCTTTCTTAATAGACTTTTTCAGCAATTTTTTAAAGGATGAACTTTTACAAATGCTTATTCATTTTGAACGTCTCTGATTTTCGGTTCCTAGTTTTAGAATCTCAAATATCATGTTGCTTCAGCTGCCTGTGTCTGGATTGGTGAGTGCTCAGCCACAGATCTTGAAAGCAGTTATCCCTAACTGTGGGCACTCACAATCCGTAGATACTTAAACAATTTCATCATTGCTCTCTCTTTCCATGAGGTTCTCTATCTCTTCAGCACGAGCGATAGCAATACATGTCACGACGTGTGTATATGTGCTTAATTCCATAGTGTCTGCTTACTTTCTTTGCTGTGAGATAGTCAGACAGAAATTGGATGCTGTTGCAAAGTGCAAGCTTTCTTTGGAGTGAAGCAGGCTGTAAGGTTTTGTATTGTTTTTTTTTTTTAACTATGGTTGAGGTCTGCATGAAAAACGTGAGATGGCAGAGAGTAATTTGCAGAAACACTTGCCCAAGAGATTAATAGAAAGCATAACACAGGATATATGTGGTGCACCGAAAGAACTACAAGATCAGTGTGGTACACTCGGTTTTGTTTTTTTGTTGGAAGAGAATAAAGGATTATCCTATTTAATTTCTGGTTTTGTAGTTTCTGTTCAGCTGCGCTACGGCTTTAAGTCTGTGTTTGGTAGGAACTGCTCTAATGTGCAGTATTCGTGTCTCACTGTTAGTGATACCATTAACTTAGATTTACTCTTCAAACTTTTGCCAATTACCTCTGGATGGCAGTAGATGTAGTTAAAAGATGATTCAGCCGATTTGTAGGCCTGCTGTGAGGATCATTATGAAGAACACTTTTATCAGGAAAACCCAAAGTGCTGGTAATTTTGGCAAATAGTAGCAAGTACCCTTAAAATACCCACACTGCCTCCAAATCATTCCTTTCCATCAACTTTGTTCAGTACACTTTGAAGCAAAAATCTTATGCTGTAGGATTTCTTCCTGTAAGCGAGAAGTTGTTTGCTCACTGAAGCTAAATCAAGTACAGCAGTTTGTGGACGAAATTCTGCTTCCCAATAAATTTTTTACTCCTGTAACATGTATTTCATCTATTTTAGCATGTATCTTATTTCCTGGGGCGTAAAAGTGATTTTACAGTCCAAATAATGAAGCATAGGGATGAAAATTTGGCTAAACAAAGACTCCTTCCTATTCACTAGTCCATATAATGTGAAAAAAATGTCTGCAAGGAATAAAAGAATTGCGACAACCTGAGCCACCATCTTTTATCAGCAGTATAACAACAATATGCCTGGTAGTCACAGTGTTTACTATTCAAGAAAGAGTTAAATTACTGATCACAGGTAATGGCAAGTTCTCTTCATGTTGATGATATTATTTGTGCTCGTGTGCTTAAAAACATTTCTGGTTGGTTTGTAAATGAGCAGGACTAGATTTCCTATCTGCAGATTTAATGTGATTTTAGCAGAATGCTGTGTTTGTGAAAAACCATGAAGATGAAACTCAGGAGGCTGTGGATCTAGTTCCAAAACCTAAGATCAGGCAGTTGGGAACACAGTTACAAGTGGATACTAAGTAAGTAGAGTCTGATTTTTTGGTTCAGAAGCTAGAACATAGATAGCTGGTGAGATAGCAGGGAGACTTGGATGACTGCAGGTGTTGTGGAAAGTGATTGGTAGACCATAATCTATTTTGATCAGTTGACTGGCTGTGACTGTGTGGTTTTGCTGAGCTGATTTTGGCTAAACAGAACAAAGCTGAGCTATTTTGAGGCCTTCCCAAGTGCTTGATGCCTATCTTGCTGTGCATTAGGGAATCGGGCTGAAAACAGATTATGGTTTGCTTTTTTATGAGCTTTACAGTGACCTAATTTTTTGGAGAAAGTTTTCTTGTAGCGTGGTCTTAATATTAGACATAACAGCAATGGTATAGCTTTCTTTTGTTAGGTGGTTTTTTTTAGGAGAATTTAAAGAACAGAGTGAGAACTTTATCAGACAGTGATGGAAAGAACGGCAACATAGTAACATGTTCTTTTTCCAGGGTCAGTCCCTCTTATCACCTGCCTAGAGTAGACCTACTTTTTTGGTATTACGTCTACAAGTTTAAAAAAAGGCAAATGAACACATTTCCTTCTTTTGCAAGAAATCTGTCATGCACAGAGATATGCCCTTGATTAAGTCTACACTTGCAACCAGAAGAAAAACAACAGTTCCTCTGTTCTTGGGTTGGATTCATGGCTGGAAATGTCTGCGACATTGGAAAGAACATGTAAGTCTTCATCCATGACATAAAGGACGTGCCATAGTCACTGCTGACTTTTGTTGACAGAAGGACACAAGACAAATGGAGCAAGAGGTTCAATACCGTGAATCGGAGAGTAGGGTCAATCTCTGTATATCTGCTGACAATGACCACACCAGCTCCTATTCTATAATGCTTTTGTGAGTCAGAAACAATCTGTTTTCCAACAACGGCCTTAGAAAAGGCTTCTTGGGACATGTTTTCAATAGAAAATCTCAGCCTTTTTCGTGTATGTACTAATACTGCATGCATGTGATTAAGCCTATGAAGATAACAATGACCTGGATGAAGAGTTAGAGTGTACCCTCAGCAGGTTTGCTGATGACACCAAACTGGGAGGAGTGGTGGATACATGGGAAGGCTGTGCTGCCATGCAGTGAGACCTGGACAGGCTGGAGAGCTGGGCAGAGAGGAACCTGATGAAGTTCAACAAGGGCAAGTGCAGGGTCCTGCACCTGGGAAGGAACAACCCCATGCAGCAGTACAGGCTTGGGGCAGATCTACTGGAGAGCAGCTCAGCGGAGAGGGACCTGGGTGTCCTGGTGGACGACAGGTTAACCATGAGCCAGCATGGCTACCAAGAAGGCCAGTGGTATCCTGGGGTGCATTAGGAGGAGTGTGGCCAGCAGGTCGAGGGAGGTTCTCCTCCCCCTCTACTCTGCCCTAGTGAGGCCCCACCTGGAGTACTCTGTCCAATTCTGGGCTCCCCAGTTCAAGAAAGATGAGGAGCTACTGGAGAGAGTCCAGCAGAGGACTACAAGGATGGTGAGGGGACTGGAACATCTCTCCTACGAGGAGAGGCTGAGGGAGCTGGACTTGTTCAGCCTGAAAAAGAGAAGGCTGCGAGGGGACCTTATAAATGCTTACAAATATCTGAAGGGCGGGTGTCAGGAAGATGGGGCCGAGCTCTTTTCAGTAGTGCCCAGTGATAGGACAAGGGGCAATGGGCACAAACTGAAGCACAGGAAGTTCCATCTGAACATGAGGAAGAACTTCTTCCCTCTGAGGGTGACGGAGCACTGGAACAGGTTGCCCAGGGAGGTTGTGGAGTCTCCTTCTCTGGAGATATCCAAGACCCGCCTGGAGGAGGTCCTATGCAGCCTGCTGTAGGTGACCCTGCTTCGTCAGGGGGGGTTGGACTAGATGACCCACAGAGGTCCCTTTGAACCCCTACGATTCTGTGATTCTGTGATTCTGTAATTATGTGATTCACGTGCAAGACAGATCTGAATGTTGATTTTTGCTGAAGGAAGAAGGATGAGGCCCGATCTCAAAACAAGACAATGCATTGCATTTAGGACCATGATTCTTCAGTGACTTATTGGGGAACTTTCAACCTGAGGCTAGGTGTAGATCCAAGGATCATTTCATACACACACCACACACCACAACCACCTGAATCTTCTCCCAGCCCTTGCTGGGTGACATGGAGGTGTATGCTGAAGTGCTGCATGCCAAAGGTGTCTTCAAAGCCTCGGCACTGCTTGGCAGTCAACAAGAAAAAGGCTCCCCAAACCTGGTTTGTAACGTTTTATCCCCCACTTCTCCATTCATCAGCGAGGCTGATCAGTCAGGATGGAATTTTATCCTCAGTGTATTTTCAGACTATTTTGTTCTTAAAGCTACCTTTAACACCAGCATGACGAAACACGCATCGAAAGCGGTGTGATGAGGAGTGGGGAAGGTACGTGCAGGTCCTGCCGTGAAGCAGCAAAAGCGTTTGTGTGTGCAACTCTGCCTCCCACAAGCTACTTTGATAATGTGCGCTGTAGGTGTCCAAGTAAAAGATACTAAGTGCTGCGCTTCAAGTTTGATGTTTCAGTTACACCGGTTGCAGTCACTTCAAGGCCCTACTAGTACGTATTCAGTTGACAGTTATCAATGAAAGGGGAAAAAAGTCTTGGTTTAGATCTTTTTGTACACAGGAATATGGTACTTCATAAGCTCAATCCGAGATATTAGGGAGGTTTTCAACCACATGTAACCACAGGTGACTTACGTAAGACAAGAATCGTCTGTAAGCTTGTATGAGCTTGTACCTAGGCTATATGTTGTGGTTCAGAGTAAATTAGGGGGGTTTCTGTTAAACAAATATTTTTCCTTTTGAATGTCATGCAGTCTAAGGCTGTGGCTCTATGTCATTACCCAGTGACAACAGATTTGGTTAGAAGAGTTCTTGCACTGAAAAAGAAGTCCTAGAGATTAACAGTCAGTTCACAGGTTTTAGACCTTGCTCACAAGGTAGGTGAATCATCACAACTGAGTGAGGTGGCTTCTGGGGTGGGGTGGGAGTGTGAATATGTGGCTAGGTGTTTGAGAGGGAACAGCAGTCTCTCAAACTGGCTTTGTCCCTGAGGGAATTAGCAACAGCTTGACTCACAAGCAGGGATGGCTTCCCATGGAGGCTTAAGCATTTGTGGTTCATGCCTAAAACCTCTTCTTGAAGAAGTCTGTATTGTAAGGGTGGCGTAACTGCTCACGTAGCAGCAGAGATCTCCCATAACTGCTCTTGTAGCAACCGGAGCTCGCAGCCTGGTGCATTAAGGGAAACTGGTAGCAAATTGGGGTTAACTTGTTATAATATACTATAAACTAAACCAGTTGCTATGTAGGTAGGTCAGTCATTCCTGCAAAGGGTTTGGGAGCATCTCAGAGGGTTGGTGGTGGGGATGACTGGGAGCAGGAGCAACACTGGCCATCCCAAGGTAACCTCCCTGCTGCTCCTGAATCAGAGCCCTCAGAGCTGGGGCAGGAAATTCCCTGTCCTAATCTGCAGTCAGAGCTCTTGGTTCCTTAGAGGGGGTGAGATTCTCTGAGCTGTTCAGAGCCTCCCTCATGCCACCAAAAAACCAAATCGCTGTTCTGCACAGTACATCCTTAATCTTTTAGTTTTCTGCAGCATGCCTCTGTTCATCAGCTGCTGCACTACAGGAAAGGGGGCAAACCTGTGAAATGAGGCAGAATGTCCGTTTCCAGAATCCTTCTACAGGCACCATGGGAGCTGCTCAATCTGTAATTTTCCTCAGTTAGTAAGGAAATTTTAAGGCAGGGGCAGGGCAATTCTGTGTGTAGCAGCAGTTAGGAACAATACAATTAAAATAAATAAATATTTTCACATAATAAATGAAAAGGGCAAAAGAAAATATTTGCTTCTTTAGCCAAGAGTGCATGAATGGCTTAATCAACGATACCGCTAACTCTTGATTTAAAACCTGCAGATGTCTTGTACAACTCATGCTCAGTCTTTGCTACTGGGACTACCTGTTAGTGCGAGGTGCTGTATGGAAACAGGAGTGTTTGCCGGGCTGTGCTATTGCTCCTTTCTCTATAGTATTTACAGGGCCAGGCATTCACATTTTCTAGCTGTCCAAATATCCTGAATTCTGAGAAAGGACACCTTCCTTTTCTCTTGAGGATGGTCCCGCACTAGCCTCTTCCCTGTGCTTCCCAGCTCTGCCTTGCTCTCTGCAGACCCAACCGGAGTGCCTTGGAGGTGCTCCAAGTAACCTGTCACCTGGAGCCTTGCTCTCCTTTCATCCCTTTTGTTCCCTTCTGTCATTCCTCCTTCTTCACTGCATTAATGCAGGCATCTCAGCTACATCTACAAGGCCTGTTATTTCTGCTGTGTTTACTTACTTGCTCCTGTATTGGAAGCTGTTCTTCGTAGTCTCTGCTCTACCCAGATCACGTCCGTTGGTATTTCTAATTATTTCTGTGGTGCATTGAGCTTGAATTCCCCTGCTTTGTGGGGCAACCATGGTCCAGTCTGCAACCCATCTCTGGACTAGTTTGTCAGAATCAGAGAATCGTAGGGGTTGGAAGGGACCTCTGTGGGTCATCTAGTCCAACCCTCCTGCTGAAGCAGGATCACCTACAGCAGGCTGCACAGGACCTCATCCAGGCGGGTCTTGAATATCTCCAGAGAAGGAGACTCCACAACCTCCCTGGGCAGCCTGTTCCAGTGCTCTGTCACCCTCAGAGGGAAGAAATTCTTCCTCATGTTCAGATGGAACTTCCTGTGCTTCAGTTTGTGCCCATTGCCCCTTGTCCTATCACTGGGCACTACTGAAAAGAGCTCGGCCCCATCTTCCTGACACCCGCCCTTCAGATATTTGTAAGCATTTATAAGGTCCCCTTGCAGCCTTCTCTTCTTCAGGCTGAACAAGTCCAGCTCCCTCAGCCTCTCCTCGTAGGAGAGATGTTCCAGTCCCCTCACCATCCTTGTAGTCCTCTGCTGGACTCTCTCCAGTAGCTCCTCATCTTTCTTGAACTGGGGAGCCCAGAAATGGACAGAGTACTCCAGACGAGGCCTCACTAGGGCAGAGTAGAGGGGGAGGAGAACCTCCCTCGACCTGCTGGCCACACTCCTCCTAATGCACCCCAGAATGCCATTGGCCTTCTTGGCAGCCAGGGCACACTGCTGGCTCATGGTTAACCTGTTGTACACCAGCACACCCAGGTCCCTCTCCGCACAGCTGCTCTCCAGCAGGTCCACCCCAAGCCTGTACTACTGCATGGGGTTGTTCCTCCCCATAAAGTGGACAGGACAGGACAGGACAGGACAGGAGAGCTGTGTGCTGTGCTGAGGTGTGTTACAGTGTGCGTTTCTTGTGCAGGTCTACAGAGCACTCCTGGGACCCGGAAAAATACCCACTAAATTGTGTGAGAAAGCCAGGCTAAACTTTCCTATGCACTGATATAAATGGTGCAATAAGTTTGAATGGTGTGGCAAGTGGGAGAAACAGATGGTGGTAAGTTTGAGAAATAGTTGATGGTTAGTTTGAGAAATAGATGAGCTGTGAATTAAGCTTATGACTCAACCCTTATTGATGTTACCACTCAATTAGAGGGTCATGGAAAATCCCAGCTGTACATTTGGTGTGGGCAGTGTTACGTATTGGAAAGCAATTGCTTTTCACTCACTTGGTGAGGCCTTTCCTGGGCTTTGTGTCCTACATCAATGAAAATACAGACGTCCACAATTGGAGAGAGTAGAGGAAAGAAGAGGAAAGCTAAGTGGAAAAATACTTCGTAAATGAGTTTTAGAGGATCAGTAGGGAAGAAGGAGGAGAGCAACATCTCTTTAAATGAATGGTTTGAATGATTGCAGCTTTTCCTTCACTCCAGTTTACTCAAGCTGTGCAAAACAGCTCTAGATAAAGCGTATTCTCATTATGTTGTTGCTGATTAGAGAAAGGAAAAAAAAACTGTAGATGGTTTAGTGCTGGACTGAGCATATTCACAGATCTTGGGAGATGCTTTTGTTCAGGCTATGAGTTATTATGATGGAAACATCTGACACTAAGCCTATGTCTTCTAAATAAACCTTCTAAACTCAAACTGAACAAAAAGAAATGTAAATGGATACTATCAAACATATTATTTGCTAAAAGGGCTCATTTTGGCTTGGACGTTCAAAGATTTGTGTTCATCAACTCGATGGATTCAGCAGTGGTCTTCAACATGGCATGAGATCTTTGTTTTACATATAGGAAAAATGCACTTTGGCTGCAGTGTTGGTTGCTGTCCTTTGAAAAAAAATTAATCTTACTTTTATACTGTCACGTCTGAGTTTGCATTTTCCATGTAAATTACACAAGTTTGAAATTACATACATATAAAAATAAAATATGCTTGTAAATCTGTCTTCCTACCTACCTTCAGTTAGGTACATTTGTTTCGCAAGCTAACCACCTGTGTTTTCCTTTGTTTGGATTTTGAAGTTTAAACCCAGGCAGATAAAATTAAACATGAATTTAAGAACCTTATGAACTAGAGATTTCATCCCTTCCTTTCAGAAACCCACCGATTTTTTTGTATACAGCTGTGCTTAGATGTGAGCAAACAGGACACAGGCTATGATTCTGAGTTGGTTTCATTATAATTTTGGAAAATTCAACAGATTGCTGCAAACTTACTCTGTGCAAAATGCCCAGATGTACAATTTCCCAAAATTACTTGAAATACTTCTTCGTTCTGCTGTCTTTCAGGGTGATAGCACGACAATTTTTAAGGAAAAGTTGCTTTCAGATTATGAGTCTGTCTAAAAATGAATGGGATGATAGAGCTTTCAGAGTCCAGAAGACACATTTTAACTTTAAATCCTTGGCAAACTTTTGCTGTAGCAGCACTAAAATCATGCCACTACATTACTATTTGTGTCAGGGTAGAGAATGGGAAAGTTTAGCCAGGTTTTCCATGTGCTGTGGGCAGTGAGTGGGGCTTGCCAAGATAATGAGAGCTAATGCTAGATGAAGCTGTTCAGACAAACCAAAATTTGTCGGCTGCTACCTTGCTTCATCTTTCAGCTTTATCTTTAGCTAAACTAGGTGGGAAAACTCCTGTTGTTTGCAGCCTGATTCAGGGAGGTATTTGGGCACATGAAGAGCACAAGAAAAATAAGGAGGTGATTGGTGACAGCCGTCATGGCTTCACTAATTGCAAATTGTGTCTAATGAACTTGGTGGATAAGGGAAGAGGAACTGATGTCATCTACCTGGACTTGAGCAAAGCATTTGACACAATCCTGCATGGCATCCTTGTCTCTAAATTGGAGAGACATGGATTTGATGGATGGACGACTCGGTGGATGAGGAATTGACTGAATGGTTGCACTCAAAGAATTGTGGTCAAGGGCTCTGTGTCCAAGTGGAGACCAGTGACAAGTGGCATTCTTCAGGGGTCAGTATTGGGACCAGCACTGTTGAACCTCCTTGTTGGTGACATGGACGGTGGGATTGAGTGCACCCTCAGCAAGTTTGCTGATGACACCAAGCTGTGTGATGCGGTCAACATGCTGGAGGGAAGGGAAGCCAGCTAGAGGGACCTTGACATGCTTGAGAGGTGGGCCTGTGTGACCCTCATGAAGTTCAACAAGGCCAAGTGCAAGGTCCTGAACGTGGGTCAGGGAAGTCCCAAGCACAAAGACAGGCTGGGTGGAGAATGGATTGAGAGCAGCCCTGAGGAGAAGGACTTGGGGGTGTTGGTTGAAGAGAAGCTCAACATGACTTGGCAGTATGTACTTAGCCCAGAAGGCCAACCGTATCCTGGGCTGCATCAAGACAAGCGTGGCCAGCAGGTTGAGGGAGGGGATTCTGCCCCTCTTCTTTACTCTGGTGAAAACCCACTTGGAGTCCTGTGTCCAGCTCTGGAGCCCTCAGCACAGGAAAGACATGGACCTGTTGGAGCAGGTCCAGAGGAGGGCCACAAAAATGATTAGAGGGCTGGAACACCTCTCCTGTGAGGACAGGCTGAGAGAGTTGGGGTTGGTCAGCCTGGAGAAGAGAAGGCTGCGGGGAGACCTTACAGCAGCCTTCCAGTACCTGAAGGAGGTCTACTGGAAAGCTGGAGAGGGACTTTTTACAAGGGCGTGTAGTGATAGGACAAGGCGTAATGGCTTCAAGCTGAAGGAGCGTAGATTCAGACTGGATATAAGGAAGAAATTCTTTACTATGAGTGTGATGAGGCACAGGAACAGGTTGCCCAGGGAAGTTGTGGCAGCCCCCTCCCTGGAAGTGCTCAAGGACAGGTTGGATGGGGCTTTGAGCACCCTGGTCTAGCGGAAGGTGTCCCTGCCCGTGGCAGGGGGGTTGGAATGAGGTGATCTTTAAGGTCCCTTCCAACCGAAACCATTCTATGATTCTAAGAGTCCAGTTGATTTCAGGGTTTGAAGCGAGGTGTGTATTTAACTGCAGGTTTTGAATGCAAGATCCTCTGAGAGTGTATCTCACTGAGCGAAAAATCAGAAGGTCCTGCATTCTCACTCTGGTATCAATATGAAGGAGTGTATGTGCCAATTAAACATAGATTGTTGGATGTGTGTTTTGTGTAAGTGTATATGTCTTATGGCAAGTGCCCCACAAAGAACCTTTGTGTATTCATTCTCAGTGTGAATCTTAAAGCAAAAAAGCGGAAGTGTGCAAATACCTTCTGTGTTACTTAATAACCTCTCTGTGCAACTTCTGGTATCTCTTCATGAAATTTTTCTCTGCTAACATTAGTACAACAGAGTCCTTGTGTCACTGCTGGCCATGTACATAACTTTATAAGAACTGACAAATGAAAGGCCAAATAATATGTTAATTACCTCTTGTTGAAATGTAAGTGCTATTGTGACCTTTATCTGTACAGGACAAACTACTTTTTTGCAGTGTCTAAGAGAAGTTATTTAAATGCATTATGAAAGCTATGCAGGGCCTGATCCTGAAAGCTTTTACAAACCAAATTCTCTCATTGGTACAATACAGGTCTACAGCCTGACCCTTGACAGGTGTGACTTGGCATTGCCTTGGGTTACATCAGCTTTGCCACCTATCCGAGCCTGCTTTTGGGCACAGACTGTCGGTGGGACCAATTAGAGGGCCACAGCTTTACGGCATTGGGCCAAAGAGTTGCTCTGTGTTCGTTGTTTCTGGGGGTACACTTAGGGCACAGTGAGTTAGATACAAGGATGTTAATAATAGTCTGAGTATCTGCAAGAAGCAGTTAGGTACCTTCAGAGGGTACAATTAGGCTAAGCCATTGAAAAGGGTATGTAAGGGGAAAAAAAATCTTCCAGATACTCAGACAATTTTAAGCACCCTTGTAACTTGTTTTACATACCCACATAGGCACTGTGAATGAGCCCTCAGCAAGGCAGATTTTTCTATCTATTCCCCACAGTTGCCTGGGATCTTTAAAAGTTTCCTCAGAAGAACACATTGGTGTTTGTGTGCTGGAAGGATTAAGTCAAGAATTCAGAAATCACACACTCACAGCACTGCAAATGGGAACGACCTCCAGAAATTGCACTGGTGACAATTGTGCCTCTAACCCATCCCTGGCTGTTTTTGGTTCTCCAGACTTTCTTGTGGCTGTCCCCTGAAAGCTTTCAGATATGCCTAGATCTTTCTTAGGCTTTGATACCCCAAAGGAAAATCAGTAACATATAGTTCCCAGGTCTTGCAAATGGCCTTCCTGTCAGTACCCCAGAAAATAAAACTAGCTTTTTTTTTTTTTTCCCAGCGTCACACACTGTTGGTTCGTATTCAGCTCATGAGCCTGTATAACATCGTTTTGTGCACAACTGCTGCCTAATGGCAGGTTCCCCCTTACAGAATACAATATGGCACGCAGTATAATAGGGTACAGTACACGGCCAGTCCAAGTTAAATTAATTTGGGAACAGTAAGCAGAGCATCGCGATAACATACTAACTCTGTGCAGTCCTGACCTGTATGAGATGACTAGTGCCTTGTGACCAATGTTAGTTTTTCTGATGTCATACTAGTGTGTAGTATCAGAAGAATATTGAACGTGTAGAGCAAGTGAAGAGCAGAATAGCAAATAGAGCAAGTGAAGCCATCTGAATCCTTCACTCAGAAGTGAAACTGGCAGGGAATTGGGAGAAATGACTGCAAATCTTCAGAATTTTCTAGAGTGCTGTCTAGAAGTGGCAGGGTGAGCGATCCCTCCCGCTGCCATGAACAGCAAGTCCCGTAGTACTGGTGGTGATCAACAACACTTGCTTGTGGAAACACAAAGTAGACCACAAACTTAGACATTTAGAAATGTCAAGAAAGCTGCAATCGACAACAGAATGTCACTTGGGAAAAAGCACATCTTGACACCAAAGCAGATGGCAGATGAGACAATTGAGCGTTATGTCACGTAGCTGTACAATAAAGCCAAGTTACGTGAATTTGAACAGCTACCAGCCTAATTAGTGACTTAATAATTTATCTTCTATCATATCACCAGGTGAAAACAGGGTACAGGAAACCAATCTACCATGAATAGTTGGGACTGGTGGGACCTAATGAAGAACTGTGCTCTGCTCCTTTTTATAAATTCAGAACTGATACTGGAACTGTCTTTCAAGAAGGCAGCCTAAGCTGTCATAGTCTTAAAAAGAGTGCATGAACAAAATCCTTTATATTCTAACTCTACAAAGCATGTAGCCATTTCAAGATGAAACACTGCTGTTCATCTTCTCTAGTTAAGACCTTCCTTACTCTGTTTTCCTATTTGTACAGTCCGGTGGATTTAAATGGATTTAAACGTGACGCACTTTGGTGTAAATGAAATGGGAATTGGGATCCTGAAACAGGAGTGAAAAATTTATGCATAATGGCCTGACTCTCATTTAGTTAGACATCACTTTGCACTGCTCTAACTGTGTAACAGAATTGTGAAGCGAATGTGAATGTAATCTATATAGCCAACAAGATGCAAAATAGATTTTGTATCAGAAAGCATAAAGGCTGAAAATGGCTTTGGTCCTTAGGACCTGAGCATAGATGAATTAATTTCTTCTCACATATGCACTGTTATAATGAGCCAGAATTTAACTGGAGGCAGTTAGAATTATAAATTAGTGTATTTACATACTCAGAAACTTAGTGTGAAAAGAAAATGAGATCCACCTAGTTCCTCATTCATTTCCAGGTGCCTTCCTGTTACTTACCCTTATTTTAGCAAGTACTTTATAAAACACAGCTAGTCATTACAGAATACTGAAATCTCTCTGATTTTATTAAAAACTACCTACAGTTTCATTTGCATAATAATTCATTTATTGTGAGGCATTGTTGAGAAGCATTTGACAATGAAGATCTCTAAATATTTAAAATTCAAGTGCTGGAAAGCGTCTCATCACATTAGAAAGCAATCAACCATCTTGAGACAGGTTAATAAATGCATCTTAAACTCATCATCAAAAGGCACACTTGACCTCTATTATCAGGCACAGGTCTCCTAATGATTCATTGATCACATTCTCTCTCTTCAACAAAAATATCATGAGCCTAAAGGTTTCAAGATATCCAACATGAGAGATTTTTTTCCTGCCTCACAACTACGTTTGACAGATGACCTTTAGTCTTTCTTTTGCATTAGTGAGATATTTAGCAAAGATAGTGCAGATACATTTTTCACAATTATTGGATGCACATGCTTACAGAATACTCTGTTCAGTACCACATGGTAAAGAGATAAAAGAGTCTTGCTTCTGTAAATGCCTTCATTATATATAAGTGCCCTGCTTTCAGCTTTCCTCTTCCAGTAGGATTGCAAGGTTTAAAAGCCTCTGAATGCATGTCGTTAACCCGATGCTGTTTCACGGGGAGACTGGTGCATGTGTAGATATACAGGAGGTTTTCAGGGTGGATGTGTAGTCTGTTTACATCCCTTCCATCCAGCATGCCAACAACTGCACTTGCATTTCCAAAGTACCAAGAGGTCCCATGTACTCAGCACTTCAGCTGACACCTTCGCTGTTGTGCAGTTCAAGGGGCAGACTGTGGCTTGCCTTTCCATCCTGAGCTCACCTGAAATTTCCTGGCTCGGGTACAGATAACAAGGGAGCCGTGACGTTGAGGACATCTGCAGCCAAGCGCTCACCCAGGGTCCTGGGCAGGTTTGAACAGTCTGCGCAGAAATGCTTGCTGTCAGCACCAGAGCTGGCAGCTGAAGGTCACTCAAGTGTGCCTAGAAGAGCTGCAGTTACTCCTCTGGATCATGGCAATGTTCCCGTTTTCACTGCTTCTCCATCCCTGGCAAATGTCTCCTGCTGAACTGATGCAGGTCAGAGGCATTGTGGAGGGCACAAGATTTGTACAGAAGTGTTAAATGAGCTACGTCACCCTAGAGCTCCCCGCGAGTACGTCAGTGGTCCTCACTGCACATCCCCACTCTGTCTGTTATGCGAGTAAAACCTGAAGTTATCCACTAAAGCCAGTGAGTTTGAGAAGTGCGGCCTTGTCTACCTGAAGAGAGTTCTCTGCTGGGTAGAGAAGGGGGCAAGGGAAGTTGTCCAGTGTGGATGAGCTGACACCCCTGCGCTCTGCAGGTGAGAGCGGGAGGGAGGTGAGAAGCAGGCGGACAGCATCATAGAGCAGCTGGCAGAACACGGTGAGCTCAAGGTCACTTGGCTTTTGGCCCAAATCCATCCAAAAATACTGCAATCCAGCAATCCAAAAAGCAAGGGAAATAGCTGAGCATTCTTCAGCAAGGGTCTACAGATTCTGCTAGCACCCTTTGGAAGGCCATCATGGATGTAAACTGGGACCATCACCGTTCATGGCCTAGCTCATCAGTGTGAATTGAACCCAATACGAGTCATTTTACTGAAATACCTGCCTGAAAACAGATTCAAGAGTGCATTCTCTGGTGGGTCGAGAATTCCTGACAACTTCTCCACTTCTCTTAGGGTGAAGAGGTGGATGACTGACAGCAGCAATGCTTTGATGCAAAATGACTGGTAGAGCAGCAAGTACAAGCTCTGGACAGAAGCTTTTCCTGGCACTGAGGCTTTTACAAGGTTCCATCAATTCTGAGACAGTTAAATCTTTCTTCCCCCCTCTATTAATAAACATAAATCTGTGGAAAATTACCCTAATCTTCTTCCAAAGAGGATGTGTCTCCAGAATCATTTCCAGTATCAGGGACCTCAGAATTCTGCTGCCATATTTAGAGGCGATAAAAACAGTCCTTGAATTTCTGACCAAAATCCAAATATAGGCTATTTCTTTCTGCCAGCTGAAAATGTACCTTTTTATTTCATTCAGTTTTATTTAAATCAAACTTTGTTCCAAACTTTTCGTTCTATAAATGTCTTTCACTGCAATTATTTAGATAAAGTGGGAAAGTGCCCAATTTAGTGAACTGAATTAGTATGCTCCTGAATATGCCTGCTATTGTCATTCTAGTAGGACTTGTGCTCTGTTCCTGTTACGACTTCTCCCTGACTTCAGCGGATTTACACAAGAGCTGAACCCAGCCTGTGAAGGACGGATTAACACAGGCAGTTGTATCTGACAAATTTGAAGTGTACATAATTGCTATTTCTATAAGATTTATCAAAGTCTTCACGGTGGGAGGAATACACCAGTTGCTGCTTGGCCAGGCATTGGCTTTATGGCTAGAAACTGGCAGTGCATGTCAGTGATGCCCTGAGACATCTAAGCCTCCTTGTCTTGCATGTTGTGGTGTGCCAGGTCCTGGTTTCCTAAGCATTCAGCTGATCTCTGGCTTGGCAGTGTGACAGCTTTTTTCTGTGATGGGTACCTCTCTCTAAGAAGTGAGAAACGTGGTCCTCAAGAGTCCCGGAGAACATCAAGAAGCAGAAGAGACCATGCAGGAGTGTGAGGGCTATTACTGTAGTATCAACCTCAGCCAGCTTTAGGTGTCTACACTGTAGGCGTCCACATAGAGCTGGTTGTTTAGGCTCCTTTTAGAGCCGGTGGAGAGAAACAAGAAATACTGAGATATTCTGGATAACTTCCTTGAGACAAGACAAAGCTTGCCCTAGGAGTGCTTGTTTCTCTTCAGGAAGCTCAGTGGCAATTTTAATAACTCAAGAACAGCCCTCATTAGGTAGGTGTCACAGGCAGGTGAGATGATTCTATCTTTCTAGTATGGGACCTTGACAGGTAGAGACTGGTTCAAGGTACTATGTATATATTGCCTATCCAGACTTTTTCTTTCTTCTTGTTTCCTTATTTTTATCTCCTCTGAAGAAGCTGTTTTTATTCCTCCACTCTCCCTTCCTGCTTCTTTTCTTCCCTTGCTTATGTTTTTACTCATAGTCTATTTTTCTTATATACTTCAGTGCTTTGAGACAATGATGATTCTATATAAATGGGTTTGGCAATCAAACTACTTAAGGAATTCCTTGAAAATCTTTGCTTATCTCATGAGGGCTAAAGGTGGAAAGCAGGCCAGTCAACTGGGCAGACTCATTTGACCGCCCTTGCTGAGTGCTCCCTTCTTCCTTACCTGTGTCTCACCCACTTTCAGTCCTCGACCTGAGGTACCAGATGTAGCCAGTCATCCGAGTTGTAATCTGGAGAAGGGGCTGTGTACAGCAGTGAGACTGGTGTTATCCAGTGGATCCTTCTGCTCACAGAGGCTGCTCCAAGCAATCTTCTGTCCTACCTGGAACCTCTCATGGAACTTTCGTGTATTTCACCCAGTGCCAGGAGTCTTGAGCACTGAGATGTTTGGAGTGCAGGGATGATACAGCTCGCTGGTTTAGGGGCTGGATGCTGCCGAAGGAGGGTGGTGGTGCCATTTTCTGCCCCTGCCTTGCTGGCTGTAGAAGCATGCTGCTTCCCACTGCCACCGGCGCTCGCCTGGGCTCAGAGAGACTCAGCTCAGGGGGGACCGGCTGAAATTCACAGTGAAAATGAAAGAGTTTTTTTCATGAGGGAAAGAGGAGAGGTGGAGATTTCTGCTCTTTGTTCTCTTTGAAACTGCAGGCTTTCAGGTACAGCAGTGCTGTGCTCTGGGGTACAATAGAAAAGCAGTATATATGTCTTTAAAATGTCTGTAAAGAGGTAGCACACAAGGGTCCAGTCCAGCTCCCTCAGATATTTCCTGCTGGCTTCAGTGTCTCAGGATTTAACTCTGTTTACTCCCTGCTGTGTTTTCGTAGTGCTGTCAGTATTCTCCTACTTGTTCTGCATGGTCAAAGACTAAGATACTGTAAACATTTCAGTACAACATTAAAAACAGGGGGTTCCCTGCGCTGAAACACTTATACAGCTATGCTTTATGTATTGTTGTCACACCAGGCTGCACTCTGCTCTTGCTCATGCTACTGAAATTCAGTAATTCCCAAAGCATCTGTAAGCCAGATCTGTGGACCCAGTCATGAAAGGAATGAAAAAAAAAACACCCAACCCCCCCCCCCCCCAAACAATCAATGCTATCTTTTGCTTCCTCCTCTTGCAACCTTTGAGGCAGAAATTCAGTGTGGCTTCCCTGAGCGCTGCTGTGCTGCGGAGGTGAGAGGATGAGTACTGTGCTGACCTGCATGACAGATTTTGTCAACATCCTTGTAGCTGTGGCTGGGTCCTGTTATGTGGGAAGGGGTGACCAGTGTTAAGCTGGTTGGCCAAAGCCCCTTCACTTCTCCCTGGTAGACCTGAGCCTGCCCCACATTTGAAGCACAGTGCTCCCTGCTCACAGTTGTGGTTGCTTCTCGTTAGAGGATTCACTGGATTACTTGTCGGAGATGAACTAGGAGTGTAATCCCAGGGAATTTGTTCAAAAATGCAAATAAATATTCAGAGCAGGTTTGTTTTTTTTGGAGGGGACGACAACAGTAACATTTGTTCAACTGTATTCCTTACACTTGAGCTATAAAAAGCAGCAAATTAAGGCTCAACATGAAGCCACATAACATAAAATCAAAAAGTGACAGCAGAAATGTTTCAGTATCCGCCCACCACTTGCACAGGGGAATGAGGAACAGTGTCTTCCTTGTTCCAAGAGGACTATCGTAGTGATCTAGCCTACCAACCTGTAAAGTTCAGTCTTCTCCTTAGAGCCCTTTACTGTTTTGCAAGTCAGAACGCTTGATTTTTCCTACAGTTGTGAAGGAGGATGCAAGGTGGTACCAGTCAGTCCAGTTTGAAGGGAAAACACTGTGGTTCCTGCCTCCCTCTAACTCTGAAGAAAGGCTTTCAGAATGGTGGACTGAGCACAAAAACTTTGCAGAAGTGCACTGTCACAAAAACATGGGAAAATGACATTATACTTGTCTGCTTAAATGGTAAATTTCTTATATAGTCTAAAAAAACCTGCATACACATTCAGTCAACCTGTTTGCAGATATAGATGTACATGGACTATGCATTCAGCACGTACTGTCTTTCATTGCAACCCCACTTTCTGCCTGCCCGCTTTCTGACAGATGATCTGGGTGCACAGATTTAGGAATAAAGATCCAGGGACTTCGTTCCCCAGTGGGGGACGCTTTATTTTAGTCTGCCAGATGTTCCGTTGCACATGTCCGGGGCGTGCAGCTGTGAGCCAGTCGACCGCTCAGGCGATGTTGGGGCCAAACACACGAGGGCATTCAGTGTCCACCACCCAGACAGTCTGTTCTGGACTCCTATTCCCTTTCTGGAGAATTGCATACATTTGGGATTTTTCATTCCTCGCTATCATAAAATCAGTTTCTGTATGATCAATAGGTTTTGTGAATCAGATATTCTTCCCCAGCCCAGCCCCAACTGTGTGATATCTCTCAGAAGAGACATGAAACTGAGATGCCAGTCCCTTTAATCTTTACAAGCTAGTTTCATTTCATTAGCGTAGGGATATGGACATATCCAAAAGTCTTTGGAGGTAATTCCATTCTGCATACATCCTTCTGAAGGATCAATTGCAAAAGCTGTTTTTCTTCATTTCCCATACCAAAACTGGAGGACAATGTTACTGTGTACCAGTTACTGCCTTGTACTGCTCTCTACCTCTCCGGTGGGCTTCAAGTCAACCTTTTAACTCTCTTCCAATTTAGAAATGGTCCCAGCAGTTGTTGTATGTGCTAGGTGACAAATTGTATTCTGCCCTTGCAACTTCTCAGGGCCCAACCTAATGGAAACTGAAGGCAGCTGGAAAACACTGCAGCGTGCTTTACATCAGGGTAAGGCTTCGGCTGCACCGGAGCCCCTGCAGCTACGGCTTGCTCGCGTGACCTCCCAGTGCAGGAGGAACTCATACCTGTAAAGACTGTATAGAAAAACATAAATGAAGCAAAGATTGTCTTCTGTAGGAGCAGCTGTGCTCACAGGGTTTTTTTTTGTAGTGGTGAACCAAATGGTGAGAATTTGCACCCTGAGCAGATACTGCTTCACTCTGAGTGTTTGTGGCAGAGATTTGGTCCAGTCAGGAGCAACCTGAAATGCATAGTGCTGCTTCGCTTGTGCAGCTGCCTGCTCAAGCACGTCTCATGGCTGCTGGTGAATTTCTGCAGTTTCTTGCCTCACAGTATACAAAACTGACCAGAAAAGCAGAGCTGAATTGAGGTTCTTCTAAATGAATAGTGTGTTAGATCAAAAGTTAATGAAGTTCATAACAATATGAATCCCTCATTTTTTGAGTATACCTACTTTTATATTTGGGATATCCTGGTTTGAGAGCCCCTACTGTCAGTATGGGGTTTGAGAAACAAAAGATCTATATAAGTATATATTATTTTCATAATATTCAAATAAATTAGCTATTTTATGCTTATTATTTTAATTTTGCATTAGATAATTTTGTCTTTTTTGCAGAGTCATGAGAAAAATCATCCTTCTAGGAAAACAATCCAAAGTTGGTAAGTCAAATGCTCTGTTACTGCACCTAACAGAGGGGAAGTAGCAGAAAGAAAAGCCTCCGATGGTACCATTCATTAAAAGAAAAGCAACTCAAAACCTCACAACGTAGCAAATTAACTATCAGGTACATCTGACTTGTTGATTATATCTGTATTGTGATCTGGACCAAAAATAAACACCTCTGTTTGTCCTCCTGTGATTACTTCTGAAGCACTTCAGTACTGTCACATCCCCCTGGCTTTGCTGTTTTCATTACTCCTGACAGAACGTTTGGGTAAATGCAAGAAGAGAGAGGGAATAGTATAGCTGTTTGACAGCTCTAATTATGAATATTTAAGAGCTGCTTGAATGTGCTCTCTTTTATCACCTAATTTCCTATCAATGACAGCATTGGAAGCACTTGTCTCATTTTTCAAATCAAAGCTTCCTCAATCAAAATGCTTGGAGATTGAATAGCTTATGCATTCTATTAATCACAGGGGGTGGGAAAAGATCCATCAAGTGCTTCAGATAGTTTGAGAGTGCTCCATCCTTGCAGAGCTTTCACCTCCCATTTCTCACAGATGAGTGCATTTGCCTCGTGTGAATGATCTTTGTGATTCTTCCTCATCCAGAAATGGTTTCAGATTTATCTTCCTTCAACAGTGCGTCAAATGATGCCTGAATATTTATAAAAAGAGTAAATTCTAATTGAGATTAGTCATAGATAGCAGGAAAGAGTAGTCATATGTTGTTTTCTTAAAGGAGGATAGCTCTTGCTCTCTTCCAGTGGGTCAAGTTTCATTGAAGAAGTGTTGCAGTTTAGATGGAAAAGAGTAACCGCTCCAAGTTTGAAATGGACTTGCTTGATTTGAACCAGAAACAGTATTGTTGCCCGATGTTTATTCTGTGATTACTGTTAGTTTTTGTACTTCAGGTTGGTGTTGGTCATGATGGTAAAATGGTCCAAATTAATTTTATTGCAGTTCTGTTATTTATGCATAAGCTGAAGAGAAGTGTCTTCTTCTTACTAGATAACAATAACCAGACTCTCCCCAATAACGACATTTAATTTTTGCAGGATGTGCTTAACTGCTGCAGCTGGAGAAGGGCAATATCTTCAAAGGTGTGCAGAATACACCTAGTAATAGCTAGGCTGGCCCTTCTCCTCCCTGGGGGCTTGTGGTGGCAGAGCAGTGTGATAACGTCCCTGAATTTTTGAAGGAGTCTGTGTTTGCAGTGCTTGTTCCCTCCTGTTTTGTCATTACAACTTGTGAATTTACATTCCATATGTTGCTGAAAGGTGACAAGAGAGAGAAGCATGATGACATGAAATTTAAAAAGTCAATACTTCACTGAGCAACATCTTGTGGTATTTCCTGCTATTACTGAAGGGGAACATCGTTCCTCCTGGTCTCACCAAAGTTAGGAAGCTTGATGGAATAGCAAGGAGAGCCAGGCTCCAGCCAGGAGATATGTGGGATTCAGCAGCGATGTCTGTCTGTCTGTGTTAGATAAGAGGAGGGGGAAAGGTTTAGACTGGGAAGCAGAGAGGAGAGGGACGCTGAAAAGAAATGGTTTGGGAAACTGAAGAGCAGGTTCAAAATTCCTTCATGTACATTGACACAGCTGGATAAAAGTGTCCTTGAGCTCAGAAATGCCTAGTCCCACAACTCCCACTGAAATGAGTAAGATCTGCATCCAGTCACCTAAGAGTGAACCTCTTACCAAAGACACCCACAGCTGAAAATTTTGGATTTTTGTTTTCATAAAGTGTTGTTTTATATCCCATATTTAGCCTGCATCTTCATGGGTCTAAACTTAGAAATATTTTGGTCCAGCTATCAAGCTAGAGGGAGCTACAGAAAAATAAGGCTGCAAATCTTTTAAATAGAGTTCTGTTATTAACAGTGTCTAGTACTTATGCCATTGATTATATTCCTAATTTTCCAGAAAAATCATATTTTTCCTTCTGAATGATTGTTTTAAATTTTGTTCTGATGCACAGTCAGTTTTCATAGCATGACAATTTGTTTCTCACCATTTCTTACTCTTTAAGGAATAATCTGTGCACGATTTTGTACTCACCATGCTATGGGCATTGCTGTTAACACATTCCTTCAGACTATCTTTAAAAACACCTTAAAACGGAGCTACAGTTTTAATTATGTAAGACTTTTGTTGCTGTTGTTGTTGTTGTTGTTGAGGGAAGGAAGACCAGCTAACAAAGAAAAACAAGATGCCCTTTGTTGGAAGGACAAACTATGTCCTGAAACAACTACCGGGATTGTGGATTTCCCACTGAGTGAGAGGTGAGACTTTGTAAGAGGGCAGGTTGCAGCCAAATACTGAATTTGGCCTCAAATTGAGGAGGCAATCCCAGCTGTACTTTATGGATTGGCAGAAATTAATAGAGACCCTGTGCATTTGGCTGTGAGGGAGAATATGAGTCTGCTTACATTTTTCAGTCAAAGTTGTTAGTTTTTGTTAATTGAAATGATTAGCACCCAAGGCATATTAACTGCTGTTCAGCCCAGTGTAAATGAGCTCACCAAATCATGTCCTTTATACAAAGTTTAAAGTGGGTCAAAAATAAATTGAATCAGTGACATTTTCCAGTAGTTTTCCCTGGGGCAAAGCAGAATGTGTCATGTGCCCATGTAATCTATTTTCTTTTTACAGGGTTCTCTCTTCTGCAGAGGTTTTCAGCAGTCTCCGAACTTTGGTGCCTGAGCTCTGCTGGTCACAGCTCACGAGGCAGCCTTGAAGCACTTAGATGTGAATGAAATAAGCACAGGCTCACAGAACAGCCTCCTCTGGAGGGCATCTGGTCCAACCTCCTGCTCAAGCAGGGCCACCTAGACTACATTGCCTGGGACCATGTCGAGATGTTTTTTGAGTACCTCCAAGGATGGAGACTCCACAACCTCTCTGGACAACCTGTGCCAGGGCTTGGTCACCCTCACAGTGAAGAAACATTTCCTGATGTTCAGATGGAACCTCCTGTGTTCCAGTTTGTGCCCATTGCCTCTTGTCCTGTCACTGGGCATCACTGAGAAGAGCTTGGCTCCATCCTTGTTACACCCTCCACCTTTAAATCACTCCATGCCAAAAGACTGTGTTGCTGTATTAATCACCTTAGCAAACTTCCGGGCCTGATTAGTGGGGGTGTGTGGTGCAGGGAGCAGGAAAAAATGTTTCAATAGGCTTTTGATGAGTTGGTGTATAAAGAGGCAAATGAATTATGTAATTTTTTCCTCATTTTTCACTGGAATCCGTAGTTACTTGGGGTACAAGAAGAAGAACAAAGAACTTTGATACCACAACTCTCTGTGCCAATTAATGTTTGTGGTTTATATCAGGCAGCCATTTGACGAAGTAAATAGTAGCTGATGCAGAAACTGAAGTGCTGATTTCTGCTCTCTCAGATGAGCTCTCTACACATCTGATTAGATGCTCTCATGTATTCTTTCTGTCTACAGTTTGTTCTCTCCGCCTTTGGAGAGGGCTCTGGAGAAGTGGCATGTAGGGCTGAGAGCAGGTCACTGAACCCAGGTCTCCCACCTGCTGACTGAGTGTTGCTTTGACTAAATTACTCGATTAAAAAGAGGATATTGCTCCTCTCTGCCATTTTTGTGTAGGCCTTTATGTATTAGGGCACACACAGCTTTGCTTCTTCAATGATTCAAGTACTGCAGACAAAAGAGAGAGCTTTCAGTTTGTAGATCCTGAGAGGATGCAGAAAGGAGCCAAGGTGCGAGGAGTTGCTGTTGCCAGGGCTGGGATACTTCTGAGAAGACCCAGGTGCAGAATTTTACAGTGTAGGTGTACATGCAGTGTAGCTGCCCTCAATGTTAGTGAGTCCTTGCACTAGGATCATGGGCTTTAGTCTTCAATCAGTATCTCTTGCACAGCCACACCTCTAAAAACAAAGGACGGTACAAATCTCATTCAAATTTCGCTGGTTATTACATATCTGTCTCATCTAATCAGTCATCTAGGTTCCTCTACACAAAGAGAAGAAGGCACCTCTAACAAGAGATTTGTCCAACTTACTTAAAATGAGCTGAACTCCCTCTGGAGCTACTTCTCTCTCTGGCTGCTGGCAGAGGGAATGCAGGCAGTAAGCTGAGGCAGGGCACATGGAGTGGGATTTACCTGTAGCTTACAACTAGATGTCTGCAAGTAGGACTCTCTGTGGTGTGGACTGGTGTCTAAGCTCCTGTATATAGCCACTTGAAATCCCTCAGAGAATCTAATGCACTTACTCAGGGCTGGCAGATACACCGTAGGACCCGTAGCAGACACCAGCCCTTCTGAAGCAGCGGCTGGAGGCCAGGAGGGGTACGCTAGGACATCCCAAAGGCAGAAGATGCCTATCCTTGGACAGAGGAATCAAACCCCTATTCAGTGTGGACAGTGAAGCTTGCTGTCAGACACCTGTGCAAATCCCCCTGAATCCTGGGGGTTTGACAACCTGGGCTCAAGACCAGCTTAGATGTGATTCATCTGTCTGGCCCTGAGCATCTTCAGCAGGATCCTGCTCCTCCTTCACTTGGGAGCTATTTTTAAGCCAAGGCTCTTTCCCTCGGTCTCTACCGGAGCTGCAGTGCAGGGCTGCCCCTGCCTGGTCTCGCAGCTCCCTGAGCCTGACACTGGCTCCCTGACTCACCTCTCTGGCCTGGCTTCAGGTCTGCCTTGCCACTACAGACTCTCTGGGGGATCACAGGGCTCTTGGCTAAAGCTGATTCCCATCGCCATGTCTGCTCAGCTCTGCTTGCCCGTATGCTCCAGCAAAGTGCCTGGTGTCAGCGAGGCTGTTGCCCTGCTGCTGCCCTCAGCTCCCAGCTCCTCTTCCAAAGCACACCCGGTGTTGCTGCTCCCTGACACGCAAGGTAGTGATTAGCCCACCAAAAAGTAAACAGCTTCTGGCTGGGCAGCTCTTTACCTCCCCTGACTATATTGATTAGAGCTCTACTGATGATGGTGGGAGCTTAGACACTTGTCTCCTGTGGCAACATCTGTCACAGCTAAATTTAGATGTCTTAAACCAAAGAGGATTTTCACCTTTACCGTATAGATAGTCAGGGCTCAGTTGATTTTCCCCGGCATAGGCATTCAGAGGTGTCCTACCCCATGGCAAGGCTGGAGGATACACTGCAGGAGCGGTGGGAAATCTGTGTCTTGCTGGAGCAGTGCCGGAGGCTGGGTGGCAGAGCCTAAGGGACCTCGTGTGGCACCAGGTGCTCACATTCAGGCAGCTGGATCCTGCTGTTAAAATCAGTTGAGGTGAATCTCTCACGAAGCACCTGATGTTCGTTTGCCTTGAACCTGTATGTTTTTTCTATTCAAACTGAACATAAAATCCCATCGCACACCCTGCTGTGCGTCAAAGTCAGAATGACTGTGTGGGGCCAAGCAGTGGGAAACCAGCCAGGAGCCCACTGCCCCATCCAGGACCCGGGCAGCTGGGGGCACCAGGGCAGCCCCAGGCATTGGGCACATCCCTGAGGATGGGATGTCAGCCCATGGGAGGGTGTCAGGACCAGCCCCAGTGAGGGGAACTGAGGTCAGACACAGCCTGGGATGGCCAGGTTTGGTTCTGGCCATGTTGTCCTATGGGCACGGGACTGGAGGATGCCCGCAGCTGCTCCAGTGCTGAGCTGCCCCAAGCCTGGTGACCAACACCCGGAGCAGGACATGGGCTCAGGGCTCTGCCTCTGTCACTGTGGCTCCTTGTAGCTCTACAGCTCTTTTCCCAACCACAAGTGTGTGCCCACTGCCCCCTTTAAAACATCTGAGAGGCAAATCTCTGCCTCTAAAATGCACCCGCTCCTCCTTTTGAAACTCGGTAAAGATCAGAGCAAATTCATAGAATCTGCTTTCTCAAATGATAAACTTGTTTCAGATGCATTTCGTTGTTACTGACACAAATGACAGTATGCTATAAGGGCTTATAATTATTTTATGCCCTGTGTGTGTGTAAAGCAGTGCATAGAATCTGAATTCTGCTGCAGGAAGATTTTATGTTTTATATGCAAAAGGAGTGCAAACCCCACTATCAGACTGCATAATTTCCTATTGTACATTTCTGCATCATTGGTGAGGTTTTGCAATAGTTCTCTGTATGAAGATGTTCCTAAAATAACTGTATGGATCCTGCACCTTATCCACAGCTGTATCAGGGGATGTGTAGGAGGTGTCAATAAAGCCACCAGGTGAATTTGAATATCTAATTAGTGCAGCAGGAACTTTGTTAATTATTTGCAAGAATGAAACTATTCTAAAATGTGTTTAAGATTGTTGCGGAAAGATACAGCTTCCACATTTAATTTTTGTTATGGTCTTATATTATAGATAAGATAATGGCATTGAGGAAATTGTCAGGACACGGACCAAAGGCGCTTGCTTGCCCATGAGTGGATCACTTTCTCATTCTTCTACATGGATCAAAATGTTGCTTTTACTTTTTTATTAAAACATTTTTGCTACCTCAGGAGCCTGCTATCCTTCTACTTCTTGGAAAGGAAAATAGAGGAATTCTTCAATATATTTCAAGAAATAAGACAAATGAATTGCAGTATTTGGGTATATGAACAGGAGATCGTTTCAATATTTTATGTAGATGTATAAACCTTAAGCTGTATTTGTGATGCAGTGTCTTTCAGTTTTCCTTCGAGATGTAGATTCTGAAAGGTAACCTGACCTTTAGCTCTTTTTCAGAATAGGGCATTTATGGTAACAGCCAATTTTGTAAGAAGGATAAGGTCATTTTTGTGGTTTTATGTAAGCAGAGAAAGTGATAAAAACTTTCATAGCTAACTTTTCTTTTCCTAATGAGTGGATTTTTGAGTAAATGGTTCAACTGTTCTAGGATTTTTCTGTGTTTTTTTTTTTTAAGAAGTTTTTACTGAATTTTCTGTATTGAAGATAGTGCAATTTTTTCTTTTGAACTTACTTGACTGCATCAAAACTAGTCTTCAAAAGTGGTCTATGTTAGTTAATGTTTTTTTGCTAGGGAGTGGTGAAAGAAACATTTTTTGATTCTTTTTTTTTCAATAATTGCTAGTTTAAATTGGACTTTTCCAAGTTGACACTCTCTCCAGTTTTGGAGTGAATCTTTATTTAGACTTGATTGGCTCCCCATTTTCAATAAAGTCTTGCATGAGGTTATAAGGAAGGATTTGTGAGATGGCAGTAAGTGAAATGTGTGAAGTGTTGGAGTCAAGAAAAAGAAGGGGACGCTTCGACTTTTGACTTGATGGCCACGTATGGGAAGTAAATGTAGAGGAAATCAGAACATAGGTTATTTATCCAGCCTCTGGCCAGTGGTTCCCTGCACACCCAGGAAACCCACAAACGAGGAGTGGTCCCAGCCGGTGCTGTGACCTCAGTTCCACCTCCCGCTTTGGGAGGATGCGACAGACAGTGAGAACTCACATTTTTGAAATTTTAAAAGAGTAATTGGTGCGAAAAAGTCTGGAGAGACCTGAGATTGCTACCTACACTTTCAGGTAAATGAGAATTTGTCAGTTCCTAAGTGTAGTGCTTCCTCTTTCTAGGTATAGGCTACATTTAAAAGTTGATTTTCGTGGTGTGCTTGGCACCGAGATGTAGCAGTCGTGTTCAGTCATGCTATGCAGATTTAATTCAAACTGAATTTTCTCTAACTAGCCTTGAGTATAGTTTTGTGTTTGCTCTTCCTATTGCCTAGGTTGAACTCATTTGTTTCCACATCTCTCGAGCAAAGGGAATCAGATCCATGCCACATCTCTTCAATAAAACAGCAATCTATATCCCGTTCTCTGTTACACTTTGCATGTAGTTACTTTGACTAGGGTGGGAGGGTGTGGAAGGATGATATTACTTATGGATGAGTCTCCAAAATGAGTTTTTCTAGCCTTTTCATTTCTTGATTTCCAGTTTTATTCTTCTGTAGTTCAAGAACAACCTTGGAGGACTACTGACAGCATGGCCATTCATTGCTGAACAGCTCCTTTGCCTCCTGGTTCCTTCTCTGTATTCTCTGCATGTGGAAAAAATCCTCCTTCTTTTCCTGTGGTAAGAGACCTTTCTACTTGTCTTGCTGTGTTTGGCTGGAATTTGATCAATAATCATAAAGTGTTTATTCCTAACCCAAGCCTTAAGTATTCGAACAATCAAGAAACTCCCGCAAAAACCCCCCACAACCCCCCAGGCCCCTAAGCCCAGAGCAGGAAATTTTTTTAAACAGTCACATAGGCTAGGGGAAGGTTAGGAGAAATTAGGGGCTGGGGGAAATACATGCTGGCTTTGAACAGAGATAGTATGTGGAAGGTCTTGTGGGCTCTACACAGTGGCAATTTCTCTGCGATGTAATCCAAAATGATCTGTCACATGAACAAAATTGACAAAAGCATGTATGTGTAACAGGTAACAAGACTGGATGTAACAGGGAGGGGCTGCAGTACTTTAGGAAAAGGAGGGAGCAGGTAACAGACTGCTAGAACAACTTCTCTGGCTCCCAGCCTGCCCCTGCTAACATTTCTGGGTCTTTTCAGAAGACGGATTAGTCTTCAGGCTGGTTGGCTCTAACCCAAAGACTCTAGGTCGAGTGCCCCTGCTGTACATCATCTGCAGGGATGCTCAGAAGGTCAATTGGGCAGGCAGTTTGATAGCTGTATTCATAGCCCCTGGTCCCTGATGGCAGCCTCTTATGCTGGGACTCCCAAGGAATCTTGTTCTGATGTCACATCAGGGTAGAGAAAGCACAGATACCTAATGCTAGTGAATTGCCTCTGCAGCTGGTTGAAGTTAGCAGAACTGTGCTGATTTACAGTACTTGATGATCTGGTGCCCTGTAAACTGGAAAAAGGTATGCAAGGCAACAGGACAAGAAGCAATGGACACAAGTTTATTTCAGGGGAAATTCTATCTGGACACACAAAAAAAAAAATTTCACCATGAGAACAGTTAAACATTGGATGAGTCTGCCCAGAGCAATGGTGGCATCTCCCTCACTACAAGTGAAGCACTCAAGCCTTGGCTTGGCAGAGCCCTTGATAACCTGATCTGAAGCCCTGCTTTCAAAGGGCAGTTGGACGGGTTGATCTCCAGAGGTCCCTTCCCACCTCAGCTTCTGTATGCTTTGCAGTTGTACTATAATCGTTTTGAAGGAGGGGCAGAACTGTGTGAGTGGATGGAACAATTCAGGGAGAAGTTAGACCAGCAAAATGAAATGGGCGGTATTGCTGTGTGACTACAAGCATGGGATGAACTGTGGGTGGACCAGAGATGTAGCTGTGCACAGAGCAGGATTCAGATTTAAATATGACATTTCACTGGCTATAATAAAAAATATTACCTGAAGTTAAAGTAAAAGCTGCTCAATAGGACTGAGCCTCCTGCGTGACCTAATTAGTCTCTACAATCTCTTGCTCTTTAGATGCTGACTCTGTCATGGCTTATGCTTGTAGTTGCAGCAAGACTGGACGAAAAATTAGAGAATGGAGGGAATGCACAGAGAAACATTGTGCAATCTTCCCATAGAGCGTATATATCATGGAAGCTGCTTTTGGTTATATTGTCCCATTGCTTGTTTTGAGACCAATATCTAAAAATGGAAATCCTGCTAGTAAAGATAAAGAAGTGGCATGTTTAACACAATTAAATGAAGTGTAGAAGTCTTAAGCAAAGATCCTTGTAACAATGTTAATTCATTAAACTACAGGTGGTCTTCTCACCATGAGGGCATTATATCACGGTGCCATTCATTAATAATCTTTTCCCGTCGCTTCTGAATTCAATAATTTATAGAGATCCTGTGCATTTCCTCTGCCAATTAACCAGCTTGCTATTACATACTACTGCAGGAGGTAAAAGTTCTGAATATGATCAAGCCTGAAGTGATTTCTGATATACCCGAATTGCATCCTGTTCTTCTTTTTCTTGTGTCCTATTGCCTTGCTAGTAAACTACAGTTGATAATAGGCTTAATAATGTAATGTAGATTTAGACTACAAAGACGTTTTCATTTTCAAGTAGAAAAGTTTTCAGAATTGGCTCTTTCTTCATCTAACTGCCAAATTCCAAGTGTAGGATCTCAGGCAGGTATAAATCTAAGCAACTGCTGTTTAAGCTGGTAGATCAGTGACAGCTTATTCCTGCTGAGTGGCTGTCCATGCTTAGCTTACAGGTACAGGCACAAGCACAGCATGAGAATAGAGTGGGAAGCGAGGTGTTAGTGGAGGCCAGAGGCAATTTTTTATTTGAAAGTTCAAATGCATTTGTAACAGCCCTGAAATTACACCCTGCTCATGCTGACAGACCTAAGGCAGTTTGGCGTTCTAGGGTGAAGTCAGTGGCAAAACGTCTGTGTGTTTCACCCATGACCTATTCATTAAGTCACAGTTTAGATGCTGCCAGCCATCGTTCTGCTGCTCTCCTCCCAGCTATGTGTTCTGTTCCCACTTCCACATGCAGTTGGCTCCAGGTTCTCTTGCTGTAACTTCCTCATCCCAGTTTGAGACTCACTGTCTGTAGGTCTAAATAACTTCATAGCACCTACTAAATATTTTTATATTAAAATACCTTCATTTCTCCTGGTCTGGTCTTTGTCCTCTGCATCTCAGGTAGTAGATTCCTGCTCCCTTATACTACAGCGAGGCTATGTCGGCATCAGCAAATACTGTGGCCTGATGGGAGCAGAACTTTGGAGTGAAATGGTATGTGTTCAGGACCCCGTGTCTACCTCATAAGCATTTCACTTTGGACAGCTTTTCACGGGCAGGACCCTCCTTTGCATCAGAACTGTATCTCCCCGTAATAATTTCACTTTGCAGGAGTGCGACCCGTGCACTGTGATGCCACTCCACAAAATGAAGCAAAGCATGGGAAGCGGTGGACAGACAGGGGTTTGCTGCAAGAGTGTGCTCCTCATCCAAATGCTAGTAGATGAACCTATGGTGATTCAAGGAAGGACGGTGTCGCTGACAGTGACAGCACATTGCTCCCGGACAGTCCAGAAAACCAACTGCAGGAAAACCCATGATTAGCCCCTATAACCTGAGCTGGAGATACCTGATGCCCCAACTTCTTTAGAGAATTTAGGTAACAAATATCAACAAATCTTTACTGGGCACATATGAATAAAAATTCTTCAGAATTTGCAAATGCATCAGAGAAGCATCTCCGATACGAAGACAAAAATTTCTGCTCCTAGCCAAGGCTTTAAAGTTTCTCAGTGCGAGATTTCTTTCAACTTAAAATGTTATTTCAAAACAGTGACTTTTCCCTAGGACTATTCTCGTAGACACCCAAAACATGTCAACTGAATTTAGGAAGAGTTATGAGTGTAAAGCAGATACCTGTGGAAAACATGAGTCAAAAAGTGAAGCCTGCTAAAGAGGTAAGCATTTATAAGGTCTTAAAAGAGATTTCTGGGGAACATCCTCTGGAAATCACCCATCAGATGTCTCTGTTGGGAGTCTGAACTTCATGTTGATGTTCACAGTATAACATGCACTCCACGATCAAAAAGGAGGTTACTACCTGCTCTTCTAACTTGTCCTTCAGCTCCCTCGTATCTATTTGAAAGCTTGTAATATTGTTCTGTCCAAAAGTTCGCACATGAAGACTTGGATGTGGAGGGTGATGCACGCAGTTTTTTAAAAGCTGGTGAGAAATACCCTCCCATCAAGAAACCAACGAAGAACTCAGATCCAACTGCGTCAGACTGCCCAGTCATGCAGAACGGCCCTGCTTTGCTGGTGGGCAAGGGAAAAGCAGTCCTGGAGCATGCAGTGTTATATTTAAAAAAAACACAAAAGACATAAAGTGGTGGTACTTGTAGTTAGCCTCAAAATAACCAATGTTAATAAGTATCAGCTAAGACTGTAGACATCCCACCAGGTTATTTTAAACTGGGCGTTGTCTCAGTGAAGTGCGTAGCCTTGTTGTGGCGGATGGAGACCTGTGGAAGGGGCTGTGTGCTGACAGCTTGCCTGCATTCTCCAGCTCTCACAAACTCATTCCACAGAGCTTTAGCTTCCCTGCCCACCAGGTCCCTGAGCACACCCCCTGCTCTGGGCACGAAACACCAGACTCGGAGCAGCTCAACGCCGGCACAGCTGAGGGCAAACCCCGGTCCCGTGGTCATGGGGATGATGTGACCAGAACTGAGCCCAACCATCCCGGGCTGTGTCTGACCCCTTTTCCCCTCACCAAGGCTGATCCTGACACCCACCCATGGGCTGACGTCCCGTCCCAGCCTCGGCCCGTCCCCAGGGAGGTGCCCGATGCCCAGAGCTGGGGCTGCCCTGGTGCCCCCAGCTGCCCTGCCCCTGGCTGGGGTACCCTGAGCCTCCATCTTCCCCCGCCAGCCCCGCTCAGCTTGACAGAGAGACTCTGAGTTGCCACTGTCAAACTCACAAGGCCACCTGTGACAGAAAGGAGATGGGGAAAGATCATCCCTGTCACCTCTTTATCAATAGTGATGACACATTTGAGGAAACTGCTGCCCGTCTCCAGCGAGGTAGCAAGAAAGCCATGAATTATTTATTAGTTCAATTAGTTGAAATGGGCGAAGAGTGGTGAGGGCTGTAAGATAATTACTTATTGATTTGCCTTTTCTTCCTCGAACTGCTTCACGATTTTGGTGCAAGACAGCAAAAGCACAAGGGCTCGGGAGCCCACTTGCTTTCCGTTCTGGTTACAGTGGAGCTGGCATGACAAATAATGAGGCTTCAGCTCTGGACATGTCAAAATATTGGTGCTGGCACAACAGACGGAATAACTTTATTTGCTAGAGCACAGATGCTGTTATCCCATTATTTTCTATAGGCATGTTAAGCAACAATCAATAACTCTCTGCTTATGGCATTTGGAAATCTCTGGGGACTACTTATGACACTCATTTGTTTTTCACACTTGCCATTAAATCATATTCAAAATACCCTGGACCTTCAAGAGGTGGTTGTTACTTGGGTACTCTTTGTGCATGGTAAAAGGGGGCTAGTTTTTGTGCGTATTAATACTACTAAAAAAAAATAATCTACCCAACTTCAGAAGATGACAGAGTATGACACTCTTACAAAGAAGAAGGCAGGACGAATAGCGTATTTTTAGATCATTTAGAATTCTGCACAGCTACAGTAAACTTCTACAGTTACTTCATTTTTATCACTGTGTCGGTAATGAACAGTGTTGGTTACAGTTTGTATCAATGCCTACATCATGCGGTCATCAGATAGTAGACATTCTGAGAGTGATGTCTGCTACATGCTTGTGGTGGTGTAGGTATCACAAACACTCTGTGACTGAATTGTCACCCTAGGCCACTGCTCTTGGCTATGGGAGCTCTTCACAGAACCCTTTAATTGACTTTTTTGAAGTTTGGAGTAAATTGCAAAACAAATACATACCAAATAATGAGCTATTTCAAGTAAACCAGGGGCTTTAATAGCATTATTGGAAAACATACAAATCAAATAATCTTCTAATCCTGGTGGAAACTCGTATCCTAGGGTGAGAGTGTGACTAAGAATTTCTACCACGGCTCAGGACTACTCGCGTTTTGAAGCACAACAGTTCTTGAATATTTTGACTGTTGTCAAACTGCAAGTTAGAACATGACATATATACTGTCATTAGTCATCACAGTCCGTGGTCAGGAAAATGTCAGGTCCACTCAAAATCATTTCTAAGCACAGAAGAATATGAAGACATTTCTATCGTAGGACTAGCCTGTGGGGGACAAAAGCGGATGTGACAAGCACTGACATTTAAACCTTGAATCAAAGTTACAGTTTTGAAGAGAGGAGAAAGATTTTCTTTAGCTGGTGACTACCATCTACTCTACTACATGCCTGCTGGTTACTCAGACTCCTAGACTGAGGTAGCACAGAGCCATATGTTTTTCTGTACTGGCCAGAGAAGTGTCCTGATCAGATTTAGCAACTTGTTTGAGTAAAAGTGAGCAAGGTGGATTCTCCCCGCTGGCTCTACAGCACCAACAGAGTCATTTAGTTCGTGCCATCATCATAGTGGTGCACATGATGAATGATCTCCTCGTATCCAGCACTGGCACGTGCTAACCACTGCCAACAACAGGAAAGTCAAGCTTAGGGTCTTCTGAGGTGGATTGATCTTGGCCAGAAACTAAGCCCCCATCCAGCTGCTCACTCACTCCGTCCCCTCAGGGGGATCAGGGAGAGAATCAGGAGAGCAAAAGTGAGAAAACTGCTGGGTTGAGATAAATACAGTTTAGTAAGTGAAGGGAAGAGACGGAAAAAAATAAAGAAGTGATGTGAAGACAATCATTCCCATGATGCCCAGCCAGTCTCCCAGCAATGGCTAGTTTGGAAAGCAGCCATTTGAAAACTTCAGGTCAGCTGTCCTGTCTGTGTTCCCTCGCAGCCCCTTGCCCACCCCCCTGCCTGCTCCCTGAGGGGCAGAGCAAGGAACAGGAAAAGCCTTGATGTGGTGCAATAACTGCTCAGCAATAGCTAGAAGTTTGGTATGTTGCCAGCACTGTTTTACTCACAAATCCAAACCACAGCACCGTACGGGCTGCTACAAAGAAAGCTAACTCCATCCCAGCCAGACGCAGTACAATTTTACACCAGTGCTTACTTGTGAAATACTTTTTGACTGAGATTCTGGTTCACCTTCAGCTCTCCTGCTCTCCTGTTGCAGGGCCAAATCACACCTTGACCAGAAGCTGCAGCTAACGTGGGTCTGGAGAAGATGAGGTTTCCAGAAATCATGTTTGCTCCTGTCTTGTCTGCTGGCTCTGTAGCGGCTGTGGTCCTGCTGGAGGTGAGTGTCACTGCGAAACAACACTAGAGCAAGCAGAGCTAGGAACTTGTACATAAAACAACCAAGAAGAATACCGTGGTTAAAACCTTCCAGCACTGAAAGATACACAATGACATGATTAAGTTGCCTGTATGATCCGCATGCAGAGGGTTATCATAGCTCCCCTTGTTTGCCCTGTGACTGTCTTCAATTCCACACTCATACACCACTTTCTCCACAGGCAACTTTAATTCTAGCATTTTCTTAAGTACTTGCCTGTGCAACTTTAATGTTCTCAGCAGTTTGTCTTTAACATGGTGTGAGTGACCTATAGATACTTGCAAGAATCATAGAATCATAGAATGGTAAGTGTTGGAAGGGAGCCTAAAGATCATCTGGTTCCAACCCCCCTGCCATGAGCAGGGACATCTTCCACTAGATCAGGTTGCTCACAGCTCCATCCAACCTGGCCTTGAACACTGCCAGGGAGGGGACATCCACAGTTTCTCTGGGGAACCTGTTCCAGGGCCTCACCACCCTCATGGTGAAGAATTTCTTCCTAATTTCTAATCTAAATCTGCCCTTTTTTAGTTTACAGCCATTCCCCCTTGTCCTATCACTACATACTCTTGTGAAAAGTCCCTCTCCATCCTTCCTGTAGGCCCCCTTCAGGTACTGGAAGGCTGCTATAAGTTCACCCCGGAGCCTTCTCTTCTCCAGGCTGACCAGCCGCAACTCTCTCAGCCTGTCCTCACAGGAGAGGTGCTCCAGCCCTCTGATCATCTTTGTGGCCCTCCTCTGGACCCGCTCCAACACATCCATGTCCTTCTTATGTTGGGGGATCCAGAGCTGGATGCAGGACTCCAGGTGGGCTCTCACAAGAGTGGAGTAAAGGGGAAGAATCCCCTCCCTCAACCTGCTGGCCACACTTCTCTTGGTGCAGCCCAGGATATGGTTGGCTTTCCGGGCTGCAAGTGCACATTGCTGGCTTATGTTGAGCTTCTCATCCACCAGTACCCCCAAGTCCTTCTCCTCGGTGCTGCTCTGTTTCTCTTTTCAATAAAACATTTTCAGGAAGCAGAATTGAAGAGCGCAGTGTTAAGGAGGGTCAGAATGAGAAATGTCAGGATCTTATTAAAAAGCATTCGTTGTCTGGGCATTCAGCTCAGCCGATGGGTCTCCTAAATTTTTCTTACAATATGTTTGGGATGTCAGCTTCTTCAGCAAGTAAATGTTAGCAGAAAATTAGAGGAAAGTTTCCAGCAGTTAAGGGTTCTTATGTTCAAGTGTTATTTTGAAAATATTTCTGGTTAAGTGCTAACACATTTTCAAGTGTCATTTAACAGGTATGATGGCATTTCATGTGGGAGGTGAGTGTACACCAGCAACAGTACTGCTCCTTCAGCATGACACATATGTTCATTTTGTGTGCTGGAACAGTGTGGTTTTGTGGGCACCTTGTCAATACCTATGTTGGCATCATTCACAGAATAGTCCTATGGGGATTGTAAATTTAATTACTGTCAGAGTGCTTAGAGACATTTTTGCACATCAAATCAAAATACATAAATAAATAAATAAGGCAAACTTCTCTCCCTGGTGAAGACACTTTCTACCACCAGTGCCTCTGAGTTCTGCTGTTAGCTGCCTGCCAACTCCCTCTCCACAACCGTGGATGCGGGTGCAGGAGCAGAGCCCAGCCACATCAGTAGCCGCATCAGTTTCTGGACAGGAATTTTTGCCAAATTGCAGGAACAAAGTAATCATAGCTGCTAGTAAATATGTCTGGTCTAGAAGGGGAGTTCTGACCAGCTGAGGGAAAAGGTCAGGAACAGCCTTCAACAAGACCATCCATCCAGGTGGATGTTTGACACACCTTAGTGTACTTCTGGGAGGGGTTACGTGCCTTTTGGAGGAGAGCTTCCCCTGGGGTCCTTGCTTTGTTTTTCCTGCAGTGGCAAAGGACAGTCTTCATATCGTTCTGCTCACTGCTTTTTTCTTCAGTTATACTGAAAGTCCTTCTTATGTTGACACCATGGCCTTTTTCTTCTTGGCAATTTTTTCTTATGCCGTTTAGCAGCCGGTAGTATGAGGTGTCAGAGGCCAGAGCAAATAAGTGAATTTTACCTTCTGTTCTGACTGTAGGGTTTATCCTCTTTGCACTGGCCTGTGTGGAACACCAAAGAGGCAGTAAGTTTATCCATTGACTAATTAATTTATGTGCTTTTTTCTATACCTGTATTCTGCTGCTGTTTAGCTAGTCATAAATCGTGACTAGTTTTATTAAGTTAATATTAACACACCACTGTGAACGGGGAAACGTTTGTGATAGTTAATGTTCCTAGCACTTGGCATAAAGCAATATCAAAGGTGACACCAGATAAATGTTTTTCCAATTTTCTTCCTTCTAAATGTCTTTGTTGTCTTCAGTGGACTCAGGGTTCTTGAATAAGGATACTCTAAAAATAGAGGCGTTTGCTAATGTTCAAAATTTGGGCTGCCTGACTAATTGATGCATGGCAAAATGGGGAACAAATTGTGTTTAGGTTGAACCATGTGTAATTGTCCTCCTTTCCTGTTCATGGAACTGTAAATCCTAAACATCTTGGTGGCAGTAGCTCCTGTTTTGGTCAGTAGCTTGGCGCAAGAGAACTCACCACCACAGTATGGGAGATGCTGGGTCAGCTTTAACCCCTGCAAAGCAATTTTGAAGCCCATGTTTCTCAGTGTCTCAAAGAGTGTTTTAATTCATGGATTTTGTAAGGTGGAGGGGCAAACAGGAGAAGGTGGGAAGAGAAAAGGTAGTCAGTCACTCCTGTCCCTGTTATCCTGTTGTGTACAAATAATGAAATACCCACACAAGCAGGAGCCAAACCCTGATGACCTGTCACCCCGTTGGGACAACCTGTGACTTGGCTGTCTACCGTGGGAGTTTCTCAGCTATCAGGCTGCTACAGTCTCTGTCTCTCTAAACACTGCAAAATAGACCAGCCTGAAAAGGAAAAACTGCGTGAATACCCCTTGCCTACTTTGTAGAACACTGGAGAATAGTGCAACTGAAGGATGTTCATGTCTACTGCTAGCCTTATTCAGGGCCAGGATTTCAAGCAAAGCTCCACTGTCTCCCAGTGGACATCCCAGCTACCTCCAGTAGACTGCTCCCAGGTGGTGCGATCCCAGCTGGGAGTTGTGTAGGACACTGAGCAAGCATACGCAGAAAGTCACGAATGTGCCTCGTGTTTAGGCTCATCAGAAAGATGCAAATTGTAGGTTTTTTGTTCCTTCTCAAAAAAATGTAATACTAAACAATTAAATCATTAGGACTTTTCTTGCCTTCCCCATCCTCTATTCCTTTCGAGTGAAGCCTTCTATTTAGGGCACTCTCTGGGTTCACCTCTTGTCAGACAAAGGAAATAACTGCAGTCAGGTCTTCCATATCTGGAGAAAGAAGAATCTCCTTTAGAGATCTCAGTCTAACTGATTAAAGACTAGTGTGCAAACACTATTAATAAATTTACTTTAAAAAATGTTGGGACCATTGTCCATTCCCTTCCCAGAAAAGCCAGCCCTCACTGTATTACTTGCTGTCTGAGAGGTCTCATAGGCTTCTGCCCAAAGACCTAGAAGGGAGCACCATGCTGTAGTGTGAAAGAGGAGAAATCCAATAGTCCTTGAGATTCAGAGAGTCTTTCCATCTGTTTCAACGGATTTTGGATCAAGCTTCATGATAACTGATGCTTATTTGTCACATTTATGAACATTTCACCACTTGCTTTATGCTTGAAAGAAATATACTTCAACCTTGGTGGTTATACAGCATGAAAAGTATACTGAATTTAACGAGCCTGATTTTCTTCTCTGTTAGCATAAATTCTTGCTGGTTATAAGCCCAGTGATATCACTGGTATTATACATATACCTCACTGATACAAAAGAATGAAGAATGAGCCTTATGGACTGCTTTATATTAGCTGAGGACAAAACTGGCATGCTTTATTTTAACAGTAGCGCAGAAGTTCCACTTGTCTTTATAAAGTCACCTGCGTTCAAACTTTCATCAGCAGAAGCCCCAGAGCAAAATGTGAATAGACCTGTTATTGTTTCTATATCTTAGATGCATAAACATTTGACGATATAAACTCTTCTGGCAATTAGTCCTTAATACACATAATGCTAGTATAATTTTTTTTTTAAATAATAAAATTGGTGTTATCTTTTAAGGATAAACCCATTTGTTTTCCTTTTTCATTACATCCTAGTCTGATATTTTTGTTACTTTTTCTCGGGTTATCTTTCTGTTCTACTTTTTACTATATGTTCAGGAGCATCAGGGATGCTGTTTTATGCTGACAAGGCATAAAATATAACATTTTACTTACATTTACTTAAACAAAAAAGAAATTATACATATTTATCAGTATATTTCAGTATCTTGCCAAACAAAAATATAGAAGTCCCTTTTTTAAAGGGCAAAATAGTGAAATGCTTGGAAAACAGCCTTGGTGCTGCTGGCCTAAATCTACTGCATTACTTTGTTGCTGCTGTCTTTGTTTTCCTTCTGCTTGTTTTCCCTCCATGATTCAGACTCTTTTCTCCATGATTGTCCCCAAATACAGTGCGTTAGAGTGAGATCCCCAGTAGAAGCGGGCATTGTAAGACTCAGCATCTTGGAAGTGACAGGCAGCACCAGCAAAATCTGTGTGCTCGGCCTTGGGGCAACAGGGGACTTGGCTTGAATTTTGTAGGCATTACTGGAGTAATTGTCTGTAAGGACAAATTTAAGGAGGGTAGTAGTGAAGAGATAATAGGCATGCTAAAAGGTCTGGGCAAATAGGGTTGCAGGAAGCATCAGCTTGATGTGACTCAGAAATGCTAGCAGGAGAAGTGAGGACTGCTGACGAGAGGTCAAGAAATGTGATCTTAAGTAGAATTGCGGTTTCCAAAAGGCAATCCAAGACTCGGTACTGGCTTGCTTTGCAAAACCCAATTTTCTGTCACTTCTTTTGCAAGCTTTGAAAAATTCCAGTGTTTGGAGTAATTTTAGTTCAGCGTTGTAATAACGTTTCACACATGAGCAGAACCTAGCCCCTGTGAGCAAAATAGTTAGGCTTTGATGTTCAAAGTTTTTTGAAAGGTTTTCTTTTCTCTCACGCGTAGTTTGAAAAAGCTGGTGGGGCCTTTCCTGTCCATTGGGTATTTTTACGCTGACCAGAGACCAAACAAACAATCCAAACAAGTTGCAGATTTATTTTTTTGTAAAGCGCTGTGTTGGGAGTTTGTAAATAAAATGCTGTTGTTCAAATATCAGGAAGCATTCCTGAACATCATGATGATGTATGAGAATTGTGAAACTGGGTCTGAATAAGGAGTCAGCATAGGAGGGAGTCCTAGAGGACTTAGTAACTTCAGGACACATAGAGCCACCTGCCTTATTTACTCAGAAGTTCTGTGGGTTTAAGTGAGAACAAAGTCTCCTCAGTATCTTAAAAGGCAGATTAGTGCCAAATGTGCCCAATGAATCTGGGAAACTTTGTGCGTGGGTTGGGAGAGCAACAGTAAGGACTTGCACAGACAGCAACAGATAGGCCAGTTCTTCACACCTCCAACCCTAGATAGGAAAGAGAAAGCCATTAGATCACTGGAAGGTGTTACAGATGTATTTAAAGTAAAGGTCACTGATTTGATTTATTTCTGTTGCATACTGAGCACCTTCTCTTCCAGAAGTAGGTATTGCAAAAGTCAGCTTGAGACTTTCAGGTGTAGGTACGGTGCATTGTTCTGAGAAAGGTCAGAGCAAGCAGCAGCTCCTCTTCCTGAAAGGAGCTTAGACAAAAAAATGTTTCTAGATTTTGAGCAGAATATTTTTACAGGTACACAGAAAATTGTTCTTACAGGAAAATTCTCAGTTTTTCAGGTGTTTTAAGATATGTTGAGCCAGTGTGTTAGACAAGAGCTGCCTGATGATAAACCAATGCTATAAACCATTTTAAATTGAGAACGTGAAAGGATTACTTACTATAGGTACATTTATTTTTGCATCAGTAAATGAATGTGAAAATTCTTAGAATTATTTTATTCAGATGGAGCTGTGCAAATTAAGAATTAACAGTACAGCATATAGTCAATTTGATGTAGTTGGAAGAGATTTTTTTCTTCTGCTGTCAACTAAACAAATATTGTCAAAATCCATGAAGCATGGAGTACTTTGTATGTCAATGGTTACTCTGATTATTTAAAGTCATAATTCCAATACTGCCATTTTGTAACATTAAAAGTAATGAGTGATATTAAAACGGTAAACTGGAAATGTGCACATGATTTGATATATGCGAATTCAAAACTTATGAGAATGTGATACAGAGGTAGGAAAATTCAGTTAAAGAGAAGTGTGTCTGGAAACTGATAAGCGCTTTTTCACATACAGATTAAGAAATTCTGTACACAGCATGCAAAACTGAGTGTTGTGAGCTGGTTGCTGTTAACTAGTTATCTATACTAAATACTTATGGTATGTAAGGCCATCTTGTCTCAATGGAGTTGATTTCATTAAAGCCGAACTTCCTCGTTGTCACTTCATTCTTTTTCCTTCAGCCTAATACACTCTCTGAATGAATGATACCCAAAGGTGCTATCAGAGTTCACCAAAAGGAAGTTGCTCAGGTACAAGATTCATTCTGGTGAGAATTCATCCACCTTGTAGCTCTTGAGCCATTCCAGTCGAGTCAGAGTGACACGATTATCCTAACTAGTAGTTACAGCTGGGCTGATGGAAAAGTGCAGATAGCTGGAGAGCTTGTTCTGAATCTAGAACAAAAGTAGGTCACATTTGGACCAGGTATCTTGTGTAAGGCCAACTTGCCTCCATGTATGAGGATGGGCTGGTCATGAGTTTACAGTCATCAAAATCTAACCTCTTGTTTTTGCATAGGTACAAGGTAGAGAAGCCCAAAGAACATTGTTACTGGCACTATTTTAGTTTATCCTCTTCCATTAAGATGTGGCACGAGGCTCAGTCTGTCAGTCTGTCAAATGACACCTGGCTGAGCCTTTCATGGGTGCAAATCAATGCAGCTCACAGAAGCTGATGGGTTCATGCTAATTTACATCACAAGCCTCTGCTGACCCCTTCAATCTGCCCAAATCTTTGGCACTTTGTGCCTCCTATAGTCACTTAAAGCTGTGCCAAGTGATTGGGTTGAGATAAAGCCATTTACTTGGCACTCAGTAGACACAGGTTCTGAAGGAGCTTTGAGATACCTGAATCCTACTGAATTTCTTTAGAGGTTGGATGTCCGCCTTCTTCAGACATTTTTGAATATCACTTCCATAACCTCTCAGGCAGGTGTAGGGGTGGAGGGAGCAGGGCCCAGAATTTGCTAAGAACAGCGGTAAGAACTTAAGTGACTTCAAGTGAAGTAAATACTAAATATAAGTTTCCAGTTTGACACAGAATCCACTGACAGCACCATAATCTCAGATCCTTTCATCATACATGATTATAAGCACTCATTGGCATGAGGCACCTATCTGTCACATTTATAGTTAGAAGCAGTGGAGGCAGCTGACATCTGACAGGGATGAGGCAGACCTGACAGGCAGCCCCATCTTGGCTTGCTTCTCCGCTCCCTTTCATTCCTGTCTTTCAGAGGCTGGTACGACATCTCCTCCCTATGGCACAGGTTCTGCCTGCCCCAGTCTCCCTGCCACTGGAGGGAAATGACCTCGCTGCTGTCCTGGTGGTAGCCATCAGGGCAAGGGGTTTTGAAACAGACAAGTAACTCCCCACAGAGTAGAAACCCATCTCAGACAGGGCACATGCACATTCTGTTTCCTTGTGGTCAGGGACTTCTCTGTCTCGGTACCCTGTAAAAACTCAGCAGTGGTGGATCTTTCCTGAATACAGGATTGGTAATATGGATTTCTGCGGCCGTGTGTATTTAGGAGCTCCAGAGCATGATAATCCTTCCAGACCAAGCTGGGTGCCAGATCTCTGCCATGAGGAACGCACAGTCTGTGAGCTGGTTAGCCCTATAGAAATCAGTCCTACATTATCAGAGAAGAAAATGAATAACCAAATAGTGACTAAATAAGAGTTTGAAACCCTACTTCTTTTTCTTTCCTTGAAGAGGACAATGTCTGCCTCCCCTTTTCCTGGCAAAGCTCACCTCTTTCCTCACACTAGTCTACTGCTAGAAGTCATCACCTCAGAGGTCATCATCCACCCACACCCACTCTACAGTGATTCACTGCCTTCCCATCAGCAAACGGAGAAAAGAATCAGCTCAGAAGCTGGTGGGATCCTATTCCCTGAACACAATTAATATGTTTATAATAGTTCCTACCTTTCCTCAACATATATATAAAATTGTCTATAAAATACCTTCAATGAACGAAGGGAGCACAGTGAATACTGTCAGTAGTGGATGAATGAATGCCCAGATCAACATTTGTCTTATTTTTAGGATGTTCCCCTTGTCCTGAGAAGCTGTGGCTGCCCTCTCCCTGGTAGCGTTCAAGGCCAGGTTGCACAGGGCTTTGAGCACCCTGGTCTGGTGGAAGGTGACCCTGCCCGTGGCAGAGGGGTTGGAACTATGTGATCTTTTAAGGTCCTTTCCAACCCAAACCGTTCTAGGATTCTATGATTAATTTTTCTGTGCAAAGGACTAGGAATTTCTAACAGATTATTTCACTGTATTAGGCTGATGCTTTTTAAAGCTGAGACTTCTTAATAAAATTTGCCTTTGGTACCTAACAGGCAGCTATCTTACTAATTCTTCTGAACCGCTATGCCAGAACCATGGCACTTTTATGGCCTCCCCATTGCTGAAACAAGGAAACACAGTTTCCTCTTATTTTCTTACACCAGCATAAATCTAAAATAACACCACCATTGAAACCAGTTGCAGAATTTGGCCCATCAACATTTTGTGAGTTTTAAAAACAGCAAGGAATTGAACAGAAGACCGCTGTCTACAACTTTAGTAGAGGAACTTTATCTATCAGACAGCTGCTGTAGTCTACTTGCAGTTGATTGATGTTAGCTTAATAATGATGATCGATTAGATCATCAGTGTCATCCTTAGAAAGAATGTACTTTAGCTAATGACATCGGTTGACTAATAGATTCCTGCTTAAATGTCAAGGGGCCAGAGAAAGACACTCTGCTAAGTACTTACATTATACCTATTGAAAAAAGTCACATCAAGTCTACCTTACAAAGGACTTCTGTGCCATAGTTATAAGCCCTCTATTTCCTCTACTACCAACAAGCAAATTCTGCTTTAAGTTACAAGAGTGTAAAGCTGAGACTTGCTCCATTTGTCTTCAAAGTTTGGCTCAGTCTTTCTAGAAACCACCAAATATAAATCACTCAGCTGTGACCTGGATGTTTCTTTCCATGCTGCCGTTACAGAGGGCAGATCTCCAGCCCTGAAGCCGGTGGAGTGGAAGGTGGCTCCTTTCTGTCGTCTCAGAAAAAAATATTTTGGGTTGAATTTTCTCTTCCAGTGTGTTTGCTTTTGGAGAAACTCAAATTCCCCTCTTCCAATTATGTACACTTCCTGTGAACATCTTGAGAATATCTTCCATCATCATTGCTGTAAACAAACGGCATTTCACCTTCCCCTCAAGCAGAAGATTCCAAATAAATTTTACATTAATGTCATGCACAAGTTAATGACTCCAGTCAACTATCTTATGCTATTGAATTTTCAAACATAATAGCCAATAAATTTTTAAATTAGCATTCAAGGAAATACTTGCTTAATGCAGACTTAGAGTAGGTAAATATGAATGGGAATGCCATTTTGTTATTACTTTCTTTATGGATTCCTTATGGAAATTCCATATTTTATGACAAGATGTGACTAACATATTCAGGTAATATAAGGAAGTGGTTGAATGAGGGTCATACTATTTATGTGCAGATGCATAATTGCACTGTAGAAGATAATTTTGTACTTTGAACTTGGATCAAAATGTACAGAACCATGAGCAAATCAATTCCTTTTATTTTAATAGTATACCTAGAAGCTTTCTTACATTGAAGTTTAATTACTGGATGGATTTATTTAATTCCTTTTCAGAAAATCACTCCCAGTGTAAAAGTAAGTTGTGAAGCTGATAGAGGCAGCATTACAGATACATACACAAATTTCTTTGTTCACAAGCATGTATGCTTTAAATGCAGTGGCCCACCTGGCAGCAGTTATATTTTTATAACTAGAATTTAAATGTGCTTAAGTGAAAGGATTATTTAAATGGTTCTGTCTCACTGTTAAGTCAAAAAACTTCATGGAAAGTTGAATATAGATGCTACCTGAGCAAAACAAACAAACCGAAATTAGCAAGTGAAGATATTTGCTTAGAGACCATCACAAATTTAATTGCTGCTAATATTCAGTTCATTTGAACATGTTCCCTCTGGAGCAGACAGACCTGAGAGGATTATTGCAGGCAGCAGAAAGGAAAAGTGAATTAGCAGTGGAGATCTCCAGAGAGTCAGAGGAGAGTGTCTACCTGAAGGATAATCTTTATCCGCCACTGAGCTCTCAAGGAGGAGGAGCAGGGCGAGAGCTTGTGGAGGAGAGACAGTCTTCCTTGTTTATCACTGTCCAGAGCAGGGGAGGAAGGAAGCTCAGGAAATACATGTGCAGGACATTATTCCACCATCCCTGCAAAAATCAGGAGGATGAAACACAGAGGGTGGTGTGAATATCCACAGCATTTAATTTTAAATGTCCAGCTTAAGTGGCTAAAGTTATTCAGTGCAGGCTCACCCCTGAAAGACTTTTATTGGGCTGCATCCTGACTGACAATGGACAGAACCTATGACAACCTGTATTTATACCAAGGGTTTTCAACTGGCATCTTTAGCCTTCAGCCATGCCACCTTGCTCCATCAGCATGGAGGGTTATTCTCAATGTGTGAGCATCACAGACCGGCAGACTTTTCTGTCCTTGCATCAAACTACCTCACACTGTTGGCAAGGCAAAGACAAAGACAATCCAGGGGCTAAAGCAGCCATGACCTTCCTGGCTGTGGAGAATGATTTTGTCTGTGGAGGTGTCTGCTCTTCACGGGGTGCGATGTAACCTGAAGAGACCTGAGGAAGTTTTAAATGAGCTAGTTCTACTCCCAGAAAAGCCTAGGTGCAGCAGTGTGGCACTCAGAGCAAAACAGGCTGTAGGCAATCTCTCCTGGATGTGCCTCTGCCAGCAGCAGATGTATTGCCCCAGCTTTTCATTGCTACCCACTCTCAGCAGCTGTTGATACTCGGATCTGCTTACTCAGCTATGTGTGCAAGTGCTCCCAAAACCACCCCAGTGAAAATAAGCAAAATAAATCTGAATCTACTGTTTACATTAGTCTGCTTAAACTGACCTGGCTCACACAAGCAGCTCAGCGGGCCGCAATAGAGAGCCAGCTGTGTAGGCTGAGTGGCTGTGAAAGAGCTCTTCCCACAGCAGTGGGCTGTAAGGTTTGTGTCTGTGGCTCCAGAATGCCCCCACGCACAGACATGTTGTGCTCCCTGTCAGAGGGGTGCAGCTCTGCAAAGGCACTTCTTGACAGGCTGGAAGGGTCCGGGCTCTTATTTTTAAGAGCATGACATGTCTTTCATACATGTCTGACTTCAGAGGACATTGAACTGGGACCAAAATCCAGCTCCTTGTGATTCAAAGATGCCGAGATGCTCCACGACACCCAAGCGCTAGATGAAACATCTGTGTGCTCCGTGATGCTCAGGCTCCAGTGCGAGCTCAGGGGACCCAATCAGAGTTCAGGCAAGATAAAATCCTGCTATGAAGGCAACAGCTCAAGAAGTGACGGGAGTGTTTTATTTTGGCCTGGATAAATGCCAGGTGCCCACCAAAACCACTCCATCACTCCCCCTCCTCATCTGGACAGGGGAGAGGAAATATGATGAAAGGCTCGAGGGTCGTGACAAGGACAGGGAGAGATCACGCACCAATACTGTCAGGGACAAAACAGACTGAACTTGGGGAGAAAAGGGAGCTTAATTCATCACCAATCAAATCAGAGTAGGATAGTGAGAAATAAATCTTCAAACACCTTCCCTCCACCTCCCCTTCTTCTCGGGCTCAGCTTCACTCCCGTTTCTCTCCCTCCTCTGCCCGAGCGGTGCAGGGGGACAGGGAATGGGGGTTAGGGTCAGTTCATCACGCGTTGTCTCTGCCGCTCCTTGTCCCTCAGGGGGAGGACTCCTCACATTCTGCCCCTGCTCCAGCATGAAGGTTCCTCTCATGGAAGACAGTTCTCCATGAACTTCTCCAACATGAGTCCTTCCCACAGGCTTCAGCTCTTCACAAACTGTCCCAGCATGGGTCCTTCCCGCGGGGTGCAGTCCTTCAGGAACAGACTGCTCCAGTGTGGGTCCCCCACAGGGTCACAAGCCCAGCCAGCAAATCTGCTCCGGCATGGATTCCTTTCTCCACGGGTCTGCAGGTCCTGGCAGGAGCCTGCTCCAGCACAAGCTCCCCATGGGTTCTCAGCTTCCTTCAGGCATCCACCTGCTCCGCTGTGGAGTCCCTTCCAAGGGGTACAGGTGGATATCTGCTCCACCATGGACCTCCATGGGCTGCAGGGGGACAACCTGCCTCACCATGGTCTTCATCATGAGCTGCAAGGGAAGACTCTCTGCTCCGGTGTCTCGAGCACCTCCTCCACCTCCTTCTTCACTGATGCTGGTGTTTGCAGAGTTGTTTCTTTCACGTCATCTCACTCCTCTCTCTCAACTACCATCTCACCGCAGTTTTTTCTGCCCCTTCTCAAACATTATCCCAGAGGTGCTACCATCGTTGCTGATTGGCTTGGCCTTGGCCAGCAGCAGGTCCATCTTAGAGCCAGGTGGCACTGGCTCTATCAGACATAGGGGAAGCTTCTCGCAGCTTGTCACAGAAGCCACCCCTATAGCCCCCCCACTACCAAAACCTTGCCACACAAACCCACAACAGCAAGTCTGACATTCAACCCGCTATCATCATGCAAGTGATAACAATACAGCTCAAAAGACCCAGCACAGAGTTGTTCTCTTTGCAGTTTCAGGATAAGAAGCAGCATTCGTTGTCTTGTTGCATATTGCATAGTTTGCTCATTTTGCCTTGATCTTATCTGGAGAATAAAAATGTACCAAGAATGTCTTTTAGCAAGAAAAAAAAAATCAGCTTGAGAAGAATATTACTATTGCTGCCTATCTGTCTGTTAATTTAAGTCTTTAAAAGACAATCATACATAACAACCACCAATCCAGATCTAAACAATGTGTGAAAAAGAATTTGGCATTTTTGGAAGTATTTTAAAATTTTTTAAAATTTTTTATTTCCCAGGGTGAAAAATCAACTTTTGTAATGGTGGATTTTGCAAAAGCATCTTTTTAAATTTTCTGACCAACATATCATGCTGTGACTCATGGCGTGGAGTTGTATAGGTCACATCAGACTTCTATCTTTACGGAAAACATGATGTCACAAATGTGGCCCAGTGTGATGTGTCAGAGCACATGAGAGGTCATGCCTGAAATGTGACAGAGGCTGTTCTCAAATTCACTTAAAATCTAAGGACAAATAGCAAAGTTCTAGATAAAGCTGTCTCATTATGTTAATATTATGAAGTCTTATGCTTTTCTGTACCACCTTTAATCCTGAAATATGACCATCTCTGGAACACAAAAAAATAATTTTCTATTTTAAGTATGATTTAACAGGGTCTTTTAAAAATTATTTTCCATAAGAAATAATGACTGAAATGGAATCTCTTTATTTTAGTGACCTACCTAGATTTAGGCTAAAAAATAAAATCTTGTGAGATACTGAGACCCCTAGGTTTATGGTTTTGGTTTCACTTCACGTGTTACTGTCATGCCTAGAATTTTGCTTCAGTAATAACATGAAAAGAAAGGTACCGCCTATGAATCTCCCTCCTTGAAGACACTGAAAAGACCATCTGAACATGGTCCTGGGCAACTGGCTCCAGGTGGCCCTGCGTGAGCAGGGGGGTTGGACCAGATGACCTCCAGAGATCCCTTCCCACCTCAGCCATTCCGTGATTCTGTGAAAGCAGCAGCAGTACATTGACCCACAGCTACAAACATATACTGAGTCTATGACTAAAGACTTTTTTTTTTTTTGAGATTTAGACTCTCTTTTATGACCACCAGCCCTATGCAATGCTTAGGTCAGTTAAATACCTATTACTGTGGCTTCCCAAGTACTTGGAGTAGTTTGTTTGTCCGCTTTCAGATTGATTTTGTACAGAGTAGCATCAGTGAAAAGAAGGAGGTTTTGGTTAAAACAGAATGAGGATTACAATATTTAAATTATTCTCCATCTGAAGCCAGGAAAGCATGTACATACATGCATTTCACGATTTAATAAAAATTTGAGTTTTATTCTTCTGAACATAGACACATAGTGCTTCATAATATATTTTATGAAAGAGGTCACAGTCATCATCTCAATGACAGTTTACACTTCATATTTAATCACAATATCTCTTACAAAAAAGAGGAATTCATTTTACAATATCACTTTCTGGTAAGTCTTTGACCAGATCTGCTCAGAAGTCTGGACATTTGTCTTTGTTTGAGCCCAGGCCTGCCTTCATGCATGATACAATTTAGTTTTTGCATGTGGTAGTTGACTGTTTCTAGTTACTCATCTCTAAACCATTGTACCTCATTTTTCTCTCAGCTGTGTTGTATTGGTGCAATATTTTTTTCCTCTTTACCTGCAGTAGGGCAAAGTAAATTATGTACCATGCCCATGCCACAAGTCTATCAAAAAACAGATCTATATTACATTACTATATTTATATACAAAATGTTCAGTCAAGATTTCTAAATATTCCTTAACACAGCAACTGTTAATGGGAATAGATGTCAGATGAAAATTATTGTGTCTAAGTGCTGTGGTTATTAACATTTATCAACTTCTTTGGAGTAATTAATTGTCCTTTCCTATTAAAAATCTTCATTGTTTGGTAAAAGCGCCAGGTTTTTTGAAGATTCATTTGATCTCTTTGCCTAAAAAAAAAATCTTTAATTTCCTGACTCTTCTGTGAAAACAAGTGTGGTTAAAAAGGGTTGATTGCTCTTTTCTAGTACTGCCATTGGAGTTACGTTCAGGGAGATGCAAGTCATCATTTCTTCTTCTCTTAAGCTCTTCTAAAATGTCACTCTTGACATATACTGTATATACACTGCAAAGTATGCCCAGATCCCAAATCCAGGCTCAGATCCAAACCTCTGGTCTGGCCAAATATTTGTTTTTTACTGCATACAATCCATGCAAGTGGCTTTGCTTCTATTCTGGTGCATCAGTTTGGAGAGAGTTTGGTGCTAAGGAGTTATAGGAACGTGTCCCAGAGTCCTTAATACCTCCTTAAATAGAGCCACTTGAAGGACTAGCTCATGGGATAACCTGTCTGCCCATTAGCTACCTCAGCCTGTGTCTGGTCTTCCCCAGCCTGAACTTGGGCAGGCACACATTTCCCACAGGAGGTGACTGGCTTTACTCAGCTCCCAGTTGCCTCCTGCTTGCTGAGATGAGGAGGTGTCTGACTGTATTTCACTGTAAGGACACCCAGGTTTGGTCCAGTTAAATCAGAAAAGGTGCAGAGAGGGAAAATCAGGCCCTGGAGAGGCACAGGAACCGGCCGAGCGCGGCAGAGCTGGTAGGCAAGGCTGAGAATGAGAATGGGTGGCTGCGAGCACCAGTCTCCTGTGCTTACTGGGCATCGCAAAGCAAGCATGGCATGCTAAATTAAAACTGAATAGGTGCTAACAGATAGACATGTCCATACACCACAATGTTAGTGAGAAAGCACCTGGGCCCATGCCCAGGGAGCAGCAGCCAGAGCTATACCCCAGTTCATAGGTGAGGAAGGGCCAGTGCAGGCACATCTGGGCCGGAGGCAGGGAGTTCTTGGGCTGCAGACTGAGTCACCAACAGGTTCCCGCCTGACCAGTCTAGCTACCACGGGCTTTGCAATTCTGTTCAGACAAGGTACAGAGTCAAGGAAGGATAAACCCCAAGCAAAATACGTTCACTCATCTTCAGAGGGGCTGTGAATAACACTCCATCCCAAACCCTTGTTTCAGTTTGTTCCCCGCTCCTGTCTATATTCAGAAGAAAGTGGATGCTATCTCCTTAAAATATTTATAAAGCGTTTTGTGCAACTTGTCTAAGTTCTAAATTTAACTTCCCCCCTAAAGCCACAAAACATTATTGGTAATAAATTCCCTCTTTTTTCTTATTTGGGAAGGAAAAGAAATTGTTTATTTTTAACAATTCAGTTCAGAGGAAAAATTATAGCATTATTGAATAGCAAGTAAATTAACAATTCTCTCAATTATCCAAACCAGCAGGTCTTCTATTAACAAGGGCAGTTTATGACCCCTGGATTATAAGATCAATCAGGCAGTTAATTTTTCTTTAATTTCAGGGAATTAAGTAATTGTAAATCAGTCAAAAGCTGCTTGTAGGACTTGTATTTACCTGTGCTGAGTTGATTTAGCTGATTTAATACCACTTGCTTACTCTTTCTGATTTATTTTCTGAAGCTGGGGTTGCTGATTTTATGTAATTTATCCCAGAGTAAGGGCAGTTATTAAAGACTCTCTCCAGTAAATCTGATGCAGACAACAACTTCACTCTTGCTTTAAGAAATGTGCTTAGACAGACTGACAGCTAAAGGGACATTAACGATATGTAGGCTGGGAAAGGGGAGCTATTCCGTCTACTCTGCTTTGTGTGCAAATTTAATGGCATACTTTTTTTTTTTTTAAATCAGGCATGTATGTTGGCACACAGAGCAGCTGGTAGGTTAGCTGGCCAAGGAAGCTCAAATGAAATTTAAATGAAGGCGTCATGTCCCCCTTCTGAGGCTGGATTTCATTCAATTGTAGTAGAAAGCTCTAAGTAGTACGTAGCAGAGGCTACTGTTGTGCACAAGGTGGGATCGAGGAGGAAACATCCATCTCCATATTTGATCCTTCTTAAAGACGGAGGAGATGTAATTGAGTTCTTTACCTGTATGTCTGTACTGTCTGCTGGCCATACCCAGGAAGCAGAAAGCCTTGCATTTAGTTTCTTCTAGATCACTTGACTACCCATAGACATTGCCCCATGTCAGCCTCCAACTTTATGGTCTGAAGGCAGTAGCAGCTACCTGTATACGTGCACCTCAAGCTCTTGCTCTGAGTTGGTGCCATTAAGTGGAGTCAGATTCAAACCAGTTGATGCTAGGAAGCCTGGAGACTGCCCAGGGAAAAGAGGAGCAAGGAGAGATGATACTACAGCCGTTGGCCTCACCAGCTCCTGCAGCCCTAGAAGGACATGAAGCCCAGCAGAATTTAAGACTGGCCTGAAATACGCCGTTGTCTAAGTCAGTTAATTGGAGCCAGAGGTGAACTGAAGTAGTGTGAAGTCACGCTGGTAAACTCTAGGGTAACTGAAGGTCTGTTTTATGACATAGGTGCAGGACCAGAGATCTTCCTCAGAAATTCAAAGAGCAGTCAACTGTACTGCTGGATTGTGCTGTTCCACCTTTGAAGATTAAAAGAATTGGGTGGCTGATATTAAAGTATACTTTTACTGCGTGAAGGCATATAATCCATCTACTCAGAGAATTAGATGAGTCATTAAAAACTTCAGTGCATCAATACATTATTTTTTAAACACAAACAAAATCTGAATTAATAATGGCAATGAGTTTGAAAATTATGTGAATGGGCACATAATTGCTTATGAACCTTTGGTAGAAAATATTTATGGTGAAGAACATGTCAGTTTAAAAAAAATTAAAACATTTTCTAGAAAGACTGACATCAGAAGAGAGATAGGAGATGTGTTTCTTAAGGCTAGTCCTTGCTGCTGGTTCTGCACCATCAAGGACACAATACATATGAAGACGGATGCTGTTTGAAGGCCAGAAAGCATCTTTAGCTTGTCTAGTCTGAAACCCTTTGTGCATCACATACATGCAGATCATTGTCACCTCTGAGTTGGATTCAGTAACACATTTGGTGAAAGACCTCCCAGAAAGGCACCAAGTCCTGTTTTGACAACACTTCAGAACTGCAGAGCCTAGCTCTTGACTGGGCAGTCTGTGACAGTGGTTACCCCGTTTCACAATAAAAACAATGTGTCGACGCTCTGCCTTGGAGCTGTGTGGTCCATGTTTGCCTCCAGTGCCCACATCTGCTTGTGCCTTTCCCCACCGGATTAGAGAGCCCCATGGATCAGAGCAGTAGACATCACTTTACAGTGGGCCAGATGCCTTAATTACATGGCCAGCTGTATAGGTGATCCAGGAGAGGAGCTTCGCTGGAGCACCGAGGGCTGTGCCGTAGGCTTGGACTGCTCTGCGGCTCCCAGGAGGCTGCAGTACCCTCTGCAGCTGTGAAACGGAAATTGTGCAAAGGTGATTCAGCTTTTTAGCATCCAGTACGTCAGGGAGAACAGTGTGCTCTCTACCCTGCTTGCTTTCTTCCATGGACTGCAGACTGCTCCTCCACCCTCACTGCCCTGTGTCTAAGGGCAGGGTTCAGCCACAACTTAATGGCCACTGTAAAACATGGCCAGGTCTGGACTGTGCAGTCAAATCACGTCTTTTTGGCAAGACAAAGGTTCTTCAGTGCTACTGTGGCAATGCAGAAGTACCTTACAGTGAAAACCATTTTATTTTATATTCACTTAACGGGATCTTTTTGTTGCCAAAATAGCAAAAGGAGACCATAACTGAGATGTAAGATGACGTCTACTGTGCAAAGGAACAAAATACAGAAATTCACGAGTCAGGTTCCCTGACCAGACTAGTACCTCCACAATGTACAGGACAGTGCTGTGAGTCAGCACTAACTTGTGCGCTGTATAGGAGTGAAGAAGTCCCACCTCTCAGCAAGGTGAGCAAACGTGGGTGTACTGTGTAGCCGATGCAGTCGGACTGCTGCTGGTTCCTGAAAGAGCTCAGTAAACACCATCCCAGGGGTCTACATATCCTCAGCAAAACATACAAATCCATATGTCCAAAACCCTGTTCTCAAGCTTTTGCGCTGGGAAATGTTAGCAGTCTGTAGTTTCCGTGATGTCTTGATACGGATGTGTTGATTTGGAGGCCTTCACAACTCTGTTCTCTTTAAGACAGTGTATACATGGACTGTACTGCCTGGGACTCATCTGCAAAAGAAGAAATCCAGCTGTACATGTTCCAGTGTTCCTTCAGCTCTGCTGCCTCATCCTCGGGATGACACACATCACAGGTGATATAATGTTTTCTTCCAGAGCTCAGGAGCAGACTTGTTAGTCATTGGAGAACTCAGCACAACTCAATTAAATTTCTTCCACTACCTAATTGACATTTAGTCAGCTAGGAAAAAATCAACACCAACAGAAAGAGTCCATGCTTTCATTTATGATGTTATGAAACTTCATAACATCCCGACTGGCCAAATATGAGGAAGAAATGAGGAAAATCTAATTAGACATTGCATGGCCTCTCCTCCAAGATTAAAAGTAATATATTTGTGGTTACAGCTTCCCTTGAGGATCCTCCTACTCATGTCAGGCATACAAAAGTGTTAAAACATCTGTGACAGCATGGTGCATAACGTAATACATAATCTGCGGCCACAAGATCAGGGTTAACTCTTCCAGCCAAAGGCAGCGATATGTCTGCTGAAGGCTTGGGGCTCTGAGCATCTGCGATAAACTTAATCAATGAAAGTGAGGTGGACGTGCACAGCCATTGTCATAGTAATGCGAAGCCTCAGCTTTGGATGTTGTAGGAGATTGCCTTTGAGAGCGATGCAGGATAGTGTGCCCATCTTTGGGAACAACACCTTCTTACAAACAGTTTCCAGTGCTTAGCAGTCCCTAACACCATTCTTTGAGCTATTGTGTTTTTTCCTAACGATCCCTGAAATCATATACACTTAAGGAAGCATAAAGTTGTCAGGATCCTACTGCCTCTTAGTCAAAGTACAGTGACGCTCGGACATGGAATATATGAATGCTTCCTTTTCTCCAAAACCTGGGGAAGGGGTTAATCAAGAAGCAACAGATGAAACTTGACAGATTTTTGACACTGTCTCAGGGGTATTTGTCTTAAGCAGTATAGAGGAACCTGGTCAAGTTCAAGTTTCTTTCTGGTAGTCTGTGGACTGACCTCTAATCTTTTGCAAGATACCAGAAGTGAGTTGTAAAATGGTTACTAACAACAATTAAAAAGAAAAGTGTGGACACTCCTATGCAAGCTGGAAATGCAAAAGAAGGAGGGAGGAGAAATAAACTTTCATCTAGTATTCACCACACCTAAATCTCATGTGATGTCGTTGCACAAGATGGTCCATGGATTTTTACTTTATTTTTTTTGAAAAGGGTTGAGTGGTTCTTGCTGAATAAGGTTCAAGAAGATTGTTCTAGATGAAAATGCATCACTGCCAGTGCAAATACAGTTTTAAAAACCATGTTCAGAGAGTAGTTATGATTACCTTTCCAACCGAGGAGATGCATCCAAGGAGTTATAAGCTGGGCTCGATATTCAGTATTTCATTAATGGTTTGGATGATGGAATGGAGAACATGCCTGTTAAACCTGTGTATGATACCCATCTGGGAGGGACAGCATGAATGGCAAAGGACTAAAGTGCTCTTGACAAACTGGAAAATGAAACCAAGTGGGCTAAAAGGCTGCAGCCCAACAAGCAGAATTCCACTACTAGGAAGAAAAATGCACAAACCTAAAATGAGGGTCTTCAGCAGACAAAGATCTACTGAAAAGAGTCTAGGAATTACAGCAGATCACAACTGAACTTACATCAACCGTGTCACATTATTTGGATAAAAAAGCAGATACCGCACCAGAAGGTGTGACAAGGAGTGCTTTACTCACTACTGATAGGGCTTAACTTCAGTCTTGTGTCCAATCTTGCGTCTACCATCCTGCAAGATAGACGCAGAGTCTAGAGGAGAGTAGTATGGGTGATGCAGTTCTAGGAAACAAAGCGTAAGTGGGTAGATGAAAGCAACCGAGAGGTCTTAATGCAAAGAAGACTCGGTGAAACACAGCCGCAGTCTACAAATAATGTTTTGATAGGATGAAAACACGTGGGCTGTGTTGGTGTGTTGGTATGTTGGTATTGCAGTTAGGTCTTAGGAAACCTTGGCAGTGGTAAGGAAAGATTGATGCATGAGGATTTGGAGTCTCTGTGATCCTACCTTGAGGCAAGATGACGGTCTGGTGTATCTCATCCAGGGCCATCAGACAGGTGAGGCTGTCTGGATGCACAGCTGCCAGTAGCACGGGTGTCCTATCCAACTTCTGCTTCACCATGGTCAACAAGGAATAATTTGTGGTGTATTTCATATATTCTACCCCCTATTTTCACTTGGGCTGAGCTTCCCATATCCAAGGTGCTGGGTTTTCCATGTCATATTCACTGGTTCATATTCACTGTCACTGGTTGCCTCTATTTTAACTGCTGATGATCTCCTTTGGAACACTTTTCTGTACTAGTTCTTTACAGTTGCACAGCAAACAGGAGCTTTTAACTCAGCTTCTGAGGCAGATTTAGAAGCAAAAAGAAAAAATCTGTATTTCACCACACGGTTCAGAAGCTGCAGGAACAGAAGGCCTCTGCCATGTAGATATTAGAGAGTGTAGTAAGAATTACTGACAAAACTGAGGTACGCACTTTCTGTAAAGTGAGTAGGCCTCCTAAGTCTGTAGGAAACAGTAATGGAGCCAAGTTGCACTAAGCAGGAAGCAGCAGTTAAGAGTAATCGCTTGAACTATGTTTATGGTGGTATAAACCAGGTCTGGCGGAGGGGAAATACAGGCTTAAAGAAACTTGACTTCTGTTACTTTATCATAAGATCAGCTTGAGCCCCAATAGACTTAAGCATCTCACACTGATTTTGATTAAACTTGTCACATGTAATGTTGATTTCAACTGAATTATTTCTGTTTCCACAACGCAAAGAAGGCGGTCTGTCCCTATGAGCGTAGAAGGTCTGTGCATCCTTCAGAAAATATATAGAAAGTAGCCTGCCCTTCCAGCATTGATTATTGCTTCAATACATGCAGGAACAGGAAAGCATTATGCATGTGCATTTCCCAATGGCTAGTTTCAGCACTAAAGGGAGAAGTAACATTTGCATTCCTTAAAGAACTGATTGAGATTCTAAAAACAGATTGGAAACTTAGTGGTAAGAAAGGCACAGCTTGAAAGTCTTTACTTTTTGGCATGAAAGTGTGGACCAGATTGACACAATCTGTGACGTAGTTTCTAATGAAGCATTTGTAATGAGACATTTAAAGCAACTCAAGAGGCCTCTCTATCCTGTTGGGAGAGAAACACAAGGAGCACATATTTGAAATTCATTCAGCAATGAATACATAAGATGATCTTGACATGAATTTAGAGTAGGATTCTATTGTAGATAGGTGCTTGGGGAAGAAGTTACTTGTAGCAATAAAAAAAAAAACAGAAAAAGAAAAATAAAAGAAAAGAGAGAGAGAGATAAATTAAGAGCTAAAATAGTTGGAGGAAACTCTTGGGAAAATTACCAAGAAGAGAGAGAGATTTCTGCTTATTGAACTGTTGAATCATGGAACTGATTTCAGTTGGAAAACTTTGTGCTGAAATTTCATGCAGAGACAAATTTGGTTTTCTCTGTAGGTAAGTGGGAAGGGTGGGACCTCCTGATTCCTCTCATTCATATCTTGCTTACCCCAGGCAGAGAGGCATCTTTGGCGCTCACTAACGCACTGTAACACGCCCATTTTAAACCTCTGCTGTAGCTCGGGTGATTGTGATCTAAACATTTTTCTCCTTAGTGTTTAAACGTTTCTTAATTAGGCAGCTCAAAGCATCCCACTAGGCCTGACCTTGACCCACTTACATCTGCTAAAATCATGGTTTACCTTATTTCCTTGTTGAAAAACACCTGTTTCCCTACAGAAAGCCACAACAAATGAATGACTGTGCTCTAATGATCTGACCTTGCTTCTGTAGCTCTGTTTTCTGATCCTAAAGTATTGGTTTTGCTTGCTTCCTTTGCTAATTATTTAGGGATTAATTTTCTACCTAATCCGCTTGTGTAGCTCTTTGAATATAAAGTGTTTCTAAGTGCCAAATATTGCTGTTACTGCTGATTAGGTTATTAGGTAATAATCAGTAGCTGAAACAGGACTTCCCAGAATGAGAAAGAAGTATGGCACTCTTCCATCCTCTTTCCCGTCTGTGGAACGGCTGACTCGCTCTGAAGCGCCCGTGCGGCAGAATGGTAAACGCCTCGCTGAGGCATATGTGGCTGTATGACACAGCCACAGACACAGGCGCATTTTAACACCTGATCGTGACATTAACTTATGGATGCAATGGCAGCTATGGCTTTCAACGACGTGAGCGGCATGTGCCACTCTGCAGCCGTCCTTTAGGACTCTAATCCAGAGACGTGGAAACCCGAAAAGACTACTGCCTTGGTTCATGTGGTCTGACTTTTGCCCCAGTTTCTGTGCCTAATATTTCCTCTTGGCTGGCTGTAGGCTTTCAGAGGTGCTAATTGAAATCACTAGGCACGAGGAATCAGGTGGAAGTTGGGCTGAGTGAACCTGGGCACAAGCTGTCTCCTGTAGCACATGAGCGTCAGAGAAATGGCTGATTGCAAAAGCTGTCATCTTCCTCGGTAGTCATGGACTAAAGTCTAGCATGGGCACAAGGAAAATTCTTGTCCTGGAGACACTTTTTGACTGATTTTGCTGTCAGGATGTAAGTCAGGAAGGCACTCCCAGCTCCAGCCTCCAAGACTAGGTCTGCAGTGTCCTTTAGGCCTGAGATGATGGCACTCTGCTGAACTGTGTCACGGAAGGAGCTGGCTTTGTGTTGTCAAGTGTAATAAACCAAAATGTTAGTGTGAATTTGCTAACAAATGAAGGTAATTGGGTTCTTTCGGCGGGAATGAGATGACAGCTTTTACTGTACTTCAGATATCAGTCCCAATTACTGTAAATACGATCATGATGCAAAACATTAATTAGGAAAATCTGAACTGTTTGAAATGTGGAGTCCCATATGAATGATTAACTGCATGCAAAATATTGTGCCTGATTAGAGGCATTCTACTGAGACATCCATCTGTGAGCTCCAAAATAAACCTGGTAGGAGCGGAGGAGAGATCACAACACTGAGGGACTGGCGTGGTTGAGATGACTTAGGAAGCTACTGGGCCATGCGTATCGCCTGTAGGGTCATAGGGCTTCCAGGACAGTAACACCTTTGTACTCTATATTCTTTACGGTAAGCATCTTCAGAAAGAATATTTCAGGGATAAGGAAGTCAGGCACAGAAACAGTACATGGCTTGCTCAAAGTCACCTAGGACGACAGCAGCAGAGAAAGGAACTGAGCATTGGTCTCCCAAGTCTTAGCCTAACTCTAGTTCTTGTTCCTTATGCAAGGGTGGAAGTGGCTGTCCACAAAAAGTTGGTAAACAAAACTTCTCAAAAAAGACAGTAGTGAGCACATGATGATGGAAACACCAGCAACTACAAAATTGCCTGTAGGTCGCTCCAAGTGCTCTTTCTGGTGGTGTAAATTCCTGTGATATCAACAGTTGCTAATGAAATAACCCATGTGGAAATGCTGGCTCCAGGTATTTCCTATGGGATAAACACATCTGCCGATTACCTCCGCTGAGTCATGGGCAAACCCTAAATGGTGAAGGACATTCTACTGAAGTAAGGTCTTTGGTACATAGCTCAGTAATGGGATAGATTTAGGAAAAAAACAGGAAAGACGTAAACTCCAATCTTGCAACTTAGTTTTATTCACGCATTCTTTGGCAGAGAGAGGGACCATGAGAGCTCAAAGCATTTTATCTGCTGGTTTGTATCTTATTTGAAATGCATCGGTCTTCTCAGTTTGTTAAAAATACTAAATAATTACGCTATTGCTGTTTTATTATGAAACTTGGATATATATTGCCAAACGGGCTATTTTAAGCAAAATATTCTGGTTTAGTCTAAATGTACTATTGTTCCCCATTTGGACACGCGTCTGTAGCTACTGAAACACAAAAGCTGACAAAATGGTGTTTCTTTGTCAAAACCTTGGTGAAAGAATCAAGCGACAAAGGATAATTGTTCGTAGTTTGGACTTCTTTTTCAGTCAGCTCTTAGCCTGAAAGTCCCCTGTCGTTTTTTGGTGGTGGTGCCACATTCATTGCTGGTAGAACTGCTCTCCACCAGATCACCCACCGATCCAGCTGGAGCATGAATATATGCTCCCATTTCTGTCAAATTACTCGTGTCACGTGCTGTGGTATTTATACTGCCTCCATCTTCTGTGCCAGCTTTAGGGGGAACAGATGATACCCAGAGCAGCACAAACCCCGCTGGTACAAAATTAACTTGCTGTTGAAGAACTGTGATCCAGCAGCACTTTGCACCAGGTGGCTGCAGCACTTTTGATCCAATGCTGGCAGGTGCCAGGTCAGAATTGCAGTACTGAGTACTTGGAGCTGTGTGCCCAGAGCTTGCTCTGATCATGTCATGAGCTTTTCTGCTTTTCTTTCTCAGCAGCTTTAGTCTTCTCAGCCTCTTTCAGATGGATAGCCTTCCAAAAACAGCGTCCAATAAACTTTGCCTGCTAGTCACGCTGATGTATGGCTTTATTGGTGACGTGTGTATATTCTGGGGACAGAGAACAGTGTTGTTTGTTGTCTGATTCCCTAGAGTACTGTAATTGCTGCTTACATTTATCCTAAAATGGAAGGTGGCCGTTACATTTATTTGTTCCAAAGAAAATCGATGTAGTGCATAACAATGCAATGCTATACAAATTATATAAGAATATAATAATGACAAATCTGTAATATGCTAGTATTTGAATTTGTTATATCAGTATGCTCTTTTTTATGATGAAATAAAACCAGGTTTATTCATGAGCAGCTTACGAAAAATTCACATCAAGTACTCTATCAGCTAATTGTTTAGGATCTCTTCAAGAAATTCCCTAATCGTTGATCATGATGCTACAATTTATTATCTACCTCTTGTTGATGCTGAAGTAACAGTCTTTAGTGGGCTGTTTTCATAGAATGAACAAAGTTGATGATGGAGGATTAATTGTCCAGATTTTAATGGAGATAAATACAGAAAACACATTGGAAGCTATAAGAGGAGGGCTCTTTTGGGGACCTTTTAAAATAAGTTGCTAAAAGGTAGTGCAGTTAACAAGTGATAAGTACTATTAGCTGATAATAAAAATGGTTATTCACTGCTCTTGTGGTCTCTGCTTAGTTTGACTTGGAAAGGTCTGTGCTGCAAACCTGCCACTGAAACCTTGCTTTGTGGCTCTCTCAGCAGAGAAGTACCTGCTCTTCCTAACATTGCTCAAATTTCCACTGGCAGCACCAAAATCTCCCTTTGAGGATGGTTCTGTAGAGGGAACAATTCCCAGGGGACTGATTTCCCAGTGCAGCCATACACCAGCAGGGCAAGAAAAGCCTCAGCTATGGAAGATGCTCCTGTCAGCAATGCTGTACGTATCTCTGGTGCTGTTCTTGTTTTCTTGCTCAAGGCCCTCAACCTGAAGTGTAGTGCGATTCACTGTCACTGAAAGAGCTTCTGGTAATTCATCCCCAAAGTAGGACATTTGTCACTGATGAAAGGCCTGGTGTCAGTTTTAAGTATGGTTTGACTCGCGTATTTAGTAGTGTGTTGCTCTAGTGCTCATTTTAGGGACAATGAGACGAGATTAACTCATGAATATTTGCATCTGAGGTAGTTGTTCTCATTATATTGATAATGAGCGCTTCTGGATATAGCCAAGGAGTGAACAGTTTCGAGAACTCTAGGAAGCGAGCAGGAAGAATTGAGGCTGATTGCTTTCCAGAACAGCTAATCCCTAAAACCACAAAACAGGTTATGCTCTTCCTGACAGCACAGACAGCTGAGAGAGACTGAACAGTATAGGTTGGGCACATTATACAGCACAGTGAGCGCAGCCATCTTTTACGTCTTTCCACCTGAAAACCAGATGGAATCGACGCTGGCTGGGTACAAGATAGCTGAGCGCTAGCACCACCTCTTGGCTCCCACCTGTAGGTATGGGATGATTTGAGCTAAATAATTGAATAACGGGTAATGGGGAAGCTTAGCCTTTTTGGATAAAGATCATTCCACTCTTCTGTTCTTCTCAGAGAGATATTATTTCCTCAGCTAAACACACAAAGCCAGGAATCTACCAGCCTTAAAAAGCACTGCTGGAATTGCTGGTGTTTCCACTGGAAACCTGAGCTGTCGGTGATCATCCGCGTTGTTTATATTGTGGAAGAATCAGGACTTCTACAATCAATTATAAAATCAATTCCTTCCTTTTCCAGTGTAAAAGCAGCAATGTCAGATGCAGAGATACCTTTCCTAGGAAAAGAAGGATCTCTCCACTTTTGTGGATGGGTTGTGTACCTGAAGCTCTCTTTTCCCTATCACAGTCAAGTTACACGTTAGGATCTGTTATGGGGCTTGTTTATTTTTAGTGCAGATGTCATTCACAGACAGAGCACTTCTCAATCATTGTTCAGACAGACTGGTGAAAGAAAAATCTATATTATTCTGTTAAAGTTCTGCTCCATTAAACACAAAACCTGCCGCTGGGTCACAAAATCCCTAAGCCGCAGACAGCTTCCCGTCAGAGCCCCTGTGCGCAGGGCTGTGTGCTCGGGCCCTAGCATGGGGGCCAGCGGGCAGAGAGCGATGTTTGGCTGAGGCCTCGGGTGAATGAGTGACGGACCCGAGATGTATTTGTGAAGTGTGGCAAGCACTGTAATAGCTCTTAGTTCCTCAGCGCTCAGAAGGATAGTGCAGCTGAAGACACAGCTAGTTTGTGGCTAGTAAGTGAGGCATCTGTTGGTTCTCGAGGAAAAATGAGCTCAGGATGAGCACAGTCATAGAATCATAGAATCATAGAAAGTTTTGGGTTGGAAGGGACCCCTAGAGGTCATCTAGTCCAACCCCCCCGCAGCGAGCAGGGACACCACTAACTAGATCAGGTTGCTCAGAGCCCTGTCCAACTTGGTCTTGAATGTTTCCAGGGATGGGGCCTCCACTACCTCTCTGGGCAACCCGTTCCAGTATTTCAGTCGGGAGATACGGTCTGAGACTGGCATCCTGGGTAGTGGCATGATGCTGATGCTGTGCTTGGCAAATTGGAGAAGGCCAGGTTACTTAGAGTACAAAATCTGTATGTACCCCATCTGAAAATGTGCTATCAAAATATTTTTTTATTTCTCCAAAACCACCAGGAGTTATACATGCTGTGAGTTCACAACAACTCAGTTAATTCATGGCTGGAAGAGAGAAGTCATTGGAAGTTTTACTTCAGTTTAGATTCCTGAAAACATCTTAGAGTGTCTCAAACTACATCCTACCCAGTCTGGGTTTGGTAATGAAAAGAGACTGGTTATCAGTAGAAGTCAATGAGCCTGGAAAGATTCACCAGACTGTTGTTTGCGACTCCTCTGCAGTTGGCATTGTCTGTGTCCAGTTCTTAGAAGACAGAAGTCAAACCAAATAGGATCTCTGTGATGCGGTGATGGAAATACATGCACATGGAAAACTTAGTCCTTGTGCACTCATAACGACAGACAGCATGTAAAGATATTTGAGCTACGACATGCATTCTTTTGGAGCATGAGGTGGCTCTGCCTCAAGCTCTGTGTAGTATCTCAAGCAGAATCATGTAGAGATAAGGTTACACTTCAGGATGGTGTTCAGGATTTGAAATACGGCCTTGATTCCAAACTGGGACTGTTTTTTCATTACAAAGCAAGAGTCAAATAACAACTTGTTTTCCATTTGCCAATTTTGACCCTGCTTGGCATTGACTCTAATGGATTTTTGAAGGGATTATCATGTAGCTCATTTTTTGAAATGAAGATCTGTTCTGAGGGGCCAAACCTGGGATATTTACCCCTTAGATAGGTATGTAGGAATTGTTATTTATTAGAAGTTTGTCCTCATAAGTTGCTAAGCAGCTGAAGGGGGGAAGATAGTCCTGTGCCTGTGGCAAGAGACAGTTTCCAGCTACAACAGAAAAACATGTACCACAATTTCTTCATGCTCAGAATGGATTAATACCTCCATTCCTTGCTCCCTAAAAGACCTGCTTGAGTGTTTCCTGGGTCTAGATAGAGCTGTGCTGGAGATGGTCACTGGTTTTGAAACACACAATATTCCTCCTTGCTCATTTTGTTAATTTGAAGTTTGTTTATTGATAGAAATAGCAAAAGGATCCAGAGAGAAATTCCACCTCTTCGACACAGTCACTGTAGTAGTGAAACTGGAGAGTATCTTGTGTCACACATCTGTACCTACTGTCATTGCTCTTGCTGACATGATAAAGGCACGACGGTGCAGTTCAGTCACCTGTTGCCGTGTAGAAGCCAGCTCATTTACCGCTGCCCTTCTGTTCCAGTTCACCAGTTTCCTGTTACTGGCATCTCCTTTCCATTCCTGTTCTGCAACAGTCAGCCAGCCTCCATCACACAGCTTTGCCGAAAGCTCTGCCAAGACAAAGAGGAGAAAAGCGTGTGCTTTTCAGTTTGGGGCCAAAACAAGTTTAATTACAGTCAGTGTCAAACTCCTAGATTTCAGGATGCACAATTTCATCCCCTCTGAGTCGAAATTGGTACCTTTTCCCCCTCATGATCATTAACACAGGTAGGACAAATGAGGGACTGAGATGCACTCCCACGTTACACCTGGTGACCCTCTTCCTTCTCCCGCTGACAAAGGGAGAGACCTTTCTCACTCCCAAGCCTGAGAGCAATTCTGCCTAAGCTTTAAGTGCTTTTGTGTCAACCCTCTTACTAGACGTGTTTCCAGGTTCCTCTGAATCCGCCTCTCATGGCAGAGGCCTTGCTGAGCAGGCTTCCTGGGGTGGCATCCCTTGGAGGTTCAGATGAGCTCTCTGGTTCAGCCAAGGGCTTATAAAATCTTCCTTGAGCACAAGACACTCATAGAAAACTGAAGACAGACAGTCTCAGGGAGTTTATTATTATTCACGCTGTTGTCTTACAGCAACACCCAAAGGTCAACGGCACTCACAGTTAACACCTTAAATTTGGCTGCTCTAAAATTATTTTTCACACAGCCTTCACTAAGGGAACTGAGAAAGCCTTATAGGGACATTCCCAACCTTTGTATGCCCATATATGTGGCTGCCTCAAAACAGACACTATCAACTCACATATTGCTTAAAATCAGGTTTTATTTACTGATTACAGTTCTGATGTTATCTTTTAAGTTTAAAAGAAGCTTTAGTCCCTCTGGTAGCAGCTGTCTTCTCCCATTTGAAAGCATCCGAGGAGTAACTATCAACTTATAGCTTCTAATATCTTTGAGGCCACCCTATAGCTCTCTGCTTTAGTTATTCACTCCTAAAATCTCATCCTTCCTCTGTCATTTAGTAAAAACTGAATCTGGATGAGCCAGGCTATGTCAGAGATGGGTGCTGAAGAGCCCTTGGCATTTAACTGGATGGTTTTAGCTGGGTTTCAGTTTAAGTGTTGATCCAAGGCCGTGCACAGCAGAGCACAGGGAGAGAGCGCTGAGCTACAGCTGCCCCACACCCATGTGCCTGCCCTTGCGCAGAAAGGCGAGGAGCCGCCGGCCCTCAGCAAGGCTCTTACGTGAGAGGCGGCATTGCATTGCCGGAGCAGTACGATGCAAGCTTGGGTGGTGCAAGCGTCTCTGCACCCGTGACACGAGGTAGGCTTGCCCGTAACACCTTTGTCCTGCAGCCGTGCTTGGAGGCGGTATTCACATACTTGTCCTGGTGCTAGCTTTAACCCTGTCTGTGGGCCTTGATTCTGAGTGGTGGTGGACTATCTCAGTACAGAGTGCATTTAATTTCATGAACTTCAGCGGTAATATTTGCAAAGCAGTTCAAGATTTGCTTCTTATCAAGCGGCCTGATATCAGGCCACTGGCACCACTGTTTCCTAGTGAAGGAGAAATCAAGAACTTAGTGCCTCAGACTATTCGTAGGCCATCTTACTTTATTTTCATATTCACTAGCCTGGAGTAGAATTTTTTTTAATTACACCCTCAGGCTGGATACACCTGCTTCTAAGTACGCTGAAAGCTCGTAGTTGTAGAGAAGCAGCTACAATACCTCTGTTGCTACTCGCCTTTGCTCTCCCATCATCAGGAGTTAAGAATAAAGCCAGTATTTTCTTCCAGACTAAAATCTTCCTCATTTGGTAAAAGAATAATATATGACGATGTGTGTGTGGCAGCACCATCCGTAGCCCCTGTCTTTACATCTGTGACGAGGACAAAGCAGAACAGCGATGAAGGAAACCATCCAGTGAGTAAATACATCAAGTATATGCTTTGCAACTACAGTAACCCACTGTGAGAATGGGAACCATTGAGAGATCTGGAGATTTTGTCTGGAGGAGACTGATCATTTCTTCTATTTATTGGCTGGCATGATTTGTGTTTGTGTTCTGTACTTTTATTCCTTTACCCAGTCTTTCATTTTGGCTATATCAAAACCTACTCCAGTGCTTCCAGACGCTGCAACCCTGAGTTAGAGGAACCAGACAAGAAGTCCTGCCAAATTCCTGAGAGTAAGCTGTAGTTTTGTGTCAGCATTGTCTTCTCCTCATAAAAATGAAGGGTTTTCAAATAAAACTCTGTTGGCCTCTGGCTTGGAGAAATGTCTGTTGATCCTGTACATCAGAGATGCTGACGAAAACCACCTTCATGTTCCCAGTTAATTTAATACTACTATTTACTGTAATGTACTGCTTGAATTGCAGTAGCACTTAGGATTCCTAGTCACAGACTAGGGCACCGCTGTGCTAGACACCAGGCAGACGCAGAACAATAAAGAAAGTCCCTTCCCTAAAGAATTTGCAGTCTTTGGCATGAGTATGGTCATCATAAAGACGACAATCTTTTTTTCCAAGAAATGCTTCATCTTGTTAATTATCCCTTGCAATTAGTCTCATGGGGCTCCACTTCCAGCAACACGCACCTGTTGATGAGTGCAGCCTGGTCAGAGCTTAGAGAGACTTTGATTCTTCCATTTTTTAATGAACAACAAATGGTGCATTAGAGATGTTTGCTCCTTCAAATATGCAGACATCTGAATTTCTAATTGTTTAGCATTAGTCATAACTTAAGTAGGACAGAGCAGGTTCTATATATAGCCCGTTGCCCAGCCATTCAAGACAGATAGTGTGTTTGTACTTCTTCCCTTATTTCCTCACTTGAAAGGGGTGACAAGGCAGTTGCAACATCTCTAGACTTACGGATTCCAAAATTGTGCTGCCACCATCTCCTTCTCTCCCAAATATTGCGATGGTTTTCAGAATTGTGAGATTTTTTGAGAAGATGACACTCTCAGCATGTCTGGTGTTTATTTGGGGCTTCTCAGTCTTGATGGTATAGCTGGGTGATTTCTTTAAGCTTGAAGGCTAAACTTTCTTTTTCAGCAATGATTGAGGTTGTAACAGGATTCCAGGAGCAGGAGTTGCCCTTGGTATCACAAATCCCCTTTAATTTTTCATTTATCAGTCTCATTCTCATGTTGTATATACTCTTACAAGTGAATGTATCACGTGTCTTACATTACGAAGGAAACCCTGGTTCACACCGAACACTCACGGTGAATGTTTTGCCATTGAGTGAGGCTTTTGCTTTCTCCAAATTCCAACTCCAACATTTTTCTTGTTATATTCTCCTCCAGCAGGAGAGGGGTGGGTTGGCCACTGAAAAAGCATAGCCCCAGCAGCTGTCTCAGCTTGCTTCCACCCAGACGCTGGGAAATGCCGCACCAGCCCAGCTCTGCTCAAATGCTTCTCGTGATTTTCGTGGTGATGCCCAGATCCGTCACCCCAGCAGCACAGTTTCTCCATGCTTCTGACACGGATACAACTCTGGGGATGAACGAACTAAATTTTGCTGCTGACGCTAACGGCTGATCGCAAGCTGGGTGCTGCACGTGATGAGAGCAAGGCAGGGTCGCTAGTGTCAGGAGGGTGTTCGATGGCTGAAGCCATCACTGGCTCGGTGGTCCTTTCCATTGGGATGTCCCAGCCGGACAGACAGGTTCTCATCTGCTCCTGGCCTTTGGTGGATGGTTCCTCACTGACTACCTGGAACAAGCCATCTGCAATATGGTCCCAGCCTTGTGGGGTCCCCTCTGTGCCCCTCTCTCAGTGCCGAGCAAAGGGACAGCTCTGGGCTCCAGCATCCCAGGGGCAGGGACATGCTGGGGGAGAGGCAGCGTGGGTGTTCCCACCTGCCCGTCCTGGCAGGCCCACCTTGGTCTGCCCTACCTCCCCCTGGCCCATGTGCCCGATGCCTGCCCTCCTCCAGCTCAGCATCCCCCTCCCGCCCGGCCGAGCTGTACCCTGCTGCCCGTACCAGCTGTGCGTGTCCTCATCTCTGCCCCCGCGAGCTTCAGTGAACCCGGCCATCCCAGTGGGCTGCTCTGGATGTGTGCGAGACCCAAACCCAAATCCTGGTCCTTGCCCCGGTCTGTGCCAAAGACGGACAGAGAGATCAGGCGCTCAGCTAACCAGTGAAATTTCTCTCTTGGCCAAATGTACCAGACGCCGAGACAACCGATGGCTCGGCGCTCGCGGGCAGTGATTGTTTGATGGGTTTCCCTGTTGCTACCAATGATTGTGAGATGAGTGCCTGTAGCGTTATCATTAATGGCGTAGAGGGCTCACATGCGTACCCACACAGCCTTCTCCAGGCCTTATTCGAGAGCAAGAATAGCAACTGACAAGTCTTGTGAGGTAAATATAAAGGTCAGCTGTTGCCTCCCTGGATGAGGGCTGTCAGGAGGAGAGAGGCGCAGCCCTTGCTGCCTGCACGCTACTCCCAGCCTGCGTCTGCAACATCCCTTTGCCGCTCAGCAGCTGTGAGCGAGGCTCTGACGGGTCCAAAAGTGCTCTTTGGTGATGTCCAAGAGGGTATGGGAGGAGCTCCTCTCCATGTTCCACGCGCTGGTGGGAATACCCCCCCAGGCACGCAGGGCTTTGGGCACGGGGAAGGCTCTTGCTAGGGCAGAAGGTCCGTGCCTGTGATTCCTGAGCAGCGTGGGGTGGCCTCTGCTCAGCCAGGGCTCAGACTTTGGGAGGAAAACTGTCCCTCTGCAAATCCACCCGCACATGAGCGGCTGCGAGTGGCTCTGTTCCTCCCAGACACGGTGGAACCGAGAGGATATTCCCGAGGAATTGTTCCTTCTGCTGAGACCCGCAGCCCATAAAATTGTGACTTGTGGGCAGCCATCTGGGATCATGAGTATGAACATTAAGTCGTGAATGAAAATAGTCCTCTGGCTGAGCTCATGGACTTGGTCTTGGAAAACGCAAGATTCACTGCTGCCTCGTACACAAATCCTTGTGGGACACTGGATGTCTTCACCATCTCATGTGGTTTTTCCCCACTGGAAAGTTTGGGAAATTAAGGTGCTTTCTTCCCTCTCTCACAGGACCGTAGGAAAACCTGTTATAAGTTATAGGTGGAGCTCTGCTACGATGGTGAGATGCACCACAGCAAACCCCTGTGACAGGAGCACATGATTCCCTTCCTGGAGCAAGGTCATTGAAAAATTGGAAGAGAAATGAAAACTGAATGAGAGAATTCTGAAGTCTGCTGTGGTCAGAAGAAAGGGCAAACAGCTGAGCTCCTTATCAGTTTTGTTCTTTGTCCTGACCTAGAACATACTCTTTTGTATTTAATTGATTTTTATTCATTTTTATAACTCACTTTAATTGATGTTCTCTATGATTATTCTAGCAAATTCAGTCTGCTGAGGAATAATAGGAAAATGTATTTTGTTGTTAAAAAGACTTATCACCTTCAGGCATAGTAAGATATGCTGAATTTTTTTCTTTTTTCTCTAGATTGCCCTAGAATCCATAACATTTATGACCATCAGATTTAGATTTCATAGTATCAGGAGTACCAGACGGTGAAACGGAAATGTAATGCAGGCGTGTGTCAGTGTATGATTGCTGACACCTCAGAGTGGGCAAGATGTGCTGGAGTTCACCTGAAATAAACAGTCACAGAACATAAGGTCGCATGTTAGAGAGCCAATAGCAGGGATCGGGTAATGGTGGTGGTCACATGAAGTGGTTATGTGAGATGATGTGGATATGTTTGCTGAACGCGACAGTACCAGAAATCCCTACCACCTTCTGACAAAGGCTGGAGTGGTAATGAAATATTGCACCGTGGTAGAAAGCTATTCTACATCTAGTGAGTGTTTTCTTCCATGTTTGTAGCTGGACATCTTAAAAAATACCTGGGGTAAGAGCCATGCCCTCAGTTTAACATCATCCCTTCTGCACTGCTGTTTTTAGAACTTTGTGATCTCTCTGCTATGGTCAGTCGGTGAGGAAGGGATTCTTCTCGCCTCGCATTAGCTGTCTAAAAAATCAGTGACTAGGCTAAGGTAGTTGTCTGCACTCCCCTTATAGACAAGGGAACGAGGTGAGCTTCTCGAGAAGCCTGAAGGTACTATTTTGTGAAGGGAGGTATCATGCTCTGGGCATGCTTTTGCTTTCCATTAGCTACTCAGGGTAGCTATAATTGCCTTTCAGTAGGTGCCTGAGTTTGAGATCACTCAGGCCAAAGGGCAGGTGCACCCAACCCAAGTCAGCAGAGAGGAGATGGGCCTCGCTAGCGCTTCTTATTTCTAGATGGTGTTGCTTTGTGATTCACTGCAAAACGTCTGTTTGCACCTGATGTTTGCAGAATGAGTCAAATCATAGGAATACTTCTCTTATGAAGGGTATGCCAATCTAAAACTATGTCCCTAAACAGAAAACTCTAGTCCAGATACGCCTGATACCTGCCTTGTCTCTCTCTTTCACCCCTCGGGTGAGAACCCAGGATTTCTTCTGCCGTAATCTCCTCCAAGAGTAACAGCTGAGATTTCACTCAGAAACTAGTGACTCTGGAGAAGGCACTGCTATGTTCCTAGGCAGTCAGTTCTGCATTTGAAGTACTGAGGGAAGTACTTTCTGGTTTGTGTATCTGTAATATTTTATATTCCTCATTATCAAGGCATCCAAATATCTCACAGTCTTCCCTGCGTTTAAACTGTTGCAAGCCCTCTCACACATAATTCAGGATCTCTGGGGGAAATGGGGTAATGTGACTGTTTTGGATTAGAAACGAGTGTGTGTGAGACACTGCCGATGCGGCTCAGAGCCAGGGGTCGGGAAAAAGCAGGTGAAGAACCTGGCAGGTTGTGCAGCTCCTGTGAAAACTGCAGGAGCTCTCCTAGCCCACTCCTATGCTGTCTTTGCTACCCCTGTAATTCTTCAAGGGACAAAACTGTCTGCCTAAAGGGACCTGAATAATGTTGCAAATTATGAAAAACATAAAATAATCTGAGCCAATTCTCACTGGCATCAATCTTTTGGAGAGATGCAGCTCTATGTCTTATTCAGATCTCACCCACGACACCAAAAAATGTATTTGGATCAGAGTGCTTCCTTCTTTACATTTATGATCACATTATTTTAAGAGGTTTTTGTGTCTTTAAAAGATATATTAAACCCAGGAATGGAGACACTGTGATAAAACCCACCCCAGAGCACGTCTGGAGGGTTTGAGCTTAATAAGTGCCTCTTGCATTTTCCATCAACTGCTTGAACTTCGCTCCTGTTTCTTTGAACCTCTTGTTGTTCTCACTGAAAGCGGTGCTGACATGCTTTAAAAGCATACAAATAGCTCCTGCTGTGACTATCCACACAATATATTCTGTTCTGTTTTTGTTGTAATATGCATTTCGGTTCATGAACGCCTGAGCTAACAGAGGTAATGCAGAGATCAGTCTCTGGTGTTGCTACTCGTTTTTTCCATTTCTTTCTTTGTGATGCACAAGATCTGATTCTTTGGCAGTTCACCAACAGCGTCTGAGACTGGAGGTAGATAGAACAAAAATTAAAGTGCATAGCATCCCCAAGGAGATGCTCAGAATTGGGCTGTGGCCAGCCTCATATATTAAGTTGTTTGAACTTTGTTATTTTATTAAGGAAAGTGTTTCAGGTTCATCACCGATTTAACATCGGTAGCATACAACCACCGTCCATGGTCTGTTGCAGCTCCTCGCTGGGATGGGAGACGTACGAGTGCATGACCCCAAGCATTTACAGTCTAGACGGGCTGAAACCGGAAGGTTTTCAGTACAATTTTCTGATTTAAAATGAAGGGCATGACTAGCGTTGCAACCGAGGCAGTGGAGAAGCAGGACTGAGACGCAGTGGCAAAGCTGGTGGGATGCAAAAACGGAAGAAGGCACATTATGCGCGAAATGGGCGTTGGGCAGGAATTATTTCTCTAGGCAGCGCTGCAAATTATTTCTCTAGGCAGCGCTGGCTCCTGGCAGAGGAGACTGGAGGGTAAGGAACCAAGCTGGAGACACTGGTGGAATACGGTCTGGAGCCTGCGGACGTAGCCGAGATGGGAGAGCATCGGTGTGGGATCAGGACGCGCTGGGGGGTCGGGCCTTAGCTGAGGAGGGCGAGGGGGGAAACACGTATCCGTGGGTGGGAGAGGTGGGGAAGGTAAGCTAGCGGAGCTGGAGGGGGGGGGGAGGAAAAGCAAAAGGAGCGGTTGCTACCCCCGCGCAAGCAGTGGGAAGGCGAGGGGGAGAACCCGGGGCCAGCGGCAGGGGGGGCGAGCGGAGCGGTGCCCGGGCTGCGCTCCCGGCCCCGGCCGGAGCTCCCGGGGCGGCCCCGACCGCACCCCCGGTCTCATCTCCGCCCCCCAGGGGGCTTCCCGCCCCCTCTTCGGGTGCGGGGTCCCGGGTAGCCCCCGCCGCAGGTCCCTCCCGGCCCCGCTTCGCAGGGGGAAGCGCTGCCCCGGCCCGGGCCGGCCCCGGGCTCGGAGCACAGACGGGACCCCCACAAACCCCGCGCCCCGCGGAGCCTCCCGCGCCGGCGGCGGGCCGGGCAGCGCCGGGAATGGGCGAAGGAGACCGCCCGGGGCAGCAGCCCTGGTCTCGGGTGGGTCGGGTCCCTCCCCGCGAGTGGAAAGTTTCCCCGGAGCGACCTCTCATAGTACGCGCCTGCTAGGAAATCTCATTCAAGTATTTTTGTCAATGGGGTGGAGGGGGGGGGGGGGGGGCACCCTGCTCCCCGGCCCCCGGCCCGGCTGACGTCACCGCAGAGGCGATAAATATCTGTTGATATAATTGGACGTGAGATTTGGGGTTGCGATAGCGAAACTCGGCCCATCGCCGCTCCGGCGGGCCCCCATGATTTATTCAGCACTGGATCGGGGCACGCAATCGGGCTGTCAGGAGAGCGTCAGCTTATTAGGCAAGTTCTGCGTGATTCCCGGAGAGGGTCTAAGCTATAAAAATCCCGCGCCCCGGCTCTGATTAGGACCGAACCCGATCCCAAGTTCGCCAGGAGCCGGCTCCAAGGGAGAGAGAGAGGAAGGGACGCCGGGCACCGCCGAGCCCCCGCCGCCCGCCCTGCCCTGTCCTGCCCTGCCCCGCCGCCGCCGCCCCGGGTAGGTGCGGGGCCGCGCCCGGGCTGCGCTGCGGGGGGCTGAGCGCGGCGTCCCGGGGAACGCCGGGCACCCCACGCTCCCCGCCGCCCCCCTTTCCCCGCCGCGGGTGGGTGGGGAGGCGCGGGGCCGCGCACACGCGTGGGCTCTGTCCGGAGGGGTCCGGGCGCGGTTCAGCACCGGACAGCGGCGGCGGGGGGCTCCCCGCACCGCACCGCCCCCCCGCCGTCCCCCTCGCCGCCGCCGCTCGGCTGCGTAACCCCCCCTTCCCCTCTTCCCCCCTCCCCGTCTGCTCCCGCAGGTCCGGGCCCCGACCATGAAGGTCCCGCTGCTGGTCTCCGCGGGGATCCTGCTGGTCGCCCTCCTGCCCTGCCGGGAGTGCAGGGCTCTCGGCCAGAGCCCGGCGGCCGCCCGCGGGGCTCCGCACCGGCCGGGCTCCTTCCAGCAACCGCAGCAGCCTCCGCAGCAGCAGCAGCAAGCCCTGCCCGTCCTGCTCCGCATGGGAGAGGAGTATTTCCTCCGCCTGGGCAACCTCGGCAGGAGACCCGAGGGCTCTCCCCCCGCCGGCCCCGCCGGGCAGCCCGACGCCTCCGCCGGCGACGTTTTCCGGGCGGCGGTGCCGGGGAGCCCCGAGGAGGGCGAAGCCGAGGGGGAGGCCGTGGAGAGGGAGAAGCGGTCCGAGGAGCCCCCGATATCCCTGGATCTGACTTTCCACCTCCTGCGCGAAGTCCTGGAGATGGCCCGAGCCGAGCAGCTGGCGCAGCAGGCTCACAGCAACAGGAAACTGATGGAGATCATCGGGAAGTGAGACGGCCCCTCCCCGCCTTGCCAAAGAGATTCCGCGGTTAGCACGGCAGTAATCACACCGTCCGATGTACCATAGTGCTGCTCTGGTGTCACCTCTTTATTTTTACATGGCTTTAAACCCAGAAGGGCGTACTCCGCACAGCCTCTGTCCCTTGGCCAGCATGCACAACCGTGTACCAAGTGCAGAAACGCGAGTGTCGTTCGTACCCCCCCCCCCCCCCCCCCCCTTTATTTATTTCTCCGTTTCCCAGTTATTCTAGTGCCATCGCTGCGTAGGGGTGTGTGAGCGTTGGAGGAAATGGTGCCGAGAAGACAGAGAACTTTTCTGCTGGGGGCAGGGAGGTGGGAGGGGGAATCTCTGTAAGCTACTTTAAATCCACTCTTTTTTTTTTTTTCTTCCTGTAAACGTTTTCACAATAAAACATCTTTTCAGCGCTCGGTCGATTTTGTTGTGTAAGAGAATGTTTAATATTTATATTTTTAATAAAAGCTGCAAAGTAACCATGGCTTGGTGGACTTTCTTGGATTCTTCCGCCTACTGCAGCTCTCACCGGGATGGGACGGGACGGGACGGGACGAGCGCCCCAGGGAGCCCCAAACAACCCCTGGGAAGGGTTTTCTCCCCTCCCCGTCGCTGCGGCCACCCCACCCCCCCACCCCGGCCCTCCCGGTGACTGGTCGGGTCGGGGGCTGGTGGGTCGCCCCCAGCCCAGCGGGTCTCCCAGCAGCAGCCCCCCAAGCCAGGCAGCCTCCTCCAGTGCGCCGGTGAGGCGCTCCCCCATCTCTCTTCTGTTTCGTTTCGCTCTCTGCTTACACCCCCACCCCCCACCCCCCGAAAGGGCAGATGCCTCCCCGCCCTGGGTCCCCCCGCTCCCGGCAGCCCTGCATAAACCGCGGGGAATCTTCCCGGGAGAAACTGGGGGAAATCCGCCCAGGAGAGCAGGAAATCCCTCAGCCCAAACCACATACCCGGGGACAAGAGGGTCCAGCGGCCTCTGGGAGGCGATGCGATGGCCGGAGGCGATGCGGTGGCGGTGGGGAGCGGGACTCGCTTGTGCGGACCTCGCCTCTGCAGCCCCCCAAAGCTTCCCTCGCAGGAGCGTTTTCCAGGGGAAGCAGGCCCAAGCGAGGGTCAGTGAGACTCAGCCCCGCCAGCGAGCCAGTCCTGCTGGGGCCCCACGACCCGGCACGCTCCCCTGCGGAAACGGCGGGTGTTCAGGGCCTGACTCGGGACTTCCGGTAGGATCCGCACTTAAACCTGGTGCAGAGCTTGGCACCTGGTCCCCCATGGCACGCTGGCAACCTGCCGCTCTCTCTTAAACACTACTGAGTGCCAGCACCCTGTCCCCAGCGACAAAGCTTGCAGAGTGTCACCTTCCGCACAACTTGTAGGGCTTCTGAGCAACCTGGTCTGGTTGAAGATGTCCCTGCTCACTGCAAGGGGGTTGGGCTAGATGGCCTCTAAAGGTCCTTTCCAACCCAAAGAGTTCTGTGATTCTGTGATTCTTTGAAGACACGAGTTTGATTTCATTAGGCAGCTCGACATCTGCCACGCACGTGGAACCGGACATTCAGCATTCACCTTTTCTACAGCGGCCTTCAAATTAAACCCTGAAAGAACAGCTGTGGCCACCTCGCCGCCTCCCGGTTTCGTGCCAGAACATGCCCCTTTTCCTGCGAGCCCAGACGACTGAGAAGACGCAGACACAGACAGCGGCTGGACCAACGTGGGCAGCCCTCTGGAGTCTGCCCCACAGGCCCAGAGCTGCGTCCCCTGTCCAGGCGCAGGGGGTGGCCGGTGCTTTCGACGCGTGCGTCTTCCTCATCTCCACCGCTGGGCACCTTCCCGACAAGTAACGGTTCACGGGAGTGTTGTCTGTCGCGGCTTGGCAGGAAGAGCAAGAGCGAAGGAAGACGTGGCAGCTCCCCTCTCCCCTCCCGCGTTTGGGCTGCGCTGCCGGTGAGGCACCGGAGCCGTGGGGATGAGGGGTGGCTGCGGGGAGGCGCTCAGACACAGCCCTGGCTTGGGGCTGCCGAGGGCGCGACGGTGTCGTTGAAGTCACCAGCACCGAGGAGCGGGGACGCGGGAGGGTACTGAGGAGAAACGCGCTGTGCTGGCAAAGGATGCGACCAGTGAATACCATACCGGCATTTTAGCTAACGACATCGCTGAAGCGTTTACACCTACACAGGGACATGCCAAAAAGTGAATAACAAAACACTAGCAGTGCGCAGCCTACAGCTGTAGTGATGCCATTTTCCCCTTGGAAACAAGAAATCACTGGAAAACACTCTGACTACAATACAGTATAGCAATCTGTCCCCATGCCCCCATCCCTCTCAGGGCTGTCATCTCAAGGGCTGGGTATCACGTGGAGATCAGCTGAGTTCCTGGGGACGAAACCTGCTCGGATGTCCCTTTCCAGGCCAGTTTCTGTGCTGGTTGCAGCCAGGCTGCCTGCGCTCACGGTCCCTCCGAGGAGAAGCACACCAGAAGCCAGCCAGAGTGAGTCATCATTCGTTCAGAGAGTTCAACCAGGAGAAGGAGAAGACATGACGAGCCGGCTCATCACCCCTCTCGTTGCTCACAGGAGTTTCCTCCACTTGTCCTTGAGGGGACGGTTCAGAACCAGTCTGTAAAGGAAGGAGAGGTTGACAAATGGAAAAGACGAATTGCGTTAAAATCCGTATGATTTCACAACATGCAGAAAACCAGAATGAAGTGGGAAAGAGGTGAAAAGGCAGGGGGCATGAAGGTTTGGGGAGGCCAGCCAGACTTCTAGTGCCAGAGGAGTGGGAGGGACTTTTGCCACAGACAACGGCAGAGGAAGGATTTGGCCGGTGAGCGTGTCGCCTCTGCGCAAAGTGCTTAGTCCTGGTTCGGACCTCTGGAAAATTACTGCACCGAAGGTGGCAACTGCCTGTTTAGAAGTGATCCTGAGCCAGCTTGGCTTGCGTAGCTGGGCCTCCAGATTGATGTGGACCGAGGCCAAAAGTTATTGTCAGTGCCCTGCCACTCAAAATGGTACTTTTTCTGCTGTCGTGAAATCTGCCTTGGATGCTTTTTTTTTTCTTTAAAGTCTTTTAATGTTTATTTCACTTCAGTTTCACTCAGCCCAAGATCAGGGAATAAATAATAAAGAGGTACAAGCTCCTGCTCATTTCCCAGGCCAAATTCTGCTTTTGTTTGCACAGGTGTCCTCTGCTTACAGTAAAAAAAGAAATCTGGACATGACATGCTTTAGCTGCTAATCACAGGAATTATTATTATCTTTTAAATTAACTGAATATTTAACCGGCCAGTATGATACACAGAAATATTTTTACTAGTTCTAACATTTTCAGATCCCTTTGGCAGAGAATGAAGACCAGCTTTCTGGTAGTATCAGAAATCCTCTTAAGGATAAAATATACAAAAATCGGTGATTTGGTAGTTAAGGGATGCTTTGTGTCTTCATCATTAAAATCACAATTTAACGTGCAATACACTGGATGTGTTTTCCTTGCATGTTCCTAGATACGCACATGCATTATTGTACATTCTCAAAATTAAAATAGCCAATATTGGCAGCCTTCTCTGTGAAGGGTTTCACCTTAGTTTGGGAACTTTGGAAACGTGATCTCAGGAGAACTATTTGATGCCAAGATATACCTGAGAGAGGGAAAATGACAGAGCAGTGTCCTCTGAATTTTAACATGTCTCAACCACTTATAATACTGTCCTAAAATGGAAAGTTACAAAAGCAGTGATGAACAGACATACCCAGAAACAAACAACGAAGCAGGAAAGCTTGTGAGGAAATGAAGCACGGGACGGATTATTTTCCTAAGCCTTTTTTGTAAGTGCTTAACATTAAAGTAAGAACTAATGGTGTGTTAAGTATAAATTGGTTACTGGGCTTCATTCCAGTTACTACCGATCTGAGTATTGTGACACCAACAGACAAGCCAGCACGGAGGTGTGTAAAAAGTGGCTCCCTATTCCTTTCTTTATATCTAATGAGAGTTCGTAGCTCCTTTTTTAGATCCAGATCCTCAGTTCCTCTAGACTGGAATAGCCCTACTTGTTCCAATGAAATGCTGTCTGAGAATCTACTTTAATATTTCAAATGTGGACTAATCTTTGACTCGGATTCATATTTTCAAAGCAAGGCACTCACTGCTACTCACTGCAAAATACAGAGCTCAGAAAGGATTTTTGTGGACAAGCATCTTGCAGAAGAAAGTAGCTTTTGCTTGCTAACTTTATCGTGTACTTTAATGAGAGCATAGGCACGGTGAAAAATCTGGGAGAAACAGCTGTCTCCTTGAATACGAAAGTCCATTTTCAGTGATGCTGGTGAGAAGGGTCGTCTCCCAGGCTTACGCAAATGTATTGTAAAGAACTGGGCCCACGGGGCCAGATCTTCAGCTGAAAAGGCAGGTAGCTAATTAAGTCCTGATAACAGAAGATCTGCCTCTCAGTCCTGGAAACCCAAACCTTCCAACCCGATTACAAAAGTCAGGTGTCAGCAGTAAATACATGGCTAGACTTTCTGAGTCGTAAGGGATTCTGTGCTCTCTTGATGTTGGTAGATGTAGGGGCGTAGGTGTTTTATTAGCCCTCTGTGATGTTGAAAACTTTGCCTTTTATTTTTGGAAGGACAGCTGGAGTGCCTGGACTCGCTAAAAGCCATTTTGAAATTGGTTGTGCAATTTTGTGCACCGAGCCCTCAGCAGAGTGTGTAAGCAGGCGTGAGACAGCCTTCCTCGCTCCTCCTCACTCTGCAAAGGAATAGGACTGGCAAGAGGTTTAAAAAAATTTTCCTGCATTTTTATTCTTTCTTACTTAAAGCCACACTGTCACCTTGTAATTTCTCTTCCTGTGCAAGTCGGGCTTCCTTTAGTGCTTCCACTTGCTATTCCAACCACCCACTACCCAGAAATATACTTTAAACTAAGGTTAACTTTGAAGCAAAGAACTATTTATGGGCTTAAATTTAAGTATCTTGTTTTATAGGATTTGGAACTAACATGTTAGAAGAAAAAAAGCACAATCTAATGACTTAGACTGGCAAGGTGACTGCATTACTTTGTTAACCCTCACTGCTGGTACTGTATTTCAAGCAAAACAGTCTTTGTATGCATCACTGCCAAAGCTGTATTTCATAATGTGTTAAATCCTTCATATTCAGCTGTGATGGTATCTTCCTGTGGCAGCAAAACAATGTTGGAGCTCCAGCACTTTCCCACTGGGTTTGGCTGGCTGAAGCCCTTACTCGCTGTGCCTCGCTGGGCTCAGCAGGCTGCCCGTCTGCAACACCTCGATGTGCCTTTCCAAGAGCCATCATTTACCACCACACCCAGCCAGGAGTGAAGCAAGCACAGCACTGACAATAGGGCCATTCCTCAGCTGTTAGACTTGTGTTTTCACACCTGTGACACTGCAGGATTTGTGCTCTGAGTCATACAGTGGCTGAGGTACGCTATCCTCATGTGAGGCAAGAGACCATCAAAAGGTGCCAGGAGCAATTCTGTCCACATTATTAAGTTTGCTTCCCCCTGCCAACGGCAGCCCACACAACTCAGAGTTACACAGTGTGATGAGATTGTCCGAGACAAAAATTTTATGGAATCACAGAATGTTTGGGGTTGGAAGGGACCTCTGGGGATCATCTAGTCCAACCCCCTTGCCAAAGCAGGGTCACCTACAGCAGGCTGCACAGGACTTTGTCCAGGTGGGTCTTGAATATCTCCAGAGAAGGAGACTCCACAACCTCTCTGGGCAGCCTGTTCCAGTGCTCCATCACCCTCAGAGTGAAGAAGTTCTTCCCCATGTTCAGACAGAACTTCCTGTGCTTCAGTTTTGCCCCTTGTCCTGTCGCTGGGCACCACTGAAAAGAGTCTGGCCCCTTCCTCCTGACACTCACCCTTCAGATATTTATAGGCATTTATAAGGTCCCCTCTCAGCCTTCTCTTCTTCAGGCTAAACAAGCCCAGCACCCTCAGCCTTTCCTCATAGGAGAGATGCTCCAGTCCCCTCATCATCTTTGTAGCCCTCCGCTGGACTCTCTCCTTCTGCAGACTTTCACAGAAAACAACGTTTTTGAACCAGGAGGTGATTCTGAAAGGTAGAAAGCAGAGCCAGGTCCCCTCAGTATCAATGGGATTTGGGCATCTGACCCCTCCGTAGGTCCTTGCAATCTCATCCCAGATCACCTCGCTCTCCCTGTTACCACAGCCCTACTCCGCTGCCAGAGAAAAGCTTTCTGCTGAGCGTGGCACAACCCTTGCCACATGCCTTGCAGACGGTTCGGATTCAACACTTCATTGTGTCTGTCCATTGCTATTGGGCAACTGCTGTTAAGCTTCTGCCCAAGCTTTATCTTAGTCTTGGAGATCTCTCAGTAATAAGGATAACTAAGGAGTTTACCTCAGATTACATTAATCACATTAGGCCAATGCTGAGAGAGTGCTGAATACTTATGCTTTGATTTATATTTGATTTATATTTTCCCCTTTGGTGTCGAATGACATCAGATGATGCCTTCAGTAAGCACCAGGAATTTTCACCAGGCCAGCTCATGAAGCGGGGAGGGAAGCACACCCTGCATGACTGATTGTTGGGTTTGTTTTTCCCATAAGCAAAGTCCAGGCTGGAGTTTCCATGCCAATTCTTTGGAGGTGCTGAGCAACCACATCTCCCACTGAGCAGCCACTCAGCACTCCTCAGCACCTGGCACACTAGAATTTGCGTGAATAAACTGTATAAAGATCTCTGTGTTTAAAGTTGCAGGTATTCAGCATCTGTCAGCATTTGCTTCCTTAAGCAGAGCACTACTTAAATCTGTGTAAGGCTCTTGTAAAAGGTATGGATGAAATGGGTGAGTGGGATTGCTTTGTCATAACTTCTTCATTTATTAGGGCCCAGCAGTTAGCCTATCTGTGCTGGCAGAAAATAGGCAGTCTAGGCCTTCTAGACATTTAAAACACAATGAAGTCTACACAATGTTTTCTGCTTTACCACCAGTAAACTTCAGTCATCTAGAAGCGAGATAGCCGCTCAAGCAAACTTCATTCATCACCTCTAAAGGGACCAATAAGAGAAAGGCACCAGGAAAGGGTGATTTGTTGCATCCTAAAAGAAGCATCTGTAGGGTGGGTTTCCCTCTGGAGGTATCTGTTTCTCTCTGCTGACCTCAGAGACACTCTTGGTGACCAGGTTAGACTAGATCTGCCTTTTAAGTAATTACACAAGAAAGAGTCCAGCCAAATACTTCAGAATACCAGAAAACTTCTTGATAGGAATTGAGAACTTTGACTGCGCTATTATTTTTTAGAAGATCAGTAACTCTTCAGTTTAGGAAGTGGGGAGGAAAGGTGAAGGGTCTTCATAGTCTTTTTCAGATTGTTTTTTGTGGGGGCAAATTTTTGCTCATTTTTGATGACTTCTGGTAAGGTAGGGTCTGGAGAAACCATTGCTATGATGGCCCTCTCATGGTTATTTCACACCAGCTTGCAAGGAGATGTGAGAAATAACAGAGGTGAGGGCTGAAATGGTTGTTTCCTCCATGGATGTAGATTACCCACCGGTATATTTTATCCAGATTGAGCATGACTCAATGATCACAATTTTATGTAACTAATCAGAAAACTAAATGGGTTGCGGGTTTTATGCTGACTGCAGGAGAATAGGTTGCTACTTTGCGGGCAAAGCAACATTGATCTTGTCACATTTTTTGAACAAAGATGGTTCTACCTAGTGAATTTGTAGTAGCTGAACACTTTGTGCCATCCAAGCATGTGATTTCTGACCTAGTGCCGAATTCGCCAAAACTGTATTTACCATCTTGTGGAAGCAACGTCTCAGTTTTGACTGAATTAATGAGACAGGTCTAGATTTACAGTGAAATAAGTGAGAAAAGAATGCATGTGGTTTATTAGAAGTCAGTATGCCCTAGGAAAAGGGGTTATTTCTTACAGCATGGATGCACTGGTTGGTTGCAAATAGCCCTCCTGTGCAGCTGTATGAATATTTTCCAGAGCAGCAATGCTGACCAAAGCAGGTCCTGCCCCTTGGCTCCCCATCCACCTCTTCCTGCTTTGCCTTCGCGGTTCACTGTCCATTTGCATTGCTGCATCATTTTGCAGGGCTGTGGTAAGAATGGGAATGTCACTGGAAAGACAAATTTTTTGTTGTTTTTTGAGGTGAAGGAAGATATTTTTAAACCTGGACCATTTGAATGATTTGATTCCAACACAGTGCAAAAAAACAGCTGCCTCACCACAAATGCCATGTGAGTGGTAGCATCTCGGCAGCAGTAAGAAGCAGGGCTGTTTGGCAAGAAACTGCTAAATCACCTTTGCTGCCAGAGAAAAAAATGGATCTACAACCTTAGAGGCATGTGAACTACCCAAATGCCCCCGCCGCTGCCTCCTCAGGATCCAGCAGGAGAGTGAGAGTGTGAATTTGTTAAAAGATGTGGGTCTTGGAGAGAGAGGCAGCAAAAATTCAAGGTTCTAGCTTCTACGCTTTCTCAGAAAAGAAGTGAGAAATTAAAGTTAATTCCCATATTTTAGCTGGCTTGTTTAGAAACAGCCCCCAGTGCTGACAAGAACAGACATGATCAAAAAATGCTCGCTGGTCACAAAGCCATCACAGAATCTGTAGGCTATGTTTGTCTGCCTGAAATGTCAAGCGTTACACTTCTGGCACTCAACACTTCCAGGCAGCAGAAACAAAGGGAGCACAACAGGTTATTTTTAAATAGTTTAAACTTTAGTTCAAGCATTTTGTTTTCATATTTTTATGCAGTCTAGCTCCTTCAGCGTAACACCTGGCAGCTGTCACATATATCACAACAATATTGTTTCAAGCTAAGAGGCTGCTTATTTTGTACGGATCTTTTCTTTTTATTAGTGGGAATCAACAGAATATTCTCTGAAATAATTGCTACAATTACCTGCCACGGGTATACCCACGGTGGCAGACAAAATAATATGCACAGACAAGTTCCATCAGTCACAGTACTAGATATGTCACTCTCTTAATAGCGGTCAGTAATGAGTTTTTAAAGTCCATTGGGAGGAAATGCCTTTCTTCAATAGATTTTTGTTATATTACAGTTCACATTATGTGGCTAATGTCTAATGCAGTGTCTCTTACATAATGACCTTAAAGAGATCAATTGTATTTCAGAGGAAAACAGCCCAGCTAGCTTATTTTGGTATAGGATCTGCACATCTCTCATGGGATATGGAGGTCCAGACACTTGGTGGAAACAATTTTGGAGAATGGTGTGAGAGAGTGGCGTTCTTCTGCTACTGGAGACAAGGAAAATACAATTTCTTTATTTATGTCACATAGCTTTTTCATGACTCGAAAAAAAAGCCAGAAATAAGATACTTGTTTAATATTTCACCCACTGCTGCTCCTCACTGACATTATTTTCTGCATAAAACCTAGTCCTGCCACTGTCCAGGAAAATGAAGGAAATACGGAGGGAGGGTCTTACAAACACATGAACACGAAGGCTGCATGATCAGAACAGTCTTTCCTGGATCTATCCACACATCATTCCTTGTTCCTTTCATACAGAAGTTGTTGAGAACCTCTCGATCATTGGGCTGTCTATCACTTCTGCTCCTTTCCAGTTCTGCTGGAGAATTGTTCAGCAAGGAAAGGATCATCTTGAAAAGGTGCAGGAGTAAGTGGTATGTGCTGGCCAGAAAGCTACTCACAGCTACCTGTTCTCTCCTCTTCCCCCTACTTCTACTTCATCAGACAAGTAGATACAACTCCAGATTAAAAAGTTAAATGTGAAATAGAGACCTTCCAAGAACTTCTCTGTGGCAGTAACCCATCTAGTCTGTGTCAGAGAAAATTCACCACTAACTTTAAGAGAGAAGTAGCAAATCTAGTAATGGTTTAACATCATGTTTGTCTCTGCCATGTAGTCTTTTCATCATGGAGTGTTGTATATTAAAGCTTTTTCTTCCTCTGCAAAGGGTATTTTTGTAAATCCAGTGAATGAGACACAGTGCCAGTTCAGGCTGTGACTCACCCCAGAGCTCCATTCACAGGATCAGATAACTGAGCCAGCATAGCTGTGAGGTGTGTAGATGCATACCACGCTTTGGAGGCTGGAGCACTGCTTGCATCGTGAGTGGCTTAGTTGGGCTGTTGTGAGTGTGGGGAGGGTGGTATACGTGGGCTATGGACACAGCACGCTTTCTCTAAGAGACCAAAACGCACTGGTGGAGATGCAGGAAGAAAAGCTGGAATGTCAGTTAAAGCAACCAGTTGCCATTTTTAAACCCACCACGTAACAGAAAAAAGAAAGTCTTGGCCTCAGTTAAAACATTTTTTCCCTCATCACCTGTTGCTGCTGCCCCTTTTCCTTTGCGTGCTCATTTTTCCGTGTCTTCAATTGCCTGAATCTTCTCCTTACTACAACTGCAGCAACTGAAGCCAGTAGCCGAGAAGTGACTCTACTCCAGCAATAATACATTGCTCAGTGAGTGGCACCGTGACTTCCTGGATAGAAGTCTGTCGTACCACATCTCACATTGTAGTCTCTGCTCACTCATTAGCAATGCTGGCTTGCTTGCACAGCACTCGGCCAACTGATGAGCAGGATATTAAATCAAGCTTCCTTCTGCCTATCTCTCACTGTTCCCAGGTGAAGTCCAAGGAAATGATAAATACTACTCTTAAAGCCTCAGATTCAATCACAGTTATTGATTGGGTTGTTATGGAGTCTGGAGCTCAGATCACAGGCAACTGTCACCAGGGACAAGCTGGGAACTGACCTGCATCTGGGCAGACACCAGCTCCATTTTTCTTTTTAAATAAATAAAATTTTATAAAATTATGAAATTATGCATAAATATAAAAATAAGTCTATTAAAAAATAATTCTGGTAGTAGATGTTGAAAAGGCTCACAATTACTGATGGGGGAAACAACAACCACCTTTCCTCAACAAGGCATTTTGTAATAGAGCAAGTCAAACAGCAAGTGTTTTGTCATGAAAAACAGCCATTCCTTCTGTGCGCAGAAGTGCTGATCCAGGAGTGCTCTAAGAGACTGGGTCTGTCTTTTGATCGTAAACTTTGGTATTTGAGATAGATAGACTCAGGCAGATTTTATAGGGTGCTCTCTATATTAAAAAAAAGCAATGAGAAATTCAGATCACTTTGTCTCTAGGACTGTGAGATCCTCATCCTCTGCTCTGTCAAAGGTGTGACATCTGTGTCAGACTTCTGTAGCATGGTTTGAACATTGCAGCACCTATCTATACCTCCATTGGCCGGTAGCCTGGGATAACAGGTTTTCTGAATTAGTCACTGGTCTCTTACTTAATAACCTGAAGATTATTATAAAGATATCAGGAATATATGTCACCTGAGAAGGGATCTATGACTGAATCAATGCTGTCTTATATGTCCCTCTCCTTTTTTCTGTTTCATTTTGTAATGAAAATGAAATTTTCATTACGTTTTTTACACCCAGCCAGTAATTCTATTTCAAACGCCAGGTAGGTGGGCACCGAATCCTGCAGGGTGCTGCGGTCCAGCCCGTCACCCGCTCACAGGTCAGGAAAGCACAGAATTGGCATGTTACAATATCCAAACATGAGGCCTCAGCCCCAGATTACTAATTATTTCCAGTGTGATTTTTAATCAGATGATCCATCTCTAATGATTACAGGATTACAAATATTGCTTTCCATAGTCGAGCATACGGCTACACTGAGAGCCTGAACTGTCTCAAGGCAGTAGCATGACAACTAACCAAATATTTTACAAACAGATGGCTTGTGTAGTTGTGACGTAGATCTACCATAATCTGATGGCAAACAGCAACAGTTCATCCATGATTAAGAAATATTTTTTGTTTACACTCTATTTTCCTTTCCGAAAGCCTTAATAATGAGCAGAACTGGTGATGTTTGGAAGAGGAGGTTGAGTGGAGGTAGATGTCAGTATTTAAATGAGATAGTCTCAGAAAGACAGCATCTAGGTGAGCCTGGCTTTGTATTAATTTAAAGGGGAGAAACATTTTGTCCACGCTGTCATTGCGGAGGTCCTTTTGTTAGTAATGGACTGAAACAAATGAAATATACACAAATCAGACGGTATCTATGACTCACCAGACTAATCACAGAACAGACTATTTGAGGTAAAACTTCAGGTGAAGTATTTGCCACTCATATTAATTATGAGAAACTGTTGTCTGAAAGCTGGTCTTAATGCAATGCCCTCACGACTCACCACTGCTGCCTCTGAATCACTCGGATAATTCTCAGAAGAAAGGGGGAGAGAGGTGTTAGAAGAGGAGCAATCAAGACTTTCCTGATTTTCTCTGCATGTATTTGATAAACTGAGGAAAAAATATCTCACCTGAAGCACAAAGACAAGATGCAAAATGGAAATTTACAGGCAGAATTTGCCATCAGCTAAACATCAGCCTGAGTGGCCTCAGACCCAGCCACTGTGACTCCCAACTCACGGAGTCAAGTCACAGAGAAGCAAAGGCAGAATTTTTGGACCGTTAACTGAGATCCTTGCACCTAGTGTTTGCCCTGTATTTCAGCTACAGGCTGAATTATTTTTTTGCTCTTTTTCCCCCAGTGAAATTTAAGAGATGTTCAGGAAGAAGCTTCAAACAGAATTTAATTTGGGCTTGTATGCCAGCTGATTCATGGGTCACCTACAAAAGGCTCAACTTCATGGAGGACAGATGACCCATTTTTCATTCAGCCAAACCTTGCAGATTTTTTAACTGCACAGAAATAAAGCCATCCAGTTTTCTGCCTAAGCAAAGATCCAGTACAAGTATATCCAGAGATAGATGGTAACTATCAAGTTGACTTACGCTCTCTGCATTCTCAGATCTTTCATTAGCACTAAACACAGCTGTTGCAGTGAGCAGAGAGCCTTTGGAGCAGCAGCTGACTTCCTGGGAGAGAGGTGCCTGGGCTGCGCCTGCTGCTGATGCTGACAAACTCGTCCTGCTCTGGGGTTAAACTGTGGGAAGGCCGTGTCGGGTGCGCTTAGCATCATTCCCGCAAGATCTAGCCTTGCAAGACTGCCTTCTCTCCGGCAAGCAGTCCCCTGTCCTGGAGCAGTTGCCATGAAGAGGAGGACTTAGCTTCCTTACCTGAGCAGATTGGCAAGATTGAGTTTCCAATTCGGAGAAGAGAAAGGAAATTATTATTTGCATACCACTGCCACGCTAGTGCAATCATTCCAGAGCAGCACTGTGCTAAAATGTGGGACCATTCCTTTTACAGAGAGATGGAAAAGCAGTGGTACGTGGGCAACGGGCACAGCGTGATCTCTTTTGGGCTTATTTTGGTTTTAAATGATCTTATTTTGTCCAGGTTGCCTGCATATTGACATGACAAGCAATCAGCTAAAACTTAGCTAAGTACTGACCTCTCTGGCAAGTGATTTAAAGCTGTCTCATGGAAAAATATTTGAAGGGTTACCAGCTGAAATTGAACTATTTAGCAGCAGGGCAAACAGAACTACAGTGCATGAATACAGAGAGGACTGTCCCTATGGTAATTCTGGCAGAGGCATAAGGTTGCAAGCAAGTAATAGAAAATTTTAAAACTAATGAAACAAGATTAACATATGCCACTCCATTAGTATTTCTCCCCCCAAACAGCTCAGTCCTGATTATATTTTTATCCTCTTGGAATTAAAGCACTGTACTTACTGGCAGCAAAGGGAAATTAGATCAGAATGCTGCATTTCCTTTCAAACTAAATGCATGCACTTGAGTCGCCCGGAGCCACAGACAGCCACTTCTCTGACAGGGAATGTGAGTGACAGAATATAGGGTCTAGTACTGCATCTTAGGTGAAATAAACTGGATAACAAGAGACCCAGGTGAATATAAGACTTTCATAAACTCTCACAAGTTTATATGGTGTCACTGCATGAGAGATGTTGCCTACAAAAATCTGATTGGGGAAAAAAATGAACAAACTTTTCCTTATGCATCCATTGCCCTCTGTATTTTAATCAGACTGAAATAATTGGAGCAGATGTAAGGTATTTTGTGATCTGTCTTCTTCCAGTGACAGCACAAAAGGATTTTATTATAAAATACTCCTCACTGCTGATTTTTGGGATTCCTCTACTGAAAAACGAGGGATAGTGTGGCTCTGAATGCGAAGACATTTTTAAGGACTACACATTCCCGAAAGTGGTTTTACTGTTCCTGATGTGTGTGGCTTTCTCTAGCTATCAGAGGTCTGCACAAGGGAATAAAACGATGGAACTTCGGGCCGTCTTTTCATGTTTGGTTGTCTGAAGCTGGGCAGCAAGAAGGTCTTACATACCTGGCTTTATAGCTGGGAGTATTGAGCATTTGCACTGTTAGGAGTGACAGACAGATGTTCAACACTCCTGAAAACTAATCTTGCTGGTAAGGATGACTCAATGCATATATAGAAGTCAGATTTCCAAGAGACTGAAAGGCCATACAATGCATCAGGTGCGCCAGTCCAACAGTTGGATGCCCAGAGCATCTATAAACATACACGCTATTCTTCCTACACCTGAAGTTCCACACCTATATGCCTTGGTGGCATCCTCTAGCTATAAAGAGTACAAAACCACATGCCTGAATCCTGAAATGCCAACTGAGTGAAAGAGTTTCTGAAGTCAAATGCACAAAATATATATTGTTCTTCGTAGCTCACTTAGCCTGTCTTCTGAGGCTGAACACAAGAAGACAACTTCAGACTTGGTGAAGGCTTGCTTCACCTCCTTCTGTAACTCATCACACAGTCTGTCACTAAGCTCTCTAAGTTTCTAGTTTGGACTCCAAGATCTGTTTCTCCCACGCACTGGAAAGGGCTGCTTATTAATGTCTGTGTCACCCTCCACTAATACATTACTCCACACGGTGGCAAGGCAGCTCATTGATGCTGTCCCTACTCCCTGTGTTTTAACCATTCACTCCTGGTTGTCATTCGCAGAGGCTCAGATTCACTGCAAAAGACACACACAACCCTGCCAACTTCAAGACCCTGAGCAGAGGCACCTGAGTTAAGGGCAATGTCGCCTTACACTCAGCAGGCAGATGTGAATAGGTGCCAAGTGTGAACGAGCAGCACCCTGTGAACTCTCTTACTGGAGATGCCTCTCATCCTCCGTCAGACCCAGAAGCAGCCTGCGGTGACTGCTCCTGACTTAGGCACACCCTGAAGTGGGCTGCGTCTCTCTAGCGCAGATTTTCCTGTTTTGTTCGTGCTGAATCATCTCCTGCTGTCCCTTCTTAGACCAAGTGATCTGTACGCCTGTGGGCTGCACCTCCTGCTGCCGTATCCCTGCTGACACACCATCCTGTACTCTGGAGGAAGTTTCCTGATGCATCGATACAATTTCTTAGAGTGTAGTGGCCCTTAAATAAAGTAAATTTTGGGAATCAATAGGTTCAAAAGACCTCTTTTTGCTGCTGTAAAACAAGGAAATCCCTATCAGTGCATTCTGTTAAAGTAACCTGAAAATAAATTATATACTGCCTTTATGATGACAGCCATGCAGATTCCGATTACTATTATAAATTATCATTAGAGTTATTTAAAGTAATTTTGTTATTTGGCTCTCTGGGGCTTATTACACAAAAAGAAAAAAGGGCAGTGACCTGGTATCCCACATGAAAAATGAAGACACATAAACTGTCTAAACAGCCACCTCACTACACATGGAGAAGAAATAATTTTTATGCAAATAGAGTCTGAGACCAAAATGCCTTTCTCCCTCACCTCCTTTCTATTTCATGATTAAATGAATCATAAAGCTGTCACTAGAGACCACATAGAAAAAGGTCTCCAACGGTAGAAATGAGAACTTTCTGCATTTGTTTATTTTTAATTTCAAAAGTTATTCTGAATTAAGAAAGACAGAGAAGGAAAAAAGAGCATGATGCTATTTGCATATCTGATTTCCCAGGAGTACAAACAAGCTCTATGTCCTCATGTAATAATACAAGAAATTTTCAAAAACAGACATAAATAAATTAAAATTAAACTATGATCCATAAATTTAATTGAGATTTACAGTGTCCGATGCTTTTCAAATTCAAATTACCACCAGACAGTGCATCTTTTTGAATAAATTATGCAGCTAAAGCCTAGGTGACAGCTTCTCCCTTCTCTCTTGTGTTTTATGGAGGGATATTCTTCAGTCATAGTACTGGAATTTTTGCACATAAAAGCTGAACAATAATTTAGCATTTTTCATAGACTCACCGTGTCATGTTGTATAGTGCTTAGAGCGCAGTGCAGAAAGTGATCAGGGAAAATCAAGCATTTTTGTGTTGAAGAACAGACCAAAATGGAATTCTTCTGTCATTAGAACAAATACCCAAAGGTAACTAGAGTTGTTTTGTGTCAGAGGTCTTTGGTCTTTTTCCACTAAAGAAGATTAAACATCCCAGTCGTAACACAGAATTCTCTGCAGATCAGCCATATCACTTTGGAAACTGAATATACACACATTTCTTACCTAAAAGGGGCGTGAATTTGGAGCTGGAAGAACTAAATAATGGACAGTGTCTACCAAAAAGGAGGAGGTGTTATGGAATAGTTAAGGTTTAATTTACAGAATTTCCATTCAGGACAACTTCACTGGGTAGTGAAGTTCTCAGTCGTTGATCTTGTAGGTATTTCAGATCTTGATTAGAGTGCCCTAAGGAAAAAAAGCCTTTGCCTACAGAAAAAAACATTTCTAAGCACAGGTATTTAAAAGCACACACAGAGTCTTGGTTGTCTAAAAGGTTGGGATCCCCACCAGCTGCATGGGGATGCATTTCAGGGCCATGTTTGATACTCTCTGCTCACTGGTGATGTGGGAGAGATGGCTTTGGCAAAGGACCTGAAGAGGAGTCCCCAGCCTGTGGAGTAGTGTGTGGGCTGGGGTGTGAGGGGACTCTGTCCACAGTGGTCCTCCCCTGGGGCGATGGCTGGAGCCCAGCTCCCCGGCAGGAGAGGAGGAGGGGAGCTCCGGGAAGTCAGGCTCCAGCCATCGCCCTGAGGGAGCACCGGTGGTTTGCTCATGGTGGGAATCCCAAGCAGCAGGACTATTCAGTGGATTTTTCTTCCTGATGTTTACCCTTCTGATTACGGCTATTGCTCTCCAGTAATTCCTCCCCCATTTGTTGGACTGAACAAGCTCAGGGTCTTCATATCTCCTGTCAACCCACAGGTTCTCCAACCCGCTGGTCATCTGAACAGCAACTGAAATATAAGCCCGTAAATCTGAGGGAGTAAATGTCTCTTTTCATTTTGAACCAGGGAGATGCAATGTTTAACCATGCAGGAATAAGCTGAATGGTGGGGTTTCGAAAATGCAAGGAAGAAATGTTTTAGGCATGTATTGTGAACTAGCACGATGTTTTTGGATGGGAAGAAAGGGAAAAAATCCTTTAAAACCATGTAGGAACATGACCAGAGACACTATTTGAACTGTTAGTTAATGGTAAAATGAAATATTTCCTACCCATGAAAGTACAAATCATGTATTGAATCAGATTCCAAAGATGATGTAGCATGATAACAAATGCCAAAAGTGATATGCAGAATGCTAACCCCTGTGAGAAAACAAGAAGAGTGCTTCACCAGTCTTGTTATGACATGAACTAGTCTTTATCATTACATTCAGTGAAAAAGCTCTGTTTCCAAAGCACTTTTCTATTACGTCCTTTAATTGGAAGAAGCGACTAAAAACAGTGGTGTGAGTAACATCAACTGGGGTTTTAAAAAAATAAACAAATTTCAGAGTGGGTTGTGTAAAAATCACATGCAGGAAAAAACCAAAGTTGAAGTTCACATGAAAATGATCTCTGCCACATGACAGAGGCCATTTTGCTCATGACATAGACAAATTTCAGCTCAGATCCGTAAATCTGACCGTGGCATCACCCTTCCTAACTTCATCACTCGGCTTTTTCTGTTCTTCAGCACACTCTGCACCTTTCTGCTTCCTGAGCTTTCCTATCCCTTCGTCTGTTTCCAGCTCAGTGGCAACCCCATCCTCAGCTGTGTTCCCTGCTCCTTCTTCCCCCCATTGCCAGAACCACGTGCTACTGTTCTCAACACCCTCCTCCTCCTGAAATGTCAGTGTCACTCGTGATCTGGGAAAATATCGAAACCCAGCATCCCCAAATTCACTTGCCAATAGGAATTGACATCTTTCCCACACATCTGTTTAAATTCACGGTACCCGATGATGAAAAGAGTTGGGTACTAGTCTGCTGCTTCAGTGCAACTGAAAAACACTGCCACTGTATTTCAGACAGTTGGCCACATCAAGCCTGAGTTTTTCTACTTTACTGGCTGCTGGTAAATTACGATCCAGGGAAGCAGATCACAGTCAGGCAGGCTCTCAGGCCCTGCCTATGGTGAAGTTTGGCTGCCCAGTCATTAGTGGAACTGATACGAAGAAACAGCAATGATTAATTTCACTGTGATTTTACCTGCTTTTGCCAGTTTGGTTGGAATGTTCTTAAGAAGACAAGGTCAGAGCAGATTTGGTAATTTTAAAAAACTCTTTTTTTTTTATTATTCCACTCAAATACTCTCAAATCAAACCCTGACTTTAAAAACAGCTACTGAATTTTGGGGATCAAATGTTGCTTTTGTTAAGACTGAAGTCGGTGAGGATCCTTCCACCAAATTCAAATGTCACTGACTCAAGCCTCCAGCTAAATGAGAAGTGCCCCTTTTATCACATCTGTATGAACTCCTTCTAACTTCTTGCCCACCACACGATGGTTTATCATGGCAGGGCTGCTTATGTATGCTAAATAGTCGACTCCAACTTTAAAGGAAACAGCATGAAATATTTACTGCCCTCTCGTGCTTTTTCATACACACACATAATCTCGTCTCGTCACACACATACAGGTGACTGCTTTGGTAAGACATATGGCTTAAGCCTGTAGATCCAGGTGGTCTAATTCAGTGAGTGCTGCTCGTGGGCTGGTAGCCAGGCACTAGAGCAGGAGCTGGTGTGTGTGCAAATCCTTCACACACAGCTCCCTCAGCTCTGTTCCTCAAATCTTTGGCCCTTGTGGAGTTTGTACACATATGCAGAAGAATGAATATTCAAATTCAGGTTATACCAACTCTAACATTGTACTTTTGAGGAAAACGCAGTCCCATACCCAACACATCAGTCTCTCTTATCCCATCATGCTGCTGGTAGTCTAACACAGAACGGGAATATATTATCTTCATGGTCTCCTTTAATCAAGTCCCAATAATCCTTGGACAAAACCCTCTTCAACAGATCTGAACCCAGGAAATCACACTGCTTACAGAGAGGCAGCCAAGCACACAAGAAGACTCCGGGTATTTCCATAGCTCTGTGTTCACATGGGGCAGCAGTACGCTCCAGGTGCAGCCACAGATCTGCAGAAGCTCTGGCTGTGGCTGCTCAACCAGGGGTGGTAGGACCACATGTGATGTACACAGGCTCTTGGCAGCTGATGAGAATAATCTGATGCACAGGATTTGTCTGCTGCTACTGCATGCAAATATCTGACTGCGCAGAGGCATTGCTGGCCTCTCCGACAGCCCCTGAGCGTGTGCGTGAGCAACTTGGATAACAGCTCACACAAGCGAGATGCACCAGCAGCTAAGCACAAGCAACCAACGGCATGCTACTCTGAAGCTGAAAAGTCAGCCTGTCACATTCTGAAGCCATCTGTGAATCCAGTGGATTTGCTGAAACAACAATTTATGCTGTTTCCATATTAGCAAAATTACTCTTTAGCATGCAGAGGAAAGTTAAGTCACATTTTCCTTAACAACTGCTGTTCCCGCCTTGCTGCGCATCACAGCTCTCTGGGGTGACTTAAGTAGCACTGACCTTGGACGTCGCTGCAGTGGCATTACTTTCCTTACCACCCCCCGGTGCACTCTCCTCAATCGCTGCTGCTGCTGCTGCTGTGGGGGCTTCTGCCTTCTTTGCACTTGTTTCCAGAGAAACAGGAGGCCCTACTTTCCCCAGCCCACTCACCGGGGTTGAGCTCGGACTGCTTGATTGCCGCGACTGAGCCTTATACCAGCTAGGGTAAAACAAGGGATCGATGGTTTCTGCTGTGGCCGGCACTTGAGTGTCAGAGTCTGGGGTCTGTTGAGAACCACTTGGTGTCACAACCTCATCCTTAATCAGGACAGATAAAGAGAAGAACAAGCAGAATGCTCCATGTTACCTTCCTGCTGTAGCCACGTTGTTCTACATGCCGTGTTTGTTATGTCAGTGTAAGGAATAGTTTTGTCCTAATGTGTGGTCCAAAATAATTACAATCAAAACACAAAGCAAAAGCAACTGTCATTTGAATAACGCTGATATGGGAAAGAAAATTGATTACCGAAAAAATAGAACGGGATGGTAGAATTAGCTGGGAAGGGGACGCTGACTGAGAAAGGAGTGAGCAAGCGGTTTCTTAACTCAAAAAAACCCCCAGTTCAATCCTAAAAATATAAGACATCCTGCATAAGAGCCTCATGAACCCATACCAGCCAAGAACAAGTGTAGGTACGTTTGAAGGGCTTGCTGGGTTTTGGGTTAAGAACAGCCCACGCACCAATGAGTCTGTTGATATGAGCAGTCAGAATAAGGGGAATACAAAGACACTGGAGAGAAACATTTGCCCAGCAGCCTTGCCACTAATGCTATAAGCCAAGCGGAGTTGCACTTTGCCAGGAAGAGGAGCAGCTGGCTGAACTGCGCCTCTCTACCTGCATTAAGCTCTTGATGCCACACGGTACCTGCTATCACCACAGCATTTCTGCTTTGCCTTTCTTACATCAGAAGGCAAAAGCAGAAATACCAGTATCCCACACACTGTAACGCCTACATGCCATGTCTGACTCCACGTCTGACCATCTCCTGATGACATTTTACAATTGCTACAGCAGCATGCCATACTTTTCCCATTTTAGCCGTAGAAGTGAGGGACTTCATGTTAGTGGGCAGACTTGCTTATGTCTAGTTCCTGTTTGCAAAAACATCTACATCAGTTAGGTGACGTAAGTTTAGCTAAGTCAGTGCAAATCCTCAAAAGACAAACTTTGGTTAAATCAATAAAGCCTGATTTCAGAGCATCTTCACAAAACTGGTGCAAACTCACATATATTTTTAAATCAAAGCAAGTATGAATCTAAAGTATTTATTTTCCCTTGTTTTATGTGGGGAGCTTGCTACAATCAAAGATTCTTAACGTGCTCTCTTGTTTTCACACTGGCCTCCTCAAATATCTTCACTGCAGCCTTTACTTGCTCAGCAACTTCATGGGTAAATTGCATAAGAGGAGAATTTGTGAAGTTAATTTTATGTAAGGCCAGCTAAAGCAGCACATGAAGTATATCTTCTCATGTAGGTCTTTCAGAATATGTGGCAATTATGGTCTCATTCTAATAGCATTCCTTGAGAAAAAGCGCTGGTCTAAATTATTCACTCCCTGAACCTCTTTGCTGCTAGGTTGTAAGAGGCAGTTTCCTTTTCTATTTGGTGTATGATATCTGCCTAGGCAATATCCCTAGGATGACCAGAGCAGAAGGTGGCAAATGTCGTTCACAGAAAACAGATTAGGAATAGGACATAAAAATTGGTGGTGGAAAACTCACTACATCCAGAGGGAATGCCAAATTCTCTTAGTATAAATATTTTAACAACCATTTCATTTATAATAGTTAGTCTGAGTTAAATCACAGCAAGCAGAATGTCCTTTGTAACGTGCTTAACTCCCAAATGGAATCTCTTTTATTTATATCTTATGTACCCCACATATGCTTCAATTTATCTAGCAGCATAATTTTTTGCCTATCAAGCGATGTACATACAGATCGAGAGGACAAGGTACAGTTGCATGTGTGTGTTCAAGGGCAATAAACGTTTTTGCTCTCCAGTGCATTGACTCCCTCAGCCATTCTCCTGGAGTATGGTGCCTACAGGCCACAGGGGAGCAGTTGCTTGCTCTGCTGGGGCGTACTCGGCATAGCTGGCCGGGCAGCGCAGCACTGGGGACACTTACCTGGCCAGCCGGGGTGGTGGGCAGTGGAGCTGGGGTGGGCTTGCCCAGGGTCTCTCCTGCTGTGCTCTGTGGTTCAGGGTCCTGCTGAGGTGGCTGTGATGCTTTCTCAGCCCCTTCCTCCTCCACCTCTTCCTCCTCCTCCTCTGCTGATGACTCCGTGTGGACTTCATCCAGATCTTCACCATCCACCGTCTCCTCCTCTTCCTCTTCTCCCTCCTCTTCTGATAGGACACACATAAAAGGACAGCGCTGAGCATCACGTGAAGATGGCTACAGTCTCTATGTAATTAAAAAGCCATTTACAATTGCATGGCAAAGCTGCTGACAATCTGCTGCCTGGCAGAGAATGCAGGCTGAGGACACGGCATTGGTGAGGAGCCTGCTCCCACCAGCCTTTGCTGGGCACTGCCATGGAGCTGCCAGCAGGCCCTTCTCAGCAGGGAGGACACCGAACATACATGTTTGTTAAACACTTAAACTGTCCCTTTCCATGGGGAGGAGGACAGAAACTCCTGCCAATGCAGTTATCCTCATGAGGGGTGTGCTGCACAGCCCTGCACTTTCTGGGGAGAGGATAAGTGGACATGACTGGAGGTTTAGGATTCCACCCTTCCTAAAACCAGACCATCAAACTTGTTCAAACTGTCACTTTTGCATCCTCTGACACATCCTCTTGTCAGCATTCGTGGCTCAGCTCTTTTCCAGAGGGAGCCCTCTAACAATTCATTTTCTTTTGCATAATCACACTATTCATCCTCCTAAATGTCGGGCGTTGTTCAGAGCCACCCTAGCACTTCGGAGAAATAAACCTAGATGGCTGTATTAACCCAAGCTCCAAATTTGCTGCACGTTTTGCACAGGTTGTGGTTCTGCCTGAGTACGTAGAAGGAATGCAGATGTACAAATGAAGTAGCGCAGGAGAAATGTTTCTACAGGCAAATACGCTCCTATAGGCAGAGCACTGAATCTCTGCTTCCATGTCCCCTGGCTGCAGAGGACCTCACTGACTGTAGTAGGGGTTTCAAACGCAGGACTGAACTCCCGATTGCCAAAGCCTTTGCTAATGCCTTGTCCCCGAAAGGCGGGTGTCACGTTCCCCATCACATGGTGGGAGTGTGTGCCCAGAGCACGAGGTCACGATCTTGGCAGATGCACGTGTGTGGCAGGGATGTGGCGGTTGTGACTGATCACAGGGACGAACCGGGCACGAGGCTGCGACTAGGGATTGTCCCTCCCAAGACAAATCCCTGGAGGTTCATGGCCCTGCAAAATGGCACCTGCTCCTCTGCTGCTGACCGGTGCCACAGCTGCTGTCCCGCTACATGGACCTCCGTGCCAAGTACAGCTAGTGCCCAGATCCGAACCCACAGACCAAGGTCTGCACAGCAGGCACCCAGGCTCCCGCGCAGGGAGCAGCCGCGCACCCGGAATTCAGTGTAAGTGGTGGCAGGGGAGTAAGTGGTGGGTGGCATCTGCTGCCTCTTAGTAGGAGAGATCTGCTTGTTTGAAACATTTATCTCCATTAACTTTGTGTGGCTTACTCTGTAAGGTAAAGCACAGGTGAGCCGAGATTTCAGGCTACTTTGGTAAATTCAGAATTACAACTTTGCATTATTACACACACATGCTAAGCATGTTTCATCATGAAGTCATGACAAATGGCATGACACAAGATATTCAGTGCATGAAAGATTATGACAATTTTTGCTTCCCTCTATAACTCTGTGATCTTCAAATAGTTTCTGTTACATTTCTAGATTATTATAAAAAAAGAGTTAAAACCCAGTATCTTTCACAAGTACTTCTTTTAGTAGTAAACATTCTATTTCTTTGGTGACTTTCTAGAGCAGACAGGCCATACAATAATGGCATCTTTTAGGGAAAAAAGGACTTTACAGGTTGAGATAAAAGGTTAATTTTGGCACCCCTTCACATGAGGAGTAAGTAAAGATCATGGGCTTAGAAAAGTGTTGAGGCCACATAAAAAGTAAGATTGATGGTGTCAATAGGTCATGTGATTTTTTCGACTGTGATGGATTTTTTCTTTTGATTATGATTAATACAAAATGGTCTAGTTACACTTTGAGATGGAGAGAAACACCTGATTCAAGTTTTCCTGCTTGTTATCATCATGTAAATTACACACAGCTGTATTTTAAGAAAGTAATTTAGGTGAAATAAATGACATACCTCTGTCAAAATCAATTTCTCGTATTATCTTTTCTTCTCTACTGAGGTTCACTGTGAATTGGTTCATATTTTCATACCCATCCTCTATTTTTTCCATTTGAAATCCTTTAGATGCTTCAGTAATTCTAAAACAGAAGGATTGGTTATTGGCATTTGGATTTGCAGATACATTTGTAATTTGTAATTCGTTATAAAGATGGAGAGTCTCAAGTTTAAATACTTACTTTTGTAGCAATGTTTTGGCATTCTGTGAAAACAAAAAGGAAACAACTGAATTCTTAAATGGTTCAATTTTTTCAGAGATTTTATGCATTGAGATCTAACTCTTACACTGCCTGCTTCGAAATGCACTAATACGGATCTCCTAAATGACAACCATGACATCTATGAATGAGATCAAATTTGGACAGTATATTAGTATACAGCTGAGTAAACCTTTTAGTTCATTCAAAACTTTGTAATTAAAATCTGAATATGATGGGAAATACACACAATTTCTACGAAAACGAAATGGAAGTATTTTTTCTCTTTTTTGTGTGTGATTGTGGTGAAAAGCAATTGTTGCATTACCATCTTTAGTCTCAGTAACTATATCTTTCACTATTCATAAGGGCATACTTTTGGAGCCAAAAAATTTTATTTGTCTGGAAAGAATATTGCACTCTTCAAAGACAATTCTTTGATGGAAATAAGGCGTTTTGTTATTTATTTTTTTTTTTTTTTGTGGAAAGCACCCTTCCAGCCCTTAATATAGAGGAATTGCAAGCCTGCAGGACAGAAATTCTACACCCATGAATCCAGTCAACAGGCTGCTAATGGTTTCCCAATCAGCTCTCCTAAGTTTATAGTAAGAAAATAGAAAAAAACAAAAATGAAGCAAAGGCATAAAAATGTGGCTTAGAACACAAATATTTAATTCTTGGAAAGTTAATCGCTCTGTCAATATGAGAATGAAGCCTATAACTCACAGAAGTTCATATACACAGAGATTATAGTGGTGGGACAATAAAGATATGTTGGAAAATGTTAAAATTCCTGTTTCTTCTTTGGGGACCAGAAATTCATACACAGGGTAGTATTTTTTGGTGCAAACAGCAAATACTCACGTTCTTGGTTTGGACACTATTCACAAGAAGACTAGTCAATTGTCTGTGCTGATGCAAGTGTTTAAAAAATGAGTTTGTATAAATGTTCACTCAAAGATGCTCAAACTGTGAATGTGCCTAAAATTGAGAAATGCTTGAACAGTATTTCGATAAACCCATCGTACTTTTTCTGTCTCTATCTATAGACTTCATACCTGCAGAAACACGGCCATTTCTGGTTCTTCCATGAACTGGATTCCGGATTCAACGAGCTTTGACACAGCTTCCAAATGATCTGCATACTTCTTCATCAGGGAGCGGACGTGTTCCAGTTTCTCCTCTTGGGTTCTAGTGATTATTTGTGTCATCTCATTTTTTCTTTCTTCCAGCACAGAATAGAGATAATCAAATTTTTCACACAGCTGCTCTTTCTGTCGTCTGCAGCATTCCTGTGAATCATTTAGTTTATGTTAAACATGTTATGTTCTTAAAAGGTTTCTATTTTTACAGTTACTTGGAAGTATTTTCATCAAAGTAATTCCTCTTCTGAACAGTACAAAGGATTCTGAATGACCCCAGAGACTTTCACAATTTTGAAAGTCCAAGCTATTGGAACAAAAGTTTTAAAACTGTTCTTGAACTCTGAGTTTCAAGCCACTGAGAGCCCCCAAACAGGTTGTTGTATAACTTGTCAGTCTGCTAAAAAATTGTGGAAGGCATTTATGATGTCTGAAGTGATACATCAAAGTCTGCAGAAAAAGTAACCATCACCACCACCCCCCCACTCCCCTCACCCCCCGCCATATTAGCAGCTGGGTTCATTTGCACGAACAGAAAGGTTTTAAAAGGAGTGATCATCTCAAAACAGTTCTGGAGAATTTTATTTTTCTACCGGAGAAACTAGAGCTACCCTGGCTGAGCTTGTTTTCGCATACACCCTCTTAGACTATTTGGACAATAGGTGTCCATTATATTCCATTTACTATGCACTGAATGAGGTAGAGGTACCATGAAGAAAATGGTGTGTGACAAAAGCTCGAAGACAAGAAGGAGGAATCAGGTTCCAACCCTACCTTTAGGCACTGATTTTCACCTCATTTTTTGAGACACTTTTATTGTCCTTCCAAACAGACAACACAGCATATTTCACTGAGTAAAGAGGATGGGTTTGACAACTGCTTCATTGAGCGCGCTCTAACAAGAACGCACTGCACTTGCAAGTGAGAATTTATGGGGAGGAAATTGGAGACAGGTTATCTATAATGTCTGAGGTCTACCAGACAGAAGTACTTGAGTCATCAGTGTGCCCCAGGGCACACATATGGGCATAACCTTATTGTGGTTGTATCTGGTTTCGGAGGGTGGTGATTATTTAAATCTCTTTCCTAGGAACAGAGGCTGAATCAATTCCTCATCTTTGTCCCTTGAGGTATAATGCTGAGATCCTGGCAGCACAGGATTATTAACAGTCCCACAGTACGTTTGAAAGTGGTAAAACTGATTAATCGTAGCACTTGACCAGAAAGAATTCCCCTTTTTTCTTGACTTCCAGCCAGAGCTCTTTCCTACAAGTGGTGACTGCTCTACATCGTTCAAAGGCGAAAGCCTTTTGAAGATGGACGTGTGGCCAAAAAAAAACCAAACTGTGTATGTTGAGAGGTGGGGAGCAAATAGAGGTCTTGTTGCTTTGACCCAAATATCCACCTCTGTTTCCCGATGAGGAAGACTAGGCTAAACAGATACTCCTAATTTAAAACTCCTTGCAGGGGGCCAGGCATATCCTGCCCTTCTGGGGGTCCTTGACGCTTCCCAGAAATTCCTGATTAGTGAATTACAGGGTAGGGATAAGGAAGCTTTTGAATCAAGTGAGTCACGGTTCTGGGGTGTCATTCTATTGTTCAGACCTTGGATAACCTCCCTCTCCTCTTCTGCTCCTCTCCTAGCTTTCTCCCAGTGTTTCCTGCACTTCTGCTTGCTCCAGACTCCTCTTTGGTTTAGTCTACAATGACCTCCTCTGAAATGTCGTTCAGATCACTTGTAAAACATCATTAATTTCAAGACAGGTGTGTGCTATCTTTGCCGTTTGACACAGGACAAGCGTTATGGGAGGAAGAGCAAGGGAGTGATAGCAGGGTGCCCTGAGAGATCCTTCCCAATCTCTAAGCTCTAATGTATAATATTTCCTGCCAGCAAATATTACAGAGTTGTGAATCTCAAGAGTGGGCGCACAAAACAGGCTCCTAGAGGCAAATGCTGAAATATTTCTGAGATAATCTCTTTCTGCATAAAATGTTCTCATTCAAAGTCTCTGCCTGATGGAATTACCCTAATCAGATTCTGAGTAATGAAAAAGGTTAACAAATACATGTCTTTACATTCAAAAAAGTTCTCAGCCTTTTGTTTTTGAAAGCATGGTTACAGCAAAAAGAAAGGAGTCCTTGCCACTGAGCATGAGTTGCACTGCTTGTACTGAAGTATCTGTATTGACTGGCCAACGCCATTAACATTTGAAAGAAATACTGTAATTTTTCCATCATTATTTGACTCACATTGTTTACAGAGCTAAACAGTACTTAATTATTTATTCCCCCCCCCAGTATTTAGCATTTTATATTCCTTTTTTTTATTTTCAGTGTAACGTGAATTTGGTCCACCTTTCAATCAGTTAAAGCCTATACAAGTATTAACCAATCTTTTTGTTTGTTTTTCTGTTTTTTAGGCTTGCATAGGAGGGATAGCTAAATATAGAACCGTAGGCTTTTACTTACTCCAGCTAAAAGGAAAATGATCATGTATTTTCTGCTAAAGCAGATATTTATTGTTCTCTGCAAAGTGTTCAGCAGCGAGAAGAGACAATCCTGGATTATAAGCATTCTTTCCATCTGTACACATTTCTCAGATCCAGCTGTAGCTTTTAATCTTCAAGGACAAACTGATGGCAATTCGGACAAAGCTCTTGTATGGTAAGAAATGTGATTTGTTTGAAATGTAACACGGAAGTGCCAAGGTAAGCTCTGAGATCTCTTTTCTGCAATCTTTGACTTTAAAGGTGAAAAGCCTGTTAAAACATCTGAAGGTAAAATGGCTGCACTTTCTTTGGGCTTTGAGTTTAAAGGTTAGACTTTAAACCTTTAAACCTGAGTGGATGGCTCTGAGGAAGCTAGTTTCAGAAACTGTTGTATTAATAAAGGTATTTTTAGCATAGTATTTTCTCCATACTTCAGACTAGATGTTTGAAGTTTTGTTTAGTTCAACTTAAATGTGTATAAGCTTTTGCTTTTGTATCATTCAAATTCCTGCAGCTAACCTACTTGAAAGGCTTGTTTCTGTCTGCAAAGTCCTGATAACAGCCAGTTTCATCCTTGCGATGTGAAGGCTTCCTGACTACAAAGTTTTGACTGCTGTTAACGTGCTCTCTCATTTACTTGGGCTAATGGTTTTATGTTCTTTGAACCAAACTTGGACGTATTCTGTTCTTCCTTGCTCTGAAGAAATAGGAGCCTTGGGTGATTGTGTACATAGATTGTGGAATCAGTTTTTCTCACTTATTATCTATACATCTTGGTTTAACTTCCTTTTCTCTGCACTTTCTCTTTTCTGCTCTAGCTCTGAAGGGTCAATATAATTTTAATTGGACTGAGAGGGATGCAACTCCTTCACTAGATGCTTCATCAAACTCTGATCATAAAACAAATTAATATGAGCTCCTTTCAGCCTATTGCTCTGTGATGTTCACATTGGTAAGAGCTGATATTTGTATTTGCTTTGCTGGTGCAAACCTCTTGGAGGAAATGAAAGCCACTTCTGGTATTGAATGACACAAATCTAATTCCAGCTCTGTCAGAATAAGACCTTTACCTGCAAATCCAGATTCACAGTAAGAACGCAAACTCTTCCCTCCCACGAGCAACAAAACAAGTCTCCTTAACGGGCAGCATAAGAACATTATAAGACTACTTCTGCACAGGCGGCAAAGCAACGAAATACAGAGCTCACTGGTGCACTTGGCAGCTATGCCATGGGTACCCTGCAGCTGAGACTAAGGCTCTGTTCACAGGACCAGGCAGATGTTAGACTAATACTGGTCTCTTACAGCTTTGGCACTCGATCTTAGATGTTAAATGAACTGGGAATTGATAGCATTTTGTTGGATCTGCTCTGAACTTCAGTGATATCCTGTGCAACTAGAAACGCTGAGCAAGATGTGCTGATCTAGATTATCCGTACTCTTTGTCCTCAGCCACATGGCCAATGTCAGAGACAGGGTGCCAAGCAGGACGTATCCTTTGTTTGAGGCAAAAACCTCACAGGTAACGGTTTAGCGAACTGATGTGTGAATGCGCTTGGGTGAAATCAGGTCTGTTAAAGAATGACTATAACCGGCAGTTTAAAAGATGTGACTTCACACTGAAACAACTTCATTGAAAGGGATGGTACCTACCTCAACAGTCTTGCAGGTCTCCTCCAGCTGCGTGACTATTCCTTGCACTCTGTCGTTGCTCCCCACCAGGACTGCGATGCCGTCGCTCAGCTCGGACTAGGCAGTAAGGGGACAGCAAGCAGGAGGAGATTAGACACCGTCCTATTTCAGGGCGGCATATGTAACAGGGGGGAGCCAGAGATGAACGAGCCAAACCAGGGTATTAGCTCTTTGTCCACCAGAACCAAGGAAAATTGGAGCTTTACCTGCCCACAAGTTACCCGCCAGTACTTTGACATTTGTTTCCTCTTCCAAACCACTACGAAAGCATTGACCTTTTGAAACTTTTCACAGAAAAGAAGCTGTGGTTGGAAAGGAGGAAGCACTTTGTTCTAGGAGGCTCTTCTAAATGTTTTTGTCTGAAGTGCTATGTTTCAACAGCCCCAAAATATTCACTTTGGGTTTGTTGAGAGAAAAGACTTTGTCTCTTGAGGGGTTGGTTTTTTTTAGTGTCTGGGTCTAGCCATGCCGCTGTGGTTTTTCCCTGAGGACTATAGCTCTTGGCCCTGGCGAGGAGAAGAGGTGGCCCATGGACCTGGAGGGACCAGGGTGCTATGGAGCCCCTGGCATAAGTGCAGTGGGGCTGGGGCTGTGGTGAGAGGAGAAGGGAGAAAAGGAGGAGGAGAAAGTAAAGGCTGAGCCACTGGCATGAGGGAAACCAATGGAAGAAGGGAATGGCCTGAGTGTGGGGAGGGGGATGACTGTGAGGTATCCATAGAAGAGAAGAGACAGAGAAGGTAGTCTCTAGGGAACTTGGAGAGGGTACTGGGGAGGGTGAGGGGCCCCTGGCATGCCACTGTAGTGACAGAGATGACCATGTTTGTGGCCTCCACAGCTTTATAAAGAGTCCTTTGAAGCACACATCCTGCAGTCTCTGGGTTACGCCTCCAGTCTCGGGCAAGACAGCCCCTTTCCTCAGGCACACTGGGAAGGAAACCACTGCTTGCAAACTGCCATGCAAAGGGAGCGATCAGGGACATGGATTCAGTCCAAGAGACTTCTCCCCCTTCCCCCTCCTTTTTTGATTGAAAAGGATGTTTGTAACTACTTTCCTAAAGTGACTTCTCATTTGTAGTTTCCACACACAAGCATCTGTGTGACAAAGTTGGAGGCTGGGATTGCAAACTTGGCCTGTCTGATTGCTTGCCCCACTGGGACCCTCCAGAAAAATGAGCTGTTTATCTCAGGAGGATAACCCAGTGAGTCAGGTTTTAAATTAATACTGTATTAAAAATAAACAAGTCTTTTACTGGTGACAGCAAGGGCAGAGGATGTTAGGTACATCCTGTGCTGCCAACTATTCAATATTCCTGCGTTCACTTGCAGGAGAAGATTTTTCAATTAACTTTTCTTAAAAATGGGATGCTTAAAGGCAAAATTGCCTGGTAGACGACTATTTGATTTGTAATGGTCTGTTCTCCACCCAGTTCATGTGTTGGAAATCCCACTTGTTTATCTGATCTAAAAGCACTGGGGAAAAAAAAAAATATACCAGGAACCTGGAAAGAGAGATCCTCAGCTTCACATCAAATTGCTGTCTAAAATGTTTACTCACTATGCTAACTAAAGTTGGGACACTGTAATAGATTTCTGTGTGATTTCTCATAAATTTGTTTTCCCATGTTTCTAAAGAGTTCCTGCAGATTTGTGTGAGACTTTCACTCACACACAGGAACTGCAAAGACACCCCCAGGTTCCTTTGGAAACTCAGAGAAAGTCCACAGGAATACTTTCCTGTCGACAGCAGTGTCAGTTGCTGGGAAGACTACGAGATACAAAAAGATATTTACCTTCTGTCGCTGGTAAACGTTTGTGAGAGGAGCAACTTGACAGTCTTTGTGGGCACCAAAGACTTTGCACAAGGAGCAGGTTGGCATTTCACAGTTCAAACAATAGATGTTAATCCTCTCCTCTTCATGCTCTTCGCACATTGGCTGGTCACACTTCCTTTCCGGTCTGCAAAAGAAAGCAATTTTAAAACAAACTTGGATCCTCATGAGTTTCTGGTGACAACACTTAGGGTGTCAGCACGACATAGGATACGCTTGTAGAGCAGCGTGCAAGGCTGTCCTGAATATGCAATGCAGACTTCAACCTGCCACACAGGATGACTAAATAGACAGCTGTACAGCTTAGTGTCCTGACACAACAGGATGTGATGACAATATAGCAACATGATTTCATACAGGGGGTTCCAGCTGGGAGTGTGACTGAACCCTTGCTCGTATTTAAAAATGTAAATAACCTCACTAAGACTGACTTCAGACTACTTGTGTGCTTTAATTAGCATGTTATCCCATATCTGTCTGAAATATGAAACATATGTAATTCCTTTAGAGTTCATCATGCAAAATGCAGTAACGTTCTTATTCAGGGGGCTAATTTGAAGTGAGAGTTGTAGGTATTGGTGGACCTTCATGCCCTTAACTCTGTATCTCTGCTGATGAGCTTTGTGAAGCCTGGGTCAGGACTGTCAATATCAAACAGAACGGGTTCCTTATGGCCTTTACACTAGGCCAGCAATGAAAATAAAGTCCCACACAAACTAATTTTAGCTGTGTGGCACGTGTCTAGCTTGTACAGCGTTGAACTTTTTAACAGTAGCTACTCAATTGCACCAGCCAGCAAGGGCATGGGTTATGCAAGCAGCGTGCCTCTCCTGTGCTAAGCCAGGCGCTGTCACCAGACTACAGCTCAGTCTTGATCTTCTCTTCACCAAAATGCTTTAGCCACATTCACACAAGTCAATCTTTGCTGTTTCAGGAATTAATTCAGTTGTAGCTTCTTTTAAATAAGCCACTTAACTGACATCCCAGAGTAAGTGAAAGCTCTGGTCCAGCCCATGTAGGCAGGTTGATGCTTTTCAGAGCCCACGCTTCAGGCTTGGCACCCTGATCACGTCTGCAGCAAGCACATGATTGTGTGAGGGTGTGGTGCCGGAGCACAGAGTTAGTAGCTCGGAGAGAGGAGTGTACCTGGGTGTTCAAGCCTCCAAAGCTTGCTGCTCGTACTGTGGCAAAGTTAAATCTTTCCAATATAAGCCGTTATCCCCTTCTGCTACCATTGGGAAGAGCTATGACTATGAGCAGTAGCAAGTGGAGGAGTGGTGTCATAGAAATGTATCTTTTCATCATTGGACAGAAAAGACTTTCCCAAACTACAGAATTTAATGGAATTAAATGGCAATGATTTTTTAAAAGCCATTTTACAGAGCTCTGTAGCAAGGAGGCAATCAGTCATTCTATTACAAGTTTAATAATTTATGGAAAGATCATTATTTAAATTATATTACAATAAAGTTTTTCCATATGGTTTGTTGGAGTGGACATGGCATTTTTTTTTAAGGACAAAATACAGGTTTTCTCTTCTGAAGGGAATGGAATGTGATCAATTACATGTGTTTAAAAAAAGTTTAAGCACCAAAGAAAATGTGTCATGCATTCCTATTTTTTAATTTCAGGAGGGCACTGGAATTTAAAGGGTTCATAAAGAAAAATACGATATACAAGATGATAACGAGACAGCCACTTCTGAAGGCAGCCTGGATTATTTGGGTCAAATTTCCAGAACATATTTACATCAGGCACTCAGTGCGTCAAATTCAGAATCATTTCAATGCTAGTCAAAAGAGGTGAGTCTCCACTATAAGGAATGCTTTACATGGTCTGCAGATGACTGCAAACAGCCCCTAATATATTTATGCTACAGTGCACCCGTGGGAGTGCCTGCATGCAAGGGCAATAACAGATGATGAATTTCGAAGTGATTAATTAAGCCTGAAATAGCTGATTTTCCTGCAAATATTTACAAGACCAGAACCAGAAACTACTAGAATATTATCTGGCAATGGAATGGTGCCACTAGCTTGAAAGACACATTGCACAGGGCAAAAAGGCGACGGTGTCAAGGAAGTTCAGCCAGAAGTAGCCAACCTTCAAAGGCGCCGCAAAGAGCTGAAAGAAACTTGGCAGAACTCCCTGAACCAGTGAGGCCCTCAAGTCAGTGACAAGAGACTAGAAGTAATCAGATCTACAGTCTCCTCCCTAGGTTTCGCAAAAGGAGAGATTTTTAGTAGAATGTTCTCTGACCTCAGAGGAAATCCTCTAGGTCTATGCAGGTGTAGCAAAGGCCAAAACACAACCCCGAAGTTTAAAATGGTGGCTGCTCCTAAAACGGAAGATAAAAGAGTAGCCGGTAGGAACATGACAGCATGGCTTTAGTAGAAGAAAAGATTCATCATAAATGTGTTTGTGACCAAAGAAGTGGCAGATAGCTGAAATGACCTAATACTTTTGTGTTCTTGTGTTCTGACTGCTCTTTGAGATGCTAAGCCTGTATTTGACTGCTACGGGCTTACTCTTTTCCATTAAGTTTGGATTTGGGCCTTAATGTGCGGAGTGTTGTGCATGTTTTATGGAAAGGAGGATTCTCAGCACTGGTGAGGCCATAACTGGAATACTGGGTCCTGTTCTGGTGTCCCCAGTAGATGACAGACATGGACATACTGGAGAGAGTCCAGCAAAGGGCTCTGAAGATGATTAAGGGACTGGAGCGTCTCTTCTGTGAGGAAAGGCTAAGAGAGCTGGGATGTTCATCCTGGGTAAGAGAAGATTCAGGGGGATCTTAATCATTACCTTGATCTTATCAATACCTTTAGGTATTTTTTCTTTTCTATGCTTGAAAATGGTTTCCAGGAGAGGTCGCTACAACAGCTTTCCAGGGATCAGTGTGAGGATGATCAGCCTGTAGTTCCCTGGATTCTCCTCCTTGCACTCCTTGAAGACTGGAGTAACAGTTGCTTTCTTCCAGTGCAGCCCTCAGGAACCTGCCCCCATTACCACGACCTTTCAAAGATTATTGAGAGTGCCTTGCAACAGTATCAGCCAGCTCCCTCACCACTCACAGCTGTTTCCCATCAGGATGCCCAGGTTTTTTTTCATTTTCCCTAACCTGATCCCCCTCCACTGAGGGTAAGTCTTCCTTGCTCTAGACTTTCCTGTGGGTCTTGAGGGCATGGGATTCCTGAAAGCCAATCTTACCAGTAAAGACCAGCGTGAAGAAGGCATTGCGTACCTTGGCCTTTTCCATGTCCTTTGTCAGAGGAGCTCCTGCCCCATTTAGCAGTGGGCCCACACTCTCCCTAATCTTTTCACTACTGATGCACCTCTAGAATCTCTTCTTGTTAGCCTTCACGTCCCTCACCAGATTCAGTTCCAGGTGGGCTTTGGCTTTCCAAACTCCATCTGTACATGTTTGGAGAGTGTCTCAAACTATTCCTGAGCCACCTATCCGCCTTTTTTTTACTTCTTTTTTAATGTTTTATTTTTAGCAGGAGCTCCTTGTTAATCAATGCAGGTATCCTAACACCATTTCTTGAGCTCCTGTATTTGGGGATGGACCATGCCAGAGCTTGGAGGAGGTGGTCCTTGAAAATCAACTACAATGATGGACTCTCCCAAAAACCGTGAAGACCCCATAAATACATAGGGTAGAAATGAGGCTTGAAAAAGGAGAAGACTAAAAATGTTCACATAGACATTGGAATTCCTGCAGCTCCATTACACTAGTGCACCACTGGTGCAGGTGAGCTTGGGAATTTGTGGGGAGTTGGAGAAGATCCAGGCGACCTCTTTCCTTATCTCTTTCACTGCACTGTCCGTGGGGCTTCTTCTGCAGCTCCCTTGCTCAGCGACCTGCGGGCAGGGAGCCCACCTCCCCGGCCCAGCCAATCTGGGATCCGCAGGCATCACTGCAGCCTGTCCTGCAGAGCCACGTCCTCCCTTGGGAGCTCTGGCTGAGGCCTCTGAGGTGTCCGGGATAGCTCCTCCTGGTGGTGCTGGCTACCTGATCCTGAAGCAAAGCCCACACATGCTGCTTACAGCACAGCGCCCGGTCCCTGTTGCGTACACTGCTGCAGGCACTGCTCCATCCGAGCCCCGGGCTGCAGGGACAGCCTGTACCTGGGGCTCTCCTTGCTAGGTGCAAGGCAAAAATAGCGTCTCACTGCCCCTGATCAGGATTTAGCTGGAAACAAAGCCCAAAGCATCATTTGATCAGGAATAGCCGGCTGAGCTCGTTAGAGGCTGTCAGAGCTTATGAGAAGCCACAGCCTCCTGTCGCTACCCTTTCCTGGTGGCAGCAGGCACTCTGATGTTCCTCCAACAGTCCAGGTAATCAGTGGCCTACAGACTTTCAAACACTGGTTTAATATTTTAGCCAACTCTATTTCCACTGGGTTCAGTCCTTTGCCCTCCTTTAAAGCTTTGTAGGAGCCATGTCCTGCTTAAAGATTTCTTTCCTTGCATTGCTAATAGATTCTAAATTGGGCAACAGGCTATGCTGTGATCAGCTGGAATTTGATGAGCAATGATGTAAAAGACCATATGATGTGATTTTTAGTAATAGGAGGGGCTGCCTGCAAGGGCTTGGGCAGACCCTCCCAACCCCATGGCCCGGTTCCTGCTCCAGATTGTATTTTTTTTTCTTTAAATAATTCCTTAATTCAAATAGAAACTAAAATTTAAAAAAACATTTCAAAAACAGATTATTTTTTGTCTAAGCAGGAGACAAAGCTTGTTCCCTAGCTGAATTCCCTTCACTGTCCGAAGTTCATGTGAAACGCAGCTGGGAGCTGGCATCATTCTGGCACACGCAGTTATGGTGAATTATGCCTAGATGAGGATTCGAGAGGAAGAGGCTCCTGTGTGGAAGTCACAAGTGCTGCCACTTTGAAGGGTTGTCTTGGGAAGCAACAGGGAGGCAAAGGTCACATGCCACCCGTGCTCTTATGTATCTCAGCCAGACCCCAGCCCCCGGTTTGGAAGAGACTGGTGCAAAAGGAAGGAGAGTAGAAAACTTGATTTCCCTTGACTTTTTGGGTTCGGTGGGACAGCACAGGGTAAAGCCATGGCAGATCTTGCTCACACTTTCATGGGAACCTGAGGAACGTTAGGTAGAGGGAGATAAGCAGCTGAGGCCTATGAAGTGCCAAATAGTTTAGATAACGCTGCTATGCATTGCCGCTGCTACATACCCCTGATAACTTTCATTCTGAGGACATACAGGAAGGTTAAATAAGCACCTTAAGAGACTAAACAAATGAAACTTTTGGACAAATATCTAAGCAAATATATGTTCATATTTATATTTTTTTCTATTCTCCTCTTTTATTCATTATATTGTGTTTTACTTTTGTCGAATTTCTTACATTTGTCTTTAACTGAATTTTGTTCAAATTGCCTGTGAACTACATGGGAAAAGGAGCTGCATTTCTTTATTTTTCAAGTTAAATACAACTGAGAGCTGAAGAAAAAAAACAAAACCAAGAAAGACATGAGGCCACGCACGCCCAGCTTATTAGGCCAAAAGCAAAGTCCATCACTGTAGCTTTGCTGATTCATTTCCTCTGAGATTTTCCTGACTAAAATAATATTTGGGTATTAATGACACACACAAGGGTAGCTGACCTTCCCTTGGCACTGAGCGTGAAGGACAGCAGAAAGGACACTTTTAAGCCAACTTTGTGCTCTCCGATGCCTTGGACCTCCAAACTATGCCCAGCTACAACAGTCCCAGAAGCGATTCAAGCAGCTGAGAACAGCCAAAGCCACCGCCGGGCTCCGAAATGCCCTCTCTGCTGGTGACTGTCCTTCTCTGCCGGAGGAGGGTCAGCCACCCAAATAAGCCACTCAAGGTGCCGGGCTCTGCCGGTCGTGTCCACCTGCTGCAGTGATACCACATCTTTGTCCCTGTGAGACCCAGCTCCTTGTTGGGGTGGGATGGGAAGACTGTCAGGGAGCATGGCCGGGATCACATGTTCCTTCAGGTGTGCAAAACACAAATGCACGCCGGTGACAACAGGTAGCTTTCCTGGGTGAGAGCTGCTTGCTTGGCAGCCTGGGACCAAGTTTGCTTCCCCCCTATGAAGTTCCCCAAGGTCATACCATGCGTCCAACCCATCCCAGGGCAAGAGAGACAAGAACGTAGCATTTGCCTGTTGCTGAATCCCTTACACATCCAATGCAGGCAATTAACATTCAGGAATAATCTTACTTTTTAGGATTAACCCGTTCATCTGCCCTGAGGTCCTGATTCTTGTGCGTAACTACTGATGCGTATTATTTCTGGCTCTTCCTTCTCTTTCATGGAGTCCTAAATAAGACCTGATTTCATGAGTTCACATCCCAAGGTGATAGGAAAGGAGAATTTTTTACTGGGTTTTGATTTGACATTATGATGCAGGATATCTTCCATGTGAAATTCAGTTTTCTTCTTGTTTGCACTGTCTGTCCCTCAGGACTTTCTAACAGGATTTGAAATTCCTTTCCCTTCTTTAGCGTGAGAACACACAGGTTAAAGACAAATCAGAACTGTCTGAACTGTTTTTAAAATAAATAGTGTGAACCTAGCTACTTTTCCCTTATTCATGTGAGTAGCCATCATGCTGACCTCAAGGGATTTGCTTGCATGAGTAAGAGTTGCTCATGTGAATAAGCACGGCACAGTCCTCTGCTGTAAGGGGAAGCAGGGAAATTCAGCATCTGTTTGGATATGGTTTTCTGTGCTCGCTCAGGGAGAGGTGACTTCATTGCACAGCAAACAGACAGACATGCATGTCAGCACAGTCCCTTTCTGCATTTCCAAGAGAGAAAACAACGAAATCAACATCATGCGTGCCAGACGGAAAGACCAGAGGCCGCCAGTCTCCTCAGCCACGTCCGCTTTTGAGGCAAACCTCCTCTGCAGGGCACGCATTCCCTCGTTACCTTGTGGACTCCTGCTTGTAGATGTCGATGATGTTCTCCACCAGCAGGTTCCTCTGCAGCCCGTAGACGCCGTGCCGGTCGAGGACCACTTCGTGCCTGCAGGACGGACAGCGGAAGCGGCCTCCCGACGCCATGGTTGTACCTCCTCTGGTCGGCAGGTAGGGGTTGGAGGCCTGCTCTTGCCAAGCAGCACAAGGAGAGGTGAGTAAGGCCACGCAAAACCATGGAAACCTCTTTCAAAAGCACCGGGGCAGAACCACGCCTGTAGCAAGGGGTTCGTCAAGGGGCCCGAGGAGAGGGCAGGTCCATCGAGCTGCCCACGGCGACTGCAGGCTGAGGGGCCGGTCCCCCAGCTCACGTGCACGGCCGTGTCCCCGCCGCTGACAGGGGACACTGCCATCGGCTGCGGGCTCAGCCCTGGCCCCTGGGATGCTCGGCTTCTGCTTCAGATCACTTCCCCCCCCCCCACCCCCCGGTCCTACCGAATGCTAAAAGCAATTAACCGAAACATGCAAAAATCTGCTTTTACACTAATTTCAGCCAGTGCAGCAGAGCTTTCCGCCAGAAGAAACCTACCTGGAAAATGTCGCTGGCACATTTCCGACAGAGGTTGTGCTGGCAGGGCAGGATGACCACGGGCTTGGTGAACATCTCCAGGCAGATGGGGCAGATCAGCTGCTTCTCCAGGTTGTCCATGGTCTGCTGCTCTTTGGAGAAGGACTTGTAGTTCAGGGAGGTGCTCATCCCTAGCTTTTCCAGGGGCATACGCTCAGGATCGCGGCCTCGCGAAGGGGTCTCGGGGTTAATTTCCCTTGAAAGAAGTCCAAGGCTATGCTGCGATCAGAGGCTCTCCGGGTTGCTCTGGCCAGAGGACATGGTTTGAACGAGGGGCCGAGGGGAGCCGGGGCTGTTTTTAGCAGCGCGGCGTCACCAGATGCCGTCCTGCCGTGCCCATATAAGCGCGTGAGAGGAGGACAGGCTGGGACAGGTGACGGCTGGCGGGGGGACGGGGGGGTGGCCAGTGGGGCCCTGCCTCTCCTCACTCTCACGAAGCAGCCTTCGCCCCTTGAGGAGGAGGAGGAGGAGGAGGAGGGCGAGCGATAAGCAAGCGCAGTCCGCTCCCCCCCTTACCTCCGCACGGCAGCGGAGAGCGCGGGGCTGCCCCGATCTGCCCAGCTCTATCTTAGAGCTTTCCTGTCCCCCCCAAAACAGCCAGTCTAGCTTGTGTAAGTGGTGTTATTTAGGAGCCCCTTTATCTTAGAGCTTACTTGTCTTCTCAGAACAGCAAGGATCTGCTTTAGTTTAATTACAATCACTCTCGTAAGTGGAAATTCTACATTTGTGGGTATCAACGCGCTGCAGCCTGGTCAATGCTCTGCTCTGGGCGAGCAGCCGTGGCGGTGAGGCACAGGGTGCCATCTTGCCCGCGTGTTTCGGCGGGCTCCGGGATCTTGCCTTTCCGAAGCCGTGAAGCACACGCGGCTGCTGGAGAAGATGACAGGAGCGATGGCTGCGCCGGAGCTTGGCCACTTTGGGGTGTAAACATGTCACCACCTTGAGAACCGGTTAAAAAAAATTGCCTGCCTATAACTGTGCTGAAGTTTCTTCCGATACGATTTTTTTTTTGAGGAGTTGTAACTTAAGAATCTGACACAACTATTCAAGCCATTAACTCCACAGCGGCTCAGATATGCACATTATTTGACATCAAACATTATTTGAATTTCCTGATGAGAAAGAGGCAGAAGAAATACAGTATGAAAGGCTTTCATTTGTACTGCTAGAGAATAGGTGCTAATTGTATATGCTCTCTCTCTGCATAGTTTAATTCAAATATATTTTAGTTTTGGGCACTGCTGTGTTTATATCTGTTTATTAGACACTGATATCCCTCTCAGTTTGGCACTTGTTACAGAGTTATTTTTAAAATGACAATTTCCCAGATAATTTGTGGCATGTGATGCCTGATCTTAAGGGAAAGCCATCTGTGCTTCTACTTGCCAATAATTTGTCACACAACTGTACGAGCAATAAATATCTCACCCTCAAATTTAAGCCAAAGTCCCTGCATGTACTGTATAAAATCACTTTGCCACCGTACTGTACATGTGGTCAGAATATTGTATTCTCTTTTAATCAATAACTGTAATGCTTTCTCTGTTAAGCGTCTTGTAGAAAGCTCTCTTGTTTGTTCTGCCTCATGACTGTTTATGGCTTATGTCTGAAATTTGCTATAGAGCAGCTGAGTGAGTCTGCTACGCGTCCATGGGCAAACCCCGACTGCAAAGCAGGGTCTGTTAAATTTGTGAAACACCAGTGTGGAAACTGCCCTTCGAGAAAATATAAAAGTGAAGATTTTCATTGATTTCTCTGTGAAAACGAACAATATTCTCTACATGCAATGGCAATAAATAACATTAAATACAATATATTATTGATTATTTTACTTTAACACCTCGCATACTTTTTAAGTTTTGGGGTGAAATCCTGTACCCATTTGCAGCCTACCAAGCTGGAATTTCCCCTACATAACCATACACGGTTGTCAGCAGTCACATAAAAACAAATAGATTTTTCTGAGGTCTTGCATCCACAGGAAATTTGTGCTAGCTTAGTTAAACCCCTTCGAAATCACACCTTTGCTTCGACTGCCTGGTGCAGACAAGAGCCCGGAGCTGAGCGGGAGAAGATGCTCGGGCAGCTGAACCGTGGACAGCTGGGGCTTTGGCAGGGCTGGCGGGGAGCCTTTCCTGGCAGCAGAGAGAAGATATTGCTCTTCTCTCCCTCCCCTCCCTGGCCGGGTGAGAAGTGACTTTCGCATCTGGAGGAATTCGAACGCCTCATTCCTACCCTCCTAACTCTGAGTCAGCTGCCCCTTGCGCATCAAAACGTGCTTTAATGAGCATCTTTGAGTCAGATGAGGAAAGCCATCCCTGCCTGGCGAGGCAGGCACCTCCACCTCGCTGCACAGGCAGAAACGGAGAAATTCTGGGAGGAAAAACTGAAGGTTAGAAATGTCAGTGCACAGAAACACCTACATATGGTGATGTGGGGAAGGGACTGTTCACGGCATGGAAAAAATCTGGGGTATCATGCCACTGTGCCAGCCCCTTGGACAACGAGCTGAGGCACCTCTCAGGGTGTAATATGCCTCTGGGATGTAATTCTGGTGAATTCATACTTACCTGTCGCAGTCCACAAACGCTTTCTGTTAACAGGCTGAGCATGACACCTGATGCATCTGCAGAGGACATCTGATGGCAACAAGGTGAGGGACAGTCTGCTGCTGGCTGTCCTCTTTCTGCGTGCTGAAGCACTCTAAGATGGAACAGATAACAAACAGCACAACCACAAAAAGGAGCTGACAAAACAAAGATAAATCCACCTTCTGCAGCCAGGCCTAAGCGAAATATTTTTCTGGCAGCATTATGTAGTTCAGACACATGAAAAATTAGTACAGGTTTTTCTGTCAAAGCGTTATGAACCACGGCAGTGATTGCTAGGTGAAGAAATGCAGAGGCTCGGCTGCGCTTGCACAGGCTGGATAAGAAGTGCCAGGAAAGCCACGCATTGTACAACTGCTTTGCAACAAGGAGGAAGAGAAGAAGAAACCCCAAGAGGTTGCAGAGCCACGGGACAGCCCTATAGCTGGTCTTCAGCAGGGATTGCTTAGGCTGGACTTCGAAGGACTTGCACTGAGAAAGTGCTGCACCCTCCTGTCTCTCCCTGGCAGCCCTGTCACCCTCCCCTTCCTCCCTTCCACACATGCAAGACCACCAGATCACACAGCTGTCCACCTCCAAAGAGTCACCAAGCCAAGCCATCTCTCAAGGGACTAACAAAGGGCAAGGGGACCCGTTTTAACGCCACCCCTGGACAGTAACTCTGGATGTCTGCCAGTCATTGCCAAGAAGAAAATGTAACTTTTTAAAGATTTTTTTTTTTTTTTTTGCAATGTTGCTTGCCCGGGAATGTTACCTGGCTTTGTTGACACAACCAGAACGCTAGTTCCTAGAGATATGCTTGCATTTATAGACATTGCTTCTAACTCCTCTATTTTTGCAGCCAAATAACAGCTTGTGGGCTGCAGACTGATGGCCAGGAGAGCCTGGAAGGCTGGCTGCAAAGCCGTGGGTTTAGGAGAGGGATTTGGAGGAGGAAGGAGAGGTTGAGCGATGTCCAGGTTCAAGTTTCAATGCCATAATGACATCCCAGGGTTTTGCATTCACAGAATTCCCCTCTGCAACCTCTTCTCTTGTACCAATGCTGTGAAGCTCTCGTGTGTCAGTGGCAGAAGATCTGCCCCGTGGCTCTCTTGCATGACTGGAATACAAAGAGAAAAAGCATATTTTTGCCAGATGATAACTCCCGTGTGATTTAGCTCCCCACCGAGGTAAAGCCTGCTCTGCAAGCACTGTGTTCCTTGCCCAGGCATCCTCACCCTGTACCGGGGGACCCCTGGACCCACCCGCCTGTCTCCCCCCAGCTTTGCCCTGCCTTGTTCAGCTCTGGTGAGAAGTCCTGGCTGTGGTCTTCCCCTCTCCCCATCCCCCTAGCTCTGCTTGTCGTTTTGACTGAAAATATTTGCATTTTAAGCCAGTCATCCCCTGGAGGTGTATGGGGGAGGCTCTCCATCCATCTCACCTTTCGTCTGTGCCCATTTACCCTGCAGTGAGCAGTCCCTCAGCAGCGGATGGTGAGCACCGGCATTCCCACCTACAGCCAGCATGTTGCAGAAGCTCAAATTTTGCTTACATTTGCCGCAACTTACTAAGCCAATGAGCCAGCTATGAGATGAAGCCCTCCTACCTATACAAGTGCAAACTGCAAACAGTAACTTGCATTTCAAGATTATATTGTGGTCACTAAACACCCCACAATAAATATCAAATCTACCCTTGTACGTGACTCAATTTATGCATCAAAAGAGCCTTTGCAACAGAGACAAGTGCTTTCAAAAACAGTTTTGAGACTGACATTTTTCCACTCGGTACATATATATGTCTTTGTGTACCTCATACGTGATGATAGGCCATATGAGGTCAGCGTTTGGAGACCTCCTAAAAACAATCTGAGAGACGGTTTCAGATCTCCAGAAAAACAAGGCCCAGCACAGGAGATAACGACATCTTTCAGTATTTCCTTTTGCACATACAAAATCGCAGCAGCATGGGCAAGCTCGAAGCATGTCTGAGGGTGAGTCACTGGGAGCACATCAAACGTGCAGGAGGACAGGGTTTCAGGGACAAGCTGCAAAGACCAGTCAGAGGGATGACGGCTGCCATTTTCTTTCGAACAGGGGATGGACATTGACCTGAGCTAAATCGTGCTCAAAAGCAGCCTTCTTTGGGTTTATGTATGCTCAAGGATCTTCCACAGTTTGCAGCAGACAGAAACATAGGATAAAAGGGCAAATGAACTAGATTATAATTTCTGTTCCATATTCAGCAGCAGTACCAACATAAATTATAGCAGACGAACTTCAGAGATTTGGAATAAAAGACTCTGAAATGGGGAGAGTCCATAGCTGAGCTCCATTAGGGTGTCACCTCCGCGTGCTGTGGCTCTGCTGCTGGCAGGACACCAAGCCATGGGGACGCTGCTCCCGGCTCCCTGCCTGGCAGACAGAGGGTCCTGTGGCTTCCCGCTGCCCTCCATCAATGCCAGCAGCCCAGCATGGGCCCAAGCGTCACCCAGCTTAAGGGGCCACAGGGAAACAGAAAACCCTCCCAGCAGAAACCTCTGGTTTCCTCACAGTCCTCGAGGTCAGGATGAGAAATGGTGGCTGGGCCATTCCCTTCAGGGAGGCAAGGTAATCCCAAATGGTGATTAAGACAAGGTGTTTATCATCTTCCCTTCAGTTATCTGTATTCTCTGAAGTCTCAAAGTCAGTGAGCCTGAAAAGACAGGCTGCCAGTGCTGTGGTCTAACAAATATGAGATTAGTGGTCCAGTCCCTCCCTGAGCCATACACAAGTTTATAAGCCCAGAGTTCCCCAAACCCTCATACCCTCAACACATTACTGATAGAAAGACATCTATATTTCACCTGCAAAGCGTCAAAGTGTGTCCAAAGTACTGCACAGAGGAAGTACTGCACATGGAGAATAGCCCTGCACTACTGCCTGCCTAAAAATAGGTCCTCTCCAGGGCTAGGGACAAGTTTCACAGATAACAGGCACAGACTTGCTTTTCCACACCCCCAAATATGTCCTGCAGTGAGAATGAGGCATGAAGGAAGAAAGGATATAAATAAAACAAAAGCAGTTAGAGAAGTGGGAGAATCCCGCTTACTCCTGGAGAGTAAGCGACCAAGCACTTTGCTGTTCTAGCACAGTGCCCTGCCTTTCAAATACAGCCCTGATGCTCTCCTCTCTACTTTGCCATCACAGTGTCCCATGGGAGCCTGTTTGTAAACCATCACTGAACATCTCCTCGGCTACCAGAGAGTGTGGAATGACTGCTCCTCCCCGAGTCCCTGCACTTTATGGAATAACATGGGTAGTTAGTGCTGGGTTAGCAGCGGAGGAGTCGGCGCTGTGACAGCAGGGCTGGACACAGGTGTCACAGTGGTGGCAGTGGTAGGGGCGTCCCTAGAATACCAGAATTTAAGAAAAGGTGAATACCAGAATTTAAGAAAAGATGATTGCAGAGTTCTAACAGTAGGAATTTTGACCGGGGAACAGATTTCATTTCTGTTCTGACCTTAACCGCCTGTAGTGCTCCTCTTTAAGCCCCACTGCTGCAACCTCAAGCTCTGTCATTAGGAAAGGAGACTGATGTTCAGTAGGGAAGTGACTAGTGTTTCACAGCACAGGTCCAGCTCAGGCTTCCCAGCTGGCGTCAGCTCATCACTTCGCAGAGATACAGCCCTTTCCCAGTGTCACGTTTCTCCCCAGCCTTGGTCCGCTCAACACAAGCCACTCTTGATGCTATTTCAGTATGTTCTCTCTATAGCGAGGAGTGCGGGTATTTTTTTCTCCAGGACAATGCTGAGGTCTGTGGTTCAATGGAGAGACTGGTTTTAAGGTTATACTTAGCACATGACTTTACACCACGTTAGAGACCTGCTGAGACTCCATCCCAGCTGCCTAGGCTGTTCTAGGTTATGTTTTCATCCATACCCATCTTGAGAGTCATTCCTCCAGGTTGGAATAGGGATTCAGCGCTGGAAGACAAAGGGTCAAACAGTATGACACTACAGATAAACAAAAATATGGTGTGTGGGGGCAGGAAGGCTGTCACACAGCAAGGCTTTACCTGAAACATCCAAGCATCTGCTTAGCACGTGGCTGGTGACAGAGATGGTATCTCTGTGCTTTAGCTTTTTTTTCCAGACTCCTCTGTTTTCCTTCCTCTTATGTGTTCCTTTGCCCTGTAAATTCTCTTTAGGAATATAACAAAGCCAGCACGACTTCATTTCTGAGTGCCAATGACATTTTTTCCTTTTGAAAGTCAGATTAGAAGAGAAAGTTTGCCTTTTGGCCATTTTCCAGCCAAGTTCTTTCCCCCACTCCTTCACATAAGATTCATGTGAGCGTAGAGGAGCCCAATGCATGAGAGAGTGATGCAGGTGTTTGCAAGGACAGCAACAGCTGGAAGAGCCTTCAAGCCGGGCAGGGGTTGAATGAACACACTTTAAGCTATGATCAGGGCTGTCATCTGCTGTGACATTGTGCTCATTGTACCAAGCAGTGGTCTATTAGATTAACGTCCTTTTGAATTATCACTTCAGGAAGCATCTCAAGCACGCCGGCCCACATCCGCACGCGCAGTGGTGCATCCCGCTATCCCATCAGGCTGTTCCCCAGGAGTCAGCCTTTCTGATTCTGGCTGAGTTTAGGGAATGTAAGATTGATGTATGGGTAGACTACAAATCATACCTCTGCCGGTTACCTACGTAGTATGGCCTTGGTGCTATTTCCATCCCTAATCACTGCTGTGAAGCACTTCACAGCGAGGCGACAGCTTTGCAGCAGCATCTCTTTGCGCAGAGATTTGTATTCAAGGTGCCTCTTAGACCTTGGTTCCCCATACCCCAGAGTGATGCGTCTGCCACTTCCCTTCACACTGCCAGGACCAGGGCTGCTGTGGGATCCTGCCAGGAGTCTCTCTCAGGACCTCATCTCTCATCCTTTGACAGCTCAGCTCCCAGGGTGGAGGACTGTGGTGCTTTCAGAGTAATCCTTAGTCACTTGTTCCAATTCCAGCTCAAAAGTTAGGGGGTTTTGGGGTGGACTGCAAGGTTCCTACTCATCACTGGGCTTCTTATCGGACCCCTGACAGACACCTTGAGGAACCTCAGGAGTCAAGCCCGGGGCCAATCTCTCATTCCACCCCAAACGGTGTCCCCACTTACCACTGCCAGCACAAGATGCCTCTGCCATCCCTGACCTCCACCAGCGACCTTGTTCCTGCAGCCTAAATGGGGCAGGCACAGCTATCGCTGTCTTTTAGCACTCTGGAGAACGTGCCGGGAGCCTGACATGAGTTAGGCGGCCACAGGGTAACAGTTCACCACAACCTTCAGCAAGCAATGCCAGTGGGCAACCAGTAACACTGAAATCCCACTCAGTTCAGGAGAGATAAAGCAAAATCACAAATAAAGTCATTTATCCATGACAAATCCATGGATATCCATCCAAAATAAATTATATTTATGGAATACTGTATTGGCTTTGCGTAGCAACGTTTTGGTAGCAGGGGGGACTACAGGGGTGGCTTCGGTGAGAAGCTGCCAGAAGCTTCCCCTATGTCCAACAAAGCCAGTGTCAGCTGGCTCCAAGACAGAACCGCTGCTGGCCAAGGCCGAGCCCATCAGCGACGCTGGTAGCGCCTCTGGGATAACATAGTTAAGAAGGGTGGGGAATAAAACCAAACTGTGCGGAAGCAGCAGCGGAGAGAAGAGCAAGAGTATGTGAAACCACTCTGCAGATACCAAGGTAAGTGCAGAAGGAGGGGGAGGAGGTGCTCCAGGTGCCGGAGCAGAGATTCCCCTGCAGCCTGTGGAGAAGACCATGGTGAGGCAGGCTGTCCTCCTGCAGTCTATGGAGGTCCACAGTGGAGCAGAGATCCACTTGCAGCCCATGGAGGACCTCACACTGGAGCAGGTGGATGCCCAAGGGAGGCTGTGACCCCGTGATGGAGCAGGCTCCTGCCAGGACCTGTGGACGCGTGGAGAGAGGAGCCCACGCTGGAGCAGGTTTGCTGGCAGGGCTTGTGACCCTACGGGGGACCCACACTGGAGCAGCCTGCTCCTGAAGGACTGCACCCCATGGGAGGGACCCATGTTGGAGCAGTTCATGGAGGACTGCCTCCATGGGAGGGACCTCATGCTGGAGCAGGGACAAAGTGTGAGGAGTCCTCCCCCGGAGCGACAAGGAGCGGCAGAGACAACATGTGATGAACTGACCACGGCCCCCACTCCCCGTCACCCTGCGCCACTCGGGGGGAGGAGGTAGAGAAGATGGAGAGTGAAGTTCAGCCCAGGAAGAAGGGAGGAGTGGCGGGGAGGTGTTTTTAAGATTTGAATTTATTTCTCATTACCCTTCTCTGATTTGATTGGTAATAAACTAAATTAATTTTCCCTAAGTCGAGTCTGTTTTGCCCAAGATGGGAACTGGTGAGCAATCTCTCCCTGCCCTTATCTCCACCCACAAACCTATTGTTATAATTTCTCTCCCCTGTCTAGCTGAGGAGGGGGAGTGATAGAGTGGCATTGATGGACACCCGGCATCCAGTCAAGGTCAACCCACCACAAATACTTAAAAAAGCTAAACAGACCCCAATGCTTACCCATCCAAACCAGCAAGACCTCTCACCTGGCACCGGCTGGTATGCAGGTGATTGCCCTGAGAAGGTACAGTACTTCTTTCATAGCTCTCTCTGCAGGTCACAGCTCAGGTTGCTTTCATTAGGGTGCTCCTGGTATGCCAGGTCTCATAGGCAATTCCTTGGGCTCCTGGTGGACTTTAATCTGAAATGCATCCAGACTGGCTGCTCATTCCCAGGAACTGCAGTCAGCCGTCTTTGGTTCCAGGGAAATACAAATGTATCTTTCCCCTCAGCACAAGAAGGACATTGAGTTGCTGGAGAGTGTCCAGAGAAGGGCAACAAGGCTGGTGCAGGGGCTGTTGCACAGGTCTCAGTTGGAGCGACTGAGGGAACTGGAATTGTTTAGTCTGGAGAAGAGGAGGCTGAGGGAAGACCTTATCGCTCTCTACAGCTACCTGAAAGGAGGTTGTAGTGAGGTGGGTGTTGGTCTTTTCTTCCAACTCAATAGATATAGGCCAAGAGGAAATGGCCTCAAGTTGTGTCAGGGAAGGTTTAGATTGGATATTAGGAAAAATTTCTTTCCTGAAGGAGTGGTCAGACATTGGAACAGGCTGCCCATGGAAGTGGTGGAGTCACCATCCCTGGAGGTTTTCAAAAAACATGTAGATATGACACTTCAGGACATGGTTTAGCAGGCATGGTGGTGTTGGGTGGATTATTGGACTTGATGATCTTAGAGGTCTTTTCCAACCTTAGTGATTCTATGATTCTATAATTCTATCAAGCCAGGTGTCACCCAGTCAGACATTAACTCCTTTCCCTGAAGAAGGTGACAGATCTCCCATCCTTCTTCTGATGACTTCTTAACATGTTCCCATGTGAAATGCTCTTTACACCTGACCCTCACAGCTTTCATCAGGCTGGAAATTGAGAAATAAAGCATCTGAAGGGGATGACGTACAGGGCAGGAAGAGCCACCTTTTTCCATCTTGGTGATCCTGCTTCCATCCTTTCCCTCAATTTACAGCCGGGGATTGTTTCTGAGGGAAGTGTGCCCGGCCACCTGTCCAGCACATCAGAAGTGGCAGGATCAGTACCTTTGCTCTCTGCCTGTGGGCTGGTGTTGTCACTGCTCTGACCCCAGCCCCTCAGGCTGCAGGAGCTGTGCAGGGAAGCAGAAAGGTGCCTGGGCCATTTCCTTCCAGTTGAAGGAGGAAACTGTGCTACCAGCTGGCTAACGGGGATCTCTGCGTGGTCCCTATGTGAGGACAACCTGAAAAACTGGAAGGAGAAAGTTTGTAGAGTCAAGCAGAAGATGTGATGAGAAAAAGACACTATAGCCGGGTAAGAAAAGAGACTGCATGTGCGCACGGTGGTAAGTCCCAGGATGTCCTCTTCATTGAACAAGCCCTTTGAGCCAATTACCCAAGCCCAGGACAACTCCCACACCTCCCCTTCTACTTTGCAGCACCACAGCAACCTGCTTTTCCTCCTTCCCACATCAGCCTTCAGCTCCTTTATCCTTTTCCGTGAAGGCAGTGGACTGTTTCACCCTCTCCCTGAAAAGATAAGTCCCATCAACCAAAGAGCAACCTCTGCTTGAGCAGGCAGAAGCTGCTCCCCTCGCTCCCATCCCAGCACAGCCTGAAGCAAGGCGTCCCCTCCAAACCAAGGCTGACCAGGTGCACACACTTCGCTGTATGCCCACCGAAGTAACAACACCAGGGAGGGCAAAGAAGAGATGTTTACATTATTATAGAACAAAAAGTTTAGGAAAAAAAAGAAAAAAATAAAATGGTGGCATTCAAGCATCTAGCCAATGCCTTTCCCACGGCAGCACCCCAGTTCTGCACTTGAGCCAAAGCGTTAGCTGGCCATCTAATGCTAAAGGAATGAAATCATTCTTATGTTTGCCAAGAGGAAGGGCCAGCGCCTCTCCTGGAGAAGGAAGAAATAGGAGGAGCTCCATACTAAAGTGGTGGACCTCCCTGGAAGGGAAGAACCTGCTTTTGTAGGAGGAAGTTAGACATGAGAGGCACTTTGTTCCCCCATGAGGAAGTACTTCTTGGTCAACACAGCCTGAGGTGTAAGGTGTGGAGGAAGACAGACTCTCTGCTCCTCACTGTGTCAGAAGAGCCTGCAGCAAAAAGCCTGGATATGAGGGAATGGCCTTGCTGATCTAATCTTCAAAGCCAGTAACTGAAGCCTGGTTTTCTCTCATTTCTCCACCTACCTCTTTTGTAAGTTTATCTATCTTGGCAGCTGTGAGTAAATGTTTTTATTTGCTTTTTGTCTTAACCTGTCTTGAATTAAGTATGATTTCAGTGTAATTGGATACTAATGACTCGTTCCTTGCCAAAGGATGTGGTAAATCTCCATGCAGAGCTTGAGGCACCTCACAAGCACTCTGGGTTGCCAGCTTGTTCTCTGTAATATTCAAAGCATTACTGAATGTGCCCTCCCTCAGTGGCAGGACCCCGCTGTACCTGCAATAACCAGGGGAGAAGAAGTGTCTTCTAGGGATGGGAGCAACCAGGAAGACCTGAATCCCAGGGGCTTCTGTGGGGTTTGTTGGAGGACTGATGGCTTGGTGAAAGAACACGTGGTTCTTGCACCATGTGCTGAGCAAGAAGAAAGGAGAGAACCCCCCCATCAGCCAGAACTGAACCAGCAACTTAAGGTTTGTAAAAGACTACATATATTTTTAGCCTTTCTCATTGCCAGGAGAGCTATCCAAAGAAGTTAGGAGCAGCCACCAAAGGTAGGTTGGGGATACTGTGAGGCACACCCGTCCTTCCCTACCTGCCCACCCCTTCTTGTTTCCAGCTCTCACCTGTATTCAACCCCTCCCTGGGCCTCTAGCCTCATTTCCCAGCTCTGGCTCCAGTTTTCTCCAGGCACAAGGATGGTTCCCTGCTTGACCAGGGTTTCGCCTGAAATCACTGATCTTGGCTGCAGCCCTGTTCTGGGTCTAAGCAGGGCCCATCTTACTGGGGCCTGCTTTCAGAATCGCAGGGCACCACAACACAGCTCTTGCTGCGTCCGGTGCGTGCTCCGTTAGCCAAAACCGAGCGGCCTCGCTGCGCTCAGAGCGACTCCATTAGAAGAGCATGGAAACCTGAGAAACTGCCCTTTTCCAGCATCATCCTTCACCCCATCACCGCAGCAGGGGTAACATCCCTGGGATCACTGAGCAAGTACGTGGGATCCCTCCATCCTGCCTGGCCCGGGCACGCGGTTGATGATGTCTCTGGCTGCCAACTGGAGGGATAGGTGCAGGTCCAAGCTGCCCAACTAGAAACAGGCGCTGCCCCCACCCCTGCAAACTCCTGTTTGCAATTACTTTCTTCCTGTTGTTGTATGCCCACCAGCCATTTGGACATGCTCATTCCCATTCATTCGCTTTGCGGTTTTTCATGATTAATTCAGGGGGAAAAACCAAAACCCATCTGCAGAAGAGGAGCTGTCTGCAAGTCTCTGCTGACGAAGGAGCTGCTTGCCTCAGTGCTTACCCCTCTGCGCCGGCTTGAGGCAGTCAGGAGGAATTTGGCCTCGTCTTTACTGCCCACCTTACCAGCACCTGCGAAAAACAAAAATGGCAGGAAGGAAAATGAAGAGAGGGTGGAAATAATAGATTGAAAGTGAAGCGTCTGTGGAGGCAGACAGCAGCTCTACCTGCTGGATACCTTCTCCACTTCTCACACCTTGGTCCCACTCCATGTCTTCTGCCTCGTTGTCTCAGCTTGACACTCCTCCTGCTGCAAGGACCAGAGGGATGGGGCAGTCAGTGTCTCTCGCCTTCCTCGCACTGGCCCTGGCCTCATGGTCCTGTCCTCTCGCTGGTTCACCTCACTGACCATTAGAATATCCCCTGCTCTTTTGCTGAATGATCAAGTTGACTGAGGTGCCTGGAGGGACCACAGACCACCAGAGCAAGGACAAGGCAAGTCATGTAGCTGAGTACAGTGGAGGAGAGGAAGTGGGACCTCTTTAGGTTGGAGGACGAGGCTGCTGAACTGGCTCATCCTCGTTGTTACCCAGGACGTCATACCTTTAAGACGGTCCATGACTTCAAGGAACACTCGCAGGCAAGTCAAGCCTGCCACAGTAGCCTGGCAAGATCACCGCTGCAGAGGGAGGCACAGTAGCAACGCGTGTTCAGATAGGGCTGCGGTGATTAACGTCTGTCTCCAACAGCTCCCAACATTTTCCCTGGCAGCAGGTTATGTGAATCCCATCCTCCTCCTCAGGAATGGAAAAAAGAGCCATTCATGTTTTTTCATGATCCCTAATGTCCAATGCTGGCGAACTGGGGTTTTTTTTGCCGTTGTTTTTTGCCAAATAAAGCTAGGGCTAAATATGCAGAGTTTGTTCTCAGTAGCCGGGCTCTCTCTGGTACAGACCTGTTAATGGAAGCCCGACCAGTGACAGGCCAGAAATCAGACAGCAGTCAAAGTCTACCATCGGAAAGAAACCAGCAGCTCACTGACACTCGGGTTATTATCAGTGACGAGCCAACATGTTTGGCTGCTGTAAGGTCAGCGAAGGGCTCAGAGATGCAGGCAGCAAGTGTCACCAAGAAGTCGTGAGACTGAACCCAAAATGTTCTAACTCTGCGAGGTGTTCCATGGCTCTCCCTGGAAAAGGAAAACTTGCTTTGCATCTGATTAACAAGGAAAAGGAAAACTTGCTTTGAGTCTGATTGACAAGGAAAAATGGGAAAACAAGTTCTGGGATGTTGCGGCCTTTGTGGAGCATACCAAGTGACCAAGACCACAGCCACCAGGGCGCTGGTCTCCTTCCTGAAGCACCAGCACTGTGCTTTGTATGGATTCCAAGGCAAAGCCCTTCTTGGCAGTCCAGAGGGAATTGTCTGAGCCGCAGGGAGAAAACACGGGGTACAGACCAAGAGTAACTCAGAGCTTGGGGCAGGAGCTAACGTGCAGGTGCGAGCCAGGCATGTCGTAACGGGAGAGGTGTCAGTGGGAGAGTGGAGTGGGGGTTACCTGGAAGAGAAGGTGCTGATGGTATTTTGGTATCTCCAGAGCTGCCCTTATCCCTCCAAATGGATCAGCTCTGGGCTCCACCACGCAGCCTGTCCCAGCCCTGCAGGCCTTGGCTCTCCGCTCTGGGGTCCTTCTGCAGGACCAAGCGTGGGGTAAAGGCTACCAGGCTCTTCTGCTACAGCGTCGTGGAAGCTGAGGCAGATCCCACCTCCTCCTCCCACCAGCTGGGATTCCTCCTCCAGACACCATGGGAGTAGCCAGGCTCTGCTGGAGGTGTGGGGAGCAGAGCTTATGAGCGAAAGGGCACGACACAGCTCCCAGCATTTTGGAACTGGGTGACATTACGATGTTTTCCTTTTTTCCTTTCGGCATAGAGATTGCAGCAGGTGACATGACGTGACTTGTTCCCAACTTGCAAAGCTCTTCGTCGCAGTGGAGCAACATCAGATACGGAGCCTGGACCCGGATGCCAGTGGGAAAATGGAATTTCCGCGGCATAACCTCCACCCGTTGCTGGAAAATTTCGGTTCTTCCCCTCTCGAGAGCAACAGCGCAGCATCGGGCGCCCAACGCCCGGGGACCAGGGCTTGCAAGGCTTTGCTCCTGCCCCACAGCCCCGTTGGTGCCGGGCGTCACGGTCGCCCCCCTCGGGGCTCCCTCCCTCGGTGGCTCCTACCGCTAGGGGCCAGTGGCGCAATGGATAACGCGTCTGACTACGGATCAGAAGATTGTAGGTTCGACTCCTGCCTGGCTCGGTGGCATACTTTATTTTATTTTCTCCGGTCCCCACCCAACCAGGCACGGCTGGAGGGAAAAAGTGGAAAGGGAAAAAAAAGAAAAAAAAACCCAACCCAGTTGGAAAGCTGGAGATGCAGATTTCCTCATTAAGGGATTTAATTAAGTTGGTGCCCACACATCCTGCTCAGCGTCATCGAGAGCTTTCAACCGGGTCAACTCCATCTCTAAAAAGGTTTATTTTTAAAGAATCTAGCTAATTACATGGCTCTTTCCCAGCTCCACTGGGAACCTCCTGCACCGAAGGCTATTCCCAGCATCTTCCAGTTTTCCACAGTCAGGCTCCGGTTCAGCTGACCTCGGAGGATGCTCGCTCGTCCAGCTCCTGCTGCTGAAATGGGGCAGGTTTGGCTGCTCTAGGAAACGTCCTGGGGAGCTAGAAGTCATGTCTGAGAGCCCAGGACAACAGCTGAGAGAGTTGCTCTTAGCTGAGTGATAACCGGATAGATCTGGTGACCCTGAAATCCCGCTTAACTCAAGCCAGGTGAGGAGCAGATACAAATAGAAGTGTGTGCTTACAATATTCAAATTAGATACACTGACAAGAGTACCTAAGCCAAGAAATAATAAAGTTTCAGGTACTAACAAAATCAGGAAAGATGCTCTCTCACTTCCAATGGCTTCCCACCTGTGTGATCAGCAGGACATCTTGTCCATGTCTTAAAGAAACGTTCTTGAACCTAGATTTCCCGTAGCATAGGCTCAGACATCTGTGCTTGTAAAGAATATAATTAAAGAAACAGATTAAAAAGTACACTAAAGAAACTGTCTGGACCGGGTGCCTCTTTAAGAGATGGACCCAGAACAAAGAAATCCCTGGGTGTTTGTACCTTTACAGACTATTCCCGTGCTGTTCACGCATGCGCTTCTTGGTCCAACAGTAATTCTTGGCCTGGGGTCCTTTTGTTCCTTATTGGATTCTTCCTCTCTCTCCAGACGGGCCGTTATGTTAGCAGTTCTTATCTGAAAGAGCTACAGCTTCTTCCTCCGACAGCGGCAGCCTCCTTATCTCCCAGTTCACACTGGAGCCAGGGCCTGCCTTCCTGCATCCCAGCAACCAGGCCAGGACCAGCTCATGACAAGAGACCTGGAATTCCAGCGAGCTCACACTCTCCTGCTAATTCATGCTAAGCAAAGTTATTCAAACATAAAGATAAAGCTAAGAGAATAGAATGTGTTTAAAGAATTTAGTTGATTAAACTTATTCTGCAACACATGCACATGCCACTTCAGTCAAACTGCATCCATGAGCCAGCACCTCGTCACGTGAGAACATTTTCACCATCTCTCCTTCAAAATCCGCCAGCCAGTCTGAAAATTTCTGTCCACATACTCTTAACTCCCCTGAGATTTATTCTATTTCCCCTTTCTCCAGGAGAATAGACAGCTTTCGCCTGAAATGCAAACAAGACCTTGTCTTACAATGTGTGAGCTGAGAATTTCTTATTGTTGGAGCAGATGCCCACCCCCGCCCCGTACCTGTCAGCACATTTGACAGCCCCTGATCTGCCCTCACTCTGGTGACTCAGTGTGTCAGGGTGAAATGTCTTATGGACGGGGTTTTTGTAATGTCCGTCATCTTTCCTTACTAAATGATATAAAGGGTCAAATACACGCACACTGCTTGTTATTGGCAAAATGAGGAGAGCCTGCGCAGAGCCGAAGTGGCACCCCAAGGATCACCCTGGAAAAGAAGAGCTCATAAAACTAGCCACAATACAGCTAAAAAAGCCTCGTTTTTTGGCTTCATGTAGGACAATGCCAAATATATATTATTATATTAATTATTATAATTAATTAATTTTTAAGTCTATATTATTGGAGTATGTATTGTTAATTACATTCTTTATTACTATTAATGTTATTATGGAAAACGTGTTATGTATTTACTGTTTATTATTATTATTATTGGAAACAACGAAGCACTTCCCAAAGCATCGCTGCAACACGGATTTCAGTGTTTGCTGCAAGGCTGTCACCTCTTTCCAGTTTTTTCTTTTTTTTGTTTTCTTTACCCCAAATTGCTTATATATTACATGTGTTTGGCGCGGCCGGCGCTGCCGCCCCTCCGCCTCTCTCCCGGCCTGCCCAGAAGGCGGGAGCCGGCCGCGACCCCGTCCATCACCGACGGGACGAAAAAAATCTAATTTCCCCGGGAGACGGGGGAAAAGAAAAAAAATAGTAAAGAAAAGTATGCCTCTCCTTCGAGCCGGAATCGAACCAGCGACCTAAGGATTCCCGCGGGCCGCACCTCTACAGTCCTCCGCTCTACCAGCTGAGCTATCGAAGGGAGCTGCATGCCGCCGCCCAGCGGCCGCCCAAGCTGCCGCCCAACCCGGCGCCGAGTTCTGAGCATGCGCTGTGGGAAGACAGCGATCTGGGGGTGAGCGGCGCATGCGCGCAGCGGGGAGGGGGCTGGCGGTGGAGGGGGGGTTTGCTCAGCAGGCGCGGTTCAGGGAGTAGCGGGGTACGGGGCCAGTGGCGCAATGGATAACGCGTCTGACTACGGATCAGAAGATTGTAGGTTCGACTCCTGCCTGGCTCGAGTGTATTTTGGTGCCTGAGTTCGTAACGCCGGGTTTTCGCTCGCCGGTGGAGAAGAAAATCAAACCGTCTCGGCCTGTCACCCTCCCTTCCCAGCGGGCAGCCTGGAGTGGGCACCAAAACCCTGTCACACTTACCTAGAGACTTGGAGAGCCAGCTGCCCTGAGACATGCCCAGATTTTCCTTTTAAACAGACATCTCCCATGTCCTGTCTTCTCCAGAAGGCATTCCATACACAGCTCCCAGTCACTGTTCTGTGAGCGACAAGCAGAAAAATGAGGGTCTCAAGGGCTTTGCATGACACGGTGGGGTGCCCTATCCTTGTGCCGCCTCTCGCCTGCCCACACAGCCTTGTGTCGTGACCGTCACCAGTGCCATTCGCAGGCATGGCCAGACAGAGGATGGCAAGTCCAAATGTCAGCAGCCCTAACGAGCTACCTCGGCTATTCATTCGCAGCGACACGAGCCGCTCCATACGCTAAGCTTGCGCCTAGTCCACAGACAGCAGCTACTCTGAAGTGGCGGAGTATTCCCAAATCTAGTCACTGGAGACGCCTTCCTCGCCTCTCCTGGTTGCAAGCTTGTCTCTACACACTGCGTCGTTGCCTTTACACACGTCGGGGTGGGCGAAGAGTACTGTGTCAGGCCAACGATGAGTGCACCGCTCCTTTCCCGGGGCCCAAAGGATTTTCCCCCGTGTAGCACAGCGGTGTGTCACCTGGGTCCAGCTGTCGGCACAGTGAATGTATTTGACAAGATACCTATTTAGATTGTCTGAAAAGTTTAAGCCTAGGTGGTGTTTTATACTTTCTACCTTTGTCATTTTTGCTTTGGGAGACAAAAGAACCCAACGATGTGCCGGGCGTATAAACGGTGTTAAACGATGAGCTCGGATGAACACCGATCGGATCCCCTCCGCGTGTCGCTCACCACAACAGGGGGGGAAGAGGAGTGAAAAAACTAAGCACGAGCCAGGCAGGAGTCGAACCTACAATCTTCTGATCCGTAGTCAGACGCGTTATCCATTGCGCCACTGGCCCCGCACAAAAATTAGGGCGCTTCGCTCTCCTGTACACGGCTCCGCGCGAGTGCAGCGCCCCGCTCCGCCCCGCCTCACCGGTCCCCGCCCCCCGCCCCCGCCCGCCCTCGGCGCGCTGAGCCCCGCGGCGAGCCCCGGCCAGCGCTGACGCCCGCCCTGCAGCTGCGCCCCCCGCGCATGCGCCGACCGGCGCCTACGCGAGCGGGGATTGGTTCTTGCTGTGGCACTGCGTGTTGTTTCACAGCTGCCTTCGATAGCTCAGCTGGTAGAGCGGAGGACTGTAGAGGCGCGGCCCGCGGGAATCCTTAGGTCGCTGGTTCGATTCCGGCTCGAAGGAGAGGCAACTTTTTTCTTTCTTCCCGCCCCGCGAAGCGCTTTTGGGCAGCTTGTGCTTAACCCGTCGCAAACGCGGCTGTATTTTGTCTAAGAGACCCAGCCGACTCGCAAACGGAGACTCTGGTGGTTGCGGTTGTCAGTAAGAGCGGCTGCTGCGGGAGCCGAGGACGCAGTGCCAGCCGCGTGACTGCCAGCACCACGCCAAAGGAAAACAAGATCCACGATCTTCCTGCTCCAGCTTACCGCAAACCCTCACAAAGCAAGTTAGCGCAGGAGGATGCCTGCTGAGATCCCTTCGTCTCATCGCGGTTAATCAGGCTGTTGAAATTCCGAGGGGCTTTTTTCCATGCCTCGCCTCCTCTCCCCGCGATGCCTGGGTGCCATTTTCCCAGAACCAGGCAGTACCTGTACACCGATGTACTGCTGCAAGAGGAGTACGTTTTCAAATCCAGCCAGGTGGCACTGAGCACGTGTCCGCTCTCCCCAACAGCGGGAAAGCACAGGTCTTCGCCAGCGTCTTGCGGACATTCCCTTCTACGTGTCGGCCACCGCGCAGCTGTCCCACACTGTTGCCTCCTCAGCCCCGGGGCGGGCAACGCTGGCACGAAGGACGGAGTCCTCTTGCGTGGAACTTTGTACCCGTTCACGCGTGTCGATGTGGCACTTCGGGACACGGCTTGACAGGCGTGGTGGTGCTGGGGTGGCGGTTGGACCTGTTGATCTTGGAGGTCTTTTCCAACCTTAACGATTCTATGATCCTATCTACGATTCTCTGTTTTTTGAAGTGACGGGAGGTGCCGCGTGCGACAATTTACTTGACTTTAGTGCATGGAGGGAAGGAAGGTGATTACTCTTGTCTGTGGTCTTTCTCCCTGCTTTGTAACAGCACAATGAACATATTTTTTTTCTATGGAAAATTATAGTACAGAAAAAAAAATCAGTAATTTTGACTGTGCTCAGTTTTGCATGCTTCATTTTTCTTTAATGATTTTTTTCTAAAAAGAGGCAAAAATGTGATTCGTTTTGACTGAAACCATACCCATACCTTGGGAATTTGCTCTGAGAGAAAGTAAGCAATGAAACTAAATGGCATACAGCTGTCTTTGATGTTTTTTGGATTAAGCAGAGTGGTTTATCATACAAGTTTGCTACGGGGAGAAAAGTGCACAGACTACCTAAATAACTGGTTTTGTTGGTGGTGGGCCTAAATCTTCTATGATGCCTCTTCCGTTTGGTCATTTGATTGAATCTGGGTGTGAGCTAATATCTAAACACACAAAAGGACAGCTCTTTGAGAATACACCCAGCCGAAACAGTTGCCCCTTGTCCTTGGGCTTCTGTGGTCACAGATACTGGACACCATCCTAGGGAGAAATGCTGCTGTCCCGCGGCAAGCCCAGATGATGTGGCACCTGCGCTGGCTCTCGGGCAGACGTGAAACCCCCGAGCGAGATGCCGGCCCCGGGGCAGCTCACGGGACGGCTGCCATCTTCCTCAGCAGCATCACCATTTCACCTTTCGCTGGGGGAAGTCTTTCCATATGGGCACTGGTGCCAGTAAAACCATGGTGTTACATCACCTCGTCCCACTGCAAAGGACGCGTTTGCAACGTGCAGCTGTAGCTCTGGCTGCTTTGCATAGGCAGGCCCATCTGCTGCAATCCAAGACCGAGTTCCTCTTCGGGGAAACCCTGAGTTGCCGCCTGCACACTTGTCAGGGTTCAAAGACATAATTTTGGACAGCTGTCTCAACAGCTTCTCTAGCTGTTACCGGAATGAAGTTGTTGGTAGCGTGGAAAAGTGAGGGTGTGCTACATTTCATACGTACAACCTTTATTAGTCAGAGTGGTTGACAGCAAAGGCAGATTTGAATATATAGTATTTTACATATGAACAAATGCAGCAAAGCAGAACAAAATTTTGAGCATCTGTACATTTAGAGAAGATTAATGGGTGTGCAACTGAACTTTACACAGAAACAGATCACGTAAGTGTAGCTCTGTCCACATTAGGAACTTTTCTGAAAAGCAAACAAATGTGTAAAATCACACTGAAGAGCTAAGTCCTGAAATCGTTATTCATCCTCTCCGCACGTGTCCTCAGAACAGCTGATCCTGACAGCAGAGAAAGAGGCAAATGCCCTGGTACTCTGAAAACTAAACCTCCTCTTTGGAATTAAACCATGGGTTCAGACACTCGGATTTTTAAGCTGCAAGTCCTGGAGAACCCCCTCAGAGGCTTGGTCACTGGTTTCTTCTGGGATTTTTGGCTAACTGAGAGACTACCTTGTGGCTCTGCTGTACAGATCCCCATGCCTGTAAAAGGGCTTTGCAAACGTTCAGCAGCTTGTCCAGCTTCGCATCACACCACGAGATTGAGTCATAAACCTTTCCCAAGAAAAATCTCTCATTTAGCAAGAGCGAATAAGAACTACATGACTTGCGGTACATCTCAAGCCCATGGAGATCATTTCCTTGATTCCAGAAAACTTTGGCTGTGGCCCATAGAGTGGGGTCCTGAGGGATATCAAAGGTGTCGCATGTGAGAAAATTCCCCAACTGCTTTTGCTAATCTGGGATTTACCTTTCCCTCCCTGGCTTTAGGCTTGCTCTGTAGCTGTTGTTGAAATCAAGGGTGCAATGCCCAGTGACTTCCATGGGAGCAGGAGGAGGGATTTCACACGAGGAAGGATTCCACGTATAATGGGTGGCTTTACACTAGACTTTTCTCCCGATGCCTTTGCCAGCTGTCTGCTGGAAATAATAGCCACTAAGTGGCATTTGCACACTTTGACGGGGAATTTCTCCCCCAGACTGTGAAACTTAGGAAATCGCTTTGCCTGCAGATTTATTACGTACTAGGTGCTCTCCCTGCTCCTCCGTTTGGTGATAACACCTTACACCAAAGCAAACGCCGAGCAAAGGGGAATAGCGAAGGGAGCCACAAGTTGCGTGCACGTGCTGGGGCGAGTGGGTGCCGGTGTCCCAGTCCCACAGCACGAGCACCCCGAGGCACGCGCCGTCTGATCCAGACCCCTCCACCTTCTGGGGTCACACTGCCGCTGCAGCAGGATGGTGTCCCTGGCTCCCCTCCCCTGGGACCACCGGGATGGACGGGCACATCCCCGCGGCACCGCTGGGCAGGCAGGATGCCATCTGGATTTACGTACCTACCAGTGGCATCCAAAATTATTTGCAACATGCAGCTGAGTACAAAGAGAAGCCCATGGGTGGGAGGGGAGCGAGTGCCTGGGTGCAGCCCCAGCCATGCCAGGACTTCCCCTCTTCGAAGCAGGAAAATAGGGCTATTTCTGAGGGTAATGTAAGCCCTGGTGCCTGCGCCTGAAGAAGAGAGATATAACCTGAACTGGAATTAATGGCTTTTAAAATGTCCGTGTGCTATGGGAACTTTAAAGAAATGTTCAAAGTACTATTTCTTGACTTTGGAGTTACAGCCAGTGCGATGAAACACACTCTTTTCCCATATATTTAGCTGCCACTGAATGACATTTGATGTGAAAGGTGAGAATAGAAGGAAGACAACACTGTTTCACAACTGCAGGATCCAATTTTAAGCAAGGGAATAACACTTGTGACTAGCTATATATTCACCGGTCTATACAATTTAGTGGTACATTACGTCCCCCGTTGGACCGCAGCACTGTGATTAGAGGAGCAAAAATAGCAAATGCACAGAACTGACAATGATTGATGTAACATGATCAATAAAGAGAAATTCAGCTGTCTGAGGCTTAAACTAGTCTGTCAAACCAGTCAAGTGCTAAGCTGAAGATCTCAGAGGTATTTCTTTAGCTTTTGTAAATTAGGGGCCTGATTTCTTCATGTTTGCTTTAGCTGTACCCGCACGTATCTCCACTGATTTGTTCAGCGGTACATCCGAACATACATCTCATCCCCACCTCTATATTTAAACTCACGCCACGTGCTCTTCAAGCCCCTGTGCCTGGGGCAGAGGGGAGGACCCAGGCTCACACCACTGAGACAGGCTGTGGAGAAGACAGTGGCTCCTCTGCTGCTTGCCTGCGCTGCCAAGCCCTTGCTGCTCCCACAGCCCCGGTGCCAGCGCTGGCGCGATGGCTCCCAGCCTGGTGCCAGCGGGGCAGCGGGGCTGGCAGCCAGGGGCACAGTGGAATAAGCAAGCCGGCAGAAAGCTGTTGGCTGGGGACCAATTTCCAGCCCATTGGAGCTGCAGCAGGAGAAGCTGGGGACGCCTGGCATGGGCAGCAAGCCCATTCAGGCAGGATCAGGGGAGCTTTGCCGGCTACAGGGAGATGAGAGAGGCTCTGGGGCAGCCCAAGGCCAGCCTCCCCCTCCACGGGGTGTTTGCCCACTGTCTCCCGGGTTTGCAGCTTGTGCAGGTGAAGGCACAGAACCTAAGTGTGCTTCTGGTGCTGGATGAGGCTCTGGATTTGGAGTGACCTGCATTGTAACCACCAGCAGAACGATCCCCGAGTGCTTTGTCCTAGCTGAGGTTTATAATTACCGAGGCTGGGCCCCAGCAAGCCGCTAGCTGCTTTCCAAAGAGCGTTTTCTCTGTGGGGAGGACATCCCCATCTGCCTTGCCACCAGCTTTTCCTCCGAGGTCTGCTAAAGAGCATTTCCAAGGCTCCCTCACAGGAACGTTTCACATCCAGCGAAACTGCGGCATGCGAGGAGCGTTCCGGGGCAGGGAGAGACGGAGCTGATGTGTCCAGAAAGGGACTTGGGAATGTGTCTGGGAGGTGAAACCACAGCTGAGAGCAGGGAGGAGAGCAACTATACCGAAAGGAGTATTATTAGAGGGAAGGAATATGCCAAGCCTGGCAGTTTGAAGCCGTGAGAGACCAGCATGCTGGTCTGTAAAGCTCTGTACTGGCGGTAAGCATCTCTTTGCAGAGTGTAGATATCAACCTACTGGAAGTGGCCTAAAGGGAGATTCTGCCTTGATAGGAAATTACTCTCAGATTAGTCTTGATTAATTTAAAAACAACTACAAATACAGGCTGCAGGGCTTATCACGTACTTTTTCTCGCTGTGACACTGAGTGGGAAGCATCAACAGGTCCTATTTGCCTGCTCTAGGAGTCTGTGCGATAGCTCCGATGGCTGTCCCCTATTAGCTGTGTCTTCTCGGTTGCGTTAGTCGGCTGAAGCACGATAGGAGTTTCTCCATCTAAATTGGGGAGGAGGACAAAAAATACTTTAAGAATGCTTCACTCACTACCAAAGTCAGATTCCTTGTTAGCAGCACAACATTTCATCTGCTGTTCTGGCTATGGCTTAAGCCACGTGCGTACTGGAGAGGCAGCAATGCCCACACCGCGTCTACAAATGCTCTTACTCCTTGTCCATGTGTAACGGCAGATTTCTGGGTGACTGTTGCTGTTATTATTAAACTGGACATTAGCTGTACCTGGTGCTTTGCATAGATTGCAGGATAAGGGTCCCTGCCTGTTCCAGTTGCCAGGGCTTGTTCCTGCAGATGTCTGAATATAATGAGAGCTGTTGTGAGTCAGCAAGCACTAACCTTGACAGCACTTGCGAGAACGGACCAGAAATGAGTCTTGAAGCAGGCAAAGCTAACAGTAAAGAAAGAGGAGAGTTAAAAGGGAAAAAAATGCGTGAGCGGTAATATGCCTGAGAGGGAAGAAGTCACATATATCCTGAAAGCTAGTTAAATTAAAAAATAAATTAAAATGTTAAATTGTGTTTTGAAGTCTTATGTAATATATATACAACGGGATTTTGAGGATGACTGTTTTAATGAGTTTGGAACTGCCAAAACCTCATATTATCACTATATAAATCCTTACTGCTTTGCACTTTCTCATTCCATGCAGTTATGTGTTTGGTTTCCCAATACATCTGTAAACAGTGCTTGTTGTGGAGTGGAGAAGTCCTTACAGAGTTGCCTGATGGCTGTTGTGTTCCCTCTGATAATGAACAAGGTTTGGCTGCCCTTCTCCTGGGCCTCTTTCCAACCCACTGCTTTTGGAGGGGAGGAGGGGATTCAGGACTCAGAGACAGACTTTTAAAGGTTAATCCATCTCAGTGAAATGTTTTCATACGAAAAATTTTGGACTATCTATATCTTGATACTAGTACAGCCTTCACAGCAATTGAACATAAATGATGACCTTTTTTTGCCAAATGACCAAATGTTCAGAAAAAAACCCTCATCTGATACTTCCCACTGTTTACATGACAGTTGATGGGATGAATCATGGGCAAAAGACGTAATGTACAGGAGTAACTTAACCCAGAGCAGGAATCTAATTGCACGCCATACGGCTTCCCCTCGGTGGGGGTAGAACAACTTTGACTCTGTCAAGGTGAAAGGCAAGAATGATTAAATGCCAAGCAACTTCTCTGTATGGGCAATTCCATATTTAGACACAAGGTCAAAGACAGACATGTTTCATAACTTCTAAAAGTATATGAGTAATGAAGGTTTAGAACTCAGCTTGGGCTCCGATTAGTTTGGCACTTCCAATCCATTTTTAAGTTGCTGTGTATTTTCTCGATTTCTGAGCCGCGCTCCCTGCCACCCTCTGCTGCCTCCGAGTTGTTCATTTTCCGGAAGATCATTGGTGGAGGGCAGAGACTAGCAGTTCATTTTGTGGTGATACCCAGATGTGCAACAAGAGAGTAGGGCCCACTGCAAATCTGTCGCATTCCTTCCAGCTGATCTGCAGACAGTTCTGAACTGACACCTTCACCAAGCATTTTGCTGCCTGCGCCCTTCTAAGATTTATGGTGGTTTTTATCAGAGCAGGGACCCATGGTATAATAAACTGTACAAATATAGCCTGCTAATGGAGAGCTGCAGAATGGAGGTGCGGCAGAATTCACAGTTTAAACTGCTTTCTATAGATAGCTCTTGCTCACTGTTCGCCTACATTGGTATCATATGGAGTGCGGAGGAGACAATGAAGTGCTAAAAACTTATTGCTTCTGAGTTGGGAAAGTATTTTGTTATTCAGGTTCTTTTTTTCTTTTTCTTCCTTTTTTTTTTTTTCTTTTACAGATTCCATTTTCTGCAAAATGAAAGTTGGTTTAGAATGCCTTGCTTTGTTCTTACGATAATAACCAAAAAGGAGAGGCGAACAACACTGCCAAACTGCTTGAGCACATCATTACAGCCTGAGGTACCAAGGCAATCCAAATTCCAGTGGCACATCCTCTGGGAACACAAGAGTCGACAAAAGGTTTGCCATTGACTTCAGTGGAAGCAAAATCTGGCCACCTGCCCTGTGTGTGCAAGTGAAGGCGATGAACTGTTGCACGTGTCCGTGCTGCAGACGAGTGAGTGATACTTCCCTCTGCCAGTGCATTTTTGCAGGTCACCCATAACATCAGGGCACAATACCACAGATTACTTTACACTTTTAAAATGTCATGTTTGATCTGAAAACCTAAAAAATGCCATGTCTAAAATGTAATAATCCAAATGTAATACTTATTTTGGAAAGTGATCATCCGTTGCGTGTTAGGCCACAGTCCTCTGTGGTACGGATTAATAGACATGAGAAGAAATCACTGTAACCTAAGCATGGGCCAGGGCTTGCAGATCCCTAAGTTCCTTTAGTTCTGATGGTCATGCTAGCCATGGAAGTACATGCTGTGAAATGAATCTCTCACGGGAGACATTCAACTAGCTGAGCACTACGATTAGTCAAACATATTTGAATAAATCTTCTAGAGGAATATGCCATTTCAATGGAATTGAAGCCTTTGACAGGATTGTGTTGATTTCAGTGACAACTTTTATTTTGTATTTCAGGGAATGGATCACTGAAGTTTTTGCCTCACATCTCTTTTTCTCATTAATAATTATGTTTTATGGTATGCTAATTTGAAGAATGAAATCAACTGTGTGACACCTTAATTTTGTTAAGGAGAAATGTGAGGGACTCTGAAAATTATTACTGTTGTGCCAATTCAAAGGATCCAAAAGATGAAGTCTAAATCTTGACTCCACAACACACATCTTGCTCCTTTTGCACAGTACAGCTGGTTCCAAGCAGCTCCCACTGAGTGCAACAACATCTGACAGAGGCTCACTCTCAGGTTTTTAGCATTGAGAATGGTGATATTTTATCGATGTTGCATTCCTCAGAAAAGCAATGACTGACTACAAAATATTTGGATAAATTAAAGTATGGCCTTAGCTTGAGAATCTACATTTTGACCTTAGCAAAAAAGCTCTGGCTAGCAATAATATAGATACTGGGGACAGCAGGAAGCAAATAAATTAACTACCAGCTAGAATGCTCAGTCTGTGGGCAGAGAGCACGCAAAGAATTTGGATCCTAATAGGATTTCCTCTTCCAAAACGAAATCTGCTGCAGGAGTGATTACAGCTTGTTTCTGAACTACCTACAGGAGCATTTCTATTATTTACATAAAAGTAGGCATGAGTATTCATTTCTGTGGCCCAACATTTGAAAATATCTGGTGGAAAAGCCCAGTCTTTGCCATTCTAAGTCATCTGCATCTTTTTGGCCAACATCCCTAAAATTTGGGGGGAGGAAGGGGGAGTGAGGGAGGGAGGAAGTGCAGTTTGAGCTGCTTAACATTACTTTTTCTAAATGCGGTGTCTATTTTCCTTTCAGCTGTAGAAAAGATGCTCACGTTATCCTCTGTCATGAAGTTTTTACTTTTATTCCTGATATGATGCTCTCTTTTAATCTAATTTTAAAACACAGATAATTCTGCTCTACTGAGGCAAGCTGGTTTTGATCGGTAGGAAAATGCAGCAAGACTGAAGAGAAGGGTAGGGAAGGCACAAATATCTAGTTTTCTTCAGGCCCCACTTGTGTACTAAATATTGTCTTTAAAATACTTAAAACACATAATTCTGCCTACTGTTAATTTTTCAGACTGGTACTTTGCTAAACATTTAAAATTATTTTTAAAAATTGATATCTCATTGAGACTTGGTGGGAGTAAAGGGATGGGAAGGTGGGCTAAAATTACTGAATACCACTAAATACCACCTGTGCTGGAAGAAGGGAGAATTTTTTTTTCTGCCACTGGGGAATTTTGTGCTGGATTTTGAGAGAGAGAAAAATACCTGCCAAATTACAAAAAAGGCAGAATTAACAAGTTCTTATCCTTAAAGTTCCATCTTCATATTTCATACTTGGCTTTGGTGCCATAGACCCATACATATGAAGACCCATTTTAGATTTGCACCTTTCAGGTACCTAATGTCATAGACTATACAACATTTATTTCAAATAAGGCATTGTGGTTATAAAGTTTTCACTGATAGCTTTTGTGCTTTTCACTAATAGTCTTTGTTGCCTTTGCGGAGACTGATTAACTATGATCAGTTTTTAGGCTGACTGTATTTACCTTGATATGCCTCTAGGCAAAACCAATTTAAAAACACGACCATATGTTGGCATATCAGTTATATAAATAGCATTTCTTTCAACTACTACAAGTGTTTTGTTACATATTTATGGAAGGGTGAATTTGTGTGAAAAGTTGGAGGGGGGGAAATTCTTCTTGCTAAGGGAATGTGACATTTGCAATCTGGCAGTGCTAATTTAAGCACAATGAATGTAAGAATATAACAGCGTAAGACCTTCATAACAATGGAAGAGAAAGAGAGTGAGCTGACTGCTTAGGTCCTTCCTCATAAAAAGGCATAATCCTAATTGTAGTTCATATAAATTTGCAACTGAAAAACGGCCTAGGTCTTCCCCTGAAAGCTTGGCCTCTTATTGCTGGAGTGAGGATCATCGCCTCTCAGCCTGTCCTGCAAGTGTCCAAATCTAAGCAGCTGGAGATATTTCTGCTTCCCCTGAAGGTGAAGGCAAAACTCTGCCCCACTTCAGCAGGCTAGGACAGAGCCCTTTGTTCGAAATATGTAACCCACCCTAGTGCCAAATTAGGAAACCACCACCATCACCCTTTGCTATAGCCAAAACCTGAGCGTGCAGCTGGGGGATGCAGCAAAGCTGAGAAAAGAGGGTGACATGCTGTGCAGAGGGTCTCTCTGCCCTGGCCCATCTTCCTGACTGAGCACTCTTGCTCCATTCTTCAAGGCAGCATTAGCACTTGGCCTGCCCCACCATGAAGCACGGCAGGGAGTTAAATGGGCCGGGAACTGCACACATTTTTCAGAGGATTAGCTTTCACCTGGATCACTTCCAAGATCTGGCTCCCGGTAAGGCAGCACAATTGCTACTGCCAGCGCAGAAGAGAGCGAGCAGCTTGGGGGCTGGATGGGAGAGGGGCAGGACCATGGCAGCTTCCAAGAAAACTCTCTTAGGTTACTGCACAACCTCACCATTGGAAACTTTGCATCTTTTCTTGAAGCCTTTTCTTGAACGGGTACAGTTGGCCCATCACAGTCAGTGATAAATTTTACAGAAATAAAACCTGAGTGATGGCTTATTCAGGCAGATCAGATGTGGCAAGCACCAGTTCAGGCAAAGCCTAATCTATAAGTACAGGATCTAAGATATGAAGCAACGTGGGCATTGGGGCTACAGGATGAATGTTGTCTCTTAAGATCAGCTCAGGGACTTCTAATGTTTAAGTGTCTCGTAAGAGATACAGGAGATATTTATTTGTTAGTGCCGTAAGTTTAGTTTTTCATAAACCCACAACTTGGGAAGTTCATCAGGTCATGGTGTTAGCTGGAGTGAATTGGCATGTCTCCACTGGTGTCTGGAAGCAGCCTCAGCACCGTGAGCAGAACATCTGGCCTACAGGCTTTAAAGCTTGTTTTGAACAGCTTTGCCACACAGTAAGACCCTATAATACACACCTCTTTCCATGTCATTCTTAATTTGCTCTTCCAGATCTTCTGGAGACACACAAAACTCCTGCTCTTCCCCTTCGGGTGCTTTGGACTTGCACTTCCCACAGCAGCAGTTGAAGCAGCAGCAGAGGCAGCAGCAGAGGTAGCAGCCCGTCAGCAGGCCACAGACTGCAAACAGGCCCTGGGTGAAACACAGCAGGAGGAAAACCCCATGAGCAACGACCTTCCTGAGACTCGTGGCAGCTTCTGATAGCTGAAGGCAGATCGTCGAAGGAACTCAGGTTCCCAAGTGCTTGGCACTCAGAGGAGTCCAGCTGCTGGGCAAGTGCCTGAACAAGGGCCAGATCTCCCCAAGTCCTCCTCACCCACTGACACCTACTTGCCACTCAGGACCACGTCCACAAGCAAGACACCAACCAACAGGCCCCCACACGCTCAACTTCTGAAAGTCTGTCTCCAGCTCATGGCCCTCAGAAAAAACTTCCAGGTGGTTTGCAAAACTCCACCCACCCTAAAATGACTCATTTCCATCTTAAAAATGACTCATTTGCCCAAGATCATTTTTGCAAACACTTATTTACTGGCAGGTTCCTGTCAATAACAAAGCCGAGAGAAAAAGCAGCAAAGACCCAGATGCATCCCACATAACTTTAGGCGCTGAACTGAGGCACCCACATGTGGACTGTGGCCCCCGTGGGCTCCCCACGTAGTCAGTGGTAAGCTGAAAGCCCTTCCCGAGGGTGATTCAGCCCTGGGAGGACTGGCATTGCCTGTTGAGGTTGTCTCTTTCTCTCCCCATTAGCCTGTGCAGGAGCACACAGGTGACAGCTGCTGAATTAAAATCCTCAGGCTGTGGTTCTTGGTCTGGTGACTCAGGCGGCAAGAAGTTCCCACCCGCATCGCCCTCTGCTCACTCCTGTCCCTGTGGCACGAAGCGTGGAGGCTCCAGCAGAGCCAGCACAGCTGCCTGGGGCCGAGACCAGGGATCTCAGCCGGATTCAACAGCCAGAAAACTCCAAAGGAAGAAAAGCTCTGTAAATTAGAGTAACTCAGTAACAGTAAAGGAAAGCCAGTGACGATCCTGAAAGGGGAATCAAGGCTGGTATGTGGAATGTGTATGTAAAGCCAGCACAGTTTTGCAGTAACCGGCTATGTATAAGTTAACTTGAAGGTACCGCCAGGCTTTAGTGTTATAGTTATACAGTCTGCCCTTTACTAACTATTTGTTACCTTTTAAGAAAACGTGCCACTGAGGCAGAAAGCAAGCACAACATCAGGATATTGTCAAGCTTTGACAATGAAGTCATGTAAATAACACTCAGTTATGTATCCATGTCTTAGGCAATGTTAGTGGGGGCTGACTGGAGCATCTTTGAAGGTCGTAGGACTATTTACATGCCTAATATTAATATAGGGATGTATCAAGAGTGAACAAGGTGGTTTTAAATGAAAAGAAGGACTCTGACATTTTCTTTTAAAATTTTTTCCTTCCAATGGACACCCAAAACTGTTCTAAATGCCGTAACCCCTAAAGTGAGTTATTGGACTGTTTATCATTTATGCCATAATGGAGAACAAATCACCACAACGGACAGAACAAAAAAAGTACAGAATAAAAGTGTATAGAGAGAAAAAAATACTTAATTCATCCACGATATCATAACATTCCAATATTTCTTGTGCTTATGTGATCATAGTTGGTAAATCAAGAATCAGTTTGTTGATGTGATCAATGAATTGTCTTCATGGTAGAGGGAGAATTGCTTTTTGATAAGACAGTTAAACGAACAATGCCTATGCTTGCCAGTCGAGAAGCAGTTAAAGTTCCCATTACCCATGGCACTATGTTCCCAGTTTAATATGCCTGCTAAGAAGGCTGGTACTCTGAAAAAAAAGTAATTTTCACTTTGCATTTCTCCTTTCTTTTGAGTTTCCTTACTCCTAATGATACACCTCCTCACAACTGTCAGATTTTCTGAGTATGAGTGTGATAGGGAAGAAGATTTATCAGGAATGTTCATAGCTGAAGAGATAATGAGCGAAAGCTGTGGTCACTACGGTCTTCTACCAGAATGGAGCAAATTAGGGGTCCAGAGGTCATCTGCAGATGGTGCCTCAGACTCAAATTGTATTATGATGGCCAATATAAAAATCTGAAACTGACCCAGCATTCACGCATGAGTTAAAAAGAGATGAGGAATAGTGAGCTCAGCTTGCAAAAAACACTTGGTGGCCTGGTTATGTTTTGGAGGTGACAAGATTTTGGGTTAGGGGAGGGATATAAAGACCACCTGTGACAATGCTGAAATGAGTCTATATGCATATCTTGGATGTTTTTTTTTCACAGAATTCTTAAAAACCAGGAAGCAGTGATTACTTTTGCTGGGATATTCCACATATCTCGTCTCACATCTGGGATACAGCTTCCTTGCAACAATCCATACATTCCTCCTTTAGCTGTTAGGGACTTGCTAGCTTCCTCTGCACTCTCCAGTGGTCTCCTTATGACTCAAAGCCACAATGGTTATTTCTGTTCCTGATTTTTTAACCACAAAGGATTTTACACTTCATAAAACCTCCATTAAAAATCGGTAAGCAGAAGAGGAAAAAAAAGCTAAAAAACCAGCAAACAGTGAAGAAAACCTTGTTTAGCAAGACTGTTAAAGGAGTCAATACTGCTGGACTCTCAGCTCTAAGGCAGTGTTTGCCAGCACCTGAACTGTGACAAAGAGGCAGAAGGCGAGTGTGGACAGCAAAGAAGAGAGGGAAAGATCCAGCAGCAGAAGACAGCGGCTGTGGTGGGGAGTCCAGCCTGCAGCAGGAGTCAGCTACAGCTTGCTTTCCAAGGGTCCAACTGCACCTTTGCGCATTCATTAGTTTCATTCACTGCTCTGCATCTGAGCAGCCTCCGTCTCGTCCTGACTGAGCAGACAAATTATGGCTTCTCAGACCCACAAACTGCCCAAGCGACTTCCTAGTTTGAAAGGGGACGGCGGGGCAGTGAAGCACTGGCCTGATCTGTGCCATGTTCCACAGTTCTCAGATCAAAGCTGACATGGTGTGACTGCCTCACATTGGGCAGATCATTTTCCTGTGTATTCCAGCAGAGTCCTTGCTTTCTTGTGCTTCTGTTGCTGGAAATACGTGGGGACAGCACGGATTTTGCACATTTGTAATTCTGTTGGTTTGTTACATTTCTGTAACATTTCAATATTTGCTGAAACACTGGAACCTGACATATGCAAACATCAGAGGATACCAGTGACATAGAAGAACACATGAACACAACTCCTTTATGACTAGAACAGCCCATGATGTGATTTTCCTTGAGTGATATGCCAGTTTTTGATGTATCATTCTCTTTCTTTCCTACTCTCTTCCTCCACTGCACCCTTCTCACCTTTTTTTCCACTTCTTTTCTCTCACCCCCTCACTAGGGCACATATATGATACCACAATCACAGAGTGTTATATATTATTATTGCTTACTTATGCTGTGTGCTATATATAGCAAAGAACACAGCTAAACTTGTACTGTAATAACTTATTAACTGGTTGTCACATAAGTGGGACTTCTCATTTTTGAACAATGAGTCATTTTTATTTAGTCATTACTGAAAAGAAAGTCAAAATTAACCTGGAGCACTAGATTCAAATCTAGTAATTAATGTCTGAACATGTTACAAAACATGCACTCTGTTTAACTATTTACCAAGTTAAAAAGAAAACATTCTATATTAACATAATTCTGAGCTGATGTTACATTCTGTCGCTGTCAATTTTCCAGATAATGTTGATGTTTAATTAAGCTTTTAGCAGCATTTTAGATTCACATCCTACTATTTGTTAAGCATGTAGAGAGATCATGTTTTTCAGGGGGTTCCTTGTGTATGTAATTGTCTGTGTGAATTGTAACACTTGATTTTCAACAGAAAATAACAGCTTACCTTTGCCCACCAGCTTGAGAGCATGAAATAGGTGTTAACATTTTCCTCACCAAACTGTTCAGCCACATAGAGCCCTAATGATCCATACTTGTCATATATGTTTCGCTTGGACAGATCAGTCAGTGTCGCATAAGCGTTGTTGATTTCTTTAAATTTTTCTGCAGTCTCTGGATTGTCTGGATTCTTGTCGGGATGATATTTCAGAGCCAGTTTTCTGAAACATGGAAAAAAAAAACACAGAAGGAAAATAAATCATCTGTATGTGTGCATGTATACAGACACTTACAAAACATGACAAAATATTTCAGTTGAGATATAAGCATTCCGAACAGCGTGTCCAGCCTTTTGTCCAGCTCTGATGTATTCACTGGAAGAAAAGGGACACAAAGTGACTGAAAAGTTAAAGTTTTGGTAAAAGAGGTGTTCCTATTACACTGAGCATGAACATTGTGTATTGATACCTAGTCAGCTACCATGTTAAAGGGGACAATGATATACTCTGAAAGCACAGATTGCAGCATGTTAATAAATCACACACATTTGTTGCATTATGATTGCCAACTGATTTGCATCATTTCACAGGTTTCAACAAAGATAAAGATTTTTTAAAGGTTGTTTAAAAACATGATGATCACACTGCTTTTCCCATCAATATTATCTTCTTTATAGCAAAGGAAATGCCGTATTTGACTGCCTATCAATAGTAGCTGTATTAAAATCTTGTAAGCAGTGTCTGTGTTTGCAGAAGCCCAGACAGCGATGATGGAAAACACAGTTAGGAGTTGCAATAGAAAGGAAGCATCTTTCTGAAGCACTGGGTGGAAAAGCATAGTGAGTTGGCCCCAGTTTCAAGTGCCTGTCTTTGGGCCTAATTCCGCATTGCCACACTTCTGAGACAGTTCTTAAAGCAGTGGAGGCTGATTGTCAACTGTTTTGGGCTGTTTAGGCTGGTGGGAAGCCTTTGCTGGGACCGGGCTCAGCACTGCCTTTTTCCCCTGACTGTATGCAGCACTATGGCATCCAAGGACAGGTATAGCTTGAAAGGAACGATGGGGGACTGCTGGCTCATGGACAGGGATGGGGAAGGACAGCGTAGAGAAGAAACGGTTTGCTTCCGACCATTTTGGAGCACTGGCAGTGTGAGTTCACACATACCTGCAAAACAAGCATAGACAGCAGTGTATCTCTTAAAAAAATCTCTCCTCCCTTTGAAGAACTGGCAATAAGATTTTTCCAGGACATTTATTTAATGACTAGTGCTGACCTCTAGTGGCATCAAAAGTGATTTAGTGGTGTTTTAAATTCCGTGGTCCTCACCTCAGTCAAGCTATGTTGCATTTTCTAAACATTCTCTGTTTCAGGAGCTAGCCATGACTATCAAGCCAAAAAATATTATTTGTGGTGTGAAGGCAGTGTGTCCACACTTCACCTAACAAATTCATCCGCAGAGTAGGGTCTTGCTTGACTTTCCACTGAAGTCCCAGAACAGGTCATTCCTCCAGTAAAAATGTAACTGCTCTGCTCCTGACAGCAGTCCCTGCCTTGGAGACATTCTGCCATTATCAAGACTGATATGAGCCTGGGAACAGCCTCTGACAATGACCTCTTCAGTTCTGTACTCTGAACCCAGCTCATCTTCTCGTAGATAATAACTAAATCGTTAAACATGTCTCTAACAGCATGAAGGGGTTCCTGTTCAGTCGTATTTAATATAATGTGCCTGTGACACCTTAAACACAAATTTTCAGTCATATTTAACATGTGGTACCTTAAACATAATAAAAGATGAAATAGGAGAACTGGAAAAACAAGCTAAGTCTTGCACGACTAATGACATTATGTGCCATCCAAGTATTTAAGTAGCTTATGCAATCTATCCTTTTTCTTAACTGAAAATGAATCCCAGCAATTAGAATAAAAAAATGGGAGAGGTAAGACTTTCAAAACCTATATGTGGTTGCAGGCATTGGACAATCAATCTCCAGCCTTTCTTTCTTTTCCCACAGATTCAAAGACATCTTCTGCCCTCTCCATATCCCAAACAATCTCAAAAGAAATTGAATAAAACGTAGTTTCAAAAAGGTGAAAACCATTAGCTGCACACTCACTTTACTTAGTCTTGTTTTAGAATACAAACAGAACTAATTTCAACATAATACTGTTAACATAAGATGAGATATGTTCTTATTTTGATTTGGGGAAAAATATTGTCACTAAAAACAACATTAACAAAACAACTCCTTGCACACTAAGATGACATATAATAATCAGTGATGATTTCGTAACGAGAAGGAGATCTACATACTGGAAGTGCAATACATATGAGTGAGAAAAAGGACACGGTTAGGTCACACCCAAAACACAATAAAAGTAAAGACAAGAACTACGAGATGTAACATGAATTACCAGCTACATAGAAGCTTCCCTGTGTGTCCCTGGAAAAGCGGCATTCCTAGTTATGTGATAATCATGATTTATTATGAGTAGAGAAAAAGGAAGAGGCCAAAAAATGGAGAGAGTGAAATGAACAGAGGAGTTCACTGGCTACTTCCCATACCAAACACAGATTTATGTCCATTCCGATTTTTCAGGTGATGAATGGCCAATTTCTTCACCACCTAGGGACCACTGACATTGCAGTCCTTCACAGCAGCAAGCAATGTGACATGTCTGGGAGAGAAAAGTGATGAGAAACAGAGAAACAGCTACCCCATAAGATGTATAGGGCAGTCAAAGATATGAATTCAGAGAAATACGTTCAGCACCTCTATCAGTGGGAGGCTTAGGATGACAGGTGAGACCAGGATAGACTCTGCTGCAGGGTTGGACCTGATGAAGGTACATCCGGGTGCAGGACGGAACATTTTGGAAGCAGGAAAGTATATTGTATATGGTGAGATGTGGCTGGATCTGGAGTATGAAGGGTATCAGACACAGCCATGCCATAAATTAAATAATTCAGCTGAGAGAGCAGAGGAATGAAAGCACACTTGCACGGACAAAGATCAAATAAAGCAACCTCAGAACAAGGACACCAGGAGGTTTGGGAGCATGCATATATGCCCTGTGAAAAGAGGCCAGTGAGGTTCTAGGACTCCACTGCGGTGTCGCAGGACTCCTGTCACTCCTCAAGCTCAGGAGTGCATATGGCGATGTCCAGCTAAAGACAACCTTGATGCAGATTCTGAAGTGAAGATGGATATTCAGGCTTGAGCACGGTGTTGTGAGGTAGGAGGTGAGGTTGTTTGAAGGAGGGTGCTGGAACAGAGGCATCAGGCTGCACTGCGCTGTGGCTGGGAAAGCGTTGGATAAGTGTGTGATGGGCAAGCAAGTGTTGAAGGCTCCATGATTCCTTCGATAGCTCAGCTGGTAGAGTGGAGGACTGTAGGCTCCCTTGCACGGCCATCCTTAGGTCGCTGGTTCAACTCTGGCTCGAAGGAGTGCCCTTTTGGCGCTTGGCCAGACCCTGCGGCACCTCTGCCTTTTGGCACGGCACGGGCTGCTCCCCTTCAAGGGCTGCCCAGCCTTGAGCTCTTGCCAGAGGCGGGGAAGATGACCAGCCGAGGTTGTCTGGGATGAAGCCTGGGCAGGGGACAGTGGTCCTGAGCAGTGGTGCCGTCAGGGGTCACCTCCATCAGGAAAGCAAGTGGGTGGGCGGCGGGGTGAGAGCACGAGGCCGCTGGGAGGCCCAGGCTCTGGGTGTAGGGCAGTCTGGGTCAGGGCTGGGTGCCTGGCGGGGGAGAGGACCTCAGGCAGGGGCCGTGGGCTGGGGAATTAGCTCAAGTGGTAGAGCGCTCGCTTAGCATGTGAGAGGCAGCGGGATCGATGCCCACATTCTCCAACGCTTCTCATTGCCCTCGCTGGGGAAACGCAGCCCTTTGCCAGAGGGCCGTGTCCTCTGGGGGCGGTGGGGAGATCACAGTGTGCCCAGGCTTTCAAGAGGAGGACAACATCCAGGGCTGCACCAAGGGCACTAGGAGCAGTTTAAGAGGGGAACTGCTTTCCTCGCCCTTTGCTTGACAGTTGTCAAATGTCGTCTCCAGTACCGTGTTCAACTCTGAGCTGCACCGTAGAGGAAAGACATGAATGAAATGAAGCAACCTCAGTGGAGGGCCACCAAGAAGCTCAGGCAATGGAGGGATTTCTCTGTGATGATTGTCTGAAGACACCAGGCACGTTCATCCTGGAGAAAGGGAGGATCAGAGGGCTTACGCATGACGTGATTACGCATTCCTTCCATGTTGGAGGAGTAGTCTGCGCAGTAGGGGAAAGGCTACCGTTTGTGTGGTGGTTGCCCAGAGCGCAGAAGCCATCACAGTGAAACTGAATCAAGGGACATTGCATCAGGATATGGGTAAGCTGTTTTTGGCCCTGAGGACAGTCCATCTGTAGAAGATGACATCCGAGGAGCTTGTGGAGCCTTTCTGTTGGTTGTTTTTCAAGATTTTCCGGGGTAAAGGGTTGAGCACGGTGTTGTGAGGTTGGAGGTGAGGTTGTTTGAAGGAGGGTGCTGGAACAGAGGCATCAGGCTGCACTGCGCTGTGGCTGGGAAAGCGTTGGATAAGTGTGTGATGGGCAAGCAAGTGTTGAAGGCTCCATGATTCCTTCGATAGCTCAGCTGGTAGAGCGGAGGACTGTAGGCTCCCTTGCACGGCCATCCTTAGGTCGCTGGTTCAACTCCGGCTCGAAGGAGTGCCCTTTTGGCGCTTGGCCAGACCCTGCGGCACCTCTGCCTTTTGGCGCGGCACGGGCTGCTCCCCTTCAAGGGCTGCCCAGCCTTGAGTTCTTGCCGGAGGCGGGGAAGATGACCAGCTGAGGTTGTCCGGGGTGAAGCCTGGGCAGGGGACAGTGGTCCTGAGCAGTGGTGCCGTCAGGGGTCACCTCCACCAGGAAAGCGAGTGGGTGGGCGGCGGGGTGAGAGCACGAGGCCGCTGGGAGGCCCAGGCTCTGGGTGTAGGGCAGTCTGGGTCAGGGCTGGGTGCCTGGCGGGGGACAGGACCTCAGGCAGGGGCCGTGGGCTGGGGAATTAGCTCAAGTGGTAGAGCGCTCGCTTAGCATGTGAGAGGCAGCGGGATCGATGCCCGCATTCTCCAACGCTTTTCATTGCCCTCGCTGGGGAAACGCAGCCCTTTGCCAGAGGGCCGTGTCCTCTGGGGGCGGTGGGGAGATCACGGTGTGCCCAGGCTTTCAAGAGGAGGACAACATCCAGGGCTGCACCAAGGGCACTAGGAGCAGTTTAAGAGGGGAACTGATTTCCTCGCCCTTTGCTTGACAGTTGTCAAATGTCGTCTCCAGTACCGTGTTCACCTTTGAGCTGCACCGTAGAGGAAAGACATGAATGAAATGAAGCAACCTCAGTGGAGGGCCACCAAGAAGCTCAGGCAATGGAGGGATTTCTCTGTGATGATTGTCTGAAGACACCAGGCACGTTCATCCTGGAGAAAGGGAGGATCAGAGGGCTTTGCTTGACAGTCGTCAAATATCGTCTCCAGTACCGTGTTCACCTTTGAGCTGCACCGTAGAGGAAAGACATGAATGAAATGAAGCAACCTCAGTGGAGGGCCACCAAGAAGCTCAGGCAATGGAGGGATTTGTCTGTGATGATTGTCTGAAGACACCAGGCACGTTCATCCTGGAGAAAGGGAGGATCAGAGGGCTTACGCATGACGTGATTACGCATTCCTTCCATGTTGGAGGAGTAGTCTGCACAGTAGGGGAAAGGCTACCTTTTGTGTGGTGGTTGCCCAGAGCGCAGAAGCCATAACAGTGAAACTGAATCAAGGGACATTGCATCAGGATATGGGTAAGCTGTTTTTGGCCCTGAGGACAGTCCATCTGTAGAAGATGACATCCGAGGAGCTTGTGGAGCCTTTCTGTTGGTTGTTTTTCAAGATTTTCCGGGGTAAAGGGTTGAGCACGGTGTTGTGAGGTTGGAGGTGAGGTTGTTTGAAGGAGGGTGCTGGAACAGAGGCATCAGGCTGCACTGCGCTGCGGTTGGGAAAGCGTTGGATAAGTGTGTGATGGGCAAGCAAGTGTTGAAGGCTCCATGATTCCTTCGATAGCTCAGCTGGTAGAGCGGAGGACTGTAGGCTCCCTTGCACGGCCATCCTTAGGTCGCTGGTTCAACTCCGGCTCGAAGGAGTGCCCTTTTGGCGCTTGGCCAGACCCTGCGGCACCTCTGCCTTTTGGCGCGGCACGGGCTGCTCCCCCTCAAGGGCTGCCCAGCCTTGAGTTCTTGCCAGAGGCGGGGAAGATGACCAGCCGAGGTTGTCCGGGATGAAGCCTGGGCAGGGGACAGTGGTCCTGAGCAGTGGTGCCGTCAGGGGTCACCTCCATCAGGAAAGCGAGTGGGTGGGCGGTGGGTGAGAGCACGACGCCTCTGGGAGGCCCAGGCTCTGGGTGTAGGGCAGTCTGGGTCAGGGCTGGGTGCCTGGCGGGGGAGAGGACCTCAGGCAGGGGCCGTGGGCTGGGGAATTAGCTCAAGTGGTAGAGCGCTCGCTTAGCATGTGAGAGGCAGCGGGATCGATGCCCGCATTCTCCAATGCTTTTCATTGCCCTTGCTGGGGAAACGCGGCCCTTTGCCGGGGGCCCCTGTCCACTGGGGGCGGTGGGGAGATCACGGTGTGCCCAGGCTTTCAAGAGGAGGACAACATCCAGGGCTGCACCAAGGGCACTAGGAGCAGTTTAAGAGGGGAACTGATTTTCTCGCCCTTTGCTTGACAGTCGTCAAATGTCGTCTCCAGTACCGTGTTCATCTTTGAGCTGCACCGTAGAGGAAAGACATGAATGAAATGAAGCAACCTCAGTGGAGGGCCACCAAGAAGCTCAGGCAATGGAGGGATTTGTCTGTGATGATTGTCTGAAGACACCAGGCACGTTCATCCTGGAGAAAGGGAGGATCAGAGGGCTTACGCATGACGTGATTACGCATTCCTTCCATGTTGGAGGAGTAGTCTGCGCAGTAGGGGAAAGGCTACCTTTTGTGTGGTGGTTGCCCAGAGCGCAGAAGCCATCACAGTGAAACTGAATCAAGGGACATTGCATCAGGATATGGGTAAGCTGTTTTTGGCCCTGAGGACAGTCCATCTGTAGAAGATGACATCCGAGGAGCTTGTGGAGCCTTTCTGTTGGTTGTTTTTCAAGATTTTCTGGGGTAAAGGGTTGAGCACGGTGTTGTGAGGTTGGAGGTGAGGTTGTTTGAAGGAGGGTGCTGGAACAGAGGCATCAGGCTGCACTGCGCTGCGGTTGGGAAAGCGTTGGATAAGTGTGTGATGGGCAAGCAAGTGTTGAAGGCCCCATGATTCCTTCGATAGCTCAGCTGGTAGAGCGGAGGACTGTAGGCTCCCTTGCACGGCCATCCTTAGGTCGCTGGTTCAACTCCGGCTCGAAGGAGTGCCCTTTTGGCGCTTGGCCAGACCCTGCGGCACCTCTGCCTTTTGGCGCGGCACGGGCTGCTCCCCCTCAAGGGCTGCCCAGACTTGAGCTCTTGCCAGAGGCGGGGAAGATGACCAGCCGAGGTTGTCCGGGATGAAGCCTGGGCAGGGGACAGTGGTCCTGAGCAGTGGTGCCGTCAGGGGTCACCTCCATCAGGAAAGCGAGTGGGTGGGCGGCGGGGTGAGAGCACGAGGCCGCTGGGAGGCCCAGGCTCTGGGTGTAGGGCAGTCTGGGTCAGGGCTGGGTGCCTGGCGGGGGAGAGGACCTCAGGCAGGGGCTGTGGGCTGGGGAATTAGCTCAAGTGGTAGAGCGCTCGCTTAGCATGTGAGAGGCAGCGGGATCGATGCCCGCATTCTCCAATGCTTTTCATTGCCCTTGCTGGGGAAACGCGGCCCTTTGCCGGGGGCCCCTGTCCTCTGGGGGCGGTGGGGAGATCACGGTGTGCCCAGGCTTTCAAGAGGAGGACAACATCCAGGGCTGCACCAAGGGCACTAGGAGCAGTTTAAGAGGGGAACTGATTTCCTCGCCCTTTGCTTGACAGTTGTCAAATGTCGTCTCCAGTACCGTGTTCATCTTTGAGCTGCACCGTAGAGGAAAGACATGAATGAAATGAAGCAACCTCAGTGGAGGGCCACCAAGAAGCTCAGGCAATGGAGGGATTTGTCTGTGATGATTGTCTAAAGACACCAGGCACGTTCATCCTGGAGAAAGAGAGGATCAGAGGGCTTTGCTTGACAGTCGTCAAATGTCGTCTCCAGTACCGTGTTCACCTTTGAGCTGCACCGTAGAGGAAAGACATGAATGAAATGAAGCAACCTCAGTGGAGGGCCACCAAGAAGCTCAGGCAATGGAGGGATTTCTCTGTGATGATTGTCTGAAGACACCAGGCACGTTCATCCTGGAGAAAGGGAGGATCAGAGGGCTTACGCATGACGTGATTACGCATTCCTTCCATGTTGGAGGAGTAGTCTGCGCAGTAGGGGAAAGGCTACCGTTTGTGTGGTGGTTGCCCAGAGCGCAGAAGCCATCACAGTGAAACTGAATCAAGGGACATTGCATCAGGATATGGGTAAGCTGTTTTTGGCCCTGAGGACAGTCCATCTGTAGAAGATGACATCCGAGGAGCTTGTGGAGCCTTTCTGTTGGTTGTTTTTCAAGATTTTCCGGGGTAAAGGGTTGAGCACGGTGTTGTGAGGTTGGAGGTGAGGTTGTTTGAAGGAGGGTGCTGGAACAGAGGCATCAGGCTGCACTGCGCTGTGGCTGGGAAAGCGTTGGATAAGTGTGTGATGGGCAAGCAAGTGTTGAAGGCTCCATGATTCCTTCGATAGCTCAGCTGGTAGAGCGGAGGACTGTAGGCTCCCTTGCACGGCCATCCTTAGGTCGCTGGTTCAACTCCGGCTCGAAGGAGTGCCCTTTTGGCGCTTGGCCAGACCCTGCGGCACCTCTGCCTTTTGGCGCGGCACGGGCTGCTCCCCTTCAAGGGCTGCCCAGCCTTGAGTTCTTGCCGGAGGCGGGGAAGATGACCAGCTGAGGTTGTCCGGGGTGAAGCCTGGGCAGGGGACAGTGGTCCTGAGCAGTGGTGCCGTCAGGGGTCACCTCCACCAGGAAAGCGAGTGGGTGGGCGGCGGGGTGAGAGCACGAGGCCGCTGGGAGGCCCAGGCTCTGGGTGTAGGGCAGTCTGGGTCAGGGCTGGGTGCCTGGCGGGGGAGAGGACCTCAGGCAGGGGCCGTGGGCTGGGGAATTAGCTCAAGTGGTAGAGCGCTCGCTTAGCATGTGAGAGGCAGCGGGATCGATGCCCGCATTCTCCAACGCTTTTCATTGCCCTCGCTGGGGAAACGCAGCCCTTTGCCAGAGGGCCGTGTCCTCTGGGGGCGGTGGGGAGATCACGGTGTGCCCAGGCTTTCAAGAGGAGGACAACATCCAGGGCTGCACCAAGGGCACTAGGAGCAGTTTAAGAGGGGAACTGATTTCCTCGCCCTTTGCTTGACAGTTGTCAAATGTCGTCTCCAGTACCGTGTTCACCTTTGAGCTGCACCGTAGAGGAAAGACATGAATGAAATGAAGCAACCTCAGTGGAGGGCCACCAAGAAGCTCAGGCAATGGAGGGATTTCTCTGTGATGATTGTCTGAAGACACCAGGCACGTTCATCCTGGAGAAAGGGAGGATCAGAGGGCTTTGCTTGACAGTCGTCAAATATCGTCTCCAGTACCGTGTTCATCTTTGAGCTGCACCGTAGAGGAAAGACATGAATGAAATGAAGCAACCTCAGTGGAGGGCCACCAAGAAGCTCAGGCAATGGAGGGATTTGTCTGTGATGATTGTCTGAAGACACCAGGCACGTTCATCCTGGAGAAAGGGAGGATCAGAGGGCTTACGCATGACGTGATTACGCATTCCTTCCATGTTGGAGGAGTAGTCTGCACAGTAGGGGAAAGGCTACCTTTTGTGTGGTGGTTGCCCAGAGCGCAGAAGCCATCACAGTGAAACTGAATCAAGGGACATTGCATCAGGATATGGGTAAGCTGTTTTTGGCCCTGAGGACAGTCCATCTGTAGAAGATGACATCCGAGGAGCTTGTGGAGCCTTTCTGTTGGTTGTTTTTCAAGATTTTCCGGGGTAAAGGGTTGAGCACGGTGTTGTGAGGTTGGAGGTGAGGTTGTTTGAAGGAGGGTGCTGGAACAGAGGCATCAGGCTGCACTGCGCTGCGGTTGGGAAAGCGTTGGATAAGTGTGTGATGGGCAAGCAAGTGTTGAAGGCTCCATGATTCCTTCGATAGCTCAGCTGGTAGAGCGGAGGACTGTAGGCTCCCTTGCACGGCCATCCTTAGGTCGCTGGTTCAACTCCGGCTCGAAGGAGTGCCCTTTTGGCGCTTGGCCAGACCCTGCGGCACCTCTGCCTTTTGGCGCGGCACGGGCTGCTCCCCCTCAAGGGCTGCCCAGCCTTGAGTTCTTGCCAGAGGCGGGGAAGATGACCAGCCGAGGTTGTCCGGGATGAAGCCTGGGCAGGGGACAGTGGTCCTGAGCAGTGGTGCCGTCAGGGGTCACCTCCATCAGGAAAGCGAGTGGGTGGGCGGTGGGTGAGAGCACGACGCCTCTGGGAGGCCCAGGCTCTGGGTGTAGGGCAGTCTGGGTCAGGGCTGGGTGCCTGGCGGGGGAGAGGACCTCAGGCAGGGGCCGTGGGCTGGGGAATTAGCTCAAGTGGTAGAGCGCTCGCTTAGCATGTGAGAGGCAGCGGGATCGATGCCCGCATTCTCCAATGCTTTTCATTGCCCTTGCTGGGGAAACGCGGCCCTTTGCCGGGGGCCCCTGTCCACTGGGGGCGGTGGGGAGATCACGGTGTGCCCAGGCTTTCAAGAGGAGGACAACATCCAGGGCTGCACCAAGGGCACTAGGAGCAGTTTAAGAGGGGAACTGATTTTCTCGCCCTTTGCTTGACAGTCGTCAAATGTCGTCTCCAGTACCGTGTTCATCTTTGAGCTGCACCGTAGAGGAAAGACATGAATGAAATGAAGCAACCTCAGTGGAGGGCCACCAAGAAGCTCAGGCAATGGAGGGATTTGTCTGTGATGATTGTCTGAAGACACCAGGCACGTTCATCCTGGAGAAAGGGAGGATCAGAGGGCTTACGCATGACGTGATTACGCATTCCTTCCATGTTGGAGGAGTAGTCTGCGCAGTAGGGGAAAGGCTACCTTTTGTGTGGTGGTTGCCCAGAGCGCAGAAGCCATCACAGTGAAACTGAATCAAGGGACATTGCATCAGGATATGGGTAAGCTGTTTTTGGCCCTGAGGACAGTCCATCTGTAGAAGATGACATCCGAGGAGCTTGTGGAGCCTTTCTGTTGGTTGTTTTTCAAGATTTTCTGGGGTAAAGGGTTGAGCACGGTGTTGTGAGGTTGGAGGTGAGGTTGTTTGAAGGAGGGTGCTGGAACAGAGGCATCAGGCTGCACTGCGCTGCGGTTGGGAAAGCGTTGGATAAGTGTGTGATGGGCAAGCAAGTGTTGAAGGCCCCATGATTCCTTCGATAGCTCAGCTGGTAGAGCGGAGGACTGTAGGCTCCCTTGCACGGCCATCCTTAGGTCGCTGGTTCAACTCCGGCTCGAAGGAGTGCCCTTTTGGCGCTTGGCCAGACCCTGCGGCACCTCTGCCTTTTGGCGCGGCACGGGCTGCTCCCCCTCAAGGGCTGCCCAGACTTGAGCTCTTGCCAGAGGCGGGGAAGATGACCAGCCGAGGTTGTCCGGGATGAAGCCTGGGCAGGGGACAGTGGTCCTGAGCAGTGGTGCCGTCAGGGGTCACCTCCATCAGGAAAGCGAGTGGGTGGGCGGCGGGGTGAGAGCACGAGGCCGCTGGGAGGCCCAGGCTCTGGGTGTAGGGCAGTCTGGGTCAGGGCTGGGTGCCTGGCGGGGGAGAGGACCTCAGGCAGGGGCTGTGGGCTGGGGAATTAGCTCAAGTGGTAGAGCGCTCGCTTAGCATGTGAGAGGCAGCGGGATCGATGCCCGCATTCTCCAATGCTTTTCATTGCCCTTGCTGGGGAAACGCGGCCCTTTGCCGGGGGCCCCTGTCCTCTGGGGGCGGTGGGGAGATCACGGTGTGCCCAGGCTTTCAAGAGGAGGACAACATCCAGGGCTGCACCTAGGGCACTAGGAGCAGTTTAAGAGGGGAACTGATTTCCTCGCCCTTTGCTTGACAGTCGTCAAATGTCGTCTCCAGTACCGTGTTCATCTTTGAGCTGCACCGTAGAGGAAAGACATGAATGAAATGAAGCAACCTCAGTGGAGGGCCACCAAGAAGCTCAGGCAATGGAGGGATTTGTCTGTGATGATTGTCTAAAGACACCAGGCACGTTCATCCTGGAGAAAGAGAGGATCAGAGGGCTTTGCTTGACAGTCGTCAAATGTCGTCTCCAGTACCGTGTTCACCTTTGAGCTGCACCGTAGAGGAAAGACATGAATGAAATGAAGCAACCTCAGTGGAGGGCCACCAAGAAGCTCAGGCAATGGAGGGATTTGTCTGTGATGATTGTCTGAAGACACCAGGCACGTTCATCCTGGAGAAAGGGAGGATCAGAGGGCTTACGCATGACGTGATTACGCATTCCTTCCATGTTGGAGGAGTAGTCTGCGCAGTAGGGGAAAGGCTACCGTTTGTGTGGTGGTTGCCCAGAGCGCAGAAGCCATCACAGTGAAACTGAATCAAGGGACATTGCATCAGGATATGGGTAAGCTGTTTTTGGCCCTGAGGACAGTCCATCTGTAGAAGATGACATCCGAGGAGCTTGTGGAGCCTTTCTGTTGGTTGTTTTTCAAGATTTTCCGGGGTAAAGGGTTGAGCACGGTGTTGTGAGGTTGGAGGTGAGGTTGTTTGAAGGAGGGTGCTGGAACAGAGGCATCAGGCTGCACTGCGCTGTGGCTGGGAAAGCGTTGGATAAGTGTGTGATGGGCAAGCAAGTGTTGAAGGCTCCATGATTCCTTCGATAGCTCAGCTGGTAGAGCGGAGGACTGTAGGCTCCCTTGCACGGCCATCCTTAGGTCGCTGGTTCAACTCCGGCTCGAAGGAGTGCCCTTTTGGCGCTTGGCCAGACCCTGCGGCACCTCTGCCTTTTGGCGCGGCACGGGCTGCTCCCCTTCAAGGGCTGCCCAGCCTTGAGTTCTTGCCGGAGGCGGGGAAGATGACCAGCCGAGGTTGTCCGGGGTGAAGCCTGGGCAGGGGACAGTGGTCCTGAGCAGTGGTGCCGTCAGGGGTCACCTCCACCAGGAAAGCGAGTGGGTGGGCGGCGGGGTGAGAGCACGAGGCCGCTGGGAGGCCCAGGCTCTGGGTGTAGGGCAGTCTGGGTCAGGGCTGGGTGCCTGGCGGGGGACAGGACCTCAGGCAGGGGCCGTGGGCTGGGGAATTAGCTCAAGTGGTAGAGCGCTCGCTTAGCATGTGAGAGGCAGCGGGATCGATGCCCGCATTCTCCAATGCTTTTCATTGCCCTTGCTGGGGAAACGCGGCCCTTTGCCGGGGGCCCCTGTCCTCTGGGGGCGGTGGGGAGATCACGGTGTGCCCAGGCTTTCAAGAGGAGGACAACATCCAGGGCTGCACCAAGGGCACTAGGAGCAGTTAAAGAGGGGAACTGATTTTCTCGCCCTTTGCTTGACAGTCGTCAAATGTCGTCTCCAGTACCGTGTTCACCTTTGAGCTGCACCGTAGAGGAAAGACATGAATGAAATGAAGCAACCTCAGTGGAGGGCCACCAAGAAGCTCAGGCAATGGAGGGATTTCTCTGTGATGATTGTCTGAAGACACCAGGCACGTTCATCCTGGAGAAAGGGAGGATCAGAGGGCTTACGCATGACGTGATTACGCATTCCTTCCATGTTGGAGGAGTAGTCTGCGCAGTAGGGGAAAGGCTACCTTTTGTGTGGTGGTTGCCCAGAGCGCAGAAACCATCACAGTGAAACTGAATCAAGGGACATTGCATCAGGATATGGGTAAGCTGTTTTTGGCCCTGAGGACAGTCCATCTGTAGAAGATGACATCCGAGGAGCTTGTGGAGCCTTTCTGTTGGTTGTTTTTCAAGATTTTCCGGGGTAAAGGGTTGAGCACGGTGTTGTGAGGTTGGAGGTGAGGTTGTTTGAAGGAGGGTGCTGGAACAGAGGCATCAGGCTGCACTGCGCTGCGGTTGGGAAAGTGTTGGATAAGTGTGTGATGGGCAAGCAAGTGTTGAAGGCCCCATGATTCCTTCAATAGCTCAGCTGGTAGAGCGGAGGACTGTAGGCTCCCTTGCACGGCCATCCTTAGGTCGCTGGTTCAACTCCGGCTCGAAGGAGTGCCCTTTTGGCGCTTGGCCAGACCCTGCGGCACCTCTGCCTTTTGGCGCGGCACGGGCTGCTCCCCCTCAAGGGCTGCCCAGACTTGAGCTCTTGCCAGAGGCGGGGAAGATGACCAGCCGAGGTTGTCCGGGATGAAGCCTGGGCAGGGGACAGTGGTCCTGAGCAGTGGTGCCGTCAGGGGTCACCTCCATCAGGAAAGCGAGTGGGTGGGCGGCGGGGTGAGAGCACGAGGCCGCTGGGAGGCCCAGGCTCTGGGTGTAGGGCAGTCTGGGTCAGGGCTGGGTGCCTGGCGGGGGAGAGGACCTCAGGCAGGGGCCGTGGGCTGGGGAATTAGCTCAAGTGGTAGAGCGCTCGCTTAGCATGTGAGAGGCAGCGGGATCGATGCCCGCATTCTCCAATGCTTTTCATTGCCCTTGCTGGGGAAACGCGGCCCTTTGCCGGGGGCCCCTGTCCTCTGGGGGCGGTGGGGAGATCACGGTGTGCCCAGGCTTTCAAGAGGAGGACAACATCCAGGGCTGCACCAAGGGCACTAGGAGCAGTTTAAGAGGGGAACTGATTTCCTCGCCCTTTGCTTGACAGTCGTCAAATGTCGTCTCCAGTACCGTGTTCATCTTTGAGCTGCACCGTAGAGGAAAGACATGAATGAAATGAAGCAACCTCAGTGGAGGGCCACCAAGAAGCTCAGGCAATGGAGGGATTTGTCTGTGATGATTGTCTAAAGACACCAGGCACGTTCATCCTGGAGAAAGAGAGGATCAGAGGGCTTTGCTTGACAGTCGTCAAATGTCGTCTCCAGTACCGTGTTCACCTTTGAGCTGCACCGTAGAGGAAAGACATGAATGAAATGAAGCAACCTCAGTGGAGGGCCACCAAGAAGCTCAGGCAATGGAGGGATTTCTCTGTGATGATTGTCTGAAGACACCAGGCACGTTCATCCTGGAGAAAGGGAGGATCAGAGGGCTTACGCATGACGTGATTACGCATTCCTTCCATGTTGGAGGAGTAGTCTGCGCAGTAGGGGAAAGGCTACCGTTTGTGTGGTGGTTGCCCAGAGCGCAGAAGCCATCACAGTGAAACTGAATCAAGGGACATTGCATCAGGATATGGGTAAGCTGTTTTTGGCCCTGAGGACAGTCCATCTGTAGAAGATGACATCCGAGGAGCTTGTGGAGCCTTTCTGTTGGTTGTTTTTCAAGATTTTCCGGGGTAAAGGGTTGAGCACGGTGTTGTGAGGTTGGAGGTGAGGTTGTTTGAAGGAGGGTGCTGGAACAGAGGCATCAGGCTGCACTGCGCTGTGGCTGGGAAAGCGTTGGATAAGTGTGTGATGGGCAAGCAAGTGTTGAAGGCTCCATGATTCCTTCGATAGCTCAGCTGGTAGAGCGGAGGACTGTAGGCTCCCTTGCACGGCCATCCTTAGGTCGCTGGTTCAACTCCGGCTCGAAGGAGTGCCCTTTTGGCGCTTGGCCAGACCCTGCGGCACCTCTGCCTTTTGGCGCGGCACGGGCTGCTCCCCTTCAAGGGCTGCCCAGCCTTGAGTTCTTGCCGGAGGCGGGGAAGATGACCAGCCGAGGTTGTCCGGGGTGAAGCCTGGGCAGGGGACAGTGGTCCTGAGCAGTGGTGCCGTCAGGGGTCACCTCCACCAGGAAAGCGAGTGGGTGGGCGGCGGGGTGAGAGCACGAGGCCGCTGGGAGGCCCAGGCTCTGGGTGTAGGGCAGTCTGGGTCAGGGCTGGGTGCCTGGCGGGGGACAGGACCTCAGGCAGGGGCCGTGGGCTGGGGAATTAGCTCAAGTGGTAGAGCGCTCGCTTAGCATGTGAGAGGCAGCGGGATCGATGCCCGCATTCTCCAATGCTTTTCATTGCCCTTGCTGGGGAAACGCGGCCCTTTGCCGGGGGCCCCTGTCCTCTGGGGGCGGTGGGGAGATCACGGTGTGCCCAGGCTTTCAAGAGGAGGACAACATCCAGGGCTGCACCAAGGGCACTAGGAGCAGTTAAAGAGGGGAACTGATTTTCTCGCCCTTTGCTTGACAGTCGTCAAATGTCGTCTCCAGTACCGTGTTCACCTTTGAGCTGCACCGTAGAGGAAAGACATGAATGAAATGAAGCAACCTCAGTGGAGGGCCACCAAGAAGCTCAGGCAATGGAGGGATTTCTCTGTGATGATTGTCTGAAGACACCAGGCACGTTCATCCTGGAGAAAGGGAGGATCAGAGGGCTTTGCTTGACAGTCGTCAAATGTCGTCTCCAGTACCGTGTTCACCTTTGAGCTGCACCGTAGAGGAAAGACATGAATGAAATGAAGCAACCTCAGTGGAGGGCCACCAAGAAGCTCAGGCAATGGAGGGATTTCTCTGTGATGATTGTCTGAAGACACCAGGCACGTTCATCCTGGAGAAAGGGAGGATCAGAGGGCTTACGCATGACGTGATTACGCATTCCTTCCATGTTGGAGGAGTAGTCTGCACAGTAGGGGAAAGGCTACCTTTTGTGTGGTGGTTGCCCAGAGCGCAGAAGCCATCACAGTGAAACTGAATCAAGGGACATTGCATCAGGATATGGGTAAGCTGTTTTTGGCCCTGAGGACAGTCCATCTGTAGAAGATGACATCCGAGGAGCTTGTGGAGCCTTTCTGTTGGTTGTTTTTCAAGATTTTCCGGGGTAAAGGGTTGAGCACGGTGTTGTGAGGTTGGAGGTGAGGTTGTTTGAAGGAGGGTGCTGGAACAGAGGCATCAGGCTGCACTGCGCTGCGGTTGGGAAAGCGTTGGATAAGTGTGTGATGGGCAAGCAAGTGTTGAAGGCTCCATGATTCCTTCGATAGCTCAGCTGGTAGAGCGGAGGACTGTAGGCTCCCTTGCACGGCCATCCTTAGGTCGCTGGTTCAACTCCGGCTCGAAGGAGTGCCCTTTTGGCGCTTGGCCAGACCCTGCGGCACCTCTGCCTTTTGGCGCGGCACGGGCTGCTCCCCCTCAAGGGCTGCCCAGCCTTGAGCTCTTGCCAGAGGCGGGGAAGATGACCAGCCGAGGTTGTCCGGGATGAAGCCTGGGCAGGGGACAGTGGTCCTGAGCAGTGGTGCCGTCAGGGGTCACCTCCATCAGGAAAGCGAGTGGGTGGGCGGCGGGGTGAGAGCACGAGGCCGCTGGGAGGCCCAGGCTCTGGGTGTAGGGCAGTCTGGGTCAGGGCTGGGTGCCTGGCGGGGGAGAGGATCTCAGGCAGGGGCCGTGGGCTGGGGAATTAGCTCAAGTGGTAGAGCGCTCGCTTAGCATGTGAGAGGCAGCGGGATCGATGCCCGCATTCTCCAATGCTTTTCATTGCCCTTGCTGGGGAAACGCGGCCCTTTGCCGGGGGCCCCTGTCCTCTGGGGGCGGTGGGGAGATCACGGTGTGCCCAGGCTTTCAAGAGGAGGACAACATCCAGGGCTGCACCAAGGGCACTAGGAGCAGTTTAAGAGGGGAACTGATTTCCTCGCCCTTTGCTTGACAGTCGTCAAATGTCGTCTCCAGTACCGTGTTCATCTTTGAGCTGCACCGTAGAGGAAAGACATGAATGAAATGAAGCAACCTCAGTGGAGGGCCACCAAGAAGCTCAGGCAATGGAGGGATTTGTCTGTGATGATTGTCTAAAGACACCAGGCACGTTCATCCTGGAGAAAGAGAGGATCAGAGGGCTTTGCTTGACAGTCGTCAAATGTCGTCTCCAGTACCGTGTTCACCTTTGAGCTGCACCGTAGAGGAAAGACATGAATGAAATGAAGCAACCTCAGTGGAGGGCCACCAAGAAGCTCAGGCAATGGAGGGATTTCTCTGTGATGATTGTCTGAAGACACCAGGCACGTTCATCCTGGAGAAAGGGAAGATCAGAGGGCTTACGCATGACGTGATTACGCATTCCTTCCATGTTGGAGGAGTAGTCTGCGCAGTAGGGGAAAGGCTACCGTTTGTGTGGTGGTTGCCCAGAGCGCAGAAGCCATCACAGTGAAACTGAATCAAGGGACATTGCATCAGGATATGGGTAAGCTGTTTTTGGCCCTGAGGACAGTCCATCTGTAGAAGATGACATCCGAGGAGCTTGTGGAGCCTTTCTGTTGGTTGTTTTTCAAGATTTTCCGGGGTAAAGGGTTGAGCACGGTGTTGTGAGGTTGGAGGTGAGGTTGTTTGAAGGAGGGTGCTGGAACAGAGGCATCAGGCTGCACTGCGCTGTGGCTGGGAAAGCGTTGGATAAGTGTGTGATGGGCAAGCAAGTGTTGAAGGCTCCATGATTCCTTCGATAGCTCAGCTGGTAGAGCGGAGGACTGTAGGCTCCCTTGCACGGCCATCCTTAGGTCGCTGGTTCAACTCCGGCTCGAAGGAGTGCCCTTTTGGCGCTTGGCCAGACCCTGCGGCACCTCTGCCTTTTGGCGCGGCACGGGCTGCTCCCCCTCAAGGGCTGCCCAGCCTTGAGCTCTTGCCAGAGGCGGGGAAGATGACCAGCCGAGGTTGTCCGGGATGAAGCCTGGGCAGGGGACAGTGGTCCTGAGCAGTGGTGCCGTCAGGGGTCACCTCCATCAGGAAAGCAAGTGGGTGGGCGGCGGGGTGAGAGCACGAGGCCGCTGGGAGGCCCAGGCTCTGGGTGTAGGGCAGTCTGGGTCAGGGCTGGGTGCCTGGCGGGGGAGAGGACCTCAGGCAGGGGCCGTGGGCTGGGGAATTAGCTCAAGTGGTAGAGCGCTCGCTTAGCATGTGAGAGGCAGCGGGATCGATGCCCGCATTCTCCAATGCTTTTCATTGCCCTTGCTGGGGAAACGCGGCCCTTTGCTGGGGGCCCCTGTCCTCTGGGGGCGGTGGGGAGATCACGGTGTGCCCAGGCTTTCAAGAGGAGGACAACATCCAGGGCTGCACCAAGGGCACTAGGAGCAGTTTAAGAGGGGAACTGATTTCCTCGCCCTTTGCTTGACAGTCGTCAAATGTCGTCTCCAGTACCGTGTTCATCTTTGAGCTGCACCGTAGAGGAAAGACATGAATGAAATGAAGCAACCTCAGTGGAGGGCCACCAAGAAGCTCAGGCAATGGAGGGATTTCTCTGTGATGATTGTCTAAAGACACCAGGCACGTTCATCCTGGAGAAAGAGAGGATCAGAGGGCTTTGCTTGACAGTCGTCAAATGTCGTCTCCAGTACCGTGTTCATCTTTGAGCTGCACCGTAGAGGAAAGACATGAATGAAATGAAGCAACCTCAGTGGAGGGCCACCAAGAAGCTCAGGCAATGGAGGGATTTCTCTGTGATGATTGTCTGAAGACACCAGGCACGTTCATCCTGGAGAAAGGGAGGATCAGAGGGCTTACGCATGACGTGATTACGCATTCCTTCCATGTTGGAGGAGTAGTCTGCGCAGTAGGGGAAAGGCTACCGTTTGTGTGGTGGTTGCCCAGAGCGCAGAAGCCATCACAGTGAAACTGAATCAAGGGACATTGCATCAGGATATGGGTAAGCTGTTTTTGGCCCTGAGGACAGTCCATCTGTAGAAGATGACATCCGAGGAGCTTGTGGAGCCTTTCTGTTGGTTGTTTTTCAAGATTTTCCGGGGTAAAGGGTTGAGCACGGTGTTGTGAGGTTGGAGGTGAGGTTGTTTGAAGGAGGGTGCTGGAACAGAGGCATCAGGCTGCACTGCGCTGTGGCTGGGAAAGCGTTGGATAAGTGTGTGATGGGCAAGCAAGTGTTGAAGGCCCCATGATTCCTTCGATAGCTCAGCTGGTAGAGCGGAGGACTGTAGGCTCCCTTGCACGGCCATCCTTAGGTCGCTGGTTCAACTCCGGCTCGAAGGAGTGCCCTTTTGGCGCTTGGCCAGACCCTGCGGCACCTCTGCCTTTTGGCGCGGCACGGGCTGCTCCCCCTCAAGGGCTGCCCAGCCTTGAGTTCTTGCCGGAGGCGGGGAAGATGACCAGCCGAGGTTGTCCGGGGTGAAGCCTGGGCAGGGGACAGTGGTCCTGAGCAGTGGTGCCGTCAGGGGTCACCTCCATCAGGAAAGCGAGTGGGTGGGCGGCGGGGTGAGAGCACGAGGCCGCTGGGAGGCCCAGGCTCTGGGTGTAGGGCAGTCTGGGTCAGGGCTGGGTGCCTGGCGGGGGAGAGGACCTCAGGCAGGGGCCGTGGGCTGGGGAATTAGCTCAAGTGGTAGAGCGCTCGCTTAGCATGTGAGAGGCAGCGGGATCGATGCCCGCATTCTCCAATGCTTTTCATTGCCCTTGCTGGGGAAACGCGGCCCTTTGCCGGGGGCCCCTGTCCTCTGGGGGCGGTGGGGAGATCACGGTGTGCCCAGGCTTTCAAGAGGAGGACAACATCCAGGGCTGCACCAAGGGCACTAGGAGCAGTTTAAGAGGGGAATTGATTTTCTCGCCCTTTGCTTGACAGTTGTCAAATGTCGTCTCCAGTACTGTGTTCACCTTTGAGCTGCACCGTAGAGGAAAGACATGAATGAAATGAAGCAACCTCAGTGGAGGGCCACCAAGAAGCTCAGGCAATGGAGGGATTTGTCTGTGATGATTGTCTGAAGACACCAGGCACGTTCATCCTGGAGAAAGGGAGGATCAGAGGGCTTACGCATGACGTGATTACGCATTCCTTCCATGTTGGAGGAGTAGTCTGCGCAGTAGGGGAAAGGCTACCGTTTGTGTGGTGGTTGCCCAGAACGCAGAAGCCATCACAGTGAAACTGAATCAAGGGACATTGCATCAGGATATGGGTAAGCTGTTTTTGGCCCTGAGGACAGTCCATCTGTAGAAGATGACATCCGAGGAGCTTGTGGAGCCTTTCTGTTGGTTGTTTTTCAAGATTTTCCGGGGTAAAGGGTTGAGCACGGTGTTGTGAGGTTGGAGGTGAGGTTGTTTGAAGGAGGGTGCTGGAACAGAGGCATCAGGCTGCACTGCGCTGTGGCTGGGAAAGCGTTGGATAAGTGTGTGATGGGCAAGCAAGTGTTGAAGGCCCCATGATTCCTTCGATAGCTCAGCTGGTAGAGCGGAGGACTGTAGGCTCCCTTGCACGGCCATCCTTAGGTCGCTGGTTCAACTCCGGCTCGAAGGAGTGCCCTTTTGGCGCTTGGCCAGACCCTGCGGCACCTCTGCCTTTTGGCGCGGCACGGGCTGCTCCCCCTCAAGGGCTGCCCAGACTTGAGCTCTTGCCAGAGGCGGGGAAGATGACCAGCCGAGGTTGTCCGGGGTGAAGCCTGGGCAGGGGACAGTGGTCCTGAGCAGTGGTGCCGTCAGGGGTCACCTCCATCAGGAAAGCGAGTGGGTGGGCGGTGGGTGAGAGCACGAGGCCGCTGAGAGGCCCAGGCTCTGGGTGTAGGGCAGTCTGGGTCAGGGCTGGGTGCCTGGCGGGGGAGAGGACCTCAGGCAGGGGCCGTGGGCTGGGGAATTAGCTCAAGTGGTAGAGCGCTCGCTTAGCATGTGAGAGGCAGCGGGATCGATGCCCGCATTCTCCAATGCTTTTCATTGCCCTTGCTGGGGAAACGCGGCCCTTTGCCGGGGGCCCCTGTCCTCTGGGGGCGGTGGGGAGATCACGGTGTGCCCAGGCTTTCAAGAGGAGGACAACATCCAGGGCTGCACCAAGGGCACTAGGAGCAGTTTAAGAGGGGAACTGATTTCCTCGCCCTTTGCTTGACAGTCGTCAAATGTCGTCTCCAGTACCGTGTTCATCTTTGAGCTGCACCGTAGAGGAAAGACATGAATGAAATGAAGCAACCTCAGTGGAGGGCCACCAAGAAGCTCAGGCAATGGAGGGATTTGTCTGTGATGATTGTCTAAAGACACCAGGCACGTTCATCCTGGAGAAAGAGAGGATCAGAGGGCTTTGCTTGACAGTCGTCAAATGTCGTCTCCAGTACCGTGTTCACCTTTGAGCTGCACCGTAGAGGAAAGACATGAATGAAATGAAGCAACCTCAGTGGAGGGCCACCAAGAAGCTCAGGCAATGGAGGGATTTCTCTGTGATGATTGTCTGAAGACACCAGGCACGTTCATCCTGGAGAAAGGGAGGATCAGAGGGCTTACGCATGACGTGATTACGCATTCCTTCCATGTTGGAGGAGTAGTCTGCGCAGTAGGGGAAAGGCTACCGTTTGTGTGGTGGTTGCCCAGAGCGCAGAAGCCATCACAGTGAAACTGAATCAAGGGACATTGCATCAGGATATGGGTAAGCTGTTTTTGGCCCTGAGGACAGTCCATCTGTAGAAGATGACATCCGAGGAGCTTGTGGAGCCTTTCTGTTGGTTGTTTTTCAAGATTTTCCGGGGTAAAGGGTTGAGCACGGTGTTGTGAGGTTGGAGGTGAGGTTGTTTGAAGGAGGGTGCTGGAACAGAGGCATCAGGCTGCACTGCGCTGTGGCTGGGAAAGCGTTGGATAAGTGTGTGATGGGCAAGCAAGTGTTGAAGGCCCCATGATTCCTTCGATAGCTCAGCTGGTAGAGCGGAGGACTGTAGGCTCCCTTGCACGGCCATCCTTAGGTCGCTGGTTCAACTCCGGCTCGAAGGAGTGCCCTTTTGGCGCTTGGCCAGACCCTGCGGCACCTCTGCCTTTTGGCGCGGCACGGGCTGCTCCCCCTCAAGGGCTGCCCAGCCTTGAGTTCTTGCCGGAGGCGGGGAAGATGACCAGCCGAGGTTGTCCGGGGTGAAGCCTGGGCAGGGGACAGTGGTCCTGAGCAGTGGTGCCGTCAGGGGTCACCTCCATCAGGAAAGCGAGTGGGTGGGCGGCGGGGTGAGAGCACGAGGCCGCTGGGAGGCCCAGGCTCTGGGTGTAGGGCAGTCTGGGTCAGGGCTGGGTGCCTGGCGGGGGAGAGGACCTCAGGCAGGGGCCGTGGGCTGGGGAATTAGCTCAAGTGGTAGAGCGCTCGCTTAGCATGTGAGAGGCAGCGGGATCGATGCCCGCATTCTCCAATGCTTTTCATTGCCCTTGCTGGGGAAACGCGGCCCTTTGCCGGGGGCCCCTGTCCTCTGGGGGCGGTGGGGAGATCACGGTGTGCCCAGGCTTTCAAGAGGAGGACAACATCCAGGGCTGCACCAAGGGCACTAGGAGCAGTTTAAGAGGGGAATTGATTTTCTCGCCCTTTGCTTGACAGTCGTCAAATGTCGTCTCCAGTACTGTGTTCACCTTTGAGCTGCACCGTAGAGGAAAGACATGAATGAAATGAAGCAACCTCAGTGGAGGGCCACCAAGAAGCTCAGGCAATGGAGGGATTTGTCTGTGATGATTGTCTGAAGACACCAGGCACTTTCATCCTGGAGAAAGGGAGGATCAGAGGGCTTACGCATGACGTGATTACGCATTCCTTCCATGTTGGAGGAGTAGTCTGCGCAGTAGGGGAAAGGCTACCATTTGTGTGGTGGTTGCCCAGAGCGCAGAAGCCATCACAGTGAAACTGAATCAAGGGACATTGCATCAGGATATGGGTAAGCTGTTTTTGGCCCTGAGGACAGTCCATCTGTAGAAGATGACATCCGAGGAGCTTGTGGAGCCTTTCTGTTGGTTGTTTTTCAAGATTTTCCGGGGTAAAGGGTTGAGCACGGTGTTGTGAGGTTGGAGGTGAGGTTGTTTGAAGGAGGGTGCTGGAACAGAGGCATCAGGCTGCACTGCGCTGTGGCTGGGAAAGCGTTGGATAAGTGTGTGATGGGCAAGCAAGTGTTGAAGGCCCCATGATTCCTTCGATAGCTCAGCTGGTAGAGCGGAGGACTGTAGGCTCCCTTGCACGGCCATCCTTAGGTCGCTGGTTCAACTCCGGCTCGAAGGAGTGCCCTTTTGGCGCTTGGCCAGACCCTGCGGCACCTCTGCCTTTTGGCGCGGCACGGGCTGCTCCCCTTCAAGGGCTGCCCAGCCTTGAGTTCTTGCCGGAGGCGGGGAAGATGACCAGCCGAGGTTGTCCGGGGTGAAGCCTGGGCAGGGGACAGTGGTCCTGAGCAGTGGTGCCGTCAGGGGTCACCTCCATCAGGAAAGCGAGTGGGTGGGCGGCGGGTGAGAGCACGAGGCCGCTGGGAGGCCCAGGCTCTGGGTGTAGGGCAGTCTGGGTCAGGGCTGGGTGCCTGGCGGGGGACAGGACCTCAGGCAGGGGCCGTGGGCTGGGGAATTAGCTCAAGTGGTAGAGCGCTCGCTTAGCATGTGAGAGGCAGCGGGATCGATGCCCGCATTCTCCAATGCTTTTCATTGCCCTTGCTGGGGAAACGCGGCCCTTTGCCGGGGGCCCCTGTCCTCTGGGGGCGGTGGGGAGATCACGGTGTGCCCAGGCTTTCAAGAGGAGGACAACATCCAGGGCTGCACCAAGGGCACTAGGAGCAGTTTAAGAGGGGAATTGATTTTCTCGCCCTTTGCTTGACAGTCGTCAAATGTCGTCTCCAGTACCGTGTTCACCTTTGAGCTGCACCGTAGAGGAAAGACATGAATGAAATGAAGCAACCTCAGTGGAGGGCCACCAAGAAGCTCAGGCAATGGAGGGATTTCTCTGTGATGATTGTCTGAAGACACCAGGCATGTTCATCCTGGAGAAAGGGAGGATCAGAGGGCTTACGCATGACGTGATTACGCATTCCTTCCATGTTGGAGGAGTAGTCTGCGCAGTAGGGGAAAGGCTACCGTTTGTGTGGTGGTTGCCCAGAGCGCAGAAGCCATCACAGTGAAACTGAATCAAGGGACATTGCATCAGGATATGGGTAAGCTGTTTTTGGCCCTGAGGACAGTCCATCTGTAGAAGATGACATCCGAGGAGCTTGTGGAGCCTTTCTGTTGGTTGTTTTTCAAGATTTTCTGGGGTAAAGGGTTGAGCACGGTGTTGTGAGGTTGGAGGTGAGGTTGTTTGAAGGAGGGTGCTGGAACAGAGGCATCAGGCTGCACTGCGCTGTGGCTGGGAAAGCGTTGGATAAGTGTGTGATGGGCAAGCAAGTGTTGAAGGCCCCATGATTCCTTCGATAGCTCAGCTGGTAGAGCGGAGGACTGTAGGCTCCCTTGCACGGCCATCCTTAGGTCGCTGGTTCAACTCCGGCTCGAAGGAGTGCCCTTTTGGCGCTTGGCCAGACCCTGCGGCACCTCTGCCTTTTGGCGCGGCACGGGCTGCTCCCCCTCAAGGGCTGCCCAGCCTTGAGTTCTTGCCGGAGGCGGGGAAGATGACCAGCCGAGGTTGTCCGGGGTGAAGCCTGGGCAGGGGACAGTGGTCCTGAGCAGTGGTGCCGTCAGGGGTCACCTCCATCAGGAAAGCGAGTGGGTGGGCGGCGGGGTGAGAGCACGAGGCCGCTGGGAGGCCCAGGCTCTGGGTGTAGGGCAGTCTGGGTCAGGGCTGGGTGCCTGGCGGGGGAGAGGACCTCAGGCAGGGGCCGTGGGCTGGGGAATTAGCTCAAGTGGTAGAGCGCTCGCTTAGCATGTGAGAGGCAGCGGGATCGATGCCCGCATTCTCCAATGCTTTTCATTGCCCTTGCTGGGGAAACGCGGCCCTTTGCCGGGGGCCCCTGTCCTCTGGGGGCGGTGGGGAGATCACGGTGTGCCCAGGCTTTCAAGAGGAGGACAACATCCAGGGCTGCACCAAGGGCACTAGGAGCAGTTAAAGAGGGGAATTGATTTTCTCGCCCTTTGCTTGACAGTCGTCAAATGTCGTCTGCAGTACCGTGTTCATCTTTGAGCTGCACCGTAGAGGAAAGACATGAATGAAATGAAGCAACCTCAGTGGAGGGCCACCAAGAAGCTCAGGCAATGGAGGGATTTCTCTGTGATGATTGTCTGAAGACACCAGGCACGTTCATCCTGGAGAAAGGGAGGATCAGAGGGCTTACGCATGACGTGATTACGCATTCCTTCCATGTTGGAGGAGTAGTCTGCGCAGTAGGGGAAAGGCTACCGTTTGTGTGGTGGTTGCCCAGAGCGCAGAAGCCATCACAGTGAAACTGAATCAAGGGACATTGCATCAGGATATGGGTAAGCTGTTTTTGGCCCTGAGGACAGTCCATCTGTAGAAGATGACATCCGAGGAGCTTGTGGAGCCTTTCTGTTGGTTGTTTTTCAAGATTTTCTGGGGTAAAGGGTTGAGCACGGTGTTGTGAGGTTGGAGGTGAGGTTGTTTGAAGGAGGGTGCTGGAACAGAGGCATCAGGCTGCACTGCGCTGTGGCTGGGAAAGCGTTGGATAAGTGAGTGATGGGCAAGCAAGTGTTGAAGGCCCCATGATTCCTTCGATAGCTCAGCTGGTAGAGCGGAGGACTGTAGGCTCCCTTGCATGGCCATCCTTAGGTCGCTGGTTCAACTCCGGCTCGAAGGAGTGCCCTTTTGGCGCTTGGCCAGACCCTGCGGCACCTCTGCCTTTTGACGCGGCACAGGCTGCTCCCCTTCAAGGGCTGCCCAGCCTTGAGCTCTTGCCAGAGGCGGGGAAGATGACCAGCCGAGGTTGTCCGGGATGAAGCCTGGGCAGGGGACAGTGGTCCTGAGCAGTGGTGCCGTCAGGGGTCACCTCCATCAGGAAAGCAAGTGGGTGGGCGGCGGGTGAGAGCACGAGGCCGCTGGGAGGCCCAGACTCTGGGTGTAGGGCAGTCTTGGTCAGGGCTGGGTGCCTGGCGGGGGAGAGGACCTCAGGCAGGGGCCGTGGGCTGGGGAATTAGCTCAAGTGGTAGAGCGCTCGCTTAGCATGTGAGAGGCAGCGGGATCGATGCCCGCATTCTCCAATGCTTTTCATTGCCCTTGCTGGGGAAACGCAGCCCTTTGCCGGGGGCCCCTGTCCTCTGGGGGCGGTGGGGAGATCACGATGTGCCCAGGCTTTCAAGAGGAGGACAACATCCAGGGCTGCACCAAGGGCACTAGGAGCAGTTTAAGAGGGGAATTGATTTTCTCGCCCTTTGCTTGACAGTCGTCAAATGTCGTCTCCAGTACCGTGTTCATCTTTGAGCTGCATCGTAGAGGAAAGACATGAATGAAATGAAGCAACCTCAGTGGAGGGCCACCAAGAAGCTCAGGCAATGGAGGGATTTGTCTGTGATGATTGTCTGAAGACACCAGGCACGTTCATCCTGGAGAAAGGGAGGATCAGAGGGCTTACGCATGACGTGATTACGCATTCCTTCCATGTTGGAGGAGTAGTCTGCGCAGTAGGGGAAAGGCTACCTTTTGTGTGGTGGTTGCCCAGAGCGCAGAAGCCATCACAGTGAAACTGAATCAAGGGACATTGCATCAGGATATGGGTAAGCTGTTTTTGGCCCTGAGGACAGTCCATCTGTAGAAGATGACATCCGAGGAGCTTGTGGAGCCTTTCTGTTGGTTGTTTTTCAAGATTTTCTGGGGTAAAGGGTTGAGCACGGTGTTGTGAGGTTGGAGGTGAGGTTGTTTGAAGGAGGGTGCTGGAACAGAGGCATCAGGCTGCACTGCGCTGTGGCTGGGAAAGCGTTGGATAAGTGAGTGATGGGCAAGCAAGTGTTGAAGGCCCCATGATTCCTTCGATAGCTCAGCTGGTAGAGCGGAGGACTGTAGGCTCCCTTGCACGGCCATCCTTAGGTCGCTGGTTCAACTCCGGCTCGAAGGAGTGCCCTTTTGGCGCTTGGCCAGACCCTGCGGCACCTCTGCCTTTTGACGCGGCACAGGCTGCTCCCCTTCAAGGGCTGCCCAGCCTTGAGCTCTTGCCAGAGGCGGGGAAGATGACCAGCCGAGGTTGTCCGGGATGAAGCCTGGGCAGGGGACAGTGGTCCTGAGCAGTGGTGCCGTCAGGGGTCACCTCCATCAGGAAAGCGAGTGGGTGGGCGGCGGGTGAGAGCACGAGGCCGCTGGGAGGCCCAGGCTCTGGGTGTAGGGCAGTCTGGGTCAGGGCTGGGTGCCTGGCGGGGGAGAGGACCTCAGGCAGGGGCCGTGGGCTGGGGAATTAGCTCAAGTGGTAGAGCGCTCGCTTAGCATGTGAGAGGCAGCGGGATCGATGCCCGCATTCTCCAATGCTTTTCATTGCCCTTGCTGGGGAAACGCAGCCCTTTGCCGGGGGCCCCTGTCCTCTGGGGGCGGTGGGGAGATCACGGTGTGCCCAGGCTTTCAAGAGGAGGACAACATCCAGGGCTGCACCAAGGGCACTAGGAGCAGTTAAAGAGGGGAACTGATTTTCTCGCCCTTTGCTTGACAGTCGTCAAATGTCGTCTCCAGTACCGTGTTCATCTTTGAGCTGCACCGTAGAGGAAAGACATGAATGAAATGAAGCAACCTCAGTGGAGGGCCACCAAGAAGCTCAGGCAATGGAGGGATTTGTCTGTGATGATTGTCTGAAGACACCAGGCACGTTCATCCTGGAGAAAGGGAGGATCAGAGGGCTTACGCATGACGTGATTACGCATTCCTTCCATGTTGGAGGAGTAGTCTGCGCAGTAGGGGAAAGGCTACCTTTTGTGTGGTGGTTGCCCAGAGCGCAGAAGCCATCACAGTGAAACTGAATCAAGGGACATTGCATCAGGATATGGGTAAGCTGTTTTTGGCCCTGAGGACAGTCCATCTGTAGAAGATGACATCCGAGGAGCTTGTGGAGCCTTTCTGTTGGTTGTTTTTCAAGATTTTCTGGGGTAAAGGGTTGAGCACGGTGTTGTGAGTTTGGAGGTGAGGTTGTTTGAAGGAGGGTGCTGGAACAGAGGCATCAGGCTGCACTGCGCTGTGGCTGGGAAAGCGTTGGATAAGTGAGTGATGGGCAAGCAAGTGTTGAAGGCCCCATGATTCCTTCGATAGCTCAGCTGGTAGAGCGGAGGACTGTAGGCTCCCTTGCACGGCCATCCTTAGGTCGCTGGTTCAACTCCGGCTCGAAGGAGTGCCCTTTTGGCGCTTGGCCAGACCCTGCGGCACCTCTGCCTTTTGACGCGGCACAGGCTGCTCCCCTTCAAGGGCTGCCCAGCCTTGAGCTCTTGCCAGAGGCGGGGAAGATGACCAGCCGAGGTTGTCCGGGATGAAGCCTGGGCAGGGGACAGTGGTCCTGAGCAGTGGTGCCGTCAGGGGTCACCTCCATCAGGAAAGCGAGTGGGTGGGCGGCGGGTGAGAGCACGAGGCCGCTGGGAGGCCCAGACTCTGGGTGTAGGGCAGTCTGGGTCAGGGCTGGGTGCCTGGCGGGGGACAGGACCTCAGGCAGGGGCCGTGGGCTGGGGAATTAGCTCAAGTGGTAGAGCGCTCGCTTAGCATGTGAGAGGCAGCGGGATCGATGCCCGCATTCTCCAATGCTTTTCATTGCCCTTGCTGGGGAAACGCAGCCCTTTGCCGGGGGCCCCTGTCCTCTGGGGGCGGTGGGGAGATCACGGTGTGCCCAGGCTTTCAAGAGGAGGACAACATCCAGGGCTGCACCAAGGGCACTAGGAGCAGTTAAAGAGGGGAACTGATTTTCTCGCCCTTTGCTTGACAGTCGTCAAATGTCGTCTCCAGTACCGTGTTCACCTTTGAGCTGCACCGTAGAGGAAAGACATGAATGAAATGAAGCAACCTCAGTGGAGGGCCACCAAGAAGCTCAGGCAATGGAGGGATTTCTCTGTGATGATTGTCTGAAGACACCAGGCACGTTCATCCTGGAGAAAGGGAGGATCAGAGGGCTTTGCTTGACAGTCGTCAAATGTCGTCTCCAGTACCGTGTTCACCTTTGAGCTGCACCGTAGAGGAAAGACATGGATGAAATGAAGCAACCTCAGTGGAGGGCCACCAAGAAGCTCAGGCAATGGAGGGATTTCTCTGTGATTATTGTCTGAAGACACCAGGCACTTTCATCCTGGAGAAAGGGAGGATCAGAGGGCTTACGCATGACGTGATTACGCATTCCTTCCATGTTGGAGGAGTAGTCTGCGCAGTAGGGGAAAGGCTACCATTTGTGTGGTGGTTGCCCAGAGCGCAGAAGCCATCACAGTGAAACTGAATCAAGGGACATTGCATCAGGATATGGGTAAGCTGTTTTTGGCCCTGAGGACAGTCCATCTGTAGAAGATGACATCCGAGGAGCTTGTGGAGCCTTTCTGTTGGTTGTTTTTCAAGATTTTCCGGGGTAAAGGGTTGAGCACGGTGTTGTGAGGTTGGAGGTGAGGTTGTTTGAAGGAGGGTGCTGGAACAGAGGCATCAGGCTGCACTGCGCTGTGGCTGGGAAAGCGTTGGATAAGTGTGTGATGGGCAAGCAAGTGTTGAAGGCCCCATGATTCCTTCGATAGCTCAGCTGGTAGAGCGGAGGACTGTAGGCTCCCTTGCACGGCCATCCTTAGGTCGCTGGTTCAACTCCGGCTCGAAGGAGTGCCCTTTTGGCGCTTGGCCAGACCCTGCGGCACCTCTGCCTTTTGGCGCGGCACGGGCTGCTCCCCTTCAAGGGCTGCCCAGCCTTGAGTTCTTGCCGGAGGCGGGGAAGATGACCAGCCGAGGTTGTCCGGGGTGAAGCCTGGGCAGGGGACAGTGGTCCTGAGCAGTGGTGCCGTCAGGGGTCACCTCCATCAGGAAAGCGAGTGGGTGGGCGGCGGGTGAGAGCACGAGGCCGCTGGGAGGCCCAGGCTCTGGGTGTAGGGCAGTCTGGGTCAGGGCTGGGTGCCTGGCGGGGGACAGGACCTCAGGCAGGGGCCGTGGGCTGGGGAATTAGCTCAAGTGGTAGAGCGCTCGCTTAGCATGTGAGAGGCAGCGGGATCGATGCCCGCATTCTCCAATGCTTTTCATTGCCCTTGCTGGGGAAACGCGGCCCTTTGCCGGGGGCCCCTGTCCTCTGGGGGCGGTGGGGAGATCACGGTGTGCCCAGGCTTTCAAGAGGAGGACAACATCCAGGGCTGCACCAAGGGCACTAGGAGCAGTTTAAGAGGGGAATTGATTTTCTCGCCCTTTGCTTGACAGTCGTCAAATGTCGTCTCCAGTACCGTGTTCACCTTTGAGCTGCACCGTAGAGGAAAGACATGAATGAAATGAAGCAACCTCAGTGGAGGGCCACCAAGAAGCTCAGGCAATGGAGGGATTTCTCTGTGATGATTGTCTGAAGACACCAGGCACGTTCATCCTGGAGAAAGGGAGGATCAGAGGGCTTACGCATGACGTGATTACGCATTCCTTCCATGTTGGAGGAGTAGTCTGCGCAGTAGGGGAAAGGCTACCGTTTGTGTGGTGGTTGCCCAGAGCGCAGAAGCCATCACAGTGAAACTGAATCAAGGGACATTGCATCAGGATATGGGTAAGCTGTTTTTGGCCCTGAGGACAGTCCATCTGTAGAAGATGACATCCGAGGAGCTTGTGGAGCCTTTCTGTTGGTTGTTTTTCAAGATTTTCTGGGGTAAAGGGTTGAGCACGGTGTTGTGAGGTTGGAGGTGAGGTTGTTTGAAGGAGGGTGCTGGAACAGAGGCATCAGGCTGCACTGCGCTGTGGCTGGGAAAGCGTTGGATAAGTGTGTGATGGGCAAGCAAGTGTTGAAGGCCCCATGATTCCTTCGATAGCTCAGCTGGTAGAGCGGAGGACTGTAGGCTCCCTTGCACGGCCATCCTTAGGTCGCTGGTTCAACTCCGGCTCGAAGGAGTGCCCTTTTGGCGCTTGGCCAGACCCTGCGGCACCTCTGCCTTTTGACGCGGCACAGGCTGCTCCCCTTCAAGGGCTGCCCAGCCTTGAGCTCTTGCCAGAGGCGGGGAAGATGACCAGCCGAGGTTGTCCGGGATGAAGCCTGGGCAGGGGACAGTGGTCCTGAGCAGTGGTGCCGTCAGGGGTCACCTCCATCAGGAAAGCAAGTGGGTGGGCGGCGGGTGAGAGCACGAGGCCGCTGGGAGGCCCAGACTCTGGGTGTAGGGCAGTCTTGGTCAGGGCTGGGTGCCTGGCGGGGGAGAGGACCTCAGGCAGGGGCCGTGGGCTGGGGAATTAGCTCAAGTGGTAGAGCGCTCGCTTAGCATGTGAGAGGCAGCGGGATCGATGCCCGCATTCTCCAATGCTTTTCATTGCCCTTGCTGGGGAAACGCAGCCCTTTGCCGGGGGCCCCTGTCCTCTGGGGGCGGTGGGGAGATCACGATGTGCCCAGGCTTTCAAGAGGAGGACAACATCCAGGGCTGCACCAAGGGCACTAGGAGCAGTTTAAGAGGGGAATTGATTTTCTCGCCCTTTGCTTGACAGTCGTCAAATGTCGTCTCCAGTACCGTGTTCATCTTTGAGCTGCATCGTAGAGGAAAGACATGAATGAAATGAAGCAACCTCAGTGGAGGGCCACCAAGAAGCTCAGGCAATGGAGGGATTTGTCTGTGATGATTGTCTGAAGACACCAGGCACGTTCATCCTGGAGAAAGGGAGGATCAGAGGGCTTACGCATGACGTGATTACGCATTCCTTCCATGTTGGAGGAGTAGTCTGCGCAGTAGGGGAAAGGCTACCTTTTGTGTGGTGGTTGCCCAGAGCGCAGAAGCCATCACAGTGAAACTGAATCAAGGGACATTGCATCAGGATATGGGTAAGCTGTTTTTGGCCCTGAGGACAGTCCATCTGTAGAAGATGACATCCGAGGAGCTTGTGGAGCCTTTCTGTTGGTTGTTTTTCAAGATTTTCTGGGGTAAAGGGTTGAGCACGGTGTTGTGAGGTTGGAGGTGAGGTTGTTTGAAGGAGGGTGCTGGAACAGAGGCATCAGGCTGCACTGCACTGTGGCTGGGAAAGCGTTGGATAAGTGAGTGATGGGCAAGCAAGTGTTGAAGGCCCCATGATTCCTTCGATAGCTCAGCTGGTAGAGCGGAGGACTGTAGGCTCCCTTGCACGGCCATCCTTAGGTCGCTGGTTCAACTCCGGCTCGAAGGAGTGCCCTTTTGGCGCTTGGCCAGACCCTGCGGCACCTCTGCCTTTTGACGCGGCACAGGCTGCTCCCCTTCAAGGGCTGCCCAGCCTTGAGTTCTTGCCAGAGGCGGGGAAGATGACCAGCCGAGGTTGTCCGGGATGAAGCCTGGGCAGGGGACAGTGGTCCTGAGCAGTGGTGCCGTCAGGGGTCACCTCCATCAGGAAAGCGAGTGGGTGGGCGGCGGGTGAGAGCACGAGGCCGCTGGGAGGCCCAGGCTCTGGGTGTAGGGCAGTCTGGGTCAGGGCTGGGTGCCTGGCGGGGGACAGGACCTCAGGCAGGGGCCGTGGGCTGGGGAATTAGCTCAAGTGGTAGAGCGCTCGCTTAGCATGTGAGAGGCAGCGGGATCGATGCCCGCATTCTCCAATGCTTTTCATTGCCCTTGCTGGGGAAACGCAGCCCTTTGCCGGGGGCCCCTGTCCTCTGGGGGCGGTGGGGAGATCACGGTGTGCCCAGGCTTTCAAGAGGAGGACAACATCCAGGGCTGCACCAAGGGCACTAGGAGCAGTTTAAGAGGGGAATTGATTTTCTCGCCCTTTGCTTGACAGTCGTCAAATGTCGTCTCCAGTACCGTGTTCATCTTTGAGCTGCATCGTAGAGGAAAGACATGAATGAAATGAAGCAACCTCAGTGGAGGGCCACCAAGAAGCTCAGGCAATGGAGGGATTTGTCTGTGATGATTGTCTGAAGACACCAGGCACGTTCATCCTGGAGAAAGGGAGGATCAGAGGGCTTACGCATGACGTGATTACGCATTCCTTCCATGTTGGAGGAGTAGTCTGCGCAGTAGGGGAAAGGCTACCGTTTGTGTGGTGGTTGCCCAGAGCGCAGAAGCCATCACAGTGAAACTGAATCAAGGGACATTGCATCAGGATATGGGTAAGCTGTTTTTGGCCCTGAGGACAGTCCATCTGTAGAAGATGACATCCGAGGAGCTTGTGGAGCCTTTCTGTTGGTTGTTTTTCAAGATTTTCTGGGGTAAAGGGTTGAGCACGGTGTTGTGAGGTTGGAGGTGAGGTTGTTTGAAGGAGGGTGCTGGAACAGAGGCATCAGGCTGCACTGCGCTGTGGCTGGGAAAGCGTTGGATAAGTGAGTGATGGGCAAGCAAGTGTTGAAGGCCCCATGATTCCTTCGATAGCTCAGCTGGTAGAGCGGAGGACTGTAGGCTCCCTTGCACGGCCATCCTTAGGTCGCTGGTTCAACTCCGGCTCGAAGGAGTGCCCTTTTGGCGCTTGGCCAGACCCTGCGGCACCTCTGCCTTTTGACGCGGCACAGGCTGCTCCCCTTCAAGGGCTGCCCAGCCTTGAGCTCTTGCCAGAGGCGGGGAAGATGACCAGCCGAGGTTGTCCGGGATGAAGCCTGGGCAGGGGACAGTGGTCCTGAGCAGTGGTGCCGTCAGGGGTCACCTCCATCAGGAAAGCAAGTGGGTGGGCGGCGGGTGAGAGCACGAGGCCGCTGGGAGGCCCAGACTCTGGGTGTAGGGCAGTCTGGGTCAGGGCTGGGTGCCTGGCGGGGGAGAGGACCTCAGGCAGGGGCCGTGGGCTGGGGAATTAGCTCAAGTGGTAGAGCGCTCGCTTAGCATGTGAGAGGCAGCGGGATCGATGCCCGCATTCTCCAATGCTTTTCATTGCCCTTGCTGGGGAAACGCAGCCCTTTGCCGGGGGCCCCTGTCCTCTGGGGGCGGTGGGGAGATCACGATGTGCCCAGGCTTTCAAGAGGAGGACAACATCCAGGGCTGCACCAAGGGCACTAGGAGCAGTTTAAGAGGGGAATTGATTTTCTCGCCCTTTGCTTGACAGTCGTCAAATGTCGTCTCCAGTACCGTGTTCATCTTTGAGCTGCATCGTAGAGGAAAGACATGAATGAAATGAAGCAACCTCAGTGGAGGGCCACCAAGAAGCTCAGGCAATGGAGGGATTTGTCTGTGATGATTGTCTGAAGACACCAGGCACGTTCATCCTGGAGAAAGGGAGGATCAGAGGGCTTACGCATGATGTGATTACGCATTCCTTCCATGTTGGAGGAGTAGTCTGCGCAGTAGGGGAAAGGCTACCTTTTGTGTGGTGGTTGCCCAGAGCGCAGAAGCCATCACAGTGAAACTGAATCAAGGGACATTGCATCAGGATATGGGTAAGCTGTTTTTGACCCTGAGGACAGTCCATCTGTAGAAGATGACATCCGAGGAGCTTGTGGAGCCTTTCTGTTGGTTGTTTTTCAAGATTTTCTGGGGTAAAGGGTTGAGCACGGTGTTGTGAGGTTGGAGGTGAGGTTGTTTGAAGGAGGGTGCTGGAACAGAGGCATCAGGCTGCACTGCGCTGTGGCTGGGAAAGCGTTGGATAAGTGAGTGATGGGCAAGCAAGTGTTGAAGGCCCCATGATTCCTTCGATAGCTCAGCTGGTAGAGCGGAGGACTGTAGGCTCCCTTGCACGGCCATCCTTAGGTCGCTGGTTCAACTCCGGCTCGAAGGAGTGCCCTTTTGGCGCTTGGCCAGACCCTGCGGCACCTCTGCCTTTTGACGCGGCACAGGCTGCTCCCCTTCAAGGGCTGCCCAGCCTTGAGCTCTTGCCAGAGGCGGGGAAGATGACCAGCCGAGGTTGTCCGGGATGAAGCCTGGGCAGGGGACAGTGGTCCTGAGCAGTGGTGCCGTCAGGGGTCACCTCCATCAGGAAAGCGAGTGGGTGGGCGGCGGGTGAGAGCACGAGGCCGCTGGGAGGCCCAGACTCTGGGTGTAGGGCAGTCTGGGTCAGGGCTGGGTGCCTGGCGGGGGAGAGGACCTCAGGCAGGGGCCGTGGGCTGGGGAATTAGCTCAAGTGGTAGAGCGCTCGCTTAGCATGTGAGAGGCAGCGGGATCGATGCCCGCATTCTCCAATGCTTTTCATTGCCCTTGCTGGGGAAACGCAGCCCTTTGCCGGGGGCCCCTGTCCTCTGGGGGCGGTGGGGAGATCACGGTGTGCCCAGGCTTTCAAGAGGAGGACAACATCCAGGGCTGCACCAAGGGCACTAGGAGCAGTTTAAGAGGGGAATTGATTTTCTCGCCCTTTGCTTGACAGTCGTCAAATGTCGTCTCCAGTACCGTGTTCATCTTTGAGCTGCATCGTAGAGGAAAGACATGAATGAAATGAAGCAACCTCAGTGGAGGGCCACCAAGAAGCTCAGGCAATGGAGGGATTTGTCTGTGATGATTGTCTGAAGACACCAGGCACGTTCATCCTGGAGAAAGGGAGGATCAGAGGGCTTACGCATGACGTGATTACGCATTCCTTCCATGTTGGAGGAGTAGTCTGCGCAGTAGGGGAAAGGCTACCTTTTGTGTGGTGGTTGCCCAGAGCGCAGAAGCCATCACAGTGAAACTGAATCAAGGGACATTGCATCAGGATATGGGTAAGCTGTTTTTGGCCCTGAGGACAGTCCATCTGTAGAAGATGACATCCGAGGAGCTTGTGGAGCCTTTCTGTTGGTTGTTTTTCAAGATTTTCCGGGGTAAAGGCTTGAGCACGGTGTTGTGAGGTTGGAGGTGAGGTTGTTTGAAGGAGGGTGCTGGAACAGAGGCATCAGGCTGCACTGCGCTGTGGCTGGGAAAGCGTTGGATAAGTGTGTGATGGGCAAGCAAGTGTTGAAGGCCCCATGATTCCTTCGATAGCTCAGCTGGTAGAGCGGAGGACTGTAGGCTCCCTTGCACGGCCATCCTTAGGTCGCTGGTTCAACTCCGGCTCGAAGGAGTGCCCTTTTGGCGCTTGGCCAGACCCTGCGGCACCTCTGCCTTTTGGCGCGGCACGGGCTGCTCCCCTTCAAGGGCTGCCCAGCCTTGAGTTCTTGCCGGAGGCGGGGAAGATGACCAGCCGAGGTTGTCCGGGGTGAAGCCTGGGCAGGGGACAGTGGTCCTGAGCAGTGGTGCCGTCAGGGGTCACCTCCATCAGGAAAGCGAGTGGGTGGGCGGCGGGTGAGAGCACGAGGCCGCTGGGAGGCCCAGGCTCTGGGTGTAGGGCAGTCTGGGTCAGGGCTGGGTGCCTGGCGGGGGGGGGAGAGGACCTCAGGCAGGGGCCGTGGGCTGGGGAATTAGCTCAAGTGGTAGAGCGCTCGCTTAGCATGTGAGAGGCAGCGGGATCGATGCCCGCATTCTCCAATGCTTTTCATTGCCCTTGCTGGGGAAACGCGGCCCTTTGCCGGGGGCCCCTGTCCTCTGGGGGCGGTGGGGAGATCACGGTGTGCCCAGGCTTTCAAGAGGAGGATAACATCTAGGGCTGCAGCGAAGGGCAGCATAGGCTCTGGATCGAGGGGAGGCAGTCTCCACTTGTACTTGGAACAGAATTGATGGTGTCTAGAATACTTTGCCCAATTTTCTCCTCTGTTTAGAAGCGCGACACTGACCAAGTATAGCGTCCTCAGAACAAGGCCACCAGGAGTACTGGGATTACGTGCATTTGCCCTCTGAGGAGAGGCCAAATAATGTGGCGTGTCAGAGACCCTGGGGAAGAGAGAACTTTGGGGGAGAGAAGCAGCAGCTTTGGTATGCTTCTCAGCAGGTTATTAATTCCGCACTTAAGCCTTTTACTGTGGTGATTGGCAGAGGAATGAGAAGAGACAGGCCACAACTGAAGTAGAATATGTTCCATTTTCAGTCCCCTCGGGACAGTCAAGCAAGAGAAGAAGGGTGCCAGGGGGCTGTGCAGTCTCCGTGCTTGGAGGCCGGTATAAACTGACTGGCTGAAGCCTTGAGCTATCCTATGTGATCCCCAGGCTTGGGCTGCTTGGACGAGATTTCAGTAGAGGTGTCCTGAGGCCTCATTCAAGGTGATTTCTTTGACTGCTCTGTCATGGAGGCAGAACTGGGAGAGGGCCCAGCTGGTCCATCAATATGTCTGCCGGTGGAGTGGAGGACTCGCTTAGTATGTGAGAGGCAGCCGGATCGATGCCCACATTCTCCAACGCTTTTATTGCTGTCTGCTGGGCACAGGGCCCTTTGCCAGGGTCTCACGTCCTCTGGGGGCTGTGGGGATATCACAGTGTGCCCAGAGGACAGCATCCACAGTGGTACCAGGATTAGCACATTTGATTGTCATAGGCGCAGGGGAGGGGTTATCTTCCTTTGCTTAGCAGTCATTATATTTCTTTCAGAGTACTGCACACATATTTCATGTTCCCAGTAGAAGAAAGACAGGAGTAAAAGGAAGTGAGCTTCCAAGTGTGGCTATGACAGCTGAGGCTTGAGTACTTGTCCAGTGTAGGGATGCCTAGGGACCTGTAATTGTTCAGTGTGGAGAATCTAGCGCTTTGGGCAGAGCTTCCTGCAGTCCCTGGCAGCTTTAAGTAAGTTCTAGAAAAGACAGAGCCAGGTCTTTACCGCTGTGCTTGGCAGGAGGATGAGAGACAATGGACCAAGAATGGTATGAGTGGATATATTTTGTTTTCCCAATTAGGACAGTGATGCTGTGGAAGAGAGTGCTCAGGGAGTTTGTACAGTCTTTGATCTTGGAGGTTTGCAAGAGCTAAATGAATAAAATCCTGTGCTATCCAGGAGAGAGAAGAGATCTCTCAACAATTTGCAATCACCAAGTGCACAGCAGGAACTTAGAAAGAGGATGGAGGCCTTGACATAGTGGCAGCAGCAGAGATGTCTTCATCATCATTCAGAGATCTTCTTTCACATCACCTCTTAATGCAAGAAGTTTCTGAGCTTGGATATATGAGAATAAATTTTCTTTTGGAACAGTTTTTACTATGTTTAGTACTAGTAAAACTTGTTTTTAAAAAATGGTTTTCTTGGTGTTTTGAATACAGTTAAGTTTGTATTTAGGCTTAATACTGTACATCTCAAAGTCCTAATGATATTCAATATATTTAAGCATACATCGTGTTTTCAAGTTTTCTAACAGTAATCTGTATGGGTAGGTTAATCTTACAGGGTAAAATTATTTTCTAATTTTTCATATATTGTAATAAATTCTTGAGTATTATTAGAGAATATATTCTCCCAGTAATGTAGCCATGTGAGAAAGGGTCTAGGACTTCTGCATTTCCTCCCTGCAAATGCAGAAAAAATTTCTCAGACTATGAAATATATTATGCTTGCAGGAAGTGCTTGAAGATTAGATTCAGAAAAATAAAATTTGAGAGGTTTTTATCTTTCTAATAAAACTCTACCTCACCGTTGTGTACTCTCTCACAGCCTTGTCTGTATCTGATTGAGGCTAAATTTGTGATGTACTGTTTTTGTAAATAGTCTATCAGACTGGATCTTCTCAGTCTTCTGAAGAAAATACAAGAAATATGGTATCTCTCTGCATATAACTTTGCTGTCAGAGTGGAAAGCAGAAGTCAAAGTACAATTTAAGTTATTACGCAAAAAAAAGTTTCTAGAGATTATTTTTGTAGGGTATTGAAGATAAACAAATCTCCTTTGAAATTCTGCTGATTAGAAGCCTGCTAGCTTTACTCCTTGATAATTTAGATTGTGCCAAACTCCAAATAAAAGCACGGAGAGGTACCTCTGTCATGTTTATTAAAAAGTATATTTTGCCCTGGGCTGTGGTAGTGTGATTAATACTGACTTAATTAATAATGGCAGGAAACTCAGAATCAGGTATTGCTGGTTTTATACCTTGTACTAAAGAATACCACTTCAGCAGCAGATTTTTGAATTAGCATAAATTAAAAGATAATTAAAGCAAATCTATGAGACTGACTCATCATTTTATCTTGCAAATATTTACAGCTACTCCATTAAAAGTGAATCCCTCTGACATTTCCACTTAAGTCAGAAGCAGCCTTTTTTTTGCTGTAATTACTAATAAAGATGGATAAAGCACCACTGTCAGTTTTACCATAGATCACTGTGTAAATCATCCGTATTCATGTTCAGCACTAAATAAAGTTAATTCCATTCTACATTCTTCCATGACAACTCTCTCCTTTGGGGATTAAAGAAAGCCTCCTTTCCAGAAATTTAAATGCAAAAACAACAGGAAAACATGAGGTTTGATACAGAAGATGGTTTCTGCAGCCAGGCTATACTACAGGGACACAGAAGGTGCAAGTCATGAGTGAATTTGATACTGTAGTAAGTTTATCCCCCAGTGGTATAGTTATGCAAGACAAGAGAACCATGAGATGTCAACAGTTTTCCTTCCATTGTGTGAAGAGTTTGGACATTCACTACTTCTCCCGCCTCCACTGAATATATGACTTTAGGAACAGAAAGCGGGAGAGATGCAATTTGTTCACAAACACAGAGGACAGAGTCCCAGCAAAATTCAAGCTAAACAATGATGCAAATAGATCTATTTCATAACCCCTTTTTCAGTTCAAATAATTCTTACAATTGATAGGAAAACCAAGTTGTGTTAAAGTTTGACTGGTAATAAAGTGCAATGACAACACCCAGAATGATGTTGTAACAAAAGTTTTACTATATTTATTAAACATGCAAGTACAGGTCTGGCATATTTTGATGTCAAGAACTTCTATTTCCCTCATGACATTTACAATTCTTTCTCTTTTAATAGCAGCAGAACAGATTTAGGAGCAAAATGACCCATAAAATCTTCTAGTTTTACTTCTAGGTCTTGTTACATTTTAATAATAAAATACTTTTCACCATTTTGGTAACTTGGGTTTGAGTAAAACTTATTTTAAGGTCTTCTCTTCTTTTTCAGTAGAGAACCTACTGTTTCCCATGGCAGTATGTTTCAATGGTTGGTTATGCTCACTGTTAAAACCACGTACCTCTTTTTCAGCTCAAATTGCTTTTAGATCCCAAGCACTGGTTTCAGTTATGCCTGCCTTCATGAAATGAACAGTCTCACACCTAGCATTTTTCCCCTTCAAAGATTCTATACCCTATAATCAAATAATCTATCGGTTGTCTTCTTTATGACAAGATAATCTCATCAAACTCCTTGTGTGTCTTAGTCTAGTTCTTGAATCGTTATTACAGCACTTTTCTGCATTGGCTTTACTTTTCAACATACTTCAGGAAAAGTTAACACAAGAACCAGGCGCAGTATTCAAAGACTGCACTTCACAAGCATAGTCTGCGGCATTTTATTCTAGGAGTCTGAGCTCTCATTCAACTAGATAAAAACATTCTAGATGAAGCACACAGATTGCTTGTGGGATGAAATCAATAGATTCATATTGTATCATCTCTGATTCTTTTCAGGCTCACAGTGCAAACAAAAATTGTAACAATGAATGTCTACAGTGCAAGTAATTCAAAAGGTTTGACCATCATAATCACGCCAGGCACACCAGCATCTTTAGACACGTTGCAAAGCACATTTTACATACCTGTAGGTCTTCTTAATCTCATCATGTGTTGCTCCTTTCTCTAGGGCCAAGATTTTGTATAACGCTTCGCCTGATGTTGACAAAGCACGTTGCCTTTGTTCAGCCATGTTAGCAGTGCATTACCAAAGCTGCTAATGTAGAACAGAATCAAAATAGCAGGTATGGCAAGTGTGCATGGATAGTATTTCCTACCATTCATTTTAATAGTTTATAATCAGGCAGTAAAAGGTTAAAAATATATGTAAGTGAAACTAGAATAAAATCTCCTCTAAATTATCCTTCATCCCTTAAGATATTTTACAATTATTTGAGAAAATGGAAAAGCAAAACACAAAGAGCAGAAGTTCTTGTGTTAGGTATCACTGTTCATACTAAAGGCTTGATGTTGCTGTCACTGAGATGAATGGCTAAACTTCATAGAATCGTAGAATCATAGAATGGTTTGGGTTGGAAGGAACCTTAAAGATTATCTAGTCCAACCCCCCTGCCATGGGCAGGGACACCTTCCACTAGATCAGGTTGCTCAAAGCCCCATCCAGCCTGGCCTTGAACACTGCCAGGGAGAGGGCAGCCACAACTTCTCTGGGCAACCAGTTCCAGTGCCTCACCACCCTCATAGTAAACAATTTATTTCTTATAGAATCATAGAATTATTTCCTACATTTCCTACATAAATTTCCTAGAGCATTAATCCCTGCACATAGTATTTCCACCTAGTTTTATTTGTGTTTGTTTACATCTATCTTTTCAAAGTCTTAGAAGAATAATTCTACTATTTGTTAAGGCTACTGGCTTCCTGCAGCGGGGTAAGAGGTTTTCACCTCTGAGTACAACCTAATGCAACACAGCAGTGAATTTTTGCTTTTTCAACACAAGAACTCAGATTCAGCCTAACCAATTTTAGGTGCCTAACGTGAGTGATTAAGTTTGAAGCTTAGTCAAAGTAGACTCAGAGATCAACAGGCAGAGATACATACTCAGAGGACAACTGACCAAACACTTTGTCTTTACTACCTCTACAGCCTGCTCAGGAAGACTGCATTCCCAACTCATGTGCCTGAGGACAGGTGGAATGAATCTGGACCTAAGCAATGAGACTAGATACCAAGAATTGACCTCAGTATTATAAAAGCAATCATTTATTGCAAATATATGCATGGGAAATACATCAGTCAAGGTCCTATCTTATTTGAGAAACAAGTCTTTGGGCTGAATTCATGAGTTTGTGATAAACCTAACAAGGTGCCCTTACAATATAGTGCAAATAAAGGCTAAGCACAGGCTGACAGATTTTGTCCACTTCAGATCTATTGCCCATTCCTTCTTTCCTCACAGAGGCAAAGCAGACAAAAAAAGTGATTCTCCACTGAGTGGCTCTACTACCTCGTTGCAGTCCATGGTTCATCCTTCTGGGTTTGAGAAACCAAATGTTTTTAAACCAGACCTAGCTAATGCTAGGCAATGACATGAAGAAACTCATACAAACCATAATTTAAAACACCAGGTACAGATATCTATCATTCATAAGAGGAAGCTGCAGCTCTTTGATGGCAGACTTGCCACAACAAAACTCTCACCACAAACTCTTTATTTCTTTGCATATTGCATCCTTCTCCAAAGGTTGAGGAGTGATCACAGAAAAAGCCTGAAAGTGAGCTGTAACCCCAGCCATAAGAAAAATTTCTAAGAACTTGTTTTGTTAGGTAAGACTACCCACTGTGTTATTTCACCCTTCTCACTGATGAGCTAGAAACACTATCTTGCCATTATTCATATATTATTTACTAGGCCACATTTGGTTCAGAATCAGCCATGTAACACTTTTAAGCATTTCAGCTTTGTTCAATAGCAAAAAGAAAATAAAATACCATGTAAGTACACACAGATCTATAGCAAACAGTAATTCTGGCACGTAGTATCTGGTTTACTGGGAGACCTAAGTTTACTCATATTTACTTTGATGTTTTCTCTTTCTAATAAGCTAACACACAATTTAGGGTCTTGTGATCTGCTGAAAAAAATTCCTTTCTACTTTTAAGTGTAGTACACAAACCATCAACTAAATGCACTGAAATTTTAAAATTAACAATTAAGGATTAAATTATATATGAGCTTATAGATATTGCTCTACCACCTGCAGTAGTTACAATGTTACTTGTTACTAATGGTATGTTCAGAGCATATTTAACATAATCCTAGGATCTATCCTGATCACAATGGAATCATGCTGGGCACATCAAGCTGTTGACACACAAGATAATGGTGGGCAACAATGTGAAGTCACAGATATACAGCATTATTTAAAAATTCCATTACATGATGCTGATTAGCTACATGGCAGCCCTGAAGAATAAAACAAAATTGAAGTTATGATGAATTTTATTCTGAAGAACTAAAAAGTCATGTAATTTGTACTTTCTCATAAAATAATTTTAATAACCTAGTCAGCTATGCAAATTTAAACTCACTAGCCTATTCAGTCTTTTAGTGATTAATCACCTTGAAGGTCTAGCTACTCACAGTTATTTCTTACTTTTTTAAAGCAGTCCTATAAAATACTAAAAGCACAATGAGATGACACTTTTCTGGAAAAAAAGCTATGTTCTCTCTATTAAGGAAGATATAACAGTTACAATTTTAGTACTAGATCCATTCTTGATGGCTTAAGTTACATTAGAATCCTATTTTCAAGCTATGTATTTTTGTTCCATTGAAACAGAGACAAGAAAATATTGTTTACTTCCCTGAATGACAATAAAATATATTGAAAGGCAATACAAATTCTGATAAAAATTTCACCTCTTGTAAGAGGATGGGACCCCAGTTAACTTCAACTTTTTCTGTGCAAACATAATATTATCCAGGATGAGCTACCTTATACAGAGGTTGTAATAAAATGTCTTTCTTCTACCATACCCATAATTCATTTGGAATTGCGCTGAAAAATAAGGCGAGGTGATTCAGATAACATACCTGCTTCAAAAAGTGATGGCACACAGTCTGGCATGTATAAACTCACAACATTTTCTGTTCAATATCTTGATGTCTTTACGCCAACATAATCCAAAAGGAAAGAAGCAAGCGCCAGCAGAAGCCCTGTTCCGCAGAAAGCGGCTGCTGCTTTTCTTCCTTCACAATCAAGGTTAAACAGGTCAGTGGAGTCTGATTACTCTGTTTGTTTGTTTGTCCAGTATCCAACTCTCTATCTCTCAGGAAGACCTATGAAAGAACAAATAAAACATTCATGAGCCTAAAGGCTGATACACCTGAGAATTAATGACACCAAAAAATATGGGATGACCATGTATTTAGTTACTTGTTCTGTGCTTTACTCTTGATGGTGTCTTGAATTTGTCTTTTTTCCCATGCAAATATACTAAATTTGTTTAAAGATACAACAGTCTTTCCCTAAAGTTCACTTCTTTGAGACCAGCCATGGCTTAGCTTTACTACATAAGCTCTTCCAGAAGATCAACTGAATAAGACCCCTTAGGACTCCTCCTGAGTTCTTGTAATTTTTTGTATTAAAACAGAAGATGTAGGGTGTCTTCTCTCACTCTGATGGAGCTTCTCCTCTAACTTATACTATGAAAAAGTCTGGAGAGCCATTCCTTTCCATTTGGAATAGAGAAGACTGTAAATGCCAGAGACTTAAAAAAACAATTGCTCATGGGATGTCATCCTTGGAACCAAATAGTTCACCCTTTGAACCAAAAAGCTCATGTCCCAGATCACCCAGCTCCACACAATATGTTTTTGTGGTAAGCTTACCTTGGCTGGCTGCCAGACCTCTGCCCAGACGCTCTCTTACTCCTCCTCCTCCTCAACAGGACAGGAGGAGAAAATAAGATTAAACCTCATGGATCACAATAGACAGATCGCTTACCAATTACTGTCACAGGCAAAACAGGCTCAACTTTGGGAAAATTGATTTAATTTATTACCATTTGAAATAGATTTGTATGGTGAGAATCAAAGACAAAAAATAAAATAACACATTCCTCTCACCACCCTGTTTCCCATCTCAACTTCACTGCTTCTTTCCCGACTCTTCTGCCCCCACCCCTGAACAGCACAGGGGGGACAGGGAGTGGTGGGTTGTGATGAGTCCATAATGGCTTCTTTCTGCTGCTCCTTCCTCCTCACGCTTTTGCCCTGCCACAGTGTGGCTCCTTTCCACAGACTGCAGTCCTTCAAGAAATGCTCCAAAGTGAGTCCTCCATGGGCCACAGTTCCTCTCAGGAGAACCTGCTCTTGCATGGGCTCCTGTCCATGGATCACAGTTCCTTCAGAAAATATCCACCTACTCTGGCGTGGGGTCCCATATGGGCACAGCAGTGTGGGTATCTGCTCTGGTGTTGTCCTCTCCATGGGCTGCAGGCAAATACCTACTCCACCATGGCCATTTCCACGGGCTGCAAGGGATTCTTTGCTCCAGTGCCTGGAGCATCTCCTCCTTCTCCTTCTTCTCTGACCTTGGTGTTCACAGGGCTATTTCTCACACTTTTTTCCCCTCACTCCTCACCACCATACAGTGTTTTGCTCTTTCTTAAATACGTTTTGTCAGAGGTGCCACCAGCCTGGCTGATGGGCTCAGCTGTGTCCTGCGGTGGGTCTGTCGTGGAGCTGGCTGTATCCAGCATGAGGCAGTCCCTGGCCACCTTCTGCCGGGATCCCCCTGCAGTCCCCCACTACTGAAATCTTGTCACGGACACTCAGCAAAATTTTATGTAGACTAAAGTCCTGCAAGTGGATTCATGGAGCCCCCATAACCCAGTAAAGTCTGCTTTGGCAGAAGTCAGTGACTCTGGGCTTGGATTCTACTGCAAGACTGGAACTATAAATCAATAATTTTTTTGAAAACAAGCATAATTAACTACAATCATATAAAAATACTATTTATGAAAAAGGAAACAACAGTGTGACAGCTAATCAAAAAATATTTTTAAGTGGATGCTTTTTAATGTGAAGCATGTGTTTTTAACATTTCTCTTGTTCTTACATATGTTCTTTAATTTCAAATATTCCCTCAAATTTCAGCTTTGGATGGGGACAAGGTAAGGCACATTTCAACCTAAAATGTGAGTGTTTTTCATAGTTATGAGAAGTCAAATATCTTTCCCAGGACATTAACAACAGAGTAGGTACAGCTAATTCTATTACATTGTGTGAACACAATAAACCAGATTATTCAATCAGCTTGCTTGATCTCAAGCTTTGAAATGACTTTATCATTCTTGCAAAACAAAAAAAAAGTACACTTTTTAACGGTCAGAAGAAATTTAGGGGAAAAAAATACAAAAGGAAGACAACAAAATCGCTTTGAGGTTCCCCAAATCCTTTGTATTTACATACATCTTATTATCAAGGAAAGCACCACTGTTCTGCAACCCTGTCACAGAGCTAGACCTGCAGTTCTGTGGGAATGCAGCTCCCTCTGGTGTGTTGAGCCAACACTGCTCTGGAGCCTGTCAGCTTCCCTTGCAAGCACTTCTGTTTTGTTTGCAGGAAACGAACACCACCTCTGCAAAGCTCTGCAAAAGTTTTCTCCTTTGGGGATTCTCTATCCTAAGCACATTCTAATGAATCTTTAAAAGACTAAAACTCATAATTCTTTCATCAGATCTGCTGTATAATTTAGGAGAATAAAACGTGTAATTTAATACCTGTTCACTCTTCTCATTTATTTTTTTTTTTGGTATTGTAACACCTAGTAGTGCACCACAACACCACTGTGACAGGCAACGCAAAACTAAATGACAGTCTAGTCCTAAAGGACCTTATATCTAAAAAGTCTTACTTACATTTCATATTTCATTTATATATTGCATGCAGTTCAAAACAGACAAATCAGAACATGTCTGGAAATGTAAAGTTGCATATCAGCCTATAAAAAATTTGAAACACGGCCCAGACAGAGCAGGAGGTCTGGGGTTGCTTCAGAAGCCTCCAGTTGCACACAACCAGAGCTCAGGGTTGAAGAACTCTGAGTCACTCTGGTCCTTCCTCCCACCGCTCCCTCCTTTTCCTGGCTCTGAGCAAGCTCAGGAACTAAGAGCCTGGAGCTGAAAGACATACATGCATGAAAGGACTGGCATCATTGCTCAACAGTGGTGTGACATTTTATCTTCCAAGGCAAGGAAAGGCAATTTTTTAAAAGCTGAATTGTTTTCTTAGTTTGTTGAAACTGGCATGTTAATATTGACATCATCAAAGCATGGAGGAGATACAAGGAATCAGATAGAGCACTCTTGACCTTCACAGAGAACCTACAGCTTCTGACTCCTTCTCCCAATAGTGACAGGGAAAGAAAATCTCTGATTTTACTCAGAGGATGTGATCCTTCCCCTCTACTCAGCACTGGTAAGTCCACACCTGGAGTGCCAGGGCCAGATGAGGGCCCTCCAGTACAAGAGAGACATGAACATACTGGAGAGAGTCCAGCACAGGGCCACAACAACGGTGAAGGGACTGGAGCATGTCCCCTATGAGGAAAGGCTGAGAGAGCTGGGACTGTCCAGCCTGGGGGTGAGAAGGCTGTGGGGATCTCATCAACATGTATAAATACCTGATGGGAAGGTGCAAAAAGGACTGAGCCAGGTACTTTCCAGTGTTGCCCAGTGCCAGGACTAGAGGCAATGGGCACAAGCTGAAACACGGGAGGTTCACTCTGAACAGCAGGAGACACTTTTTCACTGTGAGGGTGACTGAGCACTAGCACAGGTTACCCAGGGATGTTGTGGAGTCTTCATCCTTGGAGATATTCAAAAGCTGCCTGGACATGGTCCTGGACAACTGGCTGTAGGTGGCCCTGCTTCCTTTCCCCAAAACGTCCTAGTGTGGTTACTATTATCACTAATTTATATGCTTTGTTCTGCCAAAAAAGGTGGTAAGAACATTAGCCAGGATGTTGGAATTTATGTTGATGACAGACCAGCAGTGACAAGAGAAAGCAAGCAGGTGAGGAGACTGAAACTAGAGCTCTTGTTAGTCGATGACTTCTCACAGGTGAACGAATGGCAATCTGAAAAACAAGACCTAACACAAGTAAAGCATGAGGATATGAGTAAAAGTATGGTAGGCTGATGAGATGAGAGAACATATACACTGAGAAAGGGTGTATACAGGTGTAGTGTGTATACTTTTTCACTCTTTGGGCAGGATCTATCTTTTGTTTTATTTTTTAATATTGTGCTATGGTAATGTCAACCTGAATAACGCCCACCTGAGCAAGCTAATCAAAGGGCAAAAGACTGAGCAAGTGGAAAAGGACGCTTCTGCCAAGATGTTCTGGGCCTCTGGCTCAGGCGCAGGGACTGATTTTTGTTAGGAACGGAAGAGTGCTTCTGAGGCAGCTATGTCCCAAAATGTTCTTGTCATTTCTTTACAGCCAGTTCTGCTTCACAGGCTTCTGGGCATCTAGTGCTCTGTCTAAACTTTGCTGCATGCTACCTGTTAGATATTCAAACAGCTTCCTAAAGAAGAGAGGTCCTTCCTTCAGAGCGAGCTGTTTAAGAGCTCAGACATCTACAGCAAGAAATTACATGCCTCTTGCCACGTTTCTCTGTTACAGAATAGTTACTGTCATTATGGCTTCAAAAGTAATAACAGAATTGATTTAAATAATGATTGCGTTGCATCCGTTTTTAAATACTTATAACCATGTATTCCATCTGGCAACCCATCTGCAACTCCATCTATACAAGAAATAAGTATTCATAAGAGAACATTCATATATTTGAATTCTCTGAACATATTGTGACCTTCTGTTACTATTCACATAGAATATCTCAATTTAAATATATGTTGGGTTTTTAATATCTTTCAACAACTGCAGTATTGGAAAAAAGTAGCAAACTCATGAAGTATGAACCTTAAATGAACAGTCAGTTGCCTATCCAAATTGCTCATGCCTTTACATGGTCAGTCAGACACAGAGAACCAATCCAGAACTGCAACTTCCTAGCTCATTCCAGTAAGTCCAGTTCAAAGGCTTGGTGGACTACCTAAGTGACATGATATAAACAATTTTTCCTTAGAAATTAAATTATAGGCTTAAAAATGAAGATTTAAGTAATAGTAATATACTTAACTTTTTCAGCAAGGTACCCAGTGGAACACTGGGAATTTTATTTTCATCCGTGGTGTAGGAGCAAGTTCCGTCTGTCCTCCCTAATTTGAAGTGGGTCATGGAGGTAGCCATAACTAAGACATAAATCATAATAATCTCTCTGACTTTAATTTAAGTTTCTTTCTGAAAAGCAAAGGATAGGAAGTCCCTAGACTATATAGCTTTGACAACTCAGAGGTCAGTTATCTAGGACTTATAGTAAAAGTGAAGTAAGTGAGTGCCCTAATTCCTTACTTAGGCAGTGCATTAGTAATTTATTTTGCATGCAGCTTAGGCAGTATTCTATAACTTCTCATCATAAGTTAACAAACTCACAGCTCTGGTGGCAGAGTTATTATTTTTGCACATCCTGATCAGCTACAGCAAAGAGTCAGGAAGATTAGCTTGAACTTGGGAATCAACAGCTGCTTTCAATCCTCCCCTCCAGGTACAACCTGTCTCCAGCACCCAACACTTCACTGGTTCCTCCTCCACACAGTTTCCTTAAACAACCACGCTTTGACATCTCCTGCAGTCATTGTCTAAGCAAGCTCCTTCCTGAAAACCCCAACACAGTCCTCAGTTCCATCCAGCACAAAATCACACAGAATCACAGAATGTTCAGGGCTGGAAGGGACCTCTGTGGGTCATCTAGTCCAACCCCCCTGCCAAAGCAGGATCACCTACAGCAGGCTGCGCAGGACCTCCTCCAGGCGGGTCTTGAATATCTCCAGAGAAGGAGACTCCACAACCTCCCTGGGCAGCCTGTTCCAGGGCTCCGTCACCCTCAGAGGGAAGAAGTTCTTCCTCATGTTCAGATGGAACTTCCTGTGCTTCAGTTTGTGCCCGTTGCCCCTTGTCCTGTCGCTGGGCACCACTGAAAAGAGTCTGGCCCCATCCTCCTGACACCTACCCTTGAGATATTTATAAGGTCCCCTTGCAGCCTTCTCTTCTTCAGGCTGAACAAGCCCAGCTCCCTCAGCCTTTCCTCATAGGAGAGATACTCCAATCTCCAGGCACCTACCCCCTCAACTATTCTCTCCCAAATGCCTACAAGCTGGCTCCTTACCTACACAGTTCCCAGGAGAGAGGGGATGCAGCAGGGGAGATGGCAGCCAAATAGCCATTTCTTTTTAAAGCTTCATTAATCCTCACATAGGATTTACTACCGTCTTAGAAATGCTCACTTCATTGATGGCTGAGAAAGGTAAACGCTTTCTAAACTGCTGATGAGTGCTGATGTTAACTTATCCAGAGCCAGAAAGGAGTGTCTGTTCAACGGTTGAGTTAAAAGTCAAAGAATTAAAGCAACACGTGATTCCAGGAGTAGAGGAACTACGGATTAATGGATGAGAAGACAGAATTCTCAGATACATTTTTTTCTGAATGTCACTTACTGGAAGTAAGTAAAAATTCCTAAAAATGTACTTAATTAGCATAAATGTTTCACCAATAAAGTCAGGAGGTGAAAACATAAACACGAATGCTATTCTCCACATATGAGGTGTAGGAAAAGCCACTGGAAATATTTCCCAATAATTCAGCAGACTAGCATTTCAGTAAATTAGTAGCTTCATTGTTAACCGTTTATGACAAATGTTCTTGGGGTTTTTTTCCCCAACAAGACCTTTCAGCTGGAAAATACTCTGAGCTGAAACTCAAAGTCTGAGCCCGTGGGCTTGCAGTTGGCTCAAGTCAATCTGAGGGTTGCCAGCAAAGGAGTGGTCCACACTTTCGCTGTTTTTTTTTTTTCTTTTCTCAGTTTTCATTTAAATCAACTTGCTAATCTGACTCACTTCATGACTGGCGTCGTTACTAGAGTTGATGCAATGGAAGTGGTGACATCACACCTTTTCAGCAGCAGTAAAGTCTTACACTGTCTTCAGCTCACCACAAAAGTGCACCTTAAAAACTACACAGGGGCCAGAACACTGTACAAGTGTGAAGCACAAGTAAGTTCTGTGGAAAACAGCACGAATTAGGAGAATTAAGACTCTTCCAGACTAGTCCGTGGCTATAGGATAGGCCGATGTTTGACAGCGTGTTAAAACATTTTGGAGGCTTGGGTGCATGACACAGCGTGCTGTTCGCATTGAAACGCTCCCTGCCAATCCAATTTGTTCAAACAAAACTTTGACAGGTCGGCTTTGCCCCGGCGGGATGACTGCTGCAACAGGCATTGGCTGCCCCCACCCCCCCTAACCCGCTGTGGCTCCGGCACCGCCTGTTCCTCCGCAGCCAGGATAAAAGCAGCCAGGCGGCATAAAACCCTCACGAAGCGCTCAGCTAATTTGACAGAAAAATGTAATCATGTGCCCACACCTGATCCAGATCAAATTTGTACTGCTGGGTGATGTGGCATGGCCCAGAGCCAGTGGTAATGATGGTGGAACCACAGCGCTCAGCTCAGGCTTCCCCTGCAGATGAATTACCCGGACAGGAGACGGTAAATAGAGCGCGTGGCCTATCGCTGTGGAAACAGCTTGTGCAGGCTCCCCAGAACATGCCCCGATCCGCATAAAGGAGACACACCATGACCCCGTGCCAAACCACCTTTCTTTCTGCCCTCAGAGGGAGGGTGCTGGGTTCGCCTCTGACTGAGCGCATTAGGCAGGGGAGGGGAAAAAAAAAAAAGGAAATTACACGTCTGAGGTTTTTCTTTCGGGCAAGTCTCTTATAAAAATAAAGGAGTGTACAAATGTCTTTGTTTCCCTGCCAACTTTTATAAGAACTAATTAAGACCAAGGAGAGCTTCATTTTCCTGTTTATTTCACACAGAGAACAGCTAATGAATTTAACCTATTGATGATTTTGCAGCTGCCTGCTTTAATTTGCTTATGATTGGGAAACAAAAAGTTAGTGTAGCAGCAGCGAGCTGCCAAAGCCGCGGAGCGGTCACTGGTGCGTGATCCAGCTGTGCGATCAAACTCCATTAGGCAGCTGCGACAACGGAGCGTGGGCTGTCCTTCGGGGCCAGAAAGCCATGCTACAATTACAGCTGCTGCTTGATAGTTGCTTATTTCCAGGTTGGCTGATCTGTCCATAATAAGGTCAATATAATCGTAAAGGTATGGAGCACTGGCATTTATTGCTTGCGAAAGAACATCATGCACTCTTCGACTTGGTGATTTATCTGTTGATCGCAATAGAAAATTCAGGCCACAAAATTCAGTGGTAATTGCCATCAATAAATGAAGAACTGTGCTTTACCAGAAAATAATCTTTGGGGGTAAATATTCACAGGCCTCAGCATAACACACACTTCTTCTTTCAGGCAAATCGATTACAAGGCATTTATTATATTGAAGAGTCCCGTGGACTTTATGGAAATCCTACAGCATTCAATAAAGAACTTCATGGCTGCTGTAAAACCTACAAAATAATTTTTAATATCCTTTTGATTCAGAAGGTGAGATCCCAGCCCTCTGTAAATCAGTGGCAGAACTCCCAATTGAAACTGACAGAAAATAAACACCCAATCATTTGCAGCTCTTATTTATAAATTTTCCCATTAATTACTCTACCTGACTGGGGAACCTGATAGGTTTTACTCACACTAAATTCTGCACGGGGGGTTTTGCTTGTTGGTTGTTTGGTTTTTTTCCCCAAAAGTTGGGGGGAGGGTGATTCACTTCAAGGGAAGGGAGGTACTTTATTAACTTGCTTTCCTTAAAAAACGGCTCTTCAAATTTTTGCATGTCACTTCAAAATCTTATTTCAAAACAGTTTACAAATGTCAGACAGGGATCCCCAGACTGCGGTAGGCTGGCACAGCAGTACCTAAGCTACTTCGGAGGGCACGAGCAATCCTGGGGACCTACTGCTGCCCTGTGCACCACCCACCCCCAGCCAAGGTCCACCCCGCATCAGCTCACGCCTGACGCTTCGTACAGCTCCAACAAATGGACAGTAGAACATTGGTTAACAGCTAACTCTCCAGATTTGCACTGTTACATCTTCTTTATTCTCTTCCAAAATCGCAAACCTGGACGCATGAATCTTTTCCCGGGAAGGTGGGCAAAAGCCTTCTCTGTACAGCATCGGCCACCAGCAGGCTCCGGCCGCACAGCGAGGGCTTTCAGCGTGTGCACGCGGCCTGCGCCGCAGCGAGGGGAGACGATTCGCTGCAGTAGGCGTGCCGTGCCCGAGCAGGACAGAACCCATACCACGTACCACTCGGCAACCATCAGCGTAGGCTGCTACTGTTCGCCCACATTGCAATCTCCTCCGCGGGTGCTAAGCACCCGATTCTGTCATCTTACATTGTCAGATTTTGATGTCACAACCCAAAGCAGACAATTTGCAATAAGGGATTTCACCAATTCTTCCTTTGCCTATTTGCACATTATTGAAAAGTCACATGCAATTTAAATTAACGTATTGCTACAAATTGCACACAAAACAATGTTTGTTCCCACATTTGATAAGTGGCAATTATAAATAAACTTGCGTGATGAGCATTTGTTCATTTTTTCCCAAGTAGCATTTAGAAAGACCTATTTCATCAGCTGCTTCCGCCAATGGACATTCCTGCATACAGACACACTAAAGTGACCAGAAAACAAAAAAATAAAATCTGAAAATTGAACTACAAAGCAATCATGCTTTGAATTCATACATTGGGAGCACAGCTTCACGCGGTACATTTTTTTCCATATCTTGCAATAAACCAGCCACTTGTAGTACAAATGGTATTGACTTGCAGTGTATTAGGATTAGTGCTGATTTCTAACAAATTGAAGTCAATTCTCCCATTATCTGGGAATTGATTATCTTGGCTACGGACGCAATGACGTGTAGCTTGCCCACAGATCATCCAGTTCAACATCAGCAGCAATACAATCAGTCTTTCACCAAATTAAGCTATTTGCGCCTATGGGTTCTCAGATCTTTGTACTCTGCAGTAAAGTATCAGGATCTTTCTTTAGAAGCTTTACATTCTTTTTTGTCTTTTTAGACAAATCACAGGTACTACAGGATATGTTTTTTCTACTTATTTTGTGTAATCATAAGTTGAGTGTATAAGTAAGATCTCCTGCATACAACTGAGTAGATGCCGTGGTTTTCCCTGGTTTTAGGTCTTCTATAAAACATGCTGTCTTTCAGGTTTTGAACAATTTACAAACAAGTATATTTATTCATATTTTTTACATTTGATATTGAAACTGCTTAGTAAAGAATTATATTAACAAATATTCAGAGTCCAAGGTGAGATTAAACATTACAAAAGTTGCTTATTTCCTTAGGCCTATCTTTGAAAAAAGTATTCTACAAACTTCTAGCCATGTAATTTAATCCAGAAAAATGCTGACATGGTATTGATTTATGTAGATTTAACTGATGTTCTGACACATGACTAAAGGGTGTTCTCCATAATCCCAACTCAGCAAAGCATGTAAGAACGTGCATAAAATTAAGTATATACTTTGTACCACTAATACTTTATGCCAATTAACCTAGATTTTCACCGCAAATTCTGCTATGCCTGGCTTGTATCACCAACATGTTACATCTATATTCCACGTTATATACTCCATATATATGTTATATACTCCACATGTCTGTTCTGTATTTCAATATGTTATACATATATGCCGAAGAACATCTTTATGTGAGATTTTAAAACTAAATTTTCCAAAATGAACTACCTTTTGAATTACACAGTATCTGAGTAAAGCCTTACATAATCCTGATTTACAGCACGTAGGTGAGTTTTTATGATACAGACGACAGGTTCTAACAGTGGGCTGACTCCAAAAGGGGCACTCCGGTCGCCAGTTCTATATCTGCACCTCGTACCAGCTGTGCTGCTTGGATGCTCCCACTTTTCGGCGGGGGCTAAGGTTTATTTTCTGCCAGCTTTACTCCCTCAACTCCCCTGGCTCACTCTAGAGCTGAGCATCAGCACTGGTAGGAGCAGCCAGCCAGGAGGAGTGAGACGGAGGGGCATGGCCCCTCTGCACAGCAGCATCCTAGCTATAGGACACTATCCTAGCGATAGGACGAGGGGCAATGGCCTCAAGGTGCACCAGGGGAGGTTTAGATTAGATATTAGGAAAAATCTATTTACTGAAAGAGTGGTCAGGTATTGGAACAGGCTGCACAGGGAGGTGGTGGAGTCACCATCCCAGGAGGTGTTCAAAAAATGTGTAGATGTGGCACTTCAGGATACGGTTTAGCAGGCGTGGTGGTGTTGGGGTGACGGCTGGACTTCATGATCTTAGAGGTCTTCTCAAACCTTGGTGATTCTGTGATTAAGCTTAGCATCGATGTATTTTAAAACCACATTTCCAGTGCACTCCACACCATCAAGAGGCCCAGACTCTGCATTTTAGTGCACTAACCCCCCCCCAGCTTTTAAACAAGAGACTCATCTTTAATTAAATGCAAAGCTGCTTTTAAGAAATTGATTGAAAAATGTTCTCCTAGTACTCAGACTGGCTTTTATCTGAACATAAAAGTCAGTTTATCAGAGTTAATCCTTTTAGTATGCACTTGTCTTACAAGAACAATTTTCTTTCATTTGGTCAAGACAAAGGAATTCAGGAATTTCTGTAAACTAACCCTCCCATTGCTTTGTTGCATTTTTGTTGACATACTGGCAACATTCCATGCAGTTTTAATTGGATTAAGCACACAGAAATTTAGTGAGTTGTAAATCAGACAGGATTTCAGCTACCTTTTTGCTATTGTTAAAAACAAAAGGTTTAGCAAAGAATAAACCTAAATAAAACCAGAGGTGGTCTCTTGAAAGTAACGAAATCTTCTTGCTGCATTTGCTCAGGCAATTAATGGGAAGACTGGCAGAATGACAGACCTTTCTCCAGACTTTCAAGAAGTCCTCCTAATGCTAACCCCGACACATTCTTTCCTTTACAAAGAAATGATGCTACATGGTGGGAAAACGTGAGTTGCTGCAAATATTTAATCCCCTCACTTCTATTCATCTGAACGAGATTACCTTCTGCTGCTATAGGCCTTGATAGAAGAGCAGTCCCAGCAATTAGCTAAAAGGCAAGCACAAAAAGATGAAATACGTGATTAATTTTTGATGCAAGCTCAAATTTAATGCAGAAACTGAAGTAGTGTATTTTAGCATCTTTTGAAAAGGCAGAAAAAATAACTACTTGGAATATAATGGAGTGATTTAATTTGAATACTGATTAGTATACATTTTTACTACTAATGTGATCCTCTGAAAGTAACTGTTGATTCTAATTGTAGTTAATAATTATTTCAACTTAACTCTTCTTGTGAGGGAACAATTGCACAAAATGGCACTTCAATAGAAATAAAATTGAATAGTAAAAAAGCCGAAGTGCAAGAGGAAGGTAGGTGTAAGAGTAAGACTGCTAGGTTCCTGCGTGTGCTCGTCCAAATTACCAGAAGTGCCAACGCTGCAGGTTACTCCAGTTCCCGTTTCTGGTTTGCTTCATCTACCACAGGGAGACTGTTGCTAATGTGTCCTTTCTGTTCCTAGAAATTTTCCAACAAATTTTGCATGTATCAAAAAGCAACTATTCTAAATTCTCACAGAAATAAGCTTCTGCAACAAAGAAGTTGTCATCTTTAATTTAACCAGAAATAAAATAAATTAAAATACTCTTTGTCTGAAAAATTCTGGTGTTATTAAGAAATGTCTCATTTTCAAGCTTTAAACTACAAACTGATTTCCTTTAGTTTTTGACAACACAACACGGTGAGATTAGTAAGACACTGTTGCTCCAGTCTAGTTGGCATGTCAGAACATTTGTTCATCATTTCACTTCTAGCAGTATTTGACATTCTCAGTTCCAATATTAGAAGACGTCTTTACCATCTCCCAATAGGCCAATAAAGAATCAGATGGGACACCAGGAATCTTTTGAACTCAAATACAACTTCCAAATCCAAACCTAACTCTCAGTCCCTAATTATGGGACTGCTTGCTTAACATTTTTTAAAATACAAGTCAAAATTGCTTTAGAATATCCTTCTTAAGGCCATGCTGAAAATACTAATTACACCTACGTGTAAAGAAACCTAGAAAGGATGTGCAATTTTAATGAGGTATTTGGGCAACATATAAAACACACACACATAAAAAGTTACAAAACCAAATCAAAATAAACCACTGTATTTTCTACAGACAAAATGGGTGACTGATGCCCTACAGCTTATCATGGAGGCTAACAGTTACTGTATGCTGAATGGTACATTGAAAAATGATTCAGCTGGCGAACGTGCAATGCATCCGTTATGTCTGTTGATAGGGGTCCAAAGCTGCTTCCATTACCAACACAAAAATCTGTGAATTTTCATCTTCTAATAACGCCGTTAAACTTGCAAGCTGCACGTCTGAAACTGCACCTGAGGTTCGCATATCCTCCCACTCTGACATTAAAAATATTCTGCGCATCAACTGTTATTATTATGCATGTAAAAATGACACAGAGAAGCTTTCTCCACAGGTGTATGCTGACACCAACGCCCTGAGTCATATTAACGCTATTGTAGTGTGAGGATTTTTGTCCAGACAACCATAATCACCGAGAAAACCATAACTTCAGCGGCTGAGGCCATTTAAGCTGTGTGCACTCTAGCAAGTTTTCTAGAAATGCATTTAAGAAAGAATAACAAAGTGAAAAGAATCACCTTTACACACTGTTATTCCCAGTAATATCTTCAGTGCAGTTACAAAAAGCCATCTTTGAACCAATATTCAACTCTTGACAGCCTGCAGCTGTGTTCAGAACTGACTTAGGTTAGTGTGTTTCCACAGTCAGTCCCTGTTTCTGGAGGCTATAACTTGTCAGCAAAACTCCAGTCTTAAATTAAGCATAGAGGGGGATTCTTAGGTCTGGAAGCAAAGAAAAACTGAAATCCTCTGGAACCAGTCTTTTTAAAACTTACTGCTCCATCTTGCTGGTTTTGGCGCAGAATTGGTACGTGTCCATTAGCCAATGTCAGTTCAGTGAAACTGCAGCTATCACAGATATTGAAAATATTCTAAATAGTTTTCAACATAATATTCGAAATACCAGAAACTGAAGCAAAAGCAAACAAGCAGTCTGCCCAAGCAAGTCAAATCGGTTTAATCTGCCTCTCCAGCAGAGTGACAAAACCTGTAGTCAGTGGGAACACAGTACATGTGACACAGCTCATCTTTGCTGACACTGCCCTTCGACACAGTCCACCTTGACACTGCGGTAAACAAAACCACCTAGCCCACTTCATCTGATTGACTTCATGGACACACATAGAAGCATCTGAATTAGGAGGACGGCTGTGCTGTCTTCCTTCTTTTCAGTGAAGAGAAAGGCAACTTCAAAGAACAACTTGAATGGCCTGCTGTCTTTCCCTTAATTATTGACTATAAAATTAGCCTTAGGCAACTACTCTCTCAGTTAAGCCTCTAAAGTTAGCAAGGATGAATCTGGGCTGCAAAGTAGATAAAGCTACTGCAATATGGGTGCAAAAACGATTGGAAGCTATTCCCAGAGGAGTTAGCAAGGGTTGGCAGGATATAGTAAACACCATTCTCCAAGAGGTCTTTTCCAGATCTTGGACTCGCTCATTCATAGAATTTTCACTGTTGACCTGACTGGTTTTGATACCATGCTTATTAAATTTGCAGATGACTGACAGCCAGGAAAGACTGCAAGTATACTGAAGGACAGGACTAGCATTTAATTTTGACCAACTGAAAAAAAATGGGTTGAGGAAATCTCAATTCACTCAGGTAAAGGCAATCGCAAATTATCCCACTCAGGAAGGACTAACACACTGAGGGCATGGCTAAAAGTTCTGCTGAAAATGATCCAGGGGTGCAGGGGATGGCAAACCAAACAGGAGTCAAGAATGATGTATTGCTACAAAAATTCAAACAAGCCCGACAGAGACCCAGGGCAAGGCAGAGGGAAGGGACAAGCCACACGGGGACAGGAATACACGTCAACTGGGCTGCCAGACGTCTGGAATTCTTACGGAAATATATCGTATTCACATACAGTAACTGTGGTTAGGAAAAAAAGATGTATCTGGGTGTGCCAGAGAAATGGCACATGCCAAAAACAATGTGTAAAAACACAGTTACTGAGAACATAACAAAAGAAAAGACATTTTCCCATCTATAGAAATAAACCCTGCCTTTTATACCATGTAACCTCTTCAGGTAAAAAGAAAAGCTAAAAACTCTTGCGCTTGTCTATCATGTACCCATACAAAGAAATACTTTCTGTGTTCTCAAAGTACAAGTGTGTTACGCATTTGAGGATCCTTATTTTCTGTTCTGTAGGAGAACGTGGGAAAAGCATCCTCTTCTGTTCAGACTGTACAGTTCTGCCAGTGTTTGCTGGCTGTGCCCCAGGGAACGGCACTCCATGCTGTGCGGTTAGCCCAGCAGCATGTCCTGACGGAGTACCCGTGCGATTTCATCCTCTTATCATACTAACCAGGAAACTAAACTCTGATTTCGGATCTTCCATCTCTCTGGTTTCACGAGTGCCCTCTTTGTGATAAATCCAGTCATTAGCAGACGGCACCCTGAAAATGAGAACGATGTGTAAAAGACATTAACTGTAAATGTGAAAAGAAGCATTGCAACTTTATTAACATTCCCTAAATTTGAATAAATTCCAATGTGTAGTCTCTATTAAAGGTTGTATCTCCCATGATAAATAACGCACAATACACAGGGCTTACGCAGGTGAACTACAGCATCTCATGATGTTGTATGATGCATTTAAGAAGTGCAGCACTGTGGTGCCCAAAGAACTCCATGGTTCACAAGGAAAACAACTTAATTCATACAAAATGCTGTAAATTAACACTTTGGTGTTGCTGTACTTCTATAACAACAACAACAACAAAACCAACCCTCTTTCCTGTGCTACAATCTCTTCACGGGCAGCAAGACAAGACAGCAGACAGAATATGCAGGATATGAGGTATAGAACATGTATTCTTTTTGTAACAAACATATTTAGGCTGAAAATATGTGACTTACACTGCAACTCCAAAGCTTTCTCTATTGTCCTGAGGTGGGATTCTTCCTCGTACACTCATACAAGATATCATCACCTGGCTAATATTGGTAACTTGTGTATTTATTAAAAATAGTGATTTGTGTCCTGAAAGCAGAGTACTTACAGAATCACTCACTGCCTGGAAAATCTATGTTTACTTCATAAGAACGTATTCCAGATTCCTTAAAGGTGTTTATGTAGCACTAACTAGAGATCAAAGATAATGTGATTATCAGCGAGGGAAAAGAAAACGCTGATTATGTTATTTAAGGATATACTGGTTCAGATTGAGCACTAATATAATCTTAAAGAACTAGTTTCAACTAGTCAGATGGGAAGTATGCAGAGCTGATAGGAACTGTAAAACACATTATCAATAATCTTTATTTGTAGTTTGACTTTGTAGGATTGAAATATACACCATGTATATTCAGTGAAAGTAAGAATATACTTGTTTTTTTTCTTCTACAAAACATGATATATTGTTCACAAAATGAATTTCAGATTGACTAGAGTAAAAATGCTTGCTTCCGAGTACACAAAATTAATTTATTATTAGTAGGAAAGAACCAAAAGTAATGGGGGAGGGAAATCTTGACTCCAGTGAAGCTGGTGGAGTTCTATCACTAACTTAAATGCACCGTTCATTTAATGTAAGCAGGCCAAATAGGAGTAAACTGTCAAAGAATGCGGAAGAAAACCTGACTTACCCTAACTACTGGGAAAAAAAAATGCTGAATATGTCATTTTACTGTGAATTATTATATATTTTGAATTATTGCATGCACGTTGTAAAACTATACTGTGACTGCTTGTGACACTTTCATTTCACAAAATGGGAGAAAAACAGCTGAAGCAAGCTTTTAAGATGAGACAGTTGATCCAGTGTCCTCTCTCGTGTTCGTACGTCCTTGTGGCTATCCGTGAGATGATGTGGGATTGCAGTTCTGCAAAAGAACAAGGTGCATTTGTTAACTTCGCAGCCCACATCTATAAAACTCCTTGTTTCTACAACTAGTTCAAACAGATGAAAATCCTCCATACAAACCACCTATTCTTTCCAAATGGGTTCCTCCAAAGCCATGTCATTGACTATAAATAACCGCTATCATGTGAAATCTAAACCTTTCTGCCAGTAAGCAAGCACTTAGAAGAACAATGTATTATGCAAAATTAAATCATATGAATCATTTTGCAAAATCTGATTTTTAAGTGGGTACAGGCACTTCATCTATTATTCAAAGAACAGAAACGTTCCCTTACCTATCAGGCTATATTTAGGACTTTTTTATGATGGAGAAATAAAAGAGATGAAAGGATGGAAAAAAGCAGCTTCAGAGAGAGACAAAGGGAGGCTTAGTCCTAAAAAACAAACCGAAGTTTAGTCCCAGCTGTCCTGGCTAATGTGATGTACGCAGCCACGAACCAGATCACATCATGAATTACTCTATTTCTTTCTTAAAGTCCAATTTCCGAACTGTGTGGTTTGCCAGGAACGTAGCTTTTACCTTAACAAAAATTACACGGTTTCACCCCTTCATCTTGCAAAAAAACCCGCCCCGCCGCACTCTAAAGAACGAACAGCAAGGATTCAAAGGCAAACACAAACTCCCACGTGTATTGCTTTTGACGGATCACGCATTTCAAACAAACCTCGATTTTCGAGTAGCCGCCGAAGTCGGGCGCTCAAGGCCAGGCCGCACCGACCAGTGCCCGGCTCCCCGCGGAAGCAGCCGCGGAGGCCGCATCCCGCCCCGGGGAGGCCGCCGCCCCCTCAGCGGGGCTCCCCCAGCCCTCGGGGCACAGCACGGGGGCTGACAGAAAACGCGGGCAACGAGTCACCCGCCCGGGGGCTCCGACCCTCAGCGGGCCCCGGGCCCTGCCCCCTGCGGCCTCGCCCGGGCAGCGCCGGGCACAGCACGTGCTCAGACCGCCGGGCCGGGAGGGCGGAGAGAGGGGGGAGGGAGGTGCCGCCGCCCGCCCCTGCCCGGGCACCGCGGGGCGGGACCCAGCCCGGCCCCGGCCCGCCTCAGCCCCGGCCTCGCCGCCGGCCGCCGCCGAAGGCGCGAAACGGAGGGCGCATGCGCCTGGCGCGGCGCGCGGGGCCCGCTGGCGCCGCCGCCACCCTGCTGCGCACGGGCGGGGGGAAGGGGAGAGTGGGTAGTTACGTGATGACGCTCTGCGTGTCGCCGGTCGCGCGACCCACGCAGAGTCCGTTGGGCTTGTGCCTCCTCCGGGGCCGGTGCGCTCGGGGCTGTTCCGAGCGGGGGCGGGCGGGGCGAAGGCTTCCTCCCTCCTCCTCCTCCTCCTCCTCCCCCTCCTCCCCCGGGTCCCCTGTCCGAGGGCCCGGCCCCTTCCCCCCGGCGGAGCGGGGCTGTGCGGCGGCGCCTCCTCCTCCCCCTCCTCCTCCCGGCCGTGCCGGACAATAGGGGCGAGCGCGGCGTGCGCCTCACCCGGAGCGGCCCCTCCAGGCCGGCCTCGCCTCCATGCGCGGCGCCGGGCAGCGGGGCTGACAGCGGCTCCCGGCGGCGGCAGCGAGGCCGAGGGAGCGGCGGCGGCCGCGGTCTCCGGGCCGGGACTCGCCGCCTCGGGCGCCGATAGAGGCGTCCCGCTTCGCCGCCCTCCCCCTCGCTCCCGCCGGCGGTTCCCGCCGGGCTTTGGCGGCGGAGGACAAAGGCCCGGGGCCCGGCGCGGCCCGGCCCGGCCCCCCGGGGGGTGCGGGGGCGGCGAGGAGGCGCCGGGCCCCCCGCGGGGTTCCGCCGCCGGCTTTCCCCCGCCGCCCCGCTGCGGCGAGCCCTGCGCGGGCAGGTGCGGCGGCGGGCGAGGCCGCTGCCCTGCGGCGGGTCGGCGCACGGAGGCTTCTTCAATGGAAGTATGTTACCAGCTGCCGGTGCTGCCGCTGGACCGGCCGGTGCCGCAGCACGTCCTCAGCCGCAGAGGGGCCATCAGCTTCAGCTCCAGCTCCGCGCTCTTCGGCTGCCCCAACCCCCGGCAGCTCTCGCAGGTAGGCACCGCCACCGGGCCCGCCGCTCCCCTGCCTGCCCGGCCGGGCGGGCGGCCCCCCGCCAGCCGCCGCCGTGCCGCTGCCGGGCGCCGGGGCCCACCGGTGGTGCCGATAGGGGTGGGCCGGCGGCAGGGGCCCTGCCCGCCGCCGAGCGCTGGGCTGGCGCAGCGTTCCGCAGGCTGGTGGCCGGCCGCTGCCGAGGTGGTCTGCTCGGCGCTGGCTGCAACGCGAGCGGCGGACTCCTGCGGGTTCGTCTCCGGGGCCGGGGCACCGTTTGTTTCTGCTGTAATCTTTGAGCTAGGGTTGTTGTGCAGCTTTTTAGCTTGGGCTTGCTTCGAATGGTCCGAGTTTCCTGTGGGGTTGCCAAAAGCTGCGGTGACTTTACTGAAATAACGAACGTGCACTGCAGTGTTTTATTTGGGATGCTAAGCTGCTGCTTCCTCCAACTATGAAGACTTGGCAATCCCTCTAGAAAGAGACAAAGATCCTTGGCCTTTTCGTTTCTACGGTATTGTTCCCTGCCCGCATTACATCAGTCAGAAGATGAACTATACTGTATTTTGTTTCATCCAATCGTATTGGAAATACTGCAGAAAGAGTCCTTATAACTGCCAGGACAAAAGCGAGGTTTTTCTTGTGAGCGCTGCCCTAAATTTCTTTATATGCGGTAGTATTGTTTCCCAGCAAACAGTGATAAAATCATGTTCTGGAGAAAATTCGGAGTTATGGTGGAAAGCGTGTGTTTTGGTGGGAGTCAGCCGGTTTTGGCTTGTAGGGACTTCCTACAGTGTCTAGGCTGAAAGGTCTGTTTCAGTGCTCTGACGTGTGTTGTCCTTACAGAAGGTGTTGTCTTGGTTCTTTACATGTGTAATGGTCATTTTTTGTCGTTTGCGTTTTTGGGATGTCTTATGAAATTATTCTGCTTTTTTTGTTACTCGATCTGCTTCATATATGCATATATAGAAAATACAGGTCCACCAGTATCTTTTGGCTTTCTCCCCGGTTTGGTAGCCGTGAAGTTCTGAGTGTATGTGAGCGTTAGGCACGTGTATGTTTGGGAAGGAAGAATCACCAAATACTGTGTTAATGACCAGGAATTTGAATGCATATGGAAATAATTATTAGTAAGCAAATGAAGATGAACGTATGTTGACAGCCCTCCCTTCCCAGAGTATGAATGTGGTAATTGACAAAAACTTTGTTTTTATGACGAATTCGTTTTCGACGTAGCAACTGGGTTAGGATGTTTTCCATTTGTACCCCTTGATCTTGTTATACTTGGTGGTGGTGGTGGGTTTTCCATATGTAGAAGTCTTGAAAGTCCAGCCTAATTCAGCACATTTTCTCCTGTGCAAGTGAGAGAAGAGTCTTTCTTGTTTGAAGCATTGATGGCCTTCTGAGAAAAGGTATAGGCAAAATGGTCAGGGTGATACAATGTGTTTATTCCTTTTCTGTGTGGTCTCCAGAGCAGGTGACGCATGAAGTGTATGCAAGCTTATCAAATTAAATATGGTATTGACATTTAAGTATTTTTTTTTCCAGTCTTTCAAGCTTCTCAATGGATTCCTTGTTTCTGACCAGTATGCTGCAGGTGTATTAGAATGAGTCACAGGGAGAGGTGCTTGGATAACTTGTAAAAAAGTGAAAACTGTATGTATGCTTGACCAAGTAGCATTTCTTTTGAGCAAAGTGGCAAAATAAGCTTAATAAAAGGGATTTAGGATATTTAAGGGAGAAATTCTTTGCCGGTATTGGACAGCTAGCTATGTTTTGCTGTCTTTACCTTTCTTTTCCTTTCCCTGAAGTCTCCTGCAGATAAGAGGGTGTGAATGTCTACCAGACCTGCAGTCATAGGCTGGTGTAAATGATGGACTAAGCAGTGAGATTAATGATTCTATGTAACTTCTGAACTTAAATTCACCTTGCAAGTCTCCTAGGGAACTCCTAGGGTTCCAGTGCCATTGCTTTTCAGAGGTCTGAACCCTTACCAGTCTATCATCTTCAGTCTTCTGCTTGGGCTAGCTTTGAGCAGTGGGAGTAAAACTGGAGTTGTGCTTTAGCATACTCAAGAAGTCAGCTGGTTTACAGTTAATACACATTTGGCAGGTTTTATTAAAAAATGTAGGGTTTTGAAAATCGAATTCGCATGTATAGATTAAAAGTGAAGGGATTTGGGCATAAGACGTTTTAGGCTTATCCTTTCAGCGAGGACATATTTTACACGGGAAACACAGATGAGACAGGTGCATGCTACGTTAGACATGGCATTTAATTGTGATTAAGCTAAGCAAGCAAATACTTCTCTCTTTTAGTATGTTAAGTGAAATTTCAGTTTAATACTTTGTTAAAGTTTCACTAAATGGGTTCAAAATGGGCTCTGTGTTGCTTTTTTAAAGCTTAAATAAAGTGGTGCTGGAAATGACCTCAAGAATTCTGGTCTACTCCTCTCAGCCGCAGAAGGATAACTTGTACTTACGATGTTATTAGTAGATGTTTGTCTAATCTGTTTGGTTAATCTGTTTTTTAAGATGCAGTCTTATGAGATGCGGTGAGCTGACATAACTCATTATTGCTGAAGGTTAAAGTCCTGATATTGGGCATGTGTTATTACTACTTGCTTTATGCCATCTCTGATGCTTGTCAGGTGTTTGCTGATTCAGTTCACTAAAACAGCAAAAACCCCTAATACAAGCAGGAAACTGGGTCGCTGCCTGCCATCTCTTTGAATAAAATAGGCTTAGTGAAGTTTATCAGAACTGATTTAAAAGAAAGGAGGGTACCACTAGGCTTTTGAAGCCCATAAAAGCCTCGGATAATAACAATTATGCAATCTGAGTTGGCAACTTAACTGTTGTTAATAGTGCTTAACTGTTCTTGTCACAGGAGAGTTCTTTCCTAATACTGAATTTAGGTCTTCCTTGTGGAGAGTTACACCTGTTACTATCCCCAGTAAATGTAGAGAAAAGCTTATTCCTTTTCTCTTTGCAGTTTTTTCTTTTATGTGTGAATTATTTCCCTGAAGTCTTCTTTAAATTAGAAGTATTAACAGCAAAAATAGTAAAAGTGACATCTGTTACCTGAAGCTTATTTACGATACTTATTGTTCAAGTCCAGTCAAGTGAAAAGCTGCTATTGTATGGGCTTATACAGTTGTTCGAGTTAATAATTGTCTTTGAACATGAAACAATTTTTAAATGCTAGCGTTAAAAGCTGATTTTAAGGGCACTTCAATGGGTAGCTGTTGAAATGACTAGGATGTTTCACACTGGTGAGATTGAATTTAGGTTCACTGTGAGATCAAGTGGATGTTAAGTAGTACCTTGGATCATGCGTTTAGGGTGTTCACTCCAAATGTTACAAAATTATGGTTTTTAAGTCAAAGCTGTGCTTTCAGAGGGTGATTTTTGATTCTTTGCCTCATCTGTTTTTTAACTTGTTAATAGTAGTAAAAAAGTTTCTAAAACTGTCTGTACGCACTTAGTGTGAAAATTTTTAGTCTGTTTTTTTAATGAATAAGGGTTTATAATGAAAACCACTTTACAGACATAGCTGCGAGCACTTTTAGATTACATGTCCTGCGTTGCACTCCCTCCTGCCCCCAAGTTGAATTGACATTAATATATCATGAATGAGTAAGAAGACTACCTAACCTGCTATTTTTCACTCATTTCTATCCTTCTGCCTTGTAACTGGTTCTGCACTCTCTTCAGTGCCTCCAAAAACGGCATCAGTGGTATCTAGTGGCAGAGTCTGAATAGAAGTGAAGACCTAGTTTTGGCCTTTCTGTCCTTAAATGTTTGAAATTGATGGTGGTAAAGGAAGACATATTCTAAGGATGGAATTTCATGAAGAGGGAATGGAGCAAATAATACAGGAGACTCCATTTGAATCTGAAATGTATGCACTAAGTCTCTATCTGAAGTACCAAATATTGTTGTGTACTGGGTAGTACCATGTACTGCTACCTGGCATTTGATCCTCTAGTTCCTGATCCCTCTTCATTGCATCTCCATTTCACGCGTTTAAGCGATATAGAATCATGCTTTGTGACTCTCCATGTTATATACACCTGAACTGTAGGCTGCAGATCATGCACATGGAATCCTAGATTTGACTTAGAGGACACAATGAGGAAAAAAGTCACTAAGAGCAGCTGGAAGTGTACTACGCTGGTGGATTCTTCAGTGAAAGGTAGATGCTTCCTCTGAAAAATGTGCTCCGCAACAGCAACCAAGTGCTTTGGCCACCTTTTACTGTGTAACTTCTCTTTTCAGTGTTTGTCACCTGATGTGATCCAAACGTGTTTCGCTCGGCATGTAGTGTTACAAGACAGAGATGAAAGATGTATTTTTAAGGGTCTGAATATAGGCATTGGTCTTTAATCCGGCGGTTACACCTTTTTGCTGGGAGAAGTGTTGGCATGACCTATTTTTCCCTTGCAGCTGCTCATTTCTGCTCCTGCATTTTCCTCTTAGTTGTATCAACTTCTTTTTTTTTAGTCAGGTTATTTTTCAGCCCTGGCTGATTCATAATACAGCTTCACAAATGATTGTGCCTGTTAGTAAGGAGGAAGCAGTATGCCACAATGCTAAACCAGGAGTAGAGGGGTGGGGAGACAGAAGAAATGCCTTAGGTTGGCCCTAAAAAAGCCAACTGTACCTTGGGCCGCATCAAAAGCAGCATGGCCAGCAGGTCGAGGGAGGGGGTTCTGCCCCTCTGCTCCGCTCTGGTGAGACCCCACCTGCAGTCCTGCATCCAGCTCTGGAGTCTCCTGCACAGGAAAGACATGGACCTGTTGGAGCGGGTGCAGAGGAGGGCCACAAAGATGATATGAGGGCTGGAGCACCTCTCCTGTGAGGAAAGGCTGAGAGAGTTGGGGCTGTTAAGCCTGGAGAAGAGAAGGCTGCAGGGAGACCTTACAGCAGCCTTCCAGTATGTGAAGTAGGCCTGTAGGAAAGGGTGGGACAGACTTTTCAGTAGGGCTTCTTGCAGTAGGACAAAGGATAATGGCTTCAAGCTGAAAGAGGGTAGATTTAAATTAGATACCAGGAAGAAATTCTCTGCTATGAGGGTGGTGAGGCACTGGAGCAGGTTGCTCAGAGAAGTTGTGGCTGCCCCCTCCCTGACGGTGTTCAAGGCCAAGTTGAATGTGGCTTTGAGTAACCTGGTCTGGTGGAAGGCGTCCCTGCCCATGGCAGGGGGTTGGAAACTAGGTGATCTGTAAGGTCCCTTCCAACCCAGACTGTTCTATGATTCTATGAATGTGGAACTTTACCTTAAACCCCTTTGTTTTCTCGTTTGCTGTTTTTCATAACTTTTCTTTTACACCTCTCTAATCCTTTCCATCAGTGTTTCTCAGTTGCTTCCTCTTTTATTAGCTGTCTCCTGCCATTTCCCGTATCTCTGCTGCATGAATAATTAACAAGTTAAAATAATGAAATAATTTTCATGAAGTGATTCCTAGCCTCTGGAATTAATTCTGTGTGTTGGTGCTATGCTTGCCATTCCCTTCATCTTGTATTTGTTGTGTCTGGTTGCTGAGATTGCATCTCTTTTATATTAGAAGCGGAGACTGACTCTGACTCTATGCACAGCATGGACAAGTTCTGATTGGAGATTTCATGTGCTACAGTAATTTTATGTGGCAGTTCATTTTTAAAATGCTCTCTGAGTTTTATGACCAGTTAACTTTTTCATATGTTGTAGTGTGAAGCAGCATTGGTACTTTCATTCTGCAAAAGGTCATAGCAGCTTATTTCATGGCCTGTAATTGCCTATGTAAGATCTAAGCAGAATAGTAGTTTAAAGTTCCCATTAATTAGGTTGTCTTAAATCACCAGAAGTCAATTCTTCTTTGTCCAGATTGTGTAATAGTAGGTCTTGTGCTTTGTATGAACCTCAATTTTCTGATGCTATCTTTAAAGAGAAATTGGTTTGAAAAGAGAGATTGTAGCTATGTGCCCCTTAAATTGTGAAATATTGAATTTTAACCATAAAACAATTTAACAAGAAGTCATCATCAGTATATGAATATTCAGTATTCTGTATGAACTCATAATGTAATAACATAATGCAAATACAGGTTGTTGGAATGAAAGTGTTTTGTATGGGATGTCTGTTTCGGCAGCTTTTTTAAAAAAAAATCCCCTGTATTTGCTAAGTAAGTCTTTTAGGTTGCTTGAGAAAAGCAACAGTATCCAAATTGGGTTAATTCTGAGTCAATATGGTAATATTCTCAATTATAAGGTAAAATAAAGCATCGTAAAAATAATGTAATTTTCTGACATTTCTGTTGTTTGACTGTTTTGGCATGTGGAAAATAATGTTTGAATCCCTCTTTCTTGAGTTCTTCTGTTTTCTGCAAAGCCTGCGGGGGGTGGGGGGAAAAACCCTGGCAATGGTTAGAATGGTGATTTGTTAGAACATTTCTCGGTTGTGTCAATGACCATTGGCTTATTGTTTTCTTGTGTTTCCCTCATCACTCGGTGTCTACAAGTTTGCACTTGTTTTCTCCTCAAATTGTAGGTTTCTGAGTATACTCAGTTATTTTCTAGCATAGAGGATCTCAAACTCATGACTGTATTTCCAGGTCCTGCCGGGTTATGGCTGACGTATAAGAAACACCTTTTGGGTTGGACTAAACCTGTTGTATTTGCCTTTCTTAAAATTCACTGAATCTACATGGAAATAGTGGCAGCTCAAATTAGACTCCTCGCCCCGAAATGTGAAACCAAACTAACCTGGCTGTCCTTTGCTATGTAAATCTTTGTTAACACACATCAGTACTATTCACCAGTGAATTTGTACAGCTGGGTGTCTAAAATATAAATTGATGTATCTCATGATATGATTAAAGGAATGTAGTGTATTTTGTTAGAATGGCTTTTCATTGCAAATGAAGGACTGAGGATGGACATGCGAAAAACTTGAAGTTTAATCTTAATCTTGGAAATCATACTAAATAATGCATTTAGCGCCAGTAGTTCTTTGTGTGCATTCAGAGCTAAATGAAATGTTCCATTCTACTTTAGAAAATTCTTTTGTATAAGCAAATACAAATGCTTGGTGTGTGCATGCACATGCACGTCGAGTCTTAGAGGAAGCATGTGCCTGGGACCAGGGGTCGAACTCTCAAATTCCAGTTCAGTGTTATGCACAGAAATCCTCATGGGAAAGCTTGGAAGAGTTTGTTTCGTTAGATGTGACATTTTCCTCAGTTTGTTCTGATCATGTCATTAACAAGTAACTGCACTGTAAATAAGCACCCCATGTAATCCAGCAAGGCAGCCTGCCAAAACCAAAATATTTTACTATAAAAATGCAGTTCTGGAAAACTGGATTTAAGGGTTAGTTGGGGAATTGTTTATGTATATGTTTGCATGCTAGGTGTATTGTAAGGAATTTGGTGTTTTTTTTTCTGGTCAAAAATAAATTTGTGGCTGTTATCTCACCTTTCCTGCCCTCCCTTCCATACCCTGAGAATATTTTATTTCTGTTACAGCAGTCTAACTCCTGTTTTCCTCCCACTTCCCCCCACTTTGTACACCTGTGATATGGCAATCTGATTTATTATCTTCCTGACCACACTCCCACAATAATTATAATTAAAGAGATTCCTGGAGTCTGCTTTTCATCGCAAGGTAGAAGGCAAATTCTTTTCTCAGCTCCTAGCTAAAAGCACGAAGGAGCCACAATCTGCAGCATGCCCTCCTTCTCTGCCTGTCTGAACATCAGAAACAGTGTGCTGCAATGAGAATACTGAAGATAGCTCTGTATTAGCAGAATATTTTGCAATGTTTCCCCACTCCTTGCTGCCAGATGAGATATGTGAAGGGGGCTGTTTTCTCTACCAGAGATTCTCCCCCCCCCCCCCCCCCATAGCAGACACAGCTGGAGCCTACTCTGACTAGTATAACTGCATATTTAATACATGCGAAATACAACATATTGCCCACATCAGGGCAAGGGTTCATTTCTACCCCAAGGGGAAGAAAATGAAGGAAAAGATACAGGAGCCTATTCCAAGGCTACGAGGGAGAAGGTTGTAATGGGAAGCTTGAGACTTTGGTAGGTGGATCAGCCTTGCTACAGGAAAGGTTTCACATCTCTGCAGTCTCTGTCTGATGTGGCGATTCTTGTCTTAGAAATTGAGGTACGTACGGTGTTGGGATGCTGACAAGCAAGTGATTTCCTTAGGGACTCAGTTATACATATAGATCAGAAAAATTTAACACTATTACAAAAAATACTCTTGTTTTTTAATAGCAGAGTCTGATAGTGGAGGCTGCATAGCTGTCACTGCAGGAGTGATGCTGGCCTGCGTTATTTCTTGCTTTAAGTTTGTAGCTAATACACTATATATATTGACGCTGCAGTTGATGGCGTGCTGAGGAGGTTTCATGTTTAGTCAGGCATGAACTCGCACTTCCATTTTTTTTTTGTTAACTCTACTGAAAAGTTCCTGTGCAACACTAATCTCCTGAAATGGGGGTGAGGTGTCTTGCTGGTAGTGCCCTGCGTTAGCTTCTCTTTTGGCTTGGTAAAAAACATTTTTCAAAAATTCTGGAGTACCTAAATTTTCTGGATTGTCTGTGAAATTTTAGACTTTAGATTTCAGCAACTGCAATAATTGAGCTCTTTCTGGTACTGGGCAAAGAAAAATCCATCCAGTTTCTTTTAGAGCTGCAAACATGGTGTGGGCCTGCTAAATACAAAATGGCTATGCATGGAAGTAAAGGCAGTGAGTTTTCTTTGATGTTCTTGCTTATTGTGAGAGATCTACAGAGTAGCTTTATGGAGTTCTAGTCTGTCATTTCTTCTGTTGAAAAGTCTGAGCTACATTTCCTTTAGCGTGGTGAGAATAGGAATTTCTGTAGTTCTCACTGGACTTATGCAATATGTCTAGTCAGCTTTTCCTAGCTTGTTTTCATTTGGGCCAAATAAGCTGATTACATCTTTGCTCAGATAAAACATCTAGTATTTAGCCCACACATTGACAGAGGAAATCGTAGAACTTAATCTATTGCCTGAATTTAAAAAAAAGAAAAAAAAAAACCCACTAAAATTGCGGTTTTTACCTGAAGAATACCATAATGTCCCAAATACTTCCAAAAAAATTGTTTCCCACTCCTATTTTTTTGCTTCTCCTTTCGGAAAGGATACTGGTTCTCTTCTGAGTATAGTCACTCTACTTATATTATTGTCATGTCAGGTTATTGTGAGAATTTTGCAACCTACCGTAAATGAAGACTAGAAGTTAAACAGAGCAAATTGCAGGTACTAAATTCACTGTTTTGCTTGCAGGGAATTTGCTGGGCTTGTACTCTGTGATCCTTGTAGGCTACCTTGGTGTTGGTTGTTTTTTTTTCATGTGATATCACGGTATTATTTTTGCCGGTGCCCCCCAGCTTAAGTTGATGCTCAAAGGGATGTTTTGTGTCTCAATAAAAGGCCCTTGGTTAAAATTCTTCACCTATCACCTTGTGATGAAACAGACTGTAAGTGAAATAATCTGCTGTGCGCTACAAGGCTAATCCATTTTCACAAGCTTTTTAGGAAAGATGATTTGAGGGGATTAGACGAGAAGTTATTATTCATGATTGCTTGACTAAGTAGGAAAGACTATTATGACTAATGAAGTTTAAGACTTTTTTTCTTTATCCTTAATACTGTTGTATTCGTACAAGAACAAAGGAAAGAGGCTATATACTAAAAAGTCTGATTGTATTGAAACCAATTTGGGAGCCAGGAGGTCAAATTTTTCTCTTTATGCTGAGTGTGGCAGAGGGTCTGGTTAGGGTGGGAGGAGGCAAAGATGGATAAGCTAAAGAATACATCTTAAGCTCATTTCTTAATGTAATAATACACTTGTTACAGAAGGGTTTTGTTTCTGACACTCCTCCAGTTATGACTGTTAAAGTTAAGTACAGTGGTTTTTGCATTTAATGTGTCATGAAAAATAGGAGGGCAATTTCTTTAATTCTGGCTTGTTTGACACTGTGATGCTGCGCTTAGTGCTTGAAGAGGCATGGTGGTTGATGATTATCATTGGCTGGAGCCATAGTTTTTATTACCAATATTATTTTAAACAGAAATTCTTATTTTTCAGAGAAGAGATTTATTTAATATCTACAGTCATAGTTCCAAGGTGCATTTGGTGTTAAGTGTAAGCAGTATTGCTTGCAGAGGAATTGTGTTTAGCTGTGTATCTTTACTCCTCCTCTTGTGCTGACATTTGCACTCTTCTGACCCTGCAGAAAGCTAGTTTACTGAGCTACAGCAGCAGAAAGCCCTTTCCTTTTTGTAGCAGTAATTTTCTGCTTATTTGGCCCTCCCTGGCTTTATTTTAGGGTCTGAGGAGTGTCGGTGCAAGGGAAGGAGCAGGGATGTACAGTCAGAGGCAGCACAATGTGTGGCAACACTGACTCAGGTTGTTTCCACTGCAGTTGGAGGAATGTCCAGAACAACTGACAACTGTGTGGAATTGTTTCACTTTCTCCCCAAACGAGAGTGGGCTGAAAACTCCCTGGTGTTATTCAAATTAACTAATGCACTGTATTCTGATATTTAGTATTCCTGAAAAAGTGTTGTGCGCCCTGTGTCTTTTATACATTAGTATTCACATAACTTCAAAATCTGTAATTTCGTCTTTATTAGATGAGTCCATGCTTCTGTTATTTTTCAGATATTGGCTAGATTTGCCTTGGTAAAAAGATCATTTTAGAAGGTCTGTTGTTAACCTTTGAACAAGTGCTTGATAAAGTACATCAAGTCAGAAGAATCTAGGTTTCTTCCTCTTTTAACCATAAAATATCCAGTTTGGAAATCTGGGTTAATAGACCTCAAAAGATGAATTTTTGTTTTTGTTTTTTTCTCATGTGTATGAATAGTACATTTAGAGGTAATGTACAAATGAAAGGTTATTTTCATGTGAAACTGAAAGCATCGTTCCTTTCTGCTTTTTTAACTGAAAAGTAGCTATGGGTGTTTATAAATGAAATGTGTCAGAACATGAGGATCATCCTGCTTTTGTCTTTGGAGAATTGCTTAGAATACTTAAAAGGTTTGCTAGTGTATGTGGGAGTGTGTGTATATATATGAAAATAAACGTATAGATATATATGAAAATGTGGTAACTGAATAAGGGTATGGTGAGTGCTGCATAGATGGAGAAGAGAGAAACAGCGGTATTCATTGTATCATTTGCTACCATGTTGTCCTGTGTCCTGCAAGTCACAGGACTAAGTCATATCCTAAATGTATCAATTTCTGGAAGATTTGTTGCTTTCACTTCATCTTTCTAAGCAAGAGGTTTGTATGTCTTAGACCACTAGCCTTTATCATTTACAGTAAGGTTTTAGAAGCGCTTGGTCAGAATGAACAATAGACAGACACGTAGTTATACACTGTTACAAGTGCTTCAGGATGATGTCAGGTACCTGTTGGGATTGTTCTTTTCAGTCTTTTTTTTTTTTCCTTTTTCCAGATTTCTGGTTGTTAGATGTCTCCTTCAAACTTTGCAGAGCTTGTCCTGAAGCATGTCTTAGGCCAAGGACAATCGTACCATAATAGCTGTTCTCTATGTTACTGAGTTGCCAAGTCAAACAAATTTGGATTGACTGAGTACATGTGTGCACAGTTGTTCAGCCATCCGTTTCTGCTGAATTTAGTAGAGCATACAGTATGCTGATTATGTTGATTGGCAGAATTATTTTGAATCCCAGCCTGAAGTGCATCCAGTTCTGTGGAGGTATTTGTGGGTGGGTTTGTTAGGGGCCTGTGTGGAACCCAATCTGTGTCCTAGGAGAAGTGTCTTGAGGGATGCCATATGCCGGTCTGCCCAGTGCAGCACCTTGAGAACATTCCTGGGAACCATCAATGTACTGGAGGTAAGACAGGCCATACTACTGTCACGTTTGCTGCGTTCGTCAGGATAGAAGAGAGGAAGCTGCAGCAAGGAGTGTATTGGCTTCCACACGCTGGCATTTGTGAGAGGGAATTGATCACAGATGATTGTTCTACAGATGAAGTAAAACTTGAGGATGGAAAAAGCATCCTTTCTTAGTAGCTCTTCTTGTTTGGTGTAGAAGATGCTGTGTTAAGGTCTTAAATGAAGTTTGCTTTGTAATATTTGTGAGAGCAAAGAATGAGGACTGACTAAAGACAGCGTATGAGAGTTGTCACCAGTGCCTTCTAGGGTTTGTTCCTGTTGGGAGAAGGTGATGATCCGATAATTTGTGTGGAATGCTTGGTGGCAGAATGTTACCTCTGGGTTTTGTGAAATTGCTTTGAAAGTAATATGGTTTTGTTGAACACACATTGATCCCCATCTGTTTCGTTTGTTGTATTTTCTCACCTCTGCTGCCTGGTTTATGGCATTACTTTCTTCGTATTCCTAACTGGTGCCCCAGGCCTGGATACAGCCTCTCAAACCCTCTGTGAAAGTTTCAGGTATCTTTATAGGGCCCAGAACTTCACTTACTCCAAAAGTGCCGCTGAAAATGAATTGGGTAAATAAAGGAAATGGATCTATTGCAAAAATATGGATTATACTATAGTATTATATTATATACTATAATATTATATTACAGTAATACATAATAAAGTTTTAAGCAGATCTCTGCTTTTTTAAGAATTCTGCTGATTTCATTGCTTAGGGAAAAATAAGGAAGCAGCTCTGGTCAGGAGGAGAAAGCTTTTAAGGCTTCCATGGACACCTAGGCTTGTGTGTGTTGTCATGCAGTGGTGTATACATTCATTCCTGTTTCTCATGAAGCAATATTCTTTGCTGGCTGTGGCCTGTGCCACTGATTCTCTGCAGGGGGTGAATAAAAGACTGTGCTGCAGAGAGTATGGCAGCACCCACACAATAGGGAGAGGCTTCCAGTGAGGCAATAGTTGCTGAGTTACGGTTTCCAACATTGAGCTTGCCTCTCAATCGCTTCTTCAGTGTCTCTGTATCAATTTCTCACCCTTGTTGAAATCATGTAGTGGCATCCAGCACTGCCAGAGCAGTGAGACAGCTCTTACTCTTTTGTTGCAGTGGTCTTTTAAGCCTGTCTTGGAGCCTCACAGGGATGCAAACTGCATCATGTCTGTTTGGTCAGTGGTGTTGTCTTGTAGATGATATAATTATCTGTGCTCCCAGTTTGGGCCCCCTGTGCTACTGCTTTGCCTCTTAATTCCACTAGATCCAGGACTTGCTGCCTGCATGCAGCTGGGATAAAGGGGCTGCATTTGAGGTGCACCTAGCACAGAATTCACCAGCAGTTTCAGTGGCCCTGCTTCTGTATTGCAGGCTGACTTTGGGTGGGTGCAAGATGCAATACTAGGTGTAAGAACTTGTGCTCTAGCTATGGAGTGACAGTGTCTTTTGGAGAATGGTTGTTAAAGTGCTCAGTAACTGGGGAAGAGAGTTGTTGGTTAGAGTTGAAGTGACCTAACTTGAAAAAGGAAGGGCGCAGGGAAAGAGAGAGAATTCTCGTTTTGGAAATGAGCCTGATTCTACTGAGTGTTTGGATGGAGAGTGTGGTTACAGTTTCTAGTTTCTGGAGTTTTTTCCAAAACCCTACTCTTCCTTTGACTGCTATGAGTCTTTCTGAACACTGAAGTCAACCAGTAGAAAGTATAGGCCTGAAATAGTTTATAAAGGGGGACAGTGAAATGTGCTTTTGTCCTTAGTCCACAATTTAGCGATTGGAAGGAGTTTGGTGAAAGCACCAGAGTTGATGTGTGTTAATTAGACTCATAACAAACTGAAGTAATTAAAAGTCAGGTTTCATCCTATGAACAAATTGACCTGACAAAAAAACCCTGATCTGCAGGCAAAAGAATTAACATGCTATCATTGCAATACTTTAATACCGTCTTTTTTTTTTTATATTCAATCCCAGGTATCCTGCAGGTTTTTACTGTTTTATCAGTCCATTGTCCTGCATTTTCTAGTTCAGGTAAAAGAAACATATTAGTGCAGATTCATTGGTGCATTCATGATGTAATGTTTGGCTTCAACAAGATAGGAGATTTGCAGTTCTGAAGGCATAGGAAATGTTTGTGTAGTTAAAATGGATATTTAGTGAAGTGATTATGTTCTTTAGCTTTGTAGCATGCAGGTCTAAATATTATGTGCGTTTTACCCTACCTGAGTACTTTTTTTCAGTTTGGAGTTCTGAACTAGATGTAAGTGCAACTAGCTACCACACACGCTTGGCTGAAATGTGCAAGAGTTGTCTGCATTTTAAATCTCTCAGCGCTGTTGTGAAAAACAATATTAAATAAAATCAGGAATGAAAATACTGTTAAACCTCTGCTCTGGGACTGGGGAATTGTACAAGGACTGCAGGTGAGGTAAGAGACTTCGTCATCTCTGCCTTAACAGCAGTGGCCTTTCACGTCCTGTGAGATCTGGTTGAAAGGTGCTTCTGAAGAGTCCCATCTCCTCCAGCATCTCTGTTCCCATCTCAGCTATGCAGATATACAGAAGTGTATCCCTTCACTTATCTGTTTTTTGGAATATTTCCTCCTTCATAAATCCCCTTTCCGAGCCTTACAGGCTCTTCTGTCTAACATAGAATATGGTAGTTCTGCTGCTATGCTTTTGAGGGAAAGAGGGACTCACGCTTGGGAGAAAAGGGTCGGGTCAGTTTGTAATCCTTCACACTGCTGTTTGAGATATAAGAGTGTTGAGAATGAAGACATGCATAAATAGTCTGGGATCTGATGATGTAAGCTGGGGCCCAAGACCAGTAATACAGAATTACTGGTGCAAGTACTGCAGCAGGCATTAGTACTAGACTCTTCGGTGTTGTTGCTTCCGCTTTTAACTACAGTGTACTCTCGTAGTAGTGTATTGCTTTTTCACTAAGTGATGCATTTATGATTATTTGTGAAAAATTGTGAGATAAGGACATGTCTTTCAAAATAGCACTTTTATGCTAGATCTCCAATACTTACTTAAGCTTCCAGCAGCAGCCATGGGTTATTCTGATTACTGACCATGTTTTTTACTACAGAGAGCAACATGATGACTTCTACCTCTTTAGATTGGAGAAGGAATCTCCAGTTGATAGGCTTTAAAGAAAAATGTTATCTTAGTATTCCATGGACATTAAAATGCTGTTGACCTGCCAAAAGAACTGCATTTGTCTTTCATGAATGTTCACCTTTGAGTACATGTCAAGTATTTAAGTATTGAGTTACTACGTTCGACTGTTTTTAATGAGCATTCTGCGAAGGGAAGACTGGAGGACTACCAAGCTGCTTGTTCTTAAAGTTCTCAAGCAGTGTTTGATGAAGCTAGCTAGTGGACTGATGCATAATGGCTGTCCTTGGTTATGCTGACTCTTCATCATACTATGTGAAAACTCCAACAATCGGTCATTCATACTTGTAAAGTGGAGCACATAGAAGTTTGCATCTTCTGCTGTCTCCTCTAAGAAGAATGATTTTTTTTTTTTTTTTTGACCTCACAACTTACACTAGAATTCATCAGGCAAATATGTAGTGCTTAGGAGGAGTATGAGCTGTGCTTTTTGATGTTAAATACACAGAGGTAAAATAATTCAACAGTAGTGTGAAGGAGAAAAAAGCTATTTGAATGTGTAAAACTAGCTGGAAAGATAGGTGAAATGCATAGCAGAGCCTGTAATTCAAAAGGGGAAAAAACTGGGGGGATGTTCTTGTATAGATTTTTTCAAATATTTGAGATACGGGTTTCTGTGTAGTGGTATTTGAGCTATGCATGCTTTGGCCATCAATCCTTTGATTCCTTGTAAGCGTACAAAAGGTGGCTCAAGTGCAGCCCTGTGCTGGTGGTTGTTGCTGGTGGTAAAGGGATAGACTAGATAGATCTTCATTTGTTCTCTCTCTGTCAGGCATGCGTACACAGGCACACACTTCAACAAGAAATAAAGGCGTTGAAAAATGTTATATGTGGATAGACAAGCTTTGGAATTCAGAATTTTCAGGTTTGCTGCTTTAAATTGTCCTGCAATCACAGACCAGATTATGGCAAAAGGATGCAAAAGATGATTAAGGAGCTTTAAGTATTTTAAGAGCAGCTCTTGAGGCCATGGGGCACAAATTAATTCTAATTAGCCCACGGTGGAATGTGTCATTGAGGTTTTTAAAACTTTCTGTTGTATAAGGTAGGTATCCTAGCATGTTTCTCAAGATGTCTTGCCATGTTAAAATCCACACAACACCACCTGGAGGGTTCTTCTTTAAATTACCAGTCTGCTTTGTGATGTGTATCTCCAAAGCCAGCTGACAACTTAAAGCAGGTGAACATCTGCATGGACCACATTACATAAATGCGTTAGCACCAGCGTCGGTTCTTCCCACACATTCAAATGAAGCTGGTATGGCTGTACTGTATCATCTTAATCAGCTTTGTCTGGCCATCTAGGTGATTTGTCTTTGGAAATGATGTCACTTACTTAAGAATTTGTGGTACCTCACATATGGGCAAGGAAAGTGCGGTTGTAAGAAACTGAGCAGGAGGAATGGAAGTTGAAGAAGCTGGTGATTAAGTTCCCTTCTGGAAGATGAGACCTACAGTGTGTCTTCAGTATTGGGTGTCTTTCTGCAAACTGGTTTCAGGGTATGAAGATCAAGTAGTATGGCCAATAAACAGGAGGAGCTGGAAGCCATTATACAGCAGGACGGCTACGACTTGGTCGCCATCACAGAAACGTGGTGGGACAACTCGCATGACTGGCATGCTGTCATAGATGGCTACAGACTCTTTAGGAAAGACAGGTCAACAAGGAGAGGTGGGGGAGTTGCTCTATATGTGAGGGAGCAACTGGAATGCATTGAGCTTGGCCTGGGGGCAAGTGAAGAAGGAGTTGAAAGCTTGTGGGTTAGAATTAAGGGACAGGCTCACACGGGTGACATTACGGTGGGTGTATACTACAGGCCACCTGACCAGGAGGAGGAGGTTGATGAAGCCTTCTACAGGCAGCTGCAAGCAGCCTCACAGTCACAGGCTCTGGTTCTCATGGGGGACTTCAACCACCCTGACATCAGCTGGGAAGACCATACAGCTAGGCAGGCGCAATCCAGGAGGTTCCTACAGAGCATCGATGATAACTTTCTGATGCAAGTGGTGGAGGAACCAACAAGGAAAGGCGCTCTGCTGGACCTTGTATTAACAAACAAGGAGGGACTGGTGGAGGACGTGAAGGTTGGAGGTAGACTCGGCTGCAGTGACCATGAAATGGTCGAGTTCAGGATCCTGCATGGAGGAAGCAGGGCGATAAGCAGGATCAAAACCCTGGACCTCAGGAGGGCTGACTTTGCCCTCTTCAAGGAGCTACTGGGAGGAATCCCGTGGGCCAGGGCTCTCGAAGGCAGGGGGGTCCATGAGTGCTGGTCGCTTTTTAAACAACACTTCTTCCATGCACAGGAGCAATGCATCCCCCTGAGAAAGAAATTTAGCAAAGGAGGCAGGAGACCTGCATGGTTAAACAAGGAGCTTCTAGCGGAGATCAGGCAGAAGAGAAAGGTGCATGGCATGTGGAAAGAGGGACAGGCCACTTGGGAAGAGTACAGAAACGTAGTGAGAGCATGCAGGGATGCGACGAGGAAGGCCAAGGCTCACCTGGAATTGAAGCTGGCAAGGGATGTCAAAAACAACAAGAAGGGCTTCTTCAACTACATCAGCAGCAAAAGGAAGGCTAGGGACAACGTGGGGCCGCTGCTGAATGAGGCGGGTGTCCTGGTGATGGAGGATGCGGAGAAGGCAGAGCTACTGAATGCCTTCTTTGCTTCAGTCTTCAGTGCTAAGACTGGCCCTCAGGAATCCCAGGCCCCGGAGGTAAGAGAAGAAGCCTACAGAGAGGACGACTTTCCCTTGGTCGAGGAGGACTGTGTGAGGGATCGCTTAAGCGATCTGGATGTCCACAAATCCATGGGCCCCGACGGAATGCACCCACGAGTGCTGAGGGAGCTGGCGGATGTCATTGCTGAGCCACTCTCCATCATCTTTGAGAGGTCCTGGAGGACTGGAGAGGTGCCCGAGGACTGGAGAAAGGCCAATGTCACTCCAATCTTCAAAAAGGGCAAGAAGGAGGACCCAGGGAACTACAGGCCGGTCAGCCTCACCTCCATCCCGGGAAAGGTGATGGAGCAGCTTATCCTGGAGGCCATCATCAAGCAAGTGGAAGAAAAGAAGGTTATCAGCAGTAGTCAGCATGGATTCACCAAGGGGAAATCATGCCTGACCAACCTGATAGCTTTCTATGATGACATGACTGGCTGGGTAGACGAAGGGAGAGCCGTGGATGTTATCTACCTTGACTTCAGCAAGGCTTTCGACACAGTCTCCCATGATATCCTCCTGGGGAAGCTGAGGAAGTGTGGGCTGGATGAGTGGTCGGTGAAGTGGATAGAGAACTGGCTGAATGGCAGAACTCAGAGGGTTGTCATCAGCGGCGCTGAGTCTAGTTGGAGGCTGGTGACAAGTGGTGTCCCTCAGGGGTCAGTACTGGGCCCAGTCTTGTTTAACTTCTTCATCAACGACCTGGATGAAGAGTTAGAATGTACCCTCAGCAAGTTTGCTGACGACACCAAACTGGGAGGTGTGGTAGATACACCGGAAGGCTGTGCTGCCATTCAGCGTGACCTGGATAGGCTGGAGAGCTGGGCAGAGAGGAACCTGATGAGGTTCAACAAGGGCAAGTGCAGGGTCCTGCACCTGGGGAGGAACAACCTCATGCACCAGTACAGGCTTGGGGTGGACCTGCTGGAGAGCAGCTCTGCGGAGAGGGACCTGGGTGTCCTGGTGGACGACAGGTTAACTATGAGCCAGCAGTGTGCCCTGGCTGCCAAGAAGGCCAATGGGATCCTGGGGTGCATCAAGAAGAGTGTGGCCAGCAGGACAAGGGAGGTTCTCCTTCCCCTCTACACTACCCTGGTGAGGCCTCATCTGGAGTACTGTGTCCAGTTCTGGGCTCCCCAGTTCAAGAAGGATGAAGAGCTACTGGAGAGAGTCCAGCGGAGGGCTACAAGGATGGTGAGGGGACTGGAGCATCTCCACTACGAGGAGAGGTTGAGGGAACTGGGCTTGTTCAGCCTGAAGAAGAGAAGGCTGCGAGGGGACCTAATAAATGCCTATAAATATCTGAAGGGTGGGTGTCAGGAGGATGGGGCCAAGCTCTTTTCAGTGGTGCCCAGTGACAGGACAAGGGGTAATGGGCACAAACTGAGGCACAGGAAGTTCCGTCTGAACATGAGGAGGAACTTCTTCTCTCTGAGGGTGACGGAGCACTGGAACAGGCTGCCCAGGGAGGTTGTGGAGTCTCCTTCTCTGGAGATATTCAAGACCCGCCTGGACAAGGTCCTGTGCAGCTTGCTGTAGGTGACCCTGCTTATGCGGGGGGGTTGGACTAGATGACCCACAGAGGTCCCTTCCAACCCCTACTATTCTGTGATTCTGTGATTCTGTGATTCTGTGATTCTGTGATTCTGTGAAGTGGAAAATAAATGTCGTTTTCCTCTGAAACAAACTTCTAGGCTGGTTTTTGGTGGCTCTGTGTTGATTTTTGTTTGGAAAAGCGAAGTAACTGATTTTGTGGGTAATACTAGCTGCCTTGGTGTTGCCTGGAATATAGTCATGGCTGTGCATAGAAAGCTTGCAGAGCAGTGCTCCAGAAGCTGTATCTGTACTGACAAATGTAAATAACTCCAGTTGCAACTTGAATTTACCGTCTCTGAGTTTCCGAGTTCACAGAAACTGATTAACTTCTTTCCTTAAAAGTTAACTGTTATACAAGTATGATACATTCATTATAATTTGTAGATAGTATTGATTTGAATAACTTGATTTAAAAAATGCTTTGTGCGTCACGGCAAATACAAATTATTTTTGTATCCAGTTGCTTTCATTCAAGTACAATAGGTGAAGCGTCATAATTACAGCTATTGGAATACATAATTTTTGGTTCCTAGGCTTTTGTTCATATTAGTGGAGGGCATTAAAGTTGAGAGAATGCTCTCGTCTTGTATTTTATTCAGCTCTTCATTTTTTCAGCTTTCATTTAAAAATTACATGTTTTTAGTAACCCTTAAGATTTCAGATCAAATGCTCAGTAATTCTGTAATAGTTAACTTTGGTTAGTGTTTGTTGGTGGAAAAAGGGGAAGTGAAAGTCTTATTTTAGTGTTTTTAAATTACAAACATTGACGGATGTTGCATCGTAAAAATGGTGAGTGATTATTACATTTTCAGGTGTTTTATGCTTTGTAAAATAGGTTTTTATCTTAGCCATTATATTATAACCAAGTATATTATTCTGATAGTATTTTGGCATGGGTTGACGCTATTCCTGAAGGCAGTCTTTTGATAGAGGACCTCTAAAAGAGTTTGAGGATCTGCCCTTTCAGGGATGGCTGGGGGACAGAAAGAGTTTCACCAGCTAATGCCTGACTACATTTCTTCAGTACTGTTACAAGATTTTTTTGAGTGGATTAATGATTTTGGTTCCATCTAAAGACAGACTTGTTCTTTTACCAGCACAATAAAGAACCTAATGTAAAAATAAAGTCATCACACAGATCCAGAATCTGGCATCCTTGATATCTTGTAGACCTTCGTTGTGACATACAAGTTAAGTTGCGAGCTGTTGTTATTCTGCAGATATGTAGACAGGAGTGCAAGGAAAATAAAATTGATGGCATACCTGTGGAGGATTCTGTAGATTTAGAAGGCACCTAAATCAAGATACCGGAGCTAATTTTATCAATTTTGCTAGAGATCGAACTGGCATTGTAGGTAGTGAATTAGTCTTTGATATCAACAGATATAATGGACCTATTACTTAATTGGTAATATTACAGAATTGATATGCCATTTAGGTGTGTTACAGTTCTTTGCTATTTGGAAAGCTTAAGATATTAATCTGTGTAATACTTGATATCATGCATTGTTTCTAGTTATTAATTTATTTTCTTTCCTGGTCTGATGATGCTCCAGTGGTTTTAGTGCTGGATACTTTTTGGCAGCTTGCCTGTCAGTTTTGACCATTGGTATAAAAAAAATATGTTCTAGAAAGCCAGACTACCTTCCTCCTCATTGTCCCCACCTCTCCCCCCAAATTTTTTTCAGGAATGTGTGTAAGTGTCAGATATGGCTAGTGATTATTCGCAGGACTGTTTTCATTTTACGGGGTGCCACTGGTGTGATGTTGATTTGCACTGATGGCATTTGATGGCACCTGCAGTTTAAAAAGATAAGAAATAAAGTGTTTTACTACACTGAAATGATGCATGTACACATCAAGGAAATGAGTCACCTAGTATTCTTTGTTGCAGAACGTGGTTAGGAATCTGGGGAGCCCTCTGCACGAGTGTAGCAGGCTTTGACATGCACAGATTTAGTGCATACATGTAGGCTGTTCCCATATTCATAAGCTCACAAAGTCTGTTCTAGACTTTATTGTATCTAATTATCTCAGTGCCCAGAATATGGTGATTTGCTGTACGTGATACCAAGTTGCTCTCTGAAGGATTTTCAGATATCTGGCAGTCCAGATTGATAAATGTAGGGGAATTGAATAGGTTACTTTTTATGAACTTTGTCCAAACTGGTGCAGTTCATAGATGTGTTATTGCTTATGCATGCCAATATGGAAACTGTCAGACGGGAGGGAAAAATAGTCTACTTGCTGCTGGCTGAGGGGGGACAAGAATATGCCTGGCTTCTCTTCTGGTTCCCTGTTTGTGTAAACTGTGAAGTGGAGCTAAGGTTTCTCCTGGAATGAACTGGTGGTGGTGAGGCTTAGCTCCTACCTGCAGTTAATTGTTGTGAGTGGCAGTTAAAAAAAGCCCATGGATGTTGCCTTCCCCTTTCTTAGGGTGCATGTGCTGTGTACATTTACAGATTCATGAATTCAGTCACTGCTTTTCTCCCAGCTCCTGCAGAAAGTTGGGTTACTCTTCCGAGTTTGCAAAATGCTTGCTCATCTTATTTCAGGAGAACCTCTTATGCCTCCTTACAAGCCTGAGGTGGGTTTCCCCAGCCTCCCATTTTCTAATCTCTTGGTTAATGAACTGTCTTACTGTCAGGTTTCCTGAGCAGTTTGCAGACCTCCTTAAAAAGGCTTTGCTGCAGCAAAAAAGCTAAAAGGTAAGAGACTAAATAGCACTGTTAAATAGGTCATCTTCTTTGGGCTTGAGGAACATTCATGGATATTCCTCAGAAATTTGTAGGTTGGTTGTACTTATATAGGAAGGGAAGCCCATTGAAGTTGGAACTGAGTAAACAAACCTCTATCAAATAGATAATGTAATGTGGGGGCAGGGGGGGAAACAAAGCCAAATATGGTTCTTTGAAAATTATATTTCTGTCTCAAAAATTTGTTCATACCTTCCCACCCTCCCATTTTTTCTCAGTTAGCAGCAGAGAAAAATGATAAGCAGTTCCGATGTTGAGCTTTCTCACCTATTTTTAATCTCATCTGAACTGCAGCAAGGGGGCTTTCAATTCAGTTGTTCGTTGAGTTTTTCATTTCACCCTTTATAGAAAGGGTGAAATAGAAATTATAGAATCATTATAGAAATCACCATCCTTTCAATTTTAAAGAAAGAATCTCACTGTTGCACAGCAATTAACCATAGAAGTTAGAGAAAAAATAATTACCAAAGTAGCAAATCAGGTGAGTTTGTTAGGATGTACCTTATGGTAAAAAGTGTCCAGGAAAAACTGAAGTTAAAAAAAGTATGTTGTGATATTTGGTTAGAGAATAAAAGTTGAATTCGTCTTTTGAGATTTGTGGTGTAATTTATAGGGAGGAAGGGGTTGGGGGCTGGTAAGCTATTTGCTTAGTTTTGCATATAAAATTCCACTTTATATGGAATGATTTCCATGAAAATATGCGACTATCCAGCTAATCTCATCTGCCAGTGGAAAACAGTTTATTTTCCCGTCAGCTGGTTTTGTGGGGGATATTTCTTGTGACCTTTACAACTTTGCATTCAAAGAAATTTTTTAGCTTCTAGACACGTACAGTATTATGCTACAGTATAATGCTACAGTATTAACATGAAAACGTACTGTTTTGATGCAAACTGAAATTTATCCTGAGTGTTTCACAGATGTATGCTGTTTTTTAAACATCATTGTATTTTTCTCTAATGCAATCATAGGCTTGCCTTTCTAAGCCTTGAAGAAGTTACAACTCTGATTTCAAAGTTGTCTTTACGTGTTCTGTTCCAACATATGATAACAGGATACCTACTTGCAAAAAATTTAAGTTTGACTCCAGTGCCTCTTGTCAGGAGTCCTGTGTTTGCATGAGCTTATCCCACTCCTTCTCAACATGTCTGAAATTGGGAAGAAATGGAATAATACGTATTGCCTTAAGGCAAGACATGACTTGTTGGAAGGCTGGAAAGTGCGCAGCTGAAGGGTGACAAGCCTACTGTATCACAGATCCAGGGTATGTGGGAAGGCTGGAGGCAGGAGAGGAGCTTAGCTTACTAGTTGTACTTCTTAATACTTCTTGAGTGTAGTTATATTAGAACCTGTTTTGCAAAATTAGGAAATAAAAAGAAGATCTAATAATGCCAATGCATTGAGGTGCAAGTCAGTGTCAGCCCCGAGTGTTGTACTCCACACATATGTACTGTAACAGGCAGCATAGCCAGCTCTCAGTTTGAGGTGATCTTGAAGTAGTTCTGGTAGTAGTCTTGTACTAGTAAACACAAGCCATAATCTGACAATGAGAGAAGTCACTTTTTCAGATAAACTGCCCTATACCTGTGGATTTTAAAACATTAAGCAATTATTTTTATTAAACAAGGAGACTTAATTATAGCAATGTTTAGTCTTATTGTAATTATTGCAGAGATTCTTAGGAGGCTCTCGAGCACTCAGCTGTGCGCTTGTGGGTAACCTGCTCAAAGCTTTGTCTAATGTTAAATTTTCAGGATCAAAGGCATTTTGGCATGAATTGTGCACTTGAAAACTTACTCTTATCGTTAAGGACAGATTGCTTTGTCTAACACCCTGTCCATGCCTAGCTCTGACTACTATACCACTTACAACTCTGGTAGGCATTGTGTGTGTTGAACTAACCTGCCTAAGAGGAAGAACTTCAGACAAGTTCTAAACCCAGGAGTTTGAAAATTTTTTTTTTCAGCTTTGGGGTTTGTAGATAATAGAAGCAGCCAATCCAATCTAGAAAGTTCAGTTGTTCAGTGAAAACTGTAAGTAGCTGCTCAGGTCAAGAAGGACAAAAATGAATCGGTTTACATAACTACTTTAGTGGTTTTTTGCATTGTACTGCTTTCTGTAAAAAGTTGGTACTTGCTTGTAAAGAATTCTGACTTCAAATTTGTGCATGTGTTTCCAAATACAGTTTATATGCTGAGTGTATTTGAATATCTCTATATAAAAATGTATTGCTCAGGATAAATTTTCAATTTGTTAATTTTTAGAATAAATTTTAATTTGTTTTCTGTTGTGATGAGTTGTGTATTTGGTTTGTATCTTAAAACAGCAGAAGTGACCTCTGAGATGAATCTAGAGTTTGCAACTTCTTCGGGAAGTTATGTGGGCAAAGTATGTTCAAAGTTTGATTGTTGGCTTGTTGGTTTTTGTTTTGTAGTTTTGTTTTTTTTGTTTTTTTGAAATTAAAAGAGAACAAAAAGTAACAACATCAGTTTTCTTCCTTCGTGGATGTAGTTCTAAAGACAAATACGGTATTTAGGGAAACACACATTTGGATTGTCTGTGCTATGATATTAACATCCTTGCATTGATGCATTGTGAGGTTTTGATTTTTTTTTTAATATTTTCCAGGAAATCTGTGTCCTTTATTGCACAAAATGTACTTGCTTGTGTTGTGAAAAGTATTATAGCCATTCCTTGGTGATTTTTTTTTTTTGTCAAAGAAGGAGGAAGTATTGTGTGTACTTATAAGGCAGTTAAATGCCACTCTGGAGAAAAAGAGATTTCTCATGCTTCCATCTGGTAATTGCTTATTAGTGCAGACATGTAAATCAAGCTTTTCCTAGATCATGATTGTATGCTTCTTATTTGTTAAATACTTGATGTGAGATCTTGCAGCCTGATTTGCCTTTCCTGCCCTCTTCCTCCCCTCCACCCACTCCCAACAGAGGAAAAAGCTCAGGCCAGGGAGCTGTGCTTACGTGAGGGCTGTATGTGATTAAAAAAAGAAATGGAAGAATACAATTCTAGCAGTCTTAAAGTGGGTGCCCAGAAGCACTGATGTTTGGGTTCTGGTCTCCTTGTACTGAGCTGGGGTTTTGAAGAATACTTGTGAAGTGCTCTGATATTTTTGATGAGTGCTTTAGAGAAGCCACTGAGAAAACTAATTCTGCCTTCGGAGTTTGAGCACTTGGCAATACGTGAAGCCTACTGCCATTCCAGACCTTTCACTTTTCTTTTTAAGTGAAGGATTGTGACTTAATTATGGGAGAAACAACCTATGTGCATAATTTGACTAGGGAGCTCTGTGGAAAACCAGCATGAAACCTTACTCTTGGTCTATTAAAAAATCAAAAAGTATATGCTGTGAGAATTCAGTTAAGATGCACCAGTACTCTTTTTTGTTTTTTTTAAAATTTTTTTTAGGTGAGGTTAAAATTAAGGATGCCATAAGTATGGATTATAAACAGCTGACTATGTTGGATAATGATTTATGGCCATGAAAACCTTTCAGTGCAGGATATTTTCCAAAATGTGTGTATCGCTTGTCTAGAAGGATGTCTGAAACTTTCTTGAAAGAAACAGAAATTACTTAATATAAATATTCATATCTCTCAAAGCAAAATAAAAGTTCAGTGTTGAAAACTGATCTGTTGTTTTTTAGGATTTGAAAATTTTTTGCACTTCACGATTTGGAAAAGTAAATGAAAGACCAAGAGTCTTCACTGGTGATTTCCAGGAGAAGTGCTCTGGTATGGTGTGCAGTAGGACTTTGACCAGGCTGATGGGTCAGCTGCAACGTGTGCTACCTTTCTTTTCCTGTTCTCCTACACGATTATTTGGTGTGGTATGATGCAAAAGAGGGGATGGGAGGATGAGAGTGAGTTGTTTGATTACACATGGAACGTTTTTGGCTAGAGGCATAAGGACAGTTTGTAATTTTGTGTAGGAAGCAGTAAAGAAAGTGTTGTGGTAATTGTGGTGGAGGTAGACTGTTTCATAGCATGGGAAGCAAGGCTCTGCTGCTCATGTCACAGGTTGGCTCCCCATGTCACCCCTGCAAAAAATGGCGATTTTGAACTACAAGCTGGAGTACGTTTCTTTCTGGTTTTTTCTAGGTAATTCTTTGGGGGTAGGCTCAGCGCTTCCAGTACTGTTCCCTTCAGGAGCAATGACATCCATATTCAGTAGCTGTTTTAAAGTAAAGAATGTTTTTAGTGTTTTCTATTATTCTTTTGTTCTGATCTTTAGTTCTACATGCTCTTCTGTATTTCCATAAATCTTAAAATTCCTTCATAAGGTGAGAAAGGCCTTAATTATATTGAGGCTCGTGTCTGTGTTCCATCATATTTGGAGAAGTAACTGACAGCAGATCCTCCTTTCCCCCAGAGAATGGGGCAAGCAGTGCTGTATGCCTTTTGATCTGTAAACTCCCAGCTCTAACAGAGTGATGAGGAGCCTGGAATTACGCTAAAATTGTGCAAGTTACTTCTTTCTTCCATCATTTTGCAAATGTGTTTCGGAGGTTGCTTAGGTGGTTTAATTGTTTTGCCATTCTGCTTCTTCCCAAAAGTCCCTCTATAAAATTAGATCACTACATTCATAAGGAAATTATCTAATATATGAGGCTTTCACCTTACTGCCCAAGTCATATAACATTAATGAAATTAATTGTGTCTTGGTATTCTTAGTTTGTCGCACACAGCACAAATTTACTATTGGAGATAATTCTGAAGCAAGCTGAAATTGCTTCTCGTGGAACAACAGAATGATTAGTGATGCCGAATTTGAAGACAGAACTGGGATCTGGTAATAAAAATTTGTGATTTCTGCATGCCTGAAATATTACATGCTTTCAAATGTACTAAACTGAACTACTGTTCAGGGTTCTCAGTTGAAAGGAAAGGTTTTAACGCTGGTTTGTGTGCAAACAGAGAATACTGCAAGCGGACTAAAACCAAGACTTCAAATAAAAAATTCCCCCAGAGTAGCTAACTGTTGCCTTAATTAGATATAGCTTCAAAGCGTATGCTAAGATTTTTCCACTACAGCTTTTCATCACTTCCACAAGTTCAGCCTGCCCTATACAGATGCTTAATTTGTATGCTGGGCCCTGTGATAAAGCTATTTCTGTCGATGAGATTCCAAAATTATAGGCACTGATGTCAATGCAGATGAGGTTAGCCTAATTTGGTCAAGAGAGGGCTATGCCATGCAAAATCTTCTTTACATGGGCACATAAAGGCCAGTGCCAAGACTGACAGGTGTCCAGTGGGTGGCAAGGAGCTTTAGAGATAAACATTCTTGTTGGTACTGCTACAATTCTTGCTTCTTTAAGAAACAGTGTAATAATTGTGTGGCTTCTTTCAGCTTCCCTGCAGGATAACCAAGCAAAATGGAAATAGAACTTAATTTTACAAATGTAAATCTTGTAAATGCTATTGAAATAACTGTTTTATGCTAGATTCTTAATTTCAGTTTCAGTTTAATGTTAAAGCTTGACAGTGAAAGTAGCATCTCATTACCTTAAAAAATGGAAAATTCAGGAGTGTGCTGCTGTGAAATCCCTGCAAGAAAAATTACTTGAAAAATGGTTTTTAATTGTAGGAGGTCTTGGAATGTTGTAGATGTGATAAATGCCTACTCAGGTTGAATAATGAGAAGTCTGTACAAGGATATTGTATTTTTGAGAAATCTGTAGAAGAATGTTAGTTGTAGTTGAAGTCCCTAAACTTTTTTTCTACTAGCTTTCTATCTTTTTTTCTATGTCAATGTGTCAGCTGTGAAGTCTATCAAAAATGTATTAATCTATTAATAGAACACTTTCTTTATATATGCGTGTTTCCATACCTCCTTCCATACCTCTCTGTAATAGTCATATGGAATTTTTTGCCTGGGAATTTTTTGTATTAGTTTTGAGGTTGTAATTCTTCTGTTTCTTTGGCATCTATCTCTTTCTTAGTACTGATGTACTTAAAACAAAAACTCTTTCTTTGTATCCCCCCCACCAAAAAAATAATCGTATGCTGACATGTCTCTAATAGAAGGCTGAACCTTTCCAGTGCATTTTGGTCTCAAAGACAGTACTCTTTTTCAGTTTAACACCTGCAGACATAAGCCACAACACTACTGAAAAGTGCTCTCTGTTACTGGGTCAGCTTTATGTCTGATGGGTGAGATGCTGAAATTGGGTTTTTGATGAAAAGTCTGGATGCATGGATTGCTGGCACCCCCCTGCTAATAGAATATTAATGGAAGACAATAACTGCTTTACAAATGTGTAAATGTCTAAAAAATACCAGTTTTGCATGAAAATACCTTTATTAAACTTTATTAGCAAGTTTTCAAGGCATTCACTAGAAGAAATTTGCATCTGCTACGGGTCAGAGAAAGAGAATTTGCAAGTATGTAAGCCAGGGTTGTGTTGGTAGCTCAATAAAATAAAAGATGGGAAGGTAGCAATAATACATTGCAGCCTGGAAAGCGAGGGAAGGTGTTGCAATGGCAGGTGTTGAACTGTGGTGTTTGGAAGGTTAGAGTTTTCAGCTTAGTGTCTCATTAGAGCCTTACAGACTTTAACCAGTTCAGCTGAAATTGGTCTGCTTAACCAGTTCAGTTGAAATTGCTCAGCTTAACCTTAATGGGCATAGGTTTAATTAGTTCTTGAGAAAATGCATGGAAGACTACAAGCATTTATGGGTACGGTGCATAAGCAAGTTCTGAAATAGGTGTTTAGTGCAGACGACTCTCCAGATGAATTTTCTCTGGAAAGAAGGCTGTAGCAGAAACTCACTCAGCTAATGGGGTTTTATTTGCAAGCTGAACATGTTAGATTTTTGAGGTGAAAGAAGTTGAATGTAGTTGGCCAATGTAACTGCTCTTACCTTTCTTGTATTTCAGATACTATGTGTTGCTTCTTAGGTATGTCTTTTTCTTGTTTTGTGAAATGCTTGGGCATGGCAGGTGTGATCTTTCTTTGAATTTCTTTAATCTTTATAAACTGTGCAATGACTATTTAAGTGAATTAATATTTTCGTTATAATGCCATCGTATTATAAATAAAATACTATTGATTTGTGGAATTGACAGCAGATGGTGTAATCAGTTTCTGTGTTTGTCCTGTGTAGTCATTCAGTTATTTTAATGGAAATGATCACAGACTAGGAAAAGAACAACGAGGTTTGATTTATTTCAGATGTTCTGTTGCCATCTCTGCTTAATTTATTAATGTGAAACTTCCAGCTTGGCCCTTGAAATTTAATCTTTTTTGACAACATAATATTTTCATGTTTTTGTGATGGCTACCAAGGAACCAGAAACAAAGATGATTTTATTATTGCCTTTTTAATGTTTAGTGTGTTTTTTGAACTTTAGCATATGCCTGTGCGCCAAGGAAAATGGTGAAATGTGTTTTTCCTCTGGGAACTCTTAGCTTTTTTTTAAAATAAAATTTGAAAATGATCTCTAACATGTCTTGCATAAATATCTGCTTATAGTAAGTGGAAGTTGTGTTGCCTGGGGAGTCTCAATAGATGTTGGTATTTTAGGTTTGTGTAAGCTACTCTTCAGTTCACTTTGTAGGAAGTATTTAAAGTGTACATGAGGGGGTTAAGCAGTGCTGGAGTAGCAAAAACTTGCTGGTCAAGAACCAGGCAGGCAGATGTTTGAGACTTACATGGAGTTGAGCCCTCAAAGTTATGGGAGCTTATCCATCACTTGGGAGCCAAATGGAAGCTCTTATTTTTATTTTTTTTTTTTAATACTCGAATCTGTTAATTTCTGATTGCTTTTCATGTCTGAATGAGAGAGGATCCAGGGAGAAAGTCAAAAGCAGCAGCTCACATCATACCCTGCCCGTATGCCTTTTAGCCTTCATTCAGTGCACTACATTGCTCTCTTCTTTAGTTCATGAGCTAGACAGACACATCTGTGGAAATTCGTACATACAGCTGCTGTCTGGAGAGGCCCTGATTGCTTCCTGTGCTCCCTCTTTCCCCACACATGCTTCTAGGAGCTGTGAAGCTCATATAAGTAGTGTTCATATAAGAACAAAAGTTATTGGAGAAGCTTCTCTTCAAGGAAAAAAGCTTAAGACTTCAATTTAGAGGACAAACTTCTTGTGTTGTTTGCATTTTCTGTAGATAATTTATGAAGAATTATAAGATGCAACTACTATGACTTAAATTTCTGTAATTTCCTTTTCTGGTGTTGTGATGTGTTGCCAATTTTGTGATGTTGTCTTTCTGTAAGATGGTAACTTCCGTATTTTTTATTTAGGTTTCCAGTTAAATAAAAGGCAGTAAGGTAGGCTTTCAGTGTTCAAAGGATGTGCTTTAGAAATAGAACATAAATTTTTTTATTACAAAGTCTAAAACAATGATAGCTTTTTGTCACATATTGCTGTTCTTCTGCTCATCTGTTTTCACTTACATAGCTGAGTTACTTTCAATATGTGAAGTATGCAGGAATTTAAATTACTCTTTATTTGCTTCCAATATACCATTCAGTCACTGTGGAAGGAGTGTTTAATAAAAAACATGGTAACTCAGAGCAGCTAAAACTCAACTTCTTGCATCTCGCCTGCAGAAGAGTCTGTCTTTAGTGAATGGATTGCAGTCTGAGGCCCCAGTGGTACTTTGTCATGTAACAAGGGTACCATTTTTTAAATCTTCAAAATAACAGATGATTGCTGTTGAGCAAATAAGATAGAATCATAAAATCATTAAGGTTGGAAAAGACCTCTAAGATCATCAAGTCCAACCATCAACCCAATACCACCATGCCTATTAAACCATGTCCTGAAATGCCATATCTACATGTTTTTTGAACACCTCCAGGGATGGAGACTCCACCACTTCCCTGGGCAGCCTGTTCCAATGCTTCACAACTCTTTCAGTAAAGAAATTTTTCCCATTATCCAATCTAAACCTCCCCTGGTGCAACTTGAGGCCATTGCCTCTCGACCTATCACTAGTTGCCAACACCTGCCTCACTACAACCTCCTTTCAGGTGGTTGTAGAGAGCAATAGGGTCCCCCTTCAGCCTCCTCTTCTCCAGACTAAACAGCCCCAGCTCCCTCAGCTGCTCCTCGTAAGATTTGTTCTCCAGACAACTCACCAGTCTCGTTGCCCTTCTCTGGACACTCTCCAGCACCTCAATGTCCTTCTTGTAGTGAGGGGCCCAAAACTGAACACAGTACTCCAGGTGTGGCCTCCCCAGTGCTGAGTACAGGGGCATGATCACCTCCCTCCTCCTGCTGGCCACACTATTCCTGACACAAGCCAGAATGCCATTGGCCTTCTTGGCCACCTGGGCACACTGCTGGCTCCTGTTCAGCTGGCTGTTGACCAGCACCCCCAGGTCCTTTTCTGCCAGGCAGCTTTCGAGCCGCTCCTCCCCAAGCCTGTAGCGTTGCATGGAGTTGTTGTGACCCAAGTGCAGGACCTGGCACTTGGCCTTGTTGAACCTCATACAGCTGGCCTCAGCCCATCGATCCAGCCTGTCCAGATCCTTCTGCAGAGCCTTCCTACCCTCCAGCAGATTGACACTCCTGCCCAGTTTGGTGTCATCTGCAGATGAAAGGTTAAAAACAGCCATCAGAGAAATACAATGTTTAGTAACATGCTTGCTTTGGCAAAGATTTGTGTGATTTGTTTATAAAATACAGAATACCTCTTAACCTTTTTGGAAATGCAGTGCACATAGGATGGTCCTGATGTTTTTCTGTTATGTTAGAGTAGCTGATGAGTGAGTGATGATACAGAAATGTAGGGTTTTGGCTTCCTTTCATTTGCTAAGATTGGATACTTTTGTTTCAAGGGTGAGAGAGGGTTCATTCTATCTTATGGAGGACTGAAATGGAAGATTATGAAAATTAAAAATGCTCTTTAAGGAAATTGGAAATTCTGCCTTCTGGATCTATATTCGTCCTTTGCTTTGGAAGTTTGTATTCTGGAGTTCTAAGCCCTTGGTTTAAGATCAGTCAGCCTTTTGAGTTTAGTTGCAACGAGTTAACTAGTAATGGTGACTTCTATGTAGTAAAGAACGTGTATTTTGCTAACTTTCTTTATTTTTTCATGTTTGCTTCTTGCTTGCTAGCTGATGCGTAGCTTTATTAATAAGCAGCTAGAATAGCTGGAATCTTGCACCTTGTTGTAACGTAGGCTAATAAATGTTTTAAATAAAAAGCTGAATTGAAAGTAAAATGCTTAGATAACATTTTAAATTACTATATAAACAGAAGTAGCAATTGTAAAAGTTGGTCACTGTGTATACGTTGTGAAATTCTAAAATGTCTGGTCTCAGTATTGGTAAAAATAATGGTGTATTCTCCTGTTTTCCTGGAGTGCAGTGTTTAGTGCTTGGGTTGGGCTGCAGCAGTAGCTACCCACATTTGTTACAAGAATAATTCTCACAGATTACCATTTAATTATTCTTTGTTAGTGGAGTCTGCTGGAGAGAGAGATCGCACATGATGGATAATGACAGGGAGAAAAGTGAAGAAAAGATGGAAATGATTTTAGCGCAGTGGATTTTTTTTTACACTATGTACTGATGAATAGGTAGATGATAGGCTTTTATTTCTCTGCTGTCTTTATATGCTGTTAATATAAATACAGTGAAGTTCCCTGATCGGTCCACAACAAGTACGATGCTAGCCAGTAATCTATCCTAGAAATCAGCGTGCCACAAGCCACTGTTCTGTGCCTGTTCTGGAAGGGGGTGTTTGAAGGGCAAAGGAGACTCCATGGAGATCTGATTTCTGGGCCAGGTGTACAAGTGCATGCACGTGAAATCAGGTTATTCCAGAAAGTAGGAGTGGTTAGCAATGGGCCTCAAACTTCTGCATAAATATCATGTGGTGATGGAGCCCTCCTGCATTTGAACAGGAGCGTCATGAGAGACCCAATTACGTCTGTGAAATATGGTCCTGTTGCTTCAACTCTGGATTTCCTGTAGGTATTATTGACATGCTTTTGAGGGGGAGCATTTAAAGACACTTCTGTAGATACAGTAGTTACTGAGGTTTGTAAAGCAACACTGAGTCATTCTTCAGGACTGGTGAAATGTATTTAAAAAAAAAGGTAAAGGGATTGGAACAGATGGGCAGATGGGTATTTAGAAATATACAAGTAAAATTGGGAATACTGTACTTGGTACTTCAAATAACAGAGTATGCTAATAGAAATTACTGGGTTTCCATGTGGAGCCTTGCAGATCTCTAGGAGTGTGTATGGAAATAATTGGATCCTTGCAAATCACAATGGCATATTAATGGGAAGTTACTTCTGAACGGGTGGGAGCTGGTCCCATGTGATGCCGGTTTTGCAGTGAGAGCAAACTGGTATCTTTAGCAAATTCCGTAGTGGAATCTTTGTTACAACTGTTGCAAGACCGCAGGTGCTTTCTGCTGTATTGATAATGAATTTCTGTCTTATAAGGAATTAAACAGAAAAGTTTACTCGGCAAATGCAAAAATTTTCACAAAACGTGCCTTTGGCTGCTTAAATGCGTTTACAATGCCTTATATCATTAAGTTTACATTGAAGTGATTGGGATATTTATGTTTCTTTGTTTGGAAAGGGTAAGAGACAGCAGTTGCACTTGTACTTCAAGCTGATGGTAAGGGCAGAGGAACTAGATAATGACTTGTATGCTATATTTGAGTATTAAGTACTAGAAGTCTTGCCTTATCAAACACAGTATCTCTGCATGCAATGAATTTTAGGAAAAACTGGAAAAGAATCTGCTAAAAAGCAGGGAAGAAAGAGAAGAAAGAAAACTAAACAGCCTTAAGAACTTATATAATTTTTGAAAGAGAAAAAATGCAGTATATGACAGCGGTTCTTTCTGGTATCCTCCTACATTTCAAGATGAAGCTGAGACTGATGGTGATGTCCATAGCCCTAGGGTCACTGGTTGCACTCCCAGAACTTGGATAGCGTAGTAGGTAGTATGTTATCACAGAGGGAATTTAGTACTATCTTATTTTTGTGTAGACTTATACCTGAGGCTTTACCATACTTGCTAATGACCTTGAATAATTTCTCTCATATACTTGTAAAACGTAATTTATTTCACCTTGGAATTGTTAATGGGTTATTTAAAGCAGTATTTTCCCCAAAAGAAGCACTTCAGCTTTTCTGTTATTTCATATACTTCTCTTCTAAACCAGTGCAATTTTTGGTCTTCCTTTGTCCCCAAATTCAAAATCCTATTTCTGAAACAATCTTTCAATTTCCAAGCTGTATTTAAAACAAATAATGCTGTAGTGGTGCTTAACAGATGGGCAGATATTTTTATTTCTGTTTCTGGTATTAAACTTATGCATGAGACAATAGTTTTAAGAAAAACTTTCAATAAGAGGAGGCTAATTAATTAAACCACTTACTATTGGAAGACAAAAGAGGAAAGGATGGTTACTTTGTATTGCTGTATTTTCCAAGATCATGTGTTGCCCACATCGGTGGAATAAAAGTTTGCTCCATGCACCCGAAATGAGACCATCCACATGCTCCAAGAACATCTTCATGTGTTTTGAGACAGGAAAACAGAGAAGACAGACTGATCAGGGACTGAAAATAGTGGTGATGGAGAAAAATGCTTGACCTTTGAAAGAGTATAAGGCTATTTGTGTTAGTTTTATTTGGAGGAGAGTTCAGTCTTGAAGCAAATCGCCTCATTATCCCTGTTCATCATGCCTGTTTGTTTGTTTCCCAGAGTGGTTTCGGTATGTGCTAACTAGGCTCCTTTCAGAAGGAACCAAGCCACTCCACTCCTTGTGTGCACCAAATGTACTCTGATCCTTGACAGGGTTGCAGAGGTTTGACCTGTTACCGGTCATTTTTGGTAGCTTTGAACCTCCTGTGGTAGGGTCCGGTTCAGGAAGTTTGACAAAATGCGGCCTGCAAAAAAAACCCTCCTGGGCTTCATATCATGTAGGTGTAAAGACCTCGGCAGCAGCTGTGTTTTGATCTGCTCTGGTTGTGCCAAATTGCCGATGCAGTTACAGCCTGATGCCATTTATCATGGGTTTGGTTTTTTAAAGTAACATCAGACTGGTGATGACTAGTTGTCAGGGTGTCTTAACCTTGTCAAATGTTTGGAGATAGCAGTGTTTTAAATCTGCATCAGTGACAGGTTGTATCTTGGGTGGAACTTGACAGACATTTAGATAAGCGCTGTCTTCATTAAGTGAGGTACCAGAAGGTCCTTTCCGAATGTTCCTGCCTATGGCTTTGATCTGATGGATTTTCAGGGGCACAGGGAGGGGACAGAGCAGATGACGCGTGTTTGGAATGGAATGGTGCTGTAGGAACCTGCAGCTGGTGCCGAGATCATGGTTATAGCTTAAAAGCCAGCACAAATATTAGAAATAGTATTATAAAACAGTGAAGAGCCTGTCCCAGTTACTGAGTCTTCTCCTTCATTCAGTAAACATCCACCGCAGTATGTGTCCCCTTTTCCTGTGGGCAGGAGCAGATTAATTTCTCAGTGCTGAAGTTACTCCTTTGGTAACCTGTGTTAACTTTGGTATTTTGTGCACATATTGGAATTTACAATATGATCTTCTTATAATAAGAATAATTACAGGAAGAGCAGAATCTTCATACAATTTTCCTTTCAATTGTTTGACTTCATCCTTTTAAATACCTCACACTGTTCCTTTTTTCCCTCCATAGCTGCTTTTTTCTTCTTCCCCCCCAAACTATCTGAGATTTCTTTGCATTTCTGAAATGAAACATATTTTGTCAGCTTAAGATGATAGAAGTTGAAGCGAATTGCAAAGCCGCACCACACGTACGGGACTGCTTGGCTGCCCGATCCGTGTTCTCAGAGGAGGCAGGCGAGCCTGCCTGCCAGCCCTGGGAAGTGCCGGGAGACAGGGACTGCAGGCAGGTTCAGCCTTGGAGCCGTGCACCGAAGGGACACGCCAGCACGGGCGTCAGCGGCTGGAGAGGCCGTAGGAGGGTGGCTTGGGTTCGGCGGGCTGGCGAGGGGACGGGAGTGCCATGACTGGCTTCAGTGGTTGCACTGATCCAGTGCATTAACGTTATCTGTAGTAAGCTGCCAGAAGAGCAACCTTGAAGTATGTTTTGAAGTTCGGTCCATAGCAGTTCTCTGGGTCGCAGAGATGACAGGAACTCGTGACCATCGGCCGCGGTGAGACCTGCTGGAAGCGTGCTCCTCGCGGTGTTTAACGGCTCAGCTGCATCCTGGGGCCGCCCAGTGCGAGCGCTGCTGCCTGGCCTGGCCGGCTTTGCTGCGGTATGGAAGCGCGCAGCCCTGCTCTGTCACTGCCCCTGGCCTTTCCACAGGGTTTACGGATGGGTTTACTACTCGTCGCATCCCCTGGTTGTACGCTGCGCTGTCAGGTGGCTGCTGTGTGGTGGCAGGGACACACACAGACACACACCCCAGGGGTCCGGGGAGAGGGTCACGCTGCAGACCCTGGGGGCGGACGGGACCCCAGGGACTGAGGGGGGGATCGCACTGCAGGCCCCAGGGGGGACCCGCTGGGACTTGCGCTGATCCTGGTGCTTGACGCTGACCCTCGTCAGATGGATCGCCGCGAAGGTAGTGCTGTCACTCTGCTCTGACTGACTGGCGGGGTTTATAACTAGCCCGAGAGAAAACAAGTCATTAGGGAGCTTCACGAGCGCTTGCTTTTTCTTTTTTAAATGTAATCTGTCTTGGAAGCACATCGTTCGCCATTTGAGATTGTGTTCCGTGAGTGTTGGTACGTGATCTCATAGCTCTGCCTTGAAGTGGGAAGAGTGCGTTTGTAGCAGTGCGGGTTAGGAGACAGGGAAGAGGGGTCTGAAATGGCTTCTGAATGGCAGGGCTTAGCTTGCCTCCTTTGCTAACAGATCTTCAACTTTATAGTGCTTTAAAGGCTTTGTGGAAATAAGGAAATCAATTTTAAACATAGTGAGAATAATACAAATTAGCGTGTTTTGCTTCCTGGACAGGATATCCTTTTTGTACTGTTGATTTCAGGGTTACAGGAGTGGAAATACCAGATCTGTTTGCTGAGGTGAAATACTGGCTACTTCACTTACTTTGTGGCCTTTTCATTGGAGATGTGGCAGTGCTCTGAAAAATCTGTGCTAGGGTCAGACAAAATCAGGAGTTCCTTCTCTCTTGCTCTAAAGCACATGAGTATACCCACAATGCGTATTGTGGTAGTGAATATAAGTGGGATTGATGCCTGGAGATCGGACCAGGCTCTGCTCAGCATAGCTCACTGCCTAGTGTGGAGTTAATTCCAGAAGGAGGAACAAATTTAAGTTGAGGATTGTGAAGGAGGGCCAGAATCGTTGGAGGGAACCTGGGGAAAAAGACTCAGAGTTCATTCATTTATATATAGATAGATTTTTTTTTTAATTAATACACAATTTTAACATATTTTTGCAGGTAACAGGAGAATCTGAACAAACATGAACTTGAATTTGTTGTGAAAACAAGCTTTGCTAGGTATCCATGGCCATACACTTCAGTGATTGCCAATAACGCAGTTCTAAATTTACTAAAAGCAAAAATGGTCAGGCTCAGTTGCTAGCACTGGTGATAACTTTTGTCATATCAAGAAAAAGACCGGAATACCCTGGATGTTCACTTGTGACTGACGGCAGATCCTAAATGCCAAAGTTTTACAGCTGGTATGTTAGCCTAGTATATCATCCACATTTTACTGCCAAATTACTGTTTTTCTGAAACTTGACATAAAAAGCCCGCTTAAGGATTATCTCTAATTCAGTTTGGTCAAAGATTCTGTTAAACTGGGAAAAACAGGAATTCCAGGTAGCTGACATAATACAGGTAAAGCATGAAAACCTCTGCTATTTATGGTTGCGTTTTTAAACATGCTAATGGTTGTTTATTTTAAAGAACTTTTTTTGTGTGTTCATCCAATTATCCCATTTTGCAGTTGCTCTTGAGTCCTTCTGCCATTCTGGTTTAGTTTCTGAAGATAATACCTGTGTGTTTCTGTCCTCGCTTAAGTCAATCGCTGATGCTTGTTTTGACTATGCTTTCTGTTCTGATCAATTTTTTAAGCTTTTGTTGTGTATATTTTTGTTAAATGTTGAAGTTTTTATGTTGATAAAACTTTGGGTAAATCTGGAGAAAATACCTTACAGATGCTCGTTATATGTATGTAACACTGATGTTGATAACTATCACTCAAACAATAGCTAAGTTTATAAATGATTGCCATCTATGTTGGGAGAGGATCATGTGAAATGGCTTTATATGGAAGACAATATTAAAATTGCCACATTCAGATATTTGAAGGGGGGGTGTGTGTGTCTTATTGATGATTAGTATTGCCTTCCTGAAATTAACTACATTTTCTTATCACTAGTTTGATAAACTTTCAAAATACTGCTTTGAACTCCAGTGAAGTATTTAGAAACTGGTGGGCAAATAACTTCGGCAAGATAGGTAAAAATAGCTGACCAGCTGTGTTTCTGTCCTCTGGCTCTTCTTTCCTAGCCCCTGAATTAACAACTGAGTGACAAAATGAGGGTTGTATACTCCAACAAAAAGCATAGATGGTTGTTTCTGGTGGGAGGTACCGAATTTTGAAGGCCAACAGGTCTACCAGTTTCTTTCTGCTGTTACAGAATGAGGCCAACAGTTGTTTCACTTGACAGTCCAAAAGCTGCCTAGCTGGCCCTTGCCAAAATGAAGTGCACAACAGTAGTGCTGGTGCTCTGCTCTGAACTGGGTTGGGAAGTCCTTGTGATAAAACTGATACATCAGTGGAAATGTTTGTTTGGCACAAACATCAGCAGGTGCTCCGTTTCCAAGTGTTGTGTGCATATGCTGTGCTCCCTAGCATCACTGAAGCGGTTTCGCTTTGAAGATACATTGATGTGCTATTTTGGTATGTCATTCCCATTGCGTGGCCTTTAACTTCCTATACTCTTGTAAAAAGACTTTCAGAAAGATCTGACCTAAATCTGTCTTTTGGTAGATACTCCCTTCGCCTGTTTCTGTGGAGTCCTTGTATCATTGTTGTTCTTAAAGCATTAATGAGTCTTCTGCTTTAGTTTGAATGTCTTCACTTTCTACAAAGATGCGACAGAAGAGAGGAGAAATGAAAGCTTTTCGTACTGTATTTCCCTTTAGAAGAATAAATGACAGTCTAATATGAAACTGAAATTTAAGGTGATGTTTTCAAAGTGGAAGTCCAGTGGAAAGAATCTTTCCCAGTCATCTTTCTGACATCTGTCTTCACTGCTGAAGTGAACCAGCCCACCCAGTTCAGATGGCTGTGCTCATGTCTGGAAAGGAGCAGGAGTAGTTAGGGACCTCACCTGATCATTGGAGGAATCTGTTGAATCACTTGGAGTCCAGCAGGTATTCCCACTGGACCAAGTTGTCCTTGTGCTTGAAAAGGAGACCTGCCAAAACACGTGAGGATTGTCTTTGGTTTAAGCAGGAGTAATTCTGTCTGCCTGTTGGAATGATGCTTATTTGTCTGAGATTTGTACAGAGGGTCAAGGAGTTCAACGTGCTTTAAGGTTGTTGACAGATACAAAGCTTCAGGTAGACCACAGAGGTGGCAGAGATCTAGAAATAAAATTTCATGCTAAATGAGTTAACAGTATTAACAGTAATGTGGTATTTTGAAGTGCCAGAAGCCAAGCTCTGTCTGTGAAGTTTTTAGCCAAGGTTTGTAACTAGGCTGATACAATGGATGCTTCAGTCACCTCGACTGTGTAAGTAAGGTATATTTTTAGTGTAAGTATAGTCTTGATATCTTGGTGTAGGCTACAGAGAGGGGGCCTTTGATTAGCAATGAGGGAGGAGGCATTTTTGGTGGTCACCAAGGGTAGATTCCTCGTAATTAAATTGTTTGAACAGTTGAGTGCTTGAACTTTAGTTCAAGACTTACTTGCCTTTCTGCTTACAAATTTGCTGCATGTGACAGTTCACATCTCAATAAAAGCTGATGTATTAAATCTGGTCTTTGTTTGCTGGATTTAAAAAACGGAAAAAAATTTAAAGTGGAAAGCAGAGTATCTTAAAGAACCACAGGCAGGGTGGATTAAACTACTTCTCTTGTTTTGCTTTTTCTTGTATATTCTTAAGAGTAGTGTAGGGGGTAGCATAACTAATATGCTGACGGTATTATGTGAAGTGGGAAAATAGGTGATGTACCTCAACCTGCGGTACGTAGTCTGTTACCTATTCAGAGCATGAGCTGACACAAAGCAATCCATGCCTGAATGAGCACAGTATTATTTAATTTACTTAACCTGTCACAAGTTGCTAAAAGCCTCTGTGCCATTAGCTCCTTCCTCTGTCTCCGACTGCCCACCACGGTCCTCCTGACTGTCCAGCCATAGCTCACTTACTTGCCTGGTCTGAAGGTATGAGTTCCGGCCACCCATCACCCACCCTGTATCTGTCCCTTGGTGGAACTTGCAAACAGGTGCTTTCCTCTTACCTGTTTTATTTAATAAATTTCAATGAATAAAGCATGTTTAGGACCTCTGCCCTTTTAGCAAAATTAGCTGAAATTGTCCTCCTGCTTTTGAAGTAGTATTAGTACAGTTCACACAATAAATTGTCTCTTTTTCCTTAGGAAACCAAACTTTGAAACGTAACAGGCTACTGAAAATGTATTCAGCTGAGATTTGCTGAAATTCAAGTGTATGTTGTATGAAGAAATCTGAAAATGTTAGTGGGAAATCAGCATCATTTTCTGGCTGATGAGATGCTTTGCTGCCTTTCCCATCAGGACAGGCACATTGCTGTGAGAAATGAAACATATCTCGAGGGAAGGATTATTTGCATGGTTTATGATTTTTCCAAGGAAATACAGAACAAAAACTAAGACAATGTAAGTGCTGTACAGGAAGTTCTTCCTTATAGTACAACAACTGCTGTAACCAGACCCCATTTGGAGCTAGATCTTTGGTCATTTCTATAATTAAATATTTAACTTGCCTTTGGAAAAACCTTTCTGACTTCAGGTGTAAGGTTTTTTTCCTTCTTGTAACATGAAAAATACTAAAACAATTAAGTGTTATTTCTGGGTTTGGAGTCAACACATCAGTTGTACAAATCATGCTGATAGAGGTTATCTCCAGTCTTTCTCTGTGTGTATTGGGTTTGCTCTGTAGATGGAAATTTATAAGTAATTTTGCCTCTTTTGCCCCTTCCAAGTAATTTGTTTCTTTATCTCCTTTTAGAATTCTTCTCAATGTCCAACACCTGTTTTTCTGTCCTGTTTCCCAGCATGGTTTTGTTTCCCGTCTTTTGAGCTTGTGCATTTTCAGGCTGTTGTGTGTCCCTGGTGTAGTGTTGTTCCTGCTACACAGAGGAAAAAATGGGTGACTATGTTCGCCTCCAGACTGGCTGTCACCTGAAGCTTTCAAAGGGGTGTGATAACCCTTTGTGGCACCCAGGACTTCACTGTCCTCAGTGCAAATAAAGAAGGGTGGTGGACGTGGGAAGGTCATACGAGTCTTCTAATGTGCACGCACATAAAAAGATCTTATTTCTTTAAAGAACAAATTGGCAAAATTGAAGTCTGATTGTGAAGGTGATCCTCTGATCCTAGGGTTAAGAAACAGCATTAATGAAGGCCCTAGGAAGTGGCAGAAGGCCGAGTGCTAGGTTGTGCCTACTTTGAAGACTGCCTGATGCCAGTGTTGTGGAACTATGAGAACACTCCTCCAGTTTTTAGCTATTAGAGGACCAGTTCACCGCACTTGTGGGAGACTGCTGGGTTATAACTATTATTGCATTAGCTGAACGTGTGTGGCACATACGTGTTTTGTGTAGGTAAGATATAGAGCCTGTATGGGAGTATTTCAGTGTCAGGCATGGATAGCTTGATGACTCCTTTGGACTTCTGTCATCAAATGGGAAATACCATGTGCTTATCTTCTTTTAAATACCTTTATGTATTACATCCTGTTTTAGTGGTACCTTGATTTGCCTACATAAAGTAGTGGGTGGAATGCAAGTAGCATGTGGCAGCCAAGTCCTGCACTTGCAGAATATAGATTGAATTCCTAGGACTGCAGTAATGATCTCACTAGAGTTTTTACTACTTTTAAAACTACTTTTAGCTTTGAAAGATGGAAATAGGTAAAAGTAAATTGAAAAAAAACCAGGAACTGCAAGTAGTTGTTTGAAGTATTACATTCTAGAAGGCTATGAGGAGCACGTTTTTTGTGTCTGCTTAATCTTTTTCTGTGTCTTTTTTTATTGTGAGGAGTGATTAAGCATCTGGAAAGAAATTTAGGGGGGATATTTTTTTAACACGTTGGTCCTCTTTTTCATAGTCTCTTCACTACTAATTCCTGTCTTTCCTTTGTGCACTCCTGAAACAATATCGGGGGGGTGTGTGTGTACATATATATATCTTTGAAAAATGCATGTTCAAGTTTCCAAAATTAATTTTGAGAGTTATCTTGGAAGTGAACGGTTGATACTTTATTTTCATTTCAATTTAAAAATTATTCAGTTCTAACTTGTGTAAAATATACCTTTTTTTTTTTTTGCAGAGACGTGGAGCAATTTCCTATGACAGCTCTGATCAGACTGCGTTGTACATTCGTATGCTAGGTAAGCATGCCAGTTTCTATATTGCAAAGTTCTAACATTTATGATTGATTTAAGATAGTCTTTTTTTTTTATATTTCAGTGTTGAATTCTTAAACTTATAATTCTCTGTTATCTACTGGATAATATTCTGAATAGATTCTTTAGAAGAGTTTGGGTGGTTCTATGTTGACTTGGGTTTTTTGGTTGTTTGCTTTTTTTTTTTTTTTTTTGTGAGTTACCCATTGTGTCGGATGTCTACTCCTTTATTAAAAAAAAATAGAAAGATCTTATAATTAATGTAACGTGTTTAGTAGAAGTTAAGGTTTCCATGAACTAAAGTGACTCATAATTGATCTTTATTTCTGTGATGGAATTTATCACCTCTGTATGGTATCCTTCTGGTTAAAACTGTAGCTCAAAGAACATTTGTGTGAGAGTTAACACACACTTTTAAAAACTTCAGTGCTGAAGCTGTGAAATGCTTGAGGTGTTCTTAAAATAATGACATGATTTTAAACACTTCTGTTATCAGTCCTGGAAGAAGACTTGAGAAGGGAAAGGCCGCATGAGAGGGGCAGTAATTTAGTCAACTTACTGTTGAATGTTTCCAGAGTAGCAACTAGATAGTTGCCACAGTTGTAGTAAAGCCACATTAAAAAGAACAGTGTTGGGAGGGGCGAGCATCTAGGGGAGACCCTCTGTGATAGTGGGTGCACAAAAGGAGGAGTTGAGGTCAATCTTTGAGAGGAGAAAGATGCAAAGCTCTTGTAGATCTGGCTGCCAGATTCAGTGCTTCTCGCACCTCTTCTGGAGGCTGCTGGTGGTGCAGATGGCATGGGGACTGTGTATATACTCTGTTTCACTGCACAATTATGCCACTTAATTTAAGCCATCTTGAGCTATGATTTTGTGTTGAAATGGACTCTGAATGCTTGCTTGATGTCTCGCACGGCTCACTGAACATCAACAGCTAGTGATTATAAATTCTTAACCGGCTCCAGTTAAATCAGCCAGAACATGTCTTTTTATGCCTTGAGTCTTTTCAGTTTAGTTGTATATTGTATGTATTAAAGTCCCCAGAAATTTGTAACTGTTGTCTATGAATTTAAAGTTGTAAGCTATATTCATGTGTACACATGTGTGTATGTATATGAATTTATAGTCATAACCTACATGTGTAGGCACATGTGTGTAAGTATAATAAATCCAATTTTGACTTCACATCTTTGCATTTTTGCTTTTCAATTATTTTTATTTTTAAGTTTGTGAAGGTGTTAATATAACGCAAGGATTTTTGATAAGAGAATGTAATTAATTTGGAGATTGGTTAAGAGGAGGTGGGACAGAAGATGCTGGCTTCTAAATGTTTTGAAAAAGCTGCTGGGCTGCTTTGTTGTTGGAAATAGGTTTATTTCATTTTTGAAAGTTAAAATAACCTTCTCATTTTTAATCATCCTTTTTGCAGGATGAATGCTAGATTTCTTCAAAAAGTGATTTTTCTGCTCTAGTCGTAAGAATAAGAAAGTAAATTCAGGCCTGAGGTAGTTTCGTTTCCTTGATTTTGTGATACTTTTTTTTAAAAAACTAAATTAGTTTTGTGCTGTAATTAGAAAATAAAATTTTTTTTCTGCTTCAGAATCCTATGAATTGAATACTTTTTAATTCCACAGCAGGGGAAATATGTATTAATTTTTAAAATGCACTATTATGCTGGAATTAAAGGTACTGTAAGTATATGTCTGTGTTTTTATCTTCTTAAAATTAATCTGCTAGTGATAGAAACAGTTTGTAAGAAAATAGTTCTTAATTTCTGTGGAGAATAATCTGATTTCTTTTGCTACTTTGGAAGTTTAACTGTTAGGCACATCATATCTGCAGAAGAGTTTGTGATAATGCTGCGGTAAATCTAGAGGAAAGCGAAGCGTGGCTTCCTGTGGTTCTTGGTGTATATACCTGAACAGAGGGAAAAACCTCATTTGTTTTGAAATCTTGCTTCGACTATTCTCATAAGCAGAACTGGAATATATTCAGAACATGATGTTAAGTAAATTAAACTTTCACTTGTTCTCTCACTGCAATTAATTATTAGGCTATGTGATTGGTGCTTGTTATGAATAGCACAACTCTTGCTGGCATTTGTTGCTCTTCAATGATGCTAGCTGTTTGGAGGCAGTAAGTCTTTTAAAGCATTGACCTCTTCTAACTTTGGCTGGGGGGAGGAGGGTACTGACAAACAAACAAAATACTACTCACTGGATGTTTGAATCAGTATGCTAAATCTGTATTGCTTTCTCACTTGTTGGTGATGACTTTGTTTTCCTGAATGTTATGTATGCTGTACTGTACAAGTTAGCAACTATTTACAGATTTATTACTGTTGTATTTGTAAATTGACTGTAAAAAAGACCAGCCTGAAAGCTGAACAGTTGGAAGCATCGATATGCAGAAACATTCATATCAGAGTGGATTCAAGAATAAATATATTCAATTAGAATTTTTTGCAAGAAATGTGAAGTATTGCATTTCCCATACAGTATTGTGAGGGTTTTGGGTTTTTATTTATCTTGATACACTTTCACAGAGTAAGCTGTAAGGAATCCTCAGCTGTAACTTAATGGGAAGTTAGGCAGCATCATGAGAGGTTTTCTTTTTATGTGGTTGGTTATTATTCCAGACAGACTCTATCTACTAATAAAATGTATCTCAGTAAGGTGTTTATTTGAGCAGACCAAAAATATAAAGCTAAGGGTATCCAGGACACATCCGCCTGCCTCTGCTTAGTTGTGCTGGCCATAGAGTTGCTTCCTTTAATGTTTTCAGGCTAATCCAATGGAAATTCATTAGCACCAAGTAAACAGAAATTCCTATGGTATGACAGGAACCTGTTTCCAGGTTCGATTTGAAAGATCAAATTCTAGGGGCACACAAAATAAAGAAGTAGCTCTTAACCGGCTTTGTCAGTGTCGATATTGAACAAACAGCATTGACTCTAATGACTCATCTGTCATACCCCATTCCCAGAATATACCCTGAGCCACTCCCGAGTGGCTGGCGTACTATTTTAAAATGTAGATACAGATGCAGCATTGTAGAATTTTTCTTTTAAGACCTTGGAAGGGCTAATATATCTGCATCACCTCAGTCCGCTACTTCTCTCGGCAGCTATGAGGAATTCTCAGAATCTCTTGTGAGTGCTTCATTGTAGTCTTGATACATTCTTGATTTTTCTCTCATTTGCTTTTCTGGTTTCTTTTCTTGTTTTATATTGCCTGAAAGTTTTGCTGCTGTGCATGGGGTGGAAAAAGTGGGGCACTAACTGCTTCTATTGGTAAGCGTGTACCTGAACTGAAACTGGAACATTTTACTCCCATTTAGAGGTCTTGATCACTTCAAATAGGAAACAGTGGAGGCAAGCTACTGTGTAATGCAGGTGTACGCTCTTCTCTGGTAGTGGTTGTTATGTTGTGTTCTTTCTGCTTTCATTCTGGCTTATGCGGCTGACCTGTCATCTGTTTCTCCAGCAAATTTAATAGGAGCTTTAATCTGTGAAGCTAGTAATTCTTTCTGGAAATCCTGCTCTTCACAACTTCATGGCTTTGACTTGGGTGGTTTACCTTGAGGTGGCTGTTGTAATTTCTGCTCCCAGCTGTCCTCCGTGGTCGCTGAGATTTCTGCTCCTGCTCCAGAAGGCCTCAGCTCCCCAAGCAGCTGCTGCGTTGTTACTGTGCCGTGCTGGAGTAGTAGGGTAGCACGAAGCATGTGCTGCGTAACCCTAACACGCAGGGATGTCAGCCATGGCATTTCAGCTGCCCCGTAAGTATCAGAGCTGTCCTTGCGGTGTGGGCAGGGATCTGAGAGAGGGTAGGAACTAAATGATCTGTCTAAAGGTAAGTTTTGTTACAGCCTTGTTTCCTTTTCAGTTTTCAGTTGTAGCAGCCAACCTCTCTTCTATTCATTCTTCCCCTATTTATTCAGTCTTCAATTGAGTTTCTGCCTGTATGGCCTTTGTCTTAAAAATGGAAGCAATCCTGGTCATGTAGAACTATTCTGGAAAAAAATCTAGTTAAATACTCAGTTAACAGATATTTTATCATGTTTGTGCACAAAATCAGATTTTGAAAGGAAGGCTTCATGTGTTTCAGAGCTTTCTCTTGATTCTTTGGATTCACAGAAACTCTCAAAGAGGAAAAAAATTGTTCCTGGAAGTCCACTGTCATTAAGATGCTGGACTCGAATGTGTTTCCATAAGGAAACAGAGCAGTCTTTTCAGAGTGGCTGAAGTGGCTAAAGTAGAGACACTTAAGATAAAAACTGTTGGCTTGCTACCACTTCTGCCCACCCAAGGAAACTTAGCTATAAGCAAATGGTGTGATTTGATGGTTTCAGAAGATTTTGCAAACACTTTAATGTTTGGTTTTTTTTAAAAGGCCTAAATAAATGAAAACTATTCGTAAGTTCTTTTGCTTTAGGTGTTGAGTTTAAATTGTCTTGTAGCTACTGTAATAATTATTGGCTCTGAGGCTGGACTTCTGTTGCTGTTTGAAGGAATTATGTAACACTGTCCACTTGTCTGCTAAAAGTAAACTTAAATCTGAAATGTCTTGTGCCTTTTTTTGAAGTTACCTATGATCACAAACATGTCTCTTCCTTAAAATGAAACTCTCTGTCATTTCAGAGTCATAGGGTTACCAAAAACTTCAGGCAAATCAATGAGAACATGTTGTATTGCGGTGGGTGCATTTGGGATCCATTGATCTTTGCAGGTTGCATTAATCGAACAGTGAATGCATAACGATGGTCCAGTGTTTCTGGATGTTTTGGAATAACTATATATATGCAGTAGAGATTAGTTTCACTGTGCTAATAGCACATCATTTCATAATTTGCAGCCAGTTTGATGCTACTCCTTATTATGCTTCTACATACATAGAAACTTCAGATTGTGAACTTCAGAAACTTCAGGTATATATGTGTCTTCAAATTCCACTTATACCAATTTTTTCCAAGCACATTTATTGTCTGAAGTCTTGAAAAATGCAGTAGTTCTGTACAATGATAACGGAGACAGCTCTTCTCCCTTTGTTTGGCCCAGTAGGAATTTCTACTTTGTTTACTGTGATGTGTCACTTTACAGGACTGGAATTTCTTTTTCCAGAATAAGTCTAGATGTATTCTAAAAAAATTCATCCATTGCTGAGATCTTGATTCTTAACAAAATACCCTCTGCTTCTACCCTGATCAGGGAGAGAGAATTTTGTTTAACAACTATTTAATGAAAATATTTTGCTTTCCTTGCTGGGAATTTCTCATTTCATATGAATGCGAGTAAATACCTTCATTTTCCCTTTACCATATTACAATTGCCTTTATTAAAAGTTTGCTGTATGTATTTTTAGTAAATATTTTTTTCTTTTGGCTAGCTATTCCTGTAAATAGATGTTTTAATAATTCCCGTTAAAAGGAATGTAGTTAGTTGCACTTCTGCATTTCACTTGTAGACAGTTTTTCTTGTTTTCCTACTCAAAACATTGCCCACAACATTGCAGGCTTTTCGAGGGTAACAAGGATATTGTTATTCGATCTATGCTGTTAGACTAGGTACTAGTAAATAAAAAAGAAGAAAGCAGAGAAACATTTGCTGGATAGCATTTATCAGATGAACCTGCTTGTTTTTTTATTTGCAGAATTCCATGTTAGTCTTCAGGTATTTTGCTGTGAACTTTTCCTATTCTTGACACTTTAAACAAGTAGATTGTTCACCAAAACAGAATTCACATCATGGTTGGTAAATTTTGAAAGTTAAGACTGTCTTGAAAACTAAAGATAATTCACAAAAGTTGTATCACCTTTTCTGAAAAAAAAAAAAAAAAGCTCAACTAAAAAAACCTTATTTTTCTTTTAATTCAGCTGGTGAACTCATTCACACAGCTGTAGCTATGACTGATTTCCCAGATAAATGTGACTGAAAGGTAATGAAAGTTGTATTTTCCTCCGTGTAAACTAATATCTTCATAAACAGCTACTAATGCATTCACCTTCTCTTTTCCAAAATTTCCTCCCTTTTTCCTTTTTGTGAATTATTTACAAAATAAATTTATCAGTTGCTTGTGCCTAACAGAAGAGTTCTACGATTTGCTGCCTCTGTATTGCCTGGAACAAGACAAGCCTCTTGCACTCTGCTCAGATGAATGCTTGAAACCTTTATAAGTAATATATTGTCAGTGGTCTGAAAAATAATATTTACAGGTAGTAACTGGGTTACTTTCCCTTGAAACTTTTAAGGTTTTCGGTTTCAAAAACCCAAAAGGAGTGATAACTGAAAACCACAACTGTTTGGTATGTTTTTACTGATATGTAAACTTTAGACTCACCATTTGGGGAGCCCTGAGCCTACTTATCTTTTTGTGGTCCTTCCAGTGTGCCTCACAAGATAACATTCACGTGAAGTGTGTCACTATAGATATGTCAGTGCTTAGAGATGCGTGTCTAGAAAGATACCTGTTAAGTATTAAAAGGGTATTACTGAAGTTTTAGTATCTTTAGCTGTTTTCTGACAAGTTGCCTGCTTCAGCATTACAAATTAGCAGGTTGGGGAGGAAAAGGGAAAAACATTGTCAAGATGTTATCAGTTGCTGTACATTAAATAGCTATATTTTTATTTGTTCTTACTAAATCAATCTTAGTTCCTTGTTTTAAATACTTAGTTTTGATTAATATAAAAGTCGCTGTGAAGAGGAGAGCACAACACATAAAGGATTTTCATAATTGGACCAGACCATTTTCACATCTTAAATTTGACTTTTTTGTTAGGATTTGAGGAGGGAAGCACTATTGCATGTGATATTCAAAGTTTTGCCTAAATTTGTAATTGCTAAAGGATTTTAAGTGAAATCTTTTAATGCAGATGAACTACTTACATTAATGCGTACAAATACCTAATGAAAGAATACTGATCAGCTTTCAGTTGGTAAAATGCATAAGTGGAAATCAACCAGCATGCTAAAAGAGTCAGGTTGAAGCTAATTGCAGTGCAAAATAGTTTTATAAGATTTTAATACTGAGTTTTGGTATTTTAATAGGCTCTTGTGTAATATTCAAACAGCTGAGCGCAAGTAAGTAAATGCTAGTGGGAAAATATTACGTAATATAAAACCGTATTGTAACTAGCTTCTTTGCTGAAAGCTACCATTTCTAGAAGCTGAATCTTTTTTTGTATTATACAGAATGTTACCGTTTTATGTGTGTTACTGAGGAACAAATCAACTTTTAATGTTCTTGTTTCCTGTCATATTAAGGTGCATTTTTACCATACTGGTGTAGCAAGCTGTTCCTAATTTCATCTGAATGCTTGTCACATGCTTCTGGCAACGTATGCTTAGGCAGGAGAAGTTTTGACAAGAAAGCATGCGATTGCATGTTCAACAAGTCTTCAAACTTTGTTTTGAATTTCACCTTTAAAACGAAAAGCATTGAAGTAGGCCTATTGTTTGAATACTCCTCCATTAAGTACATGAATCTTTACCCCTTCAGGCTATGTTCATTTGCATTTTATCTCTGCCACTCTTCCACACTTTTATTTCACTCTTGACCCTGTTTCTAGGAGATGTGCGAGTAAGAAGTCGGGCAGGATTTGAAACAGAGAGAAGAGGTTCTCATCCATACATTGATTTCCGTATTTTTCACTGTAAGTATTTAAAAGCAGATAAATGACAAATAAACAAAGGCTTCCATTAATTTTCACTATTGAGCCTCTGAAAATAAAATTAGCAGCTTATATAGCAAGACCATTTTTTATACTTCTTAGTAAAATCTTATATGCTAATTCATTACCAAAAACAGAAGAGGAAAATCTTCACTGCTAAATTTTTATTTTTAAAAATACAGTTTAAAATCATTGGATTTAGACCTGAATCCCTATGGAAATGAAGACAATCTTACAGACAGCTACTGATGTGTGTGCCGAGTTCTTACCTGGCACAATCAGTTGAGAAGAATACTTTCCTGCTTTTATAATCCAGCAGAAAGGCCTGGTCCAGGATGGTGTTTGAAGGGAATTGCAATCATGTCAATATTCTTGACCCCATCATAATCAATTAACATTACATTTACTCAAACATGCAGATAGGACTTACATTTTTTTGGACATGGACAAATCTTAAATAAAGATTACAGTGTTATAATAAAACAGCAGACTAAATTTTTTTTATTATGTGTTTTAGGAAACATTTTTTCTCAGAAGTGTTACAAGAAGAATATTTTCAGATAACGTCACTTTCTCTACATCTATATTGTTATAACTACGTATGTCAGTAGTTGTAATATAAAAGCTTCAGTAACCACCAAACCAATATGCAGCAGAAGTGCAGGGGATTTAAGTCTTGATTAAATTATGCCAATAATATTAATGTGTTAAGTGTCATAAAGTATCTATACCAACATTGTATCAGCACAATTCCAAGTATTCTGAATGTGATGGAGAGATTTAGAAAAACTTATTTCATGGTAACAAGTGTGGTTGTTGTAATTACCTTATTAATAAAAATGAGTGGCAGAAACTGGTCTAATACTCTGTTCTTAACTGAAGTTACTCTTTATAAAAGTAGATCACTACTTAAATTTAAAACTCTTAAACTCTTAGTTTCATTCAAAAGTTAGTGTTGTAAAATAGGTGAGAAAACAAAGTTTGAAGAGTATGGTGTACTGATTTTTTTCAATAAAGAGGATAAGAATTCCATCTCAAGTCCTGATAATTCTATTGAGTCTAATAAAAATTCTCTCCAGAAATAGCATGCGATTTGTGAATTACATAACTGTCTTTTTGTGTGTGTGTATATATATGTGACATTTCATGCTGATACAGGAAAATACTAACAGAAAGAAAAGAAAAAAAAAAAGAACTACCTGTTACTGTTTTGGTTTTGTTACCTTTACTAAAAGAACTGCCTGTCAAAAAGCAGTCACCTATGATATTACTGCTGTTGTCAAATTAACTGTATTTTCTGTGGTACTCGTCAGGCTGTTTCTTTCCATCCTGGTGGTTGTGCATCAGGCAGATCATGACTAATCAGGAACAGGATTTTCACACCCTTTCTTCTTGCCCCTGCTTGTTCAGGCATAGGCACCAACTTTTAGCAACATCAACTGTGATGTCTGATGACAGCAAAGAATGTTGCTAGGAGGCCCAAAAAATTCTTTGGCTATAGCTTCCCTCTGGAGTCAGCTGCTGTGGCAGTTTTCAGAGTTGCCACGTTATAGTCAGATTTTTTTTTTTGCTCTTGAGGATTGTGGCCTCTTGAGGATTGCGTTGCTCTTTGACTCAGACTGCTGCTGCTTTGTGGAGGTTCCTTCAAAGCCAGTAAGGAATTTGGCCCCGTCTCTCACCTTATCACTAGATTAGCTGTTAATTTACGGGAATTTTTGTCTTTGAAATCAATGAAATGTTTTCTTTTTCTCAGCAATGCTAATTGAGTCCTGATAGCGCTTCCTTAATTTTGTTAAGCAAAAGAGTTTTAATATCCCACTGTCAGACTCTGGCTAGAGAGAAGTTGTGGGCATCAGATTTGTCCTCATTTTGAGGATATTCTCCCTGCCCTCTCCCAGTACCTCCAGAAGGATTTTGCCACATAGAGCTACGTGGCTGAAAAATGTTTGCTGATATGAGCAATAGACAGCATGTGAGAGGAGCCAGCCTGCTCTTCATTGCTTGGGGCAAAAAGTGGACTGAAAAGGGTCTCTTCTGCAGCAGAAGAGACCATCTGAATGTTGGCTTCCCCCCCCCCCCGAGCTGTGTACTGGACATCGATAATGCATGGATACGCTTCCTTCGTGATGTCTGTAAAGTTTTGCTGCAACTTTCTTCTGCTATCCACTAACTTTGTGGTTCTAAATACAGCGATCGTTGCTTACCTGTTTTGCAGATGACTTACTGGCTATCATTCACAATGTTGAAGCATTATTGCCATTTGTGATTTTGCTTAGCTAACTTCTGTTGTTTAGCATTATTTTTTTTCTTTCTGTCAATGATGTTTTGTGAAGAAGTTGAATGTCTTTCAGGAAGTCCAGCTAATAATTTCCTGACCATTTCTCTTTTTCTAATATTTTAAAAGGCTCTTAACCTATTCTGTTGGTAGGTTTTAGGAGTATTGAATTTTAAACACATTACTCTGTTTTCAGGAAGTTACTATATTGTTTTCTGGGTGTGTTTTTTTTTTTTTTTTCTTTTGTAAGTAATCACTTCTGTTTCATAACATTATTTTTACTTGCACCTAACTTACCTGAGTAAAGTTAGTTAGCATTTAGGTCTTAAGACCGCTTCTGTTCCTTAAGGATTGTAAGCTCACTGTCTGCATCTTCATCCCAGAGTTCTGTAATTAGCACATGAATATTCAAGTTTCTAAATTGGCTAGAAGTGTTCTCAGCGGTAACTTCTTTCTGGGAAATTCAATTTTAAAATGATTTTTGGAAAAACGTCTTTATATTATTGTTGGTATATATTTATATTGGTAGTATGGGAGTCATATCTGAGGATTATTAAATGCAGGATTTCACTGATGATCAGACTAAGTTTGGGTGGTAGTTTTTCTTCTATATTATGTATTGTTCCAGAAGTCACATTCTTATAGCTATTCGTGGGAACTAGCCAGGAGGAATAGCTCAATAAATAAATTTTTGTTTCAGTAAGGCTGCTTCCCAATGAATGGGGAAAGTCAGGGTTGTATTCATGTTGGTTGTTAGTCACTTGAAGTTGGGACATCAATTAATAGTTTTCTGTTACTGCGGTCTGTTGATTATCATCTGTGTGGGACCATGGGCATAAATTCAAGTTAGCAGCTAAAAGCCCTCATTTTCTGGAGAAGAGAGGGCAGCCACGTAACTTTATCGTCAGAAATAAATTTTTATCTTAAATATAATGGTCTGGTTTTGTTCAGTGGATGTCCATATTTCACAGTTGCACAGTAAATTGCGTACACATCACTATTTTACGGAGTTGAATATAGAGCACTGGATCTACTTTTTCACTCCTTGGTTAACAAGGAGGGAGTTTGGCAGTTTACTGTCTGACAACCCAGCATGTACTGTTTGATTTCAGGGAAGTTATTGAAAAAGTGATTGCAGTGGTTATAACCACTCTTGCTCTCTGCTGGTTCACAAATAGACTACAGTTAACATGACTACTTTAAATTCTTTTTTACATCAGTCAAGGCATCATAGATAGTGATTCAGTCTGCTATGTTGACAATATGTTAATAAAAGCTAATGCAAAACACAATCTTTGGTAGAAGACTTGGTAAATGACAGTATAAAAATGCTCCCAGACCAGCGATAAAATTTTAGGTTTTGCTTTCTTGCTGTTGAGAGGTTGTCAATAATGTCTGTTGTTTTTTATATGCATGTGCCTGTGTGTGTATATACACACGCATACACTTAAACTTTGATTATGTTTGTGAGGATTTTCTAGCATGCGCAAATAAAAGAATATATAACCTGCCCCAATCAGTCACTGTTTCACCTGAAAAAAAACAATTGGTGAATGTGCTCAGTGATGTGTACGGGATGTTATGCTGAGGAAGTGAAGTGAAAATGAATAAGGTGAAGCTAAAGTGAATAACTAAGATAACAGCAAAAATATTGGGAAGTGTCTTGCGTAGATACAACTTAAATTAGTGTTTTCCAACTTCCTTTTTAGGAAAGGGTTGTTAGATATAATCTGGAAGAACCAGATAAAAACCCAGATACTTTGGTTTTGTGGAGAGGAAACATTTTTTTCTTCTTGCTTTTCCTGTTGTATCTGCACCGGAATAGACACGATCTTGTCAGAAGGTTTTTAGAATTCTCTTGTGCTGCTCTAGTTTGAGCATGGTTCTGTGGGGAGATGGTGGTGTTGCCAACACTTGTGGCTCTATTTTGTGTTTTATGGATAACCAAATACGTCACATCTGTGAGTTAAAGTATCTTAGAAAGTAGAAAGGGGGTTTGGAGTTAATCAGTATGTTTCTGTAAACATTTTGGAATGACTCAATTCTGAATCAAATTGCTGCTTGCATACAGTGCAGTGCTTCACATAGGAGAGAAGACGATGTGCTGGGAACTTAAGACTTCATTGAGACTCAGATGGTGGTTCTGCTTAGTTGCGTATGGAGCCATTTTAGTGGGGAAGGCAGGAGTTTAGGTGATTTATAGGTGATGGATAAATCTGTTTTTATTTAAGAGAGCAAACACATGAAGAAATTCCAGAGTTTATCTTTGGTATGCAACTTTCAGACTGTTTACTTGGAAATTGCAGTTCACAGAACATTTTATATGCTACATTGAGATCTGGCAAAGATGTCAGCATCTACTCTTTGTGATGTTGTTTTGACGTTTACAGTTTTTCACTGGCAAATCATTGGAGAAGGTTTAACTTGGACAGTGAATTTAGACTTCCCTTGGGTGAGAGGCCAGAAGTCAAAGAAGAGAGGAGTTCAAATCCAAACTGATTGCCTTAAACAATTTGGGAAATGTTTGTGCTGTGTAACAGCACCTGTTCATGCATTTGAGAAAACCATCTAGAGGTAGAGATAAAATGAGCATAGTCCAGATGAAGTTCAATGCCCTTTTTGGTTTCAAGAAAATGGAGGTATTGCCTAGCTGAATCTTGTTAAGGGTAATTGTCCGTCTTGTTCAACAGTCTACTGGGAAGAAGGGTGAGTTTCACAATGAGTAAAGTCATGCAGGAAGACTTCTGTGTGGTCATATGTTGAATGAAGTATTTGGTTTCCCTGTGAAAATACCAACATTGAGTGAAAAGCTTGTACCCAAGAGATTTCTCTAAAAGCTGCCTTTCTGTGAAGGATGCATGCTGAAATTGTCATGTAATTTTTCACAATCCAGATTATTAAAATAAATTGTTTTCCTCAACGTGAGAGAAATTTTCAGTTCATTTTAGTGTGGAGAATGCAGTTACACAAGGGGAAAATGTCCTAAATACAGTTTTGGCCAAAAGACAACAGTGAAGATAAACTTGAAGTGAACAGTGAGCTTGAAGTGAGCTTGGTTAAGGAAGATTTCAGGGTAAAAGCTTCCAAGTGAGAATAAAAGAAAGATTTTTACCTACAATTTATTCTTTCCAAGTTTCTGTAAAACAATATGTGTGCTCTGGAGTCTTGCAGCACTGGTACATCTTACTCAGGATTTTGTTGCTGAGGCAAGTTTGACCTTAAAAGACACAGCCACATTCTCGTTTTTCCCTTTTCTTTTGAACCTCTCCAATGTGTTCCTTCTCCAAGTAGTTTATTTTGAAAGGCTTGCTTTTTTTTATGCTGGACAATTTGGCACAAACTATGTGCAAATTCTTTTGTTTTCATCTCTGCCTCCAGTTTGACTTTTGTATTGACAGTCATACAGGCTCTTATATGGGGTATTGTTTTTCTGTCAACCACGGTGTTACTTTTGAATTCTTTAATTTCTGGGAGTGAAAAATAGCCAAAAAGGATTACTTGATGGTTCTGTCATTCCATTGCCACAGAACTGAAGTTTTCTAGAACACCAAAGAATGGTGTTTTCTTGGAAGTCATCAAGAAAATGATTTGGTGATGATCTGGAATATATTATCCCTCTGTGGGAAAAAGAGCCATTATGTGTCATATACTTGCTCTTCAAGATCATCAGTATCTTGATTAACACAGCATAACCCATTTTTGTAAGGGAGATGTGTGTATTCTGATGATATTCCTCCAAATATTTTGCTTCAGTGAGGTTTGTAGTTCACGCTATGCTGTTGTGAGCTACAGACTTGCTTGTCCAGTGGGTGGATTCAGGTGGTAAGAGAAGTACACAACTGCAGGATTTCTGGGGTTATGATTGCGTAAATTGGTAACAAAAGAATATGCCATGTATATACTGTTTCTTAGTCCTAAGACAATTGCAAAATGTTATGCTGTCCAGCACAGTAATGGCATTGTTCAGTTTACTTAATTTTCTAACCTTCCTGAGATGTTAATGGAAATACTAAGAGGAGCCAAAATTCAAGAGAGTTACGAGTCGAATCCTTTACATGCCTTTTCGCAGTGTTTCTTTACACTTTTGCTGCAGTGTAAGGGCTTACAGTGTAGTTGGAGAACTGGCATTTAATTCATACTGAAGTAGTCTAATCCCTGCACTTCAAGTGATTTGTCTCAAATTAGCTCTGATTTGAGCAGAGAGTTGGACCAGAGGACTTGCAGAAGTCTGATTCCACTCAGAAGACACTCGCAAAGCCATGTTTATTTAGCTAATCCTTAACCCACGTTTTCAAATGAAATAATAGTTTTATATGTGACTTTAGTATTGAATGTCTAAAAGTACTTTAAAATGCAAGTCATGAGTGGAAAACAGAGCTAAATAACAGGAGTTAATATTTTTAAGTGTGTAGGAATCTAATATAATGCATTTGTTAAGGATTTGATGGGAACAGATACGAAATTAGAATGCTTATGGGTCCCTCTAGTGGTGTGAATGCTAGATAATACTTTCAAATTCTGCATAAATAGAAAATTATTTGTATCCTGAAAGGCCTTAGAAATATGGTTGTGATTGGCATGTGAAATGTCTTTCAAAAGTATCTATTTACAGCTAGTGGAAACTATCAGATACTATGTCAGGTTTGGTGGTAATATCTGCTATATAAAAATGATAAATGTGTAGCTGAGTTTAATATGGAAAAATGGCAATGAAAAGAGACTTCCTTGAATTTTTTAGGGAGAAAAACCTCCTCTGATGGACCCGCGCACCTCAAATTCAGGTTTCACATTCTAACATAAGAAATATCCATATTTTCAATTTTTTTTTAAAATTCCTTTTTCTGTTAGTGGCAGTGATGTCAAAGATCCTCCGTTAAGCTCTTTCTATTGCTGATTGCAAAATTCAATTATTTTTATAATGGATAATTTCCTATTTATCTCTTGGGCTGTAGCAAGGAAGAAAGGGAAGTGTAGCTCTTATGCTGGACAGCCTTGTTTCGACCAGGACCCCATTAGAGGCTGTGAGTCTTTATCTTTGCATTAAAAGATATAATCCATTTTGTTAGGATTTAAGATTTCCATTAATAAAAAAATTAAACCAAACCATAATTAAGTTGTCATTCTTCCTTTCATTGTCTGTCTTTACTGTATGAAAGATGCAAAGATTCTGAGAACAAATATATCAGTATATTATGATTTTGGAAGTGATCATCGCTTGTCTTTACTTACTTTGTATTTTTATTTCAGCATGAGAAAAAATATTTAATACTCCTGCGAAATGTGATAAAATTTTTAGGTTTTCATGAAGTATAATACACTTAAAAGATTGGGAGTGGGAAGAGATTAAAATAAACATCTTGGAATGCAGATGAAATCTGTTGCATGAAGACAACTTGCATTATTTTCTTGCTCTATATGCATAACACTAGCAAAATAACTGATGTTAGTAAACAGAATTATTCCTTCTTTCTTTATTTTAGAGAAAGGCTTTTTTTATTATACCAGCATCTTACTTAGGATGCTTGGAAACAAGAATATAATAATTTTAAGAAAAAATAACTTGGAAGTAAAAAATACTTTGGGTGGTACTCTAACTTTAGGTAGGGCATGAAGAGTTAAGAAGGGAAGAGGAATGTCATAGGAGCTCTGCTATTGACTAGGCACACAGGCCCACAGTTTCAGTGTTCTCATTCCTTGCATCGAAGACACTTCTGAATGCTGTTGCTTCCTTCTTAAGATGTCCAACATCCTGGCTTTGCTTTCATTCCATTTTGGTTCTCAAGACTGTAACTGTTGTAGGCGTTGATTTATTTTCCTATTCTAATTTGTCCTTATCTCTCAAGAGCAAATGGTCACTACTGGATATTAAATAGGCATTTAGCACACTGAAAGCTCCAAATGAAATGACGGACGCTTGGGCTGGGAGGAGGGATGTTTTTGCAGCATGCTTTTTGTTCAGCAAATGTAGTGAAGTCTTCACTCTTCACCACCTCCTTTCCATTATAAATACATTATTGAACCTTACTTTGGTAGGGTCTCTGAAATTAGCATCTCGTTCTGTGACTCATGGTAGAAGAGGGTATGTTGATGTTCTCTTATTAATCACGCATATAAAGGAAAAGAGTTTTCTGCCTGTGCCAGGAGGGAAATACCAGGTTTTCATTGCACAATTGTATCATTTTGTTTGCCAGTCCTTCATGTGGACTTGTCTTTGCTGGTCTGCCACAACCACAAAGCAGTTGACTTGTATTCTTCGTAACAGTTAATCTGTGAGGTAAAGGAAACTGCTAGCACGAATGCTATCAGTGTTCCTGCAGTTGAAGAACCTACTGGATTTTTAATTTCTCTCCCTCCCTTCCCCCTTTCCTTGAAAGCTAAGTATTCTTTTTCAGCCCCCCTCTTAAATTAATTACCTGTCACACCTCCACATCTGACTCACCTATTCTGAATTGTCCCATATCAAATGTTTAGCTGTTAGAGAGAGCAATTTACTTTTTGGGTTGGTGTAGTCCCCCCAAATTAGGTGTTCTGGAACTGCAGAGGGCTGGCAGGGCTCAGAATCTCTTTTCTTATTTGGAAGTTATTCTAATCATTGCAGATCTAAATGATAAGATGTTTGGTCAAGCTATTATTACCTAACTTGGGCTATGCAGGTGGAATAAATAGTAGTTCAAAGGGAAGTGCAAAGCCCTACCCCTGAGGAGGAACAACCCCAGGCACCAGCACAGGCTGGGAACCACCCACTTGGAAAAGCAGCTTGTCAGAGAAGGATCTGGGGATTCTGGTGGACACCAGGTTGGACATGAGCCAGCCATGTGCCCTTGCGGCAAAGAAGGCGAATGGTATCCTGAGCTGCATTAGGAGGAGCATCGCCAGCAGGTGACAGGAGGTGATCCTGCCCCTCTGCTCAGCACTACTGAGGCAACACCTTGAGTGCTTGGTCCAGGTCTGGGCTCCCCAGTACGCAAAAGAGATGGATGTGCTGGAGAGAGTCCAGTGAAGGGTCAGGAAGATGATTAAGGGGCTGATGAGGAAAGGCTGAGAGAGCTGGGACTGTTTGGCCTGGAGATGAGAAGGCCCAGGGTGGGGAATTGTATTAATGTATATAAACACCTGAAGGGAGGGTGCAAACAGGACGGAGCTAGGCTCTTTCCAGTGGTGCCCAGTGACAGGACCAGAGGCAATGGGCACAAACTGAAACATGGGAGGTTCCCTCTGAACATCAGCAAACGCTTTTTTGCTGTGAGGATGACCGAGCCATGGCACAGGTTGCCCAGAGAGGTTGTGGAGTTGCCATCCTTGGAGATACTTTGAAGATGCCTGGACGTGGTCCCGGGCAGTGTGGTCTAGGTGGCCCTGCTTGAGCAGAGGAGGTTGACCAGATGCCCTCCAGAGGTGCTTTCCTACATCAGCTGTTCTGTGATTCTGTAATGGCAGTATTGCTGCCAGGAAAGCTGGCATAAAGTAGGCTTTGTTGTTTGCTTGAATTGCATCAGCTGGAGCAGTGCTCTTTTTTTTTTTTTTTTTTTTTTTTTTAAATAAAGAGGAGAAAAAGCAGGATTAATATTTAAGAGTAGTGGTTATGAACTGTACCAGTGGGATAATTTAGAGAGTTTAAAAATATATTAAAGATGAATGTGTCGATAGTATATTGCAAAGTAAAGAATAATGACTATTCAGCTTCACAGAAAACTTAATTAATCTCTGTACCCACATCATCATAATCAGAAAAAACGCTGAAGCAAAACCATGTGCAGCCTCCCCATATGACTTATGAATACACATATAGGTGGGACGCAGGCCTGTGCTGCCAGATTACCGCATTTCTGTGTTCTGTTGTGGGCTTTGCTGACAGAAGCTCCTGTTATACATGTATTCCCTGCATCATACAGTTCTGCCAAAGATTAACGGGTGGCATCTTTGACAGCAAAAGTAGGTTTTGTTAACTGTAGATCTGTTAAAGAGTACGTATGATCAAGAAAACTATTTCCAGAAGAGTGCTGATTTCTCCTACTTAAAGACTTAATTTTATTGAGATTCAGTGAAGTTTGTGGATTTTGTATGTGACTTTGCAGACATCTTAGATCATTTTATGACCTCAATATATCCATTTTACATTATTTTATTTCATGTAACTATGAACTAATGACTTCTGTTCTGAAATTTGGATTTTAAGGGACTGGATCCAGATTGAGGGGGTAAAACTTCTTACCCAAAGCCTAGGCTCCGTTAACAGGAGCAGCTGTATTGCTCCCTGCTGCTCTGTTCTGCAGGCTGGCAGTGTTCAGGCCGTAACCTCATGGTAACAAATGTGGTTAGAAATATTGGTAGGGTAATGCAGCATGACAGAACCTATTCATTTGCCCACTGTATGTGTGACTGTCGCTTTATAAGCAACTTTTGTCATCTGCAGTACAGCTGCTTACACAACTGGGGTCTATAGGTACCAGTGTCTTCAGAGGAAGTGCCCTTGGCCATAAATGTGATGACTTGAAAGATAATTCATGTGAAGTTGTCCGTGTTAGCCCTTTGAAACTAATGGGAGCTTCAGTGTCTTGATGAAGTGTTTCAGGCATGTCTGAAAGAATATTCCAGCTTTGTCATTTTAATCTGTGTTAGTGCCGACTGTTGATGAGAAACGGTCCTGCATTTGTGGAGATATTCTGTGTCTGTGCAGTTGTCAGTTCTGTTCATAGATGTTTTGTTAGTGTAGATCAGAAAGTAACGTATTAATGAGTTGATGAGGAACAGAAATTACGTTGGAACTTCTGCAGGGAGAAGAATTTGTAGGGATAAAGATTTATCTTACATAGAATTAAACTGCTTTCACTAGAAATCACTGAGGTTTTTAACTGAGATTGTTAATAAGCCTACACCTTCCTCTACAGTATTTTAGACTGACTTTAAGAACAAAAATTGTGACTACTTCATCAGTTTCTGATATGCCTTGTTCTTGGAAGGGCAAGAGGTCTATACTACAAAGTTGGGCTCATGTTGGTTTTGAGGCTCTGCAGTTTTGGAGGAGAGCATGTTTGCATTGGCTTCCTTACTTAATACCTTTTTTTTTTCTTTTTTTTTTTAAACATAAGTAATTTTGGGCACAACAAGGGAATGTCAAGATTGACTTGGTTAAAAAAATGCTGTTGGAGGTACTGCTGAAAGGGAAGTAAAGGCCAAGTTTGGTCTTATATGTTTCAGAATGAAAATATCTGGCCTGTTGCAAAGACGCTATAGCTATGCGTAGTTTGATTTTCAGGTTTCTGAAACACTTCAAGCATATCAAGTGGAATTGAACATAAGGTGGCATCAGTCATTGGAATAAACCAGTTAAGAGAGTAAAGCAAAATGTTTGGCTTAATCTTTGAAAACGGGCTGAAACAAATTTCTGTAGTGTTTCACTGTACTGGGAAAGGGAATTACATATGCTGGGAAAGTAAATATGGTGCTTTGGCAGAGGAGAGGTTCTGGGAATAATTATCTGCAAAAGCACCAAAATCACTGGAGTGTGTTTAAAACTTTGCCAGTAAAGTTAAGAGAATTTCTGAGTGTTAAAATCTGTATAAAAGTTATTTGTACGTGCTCAAAACCGACTTGTAACTCCTGTATCAACACAAAAGCACTGATATTCTCTTGCTGGTGTACATTAGAGACATGGATTGATGTATATACATGTGAGCAGTTTTTTCAAAAAGTAGTTGTTTGCAGTACTGTGTGTGTTTTGAAACAATTTCCATAATGTTTCTGTCCTTTCAATAACAGAGCTCCTGGAAAAGATAATTTTCAGCTGTGACTTAAATATTTGTTTTTCTTCACAGGATGCTTACGCAGAAAACTTCCTTTGCTAAGCCATGGCCCTGTACTTACTATTAATAAAAATATCAGTATATGTTACTGAGACATTTGATACACAAAAAAAATTGCATCGCCTTTGTTGTACCAAACTTCCCTGAACAGCCAGCTTTTTGGTAAAGGTTTTTTAGAGAGAGTATTTGTTTTCTTGTTTTTTGTAGCAAATTCTGAAATCGAGGTGTCTGTGTCTGCGAGAAATGTGAGAAGGTTGCTTAGTTTCCAGCGGTACCTGAGATCTTCCCGTTTTTTCCGCGGTATCACTGTTCCAAATTCTTCAAACATTTTAGATGATGATTATAATGGACAAGCAAAGGTTGGTTGCTTGATTTTTATTTTTTTAAAGTACTTTTTTTAAAATGTTTGCTAGTATATAACTATATCTCATGTTAAAAGTGCAACCAAATACAAATTTTAAGCATGTATTTTTTACATATGTGTGTATGTGGGGTTTTTTGTGTGTGTCTGTATATATGTATATATCTTAATAAAGTCCAGCCAAAATTACATGGTTTCTAACAAACTCCTTTGCTATGCACAGGTTTACTGGGATGATTTTTAGAGCTTATGTGGTTAGCAGTTTTGGTTTGGGTTTTTTTTTTTTTTTTTTTTTTTTGATAACTCTGTTGAATGGAGCATGCACTTTAATAATTGAAGAAGTGAAGAAAGGGAAATGTATCCCTATTTAAGAAATGCAATGGAGCAATTTGGATGACTACCCCCCCCCCTTCATTTTTAGTCTAACTTCACTAATGAATATCTGAAAGCCCAAGTACCTACTGCTGAAAACTCAATAAAATGCAGTAAATGGATTTATCAGATTATTATACCAAACTGACTTTTTCTTTGGCAGGCAATTCTTCTAGAAAAGAAAACTATGACAGTTATAAGATGCCTGTGCTGCAGTGAAGGAGGGAAAGCAGGTGCTGGGAAGACGGGCAGTAGAAAGAGAACATTTAGTTGGATGAAAGGCTAATGTGTTGGGGGCAGGGGATGGATAGTGCTGAAGAGGAGCAAGCAGGCGAAGGTTGTTCAGGATCCCCAAAGCTGTGTCGTCTTACTGATTGCATGTAGTGCTTTCTGTTCGTAATCTTGACACAGAAAAGGAATACACTTACAATACAATGTTCATTCTGAACATGATCAGGCTGTGGTGTAGGAAGAATCTGGTAACCTGGAAGATGGATTTTAAAAATGTACATGTGACTTAATAGTAAAAAGATCTTGTTAATGCTCTTGTTTCTTCTGGTAGTGGAGTTTTAGTGGCTTATGGAGAAAAGCTAGAACATATAATTAGATCACAAAATAGCTCTACCAGTCTAATGAGAATAGAAGGCAGGTATCTGTTGTAAAATGGGCTGGACAGGTATTTCTGATAGAGGTAGGGGAGGCAAAGACTCTGCCTCTGGTGAGGCCCCAAGTGCTCTTTGCTGTTCCTGTTCATCCTTATTGCTGGAAGAACAGTTCCTGTGGAGCAGCCGTGAAGAAGTGATAGTTCAGTGAGGTGGAAAGTCAAAAGCCATGTTCTTAGTGACATTAAAAGCTTGGCTCATATGTCTAGTAAAGCATCTAGATATTATTTCTCTTCCATAAACAACAAGGGAAAGAGAGAAAACAAGGTAAAGGACTACACAGAAAAAAGGGAAAATCTCCAACCAGTTCAGTCAAGGCACATGTATTTCAAAGGTTTTCAGTTATGAGACAAACTGAATTATTCTTTTAATAATTTTTTTTTTGTATGTAAAAATCCTAAGACTTGCATCTGTGTCTAAAATCTTAAACACTCCTCTGGGCTATGGGAAGATAGGCATATAGTGAGAAAAAAATAACAGCTTTTCTGTTTTCTTTCAGTGTATGCTGGAGAAGGTTGGAAACTGGAATTTTGATATTTTTCTTTTTGATAGACTGACAAATGGTGAGTTTACTTTTGCTACTTCGTTTGTGTTTTATCTCTTAGCATAACTGAACTATTGCTCCTACATTGCGGTATGTGACTGCTTGTTCACTAAAAAGTACAAGTTTCATCAGGTAATACTTTTTGATTTAATAGTCTTTAATCTAAATCTTAGTTTGCCTGGTCACTCTATTAAAATAGTGTTACTGTCAGTACTGATAATTGATTTGTAGAAGAGGTCCTTCTACTGTGTAGGCTGCTGTTCTTTCTTAATAGTAATTTGATATAAATTAACAAATAATTTTGCTCTTTTAGTCTCTCTTTTTAATTATGGAGTGCTGGTAATTTGTATGGTTATGCCCAAAAGGTCATTTATATTGAACAAGTGTTTTTCTGATAAATTTAATGTTAAAGATAGAAGAGTTCTGTTGGTTTACAGTACAATATGATGCATGTTGGTACGAATGCATTATAAGTATGACATAATATAGAATACCTAGAGAATTAGGAGTTGAGCAGACAGAAGCTGCTGTATGCATAGCTTGCACAAAATACAGAAAGGAAGAGAATATTATGATTACTTTTGTGCACCCATTGCAAATAGCAGTAGGAACTACAGAAGTAGTTGGTTAAAAAACAGCAAATAAATTATTGTTGAAGTTATGGACAGAGAGTTAGAAAAGAGATCTGTAAATGTGCTGGGCAGGAGGAGGGAGGGCGGGCTGCTGCAGTGGGTAGGGTAAAGTTTTGTATTCTAATCACAGCAATGGAAGGTGAGTTTTGAATAGAATGGAAGGAGACGAGCGAATCCAGCATCATGGCAACATTTGTGCCAGTGTGGGAAGCAAATGGAGGGCAGCTCTTGCAGGTTTTACATCAGTCAAATGGAGCTGGTAGCAGAGATGCAGTTAGAGCATTTAAAGATGGCAGAAAGAAATTAAGTTCAGAAAGGAAAATGTGGTGCAGAAAAGATAATTTTCTCTCCTGTTTTGTTGAAGAGATTCTTGGCTTAATCTAGTGTAGAGGTAGTATCCTCACAGTTTGATTTAATACAGAAAATGGATAGGAAAAAATTAAAACAGTGAGGATTTTTAATAGCATGTATATATAGATAATGATAAACTTTAGACTAGATAACTGAATGAGAAAAAGCTATGTGTGCAAGTTAACTTGTTTGTAAGCATAGCTTGTTTTGTGTTAGTTTCCGGGGAGTAATCTGAAGTCATTGTCCTTGTGGGAGGGCCCTCTCCTTAAAATGTATTTGAAAAGAGCATATTTGATACTACCCATACAGCTTCTATTGTGGAAGCCTTCCTATACCATCTGTTTTGCATCCTAAGTTAATCATTTTAGCAGGACGTTTTGAACAGGCAGTCTTGTTCTTGAAAGCTTGTAAGGGGGAGAATGCTGTGTGTAAAACTGCTGGATGAGCTGCCCTGGATGAGCCTGTAAGAAACTATTACTCAGTAAATGTTCAAAGAATTACGTATCTTATTGTGGGGAAGCGGCATGCACATGTGAATACTTTTGAACCTTACTCATAAGCTAGATTTAGCAGAAATTTTTGTCCTCTTGTACCTCAGTTTCTGTCTGTGCTAGGTCCTTTAATTCCTGCTAAATGAAGATTGTCAGTGTGCCAAAACTGAATTACCTGCCACTACATCTTGTTTGCAGAGTAAATAACGGGCAAGCTATTTCAAGTAAACATTTGCAGGGTATTTCTCTGTCTCTTAGTTTTACTTGTTCTACCACTGCATGTGATTATAATATTACAGCTATGAGTAGGCAAAGTATTGTAAGCTTGTAATAGTATACATTTCCTAGAGAAACTTAAAACTTTTTCTTTGTATTCTGGGTGAAATAAGGAGTAGTTTAGCAAAATAGTTGGTGAAAATGAGAGATGGCATACGCACGATGTACGCTAAGCAATAGTCCGTTAGCTTTTGTCTTCACCTGATTATTCTTGAATTTGGTTTTAAGCTGTATGTCTGTGAAATGTTGCATCATGATATTTATAAAGTTGAATACCAATGTAACAGGTTTGCACCTTGAAACCTGTTGCTTTTTTAATGTTCAGTAACATTTTCTTCCTATCAATTGACAGTGGACAATTGGTAAATGCATTATAGTTATGCTAAAACACTGGTGATTACTAGAGGAGATAGCTAATGGAATCTTGTCATGCAGTAAGATTTAAAGATTTAAAGATTTAAAGATTTATCATAAATTGGTGTAGAGAAATTTGCTTGTATAATTTTTGTGACCAATTTGTTTGAAATAATACATTTCTTATGAAAGAGATTTCATGGCTTCCAATGAATTAGTATTTTCATCTTATTTTTAGGAAACAGTCTAGTCAGCTTAACCTTTCATCTGTTTAATCTTCATGGACTAATTGAACACTTCCAGTTAGATACGATGAAACTTCGTAGATTTTTGGGTAAATACAGCTTTTTATTATGATGAATATTGCTGTTTATCCGCATTTTTATACCTTAACTCAAGTGCTGGTTATAGTTTAGCAATACAATTTGAAGAGTACTGATGCAGTCCAAATCGTGCAGTGATTTAAATTACATTGATTGAGACAATCTCTCAAAGTTTCTATGAATGTAGAAGTCTCCATGTTAAATCCAAACAAGTATTAGCAAGTTTAGTAGTTTTGTAGCAGATGCTGTATTGTATTTATTAAATCTAAAGAATCAGGAATATATGTGATATTGTGTGATGTTTTTATTGGGAAAGGCTAGACAGCTCCTTTCTTTGTTTTGATTTTCAGTTGTGTTAGCATGAAATTCAGAAGTTAAGATTAAATAGTTTCCTAACTGTTGAACATGCCAGCTTGGCTATATTTAATGGTGCCAATTCAATGCTGTCTCTTGCTTGCTCAAACTCTCCTACAAATAAGCACTGTACGGTGGGCATACTTTCTCCATGGAGCGCAAGACAATTTTACTCAAATGTTTGGGCCCGCAGCACTGGAATGCTTCAGTGGAAAGAACTGTAAATACGATATATATTCGAACCAAGTGGTGCTTTCACTTGACAGCTGAGAGAGCTGTCTTTCTGCATCCTCATACCACAGACACAGACGCTGGTGTGAGACTTCCTTCAGTTCTTCTGTGACAGTATCTTTTATTTAATTTTGTGGAGTGGGATGCTTTTTTTTAACTGAGCAGGAGAAACAAGTTTCTGGTCCCTTTTAGCAGGCTTTCACAGTTGCAGAGAAAACAATTTTGTGGTTACAAAGCTTGTCATTTAACAGGGGAGAAATCCCATTTTGGAAGGCTTTTCTCCCCTTTCAAATAAGGGAATTTTTTTGGTTTTGTCATTTAGCTCTCTTTCAGCTTTAAAAAAATTTCAGTTCTGTCTTGCATTTCTTGTTGTTTTAAAGTGGATTCAATTCCTTCCAGTTTCAGAAAGGTAAATGAGCTGACCTTGAGGGCTGATACATTGTAATGTGAAGAAAATCGCTGTAGAAGTCTGGTCTTAGGCTACTCAAGTTGTAACTGACTCTGTTTTGTCCTTCTTAACTTGCTTATTTCCTGGTTAGTTGATACTTAGCAAATGACAGTACTTGAAATGAAAGACCAGTTAGGAATGACTGGATTAGTTAACTGGTTATCAAAAGGTAACAGTAGTCTTAACTGCGTATGACTACTCAAAGCTGTAAATCACTAAAATGAGGTGAGACTTGGAAGAAGGCAAAATTTTATTCTAGATTTGAAATTCACCACCTTTCCCTTTTTGCTAATGTCTTCTACTTAATAGCAGTAAGAAAAAAATTCCTTAGCTGTGTACTAGCCCATCTGTCCAATCAAGGAACCTTTCTTCCAAATACAGCTTCTTAGCACAAACCCAATTAATTCTTTTCTTTTGCTACCTCTTCTACCCTACTCCAGACTAATCTGAAGATCAGATTCCAGAAGACTAGGACAGCTGTAGTGGCCCACAGTGCCACACAAAATTCACTTACTGGAACTTACTGGAATCTTTTTAAGGAGAGAAATCTGATTTTAGTCCTCAGTAGGATCTGAACGTTTTATTTTTGTGTGTATGTATCTCGTGTGTGTGTGTGTGTGTATATATGTTTGTTTATACACATACACAGTCCTTCTGTGATTTCCACAGGTTGCTTGGAGATCTGTCTCCTCCTGCTGTGTGTTTTCAAGTTCTTATTCCAGACCAGAATAGGGGGAGAGAAAATACAAAGTACTACATTCCTGGAAACATAGGTTGTTGTGCCATTCTAGTTCTGGCAAACCATGATGAAAATATTGTCCTAGGTCTTCTTTATTAAAATAAATAAGAAAATTGTAGACTTCAGGTAGCTGGACCAACCTATGAAGCCACAAAAAATTGAGGACTAAGCCAGGGACATCCTCGTTCATGCACTGGACGTGAGGAATAACAAAACCAAGCCCAAACATGCTTGGTTTTGTTTATTTGTCACATGAGATGTAAGCTATGCATTGAGTACTATTGAGATTGTGATGGTTGCACATTTAGACTTTTCATGAACTACAGCTCTTCACAAATAACATGACAGTAATGCTCTAACATTAGTCACAATTACATGGAGGCTACTGGCTTGTAAACTGAGTAGGAAAAGAAGTTGCGGGCACGTTTGTTTGAATGGGACTGACAGACTGTAGTCAGCCAGGAAAATGTGCCTATGAGGTTTGCTTGAAAGAGCTAATGTGTCATATCAGGCAAGACTTTAGAATATAGTTTGATTGCTGTGCTCCAGATCTCCTCCTTCTCCATCCTTGTAAACATTACAGTTCTTTCACTTGACATACTCAAGCTAATGTTGATGTCCTTTAAAGTATTCTAGCTATAATGTTTGAAGACAGCTAGGGAGATAGAGGAAAGAGGAGGAAAGCAAGGAAGAAGTTAAACGGGGAGTATTAAATCTGGGAGCGGTTATCCAGAGCATCATCTAAATGAGATTCTTTTATAAATTGCTTATAGGCTTTAATTTGCCTGAGTGCGAGAAGATGCCTAAACTATGTAGAAGTGGCTTTGCATGACCACTCTCCTGAAGATGAAAGAAAAGCACTTTATGACAGGAAAGCAGTGCCTAATTCCTCTGATCCTGTCTGTTTCCAAGGCATGACATGAAGTCATCTTGATGCTTTGGTAAATAGTATTGTCTTGATTTTGTATTCCAGGCTGCCACAACGTTCAGGCAGGCTAGATTATCAAAGGGAGCCTTTTCTGGGAAGTTCTCAAAGTCAAAGTATCTCAGATTACACATTGATTTCAAGTTGTTTAATTTTTGCTCTGAGCTGACTTTACAGGTAGTTGATTTCCTTTAGAAAATACTGTTTCTTCACATAAAAACCTTTTACACCTGCATCGTGGTTCACCTGATGATTTATTGACTTTGATGCTTTTATGTATGTGTAACTTGTGATATTGCATATTTCTGTGCCTAACTAGGACATATAAAATGCTACTTGAAAAAATTACTGTTTTATTTAAGCTTGGATATTTGTTATTTTCCTGCAGTTATGGTTCAAGAAGATTATCACAGTCAAAACCCTTATCATAATGCAGTTCATGCTGCTGATGTGACTCAGGCCATGCACTGTTACTTAAAAGAGCCCAAGGTAAGGGAGTGTTCTCACTTTTGTCACGGGTACCTACAGAAATACATGTATTTGTGCGTATAAATGGATTGTGTGCACCTATATACATATATGTGTATATGCACATACACACACTTTCTGTTAAAAACAAGCAAACCTAAAAACCCAACAAAAAACCTGCTTTTGAACACAAAAAGGCAGGGAATGACTCTCCATGTTGCTGAGGGTGTGGGTTCATGCTTAGCAGTATGCTGTTCTTCTTCCCCTCCTCTTAGCTGGCATTGTCTTTTGTGTGACTTCGTGTAGAACCAGAATGGGGAATTGATTAAGACTGCAGCTGTTTAACGTAGCGCTGTGCTCCAAGACTTTTACATAGAATTGTAGCCTGAGTCAGAGCTGGCAGTAATAAACCTGTGTGTTCATCATGTGGGGTGGGGTGTTTCTGTTTGGTGGTTGTTTTTTCCCCCCCCAGAAACTACCGTTACTGTTGCTTTGCTCATTCTTGATGCTAATGACTAGTATGCTTCTGCTAGAGACAACTTGTAGCAAGACATCAGGAGTTCTCTTTGGCCTTTCTTTCTAAAAAAGGGCAGTGTGTCAGACCTTAAGGAGCTGAGCTAGTTGAGCATCTGTTCTTTGCTGCCTGGGCTGCTGGCAGTCTGCTGCGAGCGATGTCTTAGACCATTTCAGGGCTAAATGCTTCCCGTCCCTGCTGTGTTCCATTGAAAAGTGTAGTGCTCTCTAGCCAGGTGAGACAAGTCATCTACCTTGATGCAGATTATCGCCAATCTGGTATTCCCCTGAACGGCATCGCTCTTTATTCTGCTGCTGAGGTAAAAACAAGTTCTGGCTCTGTGGATGTTTTCCAGAGGCTCTTTGCCCACTCCTCCCACTCAGTTTCTCAGGGCTGTGCTCAGATCAGTTGTTGGTGTGGTGAGCCAGAGACCACAGCTGATACATGATGAGCTTTTTTTATGGCATGCAGTTTGGAAGCTCTGAGAATTTTCTATTTAATACTCGTGATGGAAGTTTTGTAATGCTTTGGATACAAGTATAGACTTTGTATTTTTAGTAACATATACAGCTACTGGGTTCTGCTGCACCGAAGTACATTATAAACATGAGAGGCATGATGGATGGCGAGTGCAACAGGGAATATAAACATCGGCCCTCGTAGGGTGTCTGCTGCATTTCACTTCTGCGTGGGCAGAACTGTCCTCTCCGTTTTAGTGTGAGATAGACTTTTATTACTGAGTTTAACTCTCAGACCTCCCAGCCAGAAGTAGTAACGACTATGAACAGTGAAAATAAGTCCATGCAGTTTGATCCTGAGTTAATCAACACACACATACTTCTTGAAAATACTTGGTTTTGCAGATTTTCCTCCTTCGGTTCTTTTCCTGGTAGACTTTGAAATATAATTTTGCGTAAGAGTAGAAATCCATTCTGAACAGTTCTGAAGTCTTCCAGAGCAATAGTTTCTTCCTTTGAAGATGAAAGGTTTTTATGTTTTTTAAAATACACTCTGTATTTAAAGCAGAATTGACACATACAGACAGAATTGGTAAATGAGATGGAGAGCTAATTTTAAGAATTTGCTGCTTTTACAGGATCTGGTTAGAAATAGTACTTCATTACCAGCCAGAAAAGTAGCATTTTGTGTGCCAGCATTTTTTAAGACTGAACCTTCCCCTTCAGAAAGAATCATGCTTAAACCATTGATGAAATTCTGTAGCTTTTGGGGGGGGAATACTGTGAAAAGGCGGTGGAATATTAGTTCTACATTATTAAAGTTTTCTTTGAGTTCCTGTTGGCTTTTAATTACTGAAAAAACAAAAATGTGACAACCATGCACATTTTCTGAGGGCGTACTTGCATTGCAAACAGAATTACATTTGTTGTTTTTATCTTACAGCTTTCCAAATCTTTAACTCCATGGGATGTTCTGCTCAGTTTAATAGCAGCTGCCACACATGATTTGGATCACCCAGGCGTCAACCAACCTTTCCTAATTAAAACAAACCATTACTTAGCAACTTTGTATAAGGTAAGGACAAAATTGGTTGTTATGTTAAACCCAGGTTTGGAGAACGCCTGAGGAGTACAGGAGAGGAATATAAATTGCGATGTGTTTAGCTAGTGGTAGGTTTGAATCCAGAAGCTGTTTCCATGCCACTGGGATAAAAAAAACATGGAAGCTAACAAAGTATTCAGGATTTGCGGGTTTTAATCTCCTTGAGAAGAAGAAAGAAAAACACCACTCCCGAGACGCAATGAAACTGTCTGGTACTGCTCTTAGTATATAGCTTTTATGTATGTGTACTATATATACTATATAGTGTAAGAGAAAATCATTGATTGATACCTGTAATACCCGTTTCATTTGCAGAATACCTCAGTATTAGAGAACCATCACTGGAGATCAGCAGTGGGGTTGCTGAGAGAGTCTGGTTTATTTGCACACATGTCATTAGAAAACAGGTAGGTTTGTACAAAATAGTATAGATTACTTCAAGACGTAAGCAAGCTGTCACTTAAGAAAGACAGCCTTGCAAAACAAGCTAAATTATTGCATGGCAGTTCTGAATATGAAACATAGGTTATGATCTATTTTAAGAATTCCTGGATACTATGCTGTTGGAGCAGAGCAGTTCATGGTGCGATGCAGTATTCGGAAAATAACACTTACTGTGACCACACTGAAGAATTCAGACTATTCATATAGTCAAGCGCCTGCTTAGATTAAACTTGGCAGCCCTTTCTCATTCTGTCACCACAACTGTAGTTGAAAATGGGCCCTCTCCACCTACTTTAACAAGAAATAAGCTTTAGACTATAAGTTTGTGCATTTTTAAAAATGCGGGGGGGGGGGCAGAGGAGAAGGGAAGCTAAAAGCCGTTTTAGTCTTCCTGAAAGCTGCCAATTATACATCCTGATATTTCTGTGGATGTTGTAGGAATTTTTCAGAGAGGGAAAACAACAAAAAAAAGTAAAGTTCCGTGAAAATGCTGAATATAAATGTTGCGACTTGCATTTGTATAATGTATGTGATAAAAAGGCATGTAAGTCTAATGATGGCTGTTGTTCTTAATTGTTACACTCTTTGAATGTTTGGTATCACTAATTTCAGGCAGCTGATGGAAAGCCAGATAGGTGATCTCATTCTTGCCACAGACATCAGTCAGCAAAATGAGTATCTGTCCATGTTTCGATCCCATTTGGATAGAGGAGACCTATGTTTAGAGAACGCGAACCATCGTCACTTCATTTTACAGGTGATCTTTTTGGTAATGTCATTATAGTGTCAAAAATGACTTACTTAAAAATGGTAAATACTGCTTTTTCCAGGCTATCTCCTGCTTTCAAAATGAAGCAGAAATATCTTTTAGTCGTGTTGTTTCATTACAAAAAGGTTATTCCCTCCACTTCAATCTCTCCCCGCTCCCAGCACTTCTCCCAAGTGATGTCGTGTGTTGGTAAGTCTGATAACTCAGAGCTGCTGAAGCAAGGAGAGGTGCGTTTCCAAGACAAGGTGTAGTTCTTCTGACAACTCCAGTGCAGTCTCAGAACTGTGAAATGCTTTGTCAGAACCTGTTTCAGGAAAGGAAAGCACTACTGTTGTGAATCAGTTTTTAGCTGTGCTAGAGGGAGGTTTAGCAAGCTTCAAAAACAAAAGCCTTGAGAGTCTCTTTAGTTTATAGAAATTAAGAAAGTGGACGAGCAGGTGAGTTCAGTCCTGTGCAAACCACGAGTGAAAACGTGAACTTCAGAGCCAGAAGTGCAAAAAAACTGTTCTCTAACTTTGATATTTCTTTTTCTGAATTTATTGTTGTCTTCTGTACTAGTGAATATACTAAATATAGCGTTCCTGAAATACTTTGACTTGACTGAATTTCCATATTACTCAGAGATGATCATGAGATCTGATAGTTCCATGAGCATGTTTTAAATATGATTATAGAACATAACTTTAGCGCAAAGCACAAATGGAAGGTAGGTTTGTTATTCACAAAACTTAAAATAATCTGCTGTCAGGAAATAAATAATTACAGATGCTTCTGTTGGAGGGAAGGATGATCTAACGCTGTTATCTTAACTTACTAGATGGCTTTGAAGTGTGCTGATATTTGTAATCCATGTCGGACGTGGGAGCTCAGTAAGCAGTGGAGTGAAAAAGTAACAGAGGAGTTCTTCCATCAAGGCAAGTGAGAGCAGAAGTATCTGTTGGTACAGAATATATTTGCACTGTGCAGAGAGCGACCATGAGTCATAGGTGCTTGCAGATAAAGGGATTTGTATTTAAGGCTAATAGAAACTTGCAGTACAGTGTGGGTTTCTTTTTTTTACTTTCGTGGGTTGTACTTCTTGCAAAGGGTTGGGGTTACCCACCAAAGAGTCTGCTTAGAATCTGAATCTGGAAGGGCTGGTGCAATAGATCCTTCAGCCTGAAAGGTGCTTCTGATGAATGGTTATGCTCACTTTGCATTTACCTGGTGGTTTTGGTAAATTACAAAATACATACATCATGTATCTTCAGTATTTAAACTTTGGCTGTGAGGCCTGTTGGTAAGCAGGTAAGAGCTAGGGACAGCATTTTTAGTTGCCACGCAGTCAAGGCTACTTACTTACCTAAGCAGTTAATAAAGTTTTTAATTGACAAATGGAGTGAATTTTCTCCATTATTATTAAGAGTTTTAATAATAAAATAATGTGTGCTTCTCCTTTCTTAAGGCTAGTTTAGCTGGCTTGAGACATGCTAGTTTGTGCAGGGGTAGGATAAATGACCAACAACTGCTTTATTTGGTGCTAATCATGTGAAGCTTATTCTTGGGTAAAGGTGATGGGGAAGGAGAACGATTAATTGCCTTTGGTGAGAAATTCCTGAAGGCTAAGCTGTTCTCTTCCATATTGCTAAGGGGGGTCTTAATCTGCCATTTCTATGGCATTCTAGGAGGTTTTGCAAGGAAGTGTGTTAATCCTTCAGGAAACCTGCGATTTGATGTGTTTTCTTTAATTAATGTTTGATGAAAAATACAAAGTCTGCTGTTAAATAGACCTACTTGTTTTTTTTGGGAGGTGGGGGAGGGAACTAAATGCGTTCACCCAGCTGGAAGATACCGTCCGTGTTAACCAGCATGCACAGCTCACCTCTGTTAGTGTCTGATGGCTCTTTTTGGGTCTGGGCTTGAGGACTGAACTATTGTATTATACTTTAATTTCTTTAGGAGATATTGAGAAAAAATACCACTTGGGTGTGAGTCCACTTTGTGACCGACAGACGGAAACTATTGCCAACATCCAGATTGGTAACTGCAGTTCAGTTTATTTTAGTAATTTCTTTCAGGATGTAATTTGAAAAAAAAAAAAAAGTACCTTTTAGATGCATTTTCTAGAGGTTGTACCTGCTCTGTGTGTGCGCAGCAGCGCTTCGTTACAAAGAGCAATTTTTCTCTGTTCGCTACACAACATTTCTCCCTTAAGCCAAGAGGTTCATCTGGTCCAACCCCCCTGCCGAAGCAGGGTCACCTACAGCAGGCTGCACAGGACCTTGTCCAGGTGGGTCTTGAATATCTCCAGAGAAGGAGAATCCATAACCTCCCTGGGCAGCCTGTTCCAGTGCTCCGTCACCCTCAGAGGGAAGAAGTTCTTCCTCATGTTCAGACGGAACTTCCTGTGCTGCAGTTTGTGCCCATTGCCCCTTGTCCTGTCGCTGGGCACTACTGAAAAGAGCTTGGCCCCATCCTCCTGACACCCACCCTTGAGATATTTATAAGCATTTATTAGGTCCCCTCTCAGCCTTCTCTTCTTCAGGCTGAACAAGCCCAGCTCCCTCAGCCTCTCCTCATAGGAGAGATGTTCCAGTCCCCTCACCATCCTTGTAGCCCTCTGCTGGACTCTCTCCAGTAGCTCCTCATCTTTCTTGAAGTGGGGAGGCCAGAACTGGACAAGAACTGGTTCCAGCTCTCTGGGTTCAGCTCTCGGGAATGTTGGCATTCCTGCTGAATCCAGCCGTGAGAAGGGTGGTGGGCAGGGGTTTGATGGAGAACGGTGAATAGCCATTACACTATTTTTTTTTTTTTTTTTCTCACTTGAGTTGGATTTAACATAGTAAAATTTATTAAAGTCACTTATGTAGATTGAATGGAACTCAGTTTAAAACATAGTCAAGAATAAATTTAACCACAAATATGGTATGAATTAGTGCTTTAAATTCAAGACAAAACTGATCTCTTCTGTCAGCTGCGCTGTTTTCATTTAGGATGTTAGAAAATGATACATTTCTGTAATTGACAGATCCAGTTTTTTCTTACCATTGCATTTTTCATTCATTGAAATAGACACTATAAATAAGCGCACATGCACATACACCCAGACATGTCTGTAAATGTTTGTGTGTTGATACTTTGTGGCCTTTTTGTTTAAAAATTTCTGTAATTTGTATTTTTAAGTATTTTTAGTCAACTTAATGTTGTGAAAAGAGCATCTTCTCTTTTTTTCCCCCCTGTGTAATATAGTTCAGACTGTCTGTAGGTAATTTGTTATAAAATATTTCTTTTAGAAATTTAGGTTTTCTGAATGAATTTGTGTGGCTCAGTTGCTGATGTTTAGATCCCTCCCCTGCCACATGCTCCAATATTTTCCTTTATTTGGTCACTTCAGCGAAAGGAAGGAGGTTAACCTGTCATCCAGTAGGATGCTGTTCTTTTGACTGACTAGTAAAATCCTTTACATCTTGAGAGATGATTTTGTAAAGAAGCCTTAATGAAATGAATTTTTAAATGCACGCTGGAGTAGTCTGATGCATTGTTTATTTTTTGCTACTAAATTTTGTTTAAAATACTTAAATTTTTTTTCTGTTTTTTTTTTTTTTTTTCTTCACTTGGATACGTGTGCTTGTTTCCGAAGGTTTTATGACCTACTTAGTGGAGCCGCTGTTTGGGGAATGGGCCCGGTTTTCAAACACCAGGCTGTCGCAGACAATGCTGGGGCACCTGGGGCTGAACAAGGCCAGCTGGAAGGGGTTGCAGAGGGAACAGTGCGGCAGCGGTGACGACGGCGACCCCGCTTTTGAGGAGATGGACTCAGACATATTACCTCAGGAACCTCGATTGTCCTGACCTCAGTCTTCATGACAAAATTGCCTCTTCTCGTGGTATCTGCACGGTTGGGTTGAAGGAGATACTTGCCAGCCCAAGGTTTTGGTAGAATGGTAAAATGATGCCAGCATTATTTATTTCCAAGTTTTCCTTTGACACGGACCATTTGAACCAGAGGGGTTTTTTTTAAACCGCAAGACCTGACCATAGAGCAATATGCATACGCCTCCGCTGGTGTTCGTTCGGAACCTTGAATATGCAAAGCACAGCAGTGACTAAGCCTTGGAGGAACAGTACGAAAGCTTCGTTGTGCCTCACGGCTTTGGGGTTTTGGGGAAATTTGGAATACGGTCTTCAAATCTAAGACTCGAGATGGATTGTTCCACTTCCTTGGAGTTTAGCAAGACTCGCGTAGAAGCGTTGAAAGCGTACCTTCCACTCAGTCCCTGTTTTAATACGGAAATGTGAAGTGCCCATCCTCTGCTGCCTCTGGCGAGACTCGATGTTTACAAATGTACTCTGCAACTGTTGGTTCTAGACTTAACCTTTGCGCATGGCTGTGAAGGAACCACTAACTTGGGGTTTTTTGCTTTTTTAAAAGAAAAAGATCAAATCTGAGACTGCAGCTCTCGTTTCTTTGGATGCCAGAAGAGCCTCCCATTTGCCATAATTTTGTTTGTGCACTGGGAACTGAGCATTCATCATAGAGCACAGCCAAGCTTTACTCCAGTGCTGTATGGGAATGCAGTTTTTTAACGGCGGGAAACACTTCTGAGTTTGGGAGGGGAAGGGGGCGGGGGGGGCGGGGGCGGGGGGGAAGCGTCCGAACTGCATTGCGATTCTGCAGTGGAAACATCGCATGTTGTTTTCACTATTGTACACTTGAACTGCACATGCAAGAAAAAGGTGGAATGTCCAAACACCATAAATCAGCTCAGGGTATTTGCCAATCTGAAATAAAGTGGGATGGGAAGCGTGTCCTTCAGAACAAGGGTACAAATGCCCCTTTCGCTGCAGCGTGCGTGTATGTGTGGGTGTGTGAGTCTGGTGGGGACGGGGGAGGGCGGGAGGGTACCGGGAAGGGTTTGAACGGCAACATATTATTTTTTTTTTTTTTTAATTTTATTTATTCTTTTAGAACGTGACAATTTCATGAACAGCCACACTGGGGAGGAAACTGTAACAAATTGCTACAGATGCCTTAAACTATGCACAAAGCTAAGTGACCAAATTTGTTTTTGATTTGAAAAATAATAATTAAAAAAAGTGCATTGTTTACGTATTCCTCCCTCTACTGAAACATTACCCACTAATGGGTTTTCGATGGGAAAAGGAGAAAATGTTTTTTAGGACAAAATTAAAGGACTAATTTTAAACTTAAAACATTCCATTTTTGTAATTTGTTTTACATTGTTTTAAGTACAGTAAGCACAACTGTAATCTAGTTTGAGAAACTGGTGCTTTCTTTTAGTTCATTTGTAATTCCCTGTTATTATTGTAAAAGACTGTTTATTGATTCTGTTTACAGTTTGTTGCAACAGCCATTTTTGGGAGAGAGCTTCAGCGTAAAGCCATTTGTAAAGGCTTTGCCATATTCATTTTAATATGTGCCTGTTGCTGTTAACTTTTAATTAATAAAAAAAACCCTTTTCACATTATGCTCCTGTACATTTAAGTTACGACCGAGTCCAGTATTATGGAAAGATAGCGAAGGTTGCAGTCAGCTTCCACTGTACAACTAAGCCAACTCTTGGGTTTGAAAATACCAGTCCTCATACGCCAAAACTTACTGCCTCTTGCAACTTGGCCTTTTACTGTTGGAAAAGCAAATCCTGACTTATCTGATTGTTTCCCCTTCTAAAATTGTTTCTTACTCTTTCACGTTCCCTGAAATAGTATCATTAATCTCAAAGTGGCCATGTTTAAAGAAATAAATTTGTAATGAAACCGTTTATTTGAACCTGCGTGATCTTCCTTCCTTTGCTGTCAGTGCAAGTTCTTGCTGGCGTCTGACCCCAGCAGAGAAGGATCGGATGCGATTGTCAGCTTCAGCTGTAACTTGCAGTAGCAGAAAAGCCTGATTTTTAACAAGGGCGTCTTTGGAAGGGGGATGCTTGCCAGTGGTGTCTGGAGCTGTCGAGACGAAGAGGGTGATGGCTGTGCGTGAGTAGCTTACTACAGAGAGGCTGCAGCTAAGCCTCCTTACGGCCTGTACGGATTCGTGGGGTGAAGTGTGGAAAAGTATTGATTCTGCTTTAACTTGTTTGCTTAAGGCCTATTCCGAGCCTGCGGCCATTTTCAGAACAGCCACTACAATCAGTATCTGATGATGTCCTCTGTGACTCACTTTTTTTTTTAAATGTGACTTGGTTAAAGACAAGGTCTCAACAGCAATATAAATTTTCCTACTTGTTACAGGCTCTTCATAAGCATATTTTAATATGTAATTTTAATGAAAATTAAAATTAATGCATTTATGTATATGCCTATAGAAATATTTCAGTATAATATTTATAAACATCCTGTGATTCTTCAACGTTGTGCAACATTTGCAGCCTTGCTGTCGTCTGCTCTGACAGGAACCAGGACAGCTTGTCAAGGTGCGAGAGTAAAGCACGAGTAGTTTTGTTCTAAGTCGCCTTTCCTGGAAAGGGGCTTCTGTCTTTTCCTGCCAGACTCGGTTTAGAGAGGCTGGTCCTGTCCCATCCAACAGTGTGTGCAGAAGCTTCTGATGTTTGACCGAATTTAAAAAAGGAAAACGAAAGCCTTTTCTTGTCCACGCTGTCTAGAAATGCCTGCTACAAACCCCTGCTGAACGCCAGCACTCCGACGGCTCTGACACTTTGCTGTGAGTGCGCGCGGGGAGCGAGGGTGCCCGGTGCGCAGGCGCTCAGCCCGCGGGTGCGTGGGATGGCATCATCCACAGAGCTGCTCCCGGCGGGACGCGCTGCGGGCCCGCGCGCACGGACAGGCCCTGGGGTACGGCCGCGGTCCCTGCCTGGGGTGCCTCAGTGTCCCTGGTTTGAGCGCTTCTGCTCGAGACGCCTCTCTGCGGGCGGCAGCGTTGTGTGTGTGAAAGATTTCAAGTAGAAAGATACAAATCAAGGTACAGAAAAGTACAAAGTAAATTATTTGTTGGCAGCTTTGTGATTTTACCCTCTTGTGCAGAGGACATTTCTTCTACTGTAGCTTTCCACTGCCAGTACAACCTGCCACATGTTGTATTTCTGGGGTGCTGCGCCTCACATCGGCAGTTCAAACTGAAAATGTTTAGTGCGAGTTTTTTCTCATGTTTTAGCCTAGTTTAACAGGTCAAGTGATGCCCTAAATTTTACAAGTTAATGATTTAATTGGATTGAGTTATATTTACAATAACGTATGTGGAAACGCTTTGGACAGAGGTTTTGTCTCTGCAAGACGATGATGACGACTCCAGCGGAGGTTCTGTGGGCCAGCTGTTCTGCAGCTGTGCGTGGCCCCTGGGAGGGGGCTGGTCCTGCCGCACCATGGGATGGCTGGGGAGCCCAGTGTAGCAGGGGACAGAGAGACCGTTAAACAAGCACCTTCCTGTTGCGCTTGTGGTGAGGCACGAACTTCTCACTGGTTCCTGACCTCTTTTTTTCTCCCTTTGTTAATCTGAGTGTAACTGAATTAACAGCATGGTGCTGTTCTGGGACTAATTCTGCTGTTATCCCTGCTGCACAGCAAGGGAAGTAGTCCAGTCTTGAAGGAGATGCAAGTAAGTTGTCACTACACTGATTTATAGTCACTATAATAGAAAGTAAACTATATTTTATTGTGGCTGCTGTTGTTTGTAGAGTACCACAAATCACATGCAATGTTTATTTTAACTGCTTTTAATCTTATATAGTTGCAATAGAGCATTAAATACAAAATTTGAAACCAAAATTAACTTTCAAAAAGGTGTTATAAAGGCATTTAAAAGAACACACAGATTTACAGCCTATCAGTGAGACTGATGGCAGAGCATTTTGGAAGGAAGTCGCACTGTGTATGTATTAACACCACTTCAAGTTTCAGACCAAAAAACATCCTCCTCCATTGTACAATCTATGTTCCAGTTGTAAGCAGCAAAGCTTTAAGTCACCTTCAGTAACCTTGTCAGAGCCATTCAGCTGTCGTTATTTGAGAAGTGCTGCTTTTTTCTTTTCCTAGAAAACGGAAGCTCCAAGAGGCACTTGTACTTCTTCCAGCAGCCAGATCAGCTGAGAACACCAAAATACCCGGACTCAGCTTTTTCTACGCTCCTCTACAGCCAGAGCAAACCTTGGCTTCATCTATGCATGCAGCTAAGTTGCAGCTCTCTGGTTCCTAAACAGCTTTTTTTCAGCCTGGATTTTATTTTTTAGCTGGAGCCCTTTGTACCCCTGTGGCTGGCGGCTGCTGAAAGCACTCGCTCAGCATGGGGCGGGCAGCGCGCAGCCCCAGAAGGGCTTCCCTGGGAGAGCGGGTTATGTGCAACAGCTTGTGCCATCGCTTCCCTGCTCACAGGTCCCCACTGCCAGAAACCTGTCCGGGGACCCAGAGGCAGCTGGGGGTGAAAAGGTGCACACAAACATCTCTTAGAGCAGCCAAGACGCGCAAGGTACATTTGGCAGCTTGCATGCCACAGTAGTTTGTACTTTTTTTTTTTTTACCTACACCACGTCTATGCTAGTTAACACGTACTCTGACATCAGTTATTTTACTCTGCTGCTCTCTACTGGTTATTCCAAACTCACTGGGCTGCCTACTCACAGAGGCTCCCACAGCATGATTTACTCACTTGTCAGGCAGTCTTTATGTTGGCCACAGGATGATGCAAGTAGGTTTTGCTCTCTTACCTTTGCAAGCTCATTTGGAAAAAAAACAAGGAAAAAAACCCTGCACAAAAATGTGCTGCTACTAAAAATGTCTCATACCAGCAGCAGATTTAAGTTTTCACTTTCAGTACGAAGCAGAATGCATTCAGGTTTTCTTGGGGCTAAAAATTTGCTAAAATTAAGTTTAAAAGAAAGACTTTGACATGAAAAATTCAGTATCAAAGTAAACATCGTAGTGCAAGTTACAGTTAGAGCTCAAATGACTGATAGAAATTTAAGGGTGTATCATTATCACCACTATTAACATGTACACAAATTTTTTAAGGTGGTCAGTTATGCACAAAGACTGTTGTCTATATAACTTAGTGTTAATAAACTAAACCCACCACATAAGTCTGAGTAGAAAGCCAGGTTTGAATACAAAATTAATACCTGAGTATAATGGTCAGATTTATTCCCCTTGATACATCGCATACAAACATGTTTAGTGCCTCAGTTCCACACTTCACATCAGGTTTGTCCTGTGTTGTAAGAGACCGCTCAGCACTGGTGCTACGCGCAACATAAAATGTTTCAGACAAAACAGCTTAACAGTCTTTTGCATAGTGATCTCAATACGTTTAAGATTTTTCAATTAAAGTCTTCATTTTCCCCGTAGACTTCAGCATGTGCGGTCCAAACTGAGAAGGAAACCAGAAACATGGTCAGATGGCTTTCACCAGAAACCTCCTTGAACACTCTCACATTATCCGTCCAAGCTGTAAGTCAAACGAGAACTTGGCCAGAGGTAATTTCCTTTATCAACCTGCTGCTCTGCCTGTGGATTTCACCACTTCATAGCCACAAAGTAAAGGGAAACTGGTGTCAGCAGTGAGCTGAAATCCCTCGGAGGCGGCAGCTAACTGTCTGCTGGAGCAGCTCTGACTACAGGTAGTTCACTTTACCACAGCAAAATCAGAAGACAGATGGAGTTATCTTTAGAAGCCGACAACCAATGGCTCTAGCAGGAATTTAACCGTATTTCTGTTCTTACTCTAGCCTGCGTTTTTGTGCAAGTCCTTTTAAAAACTATCACACAAGGATACTGTACGAGAACTCATCTAGCAAAGAAGTTACGTGTTGGTAACTGATGAAGGACATTCATTAGCTCATTATGGATCAACATCCTATCATTTAACAAATTAAAACCTTCAATTTTCTTAGCTTTTGAGGACTTGATGATCCTTATTCTCAAAAGGCGGACTGTAAGTTTTGAAACTGGAAAGTCATGAAAAACGCCTGTGTGCAAAAAACATTGCCAACTCATTTTCTTTTCCTTGAATCCTCAGAGGTGCTGGGGAAAAAGTAATTGATTCTTGGGGAATATCTAGCCTTTTAGCTACGAAGAACAGCCTGACTGTTACAGGAGTACACCTTAAAGGCCTAAACCAGAAGGTAAGCCAGTCAACATTAATAAGCTGACGTACTCGGAAGTCCTGAGATTTGTGGCTTCGGAATCTTATTTAGCTCAGAACTTAATTCAGAGCGCAGTCAGCTCTTTTGGAGTTTTATGGGCACTCTTCCAAACACACAAAGGGGAAAAATAACTATTTAATTCTAGTTCTATGGCACGAGGCTTCAAGGATTGCTTACTAACAAAACTGATCTATACCAGCCTGTTTAAGTAAGTGTATATTGCTAGAAATTTGCATCTTGAACGTTCACCTCTTAAACTCTTACTTCAGTTTCAAATCAATCTGAAATAAACTAGAAGCCATTAACTTGTACCATGATGTGAATTTTAAATATAATTTCATTTTAATGTTCTCGCACTATAAAGAAACTGCTTTTACTTACTCAGCATTTTCAATTATTAGAAGGAACTCCCTACACCAAGATCCACCAGGCATTCTGAACAAGTTGCTTTCTGCATTCCTAGGAATGGCTGACATGTTTCAGGATCTTGCCTCAGAGTTTCACATGCGCTATCTGAATGGTTAAGGTTGGTAATAACAGGCAAACTCAGTTCAGATTTGGTTCTAGTCTGAGCCCTTAGGAATCGAGTTCTCAGAATACTGCATGTTTGTGGCAACAGAAAAGATTTTTGTTAAAAAACAAAAAAAAAAAACAACAAAAACCGGAAACTGTAACAGGGCTTTTTAAACCAGTACACAATCTTAAGACTTGATACTAAAAACGTGTGATTGCCACGAATCCTGGCATATCAGCAGTGCTTCATAGGGTTTGGTGGACAGGGATGCTAACTCCATAGGCATTTGCATGTGTTGGCAGAAAGACATACGTTGGCTTTCATGACAAGTACTGTTTAGGCCAAGCATGTGCTTGGAACCACAATACTCACCAGCACCACCTCGGTCTTTGTCGTTGTTTCAGTCTTTGGAATCACTTTTTCTGTTTCGCTTTGGCTATCGTTTCGGTAACGATAAGCAAATTTCTTTTTCAGCGCTTCTGCTATTAATGCCGCAGGATCTGTAGGGTCAGCCACTTTAGGCTTTGTGCCTTCTGATGATCTAGGAAAGAAAATGAGAAGCATTCACATAGTCCAAAACAAACCTTTAGAAGTTGTGAATGCTTTTGCGTTCTGTTTGTCAGATGTTACATCAGCATCTGTCTCACCCTGAAATAGTTCTGAGTCATAAAAAACTAAATAATTGATGCAAATGTTCATACATTGATATTTATTTATATTTATTACCTTTTCACTGAGCGTAGTTTCACGCTGTTCATGTCTTTGAGGATTTCTAGCATGTTTGGCATTTCAGACTTCTTTGGCCCGTTCTCTGTCAGATTCTGTCCAGAGTTCATTTTTTTGTTTTTCCTTTCTTTAATGAGCTCAATTGTAGACATACCCTGTTGTAGACCTGGGGCAGGGAGCGGTGGCGGAGGAGGTGGCGGTGGTGGAGGTGCAACAGGGACAGCAGGTGGAGCAATGGGACTTGACCCAACTACAAACAAAACATGCATTATATGTCAGGTTACTGGTAAATCCCCTTTATATCTCACAAATGCTCAGGTAAGAATATGACTGTAATGGCTTCAATTGCTTCCTCTCTGCCTTCTTTAGATTATCATGTAACTTCTTCATTCCTAAACCACTGAAGTAGACTCAAGTGAAAAGCCACATAAAAATCCTTCTCGAATAGTGAGAAGTGTTCCTTGAATTTCCAGTTCGAATTCTAGGTGCATTCACTTCTTTACTGCAGTGGGATGGACGTCACAATGTCTTCTAGTTCTGTTCTGCTCCTAATGTTACCAGAATTTCACTTTCTTGAGAGGCAGGTACTGAACTGGCAGTCATGTACAATCTGCCATGTGAGCAGTGTTTCCTTCCTTGCCATCACAAGTAAGAAATCAGCATACAAGACTTTAAAATTTAGATTTCAGAGCTCAAACAGTGCTTAAATTGAAGCTTATCCCAGCTCTCTGAGGTTAAGGATTTTTAGGCCACCTAATCATCTGTCTGAAGTTAGAGATTCTGACGATAATCTTGATTTCAAGTTCCCTGTACTCTTTAGGTAAAAATTGATGTTATAAATATAATAGCAGTAACAACTTGACAAATAAATGATGAAACCTCTGCTCAAATGCACCTTTAAAAAAATGGGCAAAACCAGATTAAAACAGAATTTTGAGGCTTGGAGTATAAAGCGTGTAAAGATATGTGTACAAATAATACAGAGGTGTCTACTCTGTGTGCATGTGGGCATAGGCACAGTGTCATTACCATATTCTACCAGAAGAGGGAGGTAAAGATGATAAAATAAAAATTTGTTTTTCCTAATAAATAGAGGTGAAGGGAAAACGATGAACAATAGTTATTAGTTACATCACACCCGCCCCATTACAATTCAGGAGTTGAAACCATGTGATCCTTAAAATTATTTCATAGTTTTGAATATGAACAACTAAGGAAAAATAAAGTCACTGCTATCAGTTCATAGACAAAAAGTAAACAAGAGCATCTGAAGAATGAGAACGTGATTTTTATACATAAACGTAGAAAAAAACTACTTGCTAAGAAACTTTAGCAAAGAGTGAAAACTGAATGGCTGTCATCTCCAGTCGAGAAGGGGCATCTCCCACCAACCTTTGGAGATGGTGGATGGAGTTAGAACTGTGAGGCAGTCAGAGGTGAGGGAAAGAGGAGAAAAAAACTCAGGAAAAGAATTATTACTCTCTCTACTGCCAGAAACAGTGCACCACTTTTGGTTCCATCTGGACAATGTATTTGATCCCAAAGATGATTCCAATAAACAATTAATCTCCTTTTCTGTTAGTTATTTCATAAATTTCAGATGTATATTACATATTCTGAAAGCATCATTAGCATCCTGTATGATTACTTCATGATATCAGAGAGCCTATTTCATTACTGGATGGGAGACTTAAGTGTTAACTAAAAATGTAATTTAATTGCTTGGTTTAAGCCATCATGTTTATCATGAGCTTTGCTCCGAAAGCCGTATAATACATCTTTACTCATCCATAGGCTCAGAATTCTGGCAGACTTTCACACAGAATCACAGAATGTTAGGGTCTGGAAAGGACCTCGGTGGGTCATCTAGTCCAACTCCCCTGCCAAAGCAGGGTCACCTACAGCAGGCTGCAGAGGACCTCCTCCAGGTGGGTTTTGAATATCTCCAGAGAAGGAGGCTCCACAACCTCCCTGGGCAGCCTGTTCCAGTGCTCCATCACCCTCAGAGGGAAGAAGTTCTTCCCCATGTTCAGACAGAACTTCCTGTGCTTCAGTTTGTGCCCATTGCCCCTTGTCCTGTCACTGGGCACCACTGAAAAGAGTCTTGCCCCGTCCTCCTGACACCCACCCTTGAGATATTTATAAGCATTTATTAGGTCCCCTCGCAGCCTTTTCTTCAGGCTGAACAAGCCCAGCTCCCTCAGCCTTTCCTCGTAGGACAGATGCTCCAGTCCCCTCATCATCCTCGTAGCCCTTCTGCTGGACTCTCTCCAGTAGCTCCTCATCTTTCTTGAAGTGGGGAGCTCAGAACTGGACGCAGTACTCCAGATGGGGCCTCACTAGGGCAGAGTAGAGGGGGAGAAGAACCTCCCTCGACCTGCTGGCCACACTCTTCTTAATGCACCCCAGGATCCCATTGGCCATCTTGGCAACCAGGGCACCGTGGTGGCTCACGGTCAACTTGTCATCCACCAGCACACCCAGGTCCCTCTCCACAGAGCTGCTCTCCAGCAGGTCCACCCCAAACATGAAGAGTTTTGGAATACAAGAAAATACAGAAAATCTGACAGGTCTCTTGTCTTCAAGATCTATTCTGTATCCCTTGGTTAGTCTACTATGTCTGTCTACCAAACTAACCACAACAAAATGGAGAAGTGTTCAGTGCTGCAGTATCTCACAAAAGCGAATTAGCACGTTAATTACAAAAGGGACAAATTCATTAACTATTTATGCTAAGAATACAGCAAATTTAATACCTGCTGTCAGGTTTTGTTGTTCTTGTAAGATTACAATTTTGGCTATCTGTGCTCTTAAAGTGGCTAGTTCGTTTTCTAGAGCACTGATCTTCTGCAGAGCTTCTTCATTTGCAGTCACTATGCTCCTGGACACTGGTTCTTCTTCCGACAGGTTTTGTAAGGACATCTGTCTGCATGGGGACTTCCCAGAATGATGTGGTTCACCTGAAAGAGGCTGGGCTGTTTTTGACCAAACTTCTGACCTGTAACAAAAACATCACAAGATTCCTTTTTTAAAGGCTTTGTTATCGATTAAAAACTGAAGCACCATTACTTACAAACTAGGAATACAAGTTGAAGGCCTGACTTTAAAATTGGCTTTACACAAATCACTTCTACCAAGACATTATACAGCGTAAAGGAAACAAGATTTTTACCTCCTTCCTGTTTGTATCACGAGTGGTATTTCTTCTCTTCCCCTAGCCAGCTTTTTGTGGAATCCTTGATTTCAGGAGAAAAAAGGAATACATTCTTTCTCACCCCCAATGTACTTCTCTGCCTCATACCTATTGTATTTTTTGCTGGAATTAAGATTTAAAGTTTTTTTTGCCCCATAGGCTGCAAATAGTCACTTGTAATTGATTCCTTTCAGAAGCAGGAAGAGTTTCTTAGTTCCACAGCATATTTCTGTACTTTCTGGACTTCTGGTGTATTAGGCAAAAGTCTCAACTGGAATCTAATGCTGTGGAAAAAATGCTGCGCCTGAATTGTCGCCACTGTTCTGACTAGGGGTAGGGAAAAATGATGTGTCATTTAGTTGCTTCGTCTATAAAACTGCATTTGCAGAAGGAATTACGTCTGCAAGACTGTTTACTGAATTATACAGTGAATATATATTTAACAGTAACACCTATGTGATCTTGTCAAAACAGAGAATTTCAAATGCCTGGAAAACACCTAATGCAGGCTCGCTCCACACATAATACTGCGCACAGACGTAATAAACAGTGCACGTCGAAACACTCGTATTTGCTAAGTAATTCACTTACCATGCTCCATTATAAGCTGTTTGCCTTAAGGCCACTATGTATCTGCAGGATTATTTTAGTCCCATCCCACATCCATCTGTCCCCCTTCCCCCCTTCACATGGAGACGTCTCAGCAAATATGCAAGTCCTACGTCTTTCGTAACAGGTTCTTTGAAGCAACAAAGAGCTATTCTCCCTGTTGTCTCCATTAAGCGTAACAGCTTTACAGTGCAATCCTTAAGCAAAATGTTTCTATGCAAGCTAGAGTAGTATTGGCCAGTTCACTTCCTGCACATCAAATACACTTTACAAACTGTTTCCCAAAAAAGCGTTGATTTCTGTGACTCCCCTGTGAGTTTGTGAAATTAATGTGGCAGTGCCAGAATGCTCGTTATGCAAAGCTTCACTGTGGCAAGTCATGTTGGAGGACATCTAGGTCATTACTAACCTATTTTATGCTTTCAAATTAAGAACGGTATCCTCCAGTAATCTCTGAAGCCAACAATCTGTGCCTTTCTCTGGAAGGTTAGTTTGTTTAGAAGAAAAACTTCCTCTGTGCTGCAGAACTGCACCTTTGCTTCTGGCTCCTCTGAGCAGCCATTTGGGTAGGCTGGAACACAGAACTTCATCACTTCGGCCAACCTGTTTCACGCAGTTACAGTGCTATGGAGTACTCTTGGTCCAACACAACAGTACCTGTCCCATCGTTTTGGACACAGGTGCTCACATGCTTCCCTGCCAGTTTTTGTTACGAAGATTAAAGATGAAATATAAACCATAATTTTTTAATTGTCTTTAGCAGGCTGCGGAGCCTTAACCAGAAAGGTAAAAAACAATGTGCCAGTTACTGGATTGTCAGAATGACCATTGCTGCTAATTAGGAGCTGTAGAGTACACTGCCCTGTATTAATGAAAATCTTAGAAGCACTGGAAAAGAATCAGTGCTAGCAATTGTGCCATACCACAGCAGACATTTTTGTGGGGACAAGGTTGCTTCAAGCTGTCACATGCAATTCTTTGCAATAAACAAGTAAATAAAAAACACAGTCTTCCTTGTATAAAGCCAATCTCCTGTATGTTCTCAAACCAGTCTTCCATTCATAGTCCTGTTAGCCTAACCTCTACTTCTTTTCCAGACCCTACCTTTTCTATCACTCTTCTCTGTCTCTTCACCCAGCATTCAAGTGCTCTCCTTTAATTGCAATGCACAGCGGATTCTCATTAGAGATAAGCTAGGTTTCTTCCTCTCAGTTCAGAAGTTGGAAGAGAAGATTTAAGGAACATACCTGAGCCTTGTAGACACTTCACCTTCTTCTTGAGCAACCCATCCCACATCTGCAAAGGAGGCCACTGCATCTTCTCTAAGTTGATTAGGATGGTTTCCTTCTGTGGCATGAGAAGTAAGCTAAATTTTGAAGAAAAGATTGAAGGTTTTAGAGCCACTGTTCCCAGCCTGTGTCACAGTTATTTTACCCAATACTTTTGGTGAGGCTACATGTAACAATTAACACATACATGCACAAAACACAGCTGTAGACTTAACACACTTACTTTTGTCCTGGGCTTGGTCCAGAACCATTTCACTGACTTCAAACTATTCAGTCTAGCCTGCTGAATGCTTTACAGAAACTATTTTTGTTATTAAGGTTCACAGCTAACTGCATATCCTATCACATGACACTACTGAACATTAAAAATCCAATGCAAATTGTTATCTGGAAGACAAACATCAACATTCTCAAGCAGCTATATTAACTGAAATAATATGTCTTTAAATTATTTTCATGACCAGTAGTTACAAAAGACATTACGGCTTCTAGTACTTCTTAAGTCTTTTGCTTTGATTTAGTATTATTTTGAAAGTGGTATTCTGTTGAAGTGTGTTTCTCTTCCCCTACAGCATCCAGAATTTCCATATGAGAATAAAGGTGTGTGCACTGCAGTGGGGGGGGGGGGGGGAGCCATTTCTACTAGCTCAGTAATCACAAAGACTTTGAGCGAGTGAGAGGTAGGAAAGGTAGGATGCAATCATAACAGAATACACTAGTAATGCTAACAAACTTATTTACAGCACGCCAAACAAATTGACTGCTTTCCAGCATGGTTCTGCCATTAGCTTTATAGCTGTTTGAGGCCAAAGGTGAGCAAGACTCCAGACTGGAACCTTCCTCAGATTTACAGTTAAGTGACCTGAATGGAGATTTGAAAAATTGTTTGGACCATCAATATATTCTCCATAGCCACAAACACACAAAATGGTTTCAAATCTACTTTGAAATACTGCCTGCTTCCCCAGTTAGACAAGAGCACACATACTCAAGTCACTGGACTGCTGACAAGCCCGGTCTCAGTATCTTAGCAGATAAAAGCTACCAAGACATCTTTCAGTAATAAATTCTGCTCAGTCTGTCACCTTGACTTACTTATCTCCAATGCAACTATGCCACCTCTTTTGCCTGGGTTAGATTCAATCCACAGGCCAAATGTGCACGAGTCATTGCAGCTGCTGAAGTGCTGCCTGCTGCTGGCAGTGGCCAAGAAGTTAGTAACACTGACAAAGATGGTGGTAGTATGTAACAGTCTGTGAAGACAGCTTTGGTCCAGCCTGTTAGCGCTTAGGTCAATTTTCAAGGCAACTCATCTCTGTAAGAGGAAACTATTATGTAGCAGCAACTATGAAATGTTCACATTAACCTGAATTTGTAGCAGACCTATCGCAGTAGGACTGCAGTCTGGATGAGGTGAAACTATTTCTGAAGAACAGCCACAGATACTTGATACACAGGACCCAGGAAGACAGAAGTTGTGCGTTTGGGGTTGTTTTTTCCCCAGGAGTTGTTACAAACAGCTTTGGAAATCAAGATTAGTCATCTTCACCTCGCACTCTTGCAACTTGTATGTGAGCCTTTATCACAGCTCCCAGGAGTGTGCATTGGCACCATCAGATCATTTGGACACAACAGGGTTTTTTCCAGGTAGCATCAGCACAGATGGTAATATGTTTATCACATTAACAGTTGTGCCTAATACCATGACAGTCTGCCTCTCTTTAAAACAGTCTAGAGAATACTATATTGCATGTTAGGATTTTAATTGCTCAGGTTTCCTTGGTCTTTTTGTTTTTTAAAATAAAAAGAAATTTTCATGACCACAGCATCTGTATTAATGCTAATGGCAATTTAAAAAATCCATAATACGTTAGCCACTTCTTGCAGGTGGCACAGATTTTCCTGATGGTAACGGACACATGAGGAACTATTACCATGAAAAGACGGAAGGCACATTTAAATAAAGGTACTACATGTACTTGCATCAAAAATAATTTTATAAATCAACAGAAAGGAATGCATTTATCACTGCCAGGTTTCCCGCACTGTGAGATAAATAACTTCTAATCCAACACCTAGTAGAAAGCCTTCTGTTATATGGTGATGCAAGTTTCTTCTTACTTTTTTATTCATATTTATATGTAAACAGAATCTGCTTGTTACCCCGTATACAGATGTTTCTTTTCTCTATCCTTAAAAACAACAAGGCTTTCCACAGCAGTGGATTTCGCATTTCAAACTAATGCAGGATTTTTACTTTAATTTAAAGGTTAAAAGCCAACACTCATCTCATAAAACCTTCACTGCCTCTAGAATGATGCTTAATCAACTCTGTGACTACCCTAATCTCAGCCGAATAAAACTGGGACAACTGCTCTGCCAGCACCCAAAATGGAAAACAGAGAGCTGAACGCCCCCCCCACCCCGTGCACACCTCTGGGTTTCAGAACTATTACTCCACGAATTTCTGAAGACTACACACACTGTACTGTTTTGCCTGATGTCACAAAATCAGACAATATCTTGAGCTGGAATGGACTTCATAAAAGATCCTCAGGTCTAACTCCCAGAGTCAGCCCCCAGCAGTGTTTCCGCCCGGTTTCGAACCGGGGACCTTTCGCATGTAGGCGAACGTGATAACCACTACACTACAGAAACCCTCTACAGGAGACTGTCAAGCAGGATTGCTACGTTTTGTTTGTTCCAAGCAGTGGAAAGTAGAACAAATATTTTTATACGTTTAAGGACAGAACAAAAACTGTAATTTCAAATTACTAATACAGTTAGATATTAAACATTTGGAAATACTTCTTCAAGTAAGACAAATTGGCTATGATTTTTCAAATAAGCCCAGTAAATTCTGATGTTTGCATGTGACTTCTCTTGAGTTATCAGGTTTCCATCAGATGAACACGAAAAGCACAGGACTAGTACAGTAATGCTGTAGCTGAAGGATACTATCCTGAGAGACAGTATCATAGATTTGGTTGAATCTACCTAGGCTATATTGGTAAGTTTATTTTCTCCTGAAGACTACAGATAAACATAAGAAATTTGACATACAAAAGAACTATATGAACCATTTTCATTTGTTCATGCCACACAGACTATATAAGGTAAGCTCTGCTACCACTTACTGAATACATAAATAGCATTTAGCAATTAATTTAAATGTTGACTGTGGCATGATCCATAGAGACAGATACTACAACAGTCAATAGACTTCAAAATTCAAAATGTTAGGCTACAACTCTTTTTTTTTTTTCAGACTAGCTGAACAAAAGCATGCTAGAAGAGAAGAAAGAATGAACATAACAGAGATATTCTTCCCATATCTCTTATCCATGTATCATAAGGAAAATAAAGACCTGTGGAAAGTTTGTTGCTCTTAGATGAAGTTAGAAACACTGATGATATACATGCACACTCAGATGAGGCAAGCAAGGTTTGCTTTGGTTTTTAAATAAAGTGACTTACTGCAAGGTTCAGTGCATGGTCCTTTCATAATATAGCTAAAGCTGGCAAGAAAGAAAGAGGAAGAGACAGCTATAGGAAAGCGTCAGTTGCAACAGCATAAAAACGATTGAGACCAGTATTGAACTTCACTATAGAATCTTAATGCTGAGATAAAGACGTAAGAAACAGATGTTAGCATCACACTTTTACATGTTCAGCAGTTTACATATTAAAATAGTTTAAAGCCTGCATAAACCATATAAATTTTAATGTTTTTCATAGCCCAAATTTTGAAATTCACATTTCTAATTCAACCAACTGACAAATGTACTTCTATTTTTAGGATCCTTTCCCTTCATCTAATAGAAGATAAATGTTTATACTTAATGTGCATAAAATCTAAGCAAACCTGACTGAATGTCTCTAAGAGGAAAAAAAGGCAAATACTGTATTTATTCTAACCTAGAATTCAGACGAAGGCATATACATATTTTTATTTCAACACTAAAAATATTCAGGAATAGATTCTCCAGATGTATCTTACAGCTCTTTGCAAGTACATAAACCAGAAATGTCTTCTTTCATGTGCCATATTAAGAGAAGGCAGTATTTGGCTAACTATCTGCAAATGAGCATCATCTTCCCTTGTACGGCCTTTACAGTACAGAAAATCAGACACATTATAGAAAGACTCCATTTCCTTTCAGATCTGAGGCACAGAGCCTAACTACTATTAATTACATGTCCACAATTTTAAATCCAGCATGTCATTTTGTTGTTGTTCTTACCTGCACAAATCCCCACCCCTACAAAGTATTTATTCATTTTTAAAGTTTCATTAAGCCACTAGTAGTGGGAGATGGTCACCCTCCTAGTTTCTCAATTATTTAAGAGAGGCAAAATGTTAGCATGGCTTTTACTATCACAGCAAAAAGGCTTCTACAGTAACCTGAACTATCTGATTTTGCTAGTATAATGTCAAGTCTAAATATTGTTCAGACATTTCATATAGGATAAAGACAGTAATTTAAACAGTGAAAATTTTAGTTGTATGGAAATTACCTTGTCTTAGTGTGGGTGATGATTCCCACCATTCATCTTTATGTTCTCCACACTTGCTTGGCCCAAGAAACACTCCTTTCTCAGCTTCAGCTTCAAACACCAAATTTCTCCAAATCTATACCCAACCCCCATCCCTAACACACAGAGTTGAAGAGATTATGTGTAACAGCTTCCATTCTCCCATCTGTTCCTGAAAGGCTCGTTATAAAAAGCAAAGGTTTTCTCCTCCTTAAGCTTCTACCCTTACTCTTTACCCTCCCACTATATACAGTTGGAAGTCAGAAGCAAACAAGTCAGAAAGCTGCACAGAATTATGTTCCCCTTTCACCTGCACAGTGCTAGCCTTTTATTTAAAACAACAGCAAACAGGGTACTCATGTTACTTTGTTACTAATTTTTTACTTTCTGATAAAGTTGTTGTTTTTCCCAAATATTTTTAAGTAATGCTGTTCATCTTTACATGCCTTTTAAGCCTCGCTCATAAGTACTGTTTACAGAAATAAGTTTCAAACATTTTTCTCTTTTATGAATATAATTTTTTCCCAAGAATAAATTTTTACTACTGTATTGCCTCATTTTAGAAGTTCCAATTTCCTTAGGAAAAAAAAATTGTTTCAGGTTTCCTTAAGTGTGTGTTACAGCAACATGGATTCAGGTTTTAGGCAGTACAGAAGCTTAAGAATCCATATTTGGGAAAACCTGAATTGGAAGTGGGAAGAACTGAAGTAAACTAACTCCCCAGTGTGCCCAGTTTATCATATGCTGCTTTTGCAAACCCTCTAGACATTTGTGTAAATTCACTGCATATTTGCTTAAAATCTTTTGATGCAAGAGCAAACCCTTTCATCATTACAGTGAAACACATATTCTAAACCGTTGAGAACACCTACCTGAAACTGAACTCTTGGACACTGTATAAGAGAGAGGTTAGTACCAATTTTTCTTACAATACTTCGAGATGAACCATAAGGCTTGCTTGACCAAAGCACCTAGATGGGAAGGAAAAAGAAGCCAGCTGTTAGGCAATTGATTTTTATATCATATTGGAGTAGGTTTCCCTTATCCTTCCATACGATGTTTGTGCTAAATGCATTTAGAGTTATTCCTTTTATGCTAGAATAGAATACATGTATATACACACTGAAATTTGTATCAATGAACTACTTACATTCTATATCCAAATTGGCACAAAATTTGTGTTTGCCATTACAATATAGCTATGGATGTTTAAGTTCAAGACAGCCTTTGCATTAAGTTTAAATTCAAAGCAATAAATCGGGTAACACAGAAGGGTTCAAGAGTCGGAAGGATCTTCAAAAGCGAAATCTATCCATTTTCAAGACAATAAAGAACCTGCATTGGGTCAGACACCTCTTTTTCAGGGGTTTCAAGAAAAGACACTCAATCATGAAAAATCCAATGTTATGTAATTCTACGTTTCCCAAAATATCTTTTTTTCTTTTTTTTTAATTAAATTTCTTTTTCTTCTAATACAAGAACAGTGTCTACCAGTCTTAATAAAAATAACTATCAGCTCGAATAAGCATGAAAATGTAACTGTGAAATTAAAGAGCAAAGAAAAGGGAGAAAATAAATACATGAGAATGCATGTAGCACCTCAACACACCTGGCTTCATCAGAACTGCTTCTACTGCAGTTCAGATTTCTTCTACGTTATTTCACCAGGGAAGGAATTTGCTTTCTTTTGCTGTACTTAAGGACGGAAATGTTTGCTCTACTATTTACCATAGTTGTATGAAATAAAATGAGACTTTAATCCTAGGAGAAGAGTACAAAATAAGCCAGAACAGAAAAAGAAAAAAAAAAAACCAACAAACAAAAACCCAGAGATAAGTAGGAAAAATTTCAGCACAGGCAAAGACAACAAAAAAAATGCAAAGAAGAAAAAGAATAATTGGAAGACTCTAACACAGAGTACATTGTTAGTAAACAATTAGAACACTGTATGGTGATTTTAAAAAATTGGCCAGTGTTTACTTATGGCTGTAGATATGAATTTACTACTCAGACCTCAGTTTTTAAAGGCTCATAGCTTCAAGCACGCTCAACATCCTGTTATAAGGTTGCCCAACAATGAAAACTTAGATAAAAATCCAGGCTAGTAATACTGGGATAACCCTCATCTGCCACGCCAATACATGAGTAGCCTCAAAGCGATGCTGCACTGGAAAAAATACTACTAGTCAAGGGAAGGCTGAATTAATTACAGAAGCACTTCAACAACAGCAAAGGAGCCTAGACCATACGCTGTATTACCAAGACAAATGCAGTGCATTTTAAGCAAGTGGCAAAACTTGTTTAGAGATCACTCAGACCACAGACAAGATGTTGACTACCACCCAGATCCTCAAATATATTTTGTGCGCAAATGCCCTTGATGTTGTTCAACAACAGTGGTTTGGTGCACCCAAACTTTCAGTGACTCAGTTTTGGTAATTCAAGATACCGAGACGGTATCTTCAGAAAACTGCATGCAAGCTGTGCCACAAGGTACGCAAGTAAAGTCAGCACACTGCTCAGCTGAGCTAAGTCGTCTCAGCACTGCTCTACCCAAGTTCATGCAACTTCTCGTTGACTTGAAGCACTGGCAGAACAAGTCTGCAAAATAATACTTAGTCATACCCTCTTGTTGCATCAGTGTTCTGCTGTTGTCCAGAACAACTGACATTTAGAAATGTAACTGCAATATCACAAGCTTGATACAAGTAGAGAATGGGGGGAAACAGATTAAAAACTCATTGTCGTCCCCCCCTTCCCTATTCAGGCCAAAAGATACCACTGACAATGGCCACAGCAAAAATCATGGCAGTGCAACATTTTCTCATACTTTGAATTTTCATAGTTACACTGCATGAAATCTCAGATCCAAATTTGAATAAAATCCTAAAATATAGATTCTTACTGGTAATTTTAATTTACAATGTATAAACACTTTGTTCTCCAAGAAAATGCCCAAGATTGATAAAGGTTCTACCACAATAATCCAGAGTAAGAACTGCCCTTCTAACTACTGCACATAGCTGTTAAGGAATTCCCCATTGTTCAAGCATTAAAATATTTTGACAACTTACAGGGATTACTGCATTGAGGTAAATACTTGTATTCAAAATAGCTTCCTAAAGGTCCCAGTGACAAAGCAGTTGATGTGTAGCAGACCTCTCTCTCTCTGCTAAGCATTCAAAGAAAACTCTATATACGCTTTCCTCCAAGAGGAGAGCTATGCATGCACATTCCTCCTTCCCGAGTAAAGAACACAGCCGTGCTGCTGTCATGTACTGCAACACTTTCAAGAGAGGTAAATACAATTATCATCATCTCAGTTGCACAGGGCTTTTTGCATCTCCAGGATAACAGAAAAGAAATAAGACTATTTATTAATTAAAATCACTGTTAAAAATCAGTTGAAAATTTTTCTTCAGCTTCAAAACACAGAGGTCCAGCATGAAAAGCAGTGTTTACAATGTAAACAGTTTGTTACTAGAGCTAGAAGGAACTGCATGGTATTTTTAACACATATATTACTCAATACTTCAGTGTACACATAGTAAACTTCGTACTTTTTCAGCAATGCAGAATCATACAGGTACTGAGTACACTTAAAGCGTTCTGTTGGAATAGATAAGCACAAACTAAAATATAAGAAGGGCCTTCTATACCTCATTTGCTGAAAACATGAAGCAAGTTTGAAACACTTACTGATTCCATGTTTAATCCAACTTGTTCAAAAGCCATCCTAATTAAGCTCTTAATCCAGCAAATCATTTGGAATGGAAGAAGCCTTTCCAAACTTGGTTTTAAGCCTTCCAAGTCTACAGGACTGCAGAGGTTCCATAGTACTTCTGAAATGAGAAACAGAAAAATTTTAGATGCCATGTTGTGGAGCATACGTGGAAGTAAACTGCTACACGTATTCCTAAAAACACCCAAGCTTTAGAAACATAGTAGGTGACAACAATTCCTAATACTGCGAAGTATAGGCATTCAGAAGGCATTTACTTAATAGAGGTGACAAAGACTTTTTAGTGGTGTCATTTTTAAGAAATCAAAGCTGTCACAAAGTTAACAATTAAAGAGCTGGGGGAATGATTGCTCACTTGAGCTTGGACAGATGATGGTGTTCAACAACTCTAAGTGAGCACCGAACACTACAGAATGCCTGCAGCTGGGGACTAGCACTAAGATAAAAGCACCACACTCCAATCTAAACCTCATTTCTATGCAAGAACAAATTATAGAAAGCTGATCACTTCTCTTCATTCACATTCTCTAACAGTTTTGTTGTCTCCTCCTTTTTCCCACAACTGAGGAGATAAAGGAAACATGGAAAAATGACTAATGCAAGAAAATGACAGGAAATAGCATAGATGTGGGACCTGAAAATATTTACAAGTGATTTATAAAGTTGGACAGATTTCAAATTGCGTCTATTTATATGTACTACAATTCACTTATGATGTTTCATTGCTCCTCTAGTGAAAATAGTGTAGCTTTTCTTTAACTGTGTTCTACACCAGTCATAACTTGGATGCCACTGAGAAGTGTATGCCACCAAAACCAAAAAGGAAGCCATAGATTTAGGTTTGTTTTGTGTATCAGGCTAGAAACAACACTCTGTCGAACCACCCCGAACAACATATTGTAGCATGAACAACAGTGTTGCTGAAGCCTCTCTATATATACAGTGATGACTAAAGCAACGTAACAGCAAGGAACTGGTACTCGTGAAGTTTGCAAATCAGGAGATGGAAAAGCTATGCTGTCTGAAAGTGCCCACAAGCATTACAGTTAAACCATCACTGTTTCCATTACAAGTGTTTTTTTCAACAGTTTACAGTTCCTTAGTAATAACCTGTTTCTTGTGGAAACTTGGCAGGAACAATGCAACTCTACAGTTACCTTTTTTTAGACAGGCTTTTGAAAAAAATAAAAAAGTTTAGTTTCTCATCAACACAGAAAGTAAAAGGTATTTCCTAACAGGACTTTCTTTTGTTTCTAAATAAACTAGGAAGAAACTACTAATCTATCAGCTAAAGGAGGACTACTGAAAATGTAAGACACAAAAAAATTAAAAAAAAAAGCGAACTGACCACCATGAGATTAGAATGGGAACTGCAATCACTATAAGAAAAACAACAGGGAAGAATAATGGGCTACCTACCAAACAGCCATGAACATAAGCTACAGTCCTACACAGTAAGTAAGTCATGCGCTTGTTTATGGAAAGCTGGAAAAGTCTATTAGGGAAGCATTACCATCCACTTGATCTATTCTTCCTTTAGGCATCTGATATTCTGCCCTTAGACAAGCTACCAGACTGTGCAGATCTTTGATCGCATTGCACCTGTTGTGTTTGTAAAACAGTAAGAATACAAGTCTTTCTATATTCCCCATATTAGATTTAGCACCATATCTGGCACTGTAGATACGCAGTGACGTAAGAGACAGGAATGCTCCTTTAAAAGGGGAAATGTGTTCCAAACGTGTGATACATGTGATGCACGCTGCCTCCTTCCAAAGTTCAGACTTGTTGAACATTTGGTGTGTAAATCAAACAGAACAAAAGCGGAAGCTGTGTCAAGCCATGCAAACAAAAGAGTAAAAGAGGTAGAGACTGTACTGCTGAGCAATTACAAGGACAGAGCCAGCTGGTAAAGGCAAGTGATAGGACTACAAAGTGATGGCCATACCTTGATACATTGCTCTTTCAACAGATAAGCAGGTTATTAGTTTAAAAATCCCAAGATGTAGTCAGAGTCACGTTTTGTTTCAGGAAGTGAAGAAAAGGTATTATTTTGTTTCTGATCAACTGGGAGGACCAAGTCTTTAAAAAGACAATTTGGACAGAAGCGAAAAGAGTGATACAACTTCCTCTGAGGAAATCAGAGCAGTTCTAGCAAGTTTCCATGAACTCAAGAAACTGAGAGGCAAAGAAGTAAAGGAATGACACAGAAACTGTCAAGATAACCAAGTAAAGTCACAAAAGCAGATGCAGAAAAAAGCAGCACAATATTAGGATGACAGAACAGTACAACTACAAAGCAATAAGTTAGAAAAAGCTAAGGTACAAAATCCGTTCCAGCTTACAGCCATAAAAAAATCCTACATATGTATTAAGAGTAAGCAGGAGATGAGAAAGCCATGACGTAACATGAGAGGAAAGCAAGCAATGAGTGATACAGTCTGTATATTCTGTGTTTTCACTTGAAGATGGTAGAAGAGACAGATGTTAGAATGGGTTACAGACAACTCTGAAAATTTATAAGCATCCAGGACAAGAGTCTCTAATGAAATTCACCTTGAATTTAGCCAAAATTTAGCAAAAAATAGCCAAAAGCAATTAGCCAAAGCAATTTCTGAGGTATCAGTGAATACTTTTAGAAACTTGTTCAATGAGATCCAAAAGACCCAGGAATAAAAGAAGGAGCATGATGACACCAAGCATCAGGAACAGTCCAAAATACTTATCCTGCCCTGAAACATGTAGATGACCTTTTATAATGCACGGTTCCAAGATTTTGATGACCAAACACAAAAGACCATTCATTCAACAAGATAACTACTTCAGTAAAATGTTTATTTATAATTCACGTTATAAATCATTGTTTCTTCTGTAGCCTAAATACTTAACGTACCTAAGACTGGGATCATCAACTCCTCGCTCTTGCCAATGACTTGTTGTTTGCTTTTGCAGAAGAAAGCGACAGAACGCAGAGTACCAACCTGTTCCTGCATTAGTTTCCTTAGTTCCTGGCACTACAGAAAACCACCATGTCTTAACACCTTCCAGCTAATTTGTTATCTAAAAGGAGACCTAAAAGGAAAATGCTTCTATCAGCTTGATATTTTTGTGAGATCTATTAGTTGTCCAGAATTATCCCCAGACAAACTAGATGCTAATTTCTTCCAGACTATATTGCACTATACTTTTCTTCATAAATCTCATTTATTTCACAATTATTTCATGTGCCAAGAACAGAAAGAGTTAATTCCAAATGAAATTGCTGGACAGCAAGAATGAAAACATTAGCACATTTTTCTCTTACGCTCTGTATACATGCGAATTTTAGAAGCAGGAGTTAAATGTTTATTGCTTTTATTAACCTAGAACAATATCTCTTTTAAAATATTGATGCTTGCTTTATTTATCCTCTATCTTCTTTATGCTACCTAAACTAACAGTAGTTTAATTCCTCTACAGCTCCAACAACTCAATTACTATAATAAAATGCCCTGAGTGATAGTAATATTGCTATAACACATGGTCCTTCTGCTGTGCTTAAGCAAAACTATTACAACGATAAGCAGTAGTCATAAGCAAGATTCCCAAAAGAGGTCAGAAGAGTAATAACACAAAGAACTACATTTCACTGCATAAAGGAGGTGGGGGGTTGGAATTTCATGGGTTCTTCATTTATAAAACTCTATTTACACAGAAACTAGCAATGCTGAACAACTTGCTTTCTGATATGGAAGCATGCAGGAATTCCCTGGTTCAGAAATAAGGTCTACATTTCTGAGTGTTGGGGTTCTCACACCTTAGCCTCCCTGAACTCTCTTTTGCCCTTACTTTTCCCAACCACTTTTGCAGATTTCATTCAATACTGTCATATCCAATACAAAGCTGAAACATCATACCACGTATAAATTGCAAACTGTTTATGAAATAAATAAAGGCTCTGGAGGCTGTACACATAAGGCATACCACTCACTAAAGATGAAATGGAGCCCTTTGACAGGCTTTCTAGTGAGTCCCACACAGAAGATGAAAAGAAAGAAAAATGAGATGCAATTGCATTCATATTGAAATTCTTCTATGCATATTTTCCAATGTTGTATTTGTCCAAGTCCCTTCCAAATTATGAGTTCTCGCTCTTAAACAGAAATACAATATTCATATTTTTCTTACTGAAGGAAGTTTCTCTCGTTCACGTAAGATCCACACAAAAATAAATGAGAATGACTTAACAGGCTTGAATCAGCAGATCAGCCTTAACGAAGAATAAACAAATGCATGAAATCTGAAATTGAAAGTCTCTAAATTGAAAGGGTATGTATAACATAAAGTAGTACAAAATTTTCAAAGCAGCATGGTTTCAAAGGAATACCAACCACATCAAAAGTCACACGCAAAAACAGCAGGTTCCTCCTTATTTCAGCAGGAAACTAGTGCACACATATTTTCACAGTCTTTAAGACTGACACACAACCCAAACTCATTTAATGAAAAATCATCCATGAGGAAATATATTTAAAATTTAATAAAGAAAAATAAAAAACAACAAAAAATTATCAGAACAGCAGCAAGCCAAGCAGGCAGGAAGAATCTTCAGATTATGGACTAGACCCTCTCCCAAACCAACACAGATTTCTTATAAGTAATGGAAGCACTCAGAGGAGATCACATAGCCAGCTATAGAGGTCTACTTTTTGGCATGGAAGCCACAAATAATGAAGTGCCCTATTACATTCAGAAACATCTGTTTGGAAAGATAGGCTAAGAGAGATAAAAGTCAGTGAATACTACAGAAGCAATCAAAGGCTTATCTAAGCTAGTATCAGCATGAAATCTAAGCAAGAATTGAAAATAATGCCTACTTGCAATAGAAGCGGTTAAAGCTTTCTTAAGAATATAGCCTACTTACATGTACCTCAAAGTGCAAACCATATTCATCACATCTTACCCACATCACCACTCCTTGCCAACTAAGGATGAAGAACAAAAAATCCCCGTCTTTAAACACTAGTTTAATCAAAGCCTTTACTCGGCTGAGATTATACGATACCTACATGGTGCAATATGATACCATGGAGAGGTAAGTGAAATCTTTCAACATCTCTAAAAACAGTGCAGTATTGTACTATACAGACATAACCACACATCTACACTTTCCTGCCAGACATACAGACCTCCCTAGTCAATGCTGTGAATGCCAGTCCTTCTGCTACGTCTCTGAGAAACAGGAGTATGCAAATTTTATTAACCAAAAGGGTGTATTTGTCTGAAAAAGCATTTAAAATGTTCGATTTTTTCACCCCAAAAAACCTCCTTGTAATAATGTTGAGTTTCTACACACAGCAATTAGATTGCAGCTAGTGATCCCTGTGAAGCAAATTATTTTGACTCAGTGATAGTTAACTGGAACTTTTAGAGCTGATTTGCAAAAAAACTCAGCTCCCTTCTTTTTTCTCTATCACTTAGGCAAAAGCAGTGGGTATCAGAAGACAGAATTATTTCCTTTTTAGTCTTTGTAAGTCTTGTCTTCACAAGATCTACAGAGGACTACGGCTGTCTGAGGACAGCATGTAAATATTAATAAAGTCTTCACAGACTGACGCTATCAGACAGAGATCAATGCACCACGGTTGATGCCAGCATTCAAACTCTACTCAAACACAGTATTTGGAATTTTGACAGCTTGTTAAACAAAATGAAAACAAGCATCTAGCAAGTTACTTCTTTATGAAAATTGCAGAAGAACCTGAGCACAGCAGCAGCATCACTAAAGGTATAGAAAGTAAGCATCATAAGTGTACAGAAAAGCAAAGTAAGCACCAGACCCCTTAAGAACAGGCTACGTTTCCCTCAATGTGCTATAAGCCTCCTTAAAACACTTCCTTGAAAGCTCTCCAGATCATCTTTGACTGACACGATTTCCCGCGACCTGTCAACGTGAGAGGGTTTCCGTTTCCGTCAGCTCGCCTGCAGAAACCACAGCTTCGACCCCGACACCCACGCCGCTCTGCTCCCCCGTGAAAGGCGGCCCAAGCATCGCGCCTTCGCCCGCCCGCTGCCTGCCCGGGATGGGCCCTCGGCGCTGCCACGCTGCCCGGACACAGTAGCCATTAAGCGGGGCTGCCCCTCGCTTCCAGTCGAGCGGCACCCCCGCCTCCCCTCGGCGCCGACCCGGGAGCTCCCGCGGTCGGACCCCACCGGAGGACACCCCCTCAGCACCCCCCGCGCACCCGCCTGAGGGGGCCCCGGCCGAGCCAGAGGAGCGGAGCGGGCCCGGATCGCGCTCCCCTTCACGCACCCGGGACCGGGCGCGACGCGAGGGGCTGCCCAGGAGGGGGGGAGGCCCGCAAGCCCCCACATGGAAAGCGAAGGGGCCGCCGCCGCCTCACCCGCCGTCCGCTGCGGCCGCGCTCTCTCACCCGCCTCTTCCACCGCGGCTCACGACCCTCCCCTCACCCACACCGCCGAACAGCCAATCCGCGGCCGCCCCGGCGCCGCCCTGACCAATAGCCACCGCGCCCACAGGAGGCGGGACCTCGAGTGCCCTCCGCCAGGCTGCGGCGCTGCGACCTACCCGGCACCCACCGCGCCCGGAGGAGGCGGGCGAGACCGCCCCGCCCGTCCCGCCGACGGCGACCGCCGGGACCACGTGACCGGCCCCCGCCAATAAGGCGGGGCCGCGGAGCAGGCACTGCCCGTTGCTTGGCGGCGGCCTGGCGGGCGCTGAGGCAGCGGGAGGCAGTGGCGGTCCCACTCGGTTGTTACCGGCCCGGCGGCCTGGGGCGGGCTCCTCTGGAGCGCGGGAGCTGCCGGCGTCGGAGGCGCTCGGGCCCGGCCTGGGCAGGGGGGGAGGCTTCCGAGCGCTTCTGTGGAGTCCTGGCCGTCCCTGACGGCGCTGACGGGGGCGGGGCAGCCGCGTCCCGTGAAACGGTGCGGGAAAGGCCGGCGGGTGCTTTGCAGTCTTGTGGGGGAAGAACCCAGCCCGCGAACGGGGCCGGGATCTGCTTGCGTTGAACAAACGGAGCTGCCCGGGCCTCGGCGGGCGGGGACGGCCCGCTGCCGGCTTCAAAATGGGGGCGGGTGCTCTCCCTCCGCCCAGGGTCAGGTGTAGTTTACGCTGCAGTACACTCACCGGTAAATCCGAGTTCTAGCGGCGGCCATCTATGGAAAAAAAATATATAAAAAAATAAAGATAAAAATCGAGCTGCGGGGCCGCGTATCCCCGTGCGCTATGGCGCGATCCTCCGCGAACTACAACTCCCGGCGTGCACGGCGGCGCCGCCGACAGCCAATAGCGCCTCGCCCGGAACAAAGCGCGCCGCGAGTGGCGGAGAGGCGTGGGCAATCGGGTTGCGGGGCGCCGTGGGGTGCCCGGGTCGGAGCGGGAGGTGCGTGCGCGGCGGGCCCTGCTGCCGGCTTCCTCCCGCCGCCCTCCGCAGGCCGCGCCGCCCCCGCGGGCCATGGGGGCGCGGGGCTGAGCTTCCCGGCCGGGGACGTCTGCTGCGGCGGTACGGGGCCGGGGAGGGGGCAGGCCGCGCCGGCGGGGGGGAGCGGGGGGCGCTGGGGAAGGGCGGGATGGCTCTGAAAGGGGGGCGGCCGCGGTCCCTCCTGCCTTCCCTAAGCGCGTCCCGGAGCTGGCGTCGGCCGCTCGCCGGAGAGTTGTCCCTCCGGCGTACGAGGGGCCCGGGAGCTGAGCGCCGGGGCCTTGTCGCAGCCGGGCTGTCAGCTCCGCCGCTGAGGGAACACTCGGCCTGAGGGCGGAGGCGTGAGGCGTGGCGGTTCCTCTGCTGGGGCTCCCCGGGGAGGACGCAGGAGCGAAGAGGGGTGGCCGGCGGAGAGGTCCGCGGTGCCTTTGTTAAGGTTTGATCTCCAAGCTGCAAGGAGAAGAGGGCCGGCGCGTGGCGAACTTCTCTGCTAGGACCCCCAAATCCTAGAAAACTTCTTAAAACTTTTGAGACAGCTTAATTGTTTTTTCATAAAAAGTTGCTAGGGATCCTAGTTTTCATAACGTTGGCTGTTGTAGGTGATGGAGAGGATGAGGACTTCAGTTGTCCCTCAGTTGTGGCTGAGGAGAGAGGGAGAAGGTCTGGGGAGGACAGGAGTGTGTCCCTTGGCATAGGAGGGGGGTAAAATTTGGCTTCAGGCTTGTTCAGGAGATAGGAAAAAGGCAAAAGGTGGTCAGGATGGAGAGAGTTGTAGGTATGATCTGGTGCTTGGGACGCAGAAGTGGAAGTCAGCATCGGCGTCCATCGGTTAGCATCAGCTCCACAACTGACGTGATTTTTAAGTTTTGAATAAGTTCCTTTGCCAGCTATGAAAAGTAATTAATAATACTTGAGACAGGTTTTTTTGGTTTTTGTTTTTTTAATTTGAAGTTGTCTGCCGTGGAAATATAAATTACTGTTTATTAGTTGAGCTGCTGCATCTCCTAGTTGATCTCTTTTGGACTTGTGATAGTCAAGAAAAGTAGCCTGGAGACTAACCATTGACGTGTACTTTTCACATGAGCAGCTCTTTCCCGAAGGACGGATCAGCAACTTAGAGATTAGCAGCATTTTTTCTATGTGAAAATGTCAGAAATTATCATAACTAAAATGCGTATTTGAGGTTTGTTATTTTTGATGAGTATGATTAATTTGTGTTGCTGAAAGGCCTACCTTCAGTAAGAAAATACTGTAATGTTTGTACAACATTATTTGTTTGGAAAAAGATGTTAAAAGAATGCAACCACTTAAAAATTTAATTTGTTTTATTTTTATGCAGGGGAAAAATGAGACAACACAAAGTAACAATACATATTTACTCATGCTTCTGTGCCTTAAAAACATGAGTTGGTACTGGCAACACCAGGACCACAGTTAGCATTTAGTGTAGGAGGCACATAATCAGCCTTTTGAAGGAAACTAGTGTTTTGCACCAAGATGTAGCGTTTTCTCTGAGTAAACTTACGCTTTTGTTGCCTGTGAAGTAGTTATTCCTTGTTAAACAACTCTGGAATCTGATACTCTCAAGCTGACACATGTCTCCTTTGAAATTGATACGGTGGCTTGGACTTCAGCTGAAGCAAGGCGTGACCTGCTTTCTTGCTTTTTATTGAGAGGGTACTAGTGAAAAGAAAAAAAAGAAAAAAAACAACAAAACCTACTCTCTGAAACCTTCTTTGCCTTTGAATGAGTATGGCATTACACTGGTTATTTGATATATACATCCAGATTAAAACTTAATGCTCACTGTTCTTGATGCAGTGTTAATGTTTTGGTGGCTTTCCTGGTTCATTTTTGTGTAAGATTTGATTATTGCTAAAGGTAGTCTGATAGTACGTATTTTGATTTTACACATATTTATGCAGAAGACTGCTTGTAAACTTCTAGGGTGCCTTGTTGTGAGAAAACTGGATTTCTTGGAAATATTTGTTGGCAGTGTAAAAAAAAAAAAATCCACACAAACTCCCGCAAAGGCTGACTGGTCTGAAACTATATATAGGACACAAATCAAAATATTATTAACCAAACCTACTTGTTCTCTGCATAGGAAGTTTAGATTTCCAGTTTACAAATCTCAAGATTCACATGTTTGTATATTCACTGAATTCTAGTTCTTGGGGTTTTTTTATACTTTTATGCTTGTAACAAATCAGTGTCTTTATGCTTTTGTCTTACCTGTATTTTAATTCATGATAAATGTTGTGGTAGTAGTAATAGAATTTGGTTGGGGTTTTTTTTCCAGCAGGTATTTTGGATGCATGGTGCGGAAAAAATGAATTCTACTATGAGTGAGGAGCCTGATGCACTATCTGTAGTTAACCAACTCCGAGATCTAGCAGCTGACCCATTGAACAGACGGGCCATTGTTCAGGATCAAGGATGCCTGCCAGGTCTTATTCTGTTTTTGGACCATCCCAACCCTCCAGTTGTTCATTCAGCTTTACTAGTAAGTGTTCTGGAGATAAACTTGTGTATCAGTAGGACAGTTTGTAACTTTGTTAATAAGTCTTTAAACAAGTAAAAATGTAGAAAATAAAACCTCATTTTATGTTATATTGCTATTCATTATATGTGTTTTTTTAAAAAAAAACATGCATCTCAAAAATTGTTTACCAGTGACACATTATTCCAGGGGAATGTATGTTTTTTTTGGAAGAGGTTAATTTACTTTGCATTTTTTCTCTAATACAGCTATTTCACTTTTTGTGTGGAGGGAGGTAAGCGCCCTTAAATCTCTTTCTTAAGATGAAGTCATGGAGCTTGGTAAATATACACTGTGATTCAACATTCATATTGTGGGGGGAAAAAATAAAAATTAAAATGATAGGATAACTTAGGTTAGAAATGACCTCTAGAGGTGATGTGATCCAATCCTGTGCTAAAATTAAGTATACTGAGATCATGGTTCAGGGTTGTGTCCGCTTGATTCTTCAACACCTTGAAGGATAGAAATTCCCTAACCTGTCTGGCACCCTGTTCTAGTATTTGACCACCCTCATGGTGTTAAACAAATAAAACCCATCCAAAACCCAAGAAAAGAACCCAAAATTTAGTAATATCTAATACAACTTGTTTCAGCTCTTGTCGGTTGCTTGTTGTTCTAAATCATAAATGCTGAAGTCCTGATATCTCATCCTGAATCTAAATACTAGCTTGGAAAAGTGTATTTCTTGCTTAGAAACAGGACAAACAGAAGTCAAGATTTTGCTACAAGTCTAATTCAATTCTTCTAATAAGTTTTGAAGTTACTAAAATTTATGTGGTTCTCTTTTTTCCATTTTTGTGTCATCATGGAATTCTAAACAGTGTGAAACTAAAGAATAAAGTGCTCTGCTTTTTACATACAAGTACACATTATTCTTTATACCATTAAGGCCTCTCTTTACCGTAATTCTGTATTTTTAATTTGTTTTAGTTTCATAGTGGATATTAGTGGACGACTTGGAATTATTTCATGTCTCTGATACTCTTCTGGGCTCAGGGAATGAGGTTCCATCATCCAGGAGACTTGTGTCCTGCTAATTGGTGTTTAGGTTAGCCTTGCCATAGCATTTGCCAGACTATAATGTTCTACACTGGAAGAACTTTGAGTTTACAGTTCTTGGGAATACGTTGCATTGGTTTTCTTTCCAGCACAGTTTTCTTAAGTTGTAGTCTTAGAAGAGGATTTTGTTTGGCTGTCTCATTCTCTTTTTCCTTTATTTGCTCCTCGGGGCTGTGTATTCTCACTCCCTGCACAAGATATGTAAGCAGTCTGTGATCATGTTACAAAAATTAACTCTACATAAAAAGGTCTGACTATGTCAGATTGATGAGGGCTAATCCAGTTTGCAGTGTGGTTCCACAGCCCCAGATACTGTTCGAGTTTTGTTGTAAGGACATCTTCTTGTGTGGGAACAGGAGACGTCTGTGTTGTTCCATTTAGTGATAACCTGTAGTTAGAGTGGCTTAAGAATCAGGATTTAGAGGAGACCATGCTATATCCCAGGACCCTGGCTGCAGTCAGAAATGGATCAGTTTGCTGTGAAAACGTGTTTTTGTCTGCGGCTCAGACTCCTTGTGTTCATGAGTTCTTCAAACTCTCAGGTTCTGCAGCTTTTCATAGCTTTGCTGATAACTTTCTAGTCTTCATTTTTTATATTTTTCCATTCTGAAAGATCTTTTTGTTTTGATTTTGTTTTTTCTAGCCATCTCATTTGTTAAAAAGGTGCTTCCATTTGAATGGGAATGATTAAATGTAAGGATTCTCCATGAAGTCTGTACCTAATAAAAGGATGTAGAGCACTGCCTTTAAATTTCTTACTGTATTATTCTGCGATTCCTATATCTGAAATTACAAATAATTTGTATGAATCGTAATAGTTCCCTGTTTAACTTTTTTGATATGTTGTACAGTCTTTCAGGGAAGGTGTATTCCTCCCAATGTGCAGTTTCAGTTCAGTCCTTTCTTCTGTTTGGTCAAGAAGTGGTGTACATAGTTTTCTCTAGTTTTGGTTCCAGGAGTTCTTTGTGTTGCACTTCAAATGCTATGAGTTTTGAATGTTTTAAATAAAAAAATCAGAAGTAACCCAAGCAATGCTATTTTTGTCTCTTAAATTTGGACTAAAATTTTCAAAAACAGGACTCTGAAGTTAAGAAACTACATTAACATTTCACTTACAAAACATCAAAGGTGTCTTTTGTTACTAAAATTGACAACAGTGTATTTTTATATTCAAGGGTGGCAATAGTCCTATTGATTATAATGAAATTACTTATGAGCTTAAAGCTAATGTACATAAGTTTTGCTGGACAGAGGCTGAGCCAAAGTCTTCCTTATGCCTTCAGTAGTCTGTGGTTCAATAAGCATAAATGATCTCAGTTCTTTGAAGGTGATGGGCTCTGCATCTCCCATGGTGGGCAGCAGGAATAGCTATTCCTAGTGTTGAAAAGTCAGGTCACTTAAGTTGTGTCTTTGTCTTTGGCCTTGTTTTAATGGAAGTTAATTTTTTGTGTAAAGAGTATGTGACAGATGGAAAAGAGACTGCCTATGTCTTGACTCAAATAATTAGCTGTTAAAAGAATGAATCTTTCTTTGTCCAACGATCTTATGTACTTGCTAAATTGCTCGAACAGAGACTAATAAAAATGAGAAACTCTTTCTACCAGTAACGATATATTTCTTAACGTGAACATTAGTTGTTCGGAGCTATCATTCAAGTATTTCCCCATAGTTGAAAAGTAAGGAAATAAATTCATTCATACAACATCTATAAACTGCTTTTTTTGATACAATCCACATCAGGAAATAGCGAAAATCACACTTGGAGTTTTTATCATGCCAGAATGTAGCCAGAATTTCTTCAAAGGTAATCAAATGGCCTTGAATTTTACCCAATAAGTGCTGAAGATTATTTAGAAAACAACCCCAGGTAATTAGTTCTCTATCTCTGAAGGGATTAAGGAGCATGTTATTTTTAGAGTAGCTATTGAGCAGCATAGCTATTACATGACTGCATTTAAAGAAGCGGTGCACTTCTGAACCTTTCCATCACAAAACCCATTTTATAAACCATTGCATTTGTGTGTTGTGGGATTTTGCAAGTGTGGTTCTTGTACCTATGTCAATAAAACACTGATTAAAGCACAATGCACAGTACACCTCTGGAGGTTTCTTCTAAGAAAACTTTGTCTGTCGGCGCTAACAATAGATGTCTCATGAAAAGGAGGACTGACATTTTAACTGGAAGAGTATTGCGTTAGGAGGATCATGGAAATACACAGTTGCTGACTGGGCTCAGCAGTGTGAAGTTGTGCAGAGTCTCCCTTGAATGTCAAATAAACAAAACCTTGGGCAACAAATAAGTGTAAATTCCCAGTTTAGGTAACAATAACCTAAGCAGCTTGCTGCTGCTTGTATTCTTATTTCTGCATGGAGTGATGAATATCGCAATTAGTCTCCAAAAAGCTTATAAATGTGGTAGACCTCTTTCTGTGGACAGTAGAAACTTGGTGGTGGTGAGTTTTCTGGGGGAGCCCATAGAATTGATGGAAATTATACTGGAAGCATAGTGTATAAAAATTACTTTAGATCTCAATCACATAAATGTTTGTTGGAAGGGACTTCTGGAAGTCGTTCGCTTTAGGTTCCTGCTTGAATTGGGACTGTCACTAGCAGTCAGATCAGTTGTAGCTTTGTCTCCACTAGGTCATCCGTTCCAGTATTGAACTACCTTCATAGTGAAAAAAACTTTGTAATATCTGACTTGAACTTCCCAAGCTGCAATTTGTGTCTGCTCCCCCTTGTTACATTGTCTGCTGCTGTAGAGGAAAGTTTGCCTTTATCATCTTCATAAAGGCTTTTTGAGTAGTTGTAGACAGCTGTTAGATTGTCCCTTAGACTCTCTTAGCTGGTATAAACAAACCCAGTCTCTCAACCTTTTCTCATAGATTAGACATTCTCTGCTTTCTGTGTATTTGTAAGAATAAACAATTTTTTTGTTGTTCACAGTAAGTGAGAATAGTCTTTATCATCTTATTAGAACTCACCCTGTGAATGTTTTACAGAGGTACACTAATAAAAATGAACGATAATGTACTGGACGTACTGCTGATTTGCTGTGGCCCTCTTTCTTTTAGGCTCTCCGTTACTTGGCAGAGTGCCGTGCCAACAGAGAAAAGATGAAAAGTGAACTGGGTATGATGCTCAGCTTACAGAATGTAATACAAAAGTAAGTTTATGATGGGTTGTTGGATCCAAAGACAGTGTAAACATGACATTCTGATGCAAAGTGAGACTGACTATGAATTTGAATAGCAAATTTTTAATATTGCATTCCTCCTTGTTGAAGTTATTTCATATTTAATATGTAAGCGATTAAAGGTTTTCATTTTACAGTGTAGCAAAGTAATTAGACCGTAGTCTGCAAGAAATGCTCGTTTGAAAGTCACTTGCCAAACAACAGATTTCTTGCCCTTGTTACAGGTAACTAATTTTGTCTCTTCCCTTTCGGTTCTCTTATAATTCTTCTCATCATTGTATAAGGGTGCCTTACACTAGTGCATTTAATGAAATTGGTTGGCATCTGCCACATTTATTCTTTGAATCCCACCTTTGGGAAGGGAAATTGTATATGCAATGTATTTGTTTCAGTGTGTTTTTGAAGGTGTGTATCTGCAGTGCTGTGTTGAGGTAACATCTTGCAGGTGGAGTAGAAGTTAGTGAGATTTATAGTGGTCTCTGATTTCTTTGCAGAATGTGTCAGCCGGTTATGTCTCTTAGAATTTGCAACTTCAGCTTTGTTAAGATTGTGAACTGTTGAGTCCTGAATACTAGAGCACCTGTGGGTATGTGCACACCGGAGAAGATGCATATGAGCACTTATCAATAGGAATTAATGTGATGAGCTAAGATGAATCATTATTAGCAAAAAAACCCCCAACCTCCTTCACAGATTAGTCTGTCATAGCAAAAATTAATTTGCCATTAAGTTATCAAAAGGTGATTCTTTTACATGCAGTTTGATAGCGCTCTAGTTAACTGGACTTTTCAGATGTAAGGCACTGTTCTGCAAGGGAGGAGAAAAGTCGTATTGCTGCACTGAGGTATCTCAGACAAATGTTTAAAACAATTATTTAGAAAGGGATGAAACACAAGTAAAATTGTATATTAAAGATTCAGGTGGAAAACTTTTGAATCTTTAATATGTTAGTTGAATCTCTAATGTGTCGCTTGTGGTATAAGTTACAAGTTTCTTTTGGAAAAAAAATCAAGGCTAGACTTTGCTAGTTCCTTCATCCCATAGCCCCTTCAGTTTTTGGTGGTGTATCCTTTGTTACTGTATCTCTCCCTCAGCCACTGCTTATCTAAAGGTGTGACCCTGAAGAACTGGAGGGGAAATTCTGGTCTGTTCGCAAGTCCTATGTGTTATGTGATCTAAGAAAGATTAAAACTGTTTACCTTGAAGTACTTCATTAATTCTGCTGAAACTAACAAGATTGTGTATTGGCATGAAATTCAGCATTATGCCTAAATACCATCTTGTTATTCACCAGTTACATAAAACACAAGGATGTGAAACACATGTCTGAAATAGGATGATGAACTAAATCACAAGATTTCAGAAGAGTTCTCAGGTTTTTTGAATAATATAATAATTACAACTTTTTAAAATGGTGTTTTTAATAGGATGTATGGGGGGAAATATAGAATTAAGTCTTACACTATTCACTTTTTTTTAAGGACAGGCATAATTAAGTTAAAATACACAGAAGTCTTTGCTTGTTACTTTTATAATAAGAACTGAAATGTTTGGGTAATAACAGAAGCATGTATTTGAGAAGAACTTTTAGTATGGATTACATGTCTATTTCGAGCACAGAGACATCCTTAAGAAGTTGTTGAAAGGGGAATGGTAGTTCATTATCTGTCTCTGCAGCTTACAAATATTACTTGGGAAACAGTCATAATTAAAACTTTAGTTCAAAGAATTTTATGGCAACCTCTTAAGCAGCATTTTTTTTCTGCGTTTCAATTTTAAGGACCAAAAGAGTGTGAAGTTCAGAAACGTGCGGAAATGGAGAGATAAGCCAGTAAAAACTGAAAATCTTGTAGGTGTTCTTTTTGTCTAGAAAGCTCTTTGGCAGGACTAAGAACATACATTTGATTTGTATGCTTGTAACATTTGGAAAGTGTGAGATCATGAAAATTTAAATACATAGCATCTTCAAACACAAGACTTTGTCATGTGCTTGTCAGGATTTTAGGCTTTAATGTTGACAGGAAATGCTGAAGCTAAGTTTTGTATCGCCTGCAGAAAAATGGAGAAAGATGGTAGAAAAGTGCTGAGAAGATAGATGTAGAACTATTTTTGTCACAAAACCCCAGTGGTTTGGGGTTGTGTTTTTTTGTTAGGTCTGTAGGGGAGAAAACAAGGTCTCTACCGTCTTCAGATTTGCTTTACAAAGGGCAGATTCTAGATTTTAATGTGTTTTCAGTTTACCAGAAGATACTGTATTCCTTTGAACTGAAACTAAACATTAATAAATGCAGTAATAAATGCTTTAGTCTTAATGACTACATGCTGTGCGTTTCAGTGTACCTTCCAGAATCTCTGTATCTAGATCATCGCTTTATCTAATCTAAAATCTTTTTATTATTTCCACAATTTAATTTGAGGTGTAGATTTTTTTTTTTGTGATGTGTTATGAAAATGCAAACAAATCATGCAAAGAGATATGAACTTCGGTCAGTATTCTGCTTTTCCAGTTATTGCACAGTTCTTTCAAGCAAGACAGAACCCCGTATCTTCTGGACCGGAAGTTGTAGTCACTGGCCTTTTGCTCTTGATGAGTTAAGCACGTCCTGTGGTCTGAATCTTTCCCTTTCATCAAGGATTTTATAACTCTCACTGTTCACTTTCATTGACTTCTCACTTCACTGAATAATATCCAGTGGCTTTCCCTTTTCGGTAGTGAATCGTGACAAACTGTATTCTGCCACTGATAAAGCTGTGTTACGTCTTTTCAAGCAATGAATTGGAGCTCGTGTGCACAGAGGCAAGTTGCAAGCTGAATATTTGTCATATTTCGGACTTGAGTTGATGTTCAGCAGCGCTGAACTCACACTGTGCTTAAGAAGTCAAGAGTTTGTTTAGAATTCAAGTTCTCTTTTGCTTTCAGTTATGTAAATCTTGAAATTTGAGGGCTTTTCTCATCATGTGAGTGTCTTTTTATGAGCCTTGAAGGACTCTGTATTAGAGACCTCACGTTCAGGTGTGGAACTTCTTCTTGTAATCTGCCTACAGCTAACCAGTCTAACAGACCTTGAAATGGTCGATGCCATGAGCTGGATAATAGTTGGAGTTGGTTTGCTGCTTAGGATTTCTTGTAATAGTACATGGGAGCCTCAGGCATAGGCCAAAACCCTTTTGTTGCAAGTGATACACAACCAATGGAAGAAGAATATACCACTTGTTTAGACTCGTTATCGTGAAGGTAGAGTACTATTTCCTTTGTAAGATTACTGAGGATGAGAGTTGAAATTGAGTGCCACCTGTTTATCCAGTGATAAACAGTAAATTATACTCTATTGCATTGTGGAAAATTGGTGGGAAATATTTGAGAGACATCAAAGTTTAACTGTAGTTCTTTGAGGTACATTCATGTCTCAGTTAATGACTTACCAGTCCCCTAGTATTTTCTGATCAGCTTTTTGGTATTTGCTTATAATAAGCATTATAACTCATTTGTGAAAATCATTTTGCTGATTAAAATGAAATGTTTAACTGACTTCTTAGTTGATACTACAGGAACAAAGGGTAGGTTTTAGGTTCACTGTGACAGTGATTTTCAAGACGTATGAACACTAGCTGTTACTAACAGAAGTGTTAACAGATTTTAGATGTAGAGACTGGAGCTTATAAGCTCTAGAGAAGAAATATGAAATGTCAGCTCTGAGGAGTACTGAATAAAAAGGCAGTGAGATATTTATATATGTAGGGGGTTTTTTGAGCCTGAACTTGATTTGGAACATGTATGACTTTCTTGAGATACTTCATATGAAAGGCTTTATACATTCTACATTTTCTAGGACATATGATAAGCTGTTAAAGTTTCATGGGATACTTCAAAAGATTTTTCAACTACAAAAATTTCTATTGCCCTGTTCTATACTTGCTGTTTTTTTCCTTAGCAAGTGAGATTTCTTGTTTGTTTGTTCACATCTGCTTATTTTTAAGTGAAGCTTGATGCACCTTTCCATATTATAAACTAGAAATAGTAGGTGTGTTGAAGAGAAATCAGACCTTTAAAATCCCTGCCTGCAGTTTTCTGATCTTTTTTTATGGCTGATACTGCTTCATTGCTATCACAAAAATCTTTCACTTCCTTGCTAGGTGACTGAGTACTGGTAAGTGTATGTGCAGAAGTGTTTGTGTAAATAGATAAAAAGGAGAGGAGAAATTTGCGCTCATTGGAGATGTTTGGTTGTATTCCAGCAGTCATCAGCAGTTATTTAATGTTGGAAACTGGTTTAGGTGCTGGTTTTATAAATTGTATTGAGGACTTAATGTGTCCTTATGGACTTTATAAAATGTTATTAGCAGCCTCTAGAATTAAAATTAATTAGGATTTATAGCCTACAAGGAAATATACTAATTTGTGTTCAGAGTGAAAGTGACTTTTGATGGACAGTAAAGGTCAAAGTTCATAGTTTTTCATAATCTTTATGAGCTGCATAATGGTAGTTTAAATATAACTAAGATGTATTAAAAAAAAAACTGATGTAGTGTCAATATACTAAATAGCTCTTATTATGGAACAGCAAATTACGGAGAGTAAAATTCCAATTACTTAGCTGAAAGAGCTTTTCAAGATAGTCTTCCTTTGCCAGGGTGTCACATTTAACAAGCTGAACTAAATCCAGTGCATTAATCAGCTCTTCCAATTTATTACTTGCCTAAGAAGATTAGGGCAATTAATATGTGTTTAATTAGAGTCCCATGCAGATCTGATAAATACATGCAGTATATAATTGATGGCTTCTTACTCAATTTTAATTTTTGGTAGTCTTAATTACCTATACTTTTAAAAAATGTAATTATTCGTTGAAACCAGCAAAGTTTAAATTTATAATGTCTGACAAAAAAAGTATTTCAGGTAGTATTTGGTAAGTATGTATGTAGTATCCCAATAGTTTTCTCATTTTTGTAGCGTGACATACTTTTTTTTTCTCCTTTGTGAGAAAGGAGAAATGGTTGGGGGAAGCCAGGGCAAAGGCCATGTATTAATTAGCAAGAAAGCAAACTGCATATTGAAAGGGATATCTGATGATGAAGGGTATGTTGCCATATCATAACCGGCTTCAAGATAATACTTTGTGAAAAATTACAGCTAAAAAATTCCGTAAACTTTTCACATTTACTGCATTTATACATTTATCGTGTTGATTGGAATACTTAAATTCTGATCTGCAAGGGAGAAGGAAATAGCTTTTTACAGACTGTAGAGATTTTATTTTTCTATAACTGAATCAGTGGTGTTATTTTTTGTAATCCTTGGTGTGTGGGGTTTTTTTACACATGAAAATTGAGAAATGGTTGAGATTGGGTAATGGGAAGCATGATTCTGTTGCATAGTTATTTTGGGACTTTGTCATACTTGTGATACTGTACTAAGGAGTTGTGTTTTGGGAGAAGAACGTGGTTATCTTATGTCTTAAATATTCCTGTCAGCAGGAGGTTCCAAGAACTTTGGTTTGGTAAATGATTTACAAACTGCAGTGTATCACCTGGAACAAGAGTAATACACACACGTCTGTTTGTTCCATGTTAACTTTCCTGGCCTTTCTTTTCCTGTTATTTTCCCAAGCCTCCTTGTTTTACCCACTTTGTTAAATTTTGTCGGTTAGAAGGTAAGTGCTTATAGAAAATCACACTCTTGATTGCTGGTGGATCTCTTTGGGCTGTAGGGCTCCAGCCTATGCAGTGCTGTAGCAGTGCGCTTGTTAATAATAGATGGTCACAGCACGAAGGTGTCTGCAGGCTGTTTTATTCAGCATTGTTAAGCAAAGTGGCTTAATATCCCCCTCCCCCACTCCTAGTTTCTTTAAGAAATGTTTGTATTGTATATTTTGTAAATCTTACAAGTTTCATAAATAGATTGTATTTTGAAGTTATTTTTGAAAAAGCATCCTCTGAAAAAAACAAAAAAACCCAATAAAATATTAGGGAATGTAGGAAACGTCATTATGTCCTCTTTAAATATACAGTGTTATTTGTTCCAAGTGGCTGAATGCTCCTTTTGTCTGTCAAACAGCTTCCTGGTATTTGGAGGAGATTATATATAGGAAGGAGTGGAGGTGCTGAGGAGAGGATGGGTTCAGTGCTGTAGGCTACCTATGTCAGTAAGGCATGTACTCAGTTAAAGTTCTTGCTCTTGCTGCTCATGGGTCATGGCAAACTAACGGGACTTCAGACTTTCTCACAGTTCAGCAATTGTTTTTAAAATCTTTTAAGACTTTTTGTATTCCTATAGTATATTTAGCGTTATGAAGGACGTAGGAAGTCATGCTTTCAACACAGAGATGCAGGCACAGGGACGAATGGTAACAATAAATAAAACACAAAAAGCGTTGAGTAACGAAGTGATGTGAAATCCTAGTTATACAGTATTGATGTTAACCTGGACTTATGGGCTTTCTGAGAGAGAATGTTAGGATTTTTATGAGATCAGGAAAATAAAGTTTAAAGGCTTGGAAAGATGGAGGTTGTTTGTAAGAACAGTCCAAAACTTGACTGCCAGCAGTTCAAATGTAGCTAATAATTTAAATTTTGAAATACTGCTGTGGGTTTATATTTTGCAGGGGTTAATATAAGTTAGCAGTCATATAAATAACTGCTCTAAACCTTTATTTTGAGAGATGCAATTTAGGATGGGCTTACTGTTTTTTGTTTGTGTGTGTAGAGTTGGTCACTGAAAAAAATGTGGAAGCATTACCAAGTGGAAAGATCTGCCCTGTGCCCTCCAAGATGTACTCGATCAATTTACTTTTGATGTTGTGTTTTGTTTTTTTTTTTTTTTTTAAATCTCAGGACGTCTCTGTAGTCAAAGAGGTATTACGAAGCTATAGTTTCTTCTTGCACACACCTTGCTTAGTGAGCTCTATACAGTCAGTACTGTTTCTGTATGCAACAGTTTAGGTGGTTGTTAGCCTCTAGATTTGGCTTTTTTGTGTTATGTCTTTCATTGTCATGTGTGTAATTCCTGTTGTAATGTTTTTGACTGCAGTTAGGAATACAGTTTGGTTTCACTTTTTGCTGTCCAAGCTACTACTTTTACCTTACAACATTCCTCTTGGTATGTGGCATCTGTATCAGGACTCTCTCAGGTTGGGTGGCTTTTCATCATGTGATACCTGTCTCAGTTTAATTCTGGTACTGTACATCCATAGACTTTTTAGTATACCAGTTGAATAAGATACTAGTTCAATAGACTAGCTTTTAGTATACTAGCTCAGTATATTTGCACTCTCAGTGAAACAGTGGACCAGCTGCTTTTGTTACTGGTTTCTGTGCAGCACTTGCAGTTAATGCACAGCTTTCTTGGTACGTCTCTGACACTAAAGTTCTTGCATTTCAGCAGTTTCTCTCATATCTTTTCTTTGATATAAATATTTAATTTTCTTGGTATTTAGTGAATTCCAAGTTAACTAATTGACAAATAGTGAGGTAACAAAGTAATGCAGTGTTTTTAGTTGGTCATTTATGTACCGTAAGATTTAGAGACTACCTGTTAATCCTTCAAAATCATGACTTTCAACTGGGTTACAATGACTGGCTTAAGAAAATGATAACAAGTAGTGCAGGTTTCACGCCCTGTTACCTAACCATCAAAGTGCTGAAGTTCTACAGTAGTGATTTGTGTGCAGTATCTGAAAAGGCACGTTACCGAATCACAGGTTCCTAAACCTGGAAAAGAAATTTTAGTACCTGTTACTGAGTGAATAGGCATTATTCTGGCATTGCTTTTTTTGGCAGAGAGAGGGCCACAATCATAATTGATTTGAGTGCTTTGTATTTAAATGTGAAGAAATCGGTTGGGAAGTTAGAAAATTAACTAGTAGCTTTTCATTATAGGCAAGAAATGTTGTGATGAGTATTGCAGAATTAAAAAAGAGAACTTTGAAACACTGGAACAAAGTGTGTGAAGTATAAAATAACTAATAAAAATACATATGTATGAAAGCCTTTTGTGTTCAGTGTCTTAGCCAGTTTCTTCTTTATTTAGAAGCTGGCTGGAGCAGGGAATTAAGTGTTTTAGAAAGCAGTATAAGCTTAAGGTGTTTTTACTTCCTATTTTTTTCTGCAGACTTTATGTTAAAACAAATAATGGAACTCTGCAAAGCAGTGATTTATAAAAAATTTATGAAAAATTTAATGCTTTACAGAGCGTGTTTTGATATATTAAAAAGAATAGAAGCTGAGCTGGCCTTAACTAATTGCTGACTGTATGGTAGGAAAAAAAGTACTATCATGCTGAACTTGGTGCCTCAAGACCTGCCTGACATGGCATGCCAAAAGGCAACTATCTTCTCTTTTTGTGTTGGGGTTCAGTATTGAGGTGTGAGGGAAGACATTTAAATGGACTGGCAGAAGAGTCAGGAACAGTAATGGCAACACAGGGTGCCTTTAACACTCAGTAAACCTTGTCATCAGCTGGTGTCGAAAGCATTTTAGGAATACAGTGACCTTCACTGGTTACCAGTGAGTGTACAAGAGAAAGTGCTGAGCTAGGTTCTTTGATACGCTGACTTCTGCCAACAGCTTACTAAAATAAAGAGCAAAGAAGACTTAAGATGCTTTGAAATAAGAGTAACGAGTTGTGTTGTGAAGTATGTAGTACATACTGCAGGTGCAGATTGACAGTGTGGTAGGCTGGAGCCATTTAACTGTGAAAAGGGAGTTGATAGATACTTAGCACTGTGAGGTTTCTTATCTTTCCTTGCTAGTATCATATGGCTGCTTTTGGTTCACAGTGAGCTTGTCCACAGGTGATGCTTGTCCCTGGTCTTTGACCTTCATGCTAAGTGTCCCAAAACAACTGCAGATTTCTTCTATTAAACCAGTAGTGTCTGGATTACCTTGTTCCTCCCACCTCCCTCCGTGTTCCGCGCCACCCTGAATGCTGCTCAAGCAAGAAGTGTAGTAAGGTGCTGCTGTGAGATCAGAACTTACGTAGTTTCACGTGGGTATTACAGGCAGTAAGTGACACAAAGGGAAATGCTTCAAAAAATAGTGGTGATGAAACAGTCTTCATTAGCAGTTTCTGAATGGAGCTGTTGTTTCAGAAGAAAGTGAATTTTACTTTGGAACAACTAATGCAAAGCGAATATGTTATTCTGACTTAGATGTATTTCTATTCAGGAATGTGTTTTTATACTTTGTTGTTTTGCAGTACATGCTACAATATTTTTTTTCTGCAAGATTTCCATTTAATTTTGCAGGTAGGAAGTCCTATGTAATAACTTGAAACAACTTGAAACAAATTAAAATTGTTCGTGCATACTGTAATTACTTAGTACATCATCAAGTTCACACAAAAAATTTTTTTGGAACCTTAGTGTGTGCTTCAGCCTGTTTTGCATGACTGCTGTCCCTTTGGCTAGCAGTGAATTTGCTAATACTGGCTTGCTTTAAAAAAAAAAATCTGTTGCCAACAAAAAGGTAGTTGAAGAGTATGAAATCAAGATGTTTAAATAGTTGTTGCTTTCAAAGTTACCTAATTCAAGTCTCTGCTGAATAGATTAATATGAACTATATTAGCAAATGAGTCGAATACAAAGTTTACACACACAGATACACGTACACAGACTAAACCTGCATTTTTTTTTCTGTGATACGCATTAGTGCTGTAGTTTAATTTGTATTGTTCACACAGGTTTTGTTTAGGGAAGCCTTTATCTGTGTGTTTGCAAACCTTTTTTTCGCTTTCTCCAGTAGGTTTCAGGGAAATAATCTGATGAAGTTTATTTCTCAAAATTAAAATAAACTGTGGGTTTTTTTAGGACATAAAAGGATTTTCCAGAAAATTATATACTATAATCCTATATTATTATATGATGTACTTAATGCTATTAGTGTGCTGGTAATACAAGAAGTAGTATTCGGCTATGTTCAAGGTGTTCCTAAAATGCTTCAGGTGATTCCAACATTGCCAGTGCTTCTACCTGGTCGCTACAGCATTATTACTGGGAAGGACTGGCTTTTTAATGTCAGTATTGGGTATCTTCCACCAGAAATGACCCAAGAGAGTTGTTACCCTTCAGACTTTTTTTTAACCCAGATGCAGTTTGTTGAAGCCATATAATAAACATGATTTCTGCTATATAAATCCATGAAATGATTACTGTTCATTAGCAGGCAAGATGTTGGAACTAGCTACTGTGAAATTCAACATGGAGTTTGTTATGCAGACTCTTGTCTAGCAAATGTTACTCTGAAGCCTTTTGAGTTAGTTGAGTAACAGGCCTTTTTTTTAATTTTTTTTTTTTTTTTTTTTTTTTGAGATTGAGAATATGTCCATATGGTAGATACCAAGCTGTGGGAGATCAAAAGTTGATCTTCCATTTAGCATATAAATAGCAAGAGTTAAACAAATTTGGATGAATAGCTGGGTTAAACATATGGCATATGTTCAAATCTGTTATCCCATTCTTGAAAGTTCGTTTTCTTCTTGTGATCAGAGGACAATAGAATGAATCACGGAAACGTTCTAAGCTTGGGTAATTACTCAGTTTGCTAAATGTTTAAGATCATATGCCAGTCACTGGTTTTTACAGCAGTTAATGAGATCGTACTCAGATTTACAATTTATATTTAATAATCAGGCTTTTTTTTTTGTTTTTCATCAGTCTTCAGAACATCCCAGCATTGACATGAGGCTTCTCTAAATTTCCAGGGTCAGTAGGCACGTGATGTAAATTGAGCTGGAAGTGGCACTGGGAAATCCATTCCTCACTCCTGATTTCAGTGATATATCTCGTTTAGTACAAAATCAACTTCAAGACATCAGGTTTCCTTGTTCCATTCCAAACTTTCCTTAGTTTAGTTTCTCCTGGTCAAATTGTCACAGCTAGTAGTGCGAGTAGAGTCTGGAAGATTTGCCAAGTGGCAGGCATCTTGCAGGTCTAGAAAGCATTCTAGGAAAGTGTGTCTGACCTTGCCTTGTTTCCATGGTGTGACAGCCTTGGAGTAAATAAAGGTGACGTGTAGCTAGCATGCGGTTGATACTATTGGAGTGCAGTCACATAACACAGCTGCACTCAGGCTTTACATAGGTTCATCGAGCAGTCCAACTGCTTGGTTTTTGGATTTGGAGATTGATAGTGCTGCAGCTCAGTGTGTCACTTCAAACTTGCCCAGCCCTACAGGTTCTATTGTTTTTCCTGTTCTACACCTATGAATTATTTTTCCTATTGTTAACACACTACTGTGCTTGATGTGTTGTTGTTGGCCAACGTAAGGATCCTGCTGTCTATATTCTTGAGGATTTTGACTTCTTTCTTTTAAGAAAGCAGGTGGTAATCCTTTTTGTCAACTGCTGTATAATGTTATCTGGTCTTTACTGGGTGTTTTGGGGCTAGAGGGAACTGAGCTGTACTGTCATGGGTAGCATGGTAATAGCACCATACTGGGACTGTAAGAAAGTGTGTGCTGAAGTAATGCTCTTTTTCAAGTTGTTTTCAAATGACTTGCCCATTGCCTGGAATGAATCAGGAGAGCAGCCATATGCTTGTGAGCCCACCATATCATGGGATGTGCTAAAAGCTAACAAGAAAGAGCAGCATTCTTGGAGATAAGAAAGAATCTTGCCCCGGCACTGGAGCAGAACAGCCAGAAAAACAGCCAGATCAGATAACTGTCTTGAAACAGATTGCTTTTTCTCTAATACCATACTCTTTCTTTAGGCTTGTCATTCATGCTCAAAGTTTTCATCAAAACCATGTCAATCACTGTGTCTCACTTCTAGAGTCAAGGATTAGTGATTTCCCACCCCCCTATTACCAAATATAGCAGTTCTTAGCAGCTTACTGCTCCCTTTAGTTAGCGCTAGAGACAATTTCTGTCTTTAGATATTGGAAGAATGATCTCTGAAAGAAATTGGTCACCTGGAAACAAATACATCAATGGTCTTAAGACATACTTGACATGAATATCAATTTGTTAGCCATTTTTAACCATAATGAAGTCAACCGATAAATCTCTACCAAGTATATGCTTCAAGGTTTCTAATACAGCTGCATTTACCCAACAGTGTATTTAGATAGAATTCATGCCAATCCATTAAATTCTTACTTGCTCTTTTTGTGTCATATAGGATACTACATTTATTGCAGTGAATGAGGTTCGTTACGGAAATAAAATCATGGTTGAAGATATCACTACATAAGATCCTAGGGAAAAATATTAGTTCTGCCTTATAGGGGCAGTACTTGCATGTATGGAAAGGATTGGGATCAAGTGAAAATATCTACTGCTATGTGATCATAAGTTTTCTCAGACTTTTTGGAATGGTGCTTGGGTCATTGTAGAAATAGATTCTCTCAAACTATTATTCAGAAAAAAAAAATGATGCATTCAGTGTTTTGTTACCTTCACTGACTCACTTAGGATTTTTCTGTGATAAGACTGTGACATCTGAGTTGTTTTTACTTTTAATTTATGGGTAGGTTATTTAGTATGGGGTTGAGCTGAGGTCTTGCCAAATATCTGAGCTTTAACTTGGATAATAAAGACATTTTTATTCTTCAAACTCTTCATATGTATTAGATTTGAATTGTGTAATGGATTTTTTTTTTTTAAGCTATGCTTTAAGGTACTATTTTTCCATTAGTATGTAAACTTCTTGAGCTGTCAAAACAGGAAATTTTACCTGAACTGATTTTAAAAGGTTGAGATTTATTTCCTTAGTTTTGTGGGTTCACCACTGCTAGACTTCTTTGGTTTTACAGACCTGCTCTTAATATTAATTTTTCTGTGTATTGGTTTCCCAAGTACTCGTGAGCAAGAGCATGATGATGAGCCATACAATGCATGTCCACCTTTTCTGATGGACTGCAGCACAGCCTTTTGCCATGAGCTGTAAGGCTGTATGCCGTGCCCACTCCCTTGTGGGGCCATGCATGCTGAAAATACGTATAGTACAGACAGTCTGTCTGTACTGTGTATGTGAAAGTGTCTATTACGTGTGTATAGGTGGTGTACAGCAAATGTACTGTTCTTGTATATCATTTTCCTTGGATCTTAAGAGTTTCGGGGAGTGGGCTGTTCTAGGATAGAAAGAGTCTACCAATAGCTGCCCTCTTCTCACAGAGGTTTTTCAGCTGTAGATTGAGGGAGAAATTTTTTTTTCCTAAAATCAGCATCATGTTTGCACCAGTAAGCTATTGGATTTTTAAGTTTTGTATTATGTTTCTAAATTGTTATTGTAGGGTCTAATAAGCTCAATAACTTTTCCGTGATGACTGTGGCTAGTAAGATCATGCTATAAGCGAAGGTGAAAACATCTGAAGTACCGACTGGCAAATTGTTTAGTGACTTTCGGAACAAAACTTCCCTTTTTCCATCTAGCCTTGCCTTTAGTTCATGATGCCTTAAGATAAAACAATTTAGGACTGAGCAGTGAACCATAAGTCTAAATATGGGAGCAGGAAATTTCTGAAATCAAAATAAAATTATACAGCTGCTTATATTCCAGTCTTTCTAAATTATCAGGTGCATTAGAGTTACGTAAGCGGTCATGCACAACTCTTTGGAAAACAATATGTAAGGAGAGTAGTTGGCAGGAAAATCAAATACATTTTTTCTTTACTTACGTAAAAGCCTAACTTACAAAATTGCTGTTTGAATTTACGTAATAACTTCTCAATTTCTAGTATGTGTTCATAGAATGGTTGAGGTTGGAAAGGACCTCTGGAGGCCACCTGGTCCAACCCCTCTACTCAGGCAGGGTTGCCTAGATCACCTTGTCCAGAACACTGTCTGGACAGCTTTTGGAGATCTCCAAGGAGGGAGACTCCACAACTTCCATGGGCAACCTGTGCCAGGGCTTGGTCGTCCTCGCAGTGAAAAAGTGTTTCCTGGTGTTCAGAGGTAAGCTCCCGTGTTTCAGTTTGTGCCTGTTGCCTCTGGTCCTGTCACTGGGCACCACTGGAAAGAGCCTGGCTCCGTCCTGTTTGCACCCTCCCTTCAGGTATTTACACTGATAAGATTCCCCTGCCCTGAGCCTTCTCATCTCCAGGCCAAACAGTCCCAGCTCTCTCAGCTTTTTCTCATCAGCCCTTTACTCATCTTCCTGACCCATCGTTGAACTTCCTGGCATGTGTGCTGGGGAGCCCAGACCTGGACCCAGCACTCATGGTGTTGCCTCAGTAGTGCTGAGCAGAGGGGCAGGATCACCTCCTGTCACCTGCTGGCGATGCTCCTCCTAATGCAGCTCAGGATACCATTCGCCTTCTTTGCCGCAAGGGCACATGGCTGGCTCATGTCCAAACCTGGTGTCCATCAGAATCCCCAGATCCTTCTCTGACAAGCTACTTTCCAGGTGGGTGGCTCGCAGCCTGTGCTGGTGCCTGGGGTTGTTCCTCCCCAGGGGCAGGGCTTTGCATTTCCCCTTGCTGAGCTTTATGAGGTTCCTGTCGGCCCACTTCTCCATCCTGCTGAGGTCCCTCTGGATGGCAGCAGAACCCTCTGGCATATCAGCCACTCCTTACTGTTTTGTGTCATCTGCACATTTGCTGAGCATCCACTCTGCCCCGTCATCCAGATTGTTAATGAAGATATTGAACAGGATTGGACCCGGTATTGACCCGTGGGGTGCACTGCTAGATACTGGCCTATAGATAGATTTCATGGCCCTGATTACCACTTTCTGGGCCTGGCCATCCAGCCAGTTTTCAGTCCACCTCGCTGTCTGCTCATCTGGTCCATACTTCATCAGCTTCTCTATGAGTATTCTATAGGAGACAATGTAAAAAGACAGTATCCCCTGCTCTCCCTTCATCTACGAAGCCAGTCATCTCATTGTAGAAAGCTATCAGAGTGGTCAGGCATGACTTCCTCCTTGCGAATCCATGCTCGCTATTCCTGGTCACCTTCTTGTCCTTCATGTGGCTGGAGGAAATGGTTTCCAGATTTGTTCTGTCATGTTGCCAGGAGTTGAGGCAATCATTCGGAGATTATCAAGAGCCTTGAAATTTCATGAATGGGTATTTAACTTTGTGCACTACCCCCAATAAGATGACAAACCGAGCAAGTACAACCAAAAGCAGCATCTCTGTAGAAGTGAGACTTTTGGAATTAAATTACACAAATCTCCTTTTGATAGAATCTGGGATGTAATTGAATCTCTGGCAAAGAAAGATACCCTCTTTAGTTTGAAAACCTCCTGTCTCTAGTTTATAAACTCAGTAGAAACACTCTAATGAAGCGCTGTTACAGTATGTTTGTTAGCTGTTTGGCTAATGGGTCTTTAGAGCACAATGTGTGCCACTAAGGAAAAGCGTGTAACGGTTTCTGTGCTTGTGCACAGGGTCTGCTGTACTTCAAGCAGGGTTATGGCTGCATCTGTTTCGTCTGATATAGGAGTATGTATGTAATGTACACATATGTATATGTATGTACGTTTGTTTTAAAATAGATATATAAAATATTATAGCTTTAAGAAGGATAAGGTGGTCTTTTACATACACACACATATATATTTTTAAAAAACCAACATATATATATATTTATAAATGTTTTTATATCTTGTCTTTCTTCAGAAGGGGAAAATCCACTATATCAGTCTTTCTCAGCCTTTGTGCTTTTTCTAAAGGAAGAAACATGACTTTCTATGTTACCTTTACATCAGATGCAGGTATGCCAGGAAGCTTGTTGGGGCCCTTCTCTTATCATTAGTGATGCTGTGTTTATGCTGAAGTCACGTGCTGGTTGTACAGCCATAATGCTGTATGCTACTTATGCATTCTTTCCAAGCATGCATACTCAGCCCACATCACATCCACCTTTGGAGTTGTAGCCAGTAATTTTCATACTTTTTAAGTTTTTAAAGTTATTTTTAATTGTGAAGAAAATGAGAACTATTTCTGGTATCCTCTTCTGACAGATAGAGCACATGTCACTTGGATTCTGTGTTCATATTACTTATACAGCCAGCCTTGGGTGAACATAATGGAAGGACAGGCAGCAATCTAGGATGACAGGAATTCAAGACGACAGTGAAAATTAAAGGTTTGTGTTTCTGACAGGCATCTTCTGAATCTTGCTGAAGTCATGTAAGATGTTACCGCCTCTGAAAGTGGTGGTAACCAACTCTTACCAACTGTTACTCTGCTCTAACTAGGGACTACTATTTCCCTAGCAGGGTAAGGAAACAGAGTCAGCGCTGAATGTCACCTTGGTTTTACAATAGAGAGGGTTTATTATACTGACTTCCAGATAGATTCCCCCCGCCCTTCCCTGAAAGATCAGAGAATCATAAAATCATAGAATAGTTTGGGTTGGGAGGGACCTTTAAAGGCTACCTAGTCCAACCCCCCTGCAGTGAGCGGGGACATCTTCCACTAGATCAGGTTGCTCAGAGCCCCGTCCAACCTGGCCATGAATGTTTCCAGGGATGGGGCCTCCACAACTTCTCTGGGCAGCCTGATCCAGCGTTTCACCACTCTCATTGTAAAAAATGTCACCCTTATATCTAGCCTGATATTAAGGCTCCTATTCTCTTTATAGCTGTTGTATAAATTGTAGAAGGCTTTGTGTGGAATTTTGTGTATCTTTGTTTTTTTGTTTTAACTGAGTTGCTGAAAGTGTAGTATTGCATTAGTGCAGAAAGAACTGGCTTATTCCTTTACTGGGAGTTGTTTTGAAGTCTGGTGTTCTTATGTGACATCTGTTGTTCTTGCCCTTGTAGTGTAGTGTCTGAGTTTCATGCTGCTGCTTATTACGCAGTTATATATTTTGCAACAGATTATAGAAGATTAAGATCTTGGGTTTGGGATTTTTATTTTTTTTTAATCTAAGAGGGTAAGTAGAGTTATCATCTGTGACATAGTGATAGATAGTAGTAATCCTCTCTGTGGAAAAATAGAGGGAATTATCTGAGTAGCTTGTTGAAGTGTGTGTGTGCATATGCATACCATTTGCCTGTATAGACTTGTTTTAGGGGTATCTTAGAATACTTCTATCGAATAAGAGCAGATTTAAATTTGTGTTTTCAAATCAACAGGTTGTTTCAATAGTACAGTTAATCTTAGGTCATAAGTTTTCCAAGAACTATGGCAACTATAATGTTGGGAGCACAAAACATGTATGAAAATCACTGTTGATTTTAGGCGCTTGCATATTTTATATTTGCTGACATATTGATAACTTTAAATTCTCTTGTGTATGTATGTATATACATGCATAGATATTATGGCTATATTAAGTATATTTCATTTCTCTTTTGCCTTTCTGGATTTTTTTTTTTTGTAACTGGCATGAAATAGTACAGTTTTATTCAAGCAAAAACTCTCACCAACAGCATAGTGGGTGCTGTAGGTGGGATAGTGACATTTTCAATATTGTGCTTAGTTAACTGTACTTAAACTTACCAAAACAAAAGTCTTCTGTTGTAAATCATTTGATATGGACAGAATTTTTGTTGTTGTTGAAAGAATTTGCCAAAACTAATGGGTGGATAAATTTCTTAGTATCTTTATAAGCCTTCACTTTTTTGCGCAAGTTAATTTATTACTGCCTCAGGATATCAGCTTGTACGGCTTTATCAGCTATTCTTTTACTTTATTTAATAAATTATGAAAGGTTGAAGTTGAAATGTTTGAGTTCCGAGTACTTGTTTCTGTGAATTAATATAAGTGGAATTGAACGTATGCTGGCATGCTTTGCTGTTTTAAGCCTAGGTTGTTTGCTTATTACTCCTTTTTCTTTTTTTCTTTGAATGCTATCAATGTACTGAATGATCACAAGAACTCACATTTTCTTCTCCAAATGGGAGCTGTTCAAAACAAGGTGGAGAGAGAAGGAAAATAAAGGCTAGCTGGGACCCCCACAAGTTGAGAAGTCCTAACATGCTTGCTTCAGTGTTCTTGCTTTTCCATATGGTAGGATGGAAAACATGTTTAGTGTATGGTGATTAAGGAAGTCAAAGGGAAAAAAAAGATCTAAAGGTAGTTGTTAGTTACTTAGTGTTTGCTAAACAAAGCAGCAAAGCTGTCATTCATCATTTTAAGATTAATTGCAAGTTTATGCAGTAATAATTTTGCTTCAGCACATAGCCTTAAATCACTGGCATAATTAAAACAGGGATGAATTTGGACAACAGATTTATATTAGTACGTTTTTAAAATTAGTTTTAATTAATCACAATCATGTTCTGTCTATTATCTATATTTTTCTATCTAAAAAAAATCTATCATATAGTTCATACCATAAATTTTAGTGTAATCAGAAATAACCTTTGTATTCTTTAAGAAAATCTGGGATTCTGCAATGATCAATAACTTTGGAGAAGAAAACATTTGGAAAGATTATCGTTCTACAGCTAAATTATTTTATTGTGTAACTAGGAAAGTGGGAAATGAAACGTTATTACAAGGCAGTTGGAGATCTTTTGATTAAAAAAAAGAAAAAGCTCAACACGAACAAAGTAACAGCGGTGTACTGAGCATCTACCTTGTTTTGTTTGTAGTTGTCAAACTGATGTAAACTGTATTTGTGTTGTTTGAGAACACAGATTTGTTTATGACAATATTAGAATTAACAGATCGACATAAAAGTCATAGTATGGGAAAGGATTTTTAAAACTTTTGCTATGTGTTGACTGTAGAATAGTATTTCTGTAGCATGTGGAGTATTCCAGTTGCAAGGACGTAATTAGCAGCTCTTTGGAGTACTAATGTAAAAACAAATATTTGCAAATCTTAATCCTTTTTTTCTTGAAGGACCACTACACCGGGAGAGACTAAACTTTTAGCTTCTGAAGTCTATGATATCCTTCAGTCTTCCAGCATGTCAGACGTGGACGGTGTGAATGAGATGAATTATCGCCGACGGAAAGCGCAGTTTTTCCTCGGCAGCACAAATAAGCGTGCCAAGACAGTGGTTTTGCATATAGATGGCCTTGATGATTCGGTAAGGAAACCTTCAACATTTATTTAAATAAGGCATGCTGTACTGAGATGCATTTTGCCCACAAAAATAATGTATTCGGGCTACTTTTGTAGCATCATCGATTGTCAGCAATTTCTATGAATTGTATTTTTGAATCATAAGATGTGTATAAAATTTTGCATAAATTTAGCTTACTCAGAATATCTAAAGATGTTTTAAGGCAGTTTCCTTGGTGTGTTTTTAATTACTCTAAAATTTAAACTGTTCTGTTTCCACCTCTCCTAATTTTCTTCCCTTTTTCAAGAAAGAATGGAATAAATAAGGTACCTTCAGCAGTTTCACTTAAGGAAATCATGTGGTTGTATCAGTGTGTTAAACTAAAAAAAAAGTTTCTTTTTAGTTATGAGAGATTTCCGACATTTGGCTGTTGGATCCCCCCCCCCCCCCCCTTAATTTAGAAATGCTGTGGGTTTTTTGAGCTGGTTTTGCTACATCTTTTCATTGTCTGTGGGATCTTTTCTGCTGTAGTGACCAGAATGGCATTTGAGTTAATGAGGTCTCACTGAGTCTTTATGTAATGTCAGAATAACTTCTACGGATTTATCTACCATACCCCTGTAGATAACACCCCAGGGCCATGTTTGCCTTTTTACGGCTGCCAAACAGCATGTAGACTGTTTAAGCATGTTATCCACAAGTGCCCTCCGGACTCTGTATCTTCAGTTTTGTACCCATTTTAAATGATCAAACCTGATCCTTTGCTTTGTGGTTTTACGTTTTGCCAAGTAAGCATGTCCACAGGCCAAGTTTATCAACAGCATACCCGTCGTACTGTTTTCATAAGACCATGGTTAATTCCTTTAGAAATAACATGCTGCTCTAGCTCACTTTACACAAAGTAAATATTTTTTACAGTTTTGTCCTTCCAGCACTTGCTCTGTCTAGGAAGGCAGTGCTTTGTCAACATCGTGCTCTCAAGTTTTTTTAATTCAGTCCTGTTAAGTTTGTTTTGTTTTTAAGCTTGTAGTTGGTTTGTTTGTTCACAGGTATCTCCAAGCAAGAAATTTCATCCACTTCTACTTCGTGAGTTTAGATATTCTTGGCTGTAGTCTGATCGTATCTTAAAAGTGTTTCTTTGTGTTCTTTGACAAATGGAACTCAGCAGGATTTGTGGAGTTTCTCTTTTAAGTGCTGAGGCAAGGGTATTCTGAAAAAGCGTAGGACATGTAGATATTCAGCTCCGGAGAGCAAAACTGCAGGCTTCTGCAGTTGCCTGGAACACACCAGCGTGTTTTCTTAGCTCGTTGTTAAGAAATGAAAAATCTGACTGTGCGCTGGCTGGAGGTGGCTAGTGCACGTAGCTGTGTATTTCATCAGATGATTAAAGAAATGTTAGTGATACTCCAGGTGTTCACCCAGCAGTTAAACCTCCCTACAATGCTATTTTAAATGTCACGGTAAGTTGGGACTGGAGGGATGAGAAGGAAGTGAACAATAAAAGCAGCGTAATTTCATTCAACAGTTTTTTGCTACTTAAGTTGGGAATAGTATTAGGCAGCACATACGAGTGTTAAAAAGCATAGTAAGTAAATGCAGGGTTGTAAACACTGTGTTCTCAGTTTACCTGGGTTTTGTTATTTAGATTTGAAACAAGAAGCTGCTGTTAGGAATGATTGCAAATCCTACAAATGCTTGTGGATTTTGAAACCTCAAATAGTAGATATTGATTATTTTGCGAAGGGAGGGGAAAGGTCGTTTGTTTTTTAGTGGGGGGGCTGTTTTTATTTTAAGATCTAATTATCAAATTTGATTATAAGCTTAAAAAAATAAAAGCAGCAGTAGTTCAGGTGTCTGTGGCATCCCCCTCAGTAAGTTTTCTAGTCTGTACATTTTAGTAGTATTTGTTAGGGTCTGGTAACCAGGGTTTGGTGGGCAAGAAAATAACCTCAATTTCATCTGTCCTACCCTGTACCTGTCCTACCCTGTGCCCACACTTCAGGAGTACCATGCAGAACGATGTCAAGCTGCGTATTGCTGGGGTTTGTGCCTAACTGCCATAGTTACACATACTTTGCAAAAGACATTTGTGCAGGAAGGCCGGTGGCTGCCAAGCTTCCAGCTTTTAAGGAGTCTGTATGGACCTTGGCAGGTTTTGTCTTTAAGTGACTCACCAGTTACCTGGTCACTGAAAGCCTCATCTCAAATTAAACTGAGGTGCCTGTGCTTTAACCTGGGATCTCAGAGTAAAAAGCCAAATTCTGTCACACAATTGCTGTACAGCCATGTAAGCATAAATTATTTGTTAAGGCTAATAAGCTATGAATGTGTTGCTTCTTGTGTCCAAAAGTAGGTTCCAGTTTCACTCATGCAAGGCAGCCTGTCATCTTGCCATGAGGTATTCCCCGGGTATAGGAAAGGTAGCCTATCCAGCAAAGTTATTTTTGTGAATCTCAAAAATGTTCATTATTTCATTACGTAAACGTATGCAAATGAATTGTTTCAATATATATGCTAAACTGCTAAAAAAACCCCTGCTTCAGTTAGTTCTTCCAGAGATTAAAATAATTTAATTTACTTGTGCATGAAGCTGTCCCAAATACTGACTAGTGATTATTTGAGAACGAATATAAATATGCTTGGAAATAACTTACTATTTAAAATCTTGCAGGAACTTGCAGTAAAAGTTAAATACATCATTATTTTGAACCCTTGTAAGGCTGTTGGTTTATTTCTGGTACAGTGCATCTTTTCTTTTTTCCTCTTATGTGCTCGCAGTCTCTACAAGTATATTTTAATCCTTTTTGTTACAACTGTCTTGTGCAAATATTAAAAGGAAAAAAAATAATGGAGCATTCTAAGATAATGCAGAACAGATGCAACTGGTACAGGTCGATGTAATGTTACAGCACAGTAGGTGATGTCACTTGCTTTAAACATAACATTCTGTGGGTTATCAACCAAATATTTCCCTTTGAAATAAGAACTAAGCTTGTGCTGTGCAGTGATGTCCATGAGCTGCCACAGATGAAGCAGCTGAAAGATACAACAGCTGCTTTGATGCATGCAGTCAGTATGGATGCAAGGTGTCTGATAAATAGCAACTTAAACACTAACTACTCATCAATGAGCACTTCAGTCAATCAGAACTTAACCAGAGGGGACTGTTTAGCTGATCATACGGAGAAAAACATTCTTTGCTTTTCAGCACTTTTCTCTAATTATTTACAGTTGATTCCATCCTTGTTTGACTTCTAAAGTGTAAGCAATTTTTTTCTTCTCTTTTTTTTCTGGCAAGAGAGTCTTAATGTTTGTGCACTAAAATGTATGTCAGTTTTTCTTTTACAAAAATGCTGTTGAGTAACTACCTGCCCTCAGACATGCAGGAATTCCTTGACAATTAATTATTAGCATTTTCACATGGTGTATTGTGCAGGTACTTCAGTTGTGGGGCTTTTGTTTCTTTTTCAGTCTCGAAGGAATCTTTGTGAAGAAGCCTTGTTGAAAATTAAAGGTGTTATTAGTTTTACTTTTCAAATGGCTGTTCAAAGGTGCGTGGTCCGAATTCGCTCAGACTTAAAAGCAGAGGTAAGTGCTCAGTAACCCTCTAGATCCTAGCATTATTGCATTATTGCATTCTGTCACACTAAGCTCTTGGGTTTGCTCTGTGTACTTGCAGGCGCTGGCAACGGCAATAGCGTCAACCAAAGTTATGAAGGCACAGCAAGTTGTGAAAAGTGAAAGTGGTGAGGAGGTAGGATCTGCATCTTTCTAAATACCAATTGTTCTAGTTCAGCTGTATCTTTAATACCAGCACTTCTGTGCCCACGATATCTGATACCAGGCAAAATTTTGTGAGAGTGCTGCATGTACAGTACAAAGAGAATAAAGGGTATCCTGTATCAGGGCCTGTATCCATGGAACAGTTCTACAGAACTCGCTGTTCAGAAGAAGGATAAAAATACTGTAATTGTTTCTTTCCTTAATGATATGAAAAGGATCACAGTGAACAAGTTGTTTGTTGGGGTTTTTTTGGCTGCAGTTGCTGAAGTATTTTTCTTTCACAACTACAGAAAAAGGGGTATGTCTTTATATTTGGTATTTTTTCTTCCATGTTAAGCCAGAGCTTTTCTTGTGTATCTTCTAAGCATAGGAGATTCTGGATATATGGTATGTACCATTAATATTCTTGCTGTGTAGGGGGATGGGGAGGAGCCTCACAACACATATGCCTGTCATCCTGAATGTGTGTATATGTGTAACTTTTTTTTTTTTTAAGTTACAACATTTGACATAATTTTAATCTGTTGTGTTTTATCAGATGCTGGTTCCGTTCCAAGATACGCCAGTGGAAGTAGAGCAGAATACAGATCTACCTGAGTATTTACCGGAAGATGAAAGCCCTACTAAGGAACAGGACAAAGCAGTGTCTCGTGTTGGGTCGCACCCGGAAGGTGCAGCAAGCTGGCTCAGCACGGCAGCAAACTTTCTATCGAGATCTTTCTACTGGTGACTTGTATTTGGTGTTAAAAGACTGTGTGAATGAACCAACAGGGGGGCCAGTTTTCCATTGGTGTGGTGAACTGCCAAGTGCAATTTGCAATAAGTCATTACAAAAATTTTAGATTGAGCAAATGTATGCTGCATTTTACATTTTATTGGACATTTAGCCTGATAGGGCAGGGGTCAAAGGACAGAGGCCTCCAATCAAATTGTTCTTTCATTTGTTTTTCGTGTAGATTTTATTGCTTCACTTTTTAAAAATGGGTCCACTGTTATATACCAAATATTTATGTGTACAGAGCTTTAAGTTTGACTTCACATGAAACACGATAGGGAGAAACCATTTAACTCAAGTCTCAGGGCCTCTGTGAAAGAAAATTCTTAATAGCTCTAGTTCTGCATTAAATAAAATGCCCTTTTTATTCCTGCATCCCTTTGGAGTAACGTTAGTTTGTTTAATGTTCTAGATTTGGACTCCAGAGATAGCCTGCCTCCTTTTTTGCCTTTATTTTTGCTAACCATATACCCAGCATGAGCACGACATTCCCCTTTTGCTATTAAACTAGAATCACTACAGACTTGAAATTTATAACCCTGCTATGTATATTGAATTTTTTTCCAGCCTGCCCTTAACCACTGGAGTGCTTGAGATTAAGAAAGAAGGGATTGAATAAACACACATATGTATACATTCATTGTACAGTAAACTAACTAGAACATATTTGTAATGATGGATGTGACTGACTGATGTATATAACTAATACATACCACTGGCTGCTGTTTAGTCTAGCTGGGAAGACTGTAGCAAAAAAAGCTGTGGTCTAATGTAGTGATGACCCACCGCAGCTCTGTCTGCAGAGAATAGAGGGATATAGGCTGTATTTGGTTAAGAAATGGTGTTCACTGTTAGCAAATATTTAATGGTAACTGAAACTTTAAACTTGAAGAATAAAGCAGAACTGAATGCCTCTTTTGCCACAGTGCCACACTCATAAATTTTGACTTTAACCCTTTTTATTTTTTTACCTAACAGATCCGATAACGTTAACTATTGTTCCCTTCTAATGTCTTTCATGAGACTCCCATGAAAGTACATCAGCTTGGACAGGCTTAAAAACGTGTGCAAACAGTTGGCTTTACCTGGTTACTTTCAGACAGTATAGGTTTAAAGATGGCTTGGTAATTTCTGTGACTAGAAGTGGTAATAAAAGCAAAACTTCTGTAGGTAGAGAATAATACACATCTGAGCTGTTAATAAACCCTGTGTGCCTGAGAGGATTCAATACACAGTGCTTGAAAACTGCAGTGCCACTGCTTTGTTGCACCAGAGAAATACAGCTGCGAACTTTATGTTATAAACCTCATTACACAATGCTTTTTTGTGGTAATGTATTTGCTATAATATTAATTTACCACTTGGAGACTCAGAAAAAAAAATTTAATACGTCAAAGTTATTCCCCTGTGCCTATGAGCAAGGAATTAAAAACAAAATAAAATTCACAGGCTGTCATACTACTACAGAAATGCTGAGGAAATTATAATGTAAAATAATAACGCAGGTCGGAGTTCACCTGCCCAAATTAATTGTCATTCTAGGATAAAAAAGAAAAACTTGTTGGCAGACTAGATGTCTCATGTTTTTTAATATATCTAGTTTATTTTTGATTCAGGTTTACACGCACAGATTGAAAATACAGGCTTTTCAGGGCATGTATTGCTTTAAATATGTAATACTACTCATATTGCTGTCTAGAATGTTACAGTACCAAATGTGTTTGAAAAGTCCTCTGTTCTGCAGCCATGAATGCAGAGTTTTATTTTTCTGCATTGACATCCGTTTGCATTTGCATTACTGCACATCTGTTTACTAAAAGACTACACCCTTTGGATATTAATGGTTCAATACCAGTAGGTATTACAGTTTGTCTGTGCATTTGGTCTGTAGGTGTGCTTTTATGACAGTATTGCAGCTCTTGTAGAACAGTTAAAGGCATCTGTAAAAGTTTTTGAAATATATTGTAAAATAATAAAGGATAATATAACTAAACAAAATATGACTGGTGCCTTTTTAAATGTTTAAACAAACACTGGTGCCTTTTTAGATGTCCTGACGTTCTTTTAAGCCATTTGCGGTATTAGAAATACATCATCCTCATCTTTTACAGAGAGGAATGCAAATACCCAGTCATGAGACCTTTGCTGTGTATCACAGTGGGTTTTTTGTATGTGTTTAGAACATACTTGGCACTTTAAACAAAGTTTTTGTAAGAAGTAGGTAAGTGGAAGCTACTGAAGGACATCATCTCACATTCATTCTTAGGGGTTTCTTTAGGACATTAGGTATTTTTTGTATAACATGCTGTGTAGGTCATATTTCATTAGGGAAATTAAGAAGAAACATTCCTGAAGATACCTCTGATTTTGAAAAACTAAAAAAAAAAGGAAAAAAAAAAAGCAAACACAGCGCTCAGTCATTAATTTCATGCTTTTTTTTCAGATCAGAAAAAGTTGCAGGTTTTTTTCTCAGATTAAGGATAAGAAAGCCCGTTGACTTAAGGAGACGACCAAAAAAAAATACTACAAAATTAGAGGCTTCCAAAAAGAAGCTGACCTGAGAGATGGAGCACTGGTACTGCGTTGCAGTAGTGGCAAAGTACTCGGATTTCCGAGGAAGCCACCACGTGCATCATGGTTTAAGCTCCTAAACTGTCCTAGGGTTATAGCCATGTAAAGCATAATAGAATAATCACTACCATGTTTCTTCATAATAAGAGTAAATGCTTATGGGATAGGTAGAGGCAAAATTGAGGCGCATAACTGTGCCTCTGTGAACAGCTGTCACAGCACTGTAAGCATTCTGCAGCATTGTGAAATGCAATACACTCCATAGCTTTCCCACTCCGCAACCACCTATGGCTTATTCTGTACAAAAATAGCTGGTGTTGCTGAGTTTTGCCATGGGCCGTGCAAGCTGATGGGGGGAGCGCTGTGTGCGGCTAGTTCGGAGGAAAACAGTGAGAACCTAGGCAGATGCAAACTGGCAGGTGTGAACTACTCCTGTAACTGCCTGCAATGTAAAATAAAATGTGGGTGCCCCTTTTTGCCTGCAAACAACGCTCCAGCTGTCAACTAGCAGAGTTTAAAAACATCCCTAATAAAACTAAGCAGCAGCATATTCCTTGCTGTATTCATTTTGCAGAAGGCTGGACTGTATAGTCTTTCCTGTTTCTTCATCTGTACCTAAGTATTCTGAGTTCCTAAGAAGTGAATAAATCTGTTAAAATTAAGGACTGAAAATAAATTAAGATAGGGATGAGAATAACCTCTCCACCCATCTCAGATTCTGATTGTAGTTCTTCAGGAAAAGTTGAGAGCAGGTTACTTGGTGAAAGAGGGTGAGTGGTGGGGCCACTGGAGACTTCTTCAGTGAGGTACAGCACCTAATTAGCCTGAGGGGTGAGACTGGCTGTGTAAATTCCTGCTCTGAAGCTCAATATAAAGCTGTTACAGAAAGAAATTGTCCTATTTCTTGTAGTTTACGCGGAGCAGGCGATGTTCTACCTGTTTAGCCTGCTTTACATGCACGTTTTGAATAGAGTTGAAAAAAGCTGATTTAAATTAGCAGTATTTGCATGTATGTTGGTTAAAGCATGGAGAGTAATGTCTACATCTATAAGCTGATACGTACTTCTTCACGTTATGGTGCATTTGTGTACACGTTGCACTGGGCTTGTTAGTGACTGGAAGAGTTAGAGCTTCCCCTGTGGAATGAATTAAGATCCATTAAAGCAGTTAACGTTGTCTAGAGGTACAAAAACATCTCAGAGGAGATGCACACTCTTACACTATTTTTGTGCCAGCTGTCGTGGCAGAAGTTGTTTATTTTGTTAGCATCCAAAGGCTGCTGCCTGGATCAAGTCCCCAGCAGCTCGGCCTCTTCGTGGCACAAAGACTGGACAGAACTTGGTAGCTAAATAATTTCCAGCAGCGTTTTAATACTTGCTGAGTGCCTGCAGCTCAGGTCAGTCAGCCGGCAGTGCTTGCGTTTACCTGACCAGCGTTTCTAAGGAGCTGAATAAAATCACAACTGGAACCACACTTCTCCTGTAAAAAGCACTTCTATGCCAGCAGTGCATGGCGATATATCTGACCAGCAGAATCACAGAATCACAGAATGGTAGGGGTTGGAAGGGACCTCTGTGGGTCATCTAGTCCAACCCTCCTGCCGAAGCAGGGTCACCTACAGCAGGCTGCACAGGACCATGTCCAGGCGAGTCTTGAATTCCAGAGAAGGAGGCTCCACCACCTCCATGGGCAGCCTGTTCCAGTGCTCCGTCACCCTCAGAGGGAAGAAGTTCTTCCTCATGTTCAAGTGGAACTTCCTATGCTTCAGTTTGTGCCCATTGCCCCTTGTCCTGTCACTGGGCACCACTGAAAAGAGCTTGGCCCCATCCTCCTGACACCCACCCTTCAGGTATTTATAAGCATTTCTAAGGTCCCCTCTCAGCCTTCTCCAGGCTAAACAAGCCCAGCTCACTCAGCCTTTCCTCATAGGAGAGATGCTCCAGTCTCCTCATCATCCTCGTAGCCCTCTGCTGGACTCTCTCCAGTAGCTCCTCATCTTTCTTGAACTGGGGAGCCCAGAACTGGATACAGTACTCCAGATGGGGCCTAAAAAAGGGTCTTTCAAGTAGCAAGCATAAAAAAACTGAATACCACGAAATCACCATATGACCAGATCATTGCTTTCATTTCCAATCGGAGCACTGAGTTGAGCATAAATACTGAGAATAACGGAGTACTGCTGGCTTGGAGGAATGCCTTGCTGTTTCGTACCTCTTCTCGCTGAAGTCCTTCAGGGACGTGGGCATGCCAGCCTGCCGGCGTGGGGAGCTGCCCCTTGGGTGCTTGCTGGTGGAAGAGGGGAGCACGTGGTCAGCTGGCAGGAGGCAGCCAGCACACTGTTCACACCGAACACCCCACAGACACCTGAACATCCACAGCACGGGGTCTTGACAAAGGTGTTCTTCCTCTGGCCTCCTTTCACACACTGCACAACTGAGTCTGTTTACCCAAATTGCTCGGGAATCCTGGGAAGTGCAAAATTCTGTGAGCTGTCCCTGATTCTTCATTCACGCTTCACGACAAAAATAAGCTGAGATGCCCTTCATTTTAAGAGAGGCCTTTGCACTGCCTGAACTCCTCTGGCTGGAGCAGAAGTCAAACCTGCTGTAAGCAACTTTCCTTATTCAGTGTTGTGGGTTTGTGTGGCACGGTTTTGGTAGCAGAGGTCTATTGGGGTGGCCCCTGTGAGAAGCTGTGAGAAGCTTCCTCCATGTCTGATACAGCCAGTGCCCGCCAGCTCTAAGATGGACCTGCCACTGGCCAAGCCCGAGCCAGTCAGCGATGGTGGTAGTGCCTCTGGGATAACACAACTAAGAAGGGGGAAAAAAACTGTGGGAAATGGCAGTCGGGAGAGAGGAGTGAGACGATGTGAAAGAAACAACCCTGCAGACACCAACGTCAGTGAAGAAGGAGGGGGCAAGAGGTGCTCGAGATGTCAGAGCAGAGACTCATCCCTTGCAGCTCATGATGACGACCATGGTGAGACAGGTTGTCCCCCTGCAGCCCACGGAGGTCCACGATGGAGCAGATCTCCACCTGTACCCCATGGAAGGGACCCCACGCCACAGCAGGTGGATGCCTGAAGGGGGCTGTGACCCTGTGGGGAGCCTGTGCTGGAGCAGGCTCCTGCCAGAACCTGCAGACCCATGGAGAGAGGAGCCCACGCTGTAGCAGGTTTGCTGGCAGGGCTTGTGACCCCGTGGGGGACCCACGCTGGAGCAGCCTGTTCCTGAAGGACTGCACCCTGTGGAAGGGACCCACGCTGGGGCAGTTCGTGAAGAGCTGCAGCCTGTGGGAAGGACTCACTTTGGAGAAGTTAATGGAGAACTGTCTCCTGTGTGAAGGACCCCACGCTGGAGTGGGGGCAGAGTGTGAGGAGTCCTCCCCCTGAGGAGGAAGGAGTGACAGAGACAGCGTGTGATGAACTGACCGTAACCCCCATTCCCCGTCCCCCTGCGCTGCTTGAGGGGAGGAGGGAGAGAAACAGGAGTGAACCTGAGCCCGGGGAAGAAGGGAGGGGTGGGGGGAAGGTGTTTGAAGATCTGTTTTTATTTTGTCACTCTCCTACTCTGGTTTCATTGGTGATGAATTAAGCTCCCTTTTCTCCCCAAGTTCAGTCTGTTTTGTCCATGACAGTAATTGGTGAGTGATCTCTCCCTGTCCTTGTCTCGACCCTCGAGCCTTGCATCGTATTTCCTCTCTCCTGTCCAGCTGAGGAGGGGGAGTGATAGAGCGGTTTTTGGTGGGCACCTGGCATTTATCCAGGCCAAGCCAAAACATTTGAGTTATGCACAGGATTGCATTGCGAGCCAGGCGTGGTTGAAAGCCAGTTTTCTTCTCACAATAGTCCTTACTGATTTGTTGAAATTCTAGGTAAGGGAGAACTTTTGGTAACAAATACCCTTTCTAGTTGGTTTCCCCAAAAATATATAGCTATCTTTGCATATGTTACAATATATTTCAAAAGCTTTTGTTTCAGCAGTGCTAGGTGCAATACATACCCCAGGCATTTGCTGTCTTCACATATGTTAAAGCTTCACCCCAACAGTGGTGTTTACACCCTTTCCAGCAACTAATGTCATTAGCAGTTTTCAATCCCTGAACACTTCTCTAAGAAGGTGTGATCTCCTTTATGGACTCCCCATACATACACCATCATATAGCTGATACCAACGTGGTATTTCTTTTTAGTTGCTTTTCAAGAGCATGTTTTAGTAGAACTCCTCCTCCCCCGGGATCACAGGTTGAAAATGAGAGCACAGCAAGATGTCCCGTTGGTCGCATGACCTTTTGGCTGTGCTTCCTTCACTGGGGGAGAATCCAGGGTGTGTTGGTTCGTATTAAACCTTGAAGGACAGGTGGAAGATCCATCAGGGGTCTCCTTTTTTTGCGAAGGGTGGGAGGGAAGGGAGGGAAGCTGGAAACCAGTTCCCAGAGAAACAGGCTTTCCATTTGCAAAGGGCTGCTCCTCCTGGCCAGAGGAACAGCACTAATTTAACATTATGTGAGACCGTCCAAGAGTGATAGTTTAATTTGTATTATTGCAAGATTATTTTTTTCTGAATAAAACCTTAAACTACCATAATAGATTTTTGATTATAAAACCCTATATTGTTAATAGGGAAGTCCCACGTTTAATATTGACAAAGCCATTCGCTTTCATTGTCTTGATATAAAACTAAAAGCTTGTACGTTGTCCTTGTTTTCATGGCTTTACTTCCTTTGCTACGACAAATATGTGCTGTAATGTTTTAGCAAATAACCATTACTGTTTATACACTGTAATTCAGTGGGATGTAGTAAATGGCATATTTTAAGGAGTCTATTTCTTTGCATATAAAATACCTGTAAAGCTTACTGAAGGTGAAGAGTGGCTACTACTTAGCTCTCAATTGTTGGCTACATTACTGAAGCAATGAAGATATATCACCCACTATAATAGGGAAATAGCAGCCATTTAACATAGTTGAGCATTAACTCTGTCATTTAGGCTGCTGAAGCAATCTTATTATTATAGTCAATGTAGCTGGTTTTGTTTCTCCATATGCGTAGATGTTCTGGCGTATAAAATGCATTGCTGTTTGTAACAGTAAATTACACGTGCTCGAAGGCTACTCTTGCTATTTAAAAGAAGTTACAGCCAGACCCTTCAACAGAATAAACAAAGCTAAAGTAAAAAATGACTGGTTTTGAAATCTTTTTCACTGTAGTAGTTTCAACAATGAAAACACTCTGTGCTATCCTGCAAAATCTTGTCCTAAGAAAGAAAAAATAGTGCTTTTGTGCATAAGCCTTCACTGTGGAAACAGCTTCTTGAAGCACGACTTTGCAGTGCTTGTTACTGAAGAGGTGCATGTTCTCCATTTCAAAGCTAGGACTCTGTAAATTAAAGGTGGTGATGGCTAGTCCTTCACCTGGGATGTCTCAATCGTTGTGACCTCTTTAATGTTACGCTTGTGGTTTCTATTTGTGTGTCTGGGTTAGATGAGTTGAGAATGTCAGTGTGCTCTGTTTTCTTTTTTCTTCAGTCTCCCATGTACATATATATATATATATATATATATATATATAACACCCCCAGTATAATGAACACTGACGCAGATACCACTAGTGCTAGCTAAATAGTGAGGTGCAACTCAATCAAGGGTCTATAAATTCTGAAAGGGAAATGATAATTATTAGGGAAAACCACCAAAAATATCTTAAGATCTTTTAAAAATTGTAATGTGTTGAAATTTAAAAAAATGCTTTATTCAGACACTGTTCATAATATACAAGATAACACGTAAGGACACACGATGCTGACTTCTCTGTAGAGCGGATTGACATCTGGTAAACAGCAGTAAGAGTTAGACCTGACTACTACCTGTAAATGTGTACTACCCTTAATGTACAAAAGTTATCTGCGTTATTTAAATTAAATGGAGTAGGAAGAAGAGAATGAAAAAACCTAATACCACAAAATGCAGTGAAAGCTCGAATGTAGCCCAGCCCTCCCTGGTCCTTTTCTCCCCTGTCCGACAGCATCACCACCAGACCACAGCAGGGCCTGTAAAGCGAAAGATGTGGGGAGGCATGGACCCTCTGCTCACACGAGACTAGCATGAGGTAGTAAAAGATGGGGCCCACAGGTGTCATTCCCATTAACTCTACAGCAATTTGTACTTTAATGTTCCAGTACTGATAGCTCATAAAGACCCAAATCCTGAAAACGGGCTTTTGTCTTTAGAAGCCCCTCTTTGACCAGCCAAAGTGTTAACGCTCCAAGAACGGTGTTTCTTGTGCAAGATGGATGTCCTGCTACTCTGGCTAAACAGCGCTGCGGTTGTCTTTGTGTTTGGCTTGTTGGATAGTCAGCCACCACTGGGAGAGGATGGGGTGGGGGTGGGGGGGTGCCTTTAAACAAATTCTCCATTTGGAGAGCTGTAAGGGTACCCGAGTCTGGCCTTCACCTGTGTGCTGTGTTGCCAGCCTCTAAAAAACCTTCGTGCTTAAATGCCACCAGTGGACATCTTGTTTGTTTCCTTGAGGATGGGAACACCCAAAGCCAAGCATCCTGCTGAATCCTGAGCCCCAAGCCAGCTCCCCGTACACGGGGGCCGGTGAAAGGATTCCTCAAGAAGGAACCTCTGCACTTCGCCAAATGGAGCTGCAGCAAAAGCTGTAGCTAAGCTAAAGCACTTCTGGGGCTTACAGCAGTTGCTGTGTCATTATTTTGGGATCACCTAAACGGACGGTAACAGCAAACTTTCAGTATGTGGTCCCAGCGACTACAACCCGTCTCATGTACCCACCTACTCCTAGACTGAAGCGGCAGCTGGTATCAGCTACTCAACCAATCCAATTTACTTTCAGTCACACCATTACTACAACCTCCCTCCTCCATCTGTGTAAACATATGTCTTTGTTAAACACCACCATTTGTACAGGATAAAAATTGTCAATGCTGACAAAAATGCCCCCACATAATGCTGTTGTGATTGCAATGTTGTCCTTCAGCTTATTTTAAAGAAGAAGTCTGTGAGCTGATCAACATCTTCCACTGCTGTTAGTGGGAAACTTCTTCGACAGAAAGAAATCTTGTAAAAATGGTTTTATTTTGTTCATGGGTAATGTGGTCTCCCTTTTCTGAGACCCAATTCTTATAAGCCATATATTAATTGTTGGTACTGGTTTGCAGTGCCACAGTCATACGCCAAAGCAATCGCTGTTTCAGGAGTAGTCTTTTCTAATGTTAGTGCGTTATCTTGGCAAGAGCATATGTCCCTCATAACTTTCTGGGGCTGCCCCTTAAATCTGGCAAGGGGAAGAGTTACAACTCTGAATAAAATCATTTGGTTATTAGCGATTACTCCTTGCACCAGCTTTTCTGCAGAAATGACCTCTACTGGCCTCTGTACAGGAGTTTTCCATCTTCTTTTTCCTGTAGTAGAGTGCAGCACAGCTAGGGCTGTCCTGCAACATAACTGAATCCCAGCATAACCAGGGGCCTCCACTCTCTAAATATGGGCATTCTAAAAGAATACAAAGTGGATGAAGGCACCTATTTATACAAAGAAAGGGCTAAGTTGCTGTGTGAGAGATCTAAATGAAAAACCGAGAATCAAACTTCTCCCCTGCCAAGGGGAGAGCTGTTCAGCAAACTGGGCACCCACCAAAATTGCGCAGTGCTTCTTGCTGGGCCATCCTGTAAAACACTGGCTTGATCAGCACTAAGGTGGGGAAACCGGTTTTGGCTTCTGGACCTGAGCTGCTCACTTTGGGACCTTAACTCCAGACCCTTAAAATTAACATTCCCCTTCACAGAGCTAAATAAATCCAATACCGTTATGCCTGGACTTCTCATCTTGCTCCAGTATCGATCAGCTCAGAGTATGAGTCTTAAGCAAGTAAGTAGGCATTTTCTTTCGGGCAAACCTGCTTCCTCTGCTGCATGCTTTGCTCCTTTCTTTTGCTCTTCTTGCAGTACTCATTGTGGTGATGTTGTTGTGCTCTTCCATCCATCCATTCAGTCCTGGTAATACTAAATATCAAAATGCAGTTGACAAAGTCCCACCATGAACTGGACTTAGATTTCCTGAGGACTTAAAAACATTCTTTTTGTTTCTTGCTTGTTTTCTCCAGCTGCCTGGGTATGCTAGAGTGCGGTTCCAAGCTTTTTTCCCACCCTCTTTGCAGCTGTGAGGATTAGGGATATTTGTTTTTTTAACGAAAACTGAGACTTTGGAGAATCGCTTCCCTTACAAGTCAGGGCTGTGCAAAAGCAAGCATCAGAAAAATAAAACAAAGCAAAACAACCAAACCCTGTAACAAGATTAAAACAGCTTTCCACCCTTCTTGCTTTGCCAGCTCCCCTGCTCCCTCACTGGCCCCTGTGTTACTCCGGCCATCTTTCTGCTGCCTTTTCCTGTTTCTCTGGCTCGGTGTGTTTGCAAAGAATCGTTCAAGAGCCTTCTGCGTTTTAATTTTTCTTCCCCTGATCTGCTTACCGTAACTCCGCATCTCACTTTTCACCCAGGCAAAGCAGGGGAACAGGCAGAGGGTTTCCCTCCACTCTTTGGGGGTTCGGCCGAGTGACGCGCTGGCATGGTGCCAGAGGCACCTGCCAGAGCCGCACGGGTGCGAGGGCCCGGGAGCAGGCCTCGTCCCACACATCTCATCAAACGGCACAAAACTGTTTTTTGGGATGTGAAGCTTATGAAGAGAGGCTGTATCGCCTCCCCTCCTGTGCGACTCTTGCATAAACTGAAACGTGGGGTGTCAGAAGACTCCTTGGGTCACAGCATCGGTGCCTCCCCCTGCGAGGGACGCGGGCGGCTGCCGGCGCGACCCTCCAGCGCCCGCGGAGAGGGCTCCTGCCTTCCACCGTGACCGTTCCGCCCGGGTCTGGTCGGGCCTGCCCTGGGGGGCTCACCGCTGTCCGGACGCCACCAAACTCCTGAGCAGGCACTCCTCACGGGCTGCTCGGCTGAAGGCGGGAAAGCGCCGGCCTGGCCGTGCGGTGGGGAGCGGGCGGTCCCCTGAGGCTCACCCCCCGCACCGCCGCCACCCCGCTCAGCAGCGGGGGCGAGGTGGGCCGGCCCACGCCAACGGACGCTCCCGGCAGCGGCATCTGGAGCGCTGATGCGGGGGGATGCTTTTTTTCGCCCTTATTTTTAACGAGGATTTTTAACGGACCGCCCGGGCGCGCAGGCGCGGAGCGGACTGCCACCGAGGGGGCGGGGCGGGGCCGGGCCGAGGGGGCGGGGCGGCGGCGGCGCGGGCTGCGCGGCCGGGCGGGCGCGCTAGGTGGCAGCATGGCCGTGCCGTTGGGAGGGAGCGCGGCGGGCGCGCGCGCCGGCAGCCCGCTGAGGGGAGTGGGGGGAGGGGGTGCCGCCGGCGGGGTGCGGGGGCGGTGGGTAACCGCACCGCCCCCCCCCCCGCAACTCCTGGTTGTTGTCAGGCGCGTTCTGTGGCCGGAGTGCTGCATTTTGCGCGGCCGTGAGCCGCGGGGCGGGGTGGGGTGTTGTAGTGCCTTTGTTCTCACGCGGATCTCGCTCCTCGGTTGCTTCCAACTTTTGCTTTTTAAAGAAAAAACTTCCCGCGGAAGTAAAATTTTTGGTCCCTTCGCCGAAGAGCGCTGGTTATTTTTTTACGGTTCGCTCATTGCCGACTGCACGTGCGGCGCCGGAGGCAGCTTGAACGGCCCCGAGGTGGCCCCGGCAGCGGCGGCTGCGGGTTCGCGTCTCGGCCCCGGCGCGTCCGTGCTCGGCGGCCCGGGCTCCGGCCCCATCTTCCCGGCAGCAAGGCGAGCACGGGCCGCCCTGATCCTAGTTTTATCCCGGACGCAGGGGATCCCGGCGTAACTGAAACCAGAATTTAGCTCTTTGCGAATAGTTGCCCCCTTCTGGGTCACGCTTCGGTTCCGGAGCCAGGGACACCCCTTTCCTTCCAGCGCCCGGGCATTGCCCCGGAGACTGCGGGTTTAGTCCGTGGGAGCAGTCGCTGAGGCTGGTGCCCTGCTCCCAGACCGGCACAGCACGTCTGCAACAGGTCCTCACCCCGTGCACCTGGCATCCCCCTGCCACTAGTTGCCTTCAAAATACAGGAATGTGAGCAACGCCCCTCTTCTTATAGAATCATAGAATGGTTTGGGTTGGAAGGGACCTTAAAGATCATCTGGTTCCAACCCCCTGCCATGGGCAGGGACATCTTCCACCAGACCAGGTTGCTCAGAGCTCCATCCAACCTGGCCTTGAACACTGCCAGAGAGGGGGCAGCCACAGCTTCTCTGGGCAACCTGTTCCAGTGCCTCACCACCCTCATGGTGAAGAATTTCTTCCTAATATCTAATCTAAATCTGCCCTCTTTTAGTTTAAAGCCATTCCCCCTTGTCCTATCACTACGCACCCTTGTGAAAAGTCCCTCTCCATCCTTCCTGTAGGCCCCCTTCAGGTACTGGAAGGCTGCTATACAGTCTCCCCACAGCCTTCTCGTCTCCAGACTGAACAGCCCCAACTCCCTCAGCCTGTCCTCATAGGAGAGGTGCTCCAGCCCTCTGATCATCTTCGTGGCCCTCCTCTGGACCCACTCCAACAGTTCCATGTCCTTCTTATGTTGGGGGATCCAGAGCTGGATGCAGGACTCCAGGTGGGGTCTCACGAGAGCGGAGTAGAGGGGCAGAATCCCCTCCCTCGACCTGCTGGCCACGCTGCTCTTGAAGCAGCTGTTTCTCACAGCAATACATACCGGAAGCGCATCCACGCAAGCGAGGAATTAGGGGGAGGCACAAAAAAGTGTTTACTGAAAAGCGGTCAAGGTTTAGTCTGCATGTGTTTACTCTTATTTTGGAGCGCGTGGTGCTTCCTCCACACTGTGAGCGGGGAGGACAGCCCGGCTACTGCCCTGTCCCAGGGAGAGCCGAGTCCCTGGCCATGATGGCACCGGCACCATGGTGGTGCATCCCTGCTGCCGCGGTTGTGGGGCTGCTCCATGGGTGGGTTCAAGGGCGAGTGGGGCAAAGGAGAAGCCTGGGTAAGGGTCAGCGCCCTTGAACTATGCTGGTATAAGTTAAGTTAGGTCCAGTGTTGATGTAGCGAATATTTGACATCCAAGTTGCTGCTTCACAAAGTGCTGCCCTTCCACAGCATTGGTATTAGCCTCCAAAAAACAAAGGAATCAATTGTGAAATCAGAGGCAACTAACCCCATGGTTACTGAGACAATCGATACAAAAGAGGTTCCAAAAGATACTTTAGTTTAGAGCCCAGAAGAGATGCACTGATCTTTTTCACAGTGCCCTGTACGCATTTTATTCATAAAGACAGCAAGTGGAAGCAAATATTTTTTCCTCTTGTAGACCCCATTTAAAATGGTTTGCTGAAAGATCAGTTGACATGGTGGATGTGGATGAATTTGTGTGTAGGAGAGAGAAATGCTATGGGTGTTTGTTCAAAGAGCTCTTCTTGTAACCTGGGCTTTCTCAAATAGACAACGATCTGCTTATACAGTCCCCCTCCCCGCCCCCCAGTGCATATTCAACAACCATATCCAATGTAATGTATTAAAAAATTAAATTTAATCAAACTGCTTTAGTGTTATTTCCATCATGGGACTGTTTCAGCAGAAGTCAGCTTGGTGTGTGGACAGAGCTGCTGACCAAGGCAAATGACCTACAGTAATTTTAGGAATGCTTTTGTCTTTTGGTCCTGTCTAGCCCCATGTCAGACTCCCTGACCCTAGTTGTAAGTGCAACTAGAGATGTTGGTGTAAAGTCTGCTGATGCTTGTAGTGGGATTAAATACCCTTCTCAGGTCTCTAGATGCTTCCCTGGAAAGGTCTGACACATTTTACTAGAATGGACAGCTCAGAAGTAGGAGTCCCATCACTGAAGTTAAAAATAGGGACAGAATAATGCCATGTGAAAGTGGATGACGATACCGATATTCCATAGAGAGAGAAGCAGTAAATGGAAGTTGTGGGTGTAACTGACTATGCTACCAAATATTTTGATACCAATTAAAGTGTGGTGCCACTAGAGATGTTTTCATCACAATATGAGACAGAAATACAAATACTGACTCAGAGAATGACAGTGGGGATATGAGCTTGTGCCACAACAGATGTATAACAGCAGAGAGGCATGTATAGCAGAGTGATTCAGAAAAAACAGGCGCAGGATTGTGTGTTGTGGAGATGACAGAAGTTGAGGTTTCTCCTGTGGGGACAGAAAAGAGATCTTCTCCCAGCAGTCAGGCAGAAAAGAGAATTCAGTCTCAGCCTTTAGAAATGCCCCAAGCGGCAAGGACTCAAGGCAGGTCTAGAAGGTTGCCATCGAATGACTTAGGCTGAGTTTCATAGTGCAATACTTGTTTATTTTGTTTTGTTTTGCTTTGTTTTAATTTTATTTTTCCATAGTAAGTGAAACCTACTCATTATATGAAAACCTCCAAGATGCCTTACCCAGTAAAGTACACTCTTGTTTAATTTGTTCAAAATGACATTTGTGGTCTGGGCTCAAGACTTGAAAAGTCTCCGCTGACTTCTGTCCATCTTCTATGGACAAAATCAAAAGGAAATTGAAGGGATCTGAATTCAGTTTGGCTTCAGATGGACAGACTTCCAGGGTACACTGGTAGAGGAAAAAAATATGTTCACATCAGCCTCTATGTTGTCCTCTTCACAGTATACATCTAGTGGTTCAATGCGCAGAGTCACCTGGTTCTTCATTTATGCCTGTTGCTATCTTGCTAGAAAGAAGAAGAAGCAACAGTGGTAACTGAGAACAGGAACAAACTATGGAGCACAGGCATTCAGCGAATCCAGAAGCAAAATGAGCATTTTTTCATTAATATTTTAGAAAAACTGGATTCTTTCCCCAAATCAAACACTGCTATGAAGTATCACAGATTCAACATCTGCTGGATCTTCGTTAGTTTAAGTGTTATGGTTCAATTTCATGAAATTTTACAGCAGCACATAAACCGAAGTAAAGAGAGTTCTTTTTCTACAAATATCAACACCTTTGTGCAATAGAAGCTTGGGCCTGTTTGCTGATGGTCTTTGTGGTATTGCTTTAGGATTAACTCTTACTGCTTCTTCTCTCTCCAGGTAGAAATGTTGGTTGTTGTGAGCAGTAATTTTTGGTTGGTGATCTCAGGGCTCTGTTCCCTGCTGTACCTGGGTGGCTTGAGGAAGTCATCAAACCTTTCCTGCGTCAGCTCCCACCTGGGCAAATGAAGGAATCGTTGTGTTTTCTTCCTGGAGGTGGAGGTTAATGGCGCTGTTCAGGACTGCACGCAGCTGCAGTGTGAGTAGGATGGCTCGGTGGGTCCTGTGCGGTGTGAAATGATGTACGCACACCAAACAGGGAAGCGTAGGAAGAGGACAAAGCCCATTGCAGCAGTTTGCCCACTAAGACCACACATAATAAAATGTACACATACTTGTGCAGCTATGCAGAATCTGTGTAAATTCATCAGAGTTTTGTCTGAGAACTTGTTAAAGGTTAATCTACAGCATTTTTTTTGTTTCCTCCTCAAATCCCCTCTAAATAGATCAGCTTTAATCTTCTTTCCAGTTCACCCTGGAGATGATTAGAGACACTAGAGACTTCTAGAGACTAGTCTCTTCAAGACTGCAACACCAGGGATGACTTCTATAGCAAATATCCCTTCATTTATTACCCTAAATAGCTGTTTAGTGTCTAACAGGGACAAGCAAGTGATGATCTTTGCACTGAGGAAAACCAAATCCACTGGTGTGACTGTGTACCCTTTGCATTATGAGCGGAGGAAAAGGAGGGTGGTTACATAGCTCTTCCATTCACAGAATCACAGAATCACAGAATGGTAGGGGTTGGAAGGGACCTCTGGGGATCGTCTAGTCCCCCCCCCCTGCCAAAGCAGGGTCATCTACAGCAGGCTGCACAGGACCATGTCCAGGCGGGTCTTGAATATCTCCAGAGAAGGAGACTCCACAACCTCCCTGGGCACCCTGTTCCAGTGCCCCATCACCCCCAGAGTGAAGAAGTTCTTCCTCATGTTCAAGTGGAACTTCCTGTGCTTCAGTTTGTGCCCCTTGTCTTGTTGCTGGGCACCACTGAAAAGAGTCTGGCCCCATCCTCCTGACACCCGCCCTTGAGATATAAGCATTTCTAAGGTCCCCTCTCAGCCTTCTCTTCTTCAGGCTGAACAAGCCCAGCTCCCTCAGCCTCTCCTCGTAGGAGAGATGTTCCAGTCGCCTCATCATCCTCGTAGCCCTCCGCTGGACTCTCTCCAGTAGTTCCTCATCTTTCTTGAAGTGGGGAGGCCAGAACTGGACACAGTGCTCCGGATGGGGCCTCAGCAGGGCAGAGTAGAGGGGGAGGAGAACCTCCCCCGACCTGCTGGCCACACCCTTCTTAATGCACCCCAGGATGCCATTGGCCTTCTTGGCAGCCAGGGCACACTGCTGGCTCGTGGTCAACTTGTCATCCACCAGCACACCCAGGTCCCTCTCCACAGAGTTGCTCTCCAGCTGGTCCACTCCAAGCCTGTACTGATGCCTGGGGTTGTTCCTCCCCAGGTGCAGGACCCTGCATTTGCCCTTGTTGAACCTCATCAAGTTCCTCTGCACCCAACTCTCCAGCCTGTGCAGGTCTCGCTGAATGGCAGCACAGCCTTCCAGTGTATCCACCACTCCTCCCAGTTTTGTGTCAGTCAGACATGTAACAGCCTCTCCCTCCTTGCTTATCACTGGTATCTTCCTAGCACCAAAAGTTCCAGAAACAGGGTTTTTAAGGAGGTTTTGTGAGTTGAGGTAAAACAGATGGGCTGAGATCTGGAGAGGTCAGACCAAATACAGGTGCCATGGCAGGGTGGGGAGAGAGGGGCACAAGTAGCTTCCCCTGGGTTGCTGAAGGTGGCAAAGTCGATAGAGCAGGGTACCCTAATAATGCCAAAGATGGCAGGATGAGGCAGCATATCTGTCAAATCCCAGCATTATTAAGTTCAGGAAGGTTTGGTTCACTCAAGGTACAGACAGTTGTAACTTGGAGAAATGGGGGTCATTGGTTGCAGGCAGTTCTCTCTAGACACAACTTCACTAAGAGGATTAACTCTTTTGCCATGGTTTCCTCTTAGTTAGAATATCCTGTGAGGTTCATGGGTGCTACCTGTGGAGTATCAAAGTAAATACATGGGAAAAAACAGCAAACATTACCGAAAATAGGGACAGAAGTTCAACCTTACTGAGCTGTGTGGCAGTGGTATATAAAGAAGAGTCAGAAAGGAAAAAAGATGGTCCTTTAATGCATTTCTCTCTGTGCACTGCAATCTGCTTGCAAATCTGCAACCACTAAAACACATAAACACCTTAAAATGATGTGGGATCAAAAGAAACTTGAACCGACCTTGGCATTTGGAAGACAAGGAGGTGGCTGAAATGGAGGATGGGATAGCACCATACAGTTATTACTCCTTTTGCTAACTTTATACCTGGATGAAATAAATTCTCAGAATGCTAGAGTTTCATTAACCATTTACTGACAAACTGTCCGACTGCTTGCTTCTTATTCAGCTGGGAGAGAATTCGTTTTTCACAGCCTGGCTTGAAACGTGGAACAGGTGAGCTTACTATTTTTTATCAATGTACCACCAGGGGCCTGATGACCCTTTTTCTCAATTCCTTCTCTTCTCAGAGTTGCAACAAATGCTGCTGTGCTGGCTGTGCACAGCCAGACGTCTTGTGATCAGAGCTCATGGTCTCACAAAGGGATAGGAATTTAAGAAACACGACACAGAAAGCAGCGCTGGGCTGTCAGTAGGTGGTGTGCCAGCATGAAGTTGAGTAAGGCATAACACACATGAGTGAAGCCCTTTAGGTAAAGTACAGAGTAAAAGTGATCCTGCCTATGAGACTGTAGAAACTCTTCAGTACCTCTTGCAGAAGCAAAAATAGTATTGATGTCCTGGTTGACAAGGTAGCCCATGGAGGTACATTGAGTGCATGTGCATGTGTGGTTTCCAGTGCAGTAATCCAGACCTGATCTGCACGTTAAAGGCTTTCATGCAGCACTCGCAGATCTCGTAGGCATGCCTCTAATAGGTAGAGCGTTGGACCACTTGGTTGAAGAGTCCTGTGTATGTGTCATAATCACATAAGTTAAATTCAGCTTGCTGCTTGTAGAGCTGTCAGCCCGAACGCTCTTGAAATTAAGCTTTCACAGTTTGCCATCTGGGTCCTGTATGAAGGCAAAAATGTTTCCCATCTCTAGTACCACATATTAAGAGACAAAAATTGAAGTTTTCTATACACCTGCCAAACCCACATCTTGGTACCAATTATGGTTGAGAGTTTTCTTGGAAAAAGATCCATTGGAAAAACAAAATGAATCTTTCTGATAGAGTGTTGGATGCATTTAATTTAGAAGTTTCAAGTAATGCGTGACTGGAATTGCATGCTTGTCTTCATAACCATAGTTAAAAGTCTCGATCTCTTTACTCAGTTCTTGTTCAGGCAAGAATCCTGCTCACATGTGTGGTCTGGAAGGCTAGCATCTTCAGTACTTAACCCTCCAACATTAGAATACGTTGACCACTGGGTTTTAATTCAGGCTGGCTTGGCCCATAGGAGTGATTTTGGGCAACCTGAAGGAAAAATATGACTTTTGTGAGCTTTTGACAGGAATGGCTTGCACCTGGTAAAATAAAAGCATTTAGCATTTGTAAAAGAGATTAAATGATTGGCATGAGTTTTGTTCAAATTGTAAATGTTCTTCTGCTTTTAGTTTCCATTTCCATCTACAGCTGACAGTCTTTAGAAGGTCCCTTTCTCCTTCTGTATTTGCGCAGTAATGAGCAGGCCTGCATTTGGTTTGATTGTGTGACCAGATCTAACTTCAGCAGATTGCAGGGAGATAAACTGTCTTCAGAACCATCCAACAATTCACCCCTGAGGTATGCACATGAAGGAGGAGGCTGAAGTGGAGCATGGGATAGCACCATGCAATTGCTCTCCTTTCGCTAACTTTGTGCCTGGAGGAAAGAAATGCTCTGAATATCAGTGTTTCATTAACACAACTACAAAAGGTAGCTAGATAGCAGGGTGAACATAGTCATTAGAGAGCATTGAATCATAGAATCATAGAATCATAGAATCATAGGTTGGAAAAGACTTCAAAGATCATCGAGTCCAACCATCCACCCAACACCACCATTCCTACTAAACCATATCCTGAAGTGCCACATCTACATGTTTTTTAAACACCTCCAGGGATGGTGACTGCACCATCTCCTTGGACAGCCTGTTCCAATGTCTGACTGCTCTTTCAGTGAAAAAATGTTTCCTAATATCTAATCTAAACCTCCCCTGACTCAATTTGAGGCCGTTGCCTCTCATCCTATTGCTAGTTAGTTGGGAGAAGAGACCAACATCTGCCTCACTACAACCTCCTTCCAGGTAGCTGTAGAGAGAAATAAGGTCCCCCCTCAGCCTCCTCTTCTCCAGACTAAACAGCCCCAGCTCCTTCAGCCGCTCCTTCTAAGACTTGTTCTCTAGACCCCTCACCAGCCTCGTTGCCCTTCTCTGGACACTCTCCAGCACCTCAATGTCCTTCTTGTAGTGAGGGGCCCAAAACTGAACACAGTACTCGAGGTGTGGCCTCACCAGTGCCAAATACAGGGGCAATATATTGATGTAATACATTCCTGTTTCTACATTAACACCATAGATTTAGCTCAGAGGGGTGAGGTGAAGTATGTGCCTTTCTTCACTGCAAGCTATCTTAGGCCTTCCATGCAGACCTTGCAAGCTGGAAATCCAATAGCTTTGGTATAAATAAATGGGAGCCAGCTAATGGGTGGCTAAAGCCACTTTGAATTCCAGATTCTGGTTGTCTTATGGATGTAATGTTTTGTCTTATGTAGAAGAAGTCATTTTTCTGGATGCCAGTTAACACCACTAACACCTCTCTCTTTCTCTGGTGGTGCTCCCATGTCCTCTGCGTGGCATCAGGGTCCTGCTAATGGCTGATATCCCTCTGCTTCAAGCAAGTGTCTAGACATACTGAAAACATGGTGGTTGCTGGCATGTTACACAGTTTAGGACTGTATATAGGAGATTTTTGATAATTCTGCAAGGGACCTCTCAGTTGTTTTTTTTTTTTTTTGGTTAAAACTTGATAATGTATAGCTGGATTGTAGCCCTAATAGGTAATAACAGCAAGTGCAGCGTCATGAGAAGAGCTACAGCTCTAGAGGTCTCCAGCATATTAGTGATGGTTCTCACAGATAGATTTGCATCTGGTGGGAGTTGCATAAGTATTTAGTTGCATGTTTGTGGCTTTGCTGGTGATGGCATATTGATAAGCACTTGTCCGTTAACAGGATCCTGTTTTAACTCAAAAGGAGAGAAAAAGCAACCAAGGTTTATGTGTAGCAGCAAGGAAATATATAATCAGAAAGAGGAATCAGCTTGTGAATGAGTCCTTAATTTAAAAAAGGCAACATCGTTACATAATTATATTTTTAATTATTTGTCTAATTATTGACTAATTGGCTATAACATGTGAAGGCAGTGCTAACAAATCATAGCTTTGGGAAGTGTTTACTTTCAGGATCAGTATAATATGTATTTGAACAAACAGTAATGCCAAATTAAAACATATACACTGCCTTAAATCTGGGTATCATTGGTGAAAATAGGATGTGAATTCAGCTGATTTCTTCAATTCTTTCTTCTGCAGCACATTCTTAAAATCAAAGTGCAAAGATTAGGAGAAATAGCAATTTTGATTTCCAAATGAGCATATTTTTTCAGAAATTATTAGGGTTTTTTTTTAATAATATCTTATTCTACCTGTTTCTGTATTTCTTCTAGAATCCTTTGTGGAGATAATGTAAAACACTATAAAGCTATATTCTATCTCTTTTCTCTAGTGGAATATTTCACTGGGGTCATTATCGCAACTATTTTGCTATGTTCAATAAAATTAACATTGATTCCATTTGTTGAAATCATATGGAAACTGCAACTGCACTCTGGCTTATTACCAAATGAGTACAGTGTGCCCTTCAATAATTCTCTAAACTCTCAAATGCCTTGGAAATAATATGCTGGAGTGTTACCGAACTGTGACTGAAACACCATTTGTGCGAAGTGTGACAGTGCACGAATGATATTCCACAATAAAAGTTCAGACTACATTAATCTTTCACAGAGGTTCATTGACTGAGAAGATGCCTCAAATACAAAATAAAGACACTGTGGCCCCACTTCAAATTATTTCAGAGCGGTTCCTCTGTATGAGTCCTTTAGAAATGTGTACAATAATTTCTCTGTTACATACTTAAATGTAACCAATGAAGAATTAAAAAATGTAATAAATTATACTATTTCTGCAACCACAAACTTTACATCTGCATCTGCTGTAAAGAAATCCGTCTTGACAGTGATATCATTAAGTACGTAATGATAGGCAGTGCAGTACACTTATTTTCATTCCTTGTGGATGACAGTGCATAACTCATTTTGCAGTTTTGCTTCCCTCTGCCATCTTGAATTACAACCATTCCTCAGTCAAAAAAGGGGCAGACTCTGACCACAGTTATTTTCTCACCCTCTTCATAAGATTCCAGTACAGAGAAAAGGAAACAGTGCTATCTAAAGGGAGATTTAAATTTTTGGAAATTTAAGTTGTGTTAGTTTTGGAAATGGAAGAAGTGACCTCTGAGGGACCATGAAATTTGGTGGTAGGAATACAGGATGGAAAGCTAGGTTATTCCACTTTCATGCCCTTCTCTTTTGCTTACTTGGTTTTTGGCCCTTGGGCAAGTCATCTCACATTTTACTTCCCTCCTTGATGAACTGGAGATAAGAAGGGCGTTGCCCTCAGAGTCACATGGGCATTTGGGAATTAATTACTCAATATCTGCACTATTTTTGCAGTAAAAATTCCTGAAACCTAGCAATCAGCATCCAATCTTGACGTGAAGAGCTAAATTAATGGGGAAAATGTAGACCAGAGTGACATGGCTAAGATCAGTCAGTAAGATTGTGCCACCGCTGTTTATCAAAGGTGCAACCTGTGATCCTGCGGTGTAAACAGCCCGTTTTTTCCTCACCTGATTTACACCATTTCTTTAGCAGCATAGCATTGAGGATTCTGTACTTCTTTGAAAGCCAAGACCCCATCTAAACTTATCAGTGTCTTCAGAGGCCAGAATGCACCTTTGGTGGCTGTGATTTTGCTAGGAACAGGGAGAATAAAGGCAGGTTCTGGCAAGAGCACATGCTGTTTGGTGCAGCAGTCCCTTGCTCAGCTGCTCAGTGCCTGAACATGAAAACAGCCCCCGGGGACCAGTGGAATCCCATCTTCATCTTGGAGTAAAAATTGATTTACTTTTTCATTTATCAGCAAGGAAATTGCCTTCTTTGGCTGTGATGAACCAACCTCCTGACATCATGTCAGAGATCAATTGCCTAAGACCAGAAGGGACTGGGATGACCATCTAATCTGCCTTCTTGCATAACATAGACCTTTGGATATTCACTAAATAACTCACACTCGAAGGCCAGTGTATCCCCAAGGAAAACAGCCAGTCCTGATTTTACTGCCAGAGACACTGCAACTCTTAGCACGTTCTCCAGTAACTATCTGTTAACTATTTTGTGGTCTTTTCAATGCATGCTGTGTTAATTGTTTTTTTTTTTTTCCTTTGAATTTTTTGGTCAAGAGCTAATAAAAGAGCTTTCTCTACGCCACTGGTGAGGAGGAGACTTTTTCAAGGTAGTCTGGTTCCTGCTCCAGGAGGCTTCATGTTTTCACTTTGAATTGATGAGGATGTCTGAGTGACAGAAACCATGAACCAGACCCCTTACCCTTTTTCTGAACACTGCAGGCGGGTTCCCTGTTTGTTCTTTGGTGCTATGAGTCTTGCACATGAGCCTGTAGTAGGACAAGGTGGCACAGTTTCAACAAAGACGGGGAACATCCCCTCCTGGTGTGTAACCTGTGCAGTGGGGAAATGGGAGCTGTGGGGCTGATCCTGTTCAGTCTGAAGCAGAGATCAGATTTCAGGTCTTCTCTTCCTGGGTTTTAGCAACGTGCTGCCGTGTTGTCACGCAAAGGCAGGTCATCACTGCTGCCGCTACATCTGTCAGAAGAATATTCAGACTGCTGAGTCCTCTCTGAGCATCTTATGTTGTGAAACTGCACCAACTTCAGGTGTAGACCTGCTAGGAACTGTCATTTCCTACCAGCTGGATGTAGGCACCTCCATGTTTGGCGTTCAGGAAACGTAGAAGACCAAGGGGAGGAACAGACATTTGATAAGCTGAATCAGATTCCCCATGGACCAGATGGGGAGCCTGGGCAGCCTGAATCATCAGGCTGGGACTAGGCACTTGGTTTTCAGGTGATGCAACTATTAATATTGAGTACCTATAGTAGGTAGGCAGAATATAGTCCATGTCTCCATGGACTTCAGTGGTGCTGGAGTAGTAATTATAGGATGTCTGGTAGTGCAAGAAGACTCTGGGGGCCAGATGAAGGAAGTTACAGGGGGGGAGAAAAAGGCAAGAGAATTCAACTGTTATGGATGCTTGCAGCCAGGTTTACCTGTGCGGCTGCTCTTCAGGCAGCTGAGCCACTGTTCCTGTCAGGGCTTTTGCTTACCTACAAGTCTCAGCCATGGTATGCCATTGGTAAGGACCATCTCTCCCCACACTCTGTAGTCAGCTGTATTTGCTGTGACAGAGATTAATAAGCTACTGGGTGATGAGTAAATATTTAACAATATTTTTCTTTGCTTTTCTTTACAAGTAAAATAAATATATTTGCAGAATATTCATTTTCCCTAGGTCTGGCAGCTTCCTAGAGTCTTTCACTTTTGACTTTTAGCAGATATGTTCATATGCTGTATCTAAAAGGATGGTGAGGCAATCTTTATGTTTTGCATATAGAAAACATTATGTTTCATCCCCCTTTGAGAAAATCCCTTTCTGAGGTTTAAACTAAATGTGTCTCATCTTCATATTCAGTATGGCTCTACTTATGCTGCAGCTTCCGAATTATTCTAACCCTTGTGTGCCTTTTTTTAGTAGAATTTTTCAAGGATTTTCAAGTTCCATTTTGTTCATAGTAAAATTTCTTTATGAGGCAAAAGGGCTTCCTTTTAAGGACTGAAATAATGGTACTTTTAACTTAATCAGTCTTCCTTATCCTGTAGTCCACAAAATGTATTACACTGCTGAAATCTTTGTTCTCTTAGATCAACCCTGTTTCCTCTACTATACCTGACTATCTGTCTTCAGGAAGAAGCACACCAAACAACCTATCCTGAATATGTCTTAAAAAAGGCCTTGTAAGAGGGACTTGTTCCAACTTCTGTGGAAATTATTCCCCAGGACTGTACTTGTCCTTGCCACTGGTAACTGGACTTTAACCTTCAGCTGTGGAATTTGTTGCATTTCTTCTTCTGAGTCTTCTTCAGCAAAATCCCGTTAGTGGCAGTCTACTGATTCCCTATGGACAGGCTGGTATTTGCTGAGATTTTAGGTACCAAAAGGTACAAAAACTTACTTATGCTGCATCAAAAAACATTGCAAGGCATTGCAAAGATATTTCATCATCATGGAGAAGTGGTGAAAGACATAGCAGATGAACTCCATTCTGTGAATAATCTGAAAAGTCTGAAAAAATGAACAAAAGATTAATCAGGGAGAATTTACCACTGATGGTGTCTCTCCTGTGCATACAAATACTTGAATTTCTATCTAACGTTGACAGCAAGGGACCCAGGTTGTGGAAGTGGTAGAAACAGAGCTCCTTTCTCCCATGGAGGAAACTAAGAGAAGCTCAAATTTAAGAAATAATTACATTACAGTTTTCTGGCGTTATTCAGGGAATTAAATACTTCGCACTCATGATGAGGAAAAGATTGTATCGGAAGGGTTGCTGTACTGACACCAGGGCTAGACAAACTCAAATGTTTGAATAAAGGATTTAATGGTCCCCGTGCTGAAGAAGGTTGTACTGATGTGTGCCGTCTTTAGCAGGGAACTACCCACAGTTTTATGAGTGGTGGTGGTAGAGTTCCCCCCCAAAAGAGTAATCAAATAAGGAGATCCTTGACAGCAGTCTGATTCAAAGATGTAACTAAGAAAACTTTGAATTAGCATATGTTCTTCTTTTTTGCCATTCAAATATAACAGACCTGTACTCACACCTATATCCTTCATTGGACCACAAGTTTAAAATTTTGTGTGTTGAATCTTTGTTAACTACCTAACTTTTATAAAAAGCAATTTGAAAGTGTAACATTGAACATCCACCTGATGATAACAAATTGGATACCAAAAAATCATGTTCTGGGTTTGACCTTGAATAGCAACATGTCCTTTGTTCTTGTTTTTCAGAAAGCAAGCAGTAGTTTTGGGGGCTTGTTGATTTATGCTAGAATACCATTTTTCAACAGATAACCTTTTATCCATAATTTTTATTAACTCTATCACCAACAAATTAAAGCAACCTGTGTCCCCTGGAGTTTAATAGCATGGTGTAACTAGTTAATAAGAGCTACTCAACCGCACTGCAACTTTTATTACATGGCAGAGCCATCCTGTTAAGTTCTGCCATTCTGATCAGTTACTTCTAGCTCTTTGTTTTCTGAATCCTGCAGTTATCCCATGTAATCTCAGGGTCACATCAGTAGGGAAGAGCTGGAGATGTAGCTCCTCTTTTCTTTCCTCTCCCATCTCCTCACTTTGTAGTCAGTAAATATGAGCAGTGTGTGGGTACTCCTCAGCAAAGCTCACAGACTTCACACAGAAAATCTTTGAGCTGCTCAGATGGAAGGCATGGCAATACATCATGTACCTAAATAGCTTGAAGGACTTTCCTGATCTGAATGCTGGTTAGCAGACAGCAACCCATTTTGCAAAACACAGAATTGCCCCCACATTACTCACAATGCTCCTGCTGCCTGTCCACGTGTACCCCGTACATGCATAATATCTAGTAAAACCAGCTCCCAATAAAAGTAATATAGTTCATGTTATAAAAATCATATTATTGGAAAATAAAATATATTGAGATTGGCTTGCCAGTTCTTCATAAGTATATTAGCACAATAAATGTTTTCTTCTGTGATCTCCTGGATCAGGTTTTCTCCCAGGACAAAATTGACTCAAGAGTTTCAGCAGACAATCATTAGAAATACCATGAAAGACTCCACTTCTGGCTCTGTTTTGGTTTAAGACTGTATGAGCGTTAGATTTGTGATCAAAACACTGCCGCTTCTATAATTGCTTGTACCAGTATTTCTGTACCGTGCCAGAAGTACAAAGGGAAGAAGGGGAATTAGACCAACATGGGTGTAGCCCCACTTAGATAATTCAAGTACTAGGGCAATACTTAGTGAAGAGCCAGGAAAGCTTCAGGTATCTCTGTGCTCTTCAAAGTTTTGAGGTCAAATTCTACTCTGAGTCACAAACATGGAGCCCTTGTTGAGGACTATGTGAATAATTTGGGCACAGGAAATGCTGAAATTCTAGTTAGAGGAAACACTTCCAGAGTGTTATATTCTGAGACGCACTCAATGCTTTTTCCAGAACATTTTAATTGCAGAAAATTCCAGACTAAGGAGAAAAGTATAGGTGAAGGGGAACCAGGAGATCCTGCTCTCTTCACTGTCTTCTTTCACCTCAATTGCTAGTTTTGATACTTCACAACCCTTTAGAGTTACATTTGATGCAATGGGTTTTTTTCCAAATTTTTTTTGTGTGCAAGTGTCATGCTGAATCCCGGGCTAAAAAATAACTGTGGGAAATGTGACTAGATCTGAAGTTCTTAGAAGACAATTGCAGCTTACTGTGAAAAAGTGGGATTTCCTGTTCCTAATAATTTATCACAAATTTTGTTTGATCAAATTGCACACTTTCAAAGGTCATGTATTACAAATCATATTTGATTTAACTGTACAATTTTAAATTTGAAAGGATGCTGTCCGGACATGCAGAGTCTTGTCTCTGTTGACCTGAGCCTTTTGTTAGGGACCTATCTTTGTGGAGTAAGTGTTTTCCTTCTGTATTTTTGGATTGGCTTTCTCCCCCCCCTGCCCCCCCCCCCATTGGGAACAAAGCAAAATAATTGGTGCCTCAGAGCTCTTGGAAAGAAAGCAAAATATCACAGGGAAATTCTTTGCACTAAAGAAGGAGGAGAACAAAGCCTTTGAACAAAAGACTTCAATTCCATCTGTCATTTCCACCCACTACTAAATCTACCAAAGACTGAACATTTATCCCACTGAGCTGAATACGTTGATATCTAACCGTGGTGCTATTGATCACTGCAGAGCACAGGCCTGGCTTTTTAGCTTTTTGAAACTGTTAACATAGATTTAAGTGCAACAGAGAAGGCATGAAGCCATGAATGTTTTATTGGAGTGCTCCAGATCATCTCTCAGCAGGTGAGTTGAGTGCCGTCACTTAAAAGATTAACCTCCTATCCTTACAAGAGCAATTACGACAGGAACTGCCTTATTAGGTAAAACATATTAGAGAAATTGCAACTCTAACTCAATTGATAAATTCATTCAGTAAAGCTGACCTCATGGCTCCCAGGCTACCTGGGAAAATCTGTAGTCTTTGTCCTTTCATGCACAGGAGTCAGCAGGCTAGAGAAGAATTAGCGAGTAGCCGTGTGACTTAAAGAGCATATTAAGAATGTGTCTGTTTTGCAAATGTCTAGCCTTTCCATGTACCATACAGTCTTTGGGGTCTCACTTCAACAGTCAGGCTCAATAAGATGTAACGCGTTTGCCTTCCCTTTCCTAGGAGGAATTTGCTAAGTAATCATTCCTCTGAGGTAGCTTCTTACAAGACTGTTATATTTTTTCTAAGCTTTGATTTCAGCTTTGTAGTGCCCTGGCATGTTGAGCAGGTATAGCATTTTTTCCCAAGAGGGGAAAACTCAGAGGAAGAGTTGTTAATGTCCAAGTTTTCAAAAGCAGTCGTGGATTTTCAAGTGTGGCTCTTCTATTCTTTAATCTACTAGACTCTCCTCACAACCAGTTCTCAGGGCAGCATGATTTGGCTTTACCTCCAGTTAAAACAGCATGAATCTGGAAATGCTGAGCGCAACTGGAGACCAAGCCTATGGTATCTGAGGATGTGAAAGATCACCATGGAAAATACAGGCCAGTGTAACTAGTCTTGGGAAACATGAAAAGTCTTTGCCAAAGCTGAGAACCTAAATGCCCAGTTCCTATTCCACAGATAGACCTGTAAAATTGCATTTTGCTATCGTCTTCAGACAAAAAAAAGTGACTGATTTTTCTGTTGTTTCTTCCTAGTAGTATAGAGCATATTATTTTCCATACCAGGAATGGAATAGGGTGTCCAGGGAGGAGGTTGAGTCATCATCCCTGGAGGTGTTGAAAAAACCTTTAGCTGTGGCACTTCGGGATATGGTTTAGCAGGCATGGTGGTGTTGGGTGAATGGTTGGACTGGATGATTTTAGAATTCTTTTCCAACCTGTCGTTCTATGTTTCTATGATTCTATGAATATTGATGAGTTATCAGTAGTTGTCTCTGTAGAGCATTGAAAGTTAGCATGATGTTGTAGAAGCAGCTTAGCAAGGTGACTGTTTTGAGCATACGCTGAGTATTTGATTGCAGTGCAGTACCTTTAAAAGGAAAGGGAGAGGATGGGGGGAAAATTTCTCCCAAGTAAAACCAAAAGGAAGCAACTTCAGTTTTAAAGAATAATTGATACATTGGAAGGAATGGTTTAATTTTTAAACTAAGTTCTAACTTAACTAAGGGACAGGGAAACGCCAGAAGAAAATGATTATTTGCTATCCAAAACTTTGTTTTGTTGTCACGTTATGCTATTCACTGTATTTACTGTACATGAGAATTGTGAAAATGGAAAATCCTTTATACAGGCTAAGGAAATCATTACTAGACTGTGGAATTGAAATAATAGTTCCTGCCAGCGATGCATATCAGCTGAAATGTTGACAGTAGTGGTCTTGAGGCATGGGCCCACTCTGATGGGGAAGCTGTTGCTGCAGCTGGTCGAGTGTGAGGGTCACAGGGAAGCAGGTGGGTCTCCATACAGAACAAGAAGGTACCTACACGGCTTACAGCATTCCCAGTCACAAATTTGGGGCACACTGTTTCCTCCCCCGGCACTCTCCTTTGCTCTCTACCCCAAGGAAGGGAGGGAGTGGGAATATCCCTTGCCCCAGGTAAGATATCTGTGGCTCTGAGTGCCTTGTACTTCTCTCACCAACGTTTTCCAGATGCACTCAGAGTGTGCGAACGTGAGGGTGTAAGCACGTGTGTGTAAAATTTGTGGAAAAACCTCCCATCTTATTGGAAAAGTCAGAGTGATGGATAAGACTTTCAGAAAAAAAAATTGTCTTGGAGGGTCAAATGAGGGATCTGACTGACCCCACAGCTACAAAATATTAATGAAGTCCAAGAGCCAAAAGTGGGAAATATTTTATTTAGCTGCTCTTTGCAGTGACAAACCCACACCATCCACACAGAATAAGTGATTTTAAAATAAATGCCTTCTCCCAAAGGCTTGGTGCTTTCAAATATATACCCTGTTACTGTCCTCCTCCCCTCACATTTTTGTGTGTGAATATCCTTTATCTTTTGCCTTCAAGGAGATTTAAATTTGAAAGTATGACATAAATGCACGTGAAGTGCACATTACACCTAGGTCACACCTGAGCTGTTTATCATGAGGGAAAAATTCAGATGATAAGATTCTTGGAAAAAAATGTGTTTAGATGATCCATGTGGAGTTGGGAGAGGTGGCAGGGGTAGCAAGGCTGGGAAGTGATCAACATCATGATTGGAGAAGGTGTACAAAGGTGTAGAATGAGGGCAGAAGGACCTGGAGTGAAGACTTAGGTGGCGCAATGGCTCAGAGTCTTTTCTCTTCATATAACTGATCCATCTCCCTGTAAGAAGAAAAGGGCCAGTCTGACAGTGGGAAGAGGGACTATGTGCAAAGCTGTAGATCAGGCATCTCTGCATGTGATGGAAGGACTTGTATGTGCTTGCCCTCCCATGGGCTTCCTGGCTACAGGTTTGCTCCATCAGCTCTGGTGGGACTGTTATATAAGCAGGTTCCTGTAAACTTTAGAGGAAGTTTCAAAATCTCCTTCTGGGTATGACAGTGTCTCGCTCTGCCTGTAGTGGCAGTAAGTCCTGAAACTCTGACAGCTCTCTCTAACTGTGGCATTTGGCTATTTGTCTCTTGACTGACACAACACTGAGAGTATTAGGCAGATAGTATGGCTCCAGTGCTGTGTGTTGTTGCAAGAACCCTTCACCAACTTCATTCATGGTTACCAAATACTAACATCCTGGCTTTATGGGGAAAGATTTGAGGCACATAGTCTTTAAACTACTAGCTGAAGGCCATGCATAAAACTTGTGTTTACGGAGGTATTTAGATATGAGGTTCCATTGAGTTTCGTGTCATGGGACCCCTACAAATAAATGTGAATATGGCGCATGAGTTTCAGTAGAAGTGAAAACCAAACCAAATGCTACCTGACTGGAGTTTCTGCTGTGACTGTGCACTGTGACTGCAGTAATTTTGTCCACATTTTTAGCATATGTTAAATTTAAGTTAAGTACATAGCAACAGAAGGGTTTGGAGGACCTTCACAAATGTTCCTATTCCTCTCAGGAAACACCAAGTATGTAATTGATTTATGAGTTGAAGCTATTCTCCTAGTGTCTTGTTGGATTTGTGCTGGCATAAATGCCTTCTATAGGGCAGTGAACTGAAAAACTAGAGATGTAACAAGTTATGGACCAGTCAAGGACTAGACTTCTCCCTGTAATTAATTTGCGAGGTGTAACAATTGCTGTTTGTGTAGGAAGCCTCCATGTACCATGTGTCTGGTCAAACTTGCCCATGGTTGTTTTTTCTGGGTATCAGAACATCTGAAAATTTTTCTTGTTGCGCAGTCCCATTGCATGAATGTACCTCTCTGCCTCATTGACTCTGTCTCTTTTCAAACCTTGTCTTAAAACAGATCTTTTCTCCTTTGCCTATGTCTCTTAATTTCTCTCTCCCTCTGTCATGGGCCTGAAGAGTGAATGTTTAATTTATTCACTGTGAAATATCTTTATGATGTTGTTTTGTGTAATTTATATCAGATACAAGACAGTGGACAGTATTCTTTAATTCCATGAAGGGCTTTAGGATGTCATTTGTATAAAACATACTTAGGAAACGAAGTTGTGAGTCTGCAAAAGACTTATTGATGCAAATAGTTACATGAAAATCAATGGTGCTGCTTGTGTGAACAAGAAGTTTCCAGGTTGGACACTAATGCTTTGTACCTGAACACATAAGTTTCCAAAGTGCATTGTCTTCTGAAAGTCTTCTTGGGAAGCTAATTTTTCTGACAGCTGGTTGATTTATAGCATACTGTGAGTCCAGGATGGTGCTATTTTACCGTCATGTTTGGGGGATATTTACCCCATCCAATTTTAGATGTCCTAGAAAGGTGTGTAAGCTGGAGGTTGGTACAGTCAGGTGCCTTCAGGAGGCAAGCCAGAGCATGGATGTTCGAAGCCTGCTTTTCCCCATGTACTCTTTAGGAAGATTCCCCTAAAGTCTGATCTTCTAGCTGGCCACAAGTATGGTGCTCCAGATGCATTCTGGAGGCTTGCTAAGTCTCAAGAGGGTCTGGCTTAGCTTGGCAGGATTTTCCTGTTACATCACAAAAAAAAAAGTGCCACATGCTTTAAATTTATTTGAAACCCAATGCTTTTAAAATTTATGGTTATTTTGTTTAATGTTAGATAAACCTTTTTTGGAGAGTGGCTTTATCTCCTGTTTAGTGTCTAGTGGGTATTTAGCAGACCAGAATTATAGGAAAAAAATAAAATTAACTCAGAATTAAAGCAGGATAGAAAACCCTAAGACTGTTTTTTTCTCTGAGTGTCTCTTCCATGTTAGACCAATCTCAGCTGTGTTAAAATATTCCCTGCTGGCATGTTTCTTCTCCCAGAATATCTCCAGTTCACTAGTCTCGAATTATGACATGTATCCCTGAATATGAAAGCTTTTGGCTGAGCCTGAATAAGCTTTCTGGTAAGACAGATGTTCACTCTTTGGATGTGTAATAGAAAACCCATCCAATGTCTCATCAGTACAAAACTGATGATGTGATCCAACTTCAGATGCTTTGTCTCCTACAGAAACTTTTATATCTATTACCTGGAAAATGGCGTGATGATTTCAAATTGGATTCTAGACGCTGATGGAATCTGGGCCCTGATTCACTGACAACACCAAGTTTAGCCATTTATTATCTCTCTCTTGGGGGTGAGTGGGGCAGGAAAGCAAAAGGAAGAGGAAAATGGGTCTGATGGGTTTCAGATGCATTTCTTCCTTTTTGTTTTTTTAACCTTTTGTTTTCTTCACATCTCCCTGGTCGTAAAGCAGAAAACTGATTTTTCACTCTGCTGCATGATGGAGGAGCAACTCCATCCAAGCCCCAAAGCACCTCCTTGTCCTAACCCTTGCTTTCGTGTCTCTGTTGTCTCACAGGTGATTTCCGCTGTCTCAGGACATCTTCTTAATCGCACTGATTGTGCTAGCCAGAATCCATCAGTGTGCTTCACGGATTCAGGGCTGGAGAGGTAGAAAGAAAAATTTAGCAGCTCAGAATAATAGATCAGGCACTGTACAGACTTCCTTTTTCCCTGACCAATGAGCCAGAGATTTTCTGAACCAGCTTTTGGGGATGACATCAAGTAATCCATTCAGTAACTGTCCTGTTGTCTGGAATTTGTTTTTTTTTTTTTCTCATAGTTTCTTATTTTAAGATAACCAAGAAAAATAAAGAATAATTCTTTACATCTTGAAGTAAAAATATTGAGCAAAATGTGGTTTGCTGAGGGTTGAGGAATGTTATAATGTCCCTTAAAAATGGGACCTCTTCTTCTGCAAGCAACAGTAACATCGTGGGGTTCAGAAGGATGCTTTAGATGGGTGGACATTTTTGTACCCTGTGTTAGGCCTCACACAAGGTTTGAGTCCAGCCATGACATATAGGTAGTTTTTAGATAAATTTCCATGAATTCTCCTTTTGTAATTACTTGGCTGTGGAAGCTGAGGAGAAACCAATTTTTAACAATCCAGGTACCTGTCAGGTGATTAATTTTAAACTCATTTTGGAAGTGGTATATTTTGCTCCCTTGGAAAAAAAAAAAAATCTGTGTTTTGAGCAATTTTCTGTGTGTCTTCCAAAAGAATCTCATTCAACTATTCCTTAAAATAGCTCACTGAAGCAGGGAAAATAAGAAGTATTTAAATTAGGAGATAAACATAACAGTCATGGAAGAGACTAATCTTTATGGTAAACATTGTATTATCTTTTACATTCAAACTTGGTTTCAGGGGATAAAGAGCATGGCCAGAATGTAAGCTTGTAATTTGATTGAAACAATGAGACATTCAAATGCACAAAGGAGACAGAAAGCAGCTCTTCTTTCCTGGGGCGGACGACGAGAAGGCAGCCCACAACCGAAGAAGGGTCCTCCGCCTCCATGCGGGCGTCCCCACGTAGAGCAGGGAATGCATGTGTCCTGGCAGTAGGGATGTAGAGCAGCATGGGTTTGGGGAGACTGCAGCTATGCAGCTTGCTGTAAATGAGTGCTAATAAGACTAATATACCACATGTTACCCACACCATTTTACCGCTGTCTGCTGTTCCACGGAGGAAGACGAAGTGGAGGAGAGCAAAAGGGTGGGAGTGACAGGCAGAAGAAAAGAGGGTTGCTGCTGTAATCAGCATTTCACTGAACTGTGAATTTTAGCAGGTTCTCTGTAGTTCAGATTGTTATTTTGTCCACTAGGTACCTGTACAAGATAATGACAACGGCTGACAGAGCATTACAGTGCAGCCAAATTCTCATGGACTTCGCAAAGAGGTCTCTTGTCCAATATGCTTCAACCTATATGATGACATATTGCCACATTATTTTTAATGCTACATTTAATTTTATGAATAAACTGGTTACTAAATTGCTAACCAGTTGTCTGATTAGCTGCCACAGATACCATTTAATCTAAGTTGTCAAGTAAAGCATAACTGCTGCTTTTATAATGTTGTCAATACCCCTGTCATGTCTGTCTTACTGGCATTTATGCAACCTATCCTCATACTATAAAATTCCTTTAGAAATCATTAAAGAAATGTATGGGCATTTGTGAGTAAAGCCAAGGGTTATATTTAGTTTTTGTAAATAGTACATGCTATCCTATGACTTAATGGCTGGTTGAATTTCAGTGAAAAATGTGACAAACTGTGAAGTATAGGAATGGATCACATACCTTTTGTTCTTCCTCTTCAAATGTCTGCTCTTGTTTCACTGAGAAATCAAGGGTGTATTTTTTCAGGGTTTATTTTCCAGCCCCCAAGAAGGGCTTATTTTAGTATTTGTGGGGTACAATCTGAAAACATGGGATTTAGCTTGCATTCAAAATGAGCTACTGGAACAAATTTAGATACTGATTTTCTTCAGTTCTGTAATTTGTTCCATGAAAGCAAACATTATGACCACCAGTCATGCCTGTAAAGGGGAAGCTGATCACCTGATAACGTGCTGGAATACTTGCAGAGGGGGAGGTAGGTCTTGTCATCCCTATTTCATAAGCAGAGGCACAGAAAAATGAAGTTGCATTATGCACTGGGAGTGTGGACAAAGCACAGTAACACAAAGATGATGAGCAGGTGCTCACTGCCCATATGAGATGCCTGTGATGTGAATTATTCACCATTAATGAAAGGAGAGAGAAGCTCCTCAGAGGACCATGCAGTTAGCCTGTGAAGCCTGGTAGACCAAATACTTTCTGATCTCATACTCTGTCAGCAGCTTTTTCATAGTTTAGGATTAAGGGACTTTGCAACAAGACATAAGAACTGAACAGCAGCCATAAGCTCTAATAATTACTACAGGCTGGTCAGGGTAGATATAGCCTTCATGGATGCTGGGCAGCATCAGAGGAGGGCAGCTGCTTCCCATCACAGGATGTGGAGTGTGTTGTGAACCAGAAAGAGTTAACATGAAAAACATCCCCTCCCCCTGTCCCTGTGTTAAATCCGTGCCTGCCAGCTACTGCATTTCTCTGTTTTTCCTATGTACCTCTGGTCTTGCTTGCTCAAGGTCAAAATATGTCAACACATGGTAGTGAACAATGTGCATTAGCTTGTACTGTTGTTCGTTGCAGGGGTGTTTGCTTTTTGGACAGCATAAAATGGTTGAATGTGGTGTTTTGCCTACTTACGGCTAGAGCTTTTGTACTTGCTTAATATGGTTACCTGAGTTATTTTCCATCTGTTTCCTCACATCACTTTCAACTGGCTTAATCCTACTGCCTGATTGTGGCACCTTCCACGATGCAGTGTAATTAACCACAGGCAACTATTCAACATATTAGAGATGAAAGCAACGTAGCGTGTTTTTTTCTGGCTTTGTGACATGTGAAAGCCAGAAGAACAGCTTTATTCTCTTCAAAACTTCTTTACCATTCTTTAGTGTGTGATCAGAGTATTTTTAGATGGCCTTGCAGGTAGATAGATATACCTAGGACACCTTGCAATAATGTTGCTTTGGCCCCATAACCAGCCTCTCTGCGCTGCTAAGAGGAGAATGTTGGCAACTGGTTAATATGTAGCAGAAGAAATTAAATGCTTCTGACAGTAATTGCCTGAAGAAAATTCAGAAGATGAGATAGCAACAACACAGCAGACACAAAATAACTAGATTAAGAGCACAATGGCCATATGTCAACATTATATTAAGAAAACAGTGCTTAAAATGGTGAGGTCAGAACCTTTGCCAAGAGCCTGACAAGTGATTGCCAAACTAGTTTTGTCGGCGAAAGTAGTGTACGGAAAAGGTGCAAAAGCCAGCCTCCCCCTCCAGACCCTACGACTTGAAATCTCAGTGTGCCCGAATGAGATTGATTACTGCAATTGATGAGGAGTATTAATGAGGGAGGGAAATGTTAAAAATGAAAAACAATTCTTTTTCCATTTCTCAGTCTACTTAGAACTAAATGATGCCAATAAAGCAAGCCATAGTTGGCTAACAAAGTAATTCGTTCCCTGTGTAAATCTTGACTGTTAAAACGTTTGTACTGCATTATGATCTTCAGCTCTCTACAACTAACATGAGTAATAAACTGGTAGCTTGCATTGCAAATTAAGTTCATTTTCAGTTGTGCATTTCTGCCAAGACTGAGGTGGCTGATATGTAAGGAGGAGGTTTAGTTTCAGGCCTTCTTATGTTTCAAATAAACATAGTGAATGCCCCTACTCAGTCAAAAATATCCATCTCTAGGAACTGTGAATATAGAGACCACTACCATAATATCATTTTCAGAACAAATATATAGACTCGTAGTTTTGGTATCACAAGGTGTTACATATGACTACCGGTTAACTTCTTGAAAGTTCTGGTATATCAGTAGATTTTATTGAATGTCAGTACCCGACAAGATTATGCTTCCTGTAAAGGTTCAGTCTGAACATCAGGAAACGCTTTTTCACTGTGAGGGTGACCAAGCCCTGGCTTAGGTTGCCCAAGGGAGGTTGTGGAGTCTCCGTCCTCGGAGATATTCAAAAGCCATCTGGAGATGGTCCTGGCCAGCCGGCTCTAGGTGGCCCTGCTTGAGCAGAGGCGTTGGACCAGATGACCTCCAGAGGTTCCTTCCCACCTCAACCATTCTGTGGTTCTGTTCTGAGACTGATGCAAAAAGTCTATTAATGATCCCCTCTGTTTTGGGGAACCTCCGGTATATGCCTAGTCTTCCATGTCAGCTGTATTATTTTGATAAGAACAGACTAACAGGCAGCCTGCTGTAAGGTGCCATAGTTAAATAGTTTAGCCTGTTTATTCTAGCTGAAAACCAGAAACAAAACCCCTCAGTGAGCATAAGGTATCTGGGTACAGATTTAACCAGATCTACTTTAGGTCTTTTAAAGGTAAAACTCTCAGCAAAGTATCACACCCCAAACTGACACAGTTATACCAGTGTGAATTTTTATATGTAGGCCAACTCTTGCTCTACTATATGTAAAATGAATCATAGGCTGCAGTCCAATTCCCTTAACAAAAAATAATTGGCAGAAACCTCTGCTGCCAGATTTGGCAGTGCAGGAGCTGTATGGGCACGCAGGCTGATTTAGTCTCGTTTTCAGAGACACTTCTTCAAAACACTTTTGAGTGATGCATCATTAGGAAGTTTGCCCTGCTGTTGCCCATTTATTTAGGATGTTTAACTCTATGTACCACTTGACCATTCTTGTGAGGCCTGTATACCCTGACATGGGATATTACTTTGGATATCAGTCCACGAGCAGGTCAGCAGCACAAGTGATACTCCCTGTCTGCCCCATCTTCTTTGCAGGTGCTGCTGCGATGGCACCCCTTGGACTCCCAGCAGCTACATCTTGGTGTGGTAACTTTGAATATGTGTGTAGTCATAAGTTTTGCCCACTGTACAACACAAAAACTGCATAATTTTGAACCTAGCACATTGTGTTCTTTTTTCCTTTGCTGTCTGTTTTCTAAGGCGTTTGCTTCATATCAACCTTTTTTAAATGCAACACCTAGAATTGTACCTTTTTTCACACCCCCCAGATGAAAAACGATATTACTGCCTAATTAACTGACGAGAAGATCTGGGGCTTTGTGAGAAAAACAGAGAATTAATTAGATATCGAAGCTTGGCATTATTGCAATGTATGAAAAAACATTTTTGTCATTGGTTAAATTATCACTACTCAGTTTCATCTATCTTATTAAATGCTACATTGGAACAGCCTGTTGCTTAAATGAACATACCTCCCCATGAATATGTTGTTTTGATTCCATGGTTCTTTTTTTGTTTAATCTGTTTATGAGATGAAGGAAGTGAAGGAAAAGTGGAAAAAATTAGCTGTTGATACCTCTAGTTCTGCTATATGTTTAATATTTAGTTGATTTTTGATTTGCAAATAATCTTGATATGTATGCAGTACCGCAATGGTAAATATTCCCTTACTGGGTAAGGCTCAATAAAAATAACAGTGAACATAGTGTTTAATGGTACCTATTTTTTTAAAAGGTTTCCTTGTCTTGGAAATACATAGGTGACTACTTGGTTTAATAAAGGCTTATTGTAATTAGTGGTACACACTTATAAGGAGTCGAGGTGTTCAAATTCAAGCCATGTTAAGGCTTTCTAATGTTTAAAATCTATCCATTAGATTAGGTGGAAGGGTCGTAAAGCATTCTGTGAAATCAGGCACTGATATATCACTCTTGAAGGGTGTTAATTTGGTTCTCCAGTTCTGATTTGTTTGGAGGAACATATTAATTGCTTTTTAGACAGAATTAAACCATTTTGTGCAACAAAAAAAAAAAAAAAAGGAAGAAAAAAAAGAAGAAAAAAAGAAAAAGTTAAAACAGAATTGCTGAGAATAAAAAGCTGGATCTTTGCAGAGTGATAATTCTGATTACAGCAGCTTGTTTTGCAAAAGGCAGAACAGGATCGTTCTGTCTTTTTGGACCTTTGAACAGCTCTGAGAAACAAAGGCTGATACTGCTGAGAGATGAAAAACAGAGAAAATTTTATTCCCTGTCAAAAAAATATTCTTAAGGTCATAGTATTGTGTGGTCTTCCTCAGCATCTCTACTGGCTCACAATTCAAGCAGTCAGGAAAACGATTACAGAAAAAGATATTTCACTTGAAAGCAACAGTGCTTGGTTCTGTTGCAGCTGCAGGTATACGATTGCACCTGGGATCTGATCCTGTATCTCCTGAGCCAGGGCAGAGTCCTGTTAATGGAGCCTCACTTAGGCACCAGGACGTACATGGATTAAGTCAAGAGCAAAGTCATAACCACCAGGAATGCAGACAGAGGGGTGTCTTATAAAAAGAGATTCTGCCATGACACTGTCCGTTGTAAAACACCAGCCATTTCAAGCAGGTATGTAGGTTCATGCTCTGCTTGTGACACGATTGTAGAGAACATAGTGACTGGACAGACAACAAAGTGAAACGTAAGTGTCTTCCTGCTCTCGTAAAATTCTTTTTTTTTTTTAGAAAAATTATGCCGCCATGTGAATTTTCTGGAAATCCACAGAATTTGTGCAAAACCACATAGAATGTAACAGACCCATATTCACAGAGTAGAATTATAAACCTTGGTTTAAAAATCACAGGGCAAGGCTGTACCCCTCTACTAAATTGCACAACATGTTCTGATGAGGTCAGGCACTCTGCCATGTATTACTCAAGGATATATATGTGTAAGAGGTGCACGCTAGAAGAAGGACCCACCCGTTCACATGAGCCTGTCCTGGTGCCTCATTGTGTTTGAGCAGAAGTGCTCAATGTCATTAGAGCAGTGAGGGGCAGCAAGGTTCACGGGAAATATTAGGGAATGTGGTGCTTCTTTGAGATGACCACATGAAGATGAGAAGTGCCTGTGATTGTTTTCTGCAATACTAGTTGATTTCTATTGTATTGCATCAACACTACACCTATCACTTTAACAGCAAGTAGATGAAAGGAAAGTAACTGCAAAGCTACCAAATACCTAGCCTTTTTTTTTTGCTCCATTGTTGAATTAGCTGTGAGACCCAAACTTTGCCATTCCATTTTTTGGAAGGTTTTCTATTTGTTTCATGATTATTCTGTGTAGGATCATGTTTTCATTTTCCTTTTGTTTAGTTCTTATCTCTGGCTTCTTAAAACATGTTATTTTTAAAGCTGAAACGATGCTAATCAGCTTTTCTTGATAATGTTGTTTTGCAGAGTTGCTCTCAAATGGGTGTGAAGAATCCACTTGGGATTTTTAAGGATTCAGTATTTGTATTCAGTAGACTTTACAGAGTTTGAATATCATGGGGATACCTTCCAAATCTGAAAAAAGTGTTCGTAGATTCAAAACTTACTTTTTGCAGTGGCCTTACCATATCCTGGCTCTTTGCCTTGCCTGCTTAAATTCTTATGTCTGCGGTGCAGAGCAAGCTTTGATATCTTAGAAACATCGATGGGAGACTTCCTTCGTGTAACTTCCTTTTGTATGCCTTAAAACTAGTGATCCAAACCTCGTACTTTGTGGCTAAGAAGTGTATGTTTTGCTCTTTCCTCCTTAATTCTTCAGCAGCCTCTCAAACCTCTTGTTTTGTCTGCCTGTTGTATTTCTGCCTTCTCCTCACCTCCGAGCTCTCTGAGCCAGGAGCTGTCGCCTAAGCTTGACAATGTCACTGCCAGTCACTTTATTTTTGGCTGTGAGTCCATGCATGCTACCAAATGCAAAAAAAAACCCCAAACCCATACGTCTCCTTTATTAGGCCTGATCTTACCCTTAGGTAAGATGATACTAAATTTTTTGGGGGTGGAGTGGGTTTTTTTTTTAAGGCATTTGAGATATTTGTTCTTTGGGAATGATAGGTATTGGCCGTAAGTGCTAGCTACTAACTTACAACACCAGGTTTAAGTGAAAGTGGTTGGCTCAAGCACAAATACTGGAATTTCTCCATTGAAGGAAATAAAAAATCTTTTGGCTTTTTCTGCATTTCTGTAACTGTGTTTGTGAGATAAGGGTCATCCAATTTTTCAGATTCACTTGTCTAAACTTGTTTTGTCCATCTGTTTTTGTCCTGGCATGCACACCAGTAAATCGTTCATGTAAGTGCTGTTTCATTGTTCTTCCAGAATAGTGAGGATGAACACTCAGGAATATTATTGGTCTCTAAATAAAATAGAATTGTTCTCATTTTCTCTAAACAGGAAAATATCCATTAGCAAGACAGACAGGGATGTGAAGTCCATAGCAAAATAGTGATACTATGTTTGTTAGTAATCAAGATAAAAATACGGCTTCATTTTTAAAACGATACTGAAGATACAATGAAATAACAGAGATGATGTAAATAATTAAAAATATTTTAACATCAATTTTGGTTCTTTTTAGCTTTTTTTAAATTTCTGAGGGACTCATTCATAGACAGCTTCAGATTTGCCACAATTTAGCGGGCAAGTATTTCAGCACTTTGCAGTGAAGCAAATTGCCTCAGCTTTTGTAAACTTATAAAATAGATATGAATTATAAATATTGTACACTTTTATGCTATAAAAAACTAATAATCATTGCTATTGTCATCCCAATGGTTAGGTTGAAATAGTGTAAAATTTCTGAAGTGTCGATTCAAGGTTTTTCGAGTCAGATTCTGATGCGTATTTACATTTGTTAAGTTACAGAAGCATATCAGTGAGATATGACTGTCAGAGGCTTACAGGCTTTTCAAGAAAAAACTGAAAACAGGAATGCCTTAAATTGTTAGCAACTAATGACAGAGTCAGTGTGAGTGAGCACTGAACAAAGAAAGAGATAAGGCAGAACAAAGTGCTTCAGAAATGTTGCTGTTTTCTGGCAGTAATGCTTTTTGTACCTATGATGGGGAAAGAACATGTGAAAAACGATAGTATTTGGGTGAGATTGAGGTAAAGACAAACAAGAGACAAGTTGATGCATCAAAATTATTTGTGTAATGCAGCAGCAACAATTTTACATAATTTCCACAGGAGAAAACATGGCCTGCGAATTTTCCGTTTCCGTGTCAATTAGCTTTCCTCATGCTTCACCAAGTGCCTTTAGCAGCACCTAGAATTATTGTGATAATGGAAGTTTAGCTTGGCAAGAGCCAGAGGAACTCAGTCAAGCACAGAATAATGAAACAAACCCTTCGCATTGGCAAGGGAGAAAACCCCCCTCTCTCTCTGACTCCTGGGCTGTGGCATACGAGTGTTCATGCCACCTCCTCACGCAGCACAGTGGTTTGAAGTTAGAGACTATTTTCTTACAGTCTGCACCAGCCTGAATGTGTTGTCCTGCAGTGAGACTGAGATAAAGTGGTCTGGCTTCTTGACTACGTGGACATTGCTACTATATACCCGGTTTTCCTTGAAGATCTTTTCTTTTTTCACCTGGTTGATAGGAAAATAGTGCTTTACCGTTTGCTCAGTGCTTTGGGCTGGCTGAAGCCTGCTCCAGCTACTGGGTCTGCCCAGGCTGTGCGTGCGCCGGGTGGCAGCTGGGCATGCACAGATAAACTCTAAAGGTACAGCGAGCCTCAAGTGCCAGGGTATACTGGTCTTCCTATATTTGCATGGCAGATTTGATATCATCTGTATGCATCACCTCTCTTGTACCTGCATTATGGAAGAATCAGGAGCAGAAATATGGCAGTCCTAGGTATGGGCACTAGTTCATATGCTGTTATCTTTCCATTGCTACTCTAAGTGGGAAAATTTCACCCTAGGACTACCTTCAAACATTGCCCACAACAAAATTTTGTCTAGGTAGACAGTTTTGGTTTGCAATATTCAGGCCTTGCCATGCCAATGGATTGTTACATACCAGGATGAGTTTTATGGATATTGCACTGGCAAGAATCCCCAAAGGAAAATAAAAAAGTGATACTGCCTCTCATCTTGCTTGTAACTGAACACAACACCCAAGCCTCATCTTGTAAGTACTTTGAATTGAATCCTCAGCTGGTGCAAATTGTCTCTACTCCGCAGAGGAACGGCGTTGCTGTGTGCCAGTGCTCCCAGTGGCTTCAATGGGAGCTCTTCACACTGTGCATTCGCAAAAGCAAACCTGCGGCAAACAAGCCTGACTTGAATGCGTGTGTGAGCATAGATAGATCTCGCCACAAACCAGAGAACAAATTTTATTTGAACTCTGTCCCCCTTGTAACTTTTTCTTTACAGTCCTCAATATGTTTTTGCATTTAGGGACTGAAGAGACCTTCTGTAGCTGTGCTAACACATGCCAGTTCCCCTGGGTTAGACTAAAAAGCTGTTTAGCGTGGTAAAATTCCTCACAGCTGTTAACCAAAGATTGTGTTGGATGAGGGGCATGCCCCATATGTCAGAGGGTGCAGAGTTCACATGTTGATAGGGTTTCACATTTTAATTTTGCTCTCTAAACCCACGAATAACAAAGACAAAACTGCAAGCCTCCCACGGCAGAATGACTGCAAATAAAGCAAACTATGATTGATTTTAGTTTGACAGCTGACTATTATTTTGCCTACCTAACCCACACCAGGACATACTCACCAGGGAAATGAGTGACCTGCCTCATCTTTTGCCTTGTAAGGCCATTATGGTCACAGTTCTGCGAAGACAAGTACATGCTCAGCTTTTAGTATGAGGGCTGTGATTAAAAAATAGTTTTATCTCTTCCTGACAAAGCTGGCTATGTACGCTTGGGTACGAACACACATCTGAACACACGATCGGGTTAGAACACCTCTGCAAGGAATTGCCCATCCTCTGCGTATTGTGATTGATGGTGTGGGAGTTCTCTAGTTCCCCAACCGCTTACAAAATAAAATGCATTAGTAAAACTATTTTTATTAAGATTGAAGTTGGGTTGCATTACCTCCCAATGCTGTTTCAAACTTTGATTTCGTGGTTTTATGAAAATTTAAATAGTCTTTTCCCAGGATGCCAATAGAAGTTATAAAATGTTTTTGTTTTAATTGAAGAGATTTTCTCCGCTTTTTGGGGCAGTTCCTTTTACAAGTAATTCAGAGGGTTACTTACTATAGAATGACAACAGCAAATCTGAACTACTGATTTATATCAGCCAAGGTTCATAAAACCCAAAGGGTTTTTAATTATTAACAAGAAACATATTGTTGAGGGTAAAACAAAATTACGAACATGTCTGCGTAGCAGTGTGAGTTAATTCAGACTGACTTGGAAATGAGCACTATCTTGGGCGAATGAGGAAGGAAAAAGCAAGCCTAAAGCTCTCTGTAAGGTTGACAGCGGTTGTACCGAACAAGCCTGCTTTCCAGAGCCAGTGACCTCTCCCTCGAGTGTGCGGCTTAACAACTTACTGACAGCACAGGTGGGTTGTACCATTGCCTTAGGTTTAAAAGAAAAGTGTGAACACACCTGGTATATTGGAAGCAAATATTCTGAAGGTTGCTCCACAGCCTTTGTTGGAACATGCCTAGCTCTCTGCAGCATGTAAACACCAACACAGGGGTTGATTTTAAGCTTATCAAACTTTCAGCCAAGTGTAGATTTTCCAAGGGAAATCACATATATCATTACCCTACACTGACTTACATGTTGGAACCCTTCCCTTAGCTCTACTGACAAACAAGAACAGTGGAGTCACTCCACTGTTCAGGATATCAAGCAAGTTTTCAGGATGGTCTTGTAAAATTTTACATGCAATGTTTAAAATTAAGTAAGTCATTGTAAACATAGCAGAGTGCTATATGGCCTCTTAATTCCCTTAAACTTTAGCTTGAATAGTAGTGGTGGCTACCTTATCTGCATAAGGAAGGATTATTAAAAATGGCTCAGACAGAAGGAGAAAGAAATGGTCATTTTGTCCTTCCCTAACTTTCTTTCCAAGTCTAAGAACACTTATTTCTGTAGTTTAATTTAATTTATGTATCTAACTGTGATCTCATGGAGTCATCTGAATGAATCCTGTGAGCAAAATTAAGAGGCTTTATTTCCATTCTTCTTTTTCCTAATCACAAAATTATTTCCAATAAAAAAGAAACAAGATTTTAAATATTTAGGAGCTGAGTTTAGACTGGCAATACACACAAAGTTTATAGGCCAAAGTTTTCAAATATTCTGCCTAATTTTACATTACAGAATTGCCTCCTCCATAAAAAAGCCACTATACCTTTTGGTGTTAATGGGAAATACAGGCACTCAGTGGTTTTAACTCAAACCATTTTTTGTTCAAATATCAGGTCCAAATATGAGTCCAGACACTTAATTGTTTCTGAGTCTTGCTTTAAATGTCCAAGATTATACCCCTAAAGATTCCTGATGAAGACGTTACTCTGGAGCACCTAGCTTTTGGGCTTTAAAGGCTCCCCAAAGCCTGCAGTTCCTCCCTGGATGCTGAGAGTTATCTCCTTCCTGGCACGGCCAGTGGAGCTGCTCTGTTCCCAGCCCGTATCTTGGCACAACGAGGATCCAGCAAGATTGCTTTTGGCAACGTTTGGCTTCTTCTCTGTGGTAACAGCAGGTGCCTTCTGAAGTGCTGTAAGGCTCCTCCGCACAGGGCTTAACCCCCTTTTTTGGATGCAAGCTGTAAGACTAACGTGGGATTGGGAGCCTGCCACCAGGCACTGTGTTTGAAAACTTTGATCCAACCTTTATCAGGTCATACTGGAATTGCAGATTTCTGGTTCTGCTTTTAAAATGAGTGCTCACGTCTGTGTGATACATGAGCTACAAAATCTTTCTCTAAATTTGTTTTATTACTTTTATATATGGTATAAATTGCAGAATTTTTTACAGTCTCCTTATTAAATTCACCAAAGCTAGAAGCAGTTGGAATTTAAGCAGGTTGTATTACATTCCCTACATGGACATGAGGTTACCAGTGTACAGGTAAAAAGGGTGCTTACTGCTGTACACATTGCATCCTTAACCTTTTAGCATGGTAAGAATAAAAGATACACTACATTACAGGAGGGCAAAAGGGGAAGGAAAGAGATTTTACAGGAGTTACAGTGAGGAATGAATTAATAGCTTAAGCTCAAACAAGAGAGCTATGAATTGTTGAATTCCTGGGCTGGATATGTCTTTTGACAGGTTGCCGAGAGCCAGATTTTTACAAATTTGTCCAGTATTTCTGCTTAATTAGTGTCAGATCACTTAAATGACTAAATGCACCTATAAGCTGAGAAGGTAGATGCTGACGCACCTCACTTGGTGCCTGCAACGTTACACTGCAGCTGATCATCAGGATTCAGATGGAAGTCATGTTCTCTGTTTTAAGAAGTATTGCAAAGAATCTGTCACGCTTGATTTCTTAAAAAAGAAAAGGCTAAGTCTCTACACATGCTAGTGTTAATGAAGTACTCTGTTTATTTTAGTGCAAATCTGCTGTATTGCTGTTAAAAATAATTATAATTCTGATATTATAAGCTAGAACTTTCTTTAGACCGTAATACAAAGGGCTTGGCTCAAACTCTCTACAGGTAAACAAAATAAGCTAAGGCAACATAATATGTAGTAAACAAGAAATAAGAACACTGCAGGATTTAAGCAACATGCTAATATATGCTGAAAGCCCTGGAAAATGTTAGGAATCTGAAGTAGGTCAGATCAGTTAACAACATTTTTCCACTTTGATGGATATTGTTAAATTTGGCCCAAGATACTTCTGAAAATTCTGGAACTGATTGTCTGGAAATGTTATGGGGATTTAATTAACTGATTATAATCTGTTGTGTAACTTGCTTATAGTCAGGTATGCTTGTGTTCTGCGAAACAATTAACCACCACTTACACACCAAAAGACACTAGAAATACAGGTGGTTTTGATACTATCATTGCATATTATTGCATTGACAGTATCATTGCATATTGTCTTATGAATTTTTTAATCACAATAATGTAGAATTTGAAAGTCTCTTACAGAAGGCACCATACGAAATCTGCAACTCTATATGTTTGCCCTCAATGAATTTGAAGAGCTTCTCATTGACCTGAAGAATGCCAATTTTCTTACTGTATTGCATTTTTCATTGCTTACTGACACGCATGCAAGAATTATAACTTTTCAAGAGCTGAAAGTATTTTTCCTCAAGTCTACCTAGATCAATCCACAATTAGATGGTAAAAGTAATTTTCAGCTGAGTTTCAAAAGGGACTTTACAGTCACTTAGGAAAACAAGCATTTGGCCCAAAGAGAATAAAAATGATTTTAAAATAAATAAAATAGGTGGCGTTGAAGGCAGCGGTAGGTTGTAGGGTGAGAGTGGGAGAGTTCAGGTGCCTGGGTTCCCTTTTAAAGTTTTCTGATTAATTAGTAATTTTTCTCCTTTTTTTTTCTTCTTTTACATTAAAATTTTACAATAATTTGAAGTAAATTTTGTTCCTTCCCACCCATCCTCAAACGGGAGCAGCCTGGCACAGCCAGCACTCTCCTGGCCTCAGGCCGTCTGCTTACTGGTGTTTAGCTGTGGTGGAGAAAAATGTAGAGCTTGCATCCAAGGCACAGCAGGACCCAGCCCATACACCAGGCACGTCTTGTGATCCTCAGCAGAATAACTCCAGGATGGTGTCAGTCAGCCTCCTGCTTGCTTCATTGGCCCCAGAGGCCTTGTGGAGAAGGTAGCCATGAAGGACCTGGCAGGGGTTTTCCTCCTGTGAGCGACCTCTTCCATAGGAGCTCATAAAAATCTGTGAATGTCCAGAAAATTCCAGCCTGGTTTTGAGCTGAGCTGTCTTGCTTTGTTTTTATGCTGAATGTCTTCAACTGTTCCTTGTGATAGCCACAGTCAGTGTAAACGCCATACGCTAAAGGACCCACAAAGTGCGGTAACTTTAGTAAGATGTTTTCTGAAGTCTACAGCAGAAATTGTAGTCGAAGAGAGAGGGAAGGACACGACATTGCAACTTTAAGCTCCTAGCCAAGAGTTACTGATCTTGACCCATAGCTTTAGCTCCAAGTGACCCATGTGCCACCCGTTTCAGAGCAGGGAGCACCATGATCCTCAGGCAATATAGCAACCTGCAGTGTCTTCTTGTCAGTGCCTTAAGCTGCCGCTGTTCTGTGTTAACCAGCATTACCCAGCCTGGGGATGTGATCCAGCTCCGTCACTCCATAGCTGCATACCAGAAGCACTGATCGACAGAGGCAGTCACTCAGAGCTTCGAATGACTGTCTTACTAGCACAAGAGAGACTGAAACAACCCGTGTGACATGATGAAATATCTTCCAGTTTGTGTAGTGCTGAGTGAATTTAGCTTCTCCTTCAAGTCAATTCCAACAACCGTGAGGACCAGCCTTGATCCTGCTAAGCTTTACTTAAAAGAGGAATCTGAAGTCAGGCACGTCCCAGTGACTTTGATGGAACTGCTCACATGTGTAAGAGTCTGCAGGATCAGCAACCCTTAACTAACAGAGGAGTTATGCAAAATTGAATGGCATCTGTAAATAAACACAACACTACAGACTCTGGTGTGCTGCTCTGCTCCTGTTTTGGACATGCTGTCCTGTCTTTGCTGAGGCAAAGTCTTCCTGCTTTCTTCGCATCACACAGATGGGATCAAAAAGCTGAAGAACTGCTTCTTCATGACGGGAGTCCATCACAGGAGCATTGCTATTAGTCTTTGCTAGCCATCAATGTCTGGAAATTTCACAGTCAAGTTGCTAGCGATTGTATTGAAAGGGTTTGTGTGTGGGTGGTTGAAAATATGGTGCTTGGCCTCTGGTGCCAAACTCTTAGGCAATATCAGCTGTCTTTATGCAAGCGATGAGGCAGAATATGTTACTTTAAGTTTAATATTCAAAGCTCTGTCTGTCTTGCTGTCAAAAAGCTATACATGTGGAGGGGATAGCTGACTGCAGAAAGTGCATAATTAAATACCTCAGCACAGAAGAAGACGCCATGTAGTTTTCATGGGGTGGTGTGAAGTGGTTCTTTCATTGTTTACATTTAAATTAGTGTGCTCAAATGCTTTTTTTGTTACACATAACAGCAATTTGTTCTTATATAACAGTTAATTTTAGATTCTCCGGAAGTGTTGGTGACTTTCCCGTGTTTTATTATGTGTTCACAGATAGCCACATGCTTGGCTTTTCCCCCCACACATAGTGGTAACTTTCTAATTTGTTTTTTACTCATATTACATAGCATTTCTAAAAACACGGGAGAACTGAAGCTGCCAAATTCTACCTCTGTTTCTCTGGTGCTTCTTTTTCCACTAAAAAATTAAGTCATTTGTAGCTTAAACGTTGAAAAAAAGGGTATAAGGTTTGAAAAAGAGAAAGGGAACCAATGGAGAAAGGAAATCCTGAAGAGAAAGAAAGTGGAAAAGTCCTTGAAATCAATTGAGTGTAGCAGAAGAAGGCTAAGGATGAAAATGTATGATGTATGTGTAAGCACATGGATACTGGTCATAGCAAAAGTGAATGTCAAGGAGAGATGGAGAACAGGGGGAGAAGGTGCTGGGTATTTTGCAAAGTGTTGCCTTTGCATCAATGTACATCTTTAACAATGTGCATTTTGTTATCTTCTTTTCTTTTACAATGCTTGTAAAAGCTGGCGATACCCTGCAAAGGACATTCAACAAATGGTTGGCAGGACAACCTCTTTTGGGCCACCATTTAATGTTAGAAAGAGGTAAAATGGTGATTGTTGGTGTTTCTCCAGGAAGGGCTTGTGTCTTATTCTACCTGTGAATATCTATTGCTGAATATTTATCATTTTTATTAATTTTTAGTTGAGAATGCTCCTTTCCCCTTGCTCTCCAACATGCTTGTTTGCATGCCCATGCTTTGCAATAATGGCACCTAAGCGGCTTGAACAATCAAAACAGACAATTTTCTTCATTTTTCTTAACTATTCTAGTTTATTTTCATGAAGTGGCAGAAAAAAAGTCACTAAAAGCCATAGATGTGTCCATTCAGGATTTAGTGTTAGCCTACAAAAAATTTAGCAGTGGGTAGCTTGGAAAAACAATAATATATATGTATTTAAAGATAAACTGTTCTTTATTTCTCTCTGCAGCAAACCATATTGCTGATTAACCACTGCTTTCATAAACTACACGTGGGCCATTTAAGCTGTTTCACTGCTGGTTAATGTACTGTATTGTGCTCCCTCTTTCTACAGTACCTAGGTAGTGTTTTGTTTTTATTAGAAATTCACCTATCCTTGTCTACTGCGGAGAAAAGAAATTACACTACAGAGCCCTACAGCCCATAAAATGGCAGAGATTCCTAAATAAGACTGGCCCAAAACTGAAACCTCTGTCTGCCTGCACTATAATGAAATGCATGACTACAGGAGATAATAATAATTGCAGCAATAGCTCGTTACAGCTCCCAGATGATTTGGTGCTGTCAGGAGTGCACTGTCCTCTGACATCCCAGGAGGCGAGCAGCATCACTGACTGCAGGCCCTGATTGGTGTAGTGAAATATTGCTGGCAAAAATTAAAAGGTCTTGGTGTCAAAATAATTCATGATATGCATATCTTCCATTCTGATGAAACGGCTGATATCCGGATTAGCAAGATAATAAAACTGATCAGGCTACAGTTAAACAATTTAAGCTGGAGAGCTGTTCATTTTGTAGGTGTCACTTGTCAGATCAAGGGGTCAGAGCAGGATGAAAGGCTCTCCCCAGTAACCTTCTGGTGATTTGGATCTGGAATGTTCTTCATGATTTGTCCAAAGTTTTCATCACTGTGCTGCCGAGTAGCATTACCGCAGCAGGCTCTGTTCTGACATTCAAATCCTGGGAATGACAGGTTATTAGGAGAAGAGAACTGGCTGTACATACATTAAGCTCTGTATCTTTGACCTGTAATTTGAACTGATAGTGATATTGTAATTGAGTGAGTAAAAAAAGGAATTTTTTATTAAAACACAGGAAGATGAAGAAAACATTTATTTTCAGGAGATTTATGGGTTCATAAAAGAAGCTTTTTTGATGACGATTTATTTTATGACTCTTGAAATGCTGAGCTGTGTGCTTAGTATTTATTTTATGGAACAGTTATTTAAAATAACACAGCTTCCCATGTATTTCCAGCCTGTTCGCCAGTACCCAAGCCTGTGCAGATGGAGAGATATCCGTTTCATATGGGAGTTCATGTATTTGAATAGTTCAAGGATTATCCCAATAAAATGGACCTAGGAAAATGCACCCAGTTAATGCTCATTGCTTCAGAGATCCCTAATGTCCTTTCTTGACACCTTATTGCAGGCTATTATTATACAATGGATCTTCAGTCATATGGTTATAGGGAGTGGGGCAGAGCTGGGCTATCAGGGTAATTGACTCCCGTGTGCGGTGGTGTTACACACTTGAGTAACTAATTTAATGGAATGTGTTGTCGTGTTCTCCCACACAGCCCTGCCCCAGCATAATTCTTCTCCTGGGGCCCCAGCAACGCGGGACAGGTGAAGAGCGGCACAAGGGCTCTTGATTTCTCAAAGATGGGGCCAGAGGCTCAAACAGAGCCAGCTCCCATGGTAAATCTGCTGCCAGCAAAACAGCTGCCTCTGAACCCAGTAAATTAATTGGGGTTACAGAGAATTCACTGCTCCTGATGAAACCGGACCTCCAATGCTTATATGACAAGTTTTGTTGTTAGCAGTTGTTTGTGACTGTTGCTTTTTGTTAAACAGTACAGCGGTAGTGGTTTGGCGTAGGCAAAGCACTTAAATGACCCACCGACGGCAGGAATCAGGCTGGACATCTATTTGCTGCAGAGCTCTGCACCTATGTGAAAAATCCCACTCCCTGGAAACTCAAAGGCGTCTTGCACTATTTCAGTGTGAGCTGGTCCTTGCATAGATTCAGGCAGAGGCTTTAATTTTTTTTCTGGCATTTGGGAAAATGCAGAGAAGCACTCTAAACAAGGCAGCTGAATTCTTAAAAACCAATCACAAAGGACAGTGATGGTTTGTTGATGCCATTTTTTGCTTCCTACAGGTCCGGTGAAATGAAGATCAAACATCACTGTGAACAAATATTTTTGTTTCCCATTTACTATGGTACAATTGTTATCTGAATGCTTGGTCATATCACAGACATTAATAGAGTATACTTGATTGCTGTGGGTTTATTCTCTGTTAATTTTCACAAGCAAGATTACCGATCACCGAAAAATTATGCGTTCCCTGTATTTACATGATGGCTCCTTCTACATAAAGGGTACCAGGTCTTGTATTCACATACGAGACTTACTTTAAATCAGAAGCCGAATCCCGCAGACTTGTACAATATTTTTGCTTGAGAATCATTCTCCTGACTTCATTTAATATTTAGATATTTGAGTAGATTCAAAAGAAAATACTTCACAGAAGACTTTTACTTAATTAGTACCCCCAAGCACAACTACCACTTCTTTTACTTGTAATTACATCACAGTTTTCAAGTGAATATTGATGCTTATATAATTAAAGAATTGATCCTTAAAGCATAATATTGTTATAGTAATATTTGCATAATTGTATTAAAAAAGGTTTCCAGAATGTAAATTTTATGGCCCATCTCTCAGAGGGATTTGTATATGCTTGCCCTTACAGTCGGGTCAAGTACAACAGAAATTTGTGGGCTTACTCTCATGAGTAAAGTTAAATAAGTAAGCATATATTTTCAGGACTAAACCTATAGACTTTCCCCAGTGCAGTCTCCCTAGAATACAGTGAATGATATAATGGTCTTTAGCCATAAACCCTTTTGTAGTTTTGGAAGGACACAGAGTTTAGACCTTGTAAGTAGTTTTGCTTTGCTCTGTGCCGTTCAGATCTATGCACAGTTTGCTTTTATGATGTTTGCTGTCATTTAATTACTGATGCATCAAGATGTTCATCCCAATTCAATTAAGTTAAACTTAGTGGTTAATTTGAGTTTTTTTCAAGTCAGCTAAAAATTTCAGGATATTGCCTTCTCCATGCACTAAGTATGCTCATCATCTAAACTGAAGGATCGTGTGCTTGAGGACAGTTTGATGGACTGCCGGATGTAGCCCTTCTTTACTTGTTGGATTAAAAATCGTAACTGGTGGAAATTAGCATAGAGTTTTGTTATCTGCCATATAAACCAGTATGGTTTAGGAAGATCTTTAACGAAGCTCAGGAGTGGTTCTACCTGCTCTTTTTCTCAGGTGCTGAAAGTCATCTTTGTATAGGTCACCATTGGTAGGCCATTTACTTTTATGGGAGGTTTTGGTGGAGATAGTCAGAGTTAACCATTGTGAATGTCTTTCTAATTGTGGTACAAAAACAATATCAGTCTTTCTTTCTCTTAGTTTTTCTCCCTGTTAAGAATCAGGACACAAAGAACTCGGATTTTTCATTATATAACACAGTTATATTCAAAAATATATGCCATGTCATTCTCTGATTTTTTGCACTTTCATAGGGAAAGCCTAGTGGCTGGCTTTCCATAACTTTTAACATAATCAGTAAAAGAGAAAGGCAAATTGCTTTTGAGGAAAGGCTGTTGAAAATCTTCAAATTTGTGTAACAAGCAATGGGATATTTTCCCTATTAGTTTATCACAGATCTGCGCAGAAGTTCAGGTGCATTCCTGATGGAGGCTAGATGAAGGGAGAGGCTAGGAAAGGACTGGACTTTGTGGTAATTCCACTTTAAAATATAGCACAATCTGGATTTCATCTCTTAGATTCCAATTAAATCCAAAGTGCTTGATTTCAATAAGCATATGTTTGATTCAAATTTATATCTCATACACAGTGTGTAAACATAGGTATCAACCTAGTCAGAAAAGAGTAGATACTCAGTGAATTTTATGTACAATATGTATATTGGTTGGGAATAGATATTTATATTTGACTCTACTTTGATATGCAATTCAACCAGCTTGTAATGAGGACAGATCATTTTTTCCCTTCATTATATTTGCTATGTCACAGGCATGTATGTGAATCTACACACACCAGTTATAAAGACGCAAGAAGATATGAAAAACAGGGGGAGATCAGTTGATTACATACATAAAAAGATATGAATTTATTGTTTCTACATCAGCTGTACATTTTGGGGGGTACCTAAGAAATGGCTCAGTAGCTTATTTCATTCCCTTACAGGTTTTATGTCTTTACCCTATTTGAATTTTTCATTAGAATATAATAATAGCCACAGGAAAAAATGATTTGGTCTGTGATCTATTTCATTATGTTCTCATCATAAGGGAAGAATCTGAAGTGGGAGAGCATCACTAATTTTTCGGCACAGTAATTTATTCTACAGTATTTAAATGTTGTAATTTTCACACTGAGGCACATGCTGCCACATCTATCGTCCCCTGGACCAGTCTCTGTCTTGCTCTTTCCTTTTCATCTGTTTTGTTTTTGCATTTTTTTTCATAAATTCGACAGATGGCCTCTTGATGAATCCTTGATAATACTGTCATGTAAAGCAGCTAAGACTAGAAATCATCTCACAACAATTTTTCATTGCAAAGAGAAAATTGAAGGCAGACAAACATCTCTAAGTCCATAACAACAGCAACAAAATATCCACTTCATGTAAATAAAGAGGACAAGCTTTCCTTATAATGCTCAAACACTAATGCCAATATCCTTTAAAGCCTCTGGATTTGTTTATGCTACATTTAATTCATCTTTCAAGCCTTTGGTTTGTTTAGTATTTTGTTGGTTTCATATTCAGAAACATTTTCCCGGCTTTTAATGTGTTCTCCCGCCTCCTCAGTCCCCCTTCTTTTAGGTCTTTATAATTGTGGATCAGGTGAAGTTTGCTTCCCCTCATTTCAAGGTCATGCACCACTAGGACCATTTTCCTGACTCAGAGGGCACGTAATTTCACAGCCGTGTACTCCTCATTAATCCACCCTGAGTGGGTGCTCAGGAAGTTCCAGATCACAGATTTGTTTTTGTCTTGTTCTCTGACTCAGTGCTTCACAAAAGGATTAGATTAACCCCTTTTGATTGTATTTATATCTTACTGCATCGTGATAGAAATAAAGTGATTTCTTCTTCTCCCCACGTAACCTTCCCTCCCCTTCCACCTCCGCACTGGGGACCCAAAGCATTTCTTTTCAAATAGGCTTCAGTTAGTTAAAGTGAAGCTTGTGACAGACAGAGAGAATGATTTGTTTTCTCTTTCTTCTCTTAATGCAGCTTTAATGCATGAATTTCTTTCTGCCCATTTGCAGAGACTTGTTTATTAACTTTGAACGGTTTCTGTTTAACTGGAAACTGCTGCAGTCCACTGGCTTTGAACCTGGTCTCATCTGGACCTGAATTGTCCCAGATTCAAACAAAGAAGAAAAGAAAAAGATGGCACAGTGACTACTGGAGGATGTCCATCCTTGACCCCTTGGTATAGTGCCCCAGCCAACTGCATCAACCAGACCCCTTCTCCCGCAGCTATTTTCTGCCTCCATTTGTTGGCCAACTTCTCCTTGGCACTTGCTGGTGGAAGGGATAGCCCGCTTGCTGCTCTGGGTGAGCGCTGACCCCCCAAGTGGGGTCTGCATTCACTGGTGTGCCCTCAGGAGTGGGGGCTTGGCCTGCTGGGGGGCTCTGGAGTGTCTGGCGTCCCTGTGCCTCAGCTGCTCTATGGCAAAATGCAAAGCATGTGGGAGCTATGAGAAGTATTTTTAAGTGGAGTTGAGCTGCTGCATTTAGCATCTTAAGGCAGCAAGGTTTGGTGTTCAGAGCAACCCACTGGGAGACCCTGAGCTGGCACAAACCTTAGTGTAATTACTTAATATTTGTCCATCTTTCCTCTGTCTGTAGTAGGAAATGAAGCTTGTGAGTTGTGTAAACCTGTGTTTGAATCCTCCAGGTAGGGTTTGATTTGGGATTAAAATGCATAAATCCAGGTGTCTACGTGTAAGCTTTGTGTCTCAGATGCCATCACAGTCAGCAGAGCCTGAAGGGTTATTGACTGGACTGGCTGTAGGTGGGCACTCACAATCTTAACTACATCTCCATTTTTTTGTGATGGGAGTTTTTATCAGTGATGCACTTGTAAACACCTAAATTCAGGTTCCTTATTCTCAATGTGAGTCAATCCTTGGTGTCCTTGTATATTAGGAACACATACATACATTTAGTTTGTGATATCTCTTGTTATTATTATGAATAATTGTATTTCCTATGGAGATGGCCATCAGCGAATCAGGAATGGAGCCCCCTAACTCTAGCTATTGGTAAAATTGAAATGTCTAGCGGTCCCAGATCCACCCAGACGATCACTGAAATGGATTCGATTCACACTGGGTGTTGGGGTAAGGGGATGCTGACAATTACCACGGGAATTACCATGGAAACTCCAGAGTTTCGGGATGGAAGATGGGAGAGGAAGGACGAAGAACAGGTTTGGCCGAGAGGAATAGAGAACTGAAAGGCAATGCAGAAAATGGTAAAAGAAGACAGGGAGACAAAATTAAAATTAATTTGCATTCCTTGGTCAGATAAACAAAACTGACAAGCTTGAAAGTTAATGGGCTTTACCCATCAGCTAACTGGTGTGACCTGCAGTGTGCAGGTTCCTGACTGGCCACAGCTAGGCCATGCCAGGGAGAGCTGAATCATAATGCTTCATTTTGCATCTGGGACACGTGAGGTGTGTACATGCCATTGGTCACTGTGATAGCCAGAAAGGGATATAGCTTATTATGTCCAGAGGGTGCAATCACTTGTTATTTCATACCCAAACCTGTAAAACAGGGTGGGGAAATGCCTGATCAAAACTGTAGAGAATTCTCAGAGTGCCTCACTGCTTTGGCTCCTTCTGGCCTTCCTTGCGGGTTCATTGATGCATCCAGTTTTAGACTCCCCAATACAAGGGAGACATAAATATACTGGAAAAAATTCAGCAGAGGGCCATTGAGATGTTCAGGTGCTGGAGGACTTGTTCTGTGAAGGGAGGCTGAGGGAACTGGACTTATTCAGCCTTGAGTGGAGATGGCTTCAGGGGGGCCTAACTAAAGAATGCCAGAACTAGTGAGGAGATTATCAAGAAGATGGAGACAGGCTTTTACAGCAGTGTATGGTGGAAGGACAAGAGAAAATGGACAGAAATAGAAACAAGGAAAGATGTGTCCAGGAGGATACAAGGAAAAACTTTTTCACCCTGAGAACAGTGAAGCACAAGAAGACAGTGCACAGTGAGGATGTGCTACCTCTTTGCCTGGATCTTTACAGGATCTGTCAGGATTGGAGTAACACCATCTGATCTCATAGCTGAGCCTGCTTTAAGAAGGAAGACTTGTCCAACCTGAACTACCTGATTCATGCTGGATGGAGGGGGATGCCTACCTTGTTCTGATCTCCCTAAAGCAGCAGAGAGCAGCTTTCCTTTTCTGCAGCTCTGAGTCCAGGATGGCACAGACAGAAGGTATGACTGCAGCTGGATCTCCTTTTTCCTTTTACCCTTGGGAGAGTCTTTCTTAGTACTGGTCCTGCAGGATGATGTTCTAAGGAAGCACAGCAGAATTTGCCCCCATAAAGGGATGTACCCCCAGATGCTGCAAGCTGTTCTGCACAAAGAGCACAAAAGAAGATCTATCTGGATATAAAGCTATGGAAATTTGAGAATATTTTTTGATGGCTTCTCTGGGTTTTTTTAAGGGAAAAGGGGAAAGTCTCAGACGATATTGAGAGGAAGACTTGCTCCCAGCTGGGACATGTGTCATGCAGAGTGCCATTCACTGTGGTGCAGATAGCTGTTGACTTCTTTCCATGAGGCAGGATAATTTTGGACTACCTGTAGGGTACACAAGCTTACGAAAAATTTACAGCACAGAGTCACTTGTTTTGCAGTTACTCTGCAGCCGAGCTGATTGCAGTACATGCAGATGCATCCCAGCTAGATGTAAAGTATCTTGCCTGAATGCTCCCGGTGGCGTAAAAGAGAGAGCCCCAAGCAGGCTGTAAAGCCTCTCTGAGGAACTCGGCAAACACTGGGGCATTTAGTCTCACTGATCTCTGTGCCACAAGACCTGCCATGTCCCCAGGACCTACAAAGTAAGTACAGTTTTCTGTGCCCAAACTGCAGCAAATGTCATGTGGTTGTACTCTAAAATACTGTTTCTTTTAAAATGTGATTTGACAGAATTCCCTTTGCTATAGGAATGTTTTTTTCTCCTCACTTCTCCCTCCTGATCAGAAGCCCCAGTTTCTTTCTTTGGAATCAGAGAGAGAAAAAACCATGGCAAGAACATGTCCGACACTTACAAGACGTAATGAGAGAAAGGAGCAAAGGAGCAGAGCTGTGTGAAGCAGTCAGCATTCTCTCTTCCATGAGGCAGCTTCTCAGAACACTGAAATTTTCTTGGAGATACTGAAATTGGGACTGTTGCTTGCATTGCCTGTTCTGGGTGCTTTTAGTGCTACAACATTTGATAGGGTTTTTCCCTATGAACAGAGTTTGCTTTCCTGATGGTAAGAAATACCAGGAACTGTAGGTTCTGGAGATATTCAAGACCCGCCTGGACAAGGTCCTGTGCAGCCTGCTGTAGGTGACCCTGCTTCGGCAGGGGAGTTGGACCGGGAGACCCACAGAGGTTCCTGCCAACCCTGAACAGTCTGTGATTCTTTGTGACATAGCCATCACTCACAGGGTTCTGGATTCATAATAGGACAGACAGGACAGACAGTGTTAAAGTGCCTAAGTCTCCTTTGATGGATTTGGTCCATGAAACTTAAATCCATCTACTCTGCTTTACTTGATGAAACTGATTAAAGACGGAGGTGTTGTTACCATCTAGCTGATCCTGGGAGGTTAAGAATTGGGTAAGAACAGTATGCTTGTTAATAACTAGGAATCAATAAAGGAGGCAGAAGGAGTATGTCTGGTGTGGATTTTGTAAATGGTACATCGATATAGATGTCCATTGAGTGTGAATAGATTATATCTATACCACTATTGAGTTTAAAGGTTTTGTACTTTAAGTAATATAACTGAGTTTTAGAGACTTCTTTTATAGTATGGTGTGGCCAAATACTAGCTAAATCCAAGCAAACACTAATCAGAGATCTCCCAGCTCACAAAAAACGATGCTGAAGATGCACAGACAGTCCTCCAGTCAGTGGTGAAGGTGTCCCAGCTTGATTTCTTGCTGCGTGGGGCAATAGGGAGCTTGGCAGAGGGTGATGGGGGCTGGCAGAACGCAGCCCACTTGGAGGAAGGGAGATGGGAACATGTAGTGTAGCCCGTTGATGCTGGTGGCTTCAGGCTCCTGTCTTGTGATACACCTGAGAGCTGTGAGTAGTCGGATACATCATCAGGACTAGCTGCAAAGCCTCAATAAAGAAGAGAGATAAAAGAGTGAAGTGCCCCAAAATGTCGTTTAATTTTCATGGCAAAACCCCTGCAAATAGAAACATGAAATTAGTTTACGTTTTCTTCCTCGTGGTCCTTTTCAGTTTTCTGCTGTATTTGTTCATGCAGGCATCTTCTTTACATGGCATTTGCTCCCAGACTTCTATGCTACAAACAGGAACAAACGGACATCATCCCAGGCATCTACCGCAAAAAAAAAAACAAAAAACCAAACAAAAAACCCTGCAAAAATAAAGTTTGGGGAAAATCTTTTCTCCCCATTGAACAGCAGCAAAGTAGGTAGCATTGCTCGAAGCATTTTTGAGGTGAAACAGATTTCTGCTCTGCAGGCTCTCTGGGGGTCACACCCTTTCTGCTGTGGGAATGAGTGAGCTGCAGGCATTGCTGCAGTGCAAATCTCAGCAACTGCTTGGATCTAGTACTTCTTCACTGGTGCTCAGAGCTCAGTCAGGGCACACATGGAGCAGAGCGCTCCCAGACCCTGCTCTGTGGTTGCAGCCATACACAAGGGGTGGTGCAGTCACATTCTGGAACCCTGAGAAGTTCTCTTTCTTCCTCTTTTTTCTTTTTTTTAAAGCACTTAAGCCCAACTGCTAATGGAATTTCATGATTTTAAATAATTTACATTTCCATCTGGTTTGAAAAACACCAGGTGGAGATTGCAGATTAGGATGAGTCTAAGTGGAAGGAAATGTTTGTTTAAAATATTAAAGCTAAAAACAAACATTTATGTGAACCACATTTTTTGCTGTCCATTGTGCTGTTTTCTCGTATCTTCTCTAGCATCACTTTAAATGTGCAAATAGTATTTTGTTTTTAATTAGATGTTTTGCACATGTTGCTTATCATTATGTTCAGGGGAGAGGAGGCCGGGGTGGGGTACAGAAGGGAAGGAGAGCACACACTGACAGGTGAAGGAATCAGGGATTGAAGGATTTCTTCAACATGCTCCTTTGATCATTAGATTTGTTTCTTTCTGCTTTTCTACTGGCCTTGCTAACTTGCTTACTTGAGGGTGGAAATAAATTTGAAGCTAGGTTACACAAGGGTGTTTTTAAGGCAAAACATGCAGCTCCCGAAAACTGATGAGACCTTTTGTTGGGGTAAAGGCTGAAGGTTTGCTGGTGCACAATCCAAACCACCCACGAGGACAAGAACTTCCCTCTCTCCCACTTGCCAGCTGGCAAGCTTTTATTTAATATGGGGAATACTGAGCTGTGGTTTGTAAAACTGCTTTGACTGGTTTGTAAAACTACTTCTGATACTTGCTCCTTGTTCCTCGGCTGCCAGTACATCGATGGTCTTTCTCAAGTACAGCATGCAAACACAAACTCACAGCAAGGATCTGTGGTAACAGCACAGTGTCCAAAGCTGCAGTTCCAACTTTTTCCCTGTACTTCAGAAGAGTTCATTTTATGAAACTACATTCAAAAGGCATCTTACACCCTGCCCTTCTCCCCTAGCTAAAATCCTTGCATTTTTCTCTGGAAATGGAATGTATTTCATTTTGGGTAGAAACTGCAGAGACATTGTGATGGGTGCGTGCCTTAGCATGACATGATTCAAAATCACACCTGCATTATAATGATAGCACATAAGGCTAAGGCTTGCCTTTGCTGTACAAAACTCCAGCTACAGTGTTATGGAGAAGATCAGTGAAAAGCAACAGTAAGATAGAGTTAAGGTTGCATTAGGAAAGCTGTATTTAAATCAAACAAGTTAAATGTAGACCAGTGTTGCTCATGCTTGCGACTTCCTGATTCAGAGATGCCAATGGCTCAGACACAACTACCTCTACCAGCCTGTAATCTGATACTGATTTACTGACCACGAGTAAAACAACTGCTTCAGCTGCTCTGAGCTTTGTCCACAGGTGGGAATACTGCTTTTTACTGTATGTAGATAGTCACATGTTCGTCATTCAGAGTTCTGTTAAGACATGAAAACTCTTTGCTACTTTTATCATGTTTGAAAAGAATAGAAAAAAAACATTGACTTTTTGTCTGTTTACTGTGAACCCTATTGCCCTAATACACTACTAAACAGCTGAAGAGCGAGGTTGGCCTTGAAATTTATAATATCCCTTGGTAGATCCCAGTCTAAGTGAGTGTAAGTACAACTATGATACAAACGACCAAAGTATAGAATCGTAGACTCATAGACTCATAGAATCATAGAACAGTATGGGTTTTTTTCTGTATATGAAATACCAGGGCTTATTTTTTTTTTGTGAGGATTTGGCTCCAAAACCAGCTAGTCTGAAAGTCTTCTGAACAGTAAAATTGGTTTGTACTAGGATAGGTGAATATTAGAATAGAACAAAATTGTCTGCAGAAAATTTACCAAAGGAGAGGATGTATATAGTGAGCAGATTTTAATCTTGTTGAGTTTGTTACAGAGCAAGCTGACAAGTATAAATCAGTGGATGTAATTTATCAAGACTTAAAGATTTATCGTTTGGAGAAGATTTGTTTTGTATGTCAGATGCTGCTTGTGAAAGATTCAATAAAAATAGCATGGTATGTGAAAGATAGATGAGGAAGGTAAATGGTTATTTCTCACATCATAAGGTAGTTGCAAAGGGGTGTGTTCTAGGAATTAGTGTTGAGTCACTCTCTATACTGGTGGCTCCAAAGAAGGAATACTGGTAAAATGTGAAAATTTGCCAGTTACAATAAGGTGAAAGATCTTGCTAATACCAAAAGGAGAACGACGTTATGTTCAAGGTGGGGCAAGAGATGATAGTGGCTTTGGTCATTTAATGTACTCTAGCACTGGAAGTATGATGAGGGTTAATGTTTTCAGGGATCAGTAGATGCCAATCACAAATCAGGAGAAGGAACTGATCTTTGTAAGAATCAAGAAATGTTAGTAGTCAAGCCTTAAAAGACAGGTGACAACCCAGCATCCGTAGATAAACTACAGGGGCCTTTTTTGACCTGAAGTGCTATTTAGATATTTCGTGTTATGGTCAAATCTAGATTCTCTTTCAATCATTTCATTCTGTAACCCAAGGAATCTGTCTCTTGACTGTGGGGGGTTACGGGGGTTATCTCTAAATATGTTGTTCGTTTTTCTCCCGCATCCATTATTTTTATAGACAGCTTTTACCATACTTCATTAATAGTAATCCCACGTGCGGTCTTCGCAATTGGAGGCATAGCTGAGAGCTCTTCATCTGTACACATGAAAGAACTTGCATTTTGTCTATTTGCATCTTAAGTTTCTTCAACATTGGAATGTGCAGTAGGTGACTTTAAATGACTTTCTTCTTGTTTCCATCCCATTTGGGAACAAATAGTAATCTCACAAAAATACTCTCTAAACAATATAATTAAAGGTAGAGTAAACTAATAACACATAGATTTTAGTGTTTGCTGGTTTGTGTCAGCGTCTGGTAATACAATGAATAATTCATATCAAACTAGTAGAATGTAACATTTACATAAAATAATACTTTGCAAATTTATGGTAAGTACTAATTACTTGCCTTATTTGCCATGACTATGATATTAAATATTCATAAAAATGTGATTATTTCTTTGATTTGGCAGGCATTTAGATTTCTCTACAGCTTTTCACACTGCTAATTTTAATCCAGTAAATTATCTGGAAGAAAACAGTATGCAGCCTAAAAACTGTTCAAAATTCACTCCAACATTGAGCACATTAGGGACGTAATGATCCATTACAACGAAACTTCAAGAAGGTCTTGCAAGAAAACTGAGAATTAAACAAAGAAATATGGAGACTATCATCATTATTTATCAGATATATTTATTAATAGTTTAGAAATTTATATACATTGAGAAACTTTATAATAGTTAGATCTACTTTTATATGTTTTAGTTTTGTGAGATTTAGTTTTCTTAAATGTTTTCTGTGTTGAATCTGTTGCTTATCTTTATTTTTCATGTATTTATGTTTTAACCGGTTAAAGAATCTGAATTCTGTCTTTTGAATACAACAGACATATGCTTATTTTTAACTGTCACTTAGAAAATAAGCCTTGTGAACATCACTTGGGGTTGTGTGATGTACAGTGTGTTAATACCACTTTGCACTTAAGACTGTGTATAAATGGGGATGTAGTATATATGTATAGATTGATTCCAAGGCTTCAAAGGTGCTTACATAATTAAATATTCATATCTATCTGTGAATATTTAGTACCTGTTCCTGTCTCTCTAGCTGTGTAAAGTGTATGCATGTAAAGCTATGACATTTGAATTAATAAGAATAAAGTATCTAAGATTATGTACTGCATGTACAGTGTATATGTACCCTAAAATGGAGAGAAGTAACAACAGGAATCAGAAATGCTAGTTCTTAGACTTCCATGGTTAGACTATTTCCCTGGATTGTTTGCACCCTTCTCTGTTGTTTCTAGCAGCAGAGGAATAAACAGTCATCTCAAACGAGGAAATATAACCAAGCACAATTGGAAGGTAGCAACAGCAGAAGAAAGAATCAGAGAACTTGTGTGTATAAATATGTCTATAATAAAACACAAATGAGTTATGCGATAAACAGCTTTTATATAATTTATGTAATACCTGTAATATATAACTGTATCTGTAGAATTATCTTTGTAACCTTTATAATCAGCAAAGCCTGTCCTTGTTTCTGATTTTTTTTTCTTTACAGGTTTTGCACTAAAGAAGGTGCATTGACAGCACACCTACTCTCAGCTACCTGTACTTCTCAGCCGCTCGATGGCTTGCTACCCAGGGGTAGCCCCGAGGTATCTCAGGGAGGTGAGCCTTCATCCCTGGACACCTGTTCAATTAAAACTTTGCTGCTCATCAAGTTTCTTTTAAATATGTGTGAAACTTTCAAAGATACATAAGCCTTTTAAAATCTTTGATTAAAAGTTAAACTGATGACTGGTAACTTGCAAACAGCATCACTAACCATATGTAAAAATACAGAGTTCCTGTATCACTGCTTAAAATAAACATTTGGAAAAGGTTTTGAAATATCAATCTGCTTCTTTGCTGCACAAATAACGAATGTGAAATGAAATGTAATTTCGTTAAGTCTAAACACAAGAAAACAAATTTTGCCTTTAGTCTTATGCAGCTCAGCCCTGCATAAGACTTGCAGGATTTCAGCAAGCCATGCAGGTTACTGGAGCAAAATTTGGGTTCCAGAGCAGCATCTGCTATCATATCCTGCTCAGTAACACCCAGAGCTTAGGATACATCACTCGAGCACTCTGGCAGTGAAATCTTTTGGGGCTTTTTCCCCCACGGCAGAAGGTGGGACAGAGCTGGGGCATGTGGCGTTTGCTCCCTACTGATGCCAAATGCCCGAGGGGAGACCCATTGCTCCTGGTTGTGGCTGTTCTGGGGCCATGGCTCAGTTACTCTCCCTGGAACAGCTCTCTGCTATATTCCCTTGGTTACATGCTGCCTCTTCCTCTACGAGAGGATTTTAAAGGACAGAGGCATCTGATGAAATTTCTGCTTAGCAGAGCACTAGGTTTTGAGGCACATTATGTTTAGATGACTTTCCTTCCTAGCTAAATTAGTCAAATATAAAATAGATAGCTTGAATCTAAAAAAAAATAAATATATATGTGTCAAAAAAACCACACCGTGCTGTCTGGGAGGTGAGATGAAATGTGCAGTTCAAGGGATACATTCTGCATTTATTTTACTACCAGTTTAATCAGTCCAGGCTCTTCTGAGTGGAGTCCTTGACCTGAAGCAAAAGTGAGAGATAGTAGCCTTAATTTCCCTGTTTTGGAGCAAAAATCCTTCTGAAAGTTTGCTCAGGTAGTTTTTATATGTACAAATGCTAGGACCTTGTCACCTGTGAATACACAATGTAATTAAACTCCTTCTGAAGTTGTGCACTTACTGAAATGTCTTTCGTAAGTGAAATGAAATCCTTTGTTTTTACGTGTTTTGACATTGTGAAATGTGGATAAGTGAAGCAGAGTCTTAAAATCCCCAGTGCAGCTCTATTGGGGACTCTTCTGGTTGCTTTATACTAGTCTCGGGGGTGAAAAGAGAGTTCATTTAAAAATAAGCATTTCCTATATGTCAAGATGGGAAACTATTGATTTGTATTTGTAGTCTCCAAGAAAAATCACTGATCCCTTCAAATGGTAAAAGAATCTCTGTGTTGCAATCCGGTGAGCTGTGTAAAAGAGGCCGCATGCTCAAAGTCAAAGGGAAGCCAGAGGAAAATGGCATACAGGAGGTCAAAGCAGTTCACATGGCTCATCGGCAGCTGTTTGCTCCATATGACAGATCTAAAGGCAACTTCAGAGCTGTCTGTGCAATATGTGGAGCTTACCAGAGATACAGAAGCTGCTGCTATAATGTCATTTCCCATAAAAAAAGTTTGTAAAGTTGGCACCGTGTTTTACAGACTGCAGTGCCGATGATAGCCTTAATTCACGATCTTAATCCTGACAAAAAGAAACAAGGAAGAAGTGGAGCTGGATATTCACTTTACATGAAGTTCTCCGAGAGCACAACTCCTGGCATCACTTTTGTGCTGCTCAGCACTAAGCCTGTATCATAGCCTGTTTTGCTTTGTTTTTCTTATATCGGAAATGCAAGAATTGAAAAGAAATTGCACACGATATTGCCCTGACTTTCACTTGTCTGGAGGCCACTTGGGTTCAGCTGGCTGGAATCACAAAAGAAACAAGTCTGATTGCAATCTAAGTTTAGCTAGTAAGTGTGAGAACAGGTAGGCGGAAAACCAAAACAGAATTATGTCCATTACCCACTAAGTGGGGCTTGTGGATGTCACAATATAACAAAACCATTAAACTCTTTTTCATTTGACGTGTTTCTACACAATTGCTAGCTAGCTATCTTTCAGAACTTTGTCACAGAAGGCAGCAAGACTGAGAGGGAATGAAGTGAGATAGGAGAACTTTGAGAACTTTTCTTTCTCTAATTACTTCTGTGAATGTTGGAGTACATATTTAAAACTGTTGGTTGTTAATAAATACAAGCAGAATATTCCAGTCTTGTCGAAAGGCCATTCTGCACCAAGGTATAAATTTACATTTCATTGCCTAAATTGAATCTTTATTCCCTGATCCTGGAAACTTATTTACACAGCATTTAGTCACCTGAATAACATCATTGTTATAAGCAGAACCACCCAAGTTCATCAGGTTTGCTGAGCATGGTGCGTTCTCAGTACCTAAGATTCTGACCTGCATGAACTCCCTTGTCTGACTCTGCAGGCTGATACTTTTATGCATGGTTTGTGCAGTAGATAGCTCATACAATTCTGAGAGGAAATGCTCTGTATAAATAGTTATTCTATTTCAACGTGCATTACCACTACGTTTCAAGATGTATACTAGAGCCCATCTTGTGCTGTCCTGCTGGAAAGACAATCTGCCACAAGTCTGGACTTCAAGGGATCATTTTGAGAAGTGTTGGAATTGCTATATGCAGAAATAGATGTGTTGCAAACTTCAATCACTGTAGGAAACCTGCTAGAAAATGTGGCTGCTCAGTTAATGAATCTGGAGAGTCAGATGGGCATACTGAAAGAAGATTAGAATGCACAGAAACTGAATTTCCACCTGAGGAGTTCAGCATGACATTTTTGAAGGTTCATGAAACATTATTCAAATGTCTTATTTTTAACTTTTGCCTCCATCTCTTCACTTGAGGTATCTTCTTCATCTAGAGAGACAGAATGAACTCAAGGGAATACAGCACTGGTCCTTTCTCTGCAAAGTTTTTTGTAGAAACTTCCATCCCAGAAATAATTCCTTGCAGTTATTATTATTCCTATTTAGGGAAGCAACAGCTTTCAGAATTGCAGTGGGGTCCTATGTCTAGATTGACCAAGACTGCCCTTACTATGGAGATTCTCTGACTTGATCTATGTGGATGGATATGGGAGAAGAGGGAGATGGGACTTGTCAGCTCCAATAAGTAGATCCAGCTGACACAATTTTCCTCCCCACCCTGAAGTCCTCTGCTGGTGAAAATCCTCTTTAGCTATAGGCCCCTTGAAAACTGGGATCTTGAAAGGTTGGGCTTGTAGTCTACAGCTTTATGAGTTGCAGTGGTGCTTGCTCTTGCACTACTCACATGAAGTTCCTCTAAAGAGAAGTATGGATCAGTATTTTCAGAGACAGGATAATAATGGCTTACTGTAATTTCTGGCATTATTTAGTAAAAGACGTAGAGCTGAGAAGGGTTTCTGCCATATTCAACACATTTTAAAAGACATTTAGCTGAGAGGCACTTTATCTGAACAAATTTTCAACAGTTAAGTATTCATTCAATATTCTTTATGATGAAAACCAGGAAACTGGTGCAAATGAGAGTCTTTGTCCATATAGATTCCTTGAAGGCTAATGAATACAAAGAGTATAGATTTTAGCTCAATAAGGTGAACACTCTTCTATGTGTGTGTCTAACAGCTAAACACAGTGAAAATGTATTCTGAGCATGCCTATTCATAAATTAATACAACTGTAATCCAAATTATTTAAATAACAGTCAAACTGATATGAATAATCGTTATTGTTTGAGAGAAAATAGTGCAGAAACATCATGAAACTTGTAGGTGAATAAGATCTTAGAGCTCTCTTGTATATTTTTGTTTATATCAGTAGAACAAAATTGAGACTGGATCCCTCAAAACACAGATGTTAAAAATATTAAATTAGTTATACTGAGAAGATTAAGTATGCTGTATGAGGAGAGAAGAAAATATTTACTGAAAAATGTAAAAGGAGGTAGGGCTTTATATGTATACATTAAGACTCTTTTGACAATATTGCAGTACCTCTGCTAGTATAGCATTGCATTGGGAAATCCTGCACAGTAATTGCAATCAATATTCTTTTCCAGCTTCTGCTAGAAGAGGCTCTAGTATATTCATTTCCCTTTTTTCCTGGATGTCCGAAGTTATATGGAAAAGATTTATAACGTGAGCTGTTTGAATGACCGGAGGACGCTGCTGATAAAGACATAGAGTGCGTATTCTGCTGCAGAGGTCTTCATACTGTGGAACTGATGGCTGATTACAAAGCAGCCTGAAGATCTAATTACAATTGGCAACAAGGAGATGAGGGAAGACTGCAGACCATTTTCCTCTATTTTTATACACAGTCCTTGTGGCATTCACATTGCTTTCAATAAGCGTGCTTCTGGCAAAAACTGTCAATGATGGTAATCGTCTGGATGACTGGCTTCGGAGAGGCTAGGAGCCTGACCTTTGTTATTGCAATCATCATCGTCATCAGCGGGGGGATGCACGCCACCCCAAAGCTAGAACAAGTGCTGTAACTAGGTGGTAATTGCAGATTGCTAATGATGCTGCTATTGATGATGCATTTTTGTTTGTGCTAATTGAAAATACGTTATGCTGAGCTTAATTCTGTGGTGGTGAATGATTAAGGTTAAAAGAGGGAGGAAACATGTGGCTGAAGTAAGAAAGACAAACATTCTGTGTGTGCTATCCTGCTATGTCTACCCAACCTATAAGTAACCAAAATACGTAACACCCTTCCATTTGAAAAGGAGGGCATAAAATTCAAAGTTTATTAAAAATTAGGTTAAAGTCCTACAGCTTAACAGTGTAACAGCTTAAGCCTATTGCACTAGCCAGTGAATACTCTTACAGTTGTGTACTAAGAATTGCAGCTCACCACTGGAAGCAGATCTTGGGTGCTGAACAGGGCCAAAATACCAGTTTAGATCCTGGGGGAAGACGTGCTCTGTGAAGGCGGTGGAGGGTAACTGGAGAGAGAGCACAGACCAAGGATATGTAGGATTCTCTAGAAATTCTAGGATGTGGATTCCTCTGCCAAAGTTGTAATGATCTCAGACTGGGTATTTTATTTTCATAATAAGCATAAAGAACATCCTATCTCATGTTTTCAATTTGTAGGAAAGTTTAAAATTTACATAATGGACTTTATCCTCTGGACAGATATGACTAAATATCATGAAAGTTAGTGTAAGACTAACAGTACTGTAAGTGTTTGTTTGGTCCTCTTGTTCTTTCTGGAAATTTGAAAATATAAAGAAAAATGGTTTGTACTGTTCAGCTCTTCACTGGAGGAGTCTCATCACTGCTGCAGGTGAATGCTGAGTGAAATGGTTTAGGGAAACCAGAGCTTCCTCCAGAAACAAAAATTTTGAGGCCCGAGTGAAGGAGAATCGTTCTCCATGGTGAAAAGCCGAATGGCTGGAAGACTCACCTGGCAAGTGCAGGTTTTTTTCCCCTCTGTCACAAGTGCAAAAATGTTTGCTGAACTTCATACCCAAATGTCAGGCCAGACTTACTGCTTCTAGCTTTTAGTTTGTCTGCCTGACCTCGGCTGCATTAGCACTAAGCCAAACACATGTACATTTTTCTGTTGCACTGTGTAAAAATCAAGCACACGCAGTGTCAAGTGTATAGACTTGTCTGTGACAAAGTGTGTGGTAATTACTCTTGCATATTCCCTTAAAGAGATAACTCCGAAAGAAAATGAATCTAATGAAATCGATGGGTTTCTACCAAAGGTTGCACTGCAGACTGATGGAATCTAACCAGAAACTAAATTTCTGCTATAAAGTGGTACCTTTTAAAATGTCATAGTTTGTGTTGTTAAAGGACCAGCCAGTATAGTGTCATTGAAAGGGAGACATGGATCAAACTGTAAAGTTTCTAGAAGTTTAGACTATTCTTCAGAAACTTGCTGCTACGTTGTAGCTCTCAGTAATGGCAAGATGAGGCAGGTAGAGTCCTGCATGCAGCTGGAGGTGGGCACCTGTGGAGGAACGTGCCTCCGGTGTGCTTGTGATTTAGGTTAGCTCTGAGATTCTGTGATCTCTTGCAAGTGAAGCCTTTATCATCTAGCTGTGCTTCAGCAGTGCTTATGAAACAGTCGATCTCATTTCATTTCTGTGAGCTGAAGTTCCCACTGTGAGAGAAATGCCATTACAAATGATGCTCTGACGGCAAGTCCAGGAAGCCCAGAGCTCCCAGTGGAGGTGATAAATGGGATGCAGACGCCTTGCCTGGAGCCTCTCCCTGGAAATAGACTAAATTGTGTTGGTGAGAAACGCCACTGTCACTCATGTTGTACACTTTTGGGTAAATAATGGGCTTTCATCAACACAGTGTCTTTCAAGAGCAGTAAATTCACATTAAAATAATTGGGCCAAATTAGTTTCTCCTTTAACTTGGCTGCCTTGTTCAGCCGGCACCAGAGTTGAGTTTGCTTCAATTTCTTTAAAACTTGAACCTGCAAGAATAATTAATTATGCCCAAATCAATTCTGGCAGCACCAGCGTGTATTTTGGTCTCAATACAGGTAGGAGGATGGTTGTTGCTCCGCTGATGTTTAAGGGCCTTGTGAACCTATCAGGATAGCTACCGAAAATTGCCTCCCTCAAGTTCTGTGATGTGATCTTATAGAATCATAGAAAAATAGGTTGGAAAAGACCTCTAAGATCATCAAGTCCAACCATCCACCCATCACCACCATGCCTACTAAACTACTTTAACTTCTGAGGTGAAGTTAAAGGTGTGCCGTCAGATACATCAAGAGCCAGTTTCTTGGCCAAACCTGTGCAGGTATTCCTGAGACTACAATGTACGAGACGTCAGCTTTACGTGGAATGTAAAAGTGGAAATAGTGACAGCAAACAAAGGTAAAAGGCCATTACCTCTCACCTTATACATGTATTCATGTTAATGTCTTATTGCCTAGTCACACACAACTTGTTTTTCTACAGAAACCAGTGATACACTCTGAGCCCTCTTCCCATCTCCCCCAGCTCACACTCTGTCCTCAGGACCACAGCTTACCTTGACCATCTAAACTGACATAGCGTTTTCTTCTTCTCCATGGAAATGGTTTAACTGCAGCAACACCGAATAACTTACAGTGCTGAAACCTCTTATTTTGCCAGCGGATACCAGAGCAGTTTCCAAATGCAACACAGTGGTAAGTGGGAGTCAGATAGTACAAAGCTGTGAGCTCCCTAAAAAAGTAGCTTGCATTTCCCGCATAGCAGAGTCTTTCACTGTTCTTACTCCAGAAAATGTAAACCTACCTCACCTACCTTTTGTAATGATGGTTGGTAAACGTTTACTTTTCGTTGGGGCCACTACTTAAAGTGGAACAAGTCCACATAAAATATTCCACACACATCCTATGTTAATGAGGCCTTAAAACTTATGAGTACAGGAGAAAAGCAAGGTACTGCACTTAGTTAGACCATCGATTAAATTAAGCCATGAAATTACTGCCTATTATGAAAAATGCACGCTCATTTTACTGTTATGTCCTTTCCTTGCTTCCTCTGTGTTTGTGTATTACATTTGTATGTTGTCTGGTCATAAACCTGGCTTGTAAACTCTCGGTGGAGGAATCCGTCTTTATTACGGCGTGTGTGCACAGCCCCAGACGTAGAGGTGGTCCTTGTTCTTGTCAGGCGTGTCTTTGCACGAAGGTGGTGTAGACTATTAATAATGCATCTCTCAGAAATGACCTTATGAGACTGTAAAAATCTTCTGCCCTGCTCATTCAAATGCTGAACCGCACTGGCTATTGGAAGATGCCCGCTCATCTCCTTCCAGCTCCTTCAAACCATCTGGTTGATCGTAGTGGATCATCCCGTTGTTTTGCCGGTCGTAGTCTCACCAGGGCTAAAAACTGATACTTCAAAAGGTGTTAAATACCTCCCACCGTGCAGCTAGGTGATTATGTGGTGCTCTATGCAGGAAATACTTCTTTACTATGAGACACCAGTGTTATTCAGAGACACTGAAATAGTAATAAGGTTTTTTTGTTTGTTTTTTTTAAAAAGCACATATGTATGAGCACATAGCAGAGGTATAAAATGTACAGCCAGGTCCTTCCTACAGTGTTGCCCGAGGGGCATTGGAAACAGAAGTGTGCTCCTCACCTTCTGTTTTTTTGGTGAGGTTTATTCTTTGCAATATTTTTGAATATTCAGCCAACACTTCAGCGCTCCCTACCTTCCTCTGGGTGTTTGGGAAGGCAGGCTCTTCACAAGCAGCTGTTCTTGTGGTGCCACCAAGGTCCTTTGCTGCATTTCCAGCGCTGGAATTCAGAGTTACCAATAATTTATGTATGTATATCTTCACAAATGTCAAAAATAAACCCTTAAAAATCTGAACCTGCCCTCCAAAGGTTTAAATATTTCAAAATAGCATTTAAATGACTTTCTGTTGTCCTAAATTCCTTAGTATTTTATAGAAGTACAGGTTTACTCTTTAAGCATAAGAGTTTGAAAATAAAGAGTCATATGAGTTTTGCTGGGAATAAAGAAGATATTTGTTGGCAACAGAAAAAACACATTATCTGCAAAGAATTTAAATAAAATAAAATGTTTAAACCCAAGTATCAGCAGTGAATCCCCAGCCAAACAACATACTACTCTGAGGGATGATCACAACTGAAACAAAAACCCATGCTAAATTATTTCCCAGCAAAATTTGTGAATAGGTAGGAAGAGATGATCATTCAGATGATTCAGTTCTGTCTTTAGATGATATAAATTCACAGACATCTAATAAACGCTTCTGAATGTGGCTACTTGTATTTCTTCTGTGTGGCATTTTTTCACACATTAGAAAATGTGCAAGTGATGTAAGAAAGACGGTGCAATGCTTTAGTTTCCCAGCTTGGCCAATTTCTTTAATGAAACTTTTTTTTTTTAATAGAAATGCCTTCATTTTGCTTTAAAAATATTTCCTCTGCAATACTTAGTGAATCTAGACTAGCTTTCATATAAAAAGCCATATTCAAATACTTCACTAATGTCTGCATCAATAGTGCAGCAGCCACCTTAGTGCCAGTTGACAGCCAGTCCCGGTGTTACCCTGGCGACGTGTTGCGACTGGATGCGTGCACAGCATCCTCTCTCACTTTTGGAGGAAGCCTTGAGCCCCATGTGGCCGGGCAGAAGGGGAGAGGGAGCAGAGAGCGGCGGCTGTCTGCAGCCTGGGGACAGTGCCCAGCTCACTGGAGCTGGGGCATGGCGGGAGGGCTGTCCATCACTAGTGGGAAGCCTCGGTCCCCTGGTCCCACCATGCTGTGTGGCATCATCTGGGATGCCAAGTTCACCAACTGCACAGGACCCATAAAATATCTGCCTGATTTTCTTCAATAAGCACGAGCTAGAGGTTAATAATGTGGGGACGTTTGATTCCCTGCTGGTTTAAATAATTTCATGGGGAACCTAATGTGATGGGACATCAGTTAGAAAGGTGATTACCCTCATCAAACTACAGCACTTCTTTCCTATAATTTCCTACCGATTTCTTAGCCTTACACATCCTCTCCCTACACGTACCGCAAGCGAGTCTTCAAAAGGACACTCTGTGGTGGAGTGAAGGCAGCAAACATGATCCCTGGATGGTGTCTGGTCCCCCCGCTCCTGGGGCTGTCAGTGTCCTCTCCTTGCCCCTCACACCCCGACCGTGCTTCCCACCGGGGCTGGAGGATGCTCTCACCCCGATTCTCTGAAAGGCTCAGCCAGCAACCCCTCACCTTGTGATCAGCTTTAGGCTGTCTAAGCACGGGAGGGTGGTCCACCACACTGCCCAGACAAGTAACCCACTTGTCTTCTGTCTTTCCTCTTTTTCTTTGCTTTTGATGCCATGTAGTTGTTTTTTTTCCCCAGAATATTTAGTTTATTCCGCGCCCTTATTTTGTATAGATTTTTTTTTCTTTCCTTAAAATAAATTTCTGTCTGACTTCATTTCTCTTTGGCACAATATTTTTATTATTAGCCCTTTTCCTTCTCTCCCCTCCCATTTCTCTCCTTTCGGTTGCTCTGGCTCGTCCTGATAACCTTCGTCCTGAAGGTTATCAGGAGTAGTCAGCATGGATTCACCAAGGGGAAATCATGCCTGACCAATCTGATAGCTTTCTACGATGACATGACTGGCTGGGTAGACGAAGGGAGAGCTGTGGATGTTATCTACCTTGACTTCAGCAAGGCTTTCGACACAGTCTCCCATGATATCCTCCTGGGGAAGCTGAGGAAGTGTGGGCTGGATGAGTGGTCGGTGAAGTGGATAGAGAACTGGCTGAATGGCAGAACTCAGAGGGTTGTCATCAGCGGTGCTGAGTCTAGTTGGAGGCTGGTAACAAGTGGTGTCCCCCAGGGGTCAGTACTGGGCCCAGTCTTGTTTAACTTCTTCATCAACGACCTGGATGAAGAGTTAGAATGTACCCTCAGCAAGTTTGCTGACGACACCAAACTGGGAGGTGTGGTAGATACACCAGAAGGCTGTGCTGCCATTCAGCGTGACCTGGATAGGCTGGAAAGTTGGGCAGAGAGGAACCTGATGAGGTTCAACAAGGGCAAGTGCAGGGTCCTGCACCTGGGGAGGAACAACCTCATGCACCAGTACAGGCTTGGGGTGGACCTGCTGGAGAGCAGCTCTGTGGAGAGGGACCTGGGTGTCCTGGTGGACGACAGGTTAACTATGAGCCAGCAGTGTGCCCTGGCTGCCAAGAAAGTCAATGGGATCCTGGGGTGCATCAAGAAGAGTGTGGCCAGCAGGACAAGGGAGGTTCTCCTTCCCCTCTACACTGCCCTGGTGAGGCCTCATCTGGAGTACTGTGTCCAGTTCTGGGCTCCCCAGTTCAAGAAGGATGAAGAGCTACTGGAGAGAGTCCAGCGGAGGGCTACAAGGATGGTGAGGGGACTGGAGCATCTCCACTACGAGGAGAGGTTGAGGGAGCTGGGCTTGTTCAGCCTGAAGAAGAGAAGGCTGAGAGGGGACCTTATAAATGCCTACAAATGTCTGAAGGGTGGGTGTCAGGAGGATGGGGCCAAGCTCTTTTCAGTGGTGCCCAGTGACAGGACAAGGGGTAATGGGCACAAACTGAGGCACAGGAAGTTCCGTCTGAACATGAGGAGGAACTTCTTCTCTCTGAGGGTGACGGAGCACTGGAACAGGCTGCCCAGGGAGGTTGTGGAGTCTCCTTCTCTGGAGATATTCAAGACCCGCCTGGAGAAGGTCCTGTGCAGCCTGCTGTAGGTGACCCTGCTTCGGCGGGGGGGTTGGACTAGATGACCCACAGAGGTCCCTTCCAACCCCTACTATTCTGTGATTCTGTGATTCTGTCTTCCACCCTTTTTTCACTTTCTCTCTATAAAAAAGATGAGATTTTGTAGCCTGTTTGGCTTTTCAATACAGCTATTGGGAAGGGAGACTGAATTTAGAATGGTTCTTGCATGTGGCTGCAGTGCCTTGATATAGTTATTTGACTGAGGGAAAAACAGTTTTGTCCAGCAAAAACACAGGCTGCAGCTCATGTGTAATTAGTGAAGACATTCGTCTACATTTTGAGATACATATATAAAAATATATGTGCCACTTCAGATTTTAATAGATTACCTTAAGTAATTTCCATGTGAAAAAGTACATATTTAAAAAAAAAATTTCAAGACTTTTTGTGAGACAAAAGTGTGTTTTAAGAAACAGAATACGAACCAAAAATAAAACAAATCAGCTATTTTTCTTGGCCTTTTTTTTCAGTTATAAAAGATTTTTAAAATTTGTTAATTTCTCACTCTGTTTTCTCTTCCTTTCTTTTTAGTGGCAGCATGGTAGTGGGAAATATATTAAAACAGAAAAAAAATTTAAAATATTTTTTAAATCCAGTAAAAATGTTTTGACAATTATTTTTTTAAATGAAAAGCATTGTTTTTGAAAGCAGCAGAAGAAAAAAGATTTTTAAGTCTTGACACAAAAATTGCCCTTTTTGCTATAGTGACCATATATTACAATTCTATGTTACCAATAATACTAAAGAAAATGCTGTGATTAATTGTAAAAGAAAATAATTGTCTGAACTTGAGAAATTTGATCCAAAGCCTGCATCACTATGGTTTGTAGACTGATTACACAAGCACATAGAGTAAGCCCCTGCGTACAGTACTTCATTTTATGAGATGTTGGTTACATTGACCCAAACAAAAATTGAGATGGAAAAATGTTACAGTTTAGTAGAATCCTGCAAACCGGATTTGAAGGGATGCATAATTCTTGGCAATAAAATCTAGTCTCACATTGAGCATTCAGTAAACACTCAATTCTTAAAAACCAGTGGCTTAAATACATCCTTACCTATTTTTCAAGATATGTAAGTCAAATTCAATTAAACGTTTTTTTAGTTTTATTGCTCAGACCAGCTGAAAACATGCATAACAGACAACACTTATAAATAAATTGTTTACAAAAAAATCAAATACTTTTGGAAGACACTCAATTTTCACATCTATTTGTCCCTTTCTGTTGTGCATTTATAAAGCTGCATACATTGTGGTTGAATCACCCAGGGTCTCTGTGATCTGACTGTGGGCCTGAAATCTGGTTACAATTAAATGGCTTGAAGTCATTAGAAGCTTCTAGCTGGAGGGGGGCACGTAGGAGTGAGGCCAATATCAACAACCATTCCCAAGTGATATTAGTGGCAGGAAAGTGGGTGAAAGTCCCCTAGAACATTCTGCTGAAAGGCACTTCTGTACAGAACATCACACGCATTAATCGGCAGCTCCTCCAGTAAAGTTTAAATTCACACATGCAGAGAAAATACTAAAAGACAGAGATTCAAGGTTTCATTTGTTCTCAGGCACATTATTACCTATGAACCATATTTTAAAATGCATTCTGAGATTTGAGCTAATAATGTGAATGACATTCAGTGAGATTGCCAAATGCTGGTAATTTACTTTCATTTTCACATTAATGTGGGCCCACCTGTGATGAATTGGAAACTAAATAAGCACATCAGTTTTAATTAGATATTTCAGCGGCTGGATCTAGTTAAACAGCAGCATCATTCTTATCCATTAAACAGTCAGAGAGACTTCTGCATTCTTCACAGTCAGTTTTCTCTCCTTCCAACTCACCTTCTTTGCATCGCTTTCCTCCCTTTCTTACTGGGATATTTTAGAGGAGATGATCTAAGCTGGTGGCATCCGACTGAGTTAATAATACAGTTATCACGGATTTGGCTGATCTAGGTGATTTTCTAAATTACAGAGAAATTAAGAAGGCTCTTAATATTGTTTTATTCTGCAATGAAAACACACCAAAAATCCGAGCCGTTGTTGGAAGAAGTTCACAGTCTGGGCTTTACAAAACAGAAATGGCTTTCTGTTGACAGTCATGGACTTGTAGCACTGCACCTTTGGGATCTGCTTTCAGTGAACGGGTGACAATTTGGGTACAATCTGGAACAGTTTCCACTCCTGGAGGGGCAGGGAGTTGCAAGAGGGATGGAAATATTCATTGTTGTGTTGGAAGGAGCCTGGCCAGCAGCATGGGTAAGGCTTTTTCCCCCAGGGCAGGTGCTGACTGCAAAACCTGCCTCCTGCCTCAGTTTCCCTGCTGAGAAGTCACCGGTACGACTGAAAGGCAGCTTTATCCTGCTGAATACTCGGTGTTTCTGTTGAGGCTACCAACAAGCATTGTTGTTGTTTTCTGTTTCAGTAGAGAGTCATTCGCTGAAATAACAACTCCTCATGTTTCAGTCTGAGGAACTAGTGTCTGTTTGATGCTCAGGCGAGTGCAGAGAAGATTTTTCTCTGTCTCAATTCCACCTTTCCTTCCAGGGTTTTGCAGTCTGACCCTCCTCTCCAAGGCAGTTTTCAATAGAAAACTGAGGTCTGAGCTGCTGCTGTATTGAACAAGCACATTTCAGGGCAGCCTCGCACCAGAGAAAGGGCACCAGGTTGAATATTCATCTATTTTTTATTCTTCTGTGACATCTTGATAGATTGAAAAACAACTTTAAAAAAAGTCTATGCAGTTATATTTCTCTCTGTCTATAGTATTAGTTTAGATAACTATTTCTAGAGATATTAATTAATGATTAACAGGGATACCAGATGTAGGTGTAACATAGCAGGAATGAATTTTGAACTAGACCCTTCATTGTACCTTTAACTTCCTACTCACTTTTCCTTTAAGTGATGTAAAGCTTGGAACAGCTTTCAGGAGAGAAGCTAACATTGGTAAAGCTGGTGTTTCTATTTACAACTTGCTTTGTGGCTTTAGTACCTCTGACTCTATTTTTCCGATTGATATTTCTGAAGGAAGGGCCAACAAGTTCACAAATACAGAGGGTACAGTGCTAGTGAAAAACAGCTTTATAGGGAGCCAGGAAAACATGTGTGAACACCTCAAAAAATATTTGCCCAAGTCCTGGCTTGTGACATTTCAGACTACCAGCTAAGAAATATTTTTTTTGGGTGCATTTTACAAGTAACTGAGTTGTTCAGAAACAGCACAGGTAACAGCAGAGAGAGCCTGAAGCTAAATTGACATATAATTCAGTTTTAAGGCAGTTGAATTTAAAAATATGTATGTTCTATGCAAAAATATTTAGCATTAAAGTTCAAGACTAATGGTCCAGATCTGACCCTCAGAGCATAACCCATGACGTCAACGCAGCCCATACCCCTGCTATGGTGATCTAGAAGACAGTGTATAAAAGAGGTTCCCAGGAGAAGCTCCTCAGAGGCTTTCCTCCCCCAAACCCTCTCTGAAAGGGGGAAGCTGTCCTCCAAATAGTCACAACCTGCTGAAAATAAAATCAGGCTGACAGCTTCACAAACCCAAATGTATGGCTTTAAGTATATTCCAAAGCATTTAAACAGACAAACATATTTTGATGAAAATGTTTTGTGTACTAGCTTTAAAGAAAGAGAAAAGATGAACTAAATTAACAGAGATATATAGTGTGGAAAATATATTTTAACAAATACTAGGTCATGCCTGGTTTTTGACAGCCTCCCTGCTCCCAGAGCAAGCGAAGGTTGTAGGAAAGCCTGGTTGAAGCTGAGTTTTGAAGACTACGGGCAGTTGAAGAGTTTCTGTCTCCAGGTGAGTTGCGTGTTGCAGTCTGATGTGAATCTGAGACTGTTTTCTGGTTTTTGATTTTGTGATGTACACAGCACAACAGCATCTCTTGATTTCTCACACATAGGTCTTTCTTATCAGTCTTCTACTGATAAGAAGTAGGCATGCTGCAGCAGTTCAGAACCAGCTGTTTTGTAACGAGCTTGCACTCCTCAGTTGTTGCAACACAACTTCCAAATCTTGGCTATAATTTAGCCATTTTCCCTCAGCTGAACTAAGTTGAAGGTGCTGTCTGAGCTGCCTCTTTGCTGTTTTTAACGGAAGCGGATTTTGGGACACTTGGGAAGTGTCTAACTTGCCCTTTAACTTCACCATGTTTTAGACATCTGTGCAGCCCTGCCCTGGACGCAAAGGTTAGGGAGAATTAATGCTACAGTGATGCATCTCTTTTTGGCTTGAGTAGTCCTTGGCTTCTAATTAGTCCTTTTCATCCTTAAAGCATCTAAGTTTATAAAAGACACCTCTTCTAAATCCTGGTCTTGCAAAGCACTGTGCATAGTAATGCATATCAGTTTCTAGATTATCTGAATCATCCTGCAAATCCGCAGTGAAATGGCGCTTTTCGTAAAACCTGTGACCCTCCTTTAATTTCAGGTAGTGCACAGAAGCTGTATAATGAGAAGGAAAGGGTGGTCTAGGAGCAGAGCCTAGTGACGGTGTCTGAGCTCGCTGTGCATCCCGGTAGCCGGCTGTTCAGAGGGCCTGACCCATGGCCACCCAGCAGAAGCCAAAGAGGTATCATGGCTCTCTCCATTTTTCTGCAGTTGGGGGTGGGTGGATAATGCTTAGCTGCCTAAAAGAGGGAATAAAATCAAAGCTAAATCTAGAAAGCACTTTGAATCTTATGCAGAGCTACTTCATGGTAATGCCAGAGAATAAGGCACGTAGAAGTGCTGTGTTAATACTAACACATCAAAGGATGTTTTATAATTCAGATAAAACGTTGTTCAGAAAGGCAGGCATTTCCAGGATAGAGCTCGTTCAAAACGTGTGAGAGAAGAATGGGTTAAATTTTCTAGGCAGATATTGACTCATCATATCATAACAAAACCTGCTAGAGCTGGTTAATGATGTGTCTGATACTTCAGCAAGTGACATAATGTTGAAATTTGGAATCAAAGCTGTCAGGAAATTGCTCCTTGCTCAAACACAAGATATTCATGATGAAAACCTGTTGTAATCTCCCTCTCCTGAGCCATTATGCTAAAGGGACAAGAGGGAGTATTGCCTGGTGACATTTCTTTCTGATCCTTCTTGAAATGCTGCAGCTTTTCAGAGAAGTTTCTAGGCATGGTTTCCTCTGATGAGTGCTAATATGATACGGCAGTCCTTCAAAGGAGCAGAATGCACAGGGCTGAAGCTTTGGGGCTTATCTATGCAATCAGCAAATATGAATATTCCAGCGCCACCCCCACCCCCACCCCAGCTAAATAGCTCAACATACAAATAGTAAACTTAAGGGCACAGTCCTTTCCACCCTGCCCTCCCAGTTTGTAGCCTTTTTTAGGCTGGCAGACCTACTCCCTGAAGCTGTGGTTCTGCCAGTTTGCTGCTTGGAGGTCAGGTGAGTAATGTCAGGAAAGAGTCTGTTGTGTGTTGTCTCTTCCAGAACCTAAAACTGCAAGTGCTGTAGCATGTGTCAGTGTTTGCTGGTCAGCTCTACTAATGAGCTGATGCAATAGGAGTGTTATGGCAGGGGGTTAATACCTATACCATGGTGCAAATAATTAAGGAAGAAGCATGCTAAAACCTTTAAAGCTACTTGCATGATGGAGTTGCAAAATTCTCTGCCTGTGCTTCGAAGAGAGGTAGGTGGCAGTTTTAGCTTTGAGATTGACTCCCTGCTAACCTTCTTCAGATCAGCAAAGCTGTCTACCTTTTCTTTATCTTTTGTTCCAAGATTAACTTAATGGTTTAACACAGCAGGTAAATGCGTAGTGCCCAGGGATGGAATCCACTGTCTCTACTTTGAGGGCTGAATTAAGGGCCCTGATACATTTAGGATGGGAAATTAAGGTGAATTAATTTGTCCCTGCCTGTGTACCTTCAATGGACATTGCCACGGCTAAAACGGCTGTCTGGTCCACTCATGAATCAGTACCTGAGCTGCCAGTCCTGGCTTGTTCTTGGGTTGAGCCGCTGAACTCAAGGGTAATTACTATCATAATTAAGCATAGGTCTGAGCACATTTGGGCTTTGGGAAGATTTAGGCAGAGCTCAGGTGGGATGACTGCTTAAACCTGGACCGTGATAAGGTACTTGGTGATGTGGTTTTTTTTTGGTCGTGTGTATGGGATTAGATTTAAGTGCCCAAGGATTCTCAGGCTCTGCCTGGAGGTGCCTAATGAATCTAACTATCTAGAAATTTGGGCAAATTGCTTCACCTTGATCCCCTCAACACACACTAAGGGTTTGTGATGAAAATATCAGTTTATTTTAAAACAACATTCAGCTTTACAAAACAATCTTAAAATCAGTCAGGATAAATCACTGCAGTGGTTTGTCTGAACTGGGAGGCAGGCATCCTCATACCCCTGAGCCAAAAAAAAAAGTGTCAGAGCCCCAAAACTGGGGGCTGAGCTACATGATGAACATGGCCAGAGTCCTCATGTTTCCATTCTCTTCACAATGCTTCCTCCAGTCGTTTACACTCTCAGAAGCAGTCACCATGTAGTCCCACAGCATTGCCTGTTTGGTGTGGGGCTGGATCTCACCTCACCACAACCACCATGAGTTCAGACCAGACACTGCCTACCCCCGGCGATCTCGTTTGTACCACCAGTATCAAGGCTGTGTTTACAAAGTCACATTCTCTTAATCCAGCTCTACATGTTTCTAACCCATACATTTATTGTGAAAATTAATGCTTTTTTGGAAGAAGAAAGCAATATTATGTCTACAACATTTATTTATAGTAGTTGCCAAATGGTACTTTGGGGATTCTCCTTTTTTTAAATCAGCTAACGAGGGAGCAAATCCTCTATCAAAACTGTGAAACGGCCTCATGGTTCTTCTATAAACATTTTGGTGGCACTAAAACTCTTGCTTTACCCCTTTCTTCCTAAGCCAGCCCCGTTTCTTTCTTTTTTTATTAAGACTTGCATTGCAAAGAGGCAACAGTAGCAGGGGAAGATTTCTGGCTATATACTTTTGAGACAGGAACTGCTTTCAGCCTGGCATTTGATGCCCACCTCCTGGAAAAGGGACTACTTCAGACCTTCACATTCTGCAGTGTCTCCTGCTCCTGGCCTGAGGTGGCTTGTTCCTGGGGCTGCTGCCTCTCGTGAATCACTGTGTGCTGGCATTTGGCTGTTCCACCTAAGCCATTGACTATGGTGGTCAATGGTGTTGATAGGGGCTTTTGTCCCCCTTTTCCCCAAAAGAGAAGTTATCTGCCAGATCAGCTTGCTGAGCTAACTTGTCTTGCTACCATGGGATGTCTAGATCTGATGCAATGGTGGGAGAAGGGAAGAAAAGGGGCCAGGGTAAGTGTATAAGCAGGGCTGCCCTTTCATCAGAGTAAAGGGAGGTTACCTCTGAAAAGGCAACACCAGACTGTCCCCTGTGGCATTTGATTTCCTCTGCTTGCAGTCCAGGGATTTAGACAGAGGGCCCTGGGTCCTCCTGCAGCTATCCTTGCAGTGGTATCCAGCCTGTGGGATAGATGTCTCGGCTGTGCCGCAGCTGCTGAGCCACCCTGGCATCCCAGGGAAGGCTAGCGCCAGGGCTGGTTTTCCTCCACACACCCCGCTGCTGTTTGCAGTGGTCCAGCAGCTGCTCTGGGAGCAGCCCAGCCTTCTGGTTAGCCATGATGGCGCAGAGAGCTGTGTCTGGTAAACCCCGCACCTGCCTAGGGTGCTGGCTGCTGGTGGGTGGGTGAGCTGTAGCCCCCTGTTCCCCGGGGTGCAGCCCTATGGCGCTGGGATCCCCTTGCAGTGTCGCTTGGCACTGCTGGTGTACAGATGCAATGGGAGATGGTAGGAAAGATGATGGTCTACCAGTGTGCTACTCAATCCAGGCTTGCAGATGCCTGGAGCAGCGTTTTGGTGAGAGAGCGTATCTGCAGGAAAAAGTCGCGGGGCTATTAAATTCAATAAATGCGTCACTGAGAGCCTTAGAACAGATTCAGATCTATAAAGCTACTTCAAGGAGTTCATATCCTGAATAAATATTGTGCAGTTAGCTTCTCCCTCATGTACTAAAGTATGACAGTGTGATGCCGTGTTGACAGGGAATGTAGCACAGGAGGGTGAAGCAGATTTTAAACCAAAACAGAAAGAGCACCCCGTTTTCGCTCAAGTTGGTTATCTGGGTATTTTCAGATTCTTCTGTCCATGGGTGAAAAACCTCCTGTGAAGGAGGTGTATGTTGTTTTCTGGGCATCTTAAATGTCAAAATGAATTTTAGTTTGAAGTGTTTCATATCAAAAATAAATGCCTGTTCTCTCAGCAGAAGTATATCATATTTTAGTGCCCGTTGCTCTCAGGTTTTCAATTAGAACTTTGAATCACATTCCTGATTAGTAACAAGCAATCAATCATAATTAATTAGTTAAAATGTTCAACCGTTAAAATCATTACCATTAATTAAAATAATTATCTCTATTTTGGCTGCACTTCATTGCCATTTCAGGGAAATGTGTTGCTTAACTCTACCTCTTGCACTCAGTATGGGATTGTGGTGACTAAAATGCGTATGAGTGGTGGGGGCATGACTTTCAAAAAGCTGGCTTTTGTAGTACTGTTTCAGTTAGCTTTAAATAGATGTAAGTATATCATTTACTTACATTTTTAGTAAAGTTTTTTCTTCTTAGCTTAAGAGTATATCTAATAGCTGAAAAGATACAGTGTCCAGAGAGTTATTTTCTGAGGAATTTATTCTTTATAAATATATACTTCATAAGTCTCTCCATAAATAAAATACAGCATTGAAGTTTTTGTGGTATTATGCTGGATATCCTCATTCACAGATAGAGATCACTTTTGTCAAGCTGTACGCTGATGAAAGTAAACTTTGATCAGACACTGCAGAAAAGGAAAGGTTCTGCTTCTACTGGTATGTTTGAGTCAGGAAGGAAATTGTAGGGAGACATTTAACAAAATGGCTTAACCTTCAGAAGAGGGGCATAGACTCCCTGGGCATGAAATCCCGAATTGTCATTACTGCACTTGTCCTCTCGTTGGGTCAAATATCTCAAGCCCTGTCATGTTTCCCAGAAAGCCGGTAAACCTTGTGTTTTGTACCAGTCAAGAGATAAGGGAGAGGCAGGAATTTAAGCCATGCATGTACTTGTGCCAGATAGGCATCTTAATGTGCAGGCTGACATAAAATTCAAGGATCATTACAGTGACCACTAACTGCTTTGTCGCTACAGAAGTTCCCCAGTTTCATGCCCCTAGAGGAGTGAACTGATGCTGCCTCTCAGAAAGGACTAGACATGTTTTGAAAAATAGTCTGAATCTGCCTAGGTCCCTGGGAGGATGTAAAAAGGACTTAGAAGGCTGGCAATAAAAGGAATGTATGCCACTAAGAAAGTTCTTTTCTGAAATATGCAATCAGAGAAGTAAGGTATGCAGGTCTTTCACAGTTTGTAAAAGGGAAAGACAAACATTTCCAGTTCAAGTGTAGGGAGATTAAATATAAGGTATTTCCCTGACTCCATTTTACCTCCAATCTCTTAAATGAATATTTGAAAAAGAGCTGTCTATTTTGAATGTTATGAAAAATGGTTGAGTAAAGAGTTATTTTGCTGTAGCTGGATATGAGCAACATTCGTTGCTCCGGGTATAGTGGATCTCTCAACTACAGCACTCCAGTACCTCTGCACGGCCCCAGCTCCCCAGCGGTCACTGCAGTGTCACGGGTAATGGTGTGAGACCTGGAGGAGCAGCAAGAGGTGGATGGGGAGCTTGGAGGTCAGCAGAGGACGAAGCATCTTCTTTACAACTACTTCTCGTGGTTGCAAACTGATTGCAAAGCTTTCTGCTATTGCACAGTGTGCTTCAGTTCTGAGCAGCCCAAGAGGATTTCTTCTGTCTTAGGTACCATTGAATTCTTTGAGCATAAGGTTAGTTCTGGAGGCTGGCTAGTCCAATCACCTTGCACAAGGATGGTCAGCCAAAGCAGGTTATCCAGGACTGTGTCCAGCTGGGTTTTGAATGTCTCCAGTGATGGAGACTCCAGAGCCTCTCTGGGCAACCTGTGCCAGTGTTTGACCTTCCTTACAGTAAAAAAGTCTTTTCTTGTGTTTAAATACAGTTTATTGCATTTCAGTTTGTGTTCATTGCTTCTTGTCTGTCACAGGAAATCTCTGAGAAGTGTCTGGCTATGTCTTCTTTACCTCCTCCCACTAGGTTATTATTCCTCCTGTTATTCCTCCTCTTATTTCTCCATACTTCGGTTGGTGAAGATTTTCTGTACTTATAAAAATGGTCAGCACACACTTGGATCACTTTGGTCTGAAATATGACCTTAATTTCCTGAAACCGTAATTCAGATAGCTGTTCATTGTGAGGCCTGTCTGTGCCCACTTGGGACCTTCTGCTGTCTAGCTATTTTTCTTATCTGTGTAGTATCACCTTACAGGTTTGACACTCTGCTATGAGGATGACAGCCACAAATGTGCCCTTTGAAATATGTTTTTTATATGGAAGGTGGACGATGTCTACCTAAGACACATGAATTGGAATAAGGACACTTGACTTCTGCTCTCTGTCACAAATTTTTCGTATGACCTGAGACGTCTCATTAACAACTGACCAAAAGCCTGCTGGGAGTCTTTTCATTTCCCTTAATGGGCTTTGAATTAGGTGCTTAACTTTCTCAGACTCACTGACCAATTTATATAAAGGAGATGGTGTTATTTGCCTATCTCATTGGGCTGTCACAAAGTGAAATACGCTACTACAAAGGATTTTGGGATCACTGAGAAGAAAGTGCTATTCAAGTGCAAAGCATTATATAAACCTTTAGACGCAGTAATAAAAGTGCTAGCATTTCCTTGAAGAACTATGATTTCTTTTCACCTGTGTAGTTCTAGAAAGACTTGTTGTTTCACGTTTCTCCAAGGAATACTGCATCTTCTGAAGTGTGCAGGGTCCAGCCTAGAGTCATATCTCAATGGTCTATCCTATAAGACAGTGTGTAGGAAGAGGCTTTGTGAATTTAAACTTTTGGACACTAGGGTAGCAGGGGTCTCTCATAGTGTGTTACGGGAAGGTGACGTGGTGTTACAAAGGGAATAAGGAAAACTTTTGTACTTCTTCTGTGTTGTTTTATAGAAGTGATCTAATAAACAGGAGCTTCTGAATATTTACTGAGCTAAGTGGATACAAAGCTTCCCCTTTCAGATGATCAGGGGAAAAAAATGGAATGGTTCAGTTTGTTCTGCTAGGTACGATATAGAAAATATAAACATTAACACACCATTGTAAATAAAGTTGTAAATGCAATGGATTTCACCCACATGCTTCTGTCTTTCTTTTTTTTCTTCATGTGTTTGTAGTAGGGTAACTTGGTTAAAAAAAGTCATAATCATCTTTTGTGTATTTGCTTCTACTTTTGTCTGGGGCTAGATGCGGTTATAAAATGAAACAGGATAATTTTGTGTATATCCAATCTGACGCATACCAAGTGTACCTCCTTTAGGCACAAGTCTGATGGCATTTTTAATCACCAAAAACATGTTGGTCTATATTCTGGTATTTACACTTATTAAAAAAATCAAGTAAATCTGAAGCAAAACTCTAAACTGTGATAAGGTCAGCCATTGCCACGTGCTGTCCATTCCGGGAACAGTGCTTCCAAGCTTCAGAATGGAGAATAGAGCCCAAGAAGGTTGTGGGACCTGTTGGATCAGGTCCAGAGGAGGGCAAAACAAAAATGATAAGAAGGATGGAACACCTTTCATATGACAACAGGCTGAGAGAGTTGGGGTTGTTCAGCCTGGAGAAGAGAAGGCTGTGGGGAGAGCTTAATGAAGCCTTGCAGTACTTAAACGGGGCACACAAGAGAGCTGGAGAGGGACTTTTTACAAGAGCATGTGTGATAGGACAATGTATAATGGTTTTAGACTTCGTCTACCCAGCCAGTCATGTCATTGTAGAAAGCTATCAGATTGGTCAGGCATGATTTCCCCTTGGTGAATCCATGCTGACTACTCCTTATAACCTTCTTTTCTTCCACTTGCTTGATGATGGCCTCCAGGATAAGCTGCTCCATCACCTTTCCCGGGATGGAGGTGAGGCTGACCAGCCTGTAGTTCCCTGGGTCCTCCTTCTTGCCCTTTTTGAAGATTGGAGTGACATTGGCCTTTCTCCAGTCCTCAGGAACCTCTCCTGTCCTCCAGGACCTCTCAAAGATGATGGAGAGTGGCTCAGCAATGACATCCGCCAGCTCCCTCAGCACTCGTGGGTGCATTCCATCAGGGCCCATGGAATTGTGGACATCCAGATCACTTAAGCGATCCCTCACACAGTCCTCCTCGACCAAGGGAAAGTCGCCCTCTTTGTAGGCTTCTTCTCTTACCTCCGGGGCCTGGGATTCCTGAGGGCCAGTCTTAGCACTGAAGACTGAAGCAAAGAAGGCATTCAGTAGCTCTGCCTTCTCCGCATACTCCGTCACCAGGACACCCGCCTCATTCAGCAGCGACCCCACGTTGTCCCTAGCCTTCCTTTTGCTGCTGATGTAGTTGAAGAAGCCCTTCTTGTTGTTTTTGACATCCCTTGCCAGCTTCAATTCCAGGTGAGCCTTGGCCTTCCTCGTCGCATCCCTGCATGCTCTCACCACGTTTCTGTACTCTTCCCAAGTGGCCTGCCCCTCTTTCCACATTCCATGGACCTTTCTCTTCTGCCTGATCTCTGCTAGAAGCTCCTTGTTTAACCATGCAGGTCTCCTGCCTCCTTTGCTCGATTTAGATTAGCTAGAAGAAAGAAACTCTTTACTATGAAGGTGATGAGGAACTGGAAGAGGTTGCCCGGAGAAGTTGTGGCTGACCCCTCCCTTGTTCAAGGCCAGGTTGGAAGGGGCTTTGCACAGCCTGGTCTAGTGGAAGGTGTCCCTGCCCCTGGAGGGAGGTTGTAACTAGATGATCTTTAAGCTTCCTTCCAGCCCAAACCATTCTATGTCTCTGTTTCTGTGATTCGTCGTGAAGCAGCCATGAGTTTCACTTTCCAGTCCAGAGCACCTGGGCTTCTTGCTAAACCAGATCTTTATTGTTCTGTTTTAGTTCTGTAAGAATCTGACAATTTGAACAAAAATGGAAAAACTAAAAATCTCCTAATTACATACAGTTTCTGGACAGAAGAGAAAAAAAAGCTTAATTCTGCTTTAACTTTCAGTGAAATAAATCTTTCAATAACTTTGTGATTCTTAATATCTTTCTGAAGTTCATTGCTAACTTCTCCTGCCAGCCTGTGTGCTTTGATATCTTAAATACTAGTGTTATGAATTATGTCATTGCCAAAAAGCATGAGGGTTTTATAATTCTGCTTGAAGGACCTGATATGTTGGCAGTAATGAAGAAAGCTACTTGAAGAATGCAAGAACTTGCTAATCAGACTGTTAATTGAGTACCCGAGCTTCACATAATACAAAGGCAAACTGTGAAGGTGACAATGATAGCCAGACTTCATCTGTTGAGTTGGAATTAACGATGAAAAAAATCAAGATCTCTTTGTGGTTGATTCTTGTCCAGCTGCAGCCAACTATAAAAGACCCATCAAAGAAATCAACTCATTAGTTGGTAATTCTGTACAACTTCAAAAAGAAATTCTTAACCCCTCATCAGTCTTTCATTGACAACGCCTTAAAAGCTGTGTTAAAACAAAACAAAAACCGTTATTTGCTTCATCAACTCAAAGAAACGGCCTGCAGGAACGCAGTATAAACTGAGGCTTTTAAAAACAGATCTACCCATAGGTAGAACAGTCAAAGCGCAAATATATTGTGACATGCAAAATCTCCCCCAGTCACCCATGTCACATAGTGTCAATAGTCTGTCTGCTTCACAGAAAAACCACCCCCAGATTGAAATAAATTTAATATTGTAACAAAACGTGACAAAAACCAGTGAATTCAGAAATAAGGCTGCCACTGTGTCCTTATTGCACTGTCATTTCATCTGTAACTCTTCCCACTGGGGGAAGTTGCCAAACCAAGGGTGAATTAAGGATTATGTCTGTATAAAGTTGGAAAATAACGTGTTTTCAGGGCAAGGCCTCATAGGATATGAACAGTCCGTGCTGTTGACTCGTTGTGACTGTAACGTTTCATTTATCTCAGTGGGGCAGCTATGATAAAGGATTGCAGGTCTGGACATTTAGTTTATATTTTTAAGGTTTGATTTTATAAGATGGTATGCAATGCTCCAAAGATATTTTACAAACCTGGCAAAAATGCCTGTTAAAGCTCTTACGAAGTTTATTTTGCAGGCTTTTTAAACAATCTAGAAAACAATTAGGTGTGTGAGTGAAATACTAGCTTCCTAGGAAGCCTTATTTTGGACAGTCTTATATGAATGATGTGTGATTTTATAGATATATTAACTGAGGTTTGTTAATGGAATGTCTATTATTTCTGTTTTAAGACTCTGTATGTTGCGTTTTGTGTACTGCATTAGGGCACATAACATCTTAGGAGATAGCAGAAGTTGCAGAAAATTAAATAACTATGGGGAAATATGCCAAAGATGTTATTTTGATCAGCAGTTAGCTATGTATTGACTAGTAGACAACAACTCTAAAATACCTTTTTCACTTTATTTATCTCCTTTTCTACTGTTATAATGTGTCTTCCAAATGAATATTTTGCAGCAGGGGTTACACAATTCTTTTAAAAATAAAAAAATTCAGATAAGAAGCTCAATGTGTAAAGGTTTTTTTTTACTGTTTTCAGAGAGACAGACTGATGCAATTGAACACGAGCACTTCTATGAAGATCTCACTTGTATTCTTCTGGGGTGACTCCAATATTGTTTAGAAGAGATCTGACAGAAGATGAAATTCAGTATTCTGCCAGCAACTTCAGGTTAACGTTCAGAGGCCAACTCACATTTGACTTCTGACTGTCGGCACATTTGGTGTCAACTCAGTGATCAATGAAGGTGACTCCTTCTAATATTATTCTCTGTGGCAAGTGGGAAAACGTGAAATTTCACTGTTCTTTTGTTGAATCCAAGATAGGTCGAGACCTTTTCTTCCTCCCTTGCTAGCTGCGAAGATGTGGCTGGAGTGTGGGTGACTCCTGTTGCAGAGCCACCACTGTTGGTAACCTCTGCACAGAATGAGGTGTGGGGTGCCCAGAAAACAGAGCAATTATTTGAAAAAAATCAGATTTGTGTGATACTTTTAATTCTGCTTATATCTTCCTTTTTAAGCCTGCTTTTCATGAACTTTGTACAGGCCTTCACTGCTTCTAAAGTGCAGCTTCACTGCTCACGGCTTGATATCTGATGAAGGAAGACTCTTCTGTTTTCTAGTCCAGGGCAGAAATCTGACTTTTAAAAATTCAGAAACACTCATGGCTGAAATGTCTAGCTGAATCAGTTGGAAAATTCTTCGTAAGAAAATGGTGTTAATGCTTATTCTGTGACCAATTGTGGCTTATGTGAATGTGTCTGCTGAACAGAGTGGACAAGTGGACTTCTCTTTGTTGGCAGGCCTGAAACTTTTGAAATAAAATGTTACTGCTTTATCTTTGGAGACCAGCCTTGTGACTAAACTCTAAGGAGCTCTTCAGTTTCATCAAGATTTTCAGAGCTGCCTGACCGCTGCCCAGTGCTCTTGTATCAGAGAGCTTGTGGGGAGCTGAATGCGATGCTTTTGTTTGGAGGACATGTCCTGCCATCTGACCAGCTCTGGTTCCTCGGCAAACGCAAAGGAGAAGCATCAATACTGAGAGACAAGTGGAAAGTAATTCAAATGGGGGGAAAATAGGTAGGTGGGTGCATGTCAGTGCGAGGGGAACATTTTGTACCACAATGTATTCCTTTCTGCTGGATTCACAATCTGCTAGCAAGTCTCCTGTAATTAACACATTGCCATTATTAATAAATTCTACAGAGCAGGACTGGGGAGAATTGGCAAAGCCACCGCCGCTTGTACAAAAGCTGCCCCGAACCAAACTGACTCCCACCATGCTAAGGAGCCACTGCGAGCCGAGGAAAAAGACACCAGGAGTTGGTATTCAGGGTGTGAACCGTTCCCTCCCGCAGCCCCGCTGTTTCGGCTGGCTCCCGTTCAAGCCATGTTGGCATGTGCTGTCTCTTAGCAACTGCCAGTTGGATGCTCCCGGCCGGCCACTGGCAACGTGCTGATCGGCCACTCGGCTTCGGTAGTGGTGGTGGTGGTGATGGAGACCTGCCCGACCTCCCCGACTCTTGGAAATTAGCTGTTGGAAATGACCTCTGTCTTCCAGGGAAACAGGGTTTTTTTTGCTCAGACTAGCGAGTTTGAGCTGTTCATGGCAGCGGAGAGATCCCGGCCATGGCTGGAAAGGTGTAGCTCTGAAGATGACATGTCTTTCATAACTCAGCTGGCGGCTCCCACCTGATGCAGAGTCTAACCCAAGTTTTACAGCAGCTTATTATGCGAGCTAATGCACATCAGTGCGTTGTTTGCACATGCTGAACAAGAACATTTATAACTGTCACGTATGCTATAAAAAAAATATTTACAGAAGTATTTTGCTTTTAATTTTGTTTAATTTTTTGAGCTTTTTTGATTGGTTTTGGTTTTCAGGATTTTTTTGGTCCCTCCTATTTTCTCCCTCTACACTTACTGGTGCTTTATGAGGTTTATTCTTGTTTTCTTTTTTTGTCTCTTACTTTGTCCCAAAACCTTTAATTTTTAAAATGCTAGGTTCAGTTTCACAGCTCCCTGTGAGAGCTGCTGGGCTACGTCTCAAAGCGGCGGTCATGAAAGGTAGGGCTAGGTCCTTGCCCTTTTCTGGGCTTGATCTTCACTGTGCTACTCTGTATCAGCCATCAAAAAAGAATGCAGTCGTTCTTATGTAAATATATTCCTCTAGTTTAACTTTCCAGCCTTGAGCAGTTATTTATAATTGCAGTGATGGAGCAATTTAGATGTATTCTATCTTCCTATGCAATGTCTTAGAGATTATTTGAGTGCTTTTGCACACAAAATACTAAACTCCATTTCAGTAGTGAAACCAATGATAAAAACAATATTTTTTTTCTAGAAAGCATAGGTCTTTGAGGAAATAAATGTCTTTGCACCACACTGTGACTCAATGCTGAAAAAGTCTAGAAAGTCTATAGTCCCTACAAAGTGCCCCTAAGCATCTGTTTTGCTCTACAATGTCTCCATTTTTCCCTCTTCAGGAATTTATAATAATGATTGAGATCATTGCAATGATCTAGAATTGACTCTTTGGGCTGTAGTTTCCCCTAAGTCATGCTTATTACCATACCATCTTCCTGAAAGCCCAAATAAGAATATTTTCTGGCGTCAGTCAATGAAATCTCATTTCTGCTCCCATTGGACCTCTTTACATTTTGATGCAGAAGCTGAAAAGGCTCCCTAAAGCTCTTAGGCTCTTTTCTGCCCATTGGTGGAAGCTAAATCACTTAACTCACCATTAACAATCTTGAAAATAGATTGGTGATTTTCTTATCTCATTTTCTTGTTGAAGATGGTGAGTGTTTAATAACACTTGCTAGGGCAAGAGTCGAGATAGGTGCAGGCTAGACACACAAGACTGGAGACAGGGATGAATTCTGTTTATACCAGGGAAGGGAAAAAAAACAAGCCGGTAATTCAAAAAAACCCTCAGTGAGTCACCAAGGTTTTCCTTTATGGGCAGGATAAAGCGAACAGCTGTTCCACTACATTCCATTTGCTTGAGTCAACAAGCCCATTCTAATAGTTTGTTGATTATCTTACATTTTGTCAATATTGTGGTATGATTTCAGTGTTTGTTTTATTATTACTCAGATTGACAATGTTTTATTTTGTGAGCTATGATGAGATAGCACTTAGGGTACGATGATAAGAATGATTTATCTTGAATTGCCATTTTTAGCAGATAGTTTTGTGATAGCTACCGCCCTGCTCTAGCTATTTAATGATTTTTGCTTTATGCTTCTCTCTTGTTGCCCCCAATCAAAACAATGTTTTTCTTGGCAGTCAGTAACTTAAGCCATTGTCTCTATCACACGTGGCTGGCTCTTGTTAAGGGGCAAACCATATTGTCTCGCTCCTCTTGAAAGAGCTGCTTCCTGTGCCCTAGAGACTATACTTGAAGTATCATGACATGGAAGCAATGGCATGGTTCTCTGAGCTGCCACTGCTGCTTCTCCTTCATGCTCTCCTTCTTCTTCTCCTGGTCTGGAAGATGCTGGAGAATAACTGTGTGGTGATATTCAAGCATGGAGGATCACCATTACACCCAAGCTCTGTGCCGGAGGCTCAGGGGAGAGTGGTGGCCACCGTGGCCACCTCCAGTGGGTGTAGTGAAACACTAAGTTTGTAGTTCTTGGCCAGTTGGGAAATCTTCTGCAATGTATGTTGGTAACAGGTCCGTTTAACTGCTATGGGAATATGAAGTGCCTAGTGAGTTCTAGAAGACCACCTATAAGTACCTGGAGGAAATATAACAGGTTGCATTGTATGAACACACAGGGAGGCACGTGACGCAGAGATAACCTCCCAATAACTGGATTTGGGGTTTTATTGCTATCAATGGAAATCCAAACCATGTTATGGAGGTCAGATTTACAGGGCCCCCAAACAGATAGTTAATAAGATTCTGGATCTGAACCTTACTATGTTACATATACAGCCCTAACTTGCTTCATTCTAACTTCTCCGTGTAGACATACTCTATTGGAAACATATGAAAAAGTTCCAAACATAAATGGCATGTCCTTAATAAATAAATGATTATGCTGGGAGCAGCAAGAATATTTTTCTGTTTTCTTTCAGCTAGTGCTTTGCAAGTTTTAGCAATTTTCACAACAGTTCAGAATTCCCATACCCATCTGTGGTGATTTCCCTCAGACACCCATAAACTCACTTTCTGAAATTTCTTATGTATTAACTGTGCTAGTAGAAATATTCATTTGATGTGCATAAAGTATACTGCATTGTCAAACCATTTTTAAACTTCAGCAGCGAGTGCAGTAACATTAATTATAGTCATGTACCTTGCTCTGCCATTTCAAACTGCTCACTTTATTTATCTAAGATACTCTAGTATCTTCTATCACTGTAATCATTAACAAATTTATGGTACTCTTTTACCTTTTCATGCTTGCTGGGGAAAAATATGTAATAATAGTCTGTAACTAAATCTTCTTCAACTTACTTTATCACTGTACACCTTCTCTATACATTTTCTTCTTTCCACTGTCCATCAGATGATGGAACTGACAGAAAGAAAAGATACTGCTGGAACTGCACAAATGCCTACATGCAAACTAATCTGAAATTAATCTGGAAAAAAAAAATCCCCACACATTAAATTAATGTTTAATGAAGCTCTCAAGTTTTAGGTTGTTAAACCTCCCTCAGCTGAGATTTGAATAGAGCTGTTGATGTTCGGGTTCCGCAGTGACAGTAAGTTTGATTAGGAAATGAAAAGTTTTCTAGCTTAAAGTAGTATAACAAAAAATTTGGTGAATCATTAGTAGTATAGCAATTACAGTGACATTAAACTTTTCACCTTAGCTGCGGTGAAAAATATTCAAAACAGGATCAATTTCCCCCACTTTTTTTTTTCTTTAAACCAAAGGGAATGCAGGATTTTCCATTCCGCACTAGATCTCACATTCATCCTTAATAGTGAGCTGAAGTGTTGTTAAACCAGCGTAACTTTCTAAGGGAATGAACGATGTGACTGATGAAAGAGAAAGATTTCTAAAATGTTACAGGAATGTGTGATTAGAGTCCAGGTACAGATTCTGGCTTCTCTTCAAAATGAAAGTGAATGTCTTCACCCACATATTATCCAGAAGATTACAGGGAATATGACAAGGGAAAGTATCACAGAATCACAGAATAGTAGGGGTTGGAAGGGACCTCTGTGGGTCATCTAGTCCAACCCTCCTGCCGAAGCAGGGTCACCTACAGCAGGCTGCAGAGGACCTTGTCCAGGTGGGTCTTGAATATCTCCAGAGAAGGAGACTCCACAACCTCCCTGGGCAGCCTGTTCCAGTGCTCCGTCACCCTCAGAGGGAAGAAGTTCTTCCTCATGTTCAAGTGGAACTTCCTGTGCTTCAGTTTGTGCCCATTGCCCCTTGTCCTGTCACTGGGCACCACTGAAAAGAGCTTGGCCCCATCCTCCTGACACCCACCCTTCAGATATTTATAAGCATTTATTAGGTCCCCTCGCAGCCTTCTCTTCTTCAGGTTGAACAAGCCCAGCTCCCTCAGCCTCTCCTCGTAGGGGAAATGTTCCAGTCCCCTCACCATCCTTGTAGCCCTCCACTGGACTCTCTCCAGTAGCTCTTCATCTTTCTTGAACTGGGGAGCCCAGAACTGGACACAGTACTCTAGATGAGGCCTCACCAGGGCAGTGTAGAGGGGAAGGAGAACCTCCCTCGTCCTGCTGGCCACACTCTTCTTGATGCACCCCAGGATCCCATTGGCTTTCTTGGCAGCCAGGGCACACTGCTGGCTCATGGTTAACCTGTCGTCCACCAGGACACCCAGGTCCCTCTCCACAGAGCTGCTCTCCAGCAGGTCCACACCAAGCCTGTACTGGTGCATGAGGTTGTTCCTCCCCAGGTGTAGGACCCTGCATTTGCCTTTGTTGAACCTCATCAGGTTCCTCTCTGCCCAACTTTCCAGCCTATCCAGGTCACACTGAATGGCAACACAGCCTTCTGGTGTATCTACCACACCTCCCAGTTTGGTGTCATCAGCAAACTTGCTGAGGGTACATTCTAACTCTTCATCCAGGTCGTTGATGAAGAAGTTAAACAAGACTGGGCCCAGTACTGACCCCTGGGGGACACCACTTGTTACCAGCCTCCAACTAGACTCAGCGCCGCTGATGACAACCCTCTGAGTTCTGCCATTCAGCCAGTTCTCAATCCACTTCACCGACCACTCATCCAGCCCATACTTCCTGAGCTTCCCTAGGAGGATATTATGGGAGACTGTGTCGAAAGCCTTGCTGAAGTCAAGGTAGACAACATCCACGGCTCTCCCTTCGTCTACCCAGCCAGTCATGTCATTGTAGAAAGTTATCAGATTGGTCAGGCATGATTTCCCCTTGGTGAATCCATGCTGACTACTGCTGATAACCTTCTTTTCTTCCACTTGCTTGATGATGGCCTCCAGGATAAGCTGCTCCATCACCTTTCCCGGGATGGAGGTGAGGCTGACCGGCCTATAGTTCCCTGGGTCCTCCTTCTTGCCCTTTTTGAAGATTGGAGTGACATTGGCCTTTCTCCAGTCCTTGGGCATCTCTCCTGTCCTCCAGGACCTCTCAAAGATGATGGAGAGTGGCTCAGCAATGACATCCGCCAGCTCTCTCAGCACTCGTGGGTGCATTCCATCGGGGCCCATGGATTTGTGGAGGTCCAGATCGCTTAAGCGATTCCTCACACAGTCCTCCTCGACCAAGGTAAAGTCGTCCTTTTTGTAGGCTTCTTCTCTTACCTCCGGGGCCTGGGTTTCCTGAGGGCCAGTCTTAGCACTGAAGACTGAAGCAAAGAAGGCATTCAGTAGCTCTGCCTTCTCCGCATCCTCCGTCACCAGGACACCCGCCTCATTCAGCAGCGGCCCCACGTTGTCCCTAGCCTTCCTTTTGCTGCTGATGTAGTTGAAGAAGCCCTTCTTGTTGTTTTTGACATCCCTTACCAGCTTCAATTCCAGGTGGGCCTTGGCCTTCCTCGTCGCATCACTGCACGCTCTGACCACGTTCCTGTACTCTTCCCAAGTGGCCTGCCCCTCTTTCCACATTCCATGGACCTTTCTCTTCTGCCTGATCTCTGCTAGAAGCTCCTTGTTTAACCATGCAGGTCTCCTGCCTCCTTTGCTCGATTTCTTTCTCAGGGGGATGCATTGCTCCTGTGCATGGAAGAAGTGTTGTTTAAAGAGCGACTAGCACTCATGGACCCCCCTGCCTTCTAGAGCCCTGGCCCACGGGATTCCTCCGAGTAGCTCCTTGAAGAGGCCAAAGTCAGCCCTCCTGAGGTCCAAGGTTTTGATCCTGCTTATCGCCCTGTTTCCTCCACGTAGGATCCTGAACTCGACAATTTCATGGTCACTGCAGCTGAGTCTACCTCCGACCTTCACATCCTCCACCTGTCCTTCCTTGTTTGTTAAGACAAGGTCCAGCAGCGCGCCTTTCCTTGTTGGTTCCTCCATCACTTGCATCAGAAAGTTATCATCGATGCTCTGTAGGAACCTCCTGGATTGCGCCTGCCTAGCTGTATGGTCTTCCCAGCTGATGTCAGGGTGGTTGAAGTCCCCCATGAGAACCAGGGCCTGTGACTGTGAGGCTGCTTGCAGCTGCCTGTAGAAGGCCTCATCAACCTCCTCCTCCTGGTCAGGTGGCCTGTAGTACACACCCACCGTAACGTCACCCGTATGAGCCTGTCCCTTAATTCTAACCCACAAGCTTTCAACTTGTTCCTCATTTGCCCCTAGGCCAAGCTCAATGCATTCAAGTTGCTCCCTCACATATAGAGCAACTCCCCCACCTCTCCTTGTTGGTCTGTCTTTCCTAAAGAGTCTGTAGCCATCTATGACAGCAAGCCAGTCATGCGATTTGTCCCACCACGTTTCTGTGATGGCGACCAAGTCATAGCTGTCCTGCTGTATAATGGCTTCCAGCTCCTCCTGTTTATTGCCCATGCTATGTGCATTGGTGTAAACACACTTGAGCTGGGCTGTCAATCTCACCCCTGGCCTTGGCACGCCAAGCCTATGCTCGTCCCTAGTGAGTAGGGAGTTTTCCCTTAATTTCTAATACTTACACTTTAAAAGAATGGCATAAGTGGTTGAGATTTGTTGCCCCTAAGTTTTTTTGAGTTTTTTTATGGTGGAAAGTGGATGCAGCTGAATGAGAGTTTCTTTACTAGTTAATATTGTATCAAGAAATTTCAGTTAGACTTCCAGTTTTAGACAAACTTGCAGTATGCTATTAACGTATGTGGGTTGTTCCAGTCTCAGAAAGCTCCTTTGGAACTTCATAAAAAGATACAACTAAAAAGTAGTCTCAAACAAAGTCCTGTTTGTTTCCTTATCAAGTACAAAAAAATACGAACAGCAGAAATAGGCAATTTAAAAAAAAAAAAATAACTGCAATGGTTATCTCAGGGATTCGCATTAAAGCAAAGAAAAGAGGTCCTCTGACCCATCTTGGTTTTTGGCTAGCTGTGAGAGATGAAGCGGAGGAAGCAATTATGAGCCGGACCCTGAGGACACTGATGTGCTGGCGAAGGGGAGATGCAGCCAACTGAGTGGAGATGGCAGCAACCACCACGGAGATGCTTTGGGTGAGTGGCTACCAGCATCTGCTCAAACACAGATCTCCTGTCGCACCGTGCATCTTCTGCCCCAATTTTCTCCCAGCCTTCCCTTTTCTTGATTCATCCCTATATTCCCGGTAGGGATGTAGGGCAGGCACCCTGCATCTGGGCACAGTTCAGAGCTGGCTAGTGGGTGCCTGGCTCCACTTCTGCGCTTGTTTGTGGGAAGCTGTGGGCAGTTTTCATGAACATTTTGTGTTTCCCATCCAAGCCTGGATGCTTTGGTCACTCCCAGTCATTCTCCATTCACCACAGCAAAATACAACAGTTTAATCTTTGGTTTCTGAAAAGATGTGAAACCTCACTGTATTCAACAGAATCCTAATTATCTGTGATCTTCAGTGTCATGAAAGGAAAGAAACAATTGCATGATTTTTACTTTTTTGGGTGATACCAAAATAAACTCTATTAAATACAATTTATAATAAATTTTAAAAGTCTGCCAGTTTCTGTCTGATAATTCATATGAACCATATTTTTTTCTAGTAGACTGGAGGGATAAGGTGAGGGATGATATTTTTGGGGAAGTTTCCAACAATGAAATTATACAGTTCACAATATTCATGCCATGGGATAGCAGCTTTAAATTAAATACAAAGAAAGCTATAATCTGAAAATATTAACCTGCTTGAAAATACAGAGAGCTGGAAGTTGCTTACTGCATACTGAGTTCAGTGCATCAATATAAGAATTTCTTCCGTAGTATCACATGGTTATTTCACCAGAGAGCACTACTTTTCCTTGTCTTGTTTGTAGAGTTGAACCTGTGTAGGTATATTTCTACTCTGAATCAATTTCCACACAGCTCATTTAAGCAATATAGATGAATCATTGAGAGTGGCAGGTATAATACTGAAATAAACATCCTGTCTGAGCCAGGGGAAATTGGACTGGCAAACCAAAACCTCCACATCTAGAAGCGTAGTCTCAACATCCAGCAGCAAGTTATAGCTATGCTGAACAGATTCGAGTAGAGTGAGAGGTGGCATTAAAAGATGAGATGGTCCGTTATCCTTAACACACTGGTGTTAAACCTCTGTCTCTCTTTATCTCACACTCATTCCAGATACAGAGGTTTTATTCTTTAAAGATTTCAGCAAACAAAATTAATTGCAGAATCATAGAATCATAGAATGGTTTGGGTTGGAAAGGACCTTAAAGATCAGCTAGTTCCAAGCTCTCTGCCACAGGCAGGGACACCTTCCACTAGACCAGGTTGTGCAAAGCCCCATCCAACCCAGCCTTGAACGCTGCCAGGGAGGGGGCAGCTACAACTTCTCCAGACAATGTGTTCCAGGGCCTCACCACCCTCATACTAAAGAATTTCTTCCTTATATCTAATCTAAATCTGTCCTCTTTTAGTTTAAAGCCATTATGCGTTGTCCTATCACTACACACCCTGGTAAAAAGTTCCCCCTCCAGCTCTCTTGCAGGCCCCCTTTAAGTACTGGAAGGCTGCTGTAGGGTCTCCCCGCAGCCTTGTCTTCTCCAGGCTGAACAGCCCCAACTCTCTCAGCCTTTCCTCACAGGAGAGGTGCTCCGGCCCTCAGATCTTTTTTGTGGCTCTCCTCTGGACCTGCTTCAACAGCTCCATGTCTTTCTTGTGCTGAGGGCTCCAGAGCTGAATGCAGGACTGCAGGTGCGGTCTCACCAGACCAGAGTAGTGGGGCAGAATCACCTCCCTCGACCTGCTGGCGACGCTGCTCTTGATGCAGCCCTTGGCCTTCTGGGCTGTGAGGACACACTGCCAGGTCATGTCAAGCTTGCAGCAACAAACATCGCCAAGTCCTTCTCCTCAGGGCTGCTCTCAATCCATTCTCCACCCAGGCTGTACTTGTGCTAGGGATATCCCTGACCCATGTGCAGGGCCTTGCACTTGGCCTTGTTGAACTTCATGAGGTTCGCACAGGCTCACCTCTCAAGCCTGTCAAGGTCCCTCTGGATGGTACCCCTTCCTTCCAGTGTGTCGACCACACCACTCTGCTTGGTGTCATCAGCAAGCTTGCTGAGGGTGCACTCCATCCCATTGTCCATGCCGACACAGATGTTAAACAGTGCTGGTCCCAATACTGACCCCTGAAGAATGCCACTCATCAATGGTCTACACACACAAAAAAAATTTAAGAAAACCCAAATCAAACAAAACCCACAGATACATAGCGTTTAGGGAGTAAATGGATGGTGGACGACAGAAAGGCTGCTTTCATGAATGTATCTGTTTATTCAGTAGAGAGATACCTGCAACCCATTAGGTAAATGCTTGTGTCCCGCTGGGTGATAACTTGACATTGCCGTGGTGCTGTAGCTATGTTCTGGTGATGCCAGTGGAGCAGAATTGTCACACATATCATGCGCCTCGTTGTTTTTGATTCAGTTTAAGTCTCTGTATGCGTATGCAAGGGTAGATCCATTCCCTTTTTTCTTGAGCGTCATTGCTGCTTGCACATGCACAATTTCAGGGATGTGGAAAATAAGACATTGAATCACTTTGGCACTGCACAGATATGCAGCAATGTCACAGTGAGCAACCATGTTCTGTGATATCTGGTCCCACTGCATGGTGTCTCTGGGCTCTGTTTGTGCAGGTTCATTGCTGTAGAGTGGCATTTTAAGAAGGTTTTGAAGGAAATGACCACTTGATCCATCTCCTCTGGCATGGCAGAGAAACATAGAGGAAAAACGACTGTTAAAAAGGTGAAGATAAAGATTATTATGAGTCAAGAGCGTGGGAGAAAGTTGTAGCTCAAAACATAGGCGAGATACTTAGAGCAGAGGTGGTGTTTTTTTAAACAGTCTTCCACTACAAAGGAAGAAGAAAAAAATGTGGGTTTTCAAGTGGAGTAGCATTAGTTTGTGAAAGGTTTAAGTTACATGTCTGTCTGTGATAGTAAAGTCTGCACTAACTCACTGAGGTCTGTCCTAGTCCTGTTTTGTGATCTAATGTTGATTTGCCTCCTTTTAAGTATTGCTTTATGATTGGAAAAATATTAGTATTGCAGGTACAAGAGATTAGAGGGGCAAACCTGACTGTGAACAACCTCTTTATAACTAGAAAACCAGAATTGCTAACACATTTAAGTACAAATAATGGCAGAATAAAAGGAAATATATAGGATTTTAAGCCAGCTTCCAGCTCCCAGTTGTGTGTTTGCAGCACTGCACTAAATGTAAGTGTAAGTTTGAGGACCATTGAACAGAGTTCCTATCCCCAATGAATCACAATTAGAGTAACACCTGGATTAATAAATTTGTGCTGATTCGCTGGGGAAATTCACCTTGTTTAATAGCCCTCAAATTTCTAAATAAAGTTGTTTATCTGTGGCAGGATGAACTACTCTGTCCCAGGCTGGGCTCCAGAGCCTGTAGAAAGACTTCTTCAAGACCATTTGAAGGACTTTTCCAGTACAGCTACGAAGTACCGTGCTGTCCTTTATAGGCTGGTCATGTTGCCATAGTACTGCCTTTTCAGCAACTGCTAATAATTTGTTCCACTTTGCCAAGGCTTCATAATCCTCTTTTGCTCTTTTTCAACATTAATACAGATACTGTTACCTCTTGGGTTATTTCTTCTTGAAAAGTAATCTTAAATTCTTACAAGACAGATGCTTGGAGCCAGATTTTCACTGCTCTACAAGTTTGCAGACTGGAAGCTAATATCAGTAGGAGATGAGAAGCAATGCATAAGTACGGCATATGGGGTCCTGTATCCGCTGCGATGTGTGTTGGAGAAGGGTGGAGATACGGCAACTGCAGGGGTCATACAGCTGTGTGCTCAGCCCTGTGTGAGAGGTAGGGAGCAGCATCACTGTCACCTTAGTTCCCATCCTGTCATTTGGCACTTTTTTTGCTGTCCTGCCACCATCTCAAAAATGTTCAAAGAGTAAAACCATCTTTATACACTCAGATAAGGATTTGCAAATGACACTACAAAAAAAAAAGTTGAAAGTTATAAATAAATGAAATTTATTTTTATGATTACTACTGAAGTTTGACTCTCCCACCTTTTCTACCTCTTTCAGACATACGTGGTTCTGAATAGGTTCAAACCTCTACACGGTTCCCCTGTATTTTGGTTTAAATGATATCCACCTAGCATTATTTATGCAGTAAATTCCCTGCTTATTCTGCACAAATAAGACATGTCAAGAGTAAGCAGGCTCTGCGTTGGTGATAAATGGCACTCTAAAGGATCTAGGAACATGTATCATTGGGGTTTGTTGATTATTCAGGTGACATACGGTAGCGAGAGTGATTAACGTTGTACTGCTCAAATTCATCAGTGAATAAAAGCATTACATTACTGTGGTTCATGCTGAAACAAGCTACTAAATCAGACTCTTCCAAGACAGCAAACATTCACTTTTTTTTAAGTACTAAATAAACCTTGCATCTATAGGTTAGAGGAAATTGGACAGATGAAGAAATCAGGGCCAATATTATCTCCATAATTTTGAAAGGTGTTAGGTTTTAAAAAACATCCCTAAAATTCACTGAGTTTTAAGACCAATTGTTAGCACAAAGGAAGTGAAGCCTTATATGTTTTTTGAAAAAGCATTGTGAAAATGGTATTTGTTGAGGACATTCTCTAATCAGCTTTTAAGAAATAAAAAAAATTGTTAGAAAAGGAGAGCAAAAAGGTGTAGTAAACCAATGCCTGTTATTTTTCAAATATTTTTAGGTGGAAAACATGAAAAAAGTCAAATCTTATCAAACATTAGAAATATGGAACCAGAAAAGCTGTGCAGCATATGCATGAAAGGAATAGCCTGCTCTACCATTGTATACTTTCCACTTCTATACTGATGAAAAACCACCAGGAGCTCCTTCTCTGGAGATATTCAAGACCCGCCTGGACAGGGTCCTGTGCAGCTTGCTGTAGGTGACCCTGCTTCGGCAGGAGGGTTGGACTAGATGACCCACAGAGGTCCCTTCCAACCCCTACTATTCTGTGATTCTGAGCTTAGCTGGCTGAGCTGAATTGATGGAGTTGCTCTCCAAAGATCTGATTTGCAAAAATGTCAATGGCAACTAACCCATTTCATTCATCTGAAGGTTCAACACCTCTCCTTAATACAGTCAAATATATGTTTAGATACACATAAAATTTTTAGCCAGTCTTTTGACTGGGACTGGAATGCTTGGAGTTGACAACAATGGGAGATACACCAGTGTTACGAAGGTGCACATATGAGTTCATGCACCCACAAATGCTATTATGTGGACAATAGTGACACGATCCATGCAGGCTAGGTATCTCATTCACCATTTACTAACCCATATTCCAGTTCCATCAGCAGCCAGTCTGAAAGCGTTGTCAGAGAAATATTTTTCATTGCAGTTGGTTGTGTGCACTGAAAAAAATGTATTGCAGCGCAGAGTGGGAAATAGACATGGGTTTTTTTGATGATTTAAGGCCTACTACCATCTGAACAGTCCAAAGTGAAAAAATGGTCTTACTCTGTGTTTAAGAAAGGCAGGAAATCTACTTTTCAAAAGTAAAAGTCTTGTGCATAGGTTGATTTGGGGAGAGCTCAGGAGAGCGACTGTCACTTTCCTGATGTTTTAAAGAGGGCATCTGAGACCATTCTAGAAATTTCTGGAATATGTATCTTTAACTCTCCCTAGGAAATGTAAGAATCTGACACATTTTACAGACATGCACGTATACACTGCTAATGAAAAACTTCAGAACTAATAAAATCTTTCTGAACCAGCTTTTCTGTGGCATGTTGACATATACTGAATGCAAGACAATGATGCTATGAAAGTTTCATTGACACACATTTGGGCTGACCTACATATAATCATTGTGCCTTTCTTGCAGACAAACTAACATCCTAAACAAATATGCCACATCAGCTAATCACTTGGTAGAAAGCAGGAGAAATGGCAGGAGACTGGTAAGTATCTCACTAGACACAAAGGGTGAAGAAATAATCCGTTTCCGAAAACATAGCTGGTATATGTTGGTTTTTTCCACCTCTGAATAACAAGCTATTTAAAAAATACATAACTTAAAGTTACAAACTTACCTCAGCCCTGTCTTTGCCAAGTAGCTAGGAAAATCAGGGATGTCTTCAACTTGATTTGAAAGACTGAGGGGAAATAGAACAACAGTCTTCAAGCTGTTACGCAGCTGAGATTCATGCTGCAGAGTGAATAAATCTTTCTAACGAGAGGAATGGATAAGCATGGGATGGCTTATGCACGGCAAATGTGGTAGCTCCATTTCTGCAGGTTTTTAAGACACACATCTGTGGGTAATGTTTTTTTCATATAGATGACCTTGCTTTTACACATGCAGCAGGGCGCAGTACACAGATACCTGAGCTCTGGCATCCCTGCTCGAACCAAGCTGGCCTGAGATTTGCCGAACGCAGTCCGGGATTGCCGGCTGCAGTGCAGCGCTTGTGCAGGACTTATGAATTCAAGTCCAGCACCGAGAACGCTTCCCAGGCCGATGCGCCTGGCCCCCACGCACAGTCTGAAACACCGCAGGGATATACCAGTGGTATTTGAAGTGTAAACATGGTTTATCTGGCACAGGGGAGGCCTGAACACAGGTTTCCCACATCCCAAGTGATTAGTCTAATCACCAGAATAGACAAATAGCTGCCTTCTTTATGATTTATATAGTTATTCACACAAAACAGCTCAATTAAGGATTACTACTCCATTATAACCAAGCAGTTAGGACACTAACTCAGTCAGATGAATTTCCTGAGCACTGGGTCCCCTAGCAGTGATTTGTACTGAAGAAAAATTCTGCTATGAATAGGAGTAGCCATCCTGATAAAGGGATTTTTTTAACACAAAAATTGAGAAAAATGCTAATGTCAATGACTTGAAAATTTCTCACTATTTTATTTCTTTGAATAAAGTGCCCCTTCCGTACATCTAATTTCTATGTTGATTAGCTCCTACCCATTTGCTACTGTTAAATTTCCATCTTTCCAGAAGGCAAGCTGGCAAGGTTTTCCCCTTCTAGTAAATAACGAACACTTCCCAACCTTCACAACATAGAATGTAGCTCCACATTTGGGGTGGAAAGAGCCCTGCTTACCAAATTGATAGCTACTTGTTACAGGGTAACAGATTTTTAAACAAAATATTTGCACCTATCTTTCGTATTTTAAGTGGAAGAAAACTCTCTATTAAGCAACCCTCCTCAAAGAAATAAGATTTTTGGGCCATTTTCAGACTCCCTGGTATCTTGTCGGGCTTGCAATTTGTTTAGCTTTGTCCTTAGGATTGCTTGGTTTTGATTTATAAATACTCCTGCCCCTGTGCTTATTTCTTTTTGCTTCTGCTTTGCCTGATAGATTAGAGACGTACTATTAAGACCACTATTGGCAAGATAAGATATGGTAGTTCTCTTTTCCAAGGTCTGAATCTTGTCGTCATCCAGTGCTGGCAAGCCTCTCTGACTTGCAAAAAAAAAAAACAAACCCCAAAAACCCCTGTTTCTGTCGCTCTTCCTTAATTGGACATTATCCAAATTTCATCAGGCTCCTAGTTTTGCCCAAATTGTGTTTGTCTGGTCCTGCCACAAATAATCTGATCTAAACCATCAGGTAATTTTGTCCACCTATTCCTGTTAAAAGAGCCTGGGATCTGGCTTTGGCTTTGTTCCCACAGAAAATTTCCATTCTATTGAATGGCAGCTGGATGAGCCCATTAGTCTGCAAATCAAGGAAAGACTTTAAAGAGTGATATCTCTTCCTAAATACCTTGGAGATATTTGGGAAAAAACTCTGGTGATTATTTTTTTGCTAGGATAGATGAAATGCCAGTTAGATTAGGAGCAGTCCAGTTACCACTTAGAACAGCCATAAATTGTGGTCCAAATGCCAAAGATTCGACTCTAGCCTGCTATTAATTAATATACAAAAGAGTTACGATGTAAGAAGTGACTCCTAGAAATAGCCTGTAAAAATACATATAACAATGCAGACTCTGTCATCCATACAAACACAAGAAAAGGAAATAAGCCCTAGGAAATACGGAAATAGTTATTAAAAAATGACAACCCAGTGTCCCACTAGCAGACTGTGCCTGTCGCAGGAGGCTGAGGAGGGCTGGGATGAGCCAGCTCTCCGCTGAGGCTAACAGGCAACCTGAGACCCACTGAAAGGGTCTTTCCCCCTTTAGCTGCTCTGTGATGTAAGTAGGAGCAAATTACTTTCTGTTGCTGAGCCTAAAAGTTTTCAAGGCACTTTTTTTTTTCCTTTTTTCTTTTTTTTTTCTCTCCCTTCATGACAGACTGAAGAACTCATTGGTGCTGTAATGAAAGGCAGACTGCGTTCCCTGTCATGTCAAGAACGCTGCATCGGGAAAGTCGACATGATTTCATGGCTAATGATTCACTCGCTAATATCAATGTGGGCTGCAGTGAGGATAACCAAGTTGAGCTGTCTTAGATCAAATGATTCAATTAGGCCAGCTGTCCCTATTTGTCATGGCTCAACTCGCTTTCAAATTACCTTTCCAAAGTGTGTACGTGCCTTAGCATAGAACTTAACAGCTGAACAGTTTTACAAAAAGGGGATATTTAGCCGTGAGACAAGGGGGAAGAAAGACGTCCTTTTTCATCTCCACTGAATGTTTTTCCTCAGCAGTTACAGTATGTATTTACCAGGCTAAACTTTAAACATCACAGTCAAGTGTGAATCACTCGCCTCTCCTGATGACAGCGCTCTTTTAGGTTTCTAGATTACCTTTCGGCAGATTAAAGAAAATAGAAAAGAAAATCTGACGGGGTGTGCTTGTGCACAGTGACAACCAACACAGAAAGGAGTAAATGGTTCATAGAAACCAAAAACAAATGCAAAGTCCCTCAAATGTATGCTTTAGGCTTAACCTGGGCTGAAGTCAATAGTGGCCGAAGATCGTCCATACAATATCTAGCACAAAGCTTTTCTGCAATGCATTCGTTATCCTGGTTACGCTGCTTATTCCTCAACATGCTACCAGCAGGAGAACCACCCTGTCGTCCCTTGGTAGCAGCCCTCGATGCTGCAGCAGTGAGCACTCTGCAGAGACAAACCGGAGCTGGCGGCTGACAGTGTCAGCACGCAGACCCGGGGCTGAATAGGCATGGAAATTCAATTACCCTTGGTGGTGGTCCCTGCAGTGCTGGCCAGGGAAGCTGCTCCTGCTGAGGCTGAAGCAGAAAGGACGCAGCGGCTGTGCTTGCAGAGCTTTCACCTGTGGGCATTGATTGACTTCTTCATATTGCAGAGGTGATAAATGGAGGGAAGAACAACCTGGATGTATATGTAACAGGTGAAAGTTACTACAAACATACCATAGCAACTGTTAATAAAAACTCGTATATTTCCTGTAGCTGGATTTGGCTGATAATTTGGGCCTTCTCACTTTAAATATTTTAATAAGATTCCAGTGATGTCTGAAAAATTCTCCCCTGCTGTCTGTATGGCTTATTTTGCACTATATATATTTATTTTGCCTAAGCTCTTTCTGGCAATCACACCAAGTTGGAAAACTAGCAGTAGTATTTACTAGAAAAATAAGACAGTTTCTCCCTGCTCTGGACTGAATATCTTGTAGTTTTGTGATCATACTCTCAAGCAAAATATACTGCTGGTTTTGAGAAATGCTATATTAGGCAAGTATTTTACGTTTATCTAAGAGAAACAGTTAAAACTGGAACAGGCTGAACTTTAGTTCTGAAAATTTGTGAAGGTTTGTTTTTTTTATTATCCACACCTTTCACTGAAAATAGAAGCATCAATTAAAAAAGTGTGATTGAAATACTAAAAATTAGAAAATTTTGAGGAGCTGTCTTTAGGATTTATTCATCTTCTGAAGGACGGATTCTTCACAGTCATGACAGTGATCTGTGAAGTCCTTTGAGCTGATCAGTGGGAGACACTGGGCATTCAACGAATAAGCTAATTGGATGGTAATATAGAGATATGCAATAAATCCTCATTTGAATTGTATAGCCCAGAACAGCTCTCTGGACCTTTTTGTTCAGAGTCACAGTTAGGGTTATGGACCACTGAGATCAGTGCCCTGATACACCGAGTTAGGAGTCTGTGGAGTCTCCAGCCATGGTACTTGAAGATACTTCTGAAAATGAAGATATATGGATCTAAAATTTTCTTATACCAAGTTTTCTATGTTTTTTTTTCAGAAAAGTAGGGAAAAAGCCAGCTTTAAACCTATATGACTCGGCAGGATTACAGAGAGTAGGCAGAGTACTGCTCTCCCTCCTGTCCTGGCATAGATGTGCTGCTACTTTTTACTCCAGCCCTAATACTTCTCAGGTGCAGCCTCGCAAATTTTCTCTTCCTCATCCTTGTTGGTCTTTTTCAGTGGGAAGGAGGAATCAACATGAGTTGTCCTCTGGATTCAAGACTAGTTCTGACTCTTTGAATAGCAATCAGCAACATTTTACAAGGAGAACATGTAAGACTAACTGCACTTACCCTGGGCTGTCACGTTTCTGCAGTGACAATGTACGTGTGGGCTAGTTTCATCCGCTTTGCCTCCTCTCTCCTGTTTTGAGTTCTGCAACTGACATCTCTCCAATGACAATGGAAAGATCAGTACCATGTATTTGCCTCCTCTTCATTTTAAGGAAAACTTAAGATGCTGTCATGGGCTAAAATGTTGCAGAAACATGTCAGAGTTCTGCTCCTCGGACCCTCCCTGTGCTCAGCAGAAAAGCCAGCAGTTCCTCAAAGCCCATCGCCTGGGTGCGATGCACCCTACAGTACTTGTCCTGCAGCCTCAGGACTGGCTTGGAGAGATCATGACACACCGAGGGTCTAAAATACCTAAATTGCTTCCTGCCTCCTACTGCTGCCAGATATGTGTAAAAGTAATAAGCCAGCATATATTGCCTGGCTCATACATACCCAGTACTAAAGAGAGTTCAAGATGCAACCTTGCCATATTAGTTGAATATAAAATATTAAATCTCAAGAATTAGAATATAGTTTGCCTGCTGTCTAAATTAATAAACACAGGTAAACAGATTTACCAACCTTATGCCTGGTATTTATATTTATTAATTAATTCAGTTAATCAAAAACACAATGCATTCTGCAGCTTGTAGTCTCCAGCTTTGACTGTGAAACACATAGCTATGGATGGGAAGACTGTAGAGCTGAAGAAAAAGGAAAGATTTGGTGTGGGTTTCAGTGGTCAGCAGAATCTGAATGTTACATTCAGGAAACGTGGCCTGACCAAGCTGTTGCATTAGGCTTTTCATTCTTTTCTGTCTGCTATGTTTTCTTCTTTCTTATTCCTGATATACAAATCTTGGCAAGGAGGTAGAATCTAAGAAAAATGACATTTTACTTCCAGGATTTTAAAATGCAAAGAAGCTGCGAAATAGATTTCTGACTATATTGAAAAATTCCCTTGAGATTTGCCTTGAAAAATACCTTTCAATGCTCATGTTTCAGCCTTCCTCCATTTTCTCTTCCATTTGGCCATAGCTCAGGGTAGGACATTTCCAGTCTACAGTCTCTGCTCACTTGGAATAATGTTTGTTTGCATGAGTAAACCAGCTAAAGTGGCTATCACTGAAGTCATAACTAGAAGATGAAACCAGTTGGGACTATTCCCATGTGAAGTGAGTCAGGTTGCTGAATCAGGCCCGCATGTGAATTTTTCCGTGTCCCAAAGGTATTTTTCCCATCTCATTAGAAAAAATGTTATTCTAGAGAACCAGGCAGCAAAAGCCAGGGAATTCAAATTACGGGGGGATATAATGTCCTTTTAGCTTTTCCCTCTCACCTTTCCTGCATCTTTCCTTCCTGCAATGTGACTAAAAAGGAAACTGTCTGGTGAATTTTGTAATTCTAGGCTTTTATCGGTTTGTTGTTTTCATTCTATTCTTGCCCAAATATAAGGTACATGTAGTATTTTTTTTTGATCTAAGCACCCCCCTCGTGTCTAGTTTTATCTTAAAGACCACAAAGAATTGCAAGGTGTTAATGGAATTCGTTGTGCAGTATGTGTCTTAGCTTCTCCTTCTATAACAAACTAGAGCTGGAGAGTGTAAAAACAGAGGAAATACGAAAACTGTAAAGACATTTAATGTGTAAAAAGGACCAACTAATGTGTGTCAGCTCAGCCAGATGCCCAAGGCTAAATCTCTTGATGTGAGATGGTGATTCAGCTGTCAAGGTGCCTGAGTAGACTTCTGGTCATCATAATGATTGGCTATGGATTTTTTTTTTGTGTTCTTTTTTGGGTTGTATTTTTTTGTTGTGTGGTTTTTTTTTTTGGTTTTTTTTAAGAACGGCAAAAACCAGAAAAGGTCAAAGTTATTCAAATGAACAAACAGCCTGTTTTGGTGGAAATATAGCAGGGCTCGTTAACTCAATTCACATCTTTTGTGTCAGTTTTCTAACATACCGTACATCTGGAAAAATGCAATGATTTGTAAAAGACATAATGTGCCTCTTTCCCCAAAGATTTTGTTTACAGTATGTAATAAAATGTGATGCAGTTTTTCATGGAGATGGGATCTGATAATTTGTTTAGATAAAATACAAAAGTATCAGTCTGTGAAATGATCAACATAAAAAGTAGGCAAATGCTGAAGATGTGTCAGCTAGCAAAATGGCAATTTCCAAAACAGGCATTTGAGTGAAAAACCAAAGGCTTTAGCAAATCTTTTATTTCCCTTAAAAATCAGTCTTTTCAGACAGTGTCTAATATTTTTGTGTTGATTACCATTGACAAAGTTGTGTTTTACTGTAATGAAGACCTTCCTACTCTCGGTAAAATTTACCTCCAGTCGGCTGAAAATCCAAATAATGAACAGAGAGCTCAGGTTTTCAGGTATTCCAAAGTATCAACACTTCATGAAAACCTGCACACTGGGTCAGCCCGAAGGTCCCCATTTGATGTGCTGCTGGTGCTGTTGGCTAATGCTGAATGTTTGAGGAAAGTCTGTAAAACTGACTGAATATGGATGAGTGTGTAAGTCATGTTTGACTCTTGGTTTTAGCCTATATAGACTTTCCTTCATACTTTTTTGTTGTATTTTGGATTAACAGCCTTGAAGTGTGTAGTGTTAGCCTTTAATTATGCAATATTTAGCATGTGTCAGAAGTTTGTGATTCAACCCCCACTCTTCCCTTTTAGCTTGTGCAGGTGCTCTCAGTCTTCAAAAGCAACTGTTTGTTGGAGTATGCTTTTGCAAACTGTCAGGATGCAAACGACATTTGTGAAAAGCAGGTTTTTCTTTTCTGCTTACAAATTGGAGGCAAATATGTTTAAGAAGTGGTCAGAGCTATGATATATGCCTTTTCTGTGTCAAGACATTACATTGGGTATGTATGCAAAGATATACCAAGGAAAAAAATTGCAATTCGGGCCAATCTGATTTTAAACAAAACAACTGAGAAGCTTTATTCTTGAAAAATAATCCTCCATGGAACAAGCAGCCTCACCTTACAGTGAGCTTCTCTGTTTACAGTCATGCCAGCCCATTTCAGAGTCCTCTAAGCTGTGCCCCATGCACAACTGCAGTTTCTGGATGAAGCCATCCTTGTTAGATGACATTAATTTTGCTCATCTTTAGGCTTTTTGTACAATATGGAAATTAGGGACTAGTTTGTCTGAGTTCCCTGTGTGTTCAGTAGAGAGAAAAAGGATCCTCCAGAGGATGATTCAGAGTGGGAGTAAATTAGTTTAGGGTAATTTACCCAGCCAAGTTGCCGTTTTCAGTGAGATGGTGTGAATACCTCCTCTGTACACAATCTGCAGCCCTGAATCTTACTACTAGGTACCAAAAAGCCCCATGAAAATGCAGAGACACCTCCCTCCTCTTGTCAAACCTGAGTGAATTCTGCTTGTATCTGTGAGAATTACGAGCAGAGTTTGTCATCTGTATGGCTGGAGAAGAGCTGAAAACTGGCCTGAGTAAAACAAATTTGCTCTGGTGAAGAGTCAGGAAAGCTCATGAGATTTCCGCAGATGCAGGACTCCTTGCAGCCATCCTGCTGCAGAAAGGCCAGCAAGCACCAAGAAGGTTATCACACTGGGCGGTATCTGCCCAGGATGGGGAGAAGCTGATCTGGGTGTGGATATAATGATTAACAAATAAAGTATCTTAAAATGGTGTTGCAAAGTGGACACTGTTCAGTTTTATACAATTAAATTGGTACAACCAGTGTAAATGAGTCACATCAGAGTAAAGTCCCTGGGCATGTGTCACTTGGCTTACGGCATTGAAAAACACCTAAAGAAGCAGCAAGATAATAGAGTATTAATTTACTGTATCAATAAGCTAGAGTAGGCTGTTTCACCTTAGAAAGTTTCAGTAGAGGAGAAGGTATAAAAGAACAGATTTTCCTTGTGAAAGGTGCGAGTAGGCTATGTGGCGAAGGCCTAAACTGTTCCCTGACTCTTCGACTGCGTTTTAACTCCGGCTTTCAGGTATTCAAGAGCTCAAGGCAGCCCAAGCAGCAAATTCTGTGACTGTAAGGGGTTAACAGACAATTTATGTAAAGTCTTAGTATTCTGCAAAACGAAATGTGCATGTGAAATGGAAAAAAAAGGAAAAGATTATATTTGTCAGCTGTGCTACCATATGTTGCTCTGGCGGAAGCACAGCAAAATGGTGACAATTTCTATTTTATTGAATGAGGATCTGTGTTGATTTCCATTATTTGAGAGCGTCTCTGGACAAACAGAGGTACCTTCATTATGACATAAAACTGTGCTCACCTGTAACCTAGAATATCCCTGGCTACAGGGTGACTTGGGAATGCAGTCTCCTTGAGAATAAAATATCAGAGAATCAGTTCAATTCATCTGCATATTTTAAATGGATTTAGCCCTTGGAGGGCATGGGGGAATAGTCTTGTGAAAAGATAAGTGGCAGATACAGGAAATACAGACAAATTTGAAGCTCTTTAAAATCTGAGGAGAACTTATCTCATCAGCATGATTAAAACAAGTGTGTGTAAAGGCTTTGGTGGTTGTGGACTACTCTCAGCCATCTGGTCATGCTGGGAGGCAGGGCTTCATGGTTTGGGTGCAGAGCTGCACAAATATAACTAAATTTCTCTTGGACATAGGCTGATACATTTGCTTAGCTCTGCTGTGTTATATGGGCTTACTTCTCGGTGTTTTATGGAGTGAGGGTTATCTGTGCCATTCCCTTTTCTGTGGTATAGATGTCCTAGAAGATGCTGCTTTTGTTATTCTAGGATCACAGCTTTCTCTCAAGATTTTTCGCAGCTTGCCACAACCTCAACATGTGAGCTGCAATGAGCTGGGTGCTAAATGTTGCTGAGCATCCAGGGCTCTCCTTGACTCCTCGTGCACCGCAGGAGCACAGTGTCTCTCTGGGCCATATACAGAATGCAAGGCATGAGAAAACAATTCCATCGGGCACTACAAATGATGCTCGTTTGCTTTCTGGACAGCAAGAGTTAAGCTTTTGTTGCCTCTCCTGCACAATGTGACTCAGCATCCCTTGAGCGTCTCTCCTTACAGTGACCACAAAGCTTTTCTCTCCATGTCAACCCTGCCTCCAAAGTGGCACCGTCATTTTCTGGAAAATGGCATCACAGTACATCTATTTTGCCTTAGGAAACATGCCAGGCTGGTTTCCACTACCTTTACTTTCCAGCCTGGAAAGGTGAAGAAGTGCCTGCTCTGGCAACATGTGCACCAGTGGGAACAGCTTGGTTATGTCTATGCAATGCTGTACACAGCCCTTTAACCTCTGCCAAAGACACAGCTAGGCAACATCCTGGCAGGACTGCCTTCTGGCTAGCCAATTTTCGTCTGCCAGAGCAGGCACCTAGCCCTAAGCATCCCACACCCGCGCAGGTGTGCCCAGGCTCCAGGGGCTCTCGCAGGAAAGGGTGAGATGCATCCTTCGGGTGCTGGAGTGCACTTTGGTTTACATGGCTAATGTTCTTCTTCAGGCAGAAAAGTACTGTGGTAATGAGCAGAGGTGAGGGCTTCTTACTTTTGATCTCACCCGAGGGAATGAAACTGTTCAAATCACCTTGATTTTCCTACACGCCCAAACAGAAAAGGGATTTGGTTGTACAAGCTGAGCATCCAGTGCCATAATGGATGGGACGATAGGACATTTACTTGCCAGATATTGACAGTTATTTGCTAACAGATCTGTTAATAGACCATTTGGTAGGGAGAGGTATATTTCTGTTTCAAATTCAGCCCATTGCAATTCCTAAAGGGGAATAAAGTGCACCGATCTGCTACCCTCTCCCCTCCCGTTTTGCAGCAGGCAGGTTTTGGGCTGCAGAATAACTCACACTTCCCTTGCTGTGATTATAGGCACCAAGTCAACACAATAGCATGATACCAAGGTGAGCTCTTGCAGCCGCTGGAGAACCACGCTTTGGAAGAAGCAGAAAGGTAAAATTTTGATTTCATGCAGTCGTGTTACTTGGTGTCTCCAAGGCCGCTCTGCCTTACACTGCCACAGCATTTTATTAGTGGCTGAAATTTCTATTTTCAACAACTACTAAGAAGCCTCATGAGACAGTGATTGTGATTTTCCTTTACTATGTTTGGCCCAAAAGGTGACACACACATGGTGCTTGCCATTGCAGTAAAGAAAGTGTTCATGTCTCAACTTTGCATGTCTCCCTTGGCCACAGTTTTATGCACTAAGTCATCTACAATGTGCAGGGGGATACCTTGTACTGAGCGACCATGGAAAAAGCTTCCATAGGTTAAGATTTTTTTTTTAAATCCAGTTGTTTACTTCTGCGGACTCTATATAGCACTTTTATAATGCGATCATCCTTCACTGCAAATAATAAAATAAGTTTTCATTCCAACAGAAGCCACACCTTGCTACTAGTCCTTTAAATTACCTTTCTTAGGATGCATTTGATTGCTGCTGTTTCTTCTTAATATTGTGGGCTTGGAAGAGAATAAATGAGGACAAATCACCTACTGTTAAACTGAAGGGTATTTTCTCGATATTTCTGCCCTAGTTTCTTTTCTAGTCTAGGTATTTGCTTTCTGAGTGCTTTTGTACATCAAAGTGAAGTTCTAAGTAAGAAGTCCATATTATGCTCAAGTTTTGGAAGAAGTCAGTACTCTGTCCTGGAACATAAACATCATAAAATCATTAAATTTAGAAGTTGACAGCATTATTAACTATTTCTCAGACTACAGTTTCCAGGATGTCTTAAAAAGCTGGCAAGCTGGCTTTGTTTTTAATCATTGATCTTCAAGCGAAACCTAGACAAATAACTAATCTTTTATGAAACAACTGACCTGATCTGTAAACTAGATATCCTCTTAAGCTGCATAGCTAGAATACTTTTAGTGTCTAGATTTTCATTAGGGAAGGAGATATATTACCAAGGCCATCCTACAAAATGTGTCTTAGTACAGGTCTTTCAATACATCACTGTGCATGCATTACCGATTGCAGGTCTGTGTCATAACTGCTGGCTATGAAGCAGAATAAATTAATCATTTATTTAAGATACATATTTTACTGCAATTTGACTGTCTTTTGCATACATCTCTCCTCGTAAATGTATATATATTAGAATTTAAACTTGAAACTATGACAGCATATGTTTAGACATAACTTCCAATAATCTGTTTAAATGACTTGTGATGAGTAAAACTTAAACAGCACATCCTGAAAGTGTGTCAGATTGCTCAACCAAGAGAAATCATTAGTTCAGTGTCTGAAAAGAAAGTGGAAAAAAATGCATATTTTGGAGAGCTGTATGCTTCTTTGGAGACTGTACTAATTTGACTTCAGTGTAGTCAGGTTTTTTTGAAGGTCTTAACTGAATGGCAGCTAAAAAACTGCTTTGGAGTTGAAAAAGTAATAAAATTAAGTTTAGGAAATGTTATGTTTTACCTCTTTTCATTAGAATTTAAAAAAAATAAGTTTGAGGGTCTAAGAACAGTTAGTTCTCTCGTCTTGAAGGACTTTCTAACTACAGATCATCAAGCCTTTCTGTAATAAACCAGTCATTGTGAAATGCAAGTCAGTATTGATATCTTTATCCAGCATATTTGAAATAATTTTATTTAACTACTATAAATCTGCAATGTTAAGTTTCTGCATTGTTAATTGAATTTTGATATCCACCCAAAAGCAGTCTGCCACAAATATGAGTAAAGACACAATATAGCAAATAGGAAAGGTGATCAAACATCGTGTTTCATAATAAAATAAAAATAAGAGGAATACATGTACATTAAACAATATAATTGCTTTCACCATGAATAGTATATTGTTCTGAAAATAAATTCCAAATTTTTTGTGAAAGCTATTTTAGAGCATATTTATTTGCAGCTAATGATTGCCAAGTGGTGAATCAAGATTTAAAATCGAAAGAAATTGAAAGAGGCATCTTCCATTAGAGTTCCCTTATCGTGTTTGGAGTGAAGCTCCTGACTGTCATCATGTTTGTGCTATAAGCAAAAATCTGTGGCGCTAGTGAGGGACATATCTGGTCCCCTGTTAGTGTGTCATCTGTGTCATCCCTGTGTTTGTGCACTGGAGAGAAGATTTTGTTGTTCTCATGTCTGTCATTAGCTGGTGAGGTGGAGGTCTGTACACTGGGCCGGAGACTGCAATCCTGCTTAGGATCCATTTGGCAGCCAGTCTGAAAGCACGCATTTGCTTCAGATATGTTGGGGGAGTTGCTTGGGAGCATTCCAAAAAAATCCCCCTGGATTAAAAGAATTTTATTAACATTGCAAAGTAGAATTTTGAATGTCAGAATTAAAGCTGTCTGGCAAGCCGTGGCACCCTCAAGAGTAGGCACTAATATACTGTCTTTTATTATATGAATCTCTTTTTTCCCTTGGGCTTCATACCATGCCTAGGTCAGATCTACTTTCAGACCTGTGGCAAGGTTTGGAGAGCAAGTGGCATGGTTTATAAGTAGCAAGACGATATTTTGATTAATCAAGTATAGACAGGTAATCGAGTATAGATTAATCTGAGAAGAGTTCTGAAAAACACTGATTTGAAACTAACAGAACAAAGTATTGACAATGTGAAGTTATGTATACAGAAAAGAATAATAAAAATTATAATTTGCGTATCCAGACTCAAATTGTAACAGGTTAATGAAAATTTCTTTTTGATATATGACATTGATACACTATTATAGCAAAAGAAAATGGTGGCACATATGAATAAATGGAAGTGAAAAAAATGTGAAACATTTAAAATCTCCTATAGATATATATCACTTGATGTATCTTACCACAAAGGTAGTAGATAAACCTCATTACAAAAAAATCTGAGACAAATATAAAGTCTTGGAATAAATGAAGAAAACAGTTAGATGTATGTCAAACTTCTATCTCACAAAAGGAAGGATGCCTGGATTTGTTCAGAGAAAGTAAATGGAAGAAAAATGTTAAATATCTGTAAATCATGAGTGGTTAACAGAAGGTGAACCAAACATTCACATTTTCCTTCATAATTGCAAAAGAGATATTTAACAAATCTGGAAAGTGATGCATTTAAATGTGGCGTAAGGGACTTCTCCACATTACTCACAGCTGATGTATGTGCAGAACATTAGGAAAGTGCAGGACATTAGTAAGTGTAAGAATTTAGGATTTTAGATGATTCATGCTTATAGATAAGAACAGTCATAGTTAGATTAAACATGTAAGCACTTTTTTTGAGAGATAGAGCTCTCATGCTTTAAGGCATAAACTAGCTCTAGCTCCAAATCTGATAGAGTTTAAAAATAAACTTTCCTTAAAATAATATGTTCTTAACTTGCTCACTGCAAAGAGCTCTGCTCCATTTTTCCGAAACTCTTTTGGAGTCCTATTTCTGAAAATTTTGTCAGGTAAGGTATCAGATGTGTCTAATCCAGACCTGGGTCCTATTCCAATCGTCTAATAGAATCACATCTGGAAAGAGGATTCAAATGTAGGAACTGAGTCCATATATGTCATTGCAAAGGCTGTCTAAACCTAGAGAATCACTAACTGATTCCTATTCAAGCAATCTTCTGTAATTTTAATTTGTGCCTTCGACATGGCATTTCCCAAGCTTAATAATTTATGTAAAATGAACCAATGGGTTTTAAGGATAGTTTTTGCATGATGCACCGTAGTATTGCTAGTTTTTGATTTTTTTTTAAGTGTTTTGGACTATAGTCAAAGCTCTGTGAAGATCTTCCACTCCTGAAAAAGAGAAAGCAAATATTAAATGATCCTACCAACTCTGCTGTGTATGTGTAGACAAGACACAGATTTAGTACAGTTTTCTTTCTGTGATGTGAATGTCGCTCTAGCTGGGGACCGGCGAACCCCAGGAGACATCCATATGGCATCTCTGTGGAAACTGAGGATGGCAGATTCAATGCATCATTGTGTCTGATAATCCAAGTCTTGTAACATTTGTTTTGTATCAGGAACCCAGCCTAAGAGGTTGGTTGATTGCTGTGACTCACTGAGTCGAAATGATAATATTCTATGAGGGACAATAGGATAATTGAAACAAAGGCCTGAAAGGTGCCTGAAGAGACCAGGTAGTACAGCCGGTTGCTCTGAGGCAGGATCCAGTGCAGCTTGGCAAACTCATCTATATATATTGCCTGCATATCTGGAGATGAGGTAGCCTTGCCTGGATATCGATACCTGGGTACTGTAGGGCTGCTGAAAGGACTGAGAGGGTAGATTAGAAGAGAAGCTTGTTGGAAACCCTCTAGAGCCTGGGAAGCCACCAAAAGACTGCCTTCAGGAAGATGTTCATCTCCAAAGCTACTGCTGAGGCCTCTTAGAACATTAGTTTAGATAAGGACAAGTAGGCATTTTTGCTGAAGTTATTTTGGGAAGATTTTCCTTACATGTACGAAATGTCTTTCCTTCTGTTATAACATGTGTATATAGTTCAACACGTGCTTGTGTAATTCCCATTACATATTTAGCCTGTAGTGTTTTATGTTAGACTTTAGAATAAACTTGTTTTGTCATTTTCCGCTCACCTTCTGTCTGCTATTTATAACTAAACGGAACAGTAATTAAGGAGGGAACGAAACAGCCTAATGCAATCGCCCTTGAAACAATGTTCTGTAATGGAAGGAGAAATAAGAGAACTCATTCAGTTTGTGGGCAAAAATAAAAATTTGCTGACAGATTTTTCATCATGTTTTCCTCCGCAAGTGATACTGAATTCTTTCATTACTCTTTAAAAATGTAGGGTATAAAGGGATAAAACCTGCTGCGCTGAGTATGGGTTACTACCAAAGGAGTTACCATTGCTTTCTTGAGTCAAGTACCATTTTAAAATAAAATGTACAAATAATTTATGGGAAATTGCAGTAGTATTTTATAATGAGAAAAGTGTTGCATGTTTCAGACAATGCCATAATGACAAGAGAAAATCCTACTTGAGAATTTCATGCATCTCACCTCCTCATAATGGACCACATCAAAATCCCAGGAGGGGAATGCAGGAAGAATATATAAATTTCTACTGTAGTAAAGCAATCAGATCCCTCCTGTGTGCTGTTCAACTTTGGGGTTTTTTTGACAGTGCCCACATTCACAGGGTGATTAAGATTTGCTAGAGCTGCTACTACATAAAAATCTATGGTCATGGATTATGATAGAAGCAATTTCAATGTCTTTCAAAGCTGCTTTATTCCTTTCAGGTTCTTCACCACACCCAGTGCCATGGTATCTGAGTTTTCCCCTAGAGCATTAAATAACATGAGTAGAATCTGTCACATGTGGTTTGTTCTCCTGGTATAAAGGCAAGGTCAGGTCAAAATCTTCTTCAACTTTCATAGTCAGACATGCTCCATAAATGCAAACTAATATACACGTAATTTTTTTGATTGTTCTTGGACTTTTTGTATTGCATCTATTTCATCTTTAAGATTTTTTTTGCCAGTTTGGGACATATTACAAAGCTGAATGGCAAATCACAGAATCATAGAATCACAGAATGGTAGGGCTTGGAAGGGACCTCTATGGGTCATCTAGTCCAACCCCCCTGACGAAGCAGGGTCACGTAGATCAGGCTGCACAGGACCTTGTCCAGGTGGGTCTTGAATATCTCCAGAGAGGGAGAATCCACAACCTCCCTGGGCAGCCTGTTCCAGTGCTCCATCAAAGTCCGGCATTCAAAAAGTAGTTTTGAATCACAACATTAAATGAAATATGTGAGTAACTTGGACAAATGAAACTTCCGAAGATGTGACAAATACAAAATTGATTTCTTTTCTCTATTAAAGCATTGCAAGCATCACCGTATTGAGTTGTTTACATTTAAGCTTGCACATTATTGGAGCAAAGGACATTTTTGTGGCGATTATGTGTCTGTAGTATTCTGGGTTATAAGCGCCTGCTTATGACACAGGTGAAAAACAAGAAAATGAGACTTTAGACAAGAAATCATAGAATCATAGAGTTTTAGAATGGTTTGGGTTGGGAGGGATCTGAAAGATCATCTAGTTCCAACCAGCCTGCCATGGGCAAGAACACGTTCCGCTAGACCAGATTGCTCAAAGTTAAGACTTTATCTACCCCTGTATGACTGTGACCTTCAAGACTGGTACAAGTCTGAAAATATGCCATCTGTGTAGGCACGTACCAGGAATGCATGGGAAGTTGCTCAGTTTGGTGACTCTTCCTCAGTGTGTACTACTTACGGCTTGCATTTGTAAATCACAATATTTTTGAGTGTCAGGGTCTACTCTATATCAGCTGTCATTATTGGCTAATGATAATATTTGATAATCATGCTGGAATCTTATAGATTTTGACAATCTTTAACTGTTGACTTTGTTATGGCAACATAACTACTACTCCAGCCAACTGATGTGTGAATGTGCCCAGTAACTTCTCACTTTATCATTCACTCAAGTTCAGACTCTATCTTCTAGTACTAACAGAGCAAGCATTTTGATGGCACACTGAAATCTCTGCAACTGTGATACATTATATTCTTAGAGCCTCCCAGATTGCTAACTGCCTCATCAGATTCTTTAAGAATAGCTTTTGAACACTGTTTTGTAGACAGTTATACCACTTCATTCATCTTATATCTTTCAACAGATATCTTGTGCCAGTATGAGTTTGTACTTTCTATGCCCTGTCTACTGTTTGTGATCATTTTATTGAGGAAAACTTAGTTTTTGCTTTTAGTACTGGGAGGTCAATCTTAATTTTACATGTGCTTAGAATGATGATAATGTATTTAGCTCCAGTATCTATTTTGAAATTTACTTTGACTGGTTATTTCCATTTTCACAAAGCCAATCTGTTATAGAATCTTGCTTTGATCAACAGACCCAACAAAGACCTCTGTTTTGGTATCAACATCATCCGAGCTTTGCCTTGTTGTGGTGCACTCATGAATATGTTTCCTTTTTATGTGTCTTTGCAACTTGTGCTGAGATTGACACACTTTGGCAAAATTTTATTGGAGATATGAGACAGCCCCCCCCTTACTCTGCATGCTTTTGTGTCTTGTTATGATTGCCTCCATATGGTGAACAAAGAACTTGAAACTCAGCCCAGTAATGTATAGTACTGGCTACCTAAATGTGTTCAGCCTAGTTAGATCAAAACTTATGGAGACTCAGTGATACTGTAGCATTGGAGGTTATTTTAGTCAAGCTAGGAGGTAGCGTGCAAGAGAGAGCTGCTGAGATCTCAGGCAATGGTTTGACAGTTCAGTCATCAGATTCTTTTGCGTTTCCCATTGAGTGATATCTCTTCAGTACCCTCGGAGAACATGATTGTTCCCGGGGGGCTAAACAAGTGGGAGAACAGCAGAAATCCAAGGAGTTAAATGGACAGACTAGGAGATGTTTTGATAAAGCAGTAAGAGATCTTCAGCTGAGTGTTCATGCTCATTTGTTATTTCATTTACGCAAACGGATAAGTCCGCTATGATTGATTTTTACTTCTTACCGCTGAATGAATTTATGCTTCTCAGTGGCATGCATTGGGGGCTGAGCAAAAGAAAGTTTTTAGCATCTTCTCCTCTTATATTTCGTAAATACTGAGCCTTTTTCTGTTGATAGCACTGAACTTTTACACTCAAAACCTCACTGCAGTTAAAAAAACACTATTAAACATTTTGTCCAAAGCTCAAGTTTGGTGTAAACTTCACAAAACTATGTGACTAATTATTTTTGATGGAAGAGATGAACACAAATTACAACAGTTTTGGATTACAAATGTTACAGCAGTTTGCTTGGGCCAGAGGGCACAGTCACAAAATTAACAGGAAAATAGCTGTAAAAGAAAGTGAAGTTGCTTAATTAGATTTCATTATATAACATAAGTTATAAGTTATAACTTATAACATAAGCTAAAGGATATGTCTGACCTATTGTGTGGGATGGGATACCAAGCCAAAAGAAAAACCTCTGACATTTTCTGATAAGGTAAAAACTGTAGGAGTGAATAATCCTGTTCTAGGCAGCATGTGTAATGATGCACAACAGGTACCCACTTACTGACAAGGGAAAAGGAATTTATTTATTTAAAATTTTGACAATGTAAATATCCCCGTCTACTGAGTGAGTTCAGTTAAATAGTAATGAGAAATCTTTTTCTTTAAATCAATGGATGCCAGTAGCTTATGCAGAAGTTGTTGTGTTAACACATGGCACAACTCTACTGCTGTTTTTTATGTTGTTGTTGTATGACCTTTTTCTTCTTAGGTCACCTATTTTGTTGAGATAATAAATTATTAAGGGCAGTTGCCTTGTTTTTGCACTGGCCCATAAAACATTATGTGTGATTTGTCTGCAGAAGTAATGTAGTACAGGTATAAAAATGGGTTAGAGACTTTTGTGACTTACTTTTTTCTCATTGTAGATTCCTCCAGATCTTCTAAGCAGGTTTATACTCCAAGCTCAGCAAAAGTCCTACACCAAAAGGGAAGCTGCGTCCACTTCAGCAAAACTCAGCTGAACACTTTCTGTAAGACTATATATCTCAGCACAATCCATCTGTTCATCAGTGTTCAACATGTGAAAAAAAAAAAATCGAAGTTGTTATTCCTATAGATTGATGCTTTTCAAAGAAGTAAAAAGGACATCAGGATCTGTTTTTTTTCTCCGTGGCTTAACACTCTGTAAAATTTATTTCTCTGTATGAGACCTCTTCTTTTGTCAGTGTGTTCCTCTTCAAGGACAATTTTTGGTAACATCTGATGATAGGCTAGAATGTTATCTTATGAAATGTTAGAAAAACCAACTTCATTTGCTAATGCTGTTTTTGTCCAAATCTTTTCTGATACTAGCCTTGGTATAGGCTGCAGGAATAGTTGGATATCTTGACATGAGATTTATCTCTATCCCTTTCCACTGGGATCTTTGGGTTTCATGATTCCTGATTGCAAGCATTTGTTTTATTGCCCTAAATTAAAATGTGAAAATCATCCTTCTTAGGATGCTCTGCATTTGATAATCTACAAGCATTGCAGAAGTCTCCAGGGATTACAGGTGGCTTTGATACTTTTTCTTACTGTCATGCACTAAATGAAAAGCAGCTAAGTAAAGATTTCATTTAAATATAATACAAGTGGTAATCATTGCCAACTAAATACAGTTACTAAAACATGCTGTCTAAATCCTTTATACTTACATTATAAATAACATATCTATACCAGACCTCCTATGCCACAGAAATGGGTACTGATATTCATGAAATGTATGATACATATTCAGTTAAATGTATGCTAATAACACATCATATTGTAAAAAAAGCAAGGCAGTGGCTTTGTTAGACAGAAACAGCAAATTGTTCCTTATATCTCCATGTGTGCAGTATTAAATCTGCCCTCTGTATTTTGGGCCTCTCACATGCATAAGTGAAATGGATTTCTTTGCATCTGACCAGCGCATAAACCGTAGGGAGACGTTTTTAATAGGATTCATTGTGATTAGGAGCTGTGGAATAGCCCCATAGTCATAGCAATGTTAGAATGCCACAACTATTTGATAGGAGACATTTCAATCTGTCATCATCTTGTGTGCCCTGACCCCGATAATACACCCCATTCAACCTGAGGCACAAACAGAGATGGTGAGGTAGGGTTGCATTTTTTTTTTCCTTTAGCACAGCACCAGTCACAGCTTTTATGGATTCCTGAAAGAAGAAAAAGCATTTTTATTTCCTACGCTGCTCGCCCCTTATCTAACCATTTAAAAAGATAGTTCGTTTCCTGAAACACAATAAACAAGTGGAAGGGGGAGAAAAATCCTTCCTTAGGTAACCTCAGAACAGAAGAACTTTGTGCATTATGCAGCTCAGGCCATGCCAAAATGCAATTTGGAGGGTGTCCAGCACTTCATTGGAAAGTAATGGTTTTCACTGAACTGAGTTATGACCAGCTGTTTACAGACAGTCTGTGACATACTGATAGAGCAGAACACCGTATGTTGCTTTCCAAATCAAATGATACAAGAAGTGTGACAGAGTGGAGAAACATCTGTCATTAGCAATTTTCAGCACGCTTCACTAATTCTGGACAAAATACGAGTAATGAACTTACCGCAGGAAACTTCAAATACTACCACTGCTGAAACAAGGATATAAACAGCTAGTGCTCCTAATGGCGTCTAATTTAATTCATTTGCAGTAAGAAACAAACAAAGTGGGTTATTTGTTTTTGATCATGGGGTAGTAAATAGTAATGCTGATCACAAACATTCATTTTAATCAAAGAAAAAGGGATCGTGGAACTCAACTTTCCTCAAGTTCAGACAGAAGGTAATTATCAGGTGCCTTTTTTCTTACTCTTTTTTAATATCAGTGATTTGGGTACCCTTTTTTTTTTTTTTTTTTGTTTTTTTTTTTTTTGTTTTTTGTTTTAAGCAATGTTGTTTCAGAATAGGTCAAGGAGAAGTTGTTACAATATTACAGATCTTGTCCTTCTTTGCCTTGGTCCTCTCCCTTGCATCTTCCCCCATCAAGTCCTCCTGCTGAATCTTCAGAGAACAAAACTGCAGATTTTCTGCACAGTATCACTCGCCAGTGGGCATGGAGACAACGGTGAAAGTAGTCCAATGCTGGATTTACTCCATTTTCCTCCTTTATGGCACTGCTGCTGCTGTTTGAAAGCTTGTGGTTCCAGATGTACTTTTTTAAAAGCTGCACTTTAATTTGTATGTGGCCCCTATATATCATGCACTTCAGTGTTTTCTAGTCGATTTCTCTATTTTCATCATATCTGGAGCCCAAACACTATAATTTTGTGAGGGTTTTCACTTTATGTCTTTGAAATCAATGGAGTTGTTCTGCCATTTGCATTCAGGGGCTTCAGTTTCCCCTTACCACTGATAACACAGCAAATTCCCGAAACTGTTAGGATGAAGAGGCAGTCCACAGGGGAAAAGGGGGGAAAAATGAAAGGACAGGTTGTTACTTTTTATATGAACTTTCAACTAATGTTCACACAAAGCTATAATATGAAATGCAGAGGCTAGATTTAGTCCAATGCATTGGTGTCCCACCTATGGGACTTCCCTTGGAACGGATCCCAGACTAAGAGAGTAAAAGCCATTCTGAACTGATGACTGTAAAATGAGTGTAGGAGGTCTTAGAGTAGCTGCGTAATTGCAAAATTATTCATGATAAAAAAGCACTAATCCAGAATTCCTAGTTTCTTGTAGAATTTCCTGAGGTGCTGCAGGAATATCATGTAACTTCCTAACACCTTGGATAAACCAAACTGGTCTAAGCACAAAATGTTGAAGTGGAAGAGAAAATTTATGGGAATATTTTTTATGGTGGGTGTTTATGATATAAATTCTTTTCTCCTGCTTTAATGCAGAAAAGGAAACTACTTAACAGAAAACATTTCAAGAAATGCAAATGCAAAGTTCCTCTAAGTCTTTTAGACATTTACACAGGAGAGCAAAGCAAAATATAGGTACCATTGACACCCGTCATTATGTTTGTGATCTAGATAATAAAGTAAGCAGACCCAAGCAATTCGCTAACACTAACGCTATTCTTTACATAAACAGTAAATGTTTAGATTTTCCTGTTCACTGACTAACAGCACACATATCATAAACACTAAGCTGTTATAGTACGTTTCGTGTGTTGATTCACTTTAACAGTTGTTAGTGTGAAGACAGGAAAAGAAAAGTGGGTGTAATGAGACCATGTGCAGTATGCTGTGAAAACAGAGGCCCTTATTTGGCATAATGGGTTGCACCATAAGGGCCATAAAATTGTGCATGTGTTAGTATCATTTTAATTATTACGGGTGCCACATGTTAAGCAGAATAGCGGAACTACTAAAACAGCTTCAAAATCCTTACTGCTGATCGCTGCATTTAATTACAAATAGGAACATTTGGAGATAGGTCACCATAAAACCCTTCTGTTGTCAAACGAGCTCAAATCTGATTTTTGTAATTATGTTTTTATACCACAGATCCTGTTGAATAACTATAGGGAATAAAATTTTAATAAGTACTGATTAAATGCAGGTACATCTTGCTTCCTAAGAATATTTATGAATGTTCTTTGCCACTTACATCAAGGTACCACCACTGATTCTGTTTTGGTCAGTGATGATCATTCAGCCTTAATGCAAATAAGCTGGATAACTTTATGTGCCATGAAATATTGTTTCTTTTCAGTGAAGCATAAAAGCACTGGATTTCAATTATTCATTCAGTTTGCTAGAGCTGTGTACAGTACTTTAATCCTCTAGCACCAAGGCACTTTCATTATAAGACTACGTCACATGCAGTAGAATACGATAATTAACCTCCTAAGGCAGAGTTTTGGTGTAAGGAATGACAACTTTTATTGGTCTGTGCACTTTTCCATTGTAATAACATGTTGCTAGGTTCATGTTAATAGTGTTCTTTGTTAATATTGAAATGAAAATCATAAATATATCAAATTTGCAGTTTAACAGGTAAAAAATCACTAGGATATTAAATGGTGCTAAAAATGGTAATTTCGGATTTAGATAAGTAAGTTTTCATTTTATGTAAAGACTGAATACAAAGTTCTCTAAACAGAGATTTATCTTGGGAGAAATGAAAAAACTAAAGAGGTATTCAGTGATATAAAAGGGAAGTAGCAATTAAATAAATATATAAAATTCATCATAGGTTGTAGGCTCGATTTTGAGTTATACTAATGACAGTAGCATTGTATTTGGCTATATTGTTTAAACAAGACTAAAGTCAGAATATATGTACCAGTATATATCTCTGTGCATTTGTTCCTGCTCCATTTCCTTTTTAGAGGTACACGAAAACCTAAAACAGGCCTGACCTTGTGGTTTTTCAATTTTAAACATTGTTGTCAAGTAGAATATTAAAAACAAGTACACATTGTAATATCTAAGGAAGGAACTGTGTTTTGTGAGAGATTGCCATTGGAGTGGTCAGGCACTGGAACAGGCTGCCCAGGGAAGCGGTGGAGTCCCCATCCCTGGAGGTGTTCAAAAAACACGTAGATGTGGCATTTCAGGACATGGTTTAGTAGGCATGGTGGTGTTGGGATGACGGTTGGACATGATGATCTTAGAGGTCTTTTAAAACCTATGATTCTATGATTCTATGACTCCTGTGATAACATCCAGCCCAAAACATGCTCCTGAGTTATTGCACATACACTGGCTTCAAGAGACCATCAACTGGAAATAAGCAAATACACAGTGCCTCCTGGAAAGAGACTAATGTAAAATGTAAATTGACCAGTGGAAGAAAATTACTTTGCTAGTTTTGATGTAGAGTGACTGCTCTGCATCATTTATAGCTGTATGGTAAAACCTCTCAACCTACATAGCAGCCCAAGAATCTGTCCTGGCTCACAAGAAAAAAGGAAAACTCTTGTTGACTTTCATAACCTTTTTCAGAATGTGATTGAAAAGACCTCAAGATGTACTGAGTGCCAGGAAAGCAGTCCAGAAGTTTTGGGAATGGCAGTAGGCAAGCAACACTAGAAAACAGTGAACTCCTCTGTACTAGAACATTTGCAGGTTTTGTGCTGTTGCGAACCAGTAGAAACATCTGTACCCAACGAGGTAAAACCACAGATATTGATAAAAGTCTGGCTCCATTTTGGTCTAAGACTGGTTTGCGGTCCAGTATGACTCCATTGGAGCTGACACTTTTTGTACTCCTCCCAGTGAGAGCAGAACGGACTCCTTGTTGCACACTGGCTCAACGCTGAAACAACGTGCTCTCACTAACGTGAAATTTTCATCTGACAATGTCATCCTCCTTCTAAAACACATGTGGTTAAAATCAAATGCTTGGATTCTGTACTTCCATTGTAACTCTGAATCCCTTTAGTTCTGGTTGTGATGCTATTTCACGCTGTAAGGCATGCCTAGTGTAGGACGGAATTATGTCCTTGCAGGGGAAAAATAATAATAAAAGAGTGTGAAGAATACTCAGCTGATTAACTGTCTTGTAGAGAACGAGAAAAAATAAAATAAAAGGAGTGTTTTATCTGTGGGGTTTGTTCCAGGCTAATTCCATGAAATGGTCTTGCTCTGTAATTGCAAGAATACAAATCTTAGTAACAAGAGAAAGAAGAAAGGGATATCAGTACAAATAGTGGATGTTAAAGAATGGTAAGATGTTATCTTACACAGTAGCACTCCTGAGCTTATAGGAACCCGTTAAACAGTTGTTTGAGCTCTGTGTTGGAAGCTGTCTGGAACATAATGGCCCATACCTGTGGGCTTGGGTAGGAAATACTCTGTCAAGAAAGCAGCAGTCCTGTATACCAGGTATATCAGTCCTCACTCCTATGGTACTTGCATTCTGCTGCCTATGGGTGACTTGTTTTGGAAATTTGATTCTATACTGGTGATATCTCTGTTGTATTGCTCTGTTTGGCCCATTCTCTGCATCTACAAGGGGAAAAAAAATCAAACAAAGAAATTAGACACAAGTAACTTCTGGAAAAAAATCAATGCACCACCTCACATTCTAACAATCTAACTTTAAATAGAGACTGTCATAACATTATAAATTAAGATGATTACCTATATTACTACTGCATCTCAGAAACCCTGTCACCCTTTCCTATTGATAAAGAAGATCATGGCACTCCTCTCAGTAACAGCACAGCTGAGGCTTTTGCAGGGATTGTGTGTCTTGGGAACTACAGGAAAACTTATGTTAATATCAACTCATACAGATGGTCTTGAACTCACATAAGGATGTGAACTCACATAAGGATTTTGGACCAAGTCAGGTCCACTTGTGACTTTGGTCCATTCCTCCATGCAAATGTGTTTTTGTGTGTACTTTCATCTCTGTTACTCTTAGGAACATTTCCTACTACACAACTAAATAATCATTCTTTCTAGAAATCTTTGGCCACTTCTAGAGGACCTTCTTCAGGGCGCTTTCTTTGATCACAGAATCACAGAATAGTAGGGGTTGGAAGGGACCTCTGTGGGTCATCTAGTCCAACCCCCCCGCCGAAGCAGGGTCACCTACAGCAGGCTGCACAGGACCTTGTCCAGGCGGGTCTTGAATATCTCCAGAGAAGGAGACTCCACAACCTCCCTGGGCAGCCTGTTCCAGTGCTCCGTCACCCTCAGAGGGAAGAAGTTCCTCCTCATGTTCAGACGGAACTTCCTGTGCCTCAGTTTGTGCCCATTGCCCCTTGTCCTGTCACTGGGCACCACTGAAAAGAGCTTGGCCCCATCCTCCTGACACCCACCCTTCAGATATTTGTAGGCATTTATAAGGTCCCCTCGCAGCCTTCTCTTCTTCAGGCTGAACAAGCCCAGTTCCCTCAACCTCTCCTCGTAGGGGAGATGCTCCAGTCCCCTCACCATCCTCGTAGCCCTCCGCTGGACTCTCTCCAGTAGCTCTTCATCCTTCTTGAACTGGGGAGCCCAGAACTGGACACAGTACTCCAGATGAGGCCTCACCAGGGCAGTGTAGAGGGGAAGGAGAACCTCCCTTGTCCTGCTGGCCACACTCTTCTTGATGCACCCCAGGATCCCATTGGCCTTCTTGGCAGCCAGGGCACACTGCTGGCTCATAGTTAACCTGTCGTCCACCAGGACACCCAGGTCCCTCTCCGCAGAGCTGCTCTCCAGCAGGTCCACCCCAAGCCTGTACTGGTGCATGAGGTTGTTCCTCCCCAGGTGCAGGACCCTGCACTTGCCCTTGTTGAACCTCATCAGGTTCCTCTCTGCCCAGCTCTCGAGCCTATCCAGGTCACGCTGAATGGCAGCACAGCCTTCCGGTGTGTCTACCACACCTCCCAGTTTGGTGTCGTCAGCAAACTTGCTGAGGGTACATTCTAACTCTTCATCCAGGTCGTTGATGAAGAAGTTAAACAAGACTGGGCCCAGTACTGACCCCTGAGGGACACCACTTGTCACCAGCCTCCAACTAGACTCAGCGCCGCTGATGACAACCCTCTGAGTTCTGCCATTCAGCCAGTTCTCTATCCACTTCACTGACCACTCATCCAGCCCACACTTCCTCAGCTTCCCCAGGAGGATATCATGGGAGACTGTGTCGAAAGCCTTGCTGAAGTCAAGGTAGATAACATCCACAGCTCTCCCTTCGTCTACCCAGCCAGTCATGTCATCGTAGAAAGCTATCAGATTGGTCAGGCATGATTTCCCCTTGGTGAATCCATGCTGACTACTCCTGATAACCTTCTTTTCTTCCACTTGCTTCATGATGGCCTCCAGGATAAGCTGCTCCATCACCTTTCCCGGGATGGAGGTGAGGCTGACCGGCCTGTAGTTCCCTGGGTCCTCCTTCTTGCCCTTTTTGAAGATTGGAGTGACATTGGCCTTTCTCCAGTCCTCGGGCACCTCTCCTGTCCTCCAGGACCTCTCAAAGATGATGGAGAGTGGCTCAGCAATGACATCCGCCAGCTCCCTCAGCACTCGTGGGTGCATTCCATCGGGGCCCATGGATTTGTGGACATCCAGATCGCTTAAGCGATCCCTCACACAGTCCTCCTCGACCAAGGGAAAGTCGTCCTCTCTGTAGGCTTCCTCTCTTACCTCCGGGGCCTGGGATTCCTGAGGGCCAGTCTTAGCACTGAAGACTGAAGCAAAGAAGGCATTCATTAGCTCTGCCTTCTCCGCATCCTCCGTCACCAGGACACCCGCCTCATTCAGCAGCGGCCCCACATTGTCCCTAGCCTTCCTTTTGCTGCTGATGTAGTTGAAGAAGCCCTTCTTGTTGTTTTTGACATCCCTTGCCAGCTTCAATTCCAGGTGAGCCTTGGCCTTCCTCGTCGCATCCCTGCATGCTCTCACTACGTTTCTGTACTCTTCCCAAGTGGCCTGTCCCTCTTTCCACATGCCATGCACCTTTCTCTTCTGCCTGATCTCCGCTAGAAGCTCCTTGTTTAACCATGCAGGTCTCCTTCCTCCTTTGCTAAATTTCTTTCTCAGGGGGATGCATTGCTCCTGTGCATGGAAGAAGTGTTGTTTAAAAAGCGACCAGCACTCATGGACCCCCCTGCCTTCGAGAGCCCTGGCCCACGGGATTCCTCCCAGTAGCTCCGGGATGATGCACTCTGCAGTCAGAGCCTGCTGAATCTTTCTTGCATGTGCTGTGGAGATTACTGGGTTTAGAGCAGTCAGGTGAGACCATATGTCTGCCAGCTCCACTCTGCTTTCCAGGCCTAATGCTCTTTTTCCTCTTCTCAGTGGTTGGAAGACGAGCTCTAGGCAGTGGTAGATCTTGATTTTTGAAGTTGAATTGTGCTGAGATGGAGGAAAATAATAGAAATAGAAAAATAAAGGTTATAAACATTCATTTGTTTTCTGCAAAACAGACAGCATTTTACACAAATATTTATTTAACTTTAGTGTTTGACTTCTTCATCTACCAAACCAATCACATCTTCTCTTAACTATTTTGTAGCGGTTCTCAGGGAATAAAGACCACCATCCAGCTTGTCACTGGTTATATTTAAAGTCTGACAGTATTACTAAATTTTTACTGTAGGAATTCTTTGATTGTTCCAATCAGAGGAAAAATATCCTAAACAATGGGTTGTTATAAGTTAAAAAGTCTCATCACAAGGACTTAAAGTTTCAGTGACTGCATTGGATCACACAGAATGACACAGAATTTTAGGGGTTGGAAGGGACCTCTGTGGGTCATCTAGTCCAACTCTCCTGCCGAAGCAGGGTCACCTACAGCAGGCTGCAGAGGACCTTGTCCAGGTGGGTCTTGAATATCTCCAGAGAAGGAGACTCCACAACCTCCCTGGGCAGCCTGTTCCAGTGCTCCGTCACCCTCAGAGGGAAGAAGATCTTCCTCATGTTCAGACGGAACTTCCTGTGCTTCAGTTTGTGCTCATTGATATGCTTTGTCTTCTTACTTCTCCGTAGTGCCTTGTAGACTGTTCAAGTTTTTGCTGTTGGATTAATCATATTTGCTGGAATTTACAGCTACTAAAGCAAAAAAGTTTGTAGCAACTTCATTTTCACCTTCAAGTGTGTAATGACTGTGTGAGTAAAGTGTATGTAAGTGCTACATAAATCTTATTTCATTGTAAAGATAACTGAAATACAATAGACCAATATTGGTTCTCATTGGAAATGCTTTGTAAAGCTTCTCCTGAAGTCTTCATTCTTAATCCATTCATGGAAGTTTCATTTAATTTCATAGTGATTGGTGGCCAAAAATAGTTGTGGTGCTGGCACCCTAGCTCCTGCAGAGCTAGTTCAAGGATAACAAAAAAGAAGACAAACTTTGCAAACAAAAGAGAATTTTTGCAGCTCTCAGTGTTTTCCAAACTTTAGTGCCCTACAGAATAAGTAAACTGAGTGGATTTATTATTAAATGACAGCAATTTATCAGTCAGTTGACTGAATGTCATTAAAGGCAAAGAGAAATGTTTTGGCTGTATGGCGAGAAACACTCTTGAGAAGATGTTACAGCTGAGCCCCTCTTTTGGCAAGGCTATTGATAAAGACTGCTATTTGCAATTGTAGATTTGTAACATTTTTGCCTTGCAAAATGTTAATGTATGCTGAAGTGGAAACTCACCAGTCCACTACCTTTTCTAATCTATTAACTCCGTATTCAAAAATATTTGCAAAATTGTCAAGGACCTTTTTGATACTGAGCAATATTAACAGCCCTGCTTGCTGTGTCATCCAGTTACCACAGGTAACTTGAGATGTCAGTGCCTTTTGTGAGGCATGTTGTGTTGTGCTAAAAATACAAGCTTCTAATTTTGGACCCTGTCAACAGACATACTATAGTGTCCAGACCTGCTCTGGCTCCTTCAGGTGCCTCCTCTGTTCTGTTGGCTTAAGTTTGGTACTTTGTGACTGTAGAGAGCAGCTAATGCCCATTGAGCAAACCAGCGTTGCAGAACCCACTCTGCTCTGCACCAATGATCTTAGTTCATTTTTCATATAAGGGAGAAACTGCCATTGCTTTGTACATTGTGCATTTTTTTGGATGATAATTTAAAGGAATCTCTAAACTTTTTTCATCTGTATCATGCACAAATACTCCATCCTTCTGAGCCAAATCATGCCCTAAGAAAAACTATCACTGTTTCCATGAAATGTTACTTCTTAGCATGGAAGTGTTGTCTGTGTAATTTTATGTGGAATCTTTCTGTTCCTCTCAATCTTATTATGATTGATTTGGCTAAGCTGTCTGCAAATATCGGATTTTCTGCTTGTCTTACCCAAGATATTCTTATGCAGCTCTGTGTTTTTATTTAATGTTGAAAGTCTATCAATCACTTTATTAAAGACATTTAAGACTTTCTCTTCATCTAATAGCCCATTTTAAGTGGATCACACTACTTTTCCAGTTGTTATATTGATGGTAGTCGTGAAGGAGAAATGCCTTACTTTCCTTAAGAGGCAACATAAGTGCATTGTTGTACTCAGATGCACACAAAACATTTGAATGACCTTTTGAAAGGCTCAGTAAGAAATCGAAAGTGCTAGCATTGGAGCAGGATGTGACAGAAGGTAATTATTACTATCCATATTATGGTAGAACCTAAAAGCCACCACGAGATTGAAATTCTGTTCTCTGGAACTGTTCAAAGTGGTAGAGTGAGGCTTTCCCTGCTCAGAATCTTTACTATTTAATTTAAAGAAGCCAAAGGAAGGGGGGGGGGGGGGGGGGGCCTTTTCATTGCTAGTGCAAGGATAATAAACAGAATTATGTTACAGCTTCAATTATTCACAAACCATTCATACTGACTGCTTAAAACTTTTATTAAGGGCATATATGGATTTTTTAAGAATTTCATGTCAACCCACTGTCCTCTGTGCTCCCATTTTACGAATCTGTCATCCCAGAATATGTCAGTGATGTTTCTCTGGTTATTCTTCCTATACTGTTTCTTCCTTTACTTATGTGTACAGTTGAAAAGATGGATAAATTGTTGGAAAAGGTAAATTATGAGATGACATCCATGCCGAAGCGGACGAAAATGGGATAACCCAAGAGGATAATTCATGTACTGAAACAGGAGCAGATGTCAAAAGAGACAGCTTGTCTGGTTTGTTTGTATGACGATTCTCTAGCATGTACTGATGGAGCAAGATTGTCAGACAGACTGCTTGTGAAGTTCAGTGTTGCTTTGCTTGTCTTAATTGTTCTTTATGGGGAGGTGACATTTTTGTTGAAAGCAATCGTGAGTGAAATTTTTGTGAATTGTTTAAAGTAAACCAAAACTATCCTACCAAACAGCATTCTTTGCAAATATCTACAGTCCCGTGAGAACAACTACCATTTTGACTTCTTAAAATTAAGTTGGATGGGCTGCCCCATCGGTGCACTGTGTGCAGAGTTGTAATGTTCTTTTCCTCTGGTATCCAGACGAGGAGGGCTCAGCTGACAACAGTGACAAGGAAGGAGAGATCCATTCTGGATGGAAGATTGAGTTGTTTAGAAAGCGATATACATCTGCTACATCTAGGGAGATGTGCTTGTTCAGGATGCAGCTCGTGTTATAACGCACTTTTAGAGGAAAAGGAGATGAGGAATCTGAAGAATTTTGGGCATTTAGTAGTGTCCAGAAAAACAAAATTCTACCTGGCCGACCTTGGTCGATAATCATATTTTCAACTCTCTGCTGTCTTGTGTAAGTAAACTCAAAAAAGTGAAACATTCAGCTGGAAAACTGATGTTAACTTGTTAAAGGGAATGATGTTACCCCTCAGGTTTTGTGAATCCCAAAGATATTAAGGATCAAGGGTCTTAGGATCAAGGATTAGCTCCTCTGCAGCAAACTAAGGAACAGAGAAAAGTCCCTCCTAGAAGAATAAGAAAGGAAGATTTGTAAAACTCTGTATTCACAGACAGAAATTTAGGTTTTAAGATAACCTTACATGGTCAGATATGCTCACCCACCTCCCGTAAATTATTTTCTTGAAAGTAAATCTGCTTTTTTAGCTACCTATCTCTTTAATTGAATTTTTCAGTAATTCTGTCACCCAAACACTTCCACTGCCTCAGATTTTTTTCTCCTCTTGATGCCATGGTCACTTTTGTTTGATGTACAAAATATTCTGCTCCCCATCTCCCTCCCATCTCCCTTTCCTCTGCTCCCAACTTCCTAAAGGCCATAAGACACTGATGATGACTTCAGGTTTCTCCCTTTTCATGTGAAATCCTTGTATTTTACAAGACTAGGATTCTTCATGTCCAAATTGTTGGATTCTGCTCTTTCCCCTTTTTCCTGGTTTACTATCAATAATGTGCTTTCTACTTCATTCCTCAACGATGCACTTCTCCCATCATTCTTTATGTGAGCTTTTCTATGGCCTTGAAGCAACCTTCTGCCTCCTCTGGCCAACTGTCAAGCCCCCTCTTCTTTCAAATGCATCCCTGACATTGCTGCTTTTCGCCTGCCAGTGACCATTACTCCACATCATGGACCAGTAGACCATTTCTTCACCAAGCAAATAACAAAACCAGACAAAGATAAATCAGGACACAAGATCTGCAAATGTTATGATCTGTTTTCATTAGATACTAACTCTTCTGCTTGGCATGATCTGTCTTTCCTTTTTGTATCTTCCCTCTTTAGAAGGTTGCAGGTAAGTAGGCGTTGCCTTTTTTTTTCTCCTTTTCTTTTTGTCTCGAAAAATGATCAATTGATGTTGATATCAAGGTTTGTACCAGCCCCATAGCAAGGCCTTCAGCTGAAAGATCCTGAGATCAAGGACTTTGTTGTGCTGTTTCCTTGCTAAGTGAGATGTGTACTTAATTCAATATACAAATAATAGTAACAGACAGAATGACAGAGCCTTCAGAGGTTAAACTTAACGTTAGTAGGAAATCTGTGAAAACACAGGTGTTTTAACTACTGGTGTTTTTGTGCCAGCCATGACATATGGAGCAGACACCGAGGAGATGGAACTGAAGTCTATTGTTAGAATGCATCAGCACCTTCTTGCATTTTGAGCATTGCCATCTAATTTAGTAATCCAATTTATATCAGTGTATGCATGCTTATGCTTAAATATATGATGAAACAGCCACATATTTTTAAAAGATGACATATTTTTATTTACACTTAGTTTTGCACTTCCTAGAATTTTTCTGTCTTTTCATATTGGCTTATGGTGTGTTTCTTGACTCCCGTTCTCTCAAAGTGTGAAAAGTCAGGAGGAGAGTTCACAGCAGGTTGATGGCCTGGAGATTAAAAGTCTGTCTAAGGACATTTCAAAGTTGTAAAGGTATTATTCTCACATGTACTCATTTCTTGGTGGGTGTGAACAACAGCTACTCACCAAGCTGGTGTAGTGTGAAATAGTTTCCTGTGAAATGATGTGCAGACATATGCAGAAAGCCACATGTACAACACATGCACAGACTCACCCCTGACTTATGATTAGTGAGATTCTTGCTGATCACTGAGTTAGGAATGACCAATGAGGCACACCATGTTTTAATTAGTCACACACCTATGTGGATTTTCCATATTTACCAGACTAAAAGCATGATCCCATCCTGATACGTTGAGATTAACGTGCTGGAAATGACCTTGACTTCTCAGCAGTAGTTCTCTATCGCTAGGCCAACTGCGGACTGAGAATTTCCCGTGTGCTTGGTTATTCTCTATACATTCCTTTGTTTGTCAATGCCTGGGATCAATTTTTCCCATGCACCGTAAAAGTAAGTTTTACTCTACTAAATGACAAAAGTTATTCTTAGTCAACATAAATATGTCAGCTAAATTAAGTAAAAGAAAGTTAAAAGTCTTTTGGGCAATTTTCAACACCTGGGTAATAATTTGATATCTGGCTATTATGGGGATGAATATAGAATATAGTAGAACTGCTACTGCTAATAATCTGCTTTTATCTTTTTAAGGACACCAGAGCAAATGGTTCCAAGACTTTTGTCAAAGCCTGCTCAATCACAAGTGCCCAGTGTGACTGTGACCAGAACGAGGGACCTTTTCAACATGCACAGAAGTGAGCTCTTCATGCCCTACTGCTGTACACCAGCACAGCCGCAACTTTCTGGTGGGCCAAAAATTCGTGCGACACATGCCAGAAATGACAATAAGAAATGAAAAGACCATATGGAGCCATTTCTGCCTGCCAGTCATTGCAGTAGGTGGCAAACGGGGACAGAAGAGAAGTATTGGAGAGGGCGCCGTGGATGAGGGGACTGAGAGACTAATGCAAAACCTGGATATGATTCCTGACAAATTATGTTACTTTCCTCAATTGTAACATATTTGTTATGCTGATGACATATTAAGGATATACTGAATTTTGTTCTGGAAACAGAACTCAGATTTGCTACAACTGCTAGGATGACAATTTTATTGGAATAGTATTCGGTGGATATTTACTAACATATGCAGATACTTCAGTCACCTGAAAGTCAGGCATTTCATCTCAAATAGTTGTGTAGACTTCCTCTGAAGCCATTGAAGAGAGCTAGATGACTCCAGGAGAGGAATCCTCCTAACAGAAGCAGATTAGATAAGTCATACTTTAGTGTGGTTCATCTCATTCTAAAGTACTTGGCCTATAGATCAGATGAAACATGCCCTGGAGAAGCCCGATTTTCTCCAATTGCTAGAGCGACTGCTTAGATGTGGATAATGCTCAGACGAGACTAATCTGACTCCTGGTAAATACTTTCTGATCAGGAATTTAGTGGGATATATCAGCATTGTGAGATCTTCGCAGCTAATTCCTGCGTATTATACATAAAGGATAAATTCAGAAATACCATGTAGGAACTAATGACATTTACATGGAAAAAGGTATTGCAATATGATTTTGTACATTGAACACGATACTCACAGGTTTATACCATAGTTTTGTTACTTTGTTAAGAATGCCTAATTTTACACTGAACATACAAACAATCTTTGATCTTGACTTCTAGTATACATCTCTGATGCTGTTTTGTTGTGGCATTGCCAGATTTCTTTATTCTTTTGGGCTAGCAGCTTAATTATTTTTTCCATATTGAAGAAATATTCTTTTCCTGAGGTTTTCTGCATATTGCCTCTTCCTGTCTCTTCTCGTATCTGATCCACCTCCTTTCTTTAGCAGAAAATTAAAAGTTTGATAACTATTGTCTTGAATACAAAAGAGTTTAAACTTAATGTCTAGATCAGTTAGCATGCTACGTAGATATGCTTCTGAATACTGAGACAAATGTAATGCAAATCACATCTCAGTGCTTTGGCTGTTTCCTCAAGTACATGGTGAGGGCATTCTTGAAGTTTTTAGGCAAGAAGACCTCTGTGCAGACAGCAAATCACAAATAATTTCACTCTAAATGATTTGTCTGAGTGCTGTACCGTGACACACTTGCTTGCCAGATGTACCACCTCAAGCTCTAACCTCACTCTTTGTCCTGTGCAAATTAGCCTCTGCAGAACAAAACAAGAGCTTCTACATTTTAGGAGATTATTCTGAAAGCAGTGTGAATAAGGCTGCCCGACTATGATCATAAAAAGAAAGTGTTCATTTTTGTTCAGCTGTAGCCTACCTGAAGCCAAGGAAGCTCCAAACCAAATAGAGAAGACCAAAGATCCTTTGAAGGGCTACGAGGATGGTGAGGGGACTGGAACATCTCTCCTACGAGGAGAGGCTGAGGGAGCTGGGCTTGTTTAGCCTGAAGAAGAGAAGGCTGCGAGGGGACCTAATATATGCTTATAAATATCTGAAGGGTGGGTGTCAGGAGGACGGGGCCAAACTCTTTTCAGTGGTGCCCAGTGACAGGACAAGGGGCAATGGGCACAAACTGAAGCACAGAAAGTTCCAGTTAAACATGAGGAAGAACTTCCTCCCTCTGAGGGTGATGGAGCACTGGAACAGGCTGCCCAGAGAGGTTGTGGAGTCTCCTTCTCTGGAGGTATTCAAGACTCACCTGGACAAGGTCCTCTGCAGCCTACTGTAGGTGACCCTGCTTCGGCAGGAGGGTTGGACTAGATGACCCACAGAGGTCCCTTCCAACCCCTAAAATTCTGTGATTCTGTGGTTCTGTGAAAGATCCTACATGACATTCAGCAACATCCAGACGAATAGCCCCATCCATGCCAGTTGTTAGCACATTATCGGACAAAGGAACCAGACGGCAAACAAGGCAACATTTTTCAGAATAAGGCTTATGCTGGAAACAATCCCAGGAGGAACAATTAGTTATCATCTGTCTCAGGTAAGACAACTGCCTGTAACAGAAATAGTTATTTTGTATTTTAGAGGTATATTAAGATGATAAAATTTGTTAAATATTTACTGACAGAGGAAAAAATGAGAACCCGTGCAGACTTGTATCAGTCCATCTATTTTGCATGCTTCTTTGCTGCTAAGCAGAATTTCCCTAAAGGAAAATAGAAAGAGAAAAAAAGAAGGTAAAAGCAGCCTGTTTGGTGAAATTATTATTAAACATGAATGCCACTATCTGCGATCAGGTGCCATTCTCATTAAAAAATGAGTCACAGAGGTTTTCATCATGACTCAGGTGTTCTCATCATAGCGTCACTATGGGGCTGTGTGTCCAGAGTGGGATAGATCTCTCTCTCTGGAAAAGAGGCAGCTTTGTATTTTTTTCTTGCTTCGTATTCAGTCTTCTTTTTATTTCAATAATTATGAGCGAGTAATTGGGCTTTATCTTCTTCCTAAGTACAAGAAACTTTGTGGACATGACCACAGGTTGTAGGCAGATTGCTCCACTAGAAACACCATTTTCATTTGTTTCACGGTGACTGAAGGAACAAGTGATGTTACCAATTTTTTAAAAGAAACCTTACTGTAAGTACGGGAGTTGAGCTTTCCTCTTTCCAGCACCTTGCAAGGTAGCTCTGTAGACTCATAAAAAGGCACAGAGCAATTTAGGAAGGAAATTAACTCAAAAGACCAGCTACCTGGTCCAAGCCCCTGCTCAGCGCAAGGCTACTTGCAGGTAACTTGTGTGGACAAGTCCAAGTATCTCCAGGGACAGAGGTTCCACAAGTTCTCCGGGGAACCTGTTCCAGTGTTTGACCTCCTTCACCGTGAATGTTTGTTTCCTGGCACCTCATTGCAACTTCTCTTGTTGCAACTTGTGTCAGTTGCCCCTGTGCTGTCTCTGTGCACTGCGAGTGTCTGTTCTCCAGGCTGTACATGGCTGGCCTTCTCTGTTGGGTGCGTGCAATACTGACTCGTGCAACGGTTTGTGCACTTGTCTCATCTTTCAAAATACGTGATGAATTTCCACATTTGGAGAAAGAGGGGAACATGTCCATTTCCCTCCTACTATTTCTTACTTTCATAGCTCGCTACAAGACAAGAGTAATGCAGAGGAAACACAGTTACTCAGCAAAACCTCATAGATTTCTTTTCTTATGCCACAGAACGTACGGTAAATCTGTTGTTTGAATTGTTCATTGCTGAAAACTTTTATTCCAAGGAACCACTTATTTTCCTGTTCAATGAGAGTGGCAATTTAAGAGATATTTCAGATGGATTCAATAAAATATTGCATTTCTATGTGTAAAATCTGTCGAATTATCCAACAGGTATAAGATTTCACGCATAGTTTGGACCGGTTGGAACTGGGAGTTAGGAGTACCTTTCTGCTACAAATCACTGTTAGGTTTTGAATAAATAATTAAGAGAGAACTGTCTTGACACCTCTTTCTGAGCTACCTACATAATGAGTAAAAGCTATTCCCAGAAGTAGTCTACTTAATTGGAAGGTCCTGTGGAATATCTTAGACTGTGAGCACATCTGAAGGGCACAGAACACATAGAAGGGCAATGAGGCTGGTGAGGGGTCTGGAGAACAAGTCTTATGAGGAGTGACTGAGGGAGCTGGGGCTGTTCAGTCTCGTGAAGAGGAGGCTGAGGGGGGACCTTATTTCTCTCTACAACCACCTGGAAGGAGGTTGTACTGAGGTGGGTGCTGGTCTCTTCTCCCAAGTAACTAGCGATAGGTCGAGAGGCAATGGCCTCAAGTTGCGTCAGAGGAGGTTTAGATTAGATATTAGGAAAAATTTCTTTACTGAAAGAGTGGTCAGGCCTTGGAACAGGCTGCCCAGGGAGGTGGTGGAGTCACCATCCCTGGAGGTGTTTAAAAAACGTGTAGATATGGCACTTCGGGATATGGTTTAGTAGGCATGGTGCATGGTGATCTTGGGCGGACGGTTGGACTTGGTGATCTTAGAGGTCTTTTCCAACCTATGATTCTATGATCTGCAGGAATCTCTTCTGTACCTGGTTCCTGAAAAACAATAAAAAACAAAAGGTGGAGGAAAGAAGAGAGAAAATGATACATAGTAGTAGTAATTATCTGCCTTCTAAAAAGCACATGGAAATTATGGATGCAAGATTCTACTCAAGCAAAAACAGTATTACTTTAATTTTTATTACTGTTACATTTTATATTTCTTTAATGGATTTATAATTAATCAATTTCTATGTACAAATTTGTGTCTCACTGTATGTAAACAGTTGTGGGGAAAAAAAAATTGGGTTCCACTATCCGTAGAGAACAGAAAATTAGACCCTGGAGAGAATGATCTAATCTTTATGGAATTAAATTAAGTGTATTTATTAAAATGTATTGTGGTTGGGCTTTTTTTGAGGCATGAAGTAGTCTCATTTAGTTACATTACAGCAGTAAAGGGGAGTATATTTAAGGGAAATGGAATTGCCTGTTCTCTCCAGGACAATTGCAATATACAGATTTCAGTGACGTATAATAATAATAAAAAATCACTTAATTATAAAGTAGGAAGAATATTTTTCTGTGAGATTCTGGTGATTACAATGTCAAAAGCAAAGTTTGATTGACTTCTCAGGTTTCTACTGGAGATCTTGTGCCAGTCCTATCAGTCTCTCCCTTGCCAACATCATGGCCATTTAAAGGAAATGAAGATCTGCCATTCAGAGGTCTGTCATGGTTCAAATGCATCACAAAGTGCTGAGTCCATGAATGTCACTCCAGACTCCTCTTACTATCTCTTTTTCTTCCCTCCCCATGCTCCCACGCTGGTTCCTCTCTCTCTTAATACAGTTGCTGCATCTCCCCTGCGCTACTTCCTTATTATCACAGGGAAAGATGAGGAATTAAACTGTATGTTAAACATTTATCCCCCATCTGAGAACTGAGAGAGAAACATATTCTTTTGCTTGAATATCTATTTCTCACAGCCCTTCTAGTCCTTAAAGTCAAAAGTTGCTCCTTTTGTGGACAGTTTCTGTCTATAATTCAAGTAATAGGTAAGATATATTGCTAGCAAAACGTGCAGCTTTGTGTCATCTTCTGGCTAAAGCCATACAGTGCAGCAAGGCATTTTCCTTACAACTTTCCTGCCATGGCTGACTTACAAATAACTTAGTTATTGTGGTCCTGGATGTGGAATGGAGAACACTAACTGACCTAACCTGCCTAATAAGGCTAAACTTCCACCAGAGATTAGGATGAAGCTAAAAGACTCAGGCCCATTTGTGACCAATGGAAAATTTGGACCCAAGTTTTTCAGAAGTGCAAGGATACTTTTCACCAACAATAGCGATTAACACTTTTCTTACACCATTTTATTGCTTAGCCATGTGTTGGTCTGTGTCAACACAGATTGACAAAGTCGTAGAATTTTATTGGACAATATGAAAACTCATTTGCAAATTTTATTGCAGTCCATCATTGCCTGCATTCACAGTCCAGAGGCCTTCCATTGTTGTGAATAACAACTGGGAGCAATTTCTGGCTATGGTCAATGTAGAGGTTGCAGTCTTCCACCGACAGGTGTTCTTTCCTAATTGCTTCCATTACTTTCTCTTTATTGCAGGGCTTCATCGCCCGATGAATGCAGTGCTTCAACAAATACCAGACCAGATCTATCAGCTCCAGCGTGTGGCATGGTAATCCACGTACACTCATCAAGCCAAACCTTAGTAAAATGCTCCAGTCAAATGTACAGTACTTATTTCCCAATAAAATAGTTGTTACTGGTTTGTGTGGCACGGTTTTGGTAGTGGGGGGTTCTATAGGGGTGGCTCCTGTGAGAAGCTGCGAGAAGCTTCCCTCATGTCTGATAAAGCCAGTGCCCGCCGGCTCTAAGACGGACTCACTGCTGGCCAAGGCCAAGCCAATCAGCAACGTTGGTAGCGCCTCTGGGATAACATAGTTAAGAAAGGGAAGAAAAAACAGCTGTGGTGAGACAGCAGTGGAGAGAGAGGAGTGAGATGATGTTAGAGAAACAACTCTGCAGACACCAAGGTCAGTGAAGAAGGAGGGGCAGGAGGTGCTCGAGATGCTGGAGCAGAGACTCTTCTCTTGAGGCTTGTGATGAAGACTATGGTGAGGCAGGTAGTCCCCCTGCAGCCCATGGAGGTCCACGGTGGAGCAGATCTCCACCTGCAGCCCGTGGAAGGGACCCCACGCTGGAGCAGGTGGATGCCTGAAGGAGGCTGTGACCCTGTGGGGAGCCCCTTGCTGGAGCAGGCTCCTGCCAGGACCTGCGGATCCATGGAGACAGGAACCCACGCTACAGCAGGTTTGCTGGCAGGGCTTGTGACCCCGTGGGGGACCCATGCTTGAACAGCCTGTTCCGGAAGGACTGCACCCTGTGGAAGGGACCCACGCTGGGGCAGTTTGTGAAGAACTGCAGACCGTGGGAAGGACTCATGTTGGAGAAGTTTGTGGAGAACTGTCTCCTGTGAAAGGAACCTCATGCTGGAGCGGGGGCAGAGTGTGAGGAGTCCTCCCCCTGAGGGTCAAAGAGCGGCAGAAACAACATGTGATGAACTGACCGTAACCCCTATTCCCCGTCCCCCTGCGCTGCTCGGGGGGAGGAGGGAGAGAAACAGGAGTGAAGCTGAGAGAGGTGGGGGGAAGGTGTTTTAAGATCTGCATTTGTTTCTCACTAACCTACTCTGATTTGATTGGTGATGAATTAAACTCCCTTTTCTCCCCAAGTTCAGTCTGTTTTCTCCCTGACAGTAATAGGTGAGTGCTACCCCTGAGGAGCGTCTACAGAAAGCCTTATATGTTTTTAATTTTTTGAATTGTTGTCTGTTAGACAGCAACCCTCTGATAGTTCGTCATTTTAATACTAACGCTTCGTTTGAAGAAACAATCAAGGCGCCGGTATTGATTCGAGATCCCAAAACAGGTAAGATCATGGGACCTTACCCCCTTATCACGCGGGGCAGAGGTTATGCTTGTGTTTCCACAGAAAGAGGCCCCCAATGGATTCCAGCGAAAAGCGTGAGGCCTTTCCGCTAATCGTTGCCACAACCATCTGAGAACGAATCGGATCGCACCCAGGACCAACCTTCTGAGCAACAAGTCGGTGAATCTCCTCAAGAGGACCGGGACAATCAGGACGGTTGAATCATAAACATAGAAGGACTGCATGAACCAGTGTACAGAGACACCAGTCATGAAGGTTTTGTGTCTTTTCTGTAACACTTGTGAACGATGGGTTTTGTGTAAATGCTATAAAGACAGCAGTGTATGCTTTGGCTGTTTTTATTTTTCTGTTATTACTCCTTCCATGCCTGTTACAGTGTTTGCAAAAACTAATAACACGCTCGGTAAAAAGGGTTCTTATCGTGCAACAGGAAGGGGGAGATGTAGGTCTCAGCAGGGCCCCCAGTGTGACGCAATTAATAAAGGAGGACGTGCTGGAACTCGTTGGCCACAAGCCCTGGGAAGAAACGAGATAGTGGCGAGTCTTCCTGGAGGAGGAAGTATTGCCCTAGTTAAGATAAACTTAAGGAATGTGTCTGTTAAGATAAGCTTAAAGAATGTGTGTCTGCGCCAGCGTTTGTGTTAACCAATTAATGAGTGCCTAGTTTGAAACTTAAACAATCAGTTTAAAACACGCCGTCTTCTGATCTGTATAAATATATGTGTACAACGGCAATAAAATGAACATTCTGCTTGCATCAAACAGGTGTCCCGTCTCTCAATCGTGGCAGGTGAGTGATCTCTCCCTGTCCTTGTCTCAACCCTCAAGCCTTGCATGATATTTCCTCTCCCCTGTCCAGCTGAGGAGGGGGAGTGATAGAGCGGTTTTGGCAGGCACCTGGCATTTATCCAGGCTAAACCAAAACAATAGTTATTATGCCAAATGCAACATTTTAAATAGAAAAAAACATTGATGCAAAAAACTTGTGGCAAATACAAGTACTTGCCAACATTTGTATCAGAAATTTTGTGGCCAGTGGGACTAGGGAAGTGAATGTCCCTTTGCACTTGGCACAGGTGAGGACGCACCTCCTATACTGTGTTCAGTTTTGGGCCCCTCGGTACAAGAAGGACATTGAGGTGCTGAAGAGTGTCCAGAGAAGAGCAACAAAGCTGGTGAAGGGTCTAGAGAACAAGTCTTATGAGGAGTGACTGAAGGAACCAGGGTTGTTTAGTCTGGAGAAAAGGAGGCTCAGGGGATACCTTATCACTCTCTACAACTACCTGGAAGGAGGTTGTGGTGAGGTGGGTATTGCTCTCTTCTCCCAGGTAACTAGAGATAGGACGAGAGGAAATGGCCTCAAGTTGCATCAGGGGAGGTTTGGATTGGATATTAGGAAAAATGTCTTTACTGAAAGAGTGGTCAAACATTGGCACAGGCTGCCCAGGAAGGTGGTGGAATCACCATCCCTGGAGGTGCTAAAAAAACGTGTAGATATGGCACTTCAGGACATGGTTTAGTGGTGGACTTGGCAGTGTTAGGTTTAGGGTTGGACTCAATGATCTTAAAGGTCTTTTCCAACCTAAGTAACTCTGTGATTTGCAAATATGCTGACAAGAGAAGATATGATTCACATGGGAAGTAAAGCAACTTCTGACCTGATAATCTCACTGCATCATAAAGCTTGATGTTATTCCAGATCAAGAATGTTCTTGTGCATCAAATCTTTGTCTGCCTTGGATCAGAATCATAGGTATTTTAGCAAAAGGAAGAATTCATTTTGATTCCTCTTCCTTCCCATACTCACTGAATTATTAGCACAGGCATCAGTGCAAACTGGATTTTCGTTTGCATCTTGCTTTCTGGATTATCTGAATTTTGTGACAGAGAGGTAAATGAAAACAGAAAATATCTTTCTGGCCTTTTCCTCAAACCAGAAAGGATATCACTTCATTTTTTCAGATCTGAGGTTACATTTGCAGAAATGATATTTAAAAATCATAACAAATGCCCAATGTCTTCTTGCTTAGGAAGTGAAGAAATTCATTTGAGATTTCTTAAAGACAAAAAGCCCAGAGAACCACTGTATGCCTTTTTAGTGTATTTCCCCAGAATACAAATGTAGTTTGATCAAAACCATAATTACATAACTCCTTAGCTGCAAGGAATTTATTCAGAAGCCCCCTTCTGCTATGGTATTATTTTAAAAATATTCTTCAGTGCCAACTTTCCACTAAAAATATAGGGTTTTTTTCTGAGTGATTCCATTGTACCTCCAAAGGTAGATGTTTTCTATCCTAAAAGCACTGATTTCTGTTTCTGAAATAAATTGCTCTCTACCATTGTCTTTTTGCATTCGTTCTCTCTCCATGTCTGTTTTTCTCCATGGTAACACAGAAGTTGATAATAATGTACACCACTTACCAGAAGAAGGATTCGGAAGGGAGAAATGTAAAATACAAGAAGTGTAGAAACCTGTGCACAGAACCGCACGCTAGCTTTCTAACTACTGCAGAGTGTAACTCTTTTTTCTGCTCTGTTCCCATTTGGCTCATTCTCCAAAATGGCTGGATTTCCTTGGTTTTATCTGTCATTTACCCCTTTTCTCTTCACTGATTGCTGCTTCAAAGTGCAAAACACTTCTTCAAGCTTTCCTGTTGAGTGTGAGAGGAGAGAATAATGTGGCTGCTAACCTGAACTCTAAGGCAAATATCAATACAGCTCGTACTCATGAAGGCTTGCAAGTGGAAACTGCACCAATCGATCAGCAGCATAATCACGAAAACAACAGCCAGTCTCTGTTTCACAAGCATTTTTTGAGGACAACCCAAAATTTCTCTGGATCAAGTTCGTCTGGGCCATATATTGGTCTTCTGGCAAACTCCCGGCTGACCATTCATTGGCATACTTGTGGCTCCTCTGCCTGAACCAGACTGATGCTGGGAGAATTCTTTGCACCAAGAACAACCAGAAATTATATTTTTTGGTCAATTTCATTTTGTCTCTTTGCTCCAGAGGCCAAATTACAGAATGAAAGACCTTTCAGATTCCTCATTTGTTTCAGCTAGAGTACGCAGAAGTGCCCAAAACTCCTCATTGGCTGATGCTCTTCCTTGCTACCTGCTATAAACAGGTTGTCTCACTCATTGTGCTGTTACTGCACCCGTAAGTTTTTTACCATGCTGCTTGTACCTCAGCATCTCACAACTGTGTTGGCCAGATGCTTAGCCAAGTGAAAGGCCAAATTGGTCTGAAGGACTGATAAAACACAGGTCATGACTACATTCTCCCTATAACTGCAGTGAACTCAAATAATCCCTATTTTCTTTCGGTCTCCCAGAAAGAATACAAATACCAGCATAATGATATGAATTTGTAACATTTTTTACATACACACAGACACAGACACAGACACACAGACACACACACTCTCCTGTGTTTTTGGGCATGCATCCAACAGAACAATATGTGTCACTGAAGTTTAGAGCCATTTGCTTAATCCTACCTTCTGGCATGCTCACCTGTGAGCCACAACTATGGTGTAGATAGATCCTCCAGAGTGCAAACCCCTGCTTGAAACTTGCTCTCCCTTAAACTAGCTGGCAGAGACAAGAATCTTCTGGCAAAGAAAGTTAGGTGCTGGAATAGTCATCACTAGAAAATGAGGGGGTTTACATATTTTAGAGAGAGATTTTGGTAAAATGTTGCACTGTGACATTTTTCAGTCCACAGTATTTCTATTTTCGGTACCAAAACCAGCTTTTCAAAAACCAGTCTTCATTTCAGCTAGTGAAATCAATTATTCATAGGCTTTTATTGCATAGCGAAGTCGTCTAGCTGTGTTTGGGCCCAGTGTTTCTAAGCTCGGCTGCCTCTGCTCTCACATTACAGATTTTGCTCATTCGCTTCCCCAGATCTGCGTTCCTTAGAAGGAGCACATTTTGAGAACAAAGAGTTACCTACTGCAAGGAGTTAAGACAGCAGACAAAGCCAGCGTCGGACGTAGCACACCACACCACTCTTCCCAGTTCAAAAGAAAGGGGGATTTGTCACATGAAGGATCCTTTTGTGGGAGCTGCTGGCTTGCACGGGTGTAGACTGAGTGAATAGACAGTGCTTTGGGGCAGCACACAGAGGAGGGGGTTGGTGGTGATTTGAAGTCAATGGACTACCTGTTGGGACAGGGTGGGTGACACCTCCTCCTACCACTGGCAGTCTTACCGGCACGGCTACCAACTCGCTCTTTTTATGCCGGAAGCCATGATCTCATATTTGTTAGGCATTGGAAGCAGTCAAAGTCAAAAAAACTCCCACAGTTTTGAGGACGCGAGGATATCATTCTACCGCCACGCTACAGCTAGTTATGCTGTGCTGCTCTCGCTTACTACCTCCTGTGCGGCCACCTGCCAGACCCAGCCCGCCTCATCCGAGCGCCGTCTGGCATTGCTGGAGCGTGAGGGGCACGGCCTCCCCGTGAAGGTGGAGTATGTTGGCACCGCAGGCCAACAACCCTTCGCTCTTCAATATGGCTGGCGCCCAGGGTCAGCGCAGGAGAAGTTGGTTTGTTGTTTGTTGTTTTGTTTTTTTTTTCTGGTCCAACTAGCTCAGACAAAAGCCAATTATCGCACACATGACGAGTCTAACAGTGCTCCCTTAAAGTAACGCTGTGATTGCACGGCAGATACGCACAAGTCCCCAGTGCACCGTTGGATCGGGAAATGTCACGTTTCCTTGGCAGTTTAAAAATTTAGACACTGAGCCTGTCTTAAGATACGGCATAAATTGAATGTCCTTCTACTGAAACCATGGGGCTGCTTCCGTGAGTTCTGCCTTTACCGCCCCGCTTTCAACAAATGGTAACAAATGGTCCAATAGGTCTGAGGATTTTTTGTCCTTTTCTAGGACAAACCCGCTGGCCCCCCTCCACGCCCAGGGTAAAGCCACAGAGCAGAGGCATGGCAGGGCTCGGGCATGCGCTGCCGTGGAAGAGCAGCGCAGGAACCGGCATGGCAGCTTGTGGCGTTATGGTATGGAGCCTGTACAACTGCAGAGAGGCAGATTGCCTGGCCCGAGCAGAGCCTCTTCGGCCGAGGTGCTCTACCACCGGCTCATTGGAGTGGGGACCTGCAGGCTGAGCCCGCTCCTCCATTCGCCCCCATCACTCGCCGCCGTGGCTGCGGTCCAGACAGACACTGCGTTACGCAGGCTGGAGATGAGGCTTTGTTCCCGCTGTCAGTACTGTGGAGCCCATTTTTCTGAGAAAGCAGCTTTCGGGTATTGCAGTTGTGCCAGAGCCTGGTAATCCAGAAAATCCTGAATTTAATCATGTTCCTTAAAAATAGTATTCCCTGCACCTTCCTTTCCCAGGCCCCAAACACTGATGTAGGAGTAAAGGCACCTTGCCTGGCACAGGTTTTTTAGGTTCATGTGTGGTCTTTGTTTTAAAATATATTAATTTATTATAATATATAATCATCTGCCTGGGGGATGTGGGATGTTGTTGGACTACAACCAAGTATTGGCTTGTAGCCTTCTAAACCAGGGTGCTAAGAAATAAATCCTAAATAGATGAACGGTTTATGCTGAAAATGTATTCAACAGACTTCACCCTTCTTTTCTAAGGGTTTTCCTCAAAACAGACGACATTTTCTAGATTTGTTCAGCACATGAGATGCTGTATGCTGATTTTCTGAATGGCATAAATTGTTTGCTTAATTGCAGATTATTTGAAAAATCTTTTCCATCTTTAGGGGCTCTATGGTCGTCTAATTACATTGCCTTATTCCTTCTCTCTGATTAGATAAGCAAAAAATGCACAGACGAAAAAAACATTAATTATAATTAGTTTCCTTTAGGTGTTATCTTAATACCAGTATTCTTATATATAAAGAAATCACCAAAGATTGTGGGTAGGGAAATTTTACTATATTGTAAAATGGCTAATTTGATTGTTATGAAAATAGCACACTTTTTTCATTCCAAATAATTTCAAAGCATACTTTCTACACCTTGCAGTCACTTCTGTACATTTTAGTTCTTATTCTGCAAACCCATTGATATTAATTTCCTGAAGTCTTATAAAAACAGGTTAAAAAGATCCCCAAAATCTGAGGATTTAAAGATTCATAGGTTTTTTTTTTTGCCTCCTACTGGTGTTTCAGCAGGACAATACACTGTTCTGGAGTAAGATTATGATATTGGCTGTGGTAGTTATGACCTCATATGTTCATTTACAGAATTTGTCAGACTTTTTTAGCATGTTGGGTGAATTCTAACGACTTTTTTGGTTCAGTTGTTGCCAAATGAAATGTGGATTTGTATAATATTGTTACATTACTGATGGTTAATTTGCATGTTTGTAACATCTGAAGATCTATGAGGAGAGGGTGTCATTGTACTACTCCCTTTAGAAACACAAAAACTAAGCAAGCACTGATTTTTAACATCACAGAGTTTATAATCCTACAGAGTTTATAATCCTGCAGCACTTCTGCAACTGATGATATTTAAGTCAACTTGCTGTGTCCACTGGCACTTCATTGACCTCAAAGGAGCTCTCCATGGGAATGACAGTCTTCTCATGTTCTGCCAGTTATAAGGGTGGGAGAAACAGACAGAGGGAAGAGACATAATGTACAAGCAAGACGGATGGACACAAATTAACCCAAGCCAGCTCCATGCAATATAAGGTATTCAAACCTGTATTTGATACATTTCACATTGATTGTTCCCTTTGCAAACTGAAAACAGACTAGAATGGTGTGAAGGAACAGTTAAAGGAATTAGCTTTGACCTTAATTGAATTATAGAATGATCATATATGTGGTTACAGGAGCACCTTATTTTTAATTGGAAGCTATCAGAAGAAATTCATGCTTTGGGGTTTGGAAGGATAGACACAGAGTTTGGGGTTGCAAAAGCTGATAATCTCTCAAAAAAAAAAGAAATATTGACAAACAGCAGCATTACCTTCTTCTTATCAGCACTCATTATACTTGGGGAAAAGCTTCTGTCTAAATCCAGAAATCTGCTATGCTGATTCTCCTGTAATTTCATCTTTTCAATTAGTTTTTAACACAGTGTCAGCAGAAGAATGCCAGTTGACAGTGACGAAGCAGAGGGAGAGGAATCTATTTTTTACACAGCAAAACATTTTTATTTTTTCATTTCCTCACTTACCCACACTATTTTTCTCTTTCCGTCATCTGTTTTGTCTCTTCAGAAATCCAGGCTGTGAGCTATCTGTGACAGGCACCCATTTTTCATTATCTGTGTAGGCAGGTATTCTAATAAAAATAAATAATAAAAAGTCTTTGTCATTCCTCCTACAGTAAAACATTTAATGTAAATGGTGAGGCTACCCCTTGGGTGTGAACATGTTACATTGAGGTTCCATCTACAAATCATTTGGATCGATCTAGAAACTTCATGAGGAAACCACCACAGACTTTGTATGCACTGACGTGAAAATGTCCCCCACCAAGCCCCCTGTTGTGGATTGTCTGGGGAAAAAACTCAAGAACCCCAAAAGAGAAGAATAAGGACTGTCTTCTTCTGATAACACTACTTGTAACAGCATAGTTACCTGCATGCTTGACTACCTCAGAAGGGATTTAGAACTTTATGCTTGATTTCCTCAAAGATCTTGAAATTTAGGTTGGTAATCAAAAATATTTGGACTGCAAACTTTACATCTTGAGATGCTACAAGAAGGGACTAAATGCATATAATTAACTAAGTAAATAAGTAAACCAGACAATTATATAAGAAACCTTAGCTAGAACAGACTTCTGAGGGATTTGACAGATTACAGGCTGCTAACTGTCATAATGACTGTTAAAAGCTGTAATCTCATTAACATCAAAGAACTGGAACCAAACGGAACAAAAACAAAAAATAATTCATAAAAGAGAAGACACCTTTTTACTATAGCCTCCAGTATTGTTGTGAAACGTAGGAGGAAATGAAGGAGAGCAAGAACATTTCAGAAGAGGCTGATGTAATGAAAGCTGTGATGAAATATCTCCTGCTTTCTTTTCCAGCACTTACAATTGAAGGTCCCACATTTACTCCAATCTAATTTTTGTTAAGAGTGCTCTGTCGTGGGGGACAGGGGCTGTGTCAAAATTATGCATAACAGTAATAATAAACTCAGAGAAGACAGAATAGTGGAGCTCATAATTTTCTCCATTATTAAAAATCCTGCATATCTGTTCAACAATCTTTACATCATATGACCATTTTAGTACCTTCATGTTGTTTATGTCAAAATTTACTAACTGGTTAGAAGCACAAAATAAGCATTTTTGTACTTATTTTTTTTGTCCAGGGTAGAAGTTGCTGGTGAACTTAGCTAGGTTGTATACCTTGGTTGTTGTTGGTTCTGCAGACTGAATTGTAAGACTTTTGATGAAGATAATATCATCAGAAAGTTTTATTTCTTTTTGTCACCCATTATAATTTTACAAGATTTTGAAGGTTCAATATTTATGTAGATTAAAAAAAGTGGGGAGCTTTCTATTTGATGTAAGCACTCCTAATGCACAGACTCAAAAGAAACCCTAAATATGGCAATTCAGCATAAATCCAAGGAATTATTTTTACATTACAGTACTCTCTGTATGCTACAAACAGCATCTCGTCAAAAACCAGGATGGGAAAGTGAGCAGATTCTCCTGTGTCAACACCATGCAAGAAATAAATTCAAAATAGACAATAAATTACAGACAAATACATTTCTGCTGCTCACAGCAAGAGATATGACAAGGAAAGCCCTCTCCAGGAGGTGGGCTTTAAGCCTTTTAGTGCTGTGAAGTCAAAACTGTCAAGCCCATAGTTACGGTGTGCTGGCCGTGGCACAGTGCTAGAGCTGTGCGGGTGGAGAGCAAGCAACGATTCTGCTCTAGCTCCAGTTTCTGTGATCATTTCAGTGTGTAGCCCCATTTAGAATATGTTACGATAATGTAATCTGGAACATACAGAGGGCTGGATGTTAGTTGACCATTATCTCTGAGACACAGAGTTAATATCTGTCTGCAAATACATGTTTCTAAATGGGAAAAAAACCTCAAAATCTGATCCTTAAATTGTAAATATGATGATCTAATATTTCATTGGAAAAGCAAATAAAAATGTTATGTGAGATGTTGTTGAAGAAAACGAATTCCAGGCCTGTGATCCTTCAACATTTGCTAAAGCGGGCATCTGGTTGTGCAAAAGAATAAAAGAACTCTAGAATGGAGGTAAAATAACTCATTTCAGGTAAATGGGAGGCTTCATATTAAGACTGTCCTGATCTGGCCTTTCTGAGGCCATGGAGTGGCAGTGACGGGCATTGCCTTCAACACGGATGGCACGGGGCTGGATTGTCTCCTGATGGAAGACTAACAGCTTCTTGCAGCAAGGATAAATCTGTTAAGATCTGGGATGTGAGAAATAAATTTTGTTTTGATAGTTTCTTAGATTATGGAGGATTAGCAAATTTTGTGGATTTCAAAAAAATTATTTAATAGGGGCTGGACTAGATGATCCACAGAGGTCCCTTCCAACCCCTACGATTCTGTGATTCTGTGACTCAGGCAGTCTCAGAGAGGTCAGAAATAAGAACTATGCATGTTATACTCACAGTAGAAATGCAACAGCAAGGTTATTACAAACAAGACAGGACCATATTCATACAGTTAATTATAACTGCTGTTTCAGAGGTTTTAACTTTCTGGTCCCTCATCTATTGAGACTTCTTAAAATCAAGGTGATGTGAAGGTTAAGCAGACAGAGGGAGAACAGGGTTTCACGGGACGACCCCAGCTGGGGCCTTTGATCAGTCATTCCAGAGGATCTTCTGGGTCTAGAGTAGGAATGGTAGAGAAACTGCGAAGGCAATCAGCAGGTACGTTAGCAGGACCTCACGGGGAGGGTTAGCAAAACCTGTCTCGAATTTAGAAGCACAAGGATGGACACCTGACTGTTCTGTAGAGAAAATGAGACTAGTAAGCAATCCAGTATACGCAATCTCCTGTCTTAACAGTAGACTGAATATAGTCCTAATTTTTTGTCTCAGAATTGCAGGTGCTACCAAAGCTACCTTTTTGACACTTTTTCAGTAATCTTTCTACAGCTATCTGCAGAATACGTGGCTGTGTTTACAGGGTTCTAATTTAGGGGAACAAAAACAAGGGTATTGATCTCTGCTGGGAAACACAGAGACTCATCCTCCAATAGGTGCAAAAAGGAAACCATATTCCCAACACCAGGAGGTTTGGTCCAATGAACACATGGTTGTAAGCTCTTCCAACCCCAAAACCACGTAATACCTGAGGCTTGGTATGGCTTTTCTCCAAATCAGGGAGTTCATAATACCTGCTCTCATGCAGCCAAGGTTCCTATGTAGCCTCTGTTGCATTGTGACCCATAGAAAGACCAGTGCTATCTTTCCATCCCTGAATCTGTTGGGATCATTTATCATCGATTCTGGGTCATTCAGTCCCTGTAGTTGGGTCGCTATTATAGTACAACTGTATCTTCCAGTAGGACAGATGGGCAATACCAACAGTGGCTCTTCGAAAACAATTAAGAAGCATTTTTGAGCAGAGGCCAGAGTGCCCACCACCATGGTAAAGTAGTCGGTCTATCTTGGGTACTGTTCCTGTTAGTCCAATTCAAAGAGAGAGAGAAAGAAAGAAAAAATCATTCATGTACAAAATGGGTCCCATAGTTGGATGTATTAAAAGCAAAGCACGCATTTTTTAAAAATGGAACTGGACACTATTCAGGCAGCACTCTACCATTTTGACACACCATGTGGACTCCGGTTTAAAAAAAAAAAAAAGAGAAAAAAATAATAATGCGTATGTGTGGTAATAATCTGCACATGACTGGTTGCTGTAATGTGCACTGCTGTACTGCCAGCAGGGAAGTGAGTGATTGCCTCTCGCCCACACAATGGACGCTGGCTTTGCCTCACATGGTTTTTCAGCAGGGGAAAAAATAAGAGGGGAGGAAACAGGAAATGAAAATGAATGCCTCACCCCGATGCCTCTCAACCCTTGAGGCTTGATTAAGTAGCCAATAAGAAGCTTTTTGGCTTTTTAAAAATTTTTATGTGGGCTACTCTGTCCAGGGAACTTGCTGAGTGAGAGACAAAAGGCAACTCCCCGCCTTTTCCTTCCACCTCTGTGTCTTTTAACCTAGGTGGTGACACAAATACCACAGGAGCTGTGCTCAACAGGAAAGTTTTTACTTGTTTTGCTAGTCTGGTGGCTCATCCGGAGCAGTTTGATATTCAGATGAATCTGTCAGGAACAAGAGTGTGGTGCTTCAGTTCTTGCTCGGGCCTGATGACGTTGATTTGTGAGCATACTGCTTGACTATGGGATGTGTGACAGATAAATTTTATCAAAATTAAGGCACAATTAAACATTTCATCTTCCTAATTACTGGCTGTAGATTCAGCCTGATGACCATGTGCTGTAAGAAATCAGCGACCATTACACATTTTAATGGAGCACAGCTGTCTTACAGCTTGGTAATATTTGCACAGTGCCACAGAACTGTAATTTATGATAAAAAGAAAAAATGTGTATTGGCTCTTTTTTGCCAAAATAGATTAAGGATTCATATACTTTAATGAGATTTGGACCTAGCCTTGGATTATCGTTATAAATGATTTATGTGCATGTTGGTGGACTCCTGTAGTTTTGAGTTGATTTGTGTTTTGGTCGACCAGTATGTAATTCAGTATTTCCTTGTGTGCCAGTATTTTCATTCTTTCCCCTCTCTCCACTTCTGTTCTATATTTCAGCCATAAGTTAGTGAGAAGGGCAAGTGGGAAGGTTAAGAAATCATCAAGTCATATTTTCCAGGAGTGTCCCTCACAGCAAAAACCACTCCCAAAATGCCTCCCCTGCTCCTTTTGCTCCGCACCTGAGCACAGAGCGGACAGAAGGGAGGGAGGTGAGGGGAGGTGGGTGAGAGTGGCCTGGATCAGGGTCACTCGTGCAGCCTGGAAAGCAGGGCACAGGGGAGCAGATGCTACCTGAACCCTTATTCAGGCAGAGACCAGCTCGAATGTTGCCGTATCTCAAGTCAGAGTATCAAAAACCTTCCTCCTGCTTGTTTAAAGCATGACCTACAAAAGGGTGTTTGTTCCCCTACTTGATATTTTTCTTCTTCCAGTCAGTTTTTCCAGGAAAGGTGCTGTTTCTCTAAAGGAAAAAGAACCCAACAGCATATGTAGCGAAGTTATAATTTTCGGAACCACCTTTCTTCTCCATTCTTTGCTTCGGTAGGTTTCTTTCACAGATCATTTAGAGAGTGTGTGGAGCAGGGGGAATAACAAAGATAAAATTAGATGTTTTATATATATACATATATACCCCCATACATATATATGCGCTACGTCTGTGTTTGTTTTTGTGCGTGTTTTATTTTTATGTTAAACTTAGTGAACCAAATTCACACTAAGTATAACTACCTAGATTTCCAAGGAGTCACACTTAAGACCGGAGTTTGGCCCCATATGTTGCGAAACCCTGAGATCCATATGTGCAGATGAAAAGAGAAACTAAATTCTAATTTTCATAATAAAAAAAAAAATCCTGTCCAAGCTTGATTTACTTCAGTGTTCATATGCTGGAATGTTTCATACTGTACCAGGTTGCATATGCTTGCACACTAATTCTCAATTGCCGTATGCAGTTTGTGACAACCATCTGCTAAGACCTCCCTTAGAGTTCTTTCTCCCACTCAGCCCAGCTGAAATAAAAATATGGACAGAAACAACTTCTGCAGGGAGATGAAAAACTTAATAGGGGACTTGGAGTTTCACTGCGTATCTGGTTCGAATTCAGCTGTTCCTACAACTTATGCCCTACTTATAAAACATTCTTGAGGTATAAAACATTAAATATAATGGAAAACTGTAAAATAAAGCCATACTTCCTGTGACAGACTTGACTGTGCTAGAAAGGTAATGATAAAATATGTACGCACAGCGCACATGTGTTAGCTAGCTCTCACTAACAATTCTAAAACAGCAGCTTAGACTAACTGTGTATAGCACCTTATCACATTAAAGCACCCTAAAGCAGGAGGGGGATGAGTGGTGAGAAAAAGAGGGTGTGAGAGAGAACGGGCTGAAAAATCTGCTCTCAGTTTCATCGCCAGGGAAGTAATTCCGTTTAAACCAATCTCATCAGAAACTCTGAGTGCCGGTTGTTGGCTGCTCCCTTTCAAGCCAAAGGGGCAAGCCAGTGACCAGAGCATCTGAAAATCGGGTGAAGGAAATGGATAGATGAACAAGTGATGAACAATGACAGAGGAGGCAGCCGTGTGGTAAGAAAATGAAGACAGACTCTTAGCTTTGAGTATCTGATCATCTCCAGTTTTCCATTTCACCTTGTTGTGCAGTAATGGGTTAAATTCCCCATCATGAGTATTTTTGAATACTCTTGAAAATGAGAGAGAGAGAGAGAAAGAGAGAGACTGCGTGTTTAAAAGGCCAAGTAGCCAGTCCTATGTCTCCAAGCAGGACTGGCTGTGCGGAAGCCATGGAGTACAGGTGGCAGTGGTGGCAAGTCAGTGTTTAGCTAGTATGCTCTTTAAAGCCTCCCAATACAGTAAAATTGATCTGATCAGATTTTTATTAAGAAAAAATCTATTTCTATTTCTACCATTTAAAGCCTCATGCTTCTTGCCAAATTTTCAGCTCCCATGGAAAGAGGTGGTGGTGGTTTTGCTTAGTGTTGCTCCTCTGCCCATTTGCTAAGGTCCTGATCATGTGGAGCAGAAGTAAAGATGACTCCAGGTGTCTTCTAGGCAAGAAATCTATAACTACATGCCAGTATAATGTTCGTCTAGTTCACAATATCATGACGCTTTTGCCCCATGTTTGATTTGCAAGAGAAGACTAGTGCCCTGAGAGAAGGATGAAGAAATATATGTTTTGAGGTGGAAATCATGGGTCTTGTTCTGAATTTCTGTGATGACTTTACTTCAGCGTGTTTTCAGTGTAAGCATGAGTGAAAAATCAATCCCAGTGATGAAGCCTAACTGCTCAGACCTAAAAAGGGGAGAAAATAAAAGGAAAAGAGGAATAATTCTTGATCTAATGAAAAAAGTGTACCTGGAACTCATGGTATTTGAGATTTTTAAAGGCAACATGTCAGGATGTTTGGCAAACAGAGTATTCCTAGATGACACTGTCTCAGGCGATACCTAGGGTTTTAAAAGCTCAGTAAGTCATAAGGAATTTTTGCTCTGGAAATCATAAGGCTGCATATATGTAAACCTTGAAGATGAAATGGGTTTGAATTATTTTAAGAGCTTTTGAAAGTACGGCATAGTAAGTTATGTATCAATCTGTCCCCCATTGGTTATTATCTTAACAGCTGCTGTAAGTGTAGCCTACCAGTTTTAAATATAGGAACAGCACTGAACAGTGCATTATGATATTCCAGATGGAACGCTTAAATTGAAATATCCATATATCTGAGAGTTTTCTACAGCACCACTATTATGTCATCGTTTTCTGTAGGTAGTGTAAAAATCTCTTATCCCTACAACATTACAAAGTTTGAGGACATGGATGAGTGGAGAACTGGTAGCAACCAAATACTCAGCAAGACCTTTTGGCTACAGAAAATGTTTCAGCGGTTGATGCAGGAGTGCTGAGAAGGAGTGTACCAGCCACCAGGATCTGGCTTCTCTTCTTCTGGGTTCTTTATACTCTTGGAAAACTTTATGAGGCCATGGCATCGTGAACCATCTACAGCTGACCTGTAGCATGTGGTGCCTTGAGGGCTGTCCGCTCTAGAAGAAGAATAACTAAATAAAATGGAATTAGGGAGAAGGGCAGCTCTAGTGATACAGCATTTCTGATGGGGAAAACATCCTGAATCCACCTGAAGATCACATGACCTCCCCATCATGCAGCATAACTGATTTGCTTTCTTTACAAGGTGAAAAAGAAGGTAAATCACAGAATCAGAGAATGGTAGAGGTTGGAAGGGACCTCTGTGGGTCACCTAGTCCAACCCTCCTGCCAAAGCAGGGTCACCTACAGTAGGCTGCAGAGGACCTTGTCCAGGTGGGTCTTGAATACCTCCAGAGAAGGAGACTCCACAACCTCCCTGGGCAGCCTGTTCCAGTGCTCCGTCACCCTCAGAGGGAAGAAGTTCTTCCTCATGTTCAGATGGAACTTCCTGTGCTTCAGTTTGTGCCTGTTGCCCCTTGTCCTGTCGCTGGGCACCACTGAAAAGAGCTTGGCCCCATCCTCCTGACACCCACCCTTCAGATATTTGTAAGCATATATTAGGTCCCCTCTCAGCCTTCCCTTCTTCAGGCTGAACAAGCCCAGCTCCCTCAGCCTCTCCTCGTAGGAGAGATGTTCCAGTCCCCTCACCACCCTTGTAGCCCTCCAGTGGACTCTCTCCAGTAGCTCTTCACCTTTCTTGAACTGGGGAGCCCAGAAATGGACACAGTACTCCAGATGAGGCCTCACCAGGGCAGTGTAGAGGGGAAGGAGAACCTCCCTCGATCTGCTGGCCACACTCTTCTTGATGCACCCCAGGATCCCATTGGCCTTTTTGGCAGCCAGGGCACACTGCTGGCTCATGGTTAACCTGTCGTCCACCATACACCCAGGTCCCTCTCCGCAGAGCTGCTCTCCAGCAGGTCCACACCAAGCCTGTACTGCTGCATGAGGTTGTTCCTCCCCAGGTGCAGGACCCTGCATTTGCCCTTGTTGAACCTCATCAGGTTCCTCTCTGCCCAGCTCTCCAGCCTATCCAGGTCACGCTGCATGGCAGCACAGCCTTCTGGTGTGTCTACCACACCTCCCAGTTTGGTGTCATCAGCAAACTTGCTGAGGGTACATTCTAACTCTTCATCCAGGTCGTTGATGAAGAAGTTAAACAAGGCTGGGCCCAGTACTGACCCCTGAGGGACACCACTAGTTACCAGCCTCCAACTAGACTCAGCGCCGCTGACGACAACCCTCTGAGTTCTGCCATTCAGCCAGTTCTCAATCCACCTCACCGACAACTCTTCTAGCCCATACTTCCTGAGCTTCCCTAGGAGGATGTTATGGGAGACTGTGTCGAAAGCCTTGCTGAAGTCTAGGTAGACAACATCCACGGCTCTCCCTTCGTCTACCCAGCCAGTCACGTCATCGTAGAAAGCTATCAGATTGGTCAGGCATGATTTCCCCTTGGTGAATCCATGCTGACTACTCCTGATAACCTTCTTTTCCTCCACTTGCTTGTTGATGACCTCCAGGATAAGCTGCTCCATCACCTTTCCCGGGATGGAGGTGAGGCTGACCGGCCTGTAGTTCCCTGGGTCCTCCTTCTTGCCCTTTTTGAAGATTGGAGTGACATTGGCCTTTCTCCAGTCCTCGGGCACCTCTCCTGTCCTCCAGGACCTCTCAAAGATGATAGAGAGTGGCTCAGCAATGACATCCGCCAGCTCCCTCAGCACTCGTGGGTGCATTCCATCGGGGCCCATGGATTTGTGGACGTCCAGATCGCTTAAGTGATTCCTCACACAGTCCTTCTCGACCAAATGGCACTGATCATTTTTCCTCTGCTGTAAAATTGGCTGCACTACGGTATAGTAGCTTTCTTTTGAGTGACTGGGATGGTATGTGATGTGTGCTGGTATGATTCAATAGCTGAGCTGAGAGACTGGCCTGCCAAGCCGCCCTGGATGTGGTACCGGTACTAATTACCATGTGGTTTAGCATTGCGCGAACAACCCCACGCAAGCCTCTGCAAAGCTGTTATTTTTCTGCACTTGTAATGCTAGGATGTTGATGTCTGGGGCAGGGACTGGCTCTTGCAAAGTGCTCGCCGCATTGCACAGACAGGGAGATTCGCTGCTGGCCTTGCTGTAGCTGCTCCAGAGGCCCAGCAGCTCAGCAACTTTCACAACACAGAAGGCAAGTTATAATGTCTCTTTGTTCATGTGTGCTTAATCACTGGGACTTCGACTAGGGCAGCTTAACCTTGCCATAAAAATATAAACAGGTATCCCAATACATGTCCTACCACAATTTGAGGAAAATAAGACAGATGCCAGAAGGTAGTGAAACTGTGAGGGTGCAAGGCTACTCAAGGAGCCTTGTCTGTCACCGCCGGTCTTGCATGCAGTTGAATTGGCTTTAGAGCACCAGGTTCTTTGGAAGATTCTTGGGAAAGACATTCCGTGGGCTCCAGGAAATCTTGCTTTTACTGCACAGCAACACATTGCTTGCTATCTACTTCAGTTTTCCTCATCTCATTAAAAGGCACTTCCTGGATGTTGTGGCCACTTCTCAAGTAAGATTCTCAAGCATCTTTAACACATAATCTGCAGGACTACACAAGCGGCAAGTATTTGTTACTTTTTTCACTACTTTTAAACTCCATAATCTTGTGCGCTAGAAGGTGCTACACCTGGATGACCACAAAAGATCAATGGCATATATTCCTTTTGCTTAATTCATTTGGTGTTATCCTGCTGCACAGCAGCTCTCTCAGATGTTATTAAACATACAGTGGATAAATGTGCAGGTTTCCTCTTCAGAATTGATGAGGTTAATAGCTCTTTCAGTCTCTATGCTCTATACCTGTAGCTTTTCTGAGGTACTTTATACTGAGTTGGCTCTATGTTTAAACTGCTAGAATTAATTAAAATAGCAATTAGCCTATAAAGCATTCTGATGCTGTGACCAGGCAAGCCCCTATTTCCTGTTAGCCTTGTATGTAAAGCTGTTTCTGCCCAGTGGTAAAATCCCCTCCAGGTCAGTGGAGATATCCAAATGGACTGTACTGGCAGTTATCAGGCACAACTTGAGGGAAACGGGTCAGCTCACATCTCTGCTGGAAATGAGGTACCATGGAGCTGGCTTATAAAGAATAACAGAATAAATTACTGGCTCCTTTGTGGTGCCAGTGGTTCGCACCAGGTACCTGTTCTGTTACTGTTTCTTAACCAGGGGCAAGGATCTTCAGCTCAGTGGTAAAAAGCTTTTTAAGCAGGAGCACACATCCTCACTTGATCATGTCAAGAGACTTGTGGAGTGTATTTCTTAGGAAACAATTTGGCCTCCAGCAACTTTCTGGGGTAAAGTCAGCTACAAAATGATCTTCCTTTTGTAGACGGGAAAAAACCTCAAAACTCTCCAGCTCCCCAAGGTGAGCCCAGGCCAATACAGGTCGTACAAGTATAGCTTTCAGATGATCAGTCCAGTTTTTTATAGAATCACAGAAGCATTCAGGTTGGAAAAGACCTCTAAGATCACCAAGTCCAACCATCAATCCAACATGACCATGCCTGCTAAATCATGTCACGAAGTGCCACATCTACACGTTTTTCGAACACCTCCAGGGATGGTGACTCCACCACCTCCCTGGGCAGCCTGTGCCAATGCCTGACCACTCTTTCAGTAAAGAAATTTTTCCTAATATCCAATCCAAACCTCCCCTGATGCAACTTGAGGCCATTTCCTCTCGTCCTGTCTCTAGTTACCTGGGAGAAGAGAGCAATACCCACCCCACTACAACCTCCTTCCAGGTAGTTGTAGAGAGTGATAAGGTATCCCCTGAGCCTCCTTTTCTCCAGACTAAACAGCCCTGGTTCCTTCAGTCACTCCTCATAAGACTTGTTCTCTAGACCCTTCACCAGCTTTGTTGCTCTTCTCTGGACACTCTTCAGCACCTCAATGTCCTTCTTGTACCGAGGGGCCCAAAATTGAATACAGTGTTCGAAGTGCGGCCTCCCCAGTGGCGAGTTCAGGGGCAAGGTCCCTTCCCTGGTCCTACTGACCACACTACTCCCGATTACAAGCCAGGATGCTGTTGACCTTCTTGGCCACCTGGGCACAGTGCTGGCTCATGTTCAGCCAGCTATTCTATCTATTTCTGGCTATTGAACTATGTACAACCCAGCTTTATTTCTAGAGGATACGATATTTATTTATAAGAGGTCATGCTTAAATGATCAAGACAAAAGTGACACTGAAATTAATTATAAGACCTTCCTTAACACCCAATTCATGGAGTCTTAATCCCTAACTTTGGGTGCAACTATAGCAGCCCTGTAGTTTTCAATAAAATTTCCACTTCTTGACACCAGTGTGAACTGCTGAAAGCTCTGTACATGCTGGGAAGAAGCACATTACAGGATGCTTATAGCCACACAACTCCATATCAGTGGCAAGAGTCACTATAGGAGCAACTCGATAAATGAATGCTGAAAAACCTCTGGCAGATTAGTTCCTCTTACTGGCAGGTGTTACTGTGAAAATATATCAACCTTTTTGAAGTAATGCATTGCCATTCACAGGTCCATGGGCTGCTTTTATACTTCCATCATTATATCTATGGCCTTCAAAGCTACAGCTGATGGACCTTCTGTCAAGACCCAGATATTTAATCAATGTGACAGCATCCTACATTTTTTGAACCCCAGAGGTCTTTGAAAAGTTTAAAGCAGCTTCCAGGTAAAGTTCAATCCACATGGCTGAGTCCCCTGAAGTGTTTTCTGCAGACAACTCCCTTCCCCCACATTTTAACATACCCAACATCTTTTACAGTTGAAGATTGTGAAGAGCTAAGCTGGAAGGCCAGTTATTATTGCAACAGAAATATGTACTTTACAGAGCTCTGTTGCCCACTAAGAAGTTCAGTGCAAGACCTATAGTTAACCCCCCCACTTGGAAGAAACAGTTAGGACTTTTTCCAACAGTAATCAGTTTCTCCCCATCACAATAACCTATCATTAAATGTATGTTTGTGAGCATTTGTAGCCTAAAATATGAAGAAGAACATTTTTTTGAGGAAAGGAAAATGATTTTTAATATTTGATGGGTAGAGCAACAGTTTTATTAACAAAGAAACATCCTGATGCTGATCTCAGTTTCAAAGTTCATGGACTGACACAGTCTCACCAGTGACAGCAAGTTATTGAACACTGTTATAGCTGTAATGACCAAATACTGCTAGGGAAGCGGGATAACTTGAGGAAGCCACTGTGGGCCTGGAAGCTTCTCTGCTTTCCCCAGCTATAACATCTGACCTCAGAAAAGACAATGCCTCTTTCCAGACATCTTAATTCCCCAGGGTGAAATTATTCCCTCTGTCTCTTTATGTGTATACATATGCATACACACAGGATCAGAATCTGGCCCACAGTTCTTTTGTTCCCAGCACCTGCCAATGAGTGCCAATTATATGTAAAATAAATAAATGCTAGCCACATTATGATATGAGTTTCCTCCAGAAGGGAGTGTTCCAGAATCCTAATGGCTGCATTTTCTTTGTCTCTTTGAGTTTCATCCTTTACATGCAAGATTATTAAATATAGTCATTATCTGACTTAAACAAATAATAATGCCTGTAATTATAGCAGAAATCAGTTCACTTATGGTTAAGTTAAAAAGCTATATATCAGATATGTCAATGTGATCTGTATAATACCAAAAATTTGAACAATGAGAAATAACACTATCAAACATGAAAATCCATTAATGCCGGTCATTAGATTTTAACTATGCTTTTAGAGTTGTTAATATGGAGAAGGGGAAGACACTTCAGCTGACCATGCCTAATGCCGCAAGCATGCAGCAGAATTAAATTCTTTATTTTCTCGGTACTCAGTAAAGAAAACAGGAGCTCTGACTGTTAAATTATAACACCTTTGACGAAAAGATTCCTTAGTTTCCAGTCCTTTACTATAGCTGCTATCCAGAAATTGTACTGTATGTACCACATTGCATAAATAAGCTGACCTGTCAGGATTTTGGCAATTTATGGGGCTGGTCAGCCTGTACATTCGTGCAGTTTTTTGTTGCAATGAGATGTAATGGCTTTTCAGCGCACCATAAGCACAGTTGTGACCACAGGCTCACTAGTGTCATTTTGTGTGCAGTAATGAAGCCTGACGAGTGGTCTCCTGCTTGCAGATAGCCGGCTGTTGTCCTAAAAATGCAAACCATTGCCTCAGGCCATGGAATCAGGAACAGGCAAAGGACAGTGGCACAGGCACGGCTCCCCACTGCTCGCCTTCCCTTTAGCACACTGTATTTGGATGCAGTAGAATAGTCTTTACCCTTGTACATAAGGACACAATGAGAGAAAGTGATAAAAGCAATTGTATGAAGGCCATGTTGGAAATCAGGTTTTGTGAGGTTGCTGAGCTGACATTTGGAAAAAAAAAAAATCCATTGCCAATACGTTTTTCCCCATGCTCAGAGAGTCCTTTGAGCAAGAACACAGCTACTTCATCATAGTTTCTCTTCCTGATTTTTTATCTGTATAAATATTTGTGCAGAAATGTGCGTGTGTGCTTATTTATATTTATTTATATTCTGAGAATATGTACTTACACCCACACTAGCACACATGCACACATGTATACATATATACAGAGAGACAGAGCTAGCAGGCACAGCAAATCACAGGAACAAGCCCGGCTGCTTTTTTTTGCAGCTCATCAATATTCCATGGCCCAGGAAGGCCAGGCGTGCATGGGGGTTCACACTTCCCACGGCACAGCCGGCCCCGCCGCAGATCCCCTTCCTCGCTTTGACACCCAAGGGTTGCCAGAGAGCCACTCTGAGCCGGGTAGCACAGTGCTGGGTTTTCTATGGATTTCCAGAGAAGAATGAAAAATAAGTCTGCCCTGAACCAAACAGCCCTTAGGCCTTGTGCTGGAATTGTGTGATTTGTGATTTAAAGAGGCCCCTTTCTGTTCACCAGGCACCAGGGGCTTCTCTAAAACCTGAACCTTGAAGGGCAGTTTGTTCTTCAGAAGAGTAGGAACTGCTTTTGTGGTTTCCACATGCACACCCACTGTTTTGTAAACAACCACAGGCAAAGGATATTAGAACAAAAGTTACAAATCTATTTCAGTTAGAACCTCACTGTCATATTCTTTCTCATGGTTTCATAGCTCTCTGGGAAGTCACCCTTCCCCACCCCAAACTTTTCAGGTCAGGGGATGCATCTTTGTGAAATGCCATGTTAGAGAAGATGGAGCCCAAGACTCTCACACTGGTTTTGGCTGAGACCCTTCTAATCTTCATCCTCAAAATATTTGTCCCCTCATCTCAAAGACTGCAAAAAGCTGCCATTTAGTTGGTGCACAGGTAGAGTTGGGTGGTGCATGAGGCTGAGGAGGAGGGAGGCCTGAGAAACGTTTAGATGTGGCACTTCAGGACATGGTTTACAAGGCATGGTGTTGATGTGTTGACAGTTGGTCTTGATGATCTTAGAGGTCTTTTCCAACCTTGATGATTCTATGATTCTAGGATTCTAAGACAAGAGTGGGTTGCTTTTGGGTACTGCTCATCAGCTGCATTTTTGCCTTAGAAGTGAAACCCTGGCCCTCAAATACAAAACCTAGACTACCTGTTTTTACATTACTTCGCTTCTGGAATACAAAGAAATATTTGGTGAAGTATTAGATCTACTGCAAACTACACACTCAGCACAAGCAAGCAGTTCATCACAATATGCGACACAAAAATGGCAAAAGCGAAAGCAGTAATTTCCTTTGTAATGTGGCTTATAAGCAACACATTACATTTGTCTTTATTTCTTAAATGTGTAGCTTAATATTGATATTTTTGAAAAGTTAAATATAAATCAGAAAACACACAGAATGTACAGCGTTGCCTTGGGAACCTTTATTTTCTTTTCTTTTTCCCATTTGTGAAATTTTATGAGAGAAACTCTGCAAAGTTAAGGTAGCATTAACCCAGTCTTTGGGTATACATAATAAAAAATGCTTGAGCTTCTGGGACAGCAGCTATTTCTATGGATACAGTATGTTGAACAGACATGGAACAAAGAAAACCAAAACAGTTGGTTCTCTGCTGTCAAGGAAACAAGCTGCTCTTTCTGCTTAAATATCTCTTACCAAAACTAGGAGGAAAAAATCCTCCAAAACTCGAGTTCACACTTAAAAAGAAGAAATCTGACTTACAGGCACTAGAATGAATGTATTTTCAGATATTTCAGTGAGGGATATTGTTGTCTGATACAGGTAAATCAACATATCTCCCTGAAAGCCCCTAAGGTTAAGGTTAATCCTAAAGGTAAATACTTCATCATTTTTGGAGAACAGCAGGAGTCTGAAAGGAAAGTGAGAAAACCTTCTGCAGTGTTCTGTTTTTTTGCGCTGCCTGCAGGTTACTTATTTAGATTAAATTCTGTTATTTGTTTTCCATTAATTCAAACATCTTTTTTTCACCCCAATTCAAGCCATTAGGAGCTTTTGTGGTTTAAAATAACGAAAGCTAGACCTCATATTTGTTGAAAACCAGAACATTTTAATGTGTCTATTTCTTTCAGAAGTATTAAAAAAGATGTACTGAATAGAATTACTTCATCTGATAGACAGGATAGGTGATGATGCATATGGGTGTTCTATATGACACTTTCAATGTACAAGTGACACAGGAGACAGCAGCTACCCAGAAACAAGATCAAAATTACATGAAAGAAAGGGGCTATAGGAGAAAAGGAAATGACTCTTAACATTTTTAAAATCTTGAAATTACCTCTTGGTGACTGACATTCTGGTTCTGGCTGGAATAAGCTTCATCTTGAGCTCCTGTACTTTAGTGGAGGATATTGCAATTCTCTCAGGGGAGCACCACACCATAAAATAGGTCTCTTCTGAGACAGAAAGATATCATAGGAAAAAGTTTGTGATCTGACACATACCACCTAAGCTCACAGAGTTTCTAGATGTATAAGTAGACCCAAAATGCCCAGCTGACTTTGAAATAAGTTCACAGGCATGAATCCTTGCCTATTCACTGCATCATTTCTAATCTGAATCAGGGAGTACAAGTGAGGTTGAAGGCAAATGGCCTGTTGAGTTAAAGCTGGCTTTGTTTAAAGACCGTGTAGGCTTTCTCTGGCAGGTTTTGTAACACCACTGGTGGGCTTACATGTATGATGGCTGGATACCAAGTGTCCTCCCAGCAATGGGTGCTCTCCCTGCATATGTTCTTAGCCCATGGTAATGCAAAAGGTATGCGTATTCAGTGCTTTACACTTCTGTGAACAGGAATTGAAGTAAACCCTATCACTGTACCCTTCCTGAGGGCTAGGAGACTCAAAGGAACCTGGCTGTGTAAAACAATCTTGTGTATGGAGACAACATCTGCCTTGGTAGGGACTTACAGAGAAATTCAGTATATTTGGCCCATCACATACAGGTGGTTAAGGTTGATTTTTGAAGAGTTACTGTGAAAATCCCTGCTCCTTAGAAGAGGTGACCAGAAACAAGCCTAGGTATTCTTACTTGCTAGATTAGCTTTGTTTGTCTTGTAGGCTACAATTAGTTTTCAGAGTGTTTTTCTTGGGAAAAGATTATGAAACAATTTAAAAACACAGCCCTTAAGGAAAGAGAAACTGATTGTTTCAAAAGGCATGCTCTGAAATGCCATTAAAGATGCTACACATAACCCCACTAAAATGAGAATTGCTACTGAAGACCTAGTACTCATCCATAAGTAACTTCACAGTGTCTTCTTCACTTCTGATTGGATTATAAAATTCTGTATAGTAACCCTCTTAACTTTGAATTTCATGGCTTTTCTTACTTTGTTTAGACACTATTGTAGCAGAAAAGAGGAGTGGGTTTGGGGGGAGGGTTAGTTTGTACACTTCTGAATATTTGAGCTGTGTTTAATCATTCTTATGTGTGAAATCTTTTATTAAAAAAAAAATCAGTTTATCTGATACTTACTGCTCTTTAGTACAGCACAGCTTGGTAGCACTAGGTACGTCTTGTTGAAAGTATGTCCATAAATATGTCCCTTGCAGCACAGAACAGCTTGTTAACTTGGCAATCCTCAGCAATTTGCTTTGAAAAGTTTGCCTCAGTTTTGATAGTCCAAATGTAGGGCAAAATCTCAAAGTAACTTTTCAGCTAATTTTACCAATCGACAATTTCCTCACGGTTTTAACTGCCTGCTTGCTAGAACAAGGACTGTAATGCTTCTTCCTCCTCACTCAATAAGCTTTTTTGCAAGGTTTTTTCATTTTTGATGGGCTGAGACTACTGATTTTCTGTTTTCCTAATGTACAATCTAAAAAAAGAGTCCATTATCTTGAGGAAATACTATTCTGTTAGCTTAACCATATGTGAACCCAGTGCCACTGTTATATAGGGGATGGTATTACTATGAATATGCAGTTCTTTAAATCTAAAAAGAATTAGAAAAGCAGGCAAATGCTATCTGTCCCTATGTCACAGGCAGAATAAATGGGGCACAGAGAGGACGAGTAAATTGACCGGTGCCCAAAGGCTACAAAGGATCAGCAGCTTTAAGAAAAGAACGGATTTTTGCATGCCTGGTACTGTCAAAAATTTCTTCACTCCTTTTTCATTTTAGTAACACTTTTGGCCAGCTTTGTTGGATATCCTTTTTAATGGGAGAATGGAATTAGGATGCCTGCAGTATTTCTGTACCAAATACATTAGGTCCGCTTGTGCGAGGAACCCTGAAGTGAAAATTCTTGAGTCTATGTTCTAATTTGACCACGAGGACTGTGATTGGAGATACTTCAAAGTGGGTTACGATGGTTAACTAAGTGAAAGATAATATCCCTTTGCCATTACTGTCTAGTAGGTCTCACTACTCCTGTGGGCGTGCTCCTTAGAATAAATGAAGAGGATCCACAGAGAACCATTTTGCTTAGGGTTTTTTTTTAATGATTGCCAAAAGCCATTTGCTAGAATAGTACAGAATGTTTACAGATGCCTTAGGAAGAAAATAGCAGAATGTGGAACTAATTGTGTTTATTCAAGATAATTATGAAACACAAATGACCATTACTTACAACAAGTCCCCTGACAGATAGAGTTTGACTCATGGGACCAGGATCAAACTCAGTAAAGAAAGGCCTTAATGTTAAGTTATACTGTCCATATGGACACCACATATCAACACTAGCTGTTGCAATTACTGCTCGCCCCTCTTTGCTCTTGCACTCAACTAGTGTTCAGTACAGGAGAACCACAGCTGCTAACTCTGAAAAGGAAAGGCAGGTGGAAATAATGAGTGCTTCAGGAGGAAGATCCTGCTGGGGCGAGAAGCTCTGAGAAATGCAGCCACAGACTTTTCTGGCAATTAAGGTGGAAGTTCTGTCATAGGAAAATGAACCAGCTTTGCTGCAGCAGTGATGGGCATCTAATCTCATCAGAGAATGGGATGCATAAAACAGATCTAAGACCAGGACTATTAATTACGCCATAAAGAACAATGCTACGCACAGTGCATCTGTGTTCATCCCAAAATGGTTTCTCAAGCCTTCTCTACCTAGCCATGTAAAACTGGTATGCATGCTTCATTCTTGAAAAAGAGGGCAAGAGGAATCCTGTGTAGTGCAGTGTTAGAACTGCATAAAGTGGATAGCAAGGAAAACCAAAAATTTCATAGTGAAAAAATGTAAGTAGATCAGATGCTAGATTAAGGGTGCTAGGCATAACCTTATTTCCTGGGTTTGTATCGGGCATTGAAGTGTGTTTTTTTAATTGATCTAGGAGGTTTTCCCTAATAATATTCAAATGGGTCAATACTGTCATTGCAGCTTCATTTCATTTATTTCATTCTTACTGTTGCTGTAGTTGAATTGTTTTTGCTTTGGATGAAAAAGGAGATATTTGGACTACCAAAAAATGTATTAGCATGTGGTTCTCATACAGAGAGGTCATTTATATCCTTAACAGTGTGAAAACATGATGCAGGCTGTACTGCTTTTGTTGATTTCATTTTCTGGCAACATACACAAAATCCAAAGCTCAGTAACATCCAAGGAAAAAACCAACAAGTTCTTTCCTGACTTTGGATCTTGCTTGCCCATCTGGATGAGGACATACCTTGGTGAAATCCTGGCCCTTAAATCACTGCGAGTTTTGGTTCAGTGGTCACTTAACATACCATGCATGTAACTTATGTTGAATGTTATAAATCAACATTCAGGGTAGATTTCAAAATTCCAGGAAAAAGGACGAGTGTTAGAACTCGCCCACTAATGCAGAATTGTTGACCAGAGTTGAAATGCACCAGTGAATACAACGTGACTGAAACATGCCCGCAGTTCAAGGGGATCAGCAACGGTCTCAGCACACAGGTTGGCTCGAAGCAGTCTGGGTCCCTGTTAACAAAGCTTCCATGTTTCAGTCTTGGTGTTTTTTCCTGGGAAAGAAAACCTCCACTTACCTCAGCATTTAATATGGCCAGAAGAAATTGGACCAAAATATCAAATTAATTCTCAGAAATTTTACAGATGGTTTATCATGCCTCCTGTGGTTGTTCAATTTCTGAAGTAAGTAATAGTAAGTTGACTCACATCCAGAAATGAGCCCCTTGTGTCATTGTTTTTGCTTGCCCTTTTCCTTATTCTCTTGTGAAGGCACTGCCAAGACTGCAGGCTCTTGCCAGTACCCCCAGGTATGTGCTGATGCCGGGCAGGAGTGACCCACCGTGGGCAGGAGTCACTTCGCTGGGACTGCAATACAAAAGAGAAGGAATCAAGACCTTGCCCATCCTTGGGAGCAGGCACAGGCACTGTTCAGTTGTTTTGGGGCATGGTTGTGAGAGTGACAGGAGAGCTGGCTCTAGCAGCAAGGTCCAGGTGCTGCCAGTGTCTGGGGAAGCGCCCTGGCAGGGTCCCCTCCACCACCTCCACTTGGCTCCACAGAACCAGACACTTCTCTGTGGGGAGGGAATGAGCAAAGCAGGTTGTTTCAGGTGGACTGAAATGATTTGTTGTGCAGGGAGGAATTTGATGGCTCCTTATTGGTTGTTTGGAGGAGGCAGGGAATTAGAAAAATTCATAAAACTTTTACTGTAACATTTCTGCCTTGATTTTTATTTCTCATATAATGGGTGATACAGCTATAAGAAGGGAAAATTATTTTAAAAGGACTGAAGGACCTCAGAACGAAATTAAACACGTAACTGTGTCAAGCAAAAAGCTTCAGCACAGTTCGAAAAATTTTCCATGGGTTTTCATTTAATACCTTTAAACAATGTTTTACTTAGACCCAGACCTGCGTTTATCTCATCAACTTTTCAGTTCAGCCAGCTCAGACTGGGGGGTCAGTCCCTCCTGGTGACAGCCCTTTTCCCTGCCTGTTACAAGGACTAGGTTGTGCTGAGTTCTCCAGTCTCCCAGACCAGGTTTTTAGCCAGAAGGAAGCCTTACCTCTGCCCTATGGGGACGTCGTTTTCTTCTGCCACTACACTTCATGGTACAGGTTGAAGGCATGTGTGATGGAAAGAAGTGGGAGAAGCACAAGGCAAATAGCATCCTGGTATGAGCAGTTTATACTAGCGAGAGCTCCTTGAATCTCTTGTCCAGTGCATCTGGGCAAGGAAAAGAGTGAGAACTAATTTTATGGGAGCTGCAAAATAATAACAACAATGAAAAAGGAATAGTAAAGTCTTTTTTTAAAAAAAAAAAGAAAGCACTTGTCAAAATCTCCCTAGTAATACACAGGATCTCTTAGCAAAGCAAAACCACCACCTGGTGAGCTTGACCCCTAAGTCCACATTTGAGTGGACTGGAGACAGCTTCTAGTGATGCCTGTCAGCTGAGCAGAAGCAGAAAGAAAAGGACCTCCGCCTTCCTCCCCTGCCTCGACAGTCGTATCCTGTAAGAGTTAACGAATGGCCTCTCAGTAACCACACTGCTTTCCTCTCAGCCACCAGCTGATCCCCACCAAGCCACCGAGGTGAGAGTTCATTGGCAGAGGTGGATGAGGTTAAAGATAATAAGAGTCTAAACATCCGTAGGGAGTTCAGCTCATGTACAAAGTCATAATTACATAAGCCATTACCACTGTCCCGGTAAAAAGAAATCACTGTGAGCAGGGTTAGAAAACATTTGCAAAGACAAGCTTAAAAAGCAAGGATGGAAAATACCAGACTTTCTCCACTGGACTCACCATGGCTGTAGCTCGGCAATAAAATGAAGATTGTTTGGTTATTCAAGTAGAAACCTGTTAAATGGATAACCTTGTTGCAACAAATTTTAATTCTTTTAGCAGTTGTGTTCTTTCAACAGGTATTGATTCAAGCAGCCTCTGCTATTTTTATCAAATGCATTTTAGAGGCACAGAAAATGCCACTGAGGATTTAAACCCCCAGTAAGCTGCACAGAGGCAGTGTTTGTAATACACTGCTTGCTGCTTTCACAAGCTGGGCAAACCTCTTACATTATGGGCCAAATTATGCCCTTGGATGAGTACGCCTGATTCCTACTGCTGTCAAAGTGGCTGTCATGGAAATCTGTGGGACACCAGCTTGTGCATCCAGAGAGGAATCTGGCCTAAAATCTATTGTACTCATATTCCTTGTTACTTAGATATTTCTCATGTCTGCCTGACTCCCTCTCATTTTTGTCAAGGTAAAATAAACACATTTAAAGATATACTTAAAAAAGAAAAAAAAAAAGGATAAAAGACCTCTAGTGCTACAATGTTTTGTTTGTGTATCTGACTATAATTAATGGATGTTCTTTATCCAATGTTTCCTTGAGAAGTCACTATATAGATGGATTTATAGAAATCTACAGTGTTTCTGCAACCTTTTGCATTTTGGACAGGCCTGGCTGATAACCCCTATAAAGTGAGCAGACATGGTCATTTTACCCCAAGTTTTACGCTGCTAATCCCCAATTGCCCATCAGCACTGCCCTCCCCAAAGAAAATGCCTGACAAGAGCCATCCAGGAAGCATTCTTCTGCCTCCGTGACACAGGTGGCTTCGCTCAGATGGCTTGTCTGGGAGTGAGGCATGGTCTGGATGGAGTAATTTGCAAAAATAAAATACCAGGAAAAGCCAGTTTTGAGATGGGTAGCCCCCATGAAACTCAGGCTGAACATACATTGTGCATCCCCCATGGGCAGCGGAAAGGACAGTGCGAAGGGCCAGCTCCTCTGGAGGTACTCCCACCGGCCCCTCTGAGTGTCTGTTGCCTGGAGTCTGTCTCCTAGTGTCCTGGCCACTTCCATGAGCTGGATACCAGGTTCAAGATTTACTCCTTTCTGCACGGTTGCTTTGAATTTATTTTATTCCTAGGCAGCTAGTTGGAGTGGTAAATTTATACATCATGCATTCAGCATTGTCATAGTCATATCTTGCCTGAGGGCATATTGATCCTTGTTACCATATTGACTTGATGCTTTTACATCTGCCAGCAATAGGTCTACACATTTTTTTTTCTACAAAGATTGCACATTTTCCTTCCCCTGCCCCAAATCTCCTTCCACACAGTCTCCTTTTATTGCGGTAAAACAATTTTTTTTTCCCTTAGTGCAGCTTTTTAAATCTGTCTGTGTTTGCTCATGTAAAGGTTGTGCAATGATTTCTGACTCTAACGAAAAGGAAGGGTAAAGCAAACAGTTGGAAATTAATTGGCAACAGAACTTCCTTTCTAAATTATAAATACACAGAAAGCATGTTTTGTATTTGCTTTCCAGAGTGAAAGAAACAAAACAAAGGGGAAGTTACCTGTTCATTTATAATTAAATCTCTGAAGAACAGGGGAGCAGCAGCAAGTTGGTCCTTGGAGACTGATATGCTTGCAGCAGCAGAATTGCCACCACCAGCAATTTCTTATTTTCATTCATGTTCTCCATACAATTTCAACTATAAAGGTCAGTAACCAGAAGCAGACACTGAAGTGGGTCCAAAATAGTTTTTGCTTAACTTTTAGCATTTACTTAACTGATTACTAGTTACAAATCTGACACACAGCAGACATAACAGTGCTCTCAAGGAGATTAAAGGATTAGTCACTCACTAGCTTAATCAGATTAATCAGAGATTTTGAACACAATATATAATTCTATCCACAGAGGGGATACATGGTAGCCACATGCTAGCCTAATTTGGAAAGGGATACTAGGGATGGACAGACCCAGACAAAAGAGGGCAGAAAAAATTGCTAGTTATCACAAGGATTTTTTGATGTACTGCACTTGTAATACCACTCAGAGACCTTATATTTTCTAGTGGAATTACAAATTCACAAAATATAACACCAACACCAGCCAGTAGCCTATAGAAAATTATAAGACAGCTAACATAATGTCCTGATATAAGCTTGCGATATTGGTATACGGTAAACAAATGCATGTGTTTTTCCTTATTTAAGTTCATATTTGAAAACTTGTTTTAAATTTGTGGGGAGAAGTTCCTTTTTTTTTTTCTTCTGATGCCACAGCATCCAGGATCTGAAACATAAAATGTGGGGAAGGACTCTGTAAAATATTAAAACTTTGTGACAAAAGTGGAAGATGCTGTTTGAAACAGTAAGTTATTCCAAAGTAGGGAAAAAAAATAGATCTGCTGTCTTTTCTGAGAGTTTCCACAGCTAGAATTTAAACCTGCTTTTACCTGTTGAGAAATCTAGTATTTTTTAAGAAAACATGCACTTCTCTTCCTCACGATTTGAATAAGGGAAAAGTGGGGCGGAATCTCAGCATGTCAAAACTGAGGTTTTCCTGTCATAGAAGTTACTTACCAACTGTAGTATTTCTGCCAACAGTTAATAAAGAGAAATCATAGACAACATTGATGCGAGACCTGTTTTTACATGTAAAGAAAAAGAGCAAGGAAAAATCTACATAACTGATGCTATCTCAATCTATCACTCCCTTCTTAACAAAACCCCAGAACATTCTCTGCTTTTTTAATGCACTTTTTTAATTTTCCTGTTTTTTTTTCTGTTTCTGGGATATTGACCTTAACAAGTTTCCTCAGCATTTCAGAAGGTGTTGGTCTCGTGTCTGAATCATATCTCCCTGACATGCAGTCTTCAGAAAAGAAACACTTTTAAGAAAGAAACAAACAAATTAATCTCCATGTGCTTCAGGAAAGACACTGTAGTTGGAAGTAGGCCAGGTTTTCACTCTGAAGGATGGTCTGTGCTTGGCAAAGCCCAGAAATGTGTGTCTGCAATGGTTCTTCTGCTAAGATTTTAAGATTTAATAATTACAGTTCTTTAAAGGAGGAAAAACAGCTTAGGGGAAACATAGTGGCTAACAAGGAAAAACTGTGTTAGCAGCAATTAAGTGTTTGTTATGCAGAAACAGCAAAAAGAAGACTGAACTCTTGGAGAGAAACGCTCGAACTGTGCAATCTGGCAGCCTGTACCCAGGGTCACATGTGCGGTACGTGTCTTAAACGAGTCGAGGTGAGCGTCTGTGCTACGTTCAGGCTGCCGACACTCCCTTCTCTCTCCGCGAAGAGTGACGGGAGGATCGCTCTTTGCTGAGAGGATTCAACACACCTGTTTACAGCAGTCCACCCATGCGCTCCGCGTTTGCCACCGCCTCTCCGGCGGCTGCCCTGCTCCCTCTCCCAACCATCCCCAGCCCTGGCATGGCTCCCTGTGGATGAGTCCCATTCCCCCAGCCACGGCAGCTGGATTTCAGCCACACAACCCGTGGCAACCAGCATCCCGTCACTGCTCTCCGACAGGAGAAACACAGGCACAAACACAAAGCTGCCTTTGGAAAAATAGCAATCCCGCGTTCAGGCTTTGCTTTAAAGAAAGATCTCACTGAATTAAAAATGTGCCAAGAACAACCAGGATGGCATTGCTTTATTTTCACAAAGAAGTATCTCCTAATTGCACAGTAACTGTCTTTTCGTGAACAAACTTGTTTCCACCTAACGCTGGCAGTCGCGGGAGCCTGAGTATATGTGTGTGCCGGGGGGGGGGGGGGGGGGGGGGGGGAGCTGCTTTGTGGCAGTGTCTTTACATATCATGCCTGAGCTGAAGGAATTATTGTTTATTTTTTTAATTTTCAGAGGTAGGTTGATGACAGCTGAAGAAGACTGTATTTGCTGAAGAGCAGCATGATGGTAGAGAGGAGCGGAGCTCCTGAGGGAGATCTAATGGTTCCTCTCCTTCCTGCACAGAGATAAAGACTTATAATAAGCGTGTATGTTCACCATCTGGCTCTGTGCATGTGGTCCTTATGGAGGCGAAAGCAGCACAATCTGTAAATGATCAGGAGCCATCGCACTCTCTCCAGAGAATCCACGATGCAATCAAGGTGACAGATGGCATGGCCGCTGCTGTGGCCTCATGGAGAAGATCAAAATCACCTTCAATAAACTCTGACTGAAATGGGCATGAGCACCTCAAAAAAGTCAGTTTGTCAGTCAAACTGCGACAGCAAGCTGCATTGGGGAAACATAGCGGCCAGCTCTCTGTTTTCAATCGTTTCCGTCTGACTGAGCCTGAACTATGATCTTTCTCAAATTGTCCTTTCTGTTTAGCTGAAGCAGGCCAGCAAATTGCCAGATTCATAGCTTTATTGAAGGAAATTGAAAACATGATGTCCTCAATTCAAGGGACAAACAGCTGGCAGGTGCTTGGACACCCGAGCACATAAAATGGACCCCTAGTCTTTTGGACAAGTTTGACCAACTTTTGACAGAATAAATATAGATATATAATAAAATAGATATAATAAAATTCCAATTTAGGCAGGGTTTATCAGGCATTAGCTGACAATGATTATGTGGCTGCAAATGAACCTTGTGCTACATATGAAATGCTGGGTATTCCCATTTATACTAAAAATTCCACATCTACCGCTAATTATAGTGATTTTTGTTTCCCCATTTTTGGATGAATATATTAGTATAGCCTTTTTGCCACGGCTGTTTATAAAGTATAGGCATCAAGGGCCCAATGCTGCAAGGTTCCCCACATGCCTGACCAGGTGGCTCAGCACCTTGCAGGACCAGCCTGGCCCTCCGAAGACCCAGCTTCTCCCCTTCACCTCCACCCACACCACCAGCAGCCCCAGATGCCGAATTCCCACCCCTGGGCAGGGGGGGAGGTGCCTACCGGGCGTTTACTGATATTTCTGCAACTGCATGAGCAGCCAAGGTCTAGGTGAGCTTCTCTGAATGTGGTGGTGAAGAAACATATCCATTCCTTTTTTTTTTTTCCTAATGCATTCTACTTTTTCTATGCACTTGTCACTTTTTTCAGGCTTGCACATGAGGGCTTCCAGGCTGAAGCCCTACTGCCAGGCTGAAGCCCTACTGCCAGGCTGAAGCAAGAAGGACATGCTGTGAGGTGACAGAGGAAGAGAAGGGCAGCCTTCCTCCCGCCCACGAGATCTTGCCCCGAGATCTTCCCAGGGCCCATTACGGGTCTGCTTTGGTATGAGAAGTGAATCGAGGGCTGCGTCCCCTTTTCGTGTGGCAGATGGTCACTGTCTTTCTCGGTTTGCTTGCTTGCGTGTTTGGTTTTCTAACACCACATTTTAAAATGTCCCTGTTGCTCTTAGCTTTTCCAGCTACTCATTTTTAGCTTTGTTACTCATGAAATATTCTAGAAAGTCCTTTGGCCAGGTTCAAAGTCTGTTAATGGCAGTAAGCCTTCTCATCAACTTCACTGGGTTTGAATAAGTCCTTGGCATGCACTTCTCTGTAAAACAGAGCGTTACCAAAGGCAAATTTTTTAATTTTATTTTTTGGTTGGGTAGAGAGCATGGGTCACATTTTAAACTCCAGGTTCCTGTTCCATCTGACTGATTTTACACATATAGCTGACCATCCTGAGTTGCACATATTATGTCTGCAAAATGAATAAATAGGTTGTCTTTGTACTAGCTACCCCTGTTCCTCTCTACCCATATGGCTTTTTGCATGCATAGGAGAAGAGCTATGCTCCTGCTCAGCTGTACACCAAGAGGCTGGGACAGAAATGGCCCAGTGTAAGCCCATCATTTTCACCAGGCAGAAGCATATTTTTCTAGTCCCTTACCCTGGGAGTTACATAAAAAGGCAGTGGCAAAACCTTGACGTAACAAACCAAGAGGTGCACTAGGAGAGCGAGGAGGGAGTTACAGAGCTAAACTCCTGAGGGTTTCTGCCCACTCTGTTGGAAAGTTTGATTTGGCTTTAAAACGTCTTGCACTTTTTTTTGCAGTAATGTGGTACATGGGAGCACAGCAGACTGGGTGTATGAGCGATTTCTCCCAGAGCTGAAGCTTTTCACATCTTACTGTGCTGTTGGTGTCCAGTTCATCCTCAGGGAAACATCTGAGTATTGAATGGACATTTCCTACGGTGCAGTTTCCAAGACAGAGCTAATACAACAGTGTAAAATATTCATGTACGGTCAGTAACACTACGAGCTTGAGGTTCTTGTGTGGACCTTGTCAAAACATCTGAATATCTGACATCTTTGTTCTGGCAACCAAACTGCATGGTGAGACACTAACACATTTGGACACTGAGATTCTGAAACTAAAATATTTTGAAAAAATAATGCACTTGCCACAAAAAAAAACCCACTAAATTGGGGTCTCTCCACGTTGCAGATAAACCTTGGTAGTTTTCTGACTTTGGACTACCTGTTTTATTTGCTGTTTGTTTCTCACACTGATCACAAAGGGAGTAGCAGGGAAAGCAGCTTTGCTCCTTTGGTAAAGAAGGCAAAGTGCAGCTCGGATAATTTGGTTGACAAGCCTCAGCCTGCAGCTAAGCTGTGGAAAGCCCTCTTTACCAGGTATATTTTCCCCTATATTGATCTTCTGAGGGTCCCTGCAAGGTGTCTGTCTCCTATTGAGGAGAGGCTGGAATGGGTTCCTGTGTTGGAAGATGAAGGTGAAATCACCTTCCCAGATGGTTTTGAGTACAATGAATGGTTTTATTTCTTGTTTAATTGGCGACAAAATGTGTGTCACATATTGCACGACAAATTTCAATAAATGTCTGCATTCGACCAACAGAGAAAAAGCGAGGCCCGACTGAAATTTGCCACCGCATGGCTGAGAAATCTGGAGGTCTTTCCCCAGTGGAGGGAAGTTTCATTTAATGCATAGAAATTTGATGTCATATATTATGAGGAGGAAAAAAGGATAGGTTTGCAGATAATTGAATGAAGTGAAGGGAAATTTAGGGCCAGAAATGCTTTTGTCCTTGACTGTTCTTTTATCGTATTCCAAATAGGGACTCCGAGTCATGGACCTGTGAATACAAAGACTGATTTTAAATCTCTACTTCTTGCATGACTGACACTTACAATTCAGTATCATCTTTCAAGACATCCTTTTTGCACATTTATTTCAAAATAATGTATTGAACCTGTAAAATCTTATTAGAATATTTTTGCTGCAATTACACTCCCAGATTATGTGATCAACATTTAAGATGATTGTCCCTTGTTTTAATATGACCTTCTACCACAACAGCATAAATACAATGACAGTCACTGTCTGAAATTAAACAGTTTTTATACCACTTACTGTGGGTATTTGAAACATATTGATGGAGGAGATATAGCTGATTGAAAAAGGAAAATGTTTCGTTTTCTGGAAGAAAAATACAGAATTTGGAGCCTAGCAATGTTGCCTGGGGAACGTTTAATAATATTGCCATGCTTGCCACATACCAGGGAAATGAACTTCCCAGCTATGCCTAGAAACCCAGGATCGCTCCTTACCATCCTTTTGTTTGCTTGCTTTATCTCTTTGACCCTTGTTCTAGTTAGGAAAACATATCACTTCAATCTTTTTTGGCAGACATTTAAAATGGAAGGAAATCAGGAGAAACGGAATATCAGCATAGAGCAACCCACTCTCAGGAGTAGAGTCTCAGTTCTGGGCAATTTCCATTCCAGTTCCCTGGACAGCTTTATGGTGAAATGGGATGTTCTACTTCCATGGTTATCATCGCAGCAAAGGCAATGAAATACCCCCTTAAGAGGAGGTCAACAGAGTCCAGTATCAAGAGCAGGAGGTTTCAATGGAGAAGAGGAGAAAACTGAAAACTGAAATAGAGAACTGGTTTCAGACAACAATGCCAGTGCTTCATGCATATGACTGTCTTTCATCTAGTAAAAGTACTTCACAGAGGGGAAAATAATAATTCGTAAACACAGCAGATATTTCATGTGTGTGAACTAACGTGAATTTCTTGCATTACTCTGAGCAGTTATCAGCAGAAAGAGGGAATGGCTATCAGAACGTCCTACTGTGGATTTTTCTTTTAAAATTTCTGGGACATTTTACGTAGTCTGAGTGGTGGATATGCTGGGATCAGCAGTATGAAGAAAGGAGAAATCAAACTAGTTTGGAGTGGCCATTTGGAAGTATTTGGATGTGTGGATTAAGATTGTAAAATATGGGCAAAAAGGGGATGCTTTGTATTGAATTTTTTCTTTTGTACGTATGAACACAGAACTATCATCATGTAAGGTAGACAGATACATTTGTGGATGGTATTAAACAGCTACAAAAACTATATCCCTATTTAGAAAGGTCCATTTACACAGTGGTCTCTTCCTGATTTCTAATTGTTCATGTATCGGTATTTGAACATAAAATCCTGTAATTGCTCCTGTAGTAAGGGCAAATTAGTGAACTCAGAATGGTTTATCTAAAAACCAGAAACCAGGAGCTGAAAATAGTCAGTACGACTGTGGTATATTTTGTGCTATGAATGCACCACAGAGCCCTCGGACCATTATGTGCTTGCGTTACTATTTTGACAGCAGCTGCCACATCTGGGTGTTAGGTAGGGTCTGCTCCTACCTACCTGCAGCTCCACCAGAGCCGGAGAATGGAAGTCTGATAAGAGGAGACGCACTGCTTTGTATGATAAAAGGTACTTTCTTTGTCTGGCATACCACTCCTTTTGTATGCACATCAACCAGATGGCCATTTCAGTTTGTCTCCGGCTGTGAATCAGACAATATGGCAGAATTAAACGAAAAGAAAAACCTTCCCCTCCACCCCTCCTCTCTGTACATAAAATTAGAAATCAACAACCTTTAGGGAGATTTTATTTCAATACTTAATTTCTTTGGTAATTTAGGGACTTTTGACTTGCTCAGTCAGTTACCGCGCTTCACTCTCATTAAAGTGTGACAGGCTCAATGCTTAAGGACAATGAAACAGAAAAAAAGGGGGTAAGAGATTAAGTAACAGAAGAGGTGTGAGAGGCAGTGGTTATTAAAAAAAAAAAAGGGGGGGTACTTTTGATGCTTTGATTTGATACAAATTGCAGTTTGCATGGTGAGATTCCCGATGATGACATATAGTTAGTGATTGCAGTTCACTCTCACATCGTATCAAGAAGTCTGGGGTCTTGTTGTAGGATTAAACACAGGAAGTTCTTCGCTGATGGTCTATGTTGTTTTAACTTACCCTGGACATTCTGTGAATTATGGGCAGCCACATCATTACTCTGCAAAATTTGCAGAGAACATGGAAAACCAACTGGTTTTGGGACCAGGAGGTGAAAGGCAGCTACCCCATTGCAGGCAGCTCCCACACAGCTGGGGAATGTTACATGTGCTTGGCATCTAAATTTGATAGATTCAGCTGGAGAGGAAGAAACAAGGTGAGGAAAATGGGCCAACAGAAATCTCAGTAAAACTAAATCTCCAAAAAAGACTGAAATCTGCAACAGGAGCCCTAAGGACATTGGCTGTTCGACTTCCAGGGTAGAGAGGTCTTATGAGGTTTACAGAGACCTACTGTACACAGTGTGTAGTTGCTAACACAATTTTGAGCCTCCTGACACTGTTCATTTGACTTATTTGGCACAACTGTGCGGATAAAATTTGGCGATTTTAGAAAGTGATCCAAAGCCATTGTGTCAGAAAAATACTCTAGTCCCTGGAGGATGTGGCAGGTCTATATTAAATCCTGTATTTGACTGGGGTTAATTTTGAAGTTTTCCAGCTACTGTACCTGAAATTTCAAGCATATATGTACTGATTTTGCCACATCTCTCAACACAGAATTATCTGATTACCAGTAACTTTTGCTACAATACAGTGATAGACACATGCAGTTGTGGAGAGACACATTCCTGATTGAAGCAGAGAAGATTGTTCTTCCTACATAAAACATGTATCCATATTTTAGCAAATGCTAAAACTAAATCCGTGGGTTGAGTCCTCTGTTTGCCTGCTGTTTTCACCTACTACTAACCAAAGTACTTCAGGTATTTCTCTATTGTGCGAGTAGAACTACTTGCTGTGAGCACAAGCTGACCCTTGGAGAAACTCCCTGTTAAAAAGAAGAGATGCTGCTCCTCAGGCAGTTTGTCGAGAGCTCAGTTTTAAGGACAGGACAGTAGCTGGTCTACAGATGAAAGCTGATAGCAACCTTTTGGCTCATAGAAGATCTCCAAGAATAACCTTGGAATCTTATGTAAAATTAAAGGATAGAACAGGTCCTATGAAATAATGAAACTGGGCATCTTAAGGATTCTTGCTACAGTTGGAAAGAATTCCTGTTGACTGCTGTTAAAACAGAGTTTCAAATCCTGCTCTAAACCTTGAGTTAGCAAACACTGTAACTGCGTTATAACAACCCTTAACACCAAGGACAGCGGAGAAGAGCACTTTCCTATGTATTCCTTCTTGGCCGCTTTGAATTTGTGCCAACAGTGACAATAAACAATTGTATTTCATGGTTTCCTCCATGTTATATATACTCGTTTAAGTCTAACTTTAATAAAAATCACACAGTATTCCATTTATACATACAAATTTTGCCCGAAACTGTGGGAAGAAAGCAGCAGTAAAACCCATTTTGGAACATATAATTTATTAGTCAGTACCACTCTACACAGGAGTAAGGGAGCAGGCTATAAATAACTCAATTTCAAGAGAATTTGGGATGTTTTACACCTTCAATCATTTATTCTAAGGGTCTGAAGATTAGATTTCCTGGGGCTGGCTGCTGATGTAGTGAAACTAAACATAACAACAGGCAAAATAATGAGACATTCTGGAATTTTGAAATGATTAGTTGCAATTCTTGTGTATTAACTTGTGTTAAGAAAATGTCATGTGGGCCAGCAGACACTTTACTGATGTTTGGTGGGAGATAGCTTTTGCCCCAATAGGTTAAGGGTCAACTTGCTAAAGCAAAGAATGGATAAGAAGGAAGAAAATAATAATAATAATGATTTTACAGGAATGAAGGTTTGGTTTCATCCAGAGATACGTGAAAAATCTCTGTTGGAACTGGTTGTCTCTGGAATGTCAGATATATACTACCAAATAAATATCAACCATATGATCTCTGCTTATAAAATTTCATGAGTATAAAACTGACTGAAATATTCCACATTTTCTGCTAATGAGGCAAAAATTCTGGAAAAAAGTTGTTTGAGTACTTTTAAATTTAATTTTCTAGATGGGAAAAGACAAAAGATAGAAAAAGCAAACATTCAGGTAGTTTATGAATTTTCCCTCCTTGTCTCAAAACTTGTATTCTGAAATTTAAGCACTGACACTGAAGGGGCTTGATTTTCGACAGCATTTGATACTCATTTTCAGCTTTACATTAGCAATCTTTCACTTTACAAGCTTATCTGTTCTTTATTGTGCCTAGGTCAAGGAAGACATCCATTACAGTCTGAATGCTGTGAGATCCTTTAAAAATCTGTGAAGTTAAGATACCTCAATGCAAATGAAGATCTATGGGAATAACCAATTCTAACGAGGAGTTTCTTTGTACATCGGTGTTACTGTCTGTAGAAATGAGACAGTAATATGTAATTCCTTTGCAAAGTACCTTGAGAAATGAAATCTTCAAACACAACTATGTAATAACTTGGTTTTGTTATCAGTTAGTAATGCATTGTTGGTACCAGATGTATTAGAGAAAAACAGAAGAGATCATGTGGTGTATGATATGGAATAAACTCCCCAGGAGAAATTCCTTCTTTATCCATGACATTTTTACCCAAACGTAGAGGAAAAAAGGAATGGTATTCTGAAAAGGCTCCAATTAAGTTACTTTTTTTCCAAGGAGTGGTAGAATTAACTTGTTTTCTGGTACTTGGTAACTGTTTTACTGGGAGAAAGAATACATTTGCCAGCACAATATCTGTATTTTTATAGTCCTGCAATATAAAATGGATGGGGTAGATCTTGAATGCAAGCACATGAATCTACACAACCATCTTTATCATAATGATTACAGTAAAAAGGAGGAAAACTGCTGGTTTGCTTGATAATTAAAAAAACCCTTAATGGGCAGGAAAAATCTAGCAAGGTAGCTGCAAATTTCAGCACAGTTCTCTTAACAGATGATCTGCAATCTTACTCTAAAGTCACTTCAAACCTATGGAAGAAAATCCCAAAGGTCAACAAAAAAAAGTAATTTTCCTTCTTTGAACTGTCATGCAATTTTTATGTTAAATAAAATTTATACCCCTATAAAAACAGATTGCTCAAAATTAATGTCTTCCTACCTTTATCCAGTTATCTTCTCATGATTTTAAATTATCAGAAGTCATAACTTATGGTATATGAAGACTTGCGTGTTTTATACGTTGTTATCATTCCTGAGCATGGCTTCCACAGATGTATGTATAGCCTGCAGCGTGTGTATATAAATCTTCTCTCTAATAACTAGTGAGCCTCTGGAGACAAAGCCACCTCTTGTGCAGTTCTTAAGTACATGAATAACCTTAAGCACATGACTCATTCTGTTGACTGGGATATCTCATGTATTTAAAGTTACATATGTGCTGAAGTGCTTTGATGGATCAGGGCCAAAACAAATAGGGACTATAGCACTGTGGGGCTAATGATGCTCTTATTGTAAGCTTCACGATCTCTGTTTTTGCATGAATTTTAACAAAGCAAAGGGTTTTTGATTAGTATAAATTCTTTAAGGTTTATTTTAATTTGTTTGATTTCATTCCATTGTGCATGGCCCATTTTTATGCCTGTGTTTCCAAGGAAACAGTTGTAAAATGGAATTTGATATGATGTGTTATCAGGTTCCTTGTCAGCAAGTTTCAAGTGATAGTTATGAACTTGACAAATTAAGTTAAAAAAAAAATTATGATACGAGTATTAAGACAGAAGCACATGTATAATGTTTGTTGTCATGTGAATTATGTTCTAAGGCTTTAATTTGTTTGGGGACAGAGAAATAGTTCTGATTGCTGCAAGGAGGTCATAGTATTGGTAGCATGTTTACCATATGCAATGTGTGCAATGCTGAAATCAATGTTTGAGTGTGCTGCTGTTTTGATCCTGGTAATAAAATCTCATGAGAAATTGCATTGATTTAAATCAGACTGACTCCATTTAGGAAGTTTATCTTTATTGGACTGCTAACAATAAAAAGAAACTGAAATCTGATTGGGACTCATGCCTTCTGTACCAAAATCCAAGTAGGGGCTGTATATACAACAAGTCTGAGTGGACGCAGTACTTTGGATGGTATTTACAATCTGTTAATTGCTGTGCAAGCACAAACACACAAATGTTTATTCCAAAACATTTATATAAGTGTATGTGTTTTAGAGGGCAACAAACAAACTGATGTCTTACTCTTCAGTTTCTTTATTATTGTTACAATAATGAGGGTCCCTTGAATAAATACACTGGGAAAAGAAAAAGGCATTGTTAGAAAAGAAAAAAAAAGGCTTCATAAAAGAGGCTGTAAACACGAGTTTGTGTCTGTGACATTTTTTCACAGTTATTGACCTCAGGAAAAAGATGAACAGGAAACTCTAACCTCATGCTGAGGACTCAGTTTCACATGAGGACTCAGTTTCACATAATGTTGTTTTTCAATGATGCATTGCAAGGGAAAATATTTCAGGAATATTTCAGTGTTTTATTTGGAATGGCTTTTTTAAAAGTAATCTGTATGGGCCAGTTACCTTGACTGAAGCCAGAGGATCTAGGCAAAACCCCGAAAAGCCAGAAACACCTCTGCAAGTGATATGAAAACCCTGGGTCTGAGGGAAGGGAAATAGGGATTTGTCACTGGAGTGCATTCCAGCAGTGCTCCCTTTCTAAGTGGGGAAATTGTTTGGTTTAGTTTTAATTCAATCAATATTTGTGTTTCAGATATTTAGAATAATAGAATCATAGAATGCTTTGGGTTGGAAGGGACCGTTACAGGTCATCTAGCCCGACCCCCTCGCGTTGAGCAGGGACATATTTAACTAGATCAGGTTGCTCAGAGCCCTGTCCAATCTGACCTTGAATGCTTCTAGGGAGGTCTGGATGGATGGGTTTTAATAAAAGTCATGTCAGGACTTGCAGAACTCTTAATATCCTGGTTTCTTTGTCTTTTGTCTGAGCATCCCTGTCAGGTATGCCAGGACCTGAGACATCAATGTATGGACCCTGACCTCTGTTAGTTGACATGGCCTGCCCTGAGGTCATGGTCTCCCTGTTGACTAGATGTGGGACCACATCAAAGCCCACCTTTACTCTCTCTAGCATCTGCACTCACTTTTCTGTGAAACATAAGGTGTTGGAGAGAACAACTCAGACCGCCAATACGGGCATTTCTCCAGCATAAAGGTGCAGACAGGACATGCATTTGAACCCACAAGATCAGAAGCACTCCTGGTTCCCCACATTTAGAAGTCAAGTGTGAAATCTTAACAGGTTTGGGGAAGGGGGCAGGGGGCAGTATCTTAATTATAGCCTGAGGAACAGGATCATGCAGGAAACTTCAGACAAAGCAAGGAGTCAAACCTGGACTGTAGGTTATTGACTTAATGCCTGAGCTGACCTTCCTCCTCCAATTTACAGGTGACATGTAAATGAAATGAGAAAAAACCTAAATGTTGATTATTGAAATGTTTGCATCTTGACATCTTCGGAGCACAGAGAATTCTGTCTGCTATGCCTTGTTCCCAGTCTTCTATATTTAGAGGCTAAGAATCCCTAATCCTAGCTTTTTTTTACAAATGAGAAAGTTACTGCCTGCTCCTCTTTCGGTATTCTTGTCTTGAACCTTTGGTAAGTGTGACCCCAGGGAGGTGAATCTTAACACTGGAAAAGAAGAAATAATTTCCCTGCAGACTAAAGTGTTTGGGGCTGCCCAAAAAAGTGGCTTTTTAAGATTCTTGGTGAGACGGATTTCTGAGAAAAGGCAGGGGAGATGTCACAGGTGAACTAATTTCAAACATGGCCCTGCATCAAGAAATCACCGCTACTTGTATAGTTGTATGTGCACACATGCACGCACACACACACATATACACAGGCACACATATTGTGCATTTTTTGGTTTTCATGTAGTAAGCCTAAAATCATTTTATGGTTTTGCATTAGCAATTTGAAGCAAGTTAATTTAAAATCAGAGTAGCTAGACTTGGTGATACAAGGGTGAAGCGTACGCTCTTATTCGTAGAAGCAAGTCATTTCATTAAAAATGTTGTGTGATTGTAGCTATGTTTGTCATAGCCTTCTCCCTTTAGTAACAGTTTAAAAGCAGGAAAAGGAAAACAATTTGTCTTGAAGACAATCGAACCTGACACAAAAGACTGTAAAAGCTTGAAAGATGGTCTAATGTGGAAATACATATTTCAACAATTTGTGAATTGTACATTATATACTCAATGAAGAATTGTGGTCTGTTTACCTAATATGAATGCAAACAATTGTTAATGTACTATCATGTCAGTCAGAGACATTATATTGTTGATAAAAAAATGCACATTGAAGAAAGAGTACCAAAGAAATAAATACTGCCACTGTTCAAGCATTAATAAAAGAACTGTTTTAATGTTGTTAGAGGTTTGAAGAAGTCTCATTTTGAAGCAACTGAAACTTTTCAGACTCTGCTCCCTGAATGTATATTATAAGAGTGCAAAATGCATCCACATATGATGTGTTGTTATCTTGTCTGTCTCTTTTTCTAATTCTGTCTTTTGATGTCATTTAAAAATGGCTAGGGGAGTGTTTTGCAGGCTTGTAAAAAAAAAAATAAAAAACAACTGCTCTCATTTCCAAGACAAGTCTTGCTATGAAGTCTCAGGAATCAGTTCGGGTGAGTTATTGAAAATCCTTTAAGAAAACGGGAATATACAGGATATAACAGCTCTATTTAAAATAGACAATCTACTTCTTGTGTGTGTGTGTGTGTGCAGGCAAACATGGCATTCAGGAGAGTGAAATGAAATGAGCCAGAAACTTCTCACATTTTCCTGGCATCTGTGGCGTGTCGCCATATGAGAACCATATGACTGCTGGCAGATTGGCATGTCAGCTCAAGCATGTACAACTTGACCTCACTGAGCTCTGTGTTTATCAGTTTATAACAGGAATATTGATACAATTTTAGCTGCAGTCTTTCTGTGCAAGGACACTTCATCCTTTCACAGTCCTAATTCTCCTTTGCTAAAATGACAGCACCTTGTTTTTGAAGTTGCTTTTCCACTTGGGGGAAAAAAAAGCAAAGGCGGCAGAAGACAGCAGAAAGCTGTGTGCCAGAATGATGTTTCATTCATTGTTTTGCTAACTGTGAAGTCCTTAGTGAAGTTTTTCACGGGATTGCCTGGCTGACTTGTGCTGTCTTCTGGTTGAAAACCACAGCGGTATTAAAGACAGACACGGAGAAAAAAATCTGGATTCTTGTTAAAGCTGAAAGTCAATGCTGAATTATATCTACACAGAGCAGACTATTGTCCCAGCATTTATTCACTCAGAAAAAGGATAAAAGGATAATACATAAAAATGTGGATCGGATGGTTTTTAAATTATTTCCAAATGAGTGGAATTTATGTAAGCATATACGTAGTTGCCACAACTCATATATATGTAGTTAAATATCAGAATGGTGGACATGATACAATATCTGAGACAAACAGCTCTCCATCAAGAATAAGAAACTGCGTACAAGTATAATCATTAATCTGAGTTTGCTACAAAAACTCAGATATCATAGAAACTCATCTGTCTGTTTATAGCTAGGTGAGAGTGGATAATAGTGAAATGATGTAGTTACGGCCCATCTGTGATCTGGATTGCGGACAGAAATAAAAAGCACTGAGAGTACTTCTGACCATACAGTTTCATATAAACTACTCTAATCACTATCATTTCCTTCAAGAATAAGAGTATGTCTCTAATCCTCAATCACTTAAACATAAACTTACACTATGACTTGTTCCACTTAACAGTGTGGAAAGACGTAATGAACATGCATCGCTTCACGTTAGCGTCTGCAACTGCACTCACACTGCCTTTCAAAAATAATATTACTCATATCTGCTCAAGCTTCCTTGAAGGTTAAGCTTTAAACTGCTGTGATTTTCTAATTTTCTGTATACTGGCAGCTTAATTAGAAAGCTATCAGGGCAGGTTCTAGGACTGATGTTAAAACTTTCTCAGCCACTTTCTTGACCAGAAACATTATAGAGATGGTACTATAATGACTAGGTCCTATGTAAGAACTGTCATGAAGGGTACACGGAAAAGCAGTGAAGACCACCAGCAGGAAATTAATTAGATAACGTCCTGAAGACAAAAAAGAAAATGAGTGCAGTTTTGCTTGTTTGTTTTTTTATAAAAACTAGGAACTGAAAGAAAGTGAGATCTAAAAATGCAGTAGTCTCAGAGACAGACTATGGGAGACTATGGGATACATCTTGCCACATGCAACTATACAAATCTGTGTAACTCAGGCAATCTGTAGTGATCAAAAATTGCCATTTACAATACCCTTGATGGAATTTTTCAGAAAGTCTAAAATATTTGGGTGAATTTTCTAGAATATCATTCAACAGTCTTTTCACACTAATGGATTAGAAGAAAGAGAAAAATAGAAATGAAAAAGGGAGGGAAAATGGCTCTGTTCTGCTGAAAATGGGGACCGATTTATTTCTAGTTTGTTTTGGCAGGTGACATTTGACCAGCAGCTCTAATATTGTGCTAAGGCCAAATATTTCTGAGTTTACTCACCTGTAACCTCCACACAAGGTATGGAATTTTAAAAATTCAAAGTTTCAGAATCTTTCATGTGTAATGAACTTGGATTTAGCTTTCATTATCATCTGTAGACTGAAACTCTGCTGATAGCTTGAGAAAACTTGCCATATCAAATTACTGCAAAAAGATGTCCAGTCTCTGGAAATGCACAATGAGCAACATCTATTTGACAATTGTCTTTTCTGTTGGCCGAGACATAGTCTATCGAAAGCACCAGTATGGATCGATGCTGACATCTAAAGGGGTAAAGTGCATACTCAGAAAGATCATTGAAAATCAAGTGTGTGTCAGTTCATGAATTTACACACACATTTGCACTGTTGCACACTCATATTCAGACTTGAGAACCCACTGACATTTATGGGTGGGCTAGACTCTCTCCAGCATGTATATATGGGTCTGTGATCCTTTTTCTTTATTAGGAAAAAAAAAAAATATTTGCAGCTACAGTCAGACTTTCTCATCATGTTTATTATAGATATACTGTATTATTTTGAATGGTAACAAAAATACTTTAAGAAGTAGTAAGAACTGAAAGCACACCTGTGGTTCATGATGGTGATATGACTCTTTAAGGAAAGGTAAAACCAATTCTGAGCAATGAGTTGGTGTTAAACAATGGGTGCCATATAATCAGAATGTAGTCATCTGGAGAGAATGACATAACTCTGCATAAAACAATATAATAGATATTACAGTGGTTATAGTATAAACTTGACGAAGTGGTGGATTTATACATGGATGAGCAAAGCCCCTCATCCTTAAATAGTACTTAGCGTGAATAGCCAAGTCAAGCTGTTTGTGCCTTTTTGATTCTTTTCATAGAAGTGTAGCGGGGGGTACTTAAGCGTATGATTCAGAAGGGAAGGAAAATCATTTACTGCAGCATGTGGACAGGTTTGAGTGAGAGCAGATTTCTACACAGGAATGAAATACGAGCCACGGAAAACACCCCTTTTTGAACACACTCACAAGGCCTGATTACATGGCCCACAGATGGAGTTAATCCAGATTCCTGCTTAATTAAATAGTAACAGTCATTCTGCTACATTACATCAAAATGCACAAAGGTGACATGGAGGTGAAAGACAAAATGTGATACCCACCTCTCTTCACCACTACTGAGAAAAGAGAAGATTTATTCTAAATCTTTTAATGAAAAGCTATTAATTGTGCAGGATAAATTCTGACTGCATAGAGGAATGTATGTGATAGAGTGATGGCCTTACTAACATACCAAATTTTGTTACTGAATAAACTCTGTATCAGATAGAAGATCGATTTAGATTAGCTATAAGAAAGAAACTCTTTACTATGAGGGTAGTGAGGCCCTGGAACAGGTTTCCCGGAGAAGTTGTAGCTGCCCCCTCCCTGGCAGCGTTCAAGCCCAGGTTGGATGGGGCTTTGAGCAACCTGGTCTAGCTGAAGGTGTCCCTGCCCATGCCAGGGGAGTTCGAACTAGATGATCTTTAAGGTCCTTTCCAACCCAAACCATTCTATGACTCTATGAAATAGCTTGCTGTGACAATTTCCACCCTACCCTGGGGCCATATTTTCAACCTGTTGCTGAAAAAGAATAATTCAAAGGGTTTTTTCCTTCATCACAATAAGAAGAAAAATGTCAGCTGAAGCATCTGTGTATAAAACAACGAAGATACACTGTTCCATTTTAAAGCTGGCCACTTAGTTACCCCATGTGCAGGACCTATCCTTCAGCATCTATCTGTCTGTCTGTCTGTCCGTCTGTCTATCTACCTATCTATCTTCAGTTCTTTCACAGGTGAGAGTCAGAAATATTCCCGAGTCTTTGGGGACTAGCAACTCATCTATAACGCAAGTTGAGTGAGATCTGAAATGCATCATCCAAGGTTGAAGGATATGATAGAGGTAACCAGGGGAGAACTTCCTCACAAACTTAAAATGAATATATCTGTTCTACTTATCCCTAGAAGGAAGATGTTTTTTATTTATCTGTTCGTCTGTGGCACAGGTATCCCGATTTCATTGTGTGCCAGAGGCTGACCAATTTAGAAGACACAGTTACTTGTGGAAACACAGACCATAGATATGTTCTTCCATTGAAAAACCTGTTTTTTCCAGCGTATCTTCTCGTGTAGGGAAATAGTAGGGATAGACATTATGAGATTATGGATTTTTATCGCATTGTGTGTTAAACATGGCTAGCCTCCTTGAAGAAAAAACAACCACCACCATCACCTTGGTTTCCTCCTGTCATGAAATATAAGGGTTGAGGTCGCTTTGCATCTGACTGAAGTCAACAGCAAAGAAAACGGTTGGCTACAGACAGCAAAGCTCCTGGATCCTTGAAGAGAAAGACAACTATCTGGCTGGTAGCAAAAATTGGAGGTTAGAAGAGAAATATCTTTCCCACAAAAAATTCTTGGTCCACTTTTTTTAAAAAAAAGCTTATTTCTATGCTTCTCCTTAAAAGCGTAAAAAGAGAACAATAAATGAACCTAAATTCCAGGCGGTTTAACACTGATCAAAGTTAAATCTTGTCTTTATGTAACTCATTACTAAGTGGTGTAACTCCTTTCACAGATATTACTGAGTCAAAAATCAGCACGAAATCAGCAAATGTATAAAAACTTTCTATGGATATTGAGAGCATTAAGTCACATTAAATTAGAATAAATTATTTCCTAACAGTATGACTACTCTTGTCTTAAAGAATGAAATGCCCTGACTGCCTGCTCATCCTGGCTAGGACATTATTTCCAGTGCAGGCAGATGACTTAATATGTATTTGTAAACCTTGCTGTGACACATCAGAGGCCAATTAGATGGACTACTGGTCTGACTTGGTGTGGTTGCTCTTCTATCTCTTGTGATGCTTATCTTTGTGTCTATTTTAGCATCATCCTTCTCATCATTTAGGCACCCCTTTGAGCATGTAAAAATATGTTATTTACTTCACATATCTCGTCTGTCCCTATCCTGTTGCCCCATCCCTGGAAACATTCAAGGCCAGGTTGGACAGGACTCTGAGCAACCTGGTCTAGTTGAAGATGTCTCTGCTCACTGCAGGGGGGGTTGGGCTATATGACCTCTAAAGGTCCCTTCCAACCCAAAGCATTCTGTGATTCCACAAACCGTAAAAGACTCTCTTGAAGACTAAAGTAGCAATTTATTTCCATCGTTCTCCACTCCTTCCTTCCACAGGCTTGCTGGTGTAGCAGGTTTGGCAGGGATGGAAGGGATGGCAATAAACACATTCAGGGTTTCCTGACATCTAGAAAACAGAGCAGCATTTCAGAGGAAGAAGAGGGCTGCTCTAAATTCTGCTTAACTTATCTGTAAAATCTGGTTTTCAAATCCAGCCTCTATTTGCCCCTTTTTCTTCTCTTGTTTTGAGACCACCCTCTGCACACACCTGGAAGAGGGTCCTCAGAAGTGATGCTTTGCTGCAGGTCTCCTCTCCCAGGCAGCCCTTGGGGCCAGCGTGCAGCTGGCCTCAGCTTGAACTACCCTGACGGTCCTGGCTCCCATTTCGACCTCCCTTGTGTTCCTGGCGATGGAGACACGTTGGAGGAACACTTCTGGGCACCGTGCTCTGGGAAGCTCCTGCCAGGATACAAACCACAGGTAAATCATGTGCTCTATAAAATGAAGCATTTTGATCCAAGCGGAGAGGGAAGTCATCTTCATTTTTTTGCCAGCCGCATCGCAGCCCATGCAATACATTCACCTTATGACATCTAAAAAGGGCAAGGGTTTGCCATCACAGCTGCTTCATCTATACGCATTTTATGTGTGCTCCATGCATACATAGTGTGTCTTTGGCCGGTCTGGGACTCCCAAGAAGTCTTACAGGGCTCCGATGCTGGCAGCATCTCCCATGAGAGACAGCAGGCTTTCCCAGTGCAGGGGATGCAGGTCATATCCCTACTGCAGGAAGGCAGGAGCAGACAGGGATGCCCCAGACTGCCAAGGCTGTTGTCCAGCAGCTCAGTCCTGTCTCCTGATGTTGCTGGGGGAAGCCTGCACCCTGTCTATTCATGTTTTCTCATTGCATTGTCATTGTTTTGGTATTTTTTCTCTCTCTCTCTGCTTGTTTCTGCTTCTTCAGACTATATTTGACCATCTTTATCTCTTTCTCTGTGTGTTAGTCCTCTTTCCTTTTCCTGAAATGGCCTTTTTTTTCCAGCTGTTTCTTTCTTTCTGCACTTTTACATCTCCTTTTCTGCCCAGGTCAGAGGACTTTTAATTTCTTAAGGGAAACAAGCTCTAGTTTGAAACCTTGGCTTTTGCTTTGGCAGACTGGAGTTTCCTCTCCTCACAGCATTTTCCCTCCTTCCCGCAAATCCAGTTTTAAAAACCAGTGGAAATATAAGCCAGACAGGACTAAAAAGAGACACATTTTAATAAAATGTCATTCAGGTTTTGAATGAAAGAGTGAGGCTGTGCATTTGATATACTATAAAAAGCCTTAAAGATCAGTATATCATGTGAAAAAGTAACTGCTATTCTTTGTGAAGGTGCCATTTATCAGCATCTGAGGAGGTTATTCAAGTGAATAGATTAGCAAACATGAACTAAAGTGTAATGTTTATCAGCTGCCCTGTTTAACTCTAAATAACATAGTGGAAGATGGATCTTAAAAATGAAATGGCCATCAATCAATACACGCAGCCATTTTACACGAGAGGCTATATATAGCCCTATAGAAACAATGCATGTGAGGTGTGCTGCCGGGGGTCACTCCACCAGGCAGAGAGGCTGAATCATACACCTTGGGCAGGCACAGACAAGCACTCTGTCATTTTAATAATGCTCTCATTGCAGAAAGTTTCACCAGTTATGGCCATGATGCTTAATTGCTCTCATTTATCTCCCTAATAAATGATGTCATTGACTTCGAGCTGTTGTACAAACACAACTGGCAAGTCAGTAAGTAAATCTGCTATCCACACCTACTGATGAGAGTGGGAGAATAAATGGGAGCAAGAAAAGCAGCAAAGACCTTAACAATATGGATAAATGAAATTTAGGGCAGCAAACTAGATATTTTATTGCCTTCTTTCTCTATTTGTCTGAGACCGTCTAGATTTATTGAGCAGTGATGTATTTCCAGATGTACATGCAACAACTTCCACACTGGTTTAGGCAAATTAAGACAAAAGAAATAGTAGCTTTCAGTTGAAGTGCTGTTACACCCTTTTCAAAAGACAATCTTTCCTTTAAACTTGCTTTCTGTGGCCCTTTCAAAGAAGGCATGATCCCCTTGGCTGGGCTAAAATTGGAAATAAAGCCAAACAGTAGCTCTACAGAGAGACTTTTCTCTTAGGTATCAACAAATTTTCAAACCTCATATTTGGCTAAGAGCACCATTTATTTGCTTGCAGTATCTTAATCCATTTGCCCCTGAACTATATTCACTGTAATTCTACTAGTACAGTTAAACTGGTACACTAGACTTTCATCATTTCCCCTAGAATGTGCTACCTAAGAATAATATAACTTTTTCCCATTCCTGTACAACTTTATAGAACTGCCAGCATAGCCACACAGGGATGTCATTATTCTCATTACTTCTGGTTTTAAATATAATTATTCTTTTCTAGAACCTAGATCAGTTCAACTAGGAAAAGCCTTATTTTGATCTAAATATATTTCCATTTCTCCACTACACTGAGGAAACCAACTCCTAGCTAAAAATAGCATGTATGTATAACAGGGTACCTTTTCTGTGAACACATGCTGCTTTGTAGGAGCACTTCTCTGCTTTTGGCATTCCACAGACCTTGTAACCTGCGGCTTACAGCTTTTGGAAGTCACAGGTAAGAGGAATATAAGAAGAACTTAGAGCCTTGGTTATTCCAGCAATGGCGCAATCAGAGTTGTGGGGTCAGTACTGAGGTCCATAATTGTTCCTTCAGTGAAATGGAGCTTTGTCTGAGCAAGGGCTCCACAGAAACTCTGGGGATGGCATATGTTTTTAGTAAAGGTTTATTAATTCTGACGTTAAATAATGTTGTAGAAATGTTGCCCATCCTTTCAAGAATGATTTGTTTTTTCTTGATATTAAGAGCTTTAAATGAGCAATGAATGTATGGGAAAGACAGATTAAATAATTGAGGGTGAGTTTGGGAACTGGGGATTTAAACCAAGGTGAAAAACACTGGTACAAGGGGACGATGCCATTAGGCTGTAGATGCGTGTTCTAAGAAATAGGAACCGATCCTCAAAACTGGTGTTCTTTTTTATGTAAAAAAGAGGGTTGGACTATATGACCCACAGAGGTGCCTTCCAACCCCTACCATTCTGTGATTCTGTGTGATTCTGTGATAAACTAAAAATACATACAAAGAAACCCCAAATGGTCTGAATGCAGAAGTAAGCCTATTTTGTAATGCTGACCTGAGAGTTTGAGGAGTGACTGCTGTCCTTTGGTCCTGCTGCATCATCACAGAGGTGAAGATAGCTGCAAGGCTGTGCAGTGGATCCCTCACTCTGTGCATAGAAAAAAAAGGATTTCAGGAGCTTATTTTCCTTTGTAGTGAGGTTTTGTTCTTGTGTGAGGTAGAAGAATGAAAGAAATAAAGTGAAAAAAGCAAACAAATCGAAGCAAAAAAAAAAAGCCCCTCAATGGCTTTACTCAAGCTGAATGAACAAATAGAAAAAAAACCAAACAAACACATTCTTAGCAGTGACTCTGCTTTATCTCCATAGGGTACAAATCACTGCTATTTCCAAGTCTTTATCTCCCTTGCAGAGGTTACCACCCGCTGCATTTCCAGCAGGTCTGGATGGTGTTGGTGTGGCCTGGCCAGGGGCTGTCAGAACTGCTGTGCCCAAGCAGGATGATCTGTGAGCGTGCAGGAGATGTGTCCAAGGTGGCTGGGTTTTTGTTTGCTTACTCGTTTGTTCTCCTGTATTTCCAGGGGAGGAAACTGTCTCTAAAAGGAAAATGTTCTGACAGAGAACCAGACTGTTTTGGAACCAGACTGGACTTCTCATTTCAGCTCTGCCCCTTAATGGGGGAAAATGTGAGAGGGCTGTTAGTGTCCTTCTTCCAAAGCTCAGGGCTTAAATGACTTGAGTTTGACAATTAAGAAAAGTCGTCTAATCTCCGTTAACCTTTGTGCCTACAAGGGCAGAAAGCAGCAGGACTTCACGAGTCTGAGTGCGCTAAAAGTGGTCATGCAAGATGATGGGAGTCTTGGGGCATCCTGTGCTGCTTCATGCAGAAAATTAGGTGATTATTGGAAATAAACTTCCTGGGAATTGCTAGGTTCCTCAACACAGGATAAAAGAGATGAAAGCTCCTTTAAGGAAAGTATAAAAGGAGTGAGGCAGCCAGAGTGTGAGCAGGGAAAAGCTAAGGGGCTTCTGCAGGGCCAGAAGGAGGTTATTGTCTATGTGAGCAGATGAAAGGTAGAGCAGGGGAGGATCGATGACCCTGCAACAACACCAGGCTCCTCAGGCTGCTCCTTTCTCAGAACAGTTTGTTTCTCGTTCTATTATTCCATTGCTTTCCAAGCTAGGGAAAACAATTTTTCAAAATGCTCCCTGTTTACGGCATGGCTTTAGATTTATTTTTTTTTTAAGGTCTTGCACCTTTATGTGGAGCGCTCAAACTGCCGGTGGGCAGATAGCTTGCCACCGCAGCACCGAGAGACTTCCTCAGCAGAGTTCACAACTGCGCCTAACAGTTTGGGTAGTTCTACTAAAAATACATTACACCTGGAGATACTTGATGACTCTTTTCCCAGAGCTGATGAAAATTACTGTTACTTTTTTTGAAGGGAATTTTCAGGAAGTGTTAAAAATATCTATAATAAGAGGAACTGGCTTTAAATGTAATATTCACCACAGCTTTGAATGGCTGGTAAATCCAGTTTGCTTCCTACAATATCCCCACATTTCTTTATGGAAATAACTTCACACAGTTGGAATCTGTGAGAAAGAAGGTGATACAGGTCACAAAATAATACCAGAATTTAATTTCTACTGTATAAAATTCATGGCATGCAGGATCTCAAACAGCAGCTAACAAGTTAGATTGTATTCTTAATATAGACTCTCAAACCCTTTTATGATTAGACTCTGACTTTTCCTACACGAAAGCACAAAAAGTTGATGCTGTGTGGGAAGTTCAAGGCACCCAGATTACAGGGTGTGAAAATAAGAAGAAAAAGGATTTTTTTTTTCAATTTTAGAGTCTTTTTAAAATGTTGGGAAAATGTTTCAGGCCGTTTCAAAACCTGTGGTTTTGAAATGTTGGTATCATGGTAAACTATTAAAAAATTTATGGAATGAAACATTTGTTTTTAAAATGACTCTCTCATCAGTGTTAAAGCAAATTGTAAACCAAGAGGAACTAATTATTACAAACCCACAAATTCAGACTTGTGTTTAAAAATGCTGAGGAAAAGTTTGTTCCACAGTATCTTGAAAACCTTTTAATTTTCCTAAGAGAATAAAATGGTAAAAATGATGCAACTTCACAAAATCCTTCAGTTTTGCTGACAAAAATTTGTAAATATTTCACACTCAGGTGTCTCTGGTGCGGAAAAGTACTTGGTCTGTGAAGGGCGAGGGATTTACTAGGATTGCAGTAAAAGCATGGTGTAGAGACAGGAAAGTCAGGAAACTAATGTGCAAGTCAGAGAGTAGAGGAAAATGGAGACACCAAGAAGAAAGTAAATAACATGACAGGAGACACAATAACTCAGGTGAAGGAGCTATTGAGAATATAAACTGTAGATGGAAAGCCAATGAATTGCATTGGCATGGTGAGAGAAGCTTTAAAAGGCTTTAGGAGAAAGACATTAAGAAGGAAAAGTGGCAGAAGAAAAGACCATGGTGAGGTACTGGTGATAGGAGCACAGAAAGCAGACCTGCAAGACAGCGAGGCTGTGAAAGAAGAGCAATGCAATATAGATGTAGTGGAGAGGGCATGGAATGACAGCTGGAAATGTCTGCGCAAGCCAACTGCCCATACATGTTCCACAATGACACATATTCATTTATTCACTCTGGGTGAAATCCTGGCTCATCACAGATCATGGGAGTTTTGCCATCGACTTCACTAGGGCCAGGATTCGCTGGTTTTGGTTTAGTTCCACAAACAGTGTCTGTCTCATTTTAAGTGCAGAAAGATGTTTAAAAATTAACAAGAAAATGAAGTTTGCAAATCAACAATGCCATTACTTGAAAGATTGCGTCAGGGACATAGAACCCTCTTGCTCAGCAGTCAGTTGGGTGGGCAACTTCTGCAGTAAAGAATTCTCATGCCCGTGCATAGACATGGTGATAAACGCATCAGCTACCGGCCAGTTTTGCTGTGCTTATGTATGGCTGTGTAATAGACATAAGGTGGATTCTTCCCCTCTTCTATTTTTGTGTTCTGCAAGAAAATTTCAACAAATGTGAAATTTCAATAAAAGTTGCAAGGAAATATTTTGGGGCTTTTTCTACTGAATATGTAGATGATATATAGTTACAAAGGAGAGAATTTTTAGTAACCTGTGAACTAAGTATAGTTTTACGACAAATGGAACATCAAAGTATATTTTAAACAAAAAGAGCCAAAACCTGATCTTTTGGAAAGCAATAAGATTTCTTTACTGGGTTTCAGTGAAATTGTTCTTGATGCCTAAATACATATCACATGGGAATACTAGCATAACGAAGGAGGACATTATTTGTTTCAAAATATAGATACATTATACACCAAATGACATCATGCAAATAGAGCTGCTTTGGGTGTTATCGGGGTAATGATGTTGTAAAACATTATTCTTGACTGGTAACCTTAAATTTCACACCCTCTGCAAGATATCTAAAATGCCATATTAAGAGAGTTTTAAAAATAAATGATTTCTTCCACTTCTTGAAGTGAAGTTCTTCTCATCGAAGCATAAATTCAGTATAAAAATAAAAAGAAACCTTTGCAATTTCTCTGCAAAATTACACAATGCTATCTGAACCACTGACAGAAATGTATTTACATATTTCAGGCTAAAGATCTTTTGTAAATGTTTAGCTACCACATTCAAACCTTTCAACACTTCTCCCAAAATCACATTATTCTTATGAAGATACAACAAGAAGTCAAAGAATAAAATGTAAAAAGCTCCACTTCAATAATCTGAAGGTTGTGAAATGAGCTGACAGCATCCAGGAAGCTCGAAGTTATGGCTGACAGTCTGTCCTTAACTCCTGCTGTGTGAAAAAAGCAAATGGCACTAACGCATGTTAGCTGAGCTCAAAATTTGAACCCCTCGGCCCATCCCTCCTTCTCAATTTGAGTCACGGGAGCTGTTGTTTTCAGGTCTGATTTTCAAACTCGGCTTGGGTGTTGCTGTTAGGAGACGTGCGTGGTACTTACACACAAAATAAATCTTTGCTGCAAAAGCTCCCTTTTGCCCAGGCACATGCCGTTGCAGCAGCCGGGATGCAGGATGTCAGTTACAAACATCGATGCCTTTCCATAGGATTTGAAGGCTTTGTCAAACATGCGACAGCTTGCTGCACACCTATTCAGAAAACGTTTGGTTCATCTGCTTTCTATCTTTTAACCCTGCTACAGTTTATTGGCCTTTTTAATGTATTTCTAACTTGCAGTACTCAATAAAGGTAACACCTAACAACATAAGCCCACCCATATATATTTATAACCTCTGGAGAACTCAGAGATGACCCACAGATGAAATCTATTCCCTTCTAGCAACTGGTTGAGGCCTGGGACAGAGAACACTTCTTAAGATGGCTCCCTTCCCAGAACCAGCTCTCGTGGCGTTTGGGGAAAAAAAATCCATTTCAACATGTTCTGTAGCCAGCTTAAAGGAAGCAGGACAGACTTCCTCTCATGCCCTGGGAATTTTAAGAGTAGAAATACTCTCCCTGAAAGCTGAGTAAAGCAGCTTTTACGAGTCCACAGCCTAAGAAATCTCTCTTGCACTTGCTGGTATACCACAAAGAATACCGTTTCAGCTAAAAAGAAACACTTTCTCAAACTGTTTGAATTCTGCTATGCCTTTTAAAAATAGAATTTAGACTGGGCAAGGTGGACAAAAGTCTATGTCTATCTTTAGAATTTGTCTTTTCCAAACTAGTGATAAAATTTTCAACACCTGTGATCAAAATCTGAAGGATTCCCTGTATTTCAGTAGAAGTAATGTGTCTGCAGGATTTTGATGATTACGTTGTTTGAACGCTCCTTTTCCTTAGCATTGCTTCCCAAGTTACTGTGTACTTGTATTGCAGGTCAACCCGAGCAGTTTCCGCAAGAGTGAGCCTTGACAATGTTCACCAGTTCTTGTGGGGTAACGCTTTTGTGACCCCTATTTGTGAAACCTTCCTGCCTGTTCCTGACAACGTCGCCTTAATAAACCTGACCTCAAACAACTAGTGGAAGGTGCTGGTAACAGAATAAGAATAATATTTTGTAAAAAAACCCCAACCAACCAACCAATCCCCACACTAGAGGAGGTATTTAAAAAAATTAGAACATCTGAGATAAAAAGGTGTAGAGAACATGACAGTCTGTCAGTAGAAGTCTGAGATGATAAAGCCAGCAGTTTGTTGAAATATAGCGGCCTTCTACTAAAATGCTAGGAGAGTAACTAGGCACCCATGAAAGAAAGAAAAAAAAGAGGCCGAATGAACATTTTAATTAACTCAAGTGCAATTTTAATTAAAAACATAATGTGTCAGGAAAATGAATAATGCCTTGGGGCAATAAAATAGCTAGATTTTCTGTTCAGTCTTCTGCTTCATATCTTTTATGGAAGTAGGATATTATTGTTAAAGGGAAAAAAACACCCCCTCCAGCCTCCCACCCCCTCTGCACACACATCCAACCAAGAACACAGAATGTAACAAAAAACAAGGTGTGGATAAAAGAAACAGGATTAAATTAGGATTTCACATAAGATATGTATGTGTTGACATCATGTTGGTTGTGCCACAACTTCTCTGGGTTTCAGCACAAAAACATTGATCTTCAACTTCAAAGTCAGTGTTTTGGTCTTAACAAAGTATGCTCAGAAATTGCAGATGCCCCTGTTTCGACTGAAAATTTGAAATGTCTGAGTATTATCAGGCCTTGATGAAGAAGTGATGGTCTCCACCCTTTATAGATGCAGCCATTATAAGCCATGTGGATTATCTAACCTGAGATACCAGAAATCACTCAACTTTTTAAACAAGAAAAAATAAAGCTTTCCAATATTAGAAAGGAAAAAGAATAAAAGAAAGCAAGGGGAACAAAAGTTGAGGAAAGCTAACTTTTCCCCAAATGGAAAATGTGGGATGTCCAAACCTATTTATTTCTTTTCTTTGCCCAGATACTACTCAGCCTTCACTGAAAGAGATTTGAAATTCTAGCAGCTATAGCATAGCCTGGGGCAAAGGCAGGGTCACAAGCACCATCCTGTAACACATTTTAAAGGCTGTCAGAGATGTGTCTTCAGTCTCTGTGTCCTCAGCAGTCCCAGAGTCGCTGGCTTGCTGCAGGGACCTGCTACCTGGTCATACCTTTTCTGTAACTCACATCATTCTGACCGTAAATCACATCTAAGCTGTGAGAAGGCTGTTTTCCTTAATGCTCTCTGAAAGCATATGAAGCTTTGTGTGCAAACAGTCCTGGGCCACTTCCAGTCTGCAGAAGATTTTGCAGAGCTCTGCTCCCATGGGCTTCTATGGGAAGTCCTGACAGCCAGGATCTCCTCTAAATGCCCCTGTGTGTGTTTAAGACCCTAAATTTAAGCTTCTAACTTTGAAAACCTGGTGCCAGCTGTAAGCAAAGTTTCTGCTCTGATTTTCCTCTTGGTCTTCTGAAAACAAGCAGGAAAAGGAGGCGCAATGCTGTGATGAGCTGGTGCCCATGGGTGTCCAGGAGAGTACTGCTGCCCGCAGATAGTGCAGCACAGGCAGCACCAGAGAACACTCGCAGTCTGAACACTGTCTGCTCCACGACTTCAGGCAAACAACTGATTTGGAAGTGGAGGTAACAATCTGGGCAAACACTCTGAGAGCAAATGTTCCTCAGCATGAAGTACGACTGCTAAAAACAAAGCGAAAATCCCCGCGGGAGCAGTACACAAGAAGCCGATCTTACAGCTTGCAACAAGCCGCCCATTCCCCAGCCTTTGCACCAGTATGTGCCTGTGTGTTAGCAAGCACAAAGGCAGCCCTAATCCAAAACTCACAACCTTTATCCACATGAGTGACAAACCGCTTCATACCATGGCACTGCCAAAAGCAACTATTATATTGACATTAATAACCAGTGTCTGAAACGAAGTGAATCTTGCTGTTCAGGCTCTGTAAGGAGCATGACTGACAACCAGCCCGGATGGCGCATCATGACACCCATGTGCTGCTTTTGTTGGACCCTGCCAAGGGAGATAATGGTGAGCAGTTGTAGCACTTTCCTTTCTGAACTTTTTTTTTTTTGAGTGGGATTTGGGTAGGTGAATTTTAGACAATTGGAGCTGGAATTTTGGATTCCAGAATAGGATTTTTCGATTTGGTAGGCATATTCTGTAATTTATATAGAAAAAGAGTGGGGTCCAAGCTGTTTCCTAATTTCTTAAGCACTGTTTACTGTGTCACTCCACCAGGTACTTGAATATATTTGTTGATATGTTTGCTACAAGAAATGCATTGAAGCAGTCTGTATTTTATGCCTGTGACAGGCCATGGGTTTCTACTCTCACAATTATTATTGCATCTATACTGAGAACTTTTGCCCTGCCCACTGCCAAGAAATGTGATCACTACCTTAGACCAAGATCTTCAGCCACATGTGAGCCCTGTTTCTGTCTGTGAATACTTTGATCCCAAAGATGGAATCTGGAAGTCACAGAAGATCCTTTACCATGCTTCTGGCTATTTGACACAGGGCTTCCTAGTTAAAGGGAGAACATCTGTGATCTAGCAGTGGAGAGCAACATGTTTGGGTGTGATGCCCCTGCATGCCCTTGGCACGGACACTTGGAGGGGCAGTGCCTTCCTCACGTGCCGCCAGAGCTGTGGCCTCTTGTGCTGTCCACTCCTCAGGTCTCACTGTTAGGGAACGTGGCTGCAGCCAACACAGAAATTATCATATGTTCTCCAGGAAACGATGGACTTTTCAAAAGAAGCATTAAAGATTCAAAACTGAAAATTCAAAAATAAATCAGCTTTTCAACTGGTTTGTCTTACAGAAATAAAAATAGTGGGATCTTTTGTACAGCCTTGGTTTAACGGTGAGCTCAAGAACCACAAATGAGCCTGATCTGGCCAGTTTTCTTATTTGCCTCACATGAAATTCACAGATGTTCACACACAGTACCTTCTCCTGCCCAAGCAGGTCCCACAGTTCACATTTCGTATGATTAATGTATTTACTGTGAACTCAGGGAGAAATTTATGCTAGCTGCAGACTCTCTGAAACCCTTGTTAAGTGATTTTTTCTCTCTGCCTACCTGTAAGGTTCCTTGTCTTCGTACACTTCCTCTGCCCACGAGGCTGTTGTGAGGATGGATAGGCTGCAGGGTCCTCACATCCCCAGCACAGTGGAGTCATACAGACACACAGAAGATACGCAAGTGCGGTAGGACCTTAGCTGCCCGAGTCCCCTGATAATACACTTTCCATGTAAAGTCTTCCTGGTCCATCTAATTTCCTTAAATTGTGCCATCCCTCCAACCTTCCCCTGTCAAGTTTTCTTCACAAGGAACTCCCCGCTTTTGTTGAAGGGTTACAGACCTGCACTGAAGCAACAGCACAGGAGTACCTCTCAGAGTAAATGTTCAAGGACAAAGAGTTGCAGTATCTCATGGCGAGTTTTTTCCCATCCCAGGGCAGGCGGTGGGGGAAAGCTCATTGCACAGCCTGGTGCTCCCCCCTGCAGAAATGCCTCTGCCACCAGAGCTGCAGCGGTGTCAGCACCCTCAAGCATTGTCTCCACATCGTCACCGTCCACAGGCCAAGCTCAAAGAGCCAAGCCAAACCTCCTCAGATCTGTTATTTGTCTTTCCCCTTTTTGTTTCCCATCATATTTTAGGCGGTCGCTCATCTCATAAATAAAAAGTATAACTCCAGGTTGCAAAGTATAATTCCAAGTTGCATGCGTTATTGTTGAACAAATATGTTTTAACAATATGCCTACCATTTATCTTTACTTCTCATAAGTAAGCTTGCTGTTGTCATGGTAGGAGTGCCCACACTAACACTTAATTTTATGCAAATTCTGGAGAATATTCCAGTTTAACTTTTTTTTCATTCACTTGATTCTAACACTGTCTTTCACCATTTGATTTAGGAGAGCAATCACGGTTCATGTTTCAAATACTGAATATTCACAATAAGCTGAGACAAATTATTACAGAATTATTCATCAAATTGCTTTGAATAACAAGTAAATGCCGTGGAATTACAGTGTGAATGCAGAAGCTTCACAAAGGGACAAACACTGTAAAAGAAATAAATAAATTTTTTGGTGCTAATTAGAGTTTAGACTACTATACTCTTGGATCCTCTAAGTAGCAAGTTCCTCTGTAAATTATCCCACTGATTTCATTGGGATGATCTGTTCTGGTATGATTTGCAGTATAAAGATTTTGCCATGGAAATGCCGAGCAATAGAAAAGAAAAATAATTTGATAGCTTGAGCCAGTATCTTTGATTCTGGCCATAGGCTAGAATCATTCTATGATTCTATGAGTCTAGAAGGACCTGAAAAGATGTACTTATTCTCACAAGTTAGAAAGCAAATTTCTTTGCTTGTGTCTTGGAGTCTGTTTATAAACTAACACCAGTGTTAAAACTTGGAAAGTTGGGCAGAAAGGAACCTGATGAGGTTCAACAAGGGCAAATGCAGGGTCCTGCACCTGGGGAGGAACAAACCCATGCATCAGTACAGGCTTGGGGCGGACCTGCTAGAGAGCAGCTCTGCGGAGAGGGACCTGGGTGTCCTAGTGGAGGACAGGTTAACCATGAGCCAGCAGTGTGCCCTGGCTGCCAAGAAGGCCAATGGGATCCTGGGGTGCATCAAGAAGAGTGTGGCCAGAAGGTCGAGGGAGGTTCTCCTTCCCCTCTACACTGCCCTGGTGAGGCCCCATCTGGAGTACTCTGTCCATTTCTGGGCTCCCCACTTCAAGAAAGATGAGGAGCTACTGGAGAGTGTCCAGCGGAGGGCTACGAGGATGGTGAGGGGACTGGAGCATCTCTCCTACGAGGAGAGGCTGAGGGAGCAGGGCTTGTTAAGCCTGAATAAGAGAAGGCTGAGAGGCGACCGAATATATGCTTACAAATATCTCAAGGGTGGGTGCCAGGAGGATGGGGCCAAACTCTTTTCAGTGGTGCCCAGCAACAGGACAAGGGGCAACGGGCACAAACTGAGGCACAGGAAGTTCCGTCTGAACATGAGGAAGAACTTCTTCCCTCTGAGGGTGACGGAGCACTGGAACAGGCTGCCCAGGGAGGTTGTGGAGTCTCCTTCTCTGGAGATATTCAAGACCCACCTGGACAAGGTCCTGTGCAGCCTGCTGTAGGTGACCCTGCTTCAGCAGGAGGGTTGGACTAGATGACCCACAGAGGTCCCTTCCAACCTCTACCATTCTGTGATTCTGTGATTCTGTGATTCACTTGGCCAGCCTTAGAGGTCCCTGAAAACCATGTCCGTAGGTCACCTGGGATGCCCGATCTGCATCTGTGTCTAGCAGGGACACGCTGCATCTCGTGACAGTAGGGTTGTGTCCTCTAGTTACAGAGATTTACACAGCCTAAACTGAGCAGGCAGGCAGAGGCACAGCCTAAACTGAGCAGAGGCTCCAGAAGGACAATTTCAGATACTGGCTGGCAGTTATTTTCTCTCATTTCCCACTTAAATCACTTTGGTTAAAAACTACTAAAACCATTTATTTCTATTTTGCTTAGTAAGGATTTGTCTGCATCAGAACTGGAGCCAGAATTCATTTGGTCACATTTGTTTTGGTAGAAGTCCACACGGGGACACTGCTGCAATAAATGTGCTTGCTTTTGAGACAGATCGGGATTGAAGTGAAAGAAGAGTACAGCTAGTTGCAAAGTCAGAACATTTCACAGACTTCTTCAAGAGGCACAGGTATAGCTTATAGTCAAATATCTCCATATAGATAAGCTTTATATCATTTTATAGCCTAAATATAAGATCTCTTTTCTCAAAGCATTCCAGTCTGTGTTCTACCAAACACCAGGCTTACCTGCCCAAACATCTGCTGATTCATCTATGCTGCTGAGGCCCGACAGGCAGTTCAGTGGTGGTTAGCAGAGACTTTCCTCCTGTGTAACAGAGTTCTCCCTGGTGAAGCTTCTTTCTGTACATGGCAGCCACTTGCCTACAAGTCAGGGATGGAGATGCCGGCAAGACACAACTCACTCCTCTCATTTAGGGTCCCAGAAATTATCTGAACCACTGTTGTAAACCAAAACTGATTATGATAAGTTTTTCCAACCTGATTTCTCCCACAATATTTCCATCATGGCCACGAGATGGCTTCTAGTCATGATACAAATGTGATGGAAAGATGGATTGGCTTTAGTCATGGGGTGGAATGTGGTGGAGCAACACCCCCCCACCTGGCAATCCCAGAACCAGTCAACATTGTATTCTGGCTTGCACTGCAGCAATAGTTAGCTGGTGTGCATTGAATCGGGATGACTTGGCACTTCCCTTGTCTTTGTACAGGAGCAGTGAGCGGGGCCGATCAGGCGCTCCCTGACCACACCCGAAACTCCTGAAGCCCGGACTCGCACCCACCTGGTAAATGTCAGAACTGTACCTTCTGGGTAGTACTAGAACTGTGTAGTTTTTGTCTAAACATCAGGATTGCATCATGTGGATTGTGACCAGGATGGAAAATTACTGATGCCTAAAGTCAGTCATCTTGAGACCCTATAAACAGCAGCACCGAGGAAGGCCCTTTGAGCTCTTCTGGTCCGCAGCGCGCTGTGCCCTGTAACTCCCTCTGCGTGGGATGCCTCTCAGAGTAACTCGTCAACTGCCTGGGCTGATCTCCTCGAGACTCAACCTTTACCCATTTAGAAATCATTCGATTGGAAGTGAGTATTTCACTGAGCTTGAGGGGAATTTTGATGAGAGAGAGAGAGAGTGTGTGTGTGTGTGTGTGTGAATCCATTCAAAACAGAATATTCTATTACTATGATTACAATAGCAAATTCTTTTTAACCACTCTGCAAATGCTAAGTTAATCAGTGATTAATAGCTGCTAAATTTCTGTGATTCTCTTGCTCTCTTTAAACCATGAGCACACCCTGGACTGCTGCTAAGCTTATTCCTTAGTCATAAACTGTTGTGGTCTATGGTCAGTCCTGGATCCAGCTGCACCCAGGCTCCGCTCTGAGAAGGGGTTTAGAGCAAGGGGGTCCAGTCCAAACCTGGTGACTCATGGGAAGGGTCTCCCTGCCCCCTTACACTTTTCTTCCACTCTGTATAAATAATTCTTTACTCAAAACCCCCTTTGATTTTTCATTCCATTCATTTAATAAGTAGTAGAGTGAACCTTGCCAATGAACTCTGTAAAATCACATTTTCTAAATTTTCAGTAAAATCTTTTCTTGCAAAACCTTTGAGTGACCATTTTAGTGACCTAACTACTCATTCACAACACACTTGGTCTTACAGGTTATGTGGTTATTAGTCTTTCACAAAATGTTTATGAACAAGGTGATTATGAATGGACCTAAACATAAGTGGAAGAAACCCACATGCTTTTTACAAGGAAGTTTCATGCCACTAAGAGAATCCAAATCACGTTGACTGTTCTTCTGTAGATCCCTACAAATATTTTGTATGAGAGTTTAAGCTTGTGAGTGCTAAAATTCTGCCTATAAAGGGAGAGGACTAGATCATTTACATACAAATATTTCTATATATTATCTAATTTTTGTTTGCAGCGCTATCAGAGCTGGAGGTCCATAAATATTTACATGTTTGCAAGTACATAAACAGTAGCTACCATTATTTTGACTAGTAGATGTAAGTCAACCTTCTTGTCTCAGGGTATCAACTAATGCTTATAGGATTTATCACTTCTGATCTGCACTCAACATTTCCAGACTGTCCAGGTAAGTCACATGGGTTGACAATATGGTGCCTCAAAGCTCTGTGAGAGAAGATGTCACACTTACAGTTAGCCTGCAGCAAAATGAAAAACAGTGGTCTTGCAGGTCCCAGGATCAAGATCTGCCCACCCCTCTTAAATATCTTGGTATGGCAAACACACATTGTCAGGGAAAAAAAAAAGACATTTTCAAAAATTTGGAGGAATGAGGTTTGCATCCGCTGTTTGTGTTCTCTGTTGCAGATGCAAAGGTAATTAATGTAATCTAACACATCTTGAGGTAAACTGATGTGCATACAGATATAAACAACAATTCCAATCCTTTAAAGAGTGCAAATCTGGTGCTTATTAGAACAGTTCATAATCACTCTCATTTCAAGTTCTGCATGAGAATATGCTGTAATGAGGAATTTAAAATCTTCTAATTAGACACGATTTTATAAAACAGACAGATAATTAAAATGGTGGGGGTTACACAGAGAAGCATGAGAAAACACAGTAAAACAGACAGAAAGGAAGAAAAAGGGTATAAATAAAGAAAAAATAAGCGCAAAGCATCACTGATATGTCAAATTTATCCTACAAAATTTGAAGTGTACAACAATTTTAGATTTCACAGTGTGAAAAGCTGATTTCAACCATTTTTTATAAGGTTACACTAGCACAGGTAGATTCATACTGACAATTTTATTTGATTAAAGGATGCTTACTAAGCCTTGGGGTTTATTTTCTCAAGTTTAAGTACTACAGTACAGGAAAATGAGGTCTATTGCTGTTAAAACTGATCAAAACACATAGGTAATTGTTCTTAGTTGTAGAGTCATTGCAGAGCTATTTACCCTGATTTATGTTCAGTGAGAGACTGGAACAAATAAAAAAAAATCTATATATTTTAAAGAAGGAGAGTGATGTTCTTCTGCTAAAAGACAGGAAGGGGTTAGAAGTTGACTTAACAGTGACCAGTTCTTCCTCTTCCACCATAGAGTGTGGGTGCCAGGTGGGATGTTGAAGGCTTGTTTAATCCCCAGCAATACACAGAAAACACTCTACAGAACAGTCTGTCTGACTCGGGAATGAAACTTTAACTGGGAGACTCATTTTGTTTCGTCTTGTCACTGAACCAGCTGATATTTCCCAATGGTTTAAGTAATTTCCAGATTGTAGCAGCGGATGCCACACACTAGATAGATACTGAGCAAGCGCCGAAGAGTCACTGCATTTCCAAATGCTCCATACCAGTCGGAGAAATTCAAGGAAGTACATATGTTGCCTCTAGTTTCCACAATATTTTGGGTGTGACTGACTAGACTCATATGTTCCCGTATTTCACCAGCAGATATGTATTGGACTCGGAAACAATTCCACCCTATCAATATGAAAGTGGTGTGCGAAGCCAAGAACGCTATTACTTAAGATCTTGCCAACTACCCTTGATCAATAGATGAAGGTCAACTCACTCAAACACATATATCTATTTCTGATCAACCAGTTCTAGCTGCATAACTGGGAAATTGTTTAGCAGTTAGGAGCTAATCTGCATATATTAAAAATGCAATGCTCCCCTTTACTGATAAATAAATATCCATCAACGCTGCAAGTGATAAAGTTTATTTTGTGAGGAGTTCAGTCTTGACTAAATCTATGAATGATAGCCAAGAGAAGGCCGTTCAAAATCCATTCAAAACTGAACTTGTTGAGTAAAAGATCTTAGTACGATGTTTTGATGCACTTGTTCAGCAGGAAGTGACCAGTATGCCATAGCAGACAAAATCTGTCTTTCTTCTTCCTCTTGCAAATCAGGCTAAAACATTTGTTTTCAAAGAAAAGTCTGAAATTTGACTAAAAAGGGAATAATAGCTAAACCAGAAACTTTTGAGAGAAACTAAAATGGTATGGGGGAAGGACTCCTTTCCTTTTTCATACTGTAGCAGATAAAAAGTGCAGACATTTTACGTTACAATAACTTTATTTTTGACAAAGAAGCAAAATCATGAAAAATCATGAAAAATCATGAAAAAACATGAAAAAGAAGCAAAATCATGAAGCAAAATCACTAGCAACATCTGCTATGTTGCCCATTTGCAAGATAGTGCTGACTTGCTGTTGTCTTCTCTTTTCACCTGTACGCTGAAATGATGTCTCTGGCTTCTGGCAATTTCATCTTAAGCTTCAACAGGAACAAAATTCCTACATGGATCTTGTACTGATATTGGTTAAAGTGGAAACAGTTTTCTACAGGTGTAGTATCATCCAAGGGGTTATTTCACTTTCAGTGGTCAGATCTTGTGGCTTGTCTAGTTGTGTGTGTGACTGCACCAAAATCCACCACAGGTGGCAGAAGGACCACCAGCTTCTGCTCCAATGTCACTGTAAAAGGGATGCTCTCTCTGGTCATCTGTCATCTTCAGAGCAGAGAAAGAAAGTTTGCAAAGCAAAAAAACTTGAGTTAATCAGCTCTGCTTCTCTGCTTGCCTCTGCAGATGCTGCAGCAGAGAAGATGGCCATGTTCACACTGTTGTCTTAAGCCTTTGTCCTGTCAGAGTTGGTTTTGTGTCTTCAGACTTCATTTGAAGTCAATCACTCACCAACCCTGGTGAACAATGAGACCTGCTCCCTCCTCAGTATCAGAGGCAGGATTAGTTTGAACCAAAGACACTCCATACAGATGGCAAAGCATGACTTTTGGCAAATAATCAATGCCCATATTTTTCTGACAGCTTGGTAATGGGGGAGCTTTGGCTTTGAAGACATGGAGCTGGAAAGAGCATTATATACATTTACGATATGTGTTCTTAATCAAAACTGAGATCAGGAAATTTTTCCTTTATATAATCTTCATGACCTTCAGATTTGTCAAACGAGTTAGAATTTATGGACATTGAAATTTTCCAAGGCACAGAGGTAAGGTGATACTTGCTCTGTCTCAGCAGGCTTTGATAAGAAGCAATTCCGGGTGTAAGGGAATGGTCTAACAATGCCATACTTCTTTCTGTCATAACAGGTGGCTTCTTTTGTTCAATTTCTTCATTAAAAAAGTCTTTCTGCCTCAAAGTGCAGAACAGACTTGCATATCATGAACACCTACTTCCTCTGGTTCTTGCCGACGTGTGTCTACAACGGCCTTTCTAGCAATCCAGGTCACTGTTGCAGTGGCTTGCTATTCCAACATGCCTTGGTCTAAAAGCAAGTGCCTGAGACCACCCTGAGAGTCACAGTTATCTGCTTTCCAACTTTAAAACCAGAGCTAGAACTGAGAGATGCCTCACTTGAACAGAGGCCTTGCAGCTTAACTTCCATGTACAGGTGCGCAGGGCTGATGAATGATGAAATTGTCCCTGTATAGAGAGATGCAAAATATTTCTATATCAAATTGCTCATAACTGATAATAGAAGCTACCTGTGGCTGCTCCGGGATTTTTGACTGCTGGACCAAGGAACAAAACTGCATAAGATAACAAATGGGTGGTAGAGAAGGTAATGAAAGTTGTGTGACAAACTGCTGTTCTCATAATTTTGTGGTTTATTACATTATGTATTGTGTGTTTATGTGGTAGGGAGAGCAGAAAAGTAAATATCATCCTTCACTAAAGCATTGTTTGCAATACTTTATTTGAGCATTTCAGCAAGGCCAGTGAGACCTAAATAAACTCCAAGATGCCAACAGCTCATTTGTGGCTTGCACTGGAATGTTAAAGTAGCATGAAGTTTTGATGTTTCTATTTTATTAAGTAAAAAGATGAGTGAATTCTTGTGTCTTCTCATCCAAAATCCAAAGATTCACAAATTAATCTTTCTTCAAGGTGCACAATAATTTCAAAAGGATTTTCCTCCTTAGTGAACATCTGATCTGTTCCTGTCAAAGTGCATTTTTTATCTGTCTCTTCCTGCTTTTTCCCAGTAGATAGTTCAAACTGGAGTGTGGTCTAAAAGATTTTTGCACTGCAGGTGGTCTATTGGGAGCTTTAGAAGGTAAGACCAGATTATTGAATAGCCACAGAGAAAGTATCAGCTCCACACGGAGAAGAAGATGGACAGCAAAAATCCTCTGATGGAAATAATTGTTAAGTAGAGAGACTGGCAAGGATTACCTCAGAAAGAAAAATATTTAGTCTTGGATAGTGAAAGTCATAATTTCACGCTGTATCCACAAAGGAGACTGATTTTTAGCAGAACCGAGAAGCTGGCTTTCAGTGCTGCTGTAGTCCCCAGTTACAGAGGTGCGAAATGTTTACATAGGAAGTGCATCTCTTCACAAATGACAATGCAAAAACATTCACACCTATGAGAAAACCCCATTTCCATACATGCTTGAACATATCTAAACCTCCTGGATTATATCCACTGAGTCGGACGCAGCAAGAAATATTTCCTGGATCGACCTCTTCCCCTGTGTCTCACTGGGGACTTTGCCCCCATGGGTGGAATGTGATGTTGTTCTCTGTTGCTTCGGTTCTCATCAGGGACTGCACAGAAACCCAGTGACAGGAGCTGCTGAGCCTGTGCACCCTCTGCACCACTGCATGGCCCTTCTCCTTCCCCAGTGCCATCTACCCTGGGGTCATGCTGACTTTCTCCAGCCCTACTGCAAAGGCGTTTGAATTGCAGGCAAAGACATTATAAAAGGCAAAGACCGGTTCAAGTTTCAGTAAGACCACTGTCCTACTCGTCTGTTTGCTTGAGACCTTTGAGAGCAATGACAACCCAACTGGCCTTGGATTATCCATTCATAGCAACGTTTCGCTTTATAATTGAGTTAAACAACTGGTTATTCCTATAGCCAGAAAGTATGAACAGGGTGATAATGGAAGACTGATTTATGATCGCTTGGTATCTGAAAGGTGTAGCATTCTATTTAACAAATAGTATTCCTCTAGATTGGAAAACATCATAAACACATTGGAAAACCTTCAGCCCAGATCCATAAAACACATGTATTTTTTTAACATTTTAATTTAGCTATCTGTTTTGGATTACATAAATAAAAAAAATGAATTCTGTATTTTCTTTCTAAAATAAATCAATTCTGCAACATTGGAATTACTGATTAGATTGAGCATTAGGGAATGTATAATATTGCATCTTTAACAGACACGACAACATTTCTCAATGAGAATCAAGCAGTTTGCAGTGACCTTCATGTTGATCAGTGGGGGGTCAGTACTGGCATTAAATCATTTTGATTCACAGATGAGATCAACATATTCATATTTGTTTGCCAAATGTGTATTTTAATTTAAGCTTCCTCTGATTGATGCATGTAATTTATGCTGCTTAGAACTAAGGCGTCATATTTTTCTTTTTTCCTAACTAACCGGGGGAGACTTTCTTGGAAACAGATAAAGGAAAGAGTCCAGTAATTTGTAGCAATGTGACTACAGCCACACATGTTCTAGAATTAATGTTCTTCATTAGCGTGAGGAGTATCAGCTGTATATATACATCAGGATTTTAATTAACTTGGTCCCCACAACAGGACACATGATTCAAACTGTTTTTCCTTTATTCTTCATTAGATTAAAAAAGACACCAAACCAACATGGTGTAAAGTTAAAACAGAAAAACAAAAAAACCCAACCCCAGGCACATGCAACAATAAGGAACAAAATCTAAGAGTTGCAGTCAAGGTCAAGAATATTTCTGTAAGTCAGAATTCATCTTCCTGAGTAGCTTGGCACTGACTGCTCACAGAGCTGTGCTCTGATGGAGACGTTAGCCATTCTACCTTCCCTGCATAGCCCAGTCTGACACAAGCGTAGCGATTCATTCATAGGATAGTTTAAATTTTCCTCACTTATTTTCGGATGGACACAATTTCACTTGCGAGCAACTTGTAATTGGCTACAAAAGCTGCAACTGCTGAAAAGAAAGAGAGATTTGGACTCTGAGATAAGGGTATATTTTGAGAAGAAATTACTAATCTTCTACAGAAAAAGGTTTACAAGGCCTCTGAACCTTACTCACCAGCCACTTTCTCCACATCTCCAAAATTTCCACAGATTTTTTATCGTGTAAAAAATTGCCACCAAGAAAAGGAAACCCTTTTTAAAGTGACATGGCCAAGAGCGGGACAGCGCATTTCACGCAGTCTCAGATATGACACATCATCCCCTAGATGGTTTTGCTTGTTCAGGCAGTCACGCACGGAGCTGAGTATGTGATTAGGTAAACCTGGTACTCATTCAGCATAACTCAATGGCTGGGAATATGGAGAGGGGCTTACATGAGTGGGTCCACCACCACACTGCACTCTGACAGACGGGCTGTCCTTCGAGCTGGCGCTGAACACACTGTCAAGGGGGGGGGGGATGCATCTTATGCTGCAAGTGGCTGGTTGACGTTTCATGTGACCTCTATGTAACCAAACTGATGACCAGATTTGCAGCCATTTTGGCTGAGGTTTTCGTATTTCACTGTGCATGAATTATACATATGAAAAAAAAAGATGCATGAACCTCTGGTGACTTGGAATTTCCACAAGTTTGAATACATAACTAACGCCTGGACACTTTTATGAACTGCAGTTGAACCAATAAGCAGGGACTTCGGCATATGTGGAACTTCAGTACACAGTTTTCAAGGTGGGTTAAACAGCTGTAGAAAAGCTGTTCTTCCAGAAATAAATGCAGCTGACTGGAGATCTTATGCAGAACTGCTATTGCTTTTCAAATCCATGATTTCTCAACTTTCTGTTGCTTCTTTACACAAATCATTCTTTATCAATGTAAACAAGGTTATGAAATTTGGAGGTGCAAATTTTGTTGTGAAGTTTTTTGTAACGCTGCCTCCACTTTCAGAGAAGTAGGAATTCCAGATGAAAGAAAAAAATAAGGAAAATTTTTAAGATCTTTGAGGTCTGACATTCATGTGTGTTGAGTGCTACCACTCGGTAAAGAATGAAAAAGCTTATCTCAGGTTAAACAGAGTTTCAGAAGATTTCCTCCATCAGATTTTATTTTTCCAGCCTAGCTTTTTTTTTTTTTTCTTCTTTCTGATAGGGTGGAGAGGCCTCTATTTGTGGAGTAATGCATATAGCCTATTTCTTAATTTCATCAAATGCTTAAATGACTGAAGTGGAAAAGCTGAGAATTTGGATGAAGGTACACCTCTTACAAGAAAAAATTTCTGAGTATTCTGTTTGAATTTCCTTCTGATTTGACAAAAACACTGAAAATCACAAGAACAGGGATGATTTGCTTTTGGAGCTGTAGGAATGTGCAGCTGAAGAAATCTGGGTTGTACAGACTTCTTGCTGCTCTATGTTCTTCTACTGCTTTCTTAATCTTTACATCTGACCAGCATTCAACAGAATGTGAAGAAGCATGTCTATGTGCTGTTTGTTCTCTCCTCCTTTCCCCGGAAGGTGAAGCTATAGGATATTTTTTCTTTTTAAAAGTAACAAAAATCATGATATATAATATGTATTATATGTCCCACCTCTGTGCCTCCACACAATATCTTGTTTAGTTCTAGGCATGTTTTTGTGTGTGTGCATCCAAGAGAGAAATAGCTAAACTCACATACAATGCCATACAGACCTCCCCAGGGTACAGTTACTGCTGGTCAGAGGAAGCAAAGTCAATGAGAAGTGCCTTGCTCTCTGAATGCAAGGAGTTGCTTTTGATGCTCTTTAAATCCTCGGAGAGCTTTACTGCTGGTCTCGGACCAGCTCCAGAGAAGGTTTTCCCTTCCCTGCAAAGATAGTCTTTATCCTTACTATAGAAATTGTTCTTGTGCTGGAAGACTGTTGGTGCCAGCCACTACCATGGAATTTACCTAATTTATATAATTTGTGTAATATTGTTGGTTAGAGGTCAAGACAAACTAAGCTGAGCTATTGCACCTTTTATAATTTGCACAAAAACCCATGTTTGAACATACAGGTCTGCACTGGTGTGGCTATGATCTCACCTTCGACAAGAACTGCATCACAACAGTGAGATAAGGTTTATTTAATTAAAGAAATTCAGAAGACATGGACAAAGTCTGCATGTAGTTAAAACTTCTGGACTTAGAATAATTTTTGCCTTCTGACACATGTTTCAGCTAGAGTCTGACTTCTGATTACCATGTCGATTTTAGGCATTCCAGATGTAATTCAGAGCAATTAATATCCTAAATTTTTTATACGGTGAATGGAAGAGGTATATTGATGTGAAGAGGTAGATATGATGCTAAAGCTAGGACAGGCACCCATATTTTCCACTGAAACAGTGGAAAACAGATATGCTACAGAGAAACCTCATGGATCCTAATATGCTGATGAAATGTCCTAGAAACCTTGGCACAGACTCTTAAGCAGCATAATCCTGGTAAAATAACACTAGTCTTTGCTTGCTGTTTTACAGTAAGTCTTCTTTGTTTCTAGTATCTTAAACTGTCTTGTTAATCAGAGTAATAGCAAAGATGCCTTTTAGCAGTCTGGAGTCTCTGGAGCCAGCTAATACTTTAAATCTTTTCATTTCTGATAAAATAAATTCTATATTTAAAGGACAAAAAATTATACAGACTTATGTTTCACTATGTCACAGTGATTTAGAAAACCACTTTGGATTATAAACTGATTTTTTTAAGACATAGAATTAGGCATTTTGCTATTATAACACACTTATTTTCAGTTGGTAATAAGCAACTGAAAGCTGTTCATTGTAGGTTCAACACAAATCTATTTGATGTTGATCTGACAACCGGACTCTGTCTTCATTTTATTTCAGGAGAATGCTGTTATTAATTGTTTTGAGGATATGAAGAAATCTAAGTGAGTGCTCATGCCTGTTGTATAATAAATCAAGATGCTACAGTAAACCTACTGTATATCTAGAGATGTATGCCTGGAAGCAGATCTGGGAGTCAAGAACCAGTTTGCACACCTCCTTTGTTTATGAAAATCACAGGCTCCGTTTCCAGCCATCAAAAAATTGCCTATTACCAGTGCTGTTTATCTGCTGATTATTTCCATACCATTATTTCTTACAGGGTTCCAGCCACCAATAATACAGAAATGTTGTCAAATATTTCTTAAAAAAAAAATAGCTCACACTGTCTCTGCAGGTTGATCGGATGAGCTCCCTCTTGTACATAGGAAAGCTGACTACTTTCCAACAACTTGATTTCACAAATGGAAAAACAGCATCTGTTTTCCTGCAGCTCCACATATGGCTCTCACTGTTGCTGCACGGAGCCGAAGCAGGTAGCCCTGCGAGCGTGGTCCTCCTGAGCCTCGCGGCCCCCTGGGACCGGCCAGCACAGCTCGGCTGCGAGGGACACCGGCTCCCCAGGCAGTTGGAAGCCCGTTCTTCATCAGCATATGTGAAGCATCCCTCCCAGCGTCAGCTTGTGGGGGAAAATGCTCAAACGTGTATTTAGGGCTCCTGCACTTGTCTTTTTGGTGTGGTGATTTCTGTATATCCACTCCAAGGCATGATTGCTCAAGGATTTTAGAAAATGTCTAGCTGTCATCAACAGAGCATGAAGGGACCTCACATAATTTGAAGACAGAGTGATGTGTGCATACAAAGAAAGGAAACAGAACATCTATGCTAGAATTAAGATAAAATGCATTTATTTTTCCTCCACGGCTCGTGATTATTTTTGGCTCTGCAATGTATGCTATCCGGCAGCTCTTGCTTGTCCATTCGGAGGAGTTTGAAGCTGAAGTCAGATAAAAATATCCAGGTTTTTTTTTCCTTTTTTTCTCCCCTCTTTTCATATGTTTTGGTAAGCATGTGTGCTTGTGAAGGTCAAGGGACTGGCAGCATCAGAAATTGAATGTCTGAATACATCCGCAGTCCAGGTATATTTCAGACAGATGCTCTCATTCTCAGACTGCCCTGCCAATGACCTTAACCCCGATTTGGAAGGACAACTCAATCTACTATAAAGAGGAAAGGTGATTTAGTCTCCAGCCATGCTGGCAGAGTCTTGGCCCTCTCTGAACACAGTTTGTCATTTGTGCTGAAGCATCAAATCGTTTGGTAATGTGAACTATCTTCCACTAGCCATTAAACTCAGACTAATCACTAGTCTTTCCCTCTAAAATCTGGCTCTGCATAATCCCAGCAATAAAATACACTGTATTTTCCCTCTCCATAACAAAATGCAGTGCTTAACTATCTATTTAACCATCTCCCCGCACCATTGTTTCAGACTTCTTGAAGGCCAGACTCAGGAAAAGACAAGACAGTTTTCTGTGGGCATTGCTGGAGACCGCATTATAGCAGGTTATAACTTGAAAAAAATCTGATTGGTTCAGAACTATCATTCCTTTCTTCAAAGCATTTATCCACATCTTCAAACCCACCAACTGGGCCCCAAAATCCTGAAAGCAGTTTGGATCAAATCTAATGACACTAAATAACTGTACACCCTCTGGTGGAGTGGCATCTTGGCTCATGGCATCAAAAGGCACAATATGGCCACAGCAAGGTGTCTTTAAAATGGAATAGCACAATGCTGAAAACTGGATGCAGTCTGCCTTTGGGGCAGGAGGAAGTCAAAAAAAGCCCAGGGCTGTAGTCACTACAGGAGACGGACGGGCAGCAGCACCTCAGAAATGACTTCAGAGAGACAGGGCCATCAGGTGGGTCTGGACAAGGTGGAGGTAGTCAGGTAAGAGATGAAGAAAGAGTGGACATGAAGAAAAAGAAGAAAGAAAAGGGAAGACAAGAAAAAATAGAGAGGAAAACAGAGGAATTAAAGCCAGTGAGAGAATGGATAAAGGGGAAAGATAGTGCCAAATGTAGTATTTAGAAAATTCGACATCTCCCCTGATCTCTTACATATCAGCTGAAGGAGAAAAAAGCTCAGCACGATTTTGTTTGATGTAGGGAAAACAAACATCCCATCACTGAAATCTGTGACAGGGTACAGCATTATTCCACTCTCCTATGTCAGGAAAGAGCTGCTAGTGCTTAATCAGCTGGGACAGACATCAGACTGCGAGGGAGAGGGAGAAAAGGAAATGCCAGCTCAGCTGGTGGTTTGCAGGATGGTGAAGCTCTTCATTTTCAGTAAAGTGGGGAGCCAAGACAAACTAGGTCTTACCATGGCTCCATAGCAAAAAACCAGCCGGACTGCTTTGCTTGGCCTCTTGTGGCTTTACTCTTGCTTGAACTTTGTGAATTTTGTGTTGTGAAGCAAATGTTCTCCACATGCTCTGCAGACCCGGGGAGACGAAAGGTCCGCAGATGCCTGGGCCAAGAGGGAGAAACGAGTTGGGGTTTGATGGGGTTTCACCCTCTCACATCTAGGAGGTGGCAGATGATTCCTGTCACTATGTAGATGTCTGGGTACCTAATGTGGAAAAATATTGGGACCTACAGCAATACTGAAAGGCCAGGAGGGAAGCAGAGTCCTGGGATGCTCTGTGCCCGACAAGCACTGTGGCAAACAAGCGTCATGTGTCTGGTTTGCATGGCTGCTGAATGTCTTCTCATGCACTGGAAGACTGATACAGTGAAAATAATGCTGGAGTCATTTCACAGTTATCGTCAGCACCTGGAGAGTCAATGCCCTGTAAGGTAAGTACAGAAATCCAACACTTCCCAGCAAATTTGCAGAATAGCACGACTGACATTTGTGAGCTGCCCTCTAAGTGGTAAAGTTTCTGTTTGATAATCTCAGTTGTGAAAGTGTTAGTAAAGATATGCTTTGATTTGCCTTGTGGTAGAGGTGGCAAAGGGAGACCATTCTTTCTGTCAGGCAAGTTTATCCACAGATAAAGCTCTTTGGAAAGAAAATATCCAAGTCCTGTCGAATCAACAACTCCTTATAGGAAAAACACTGAAATATAAATGAGGTAAAAACAGGCATTGTGACATATCAAAAAAATCTGATCCCCCTTTTAACACGAAGGTTTGTGTTTTCATGTTGAATCAAGCTTCCACGTAGTGCTCCATTTCACTCAGTGAAATGCCATGGATGTATTCGAAATGAAGAGCAAAATTCCTCCTTCACAGAGCAGTAAATTTTCCAAGTGTTTGCAATTTGTTCTTTTCAGACGGATGAAAAAAGGAGGGAATCCACCTCAGAAATTATTAGAATACTGTCATACTATCATTCATCTTGGCAAAAGTTGACTGAGCAGATGATGAAGATCCACTTAACTTGGACTCAATCAAAGGTTTTGCTATTTTCATTTCACAGGCCAGATGTAGCTCATCACCGCTTGGAGCTGATTTCAGAAGAGGTGTTAGAGTTTGCTGGTCCAAGAGAGGATCTGATCCAGGCATCAAAGGGAGCCACGAGAGAAGCGTGTGCTCTCTGCTCTGCTCACAATTGTCTGCGGCGCTGGCTGCTCACTTCTGACAAACTCACACCACTGTCCCAGAGCAAGGGCTCCTGCACTTGCCTCCCCAACCCTTCCCTCCCCATCCCAACCGACCGTCCTGCCAGCAGCCAGCTAAACAGCGCAGACTTGGTGCCTGCACGGAAGTGAGGAGGAATTGCTAATAAATGCACTGGGAAAATTAGGAGCCAGCTTCCTGCTGTGTGTTCGTTTGACTCCTCCACGCCCATACACTGAGCAAGGAGGTAGCTGTCTCCCTACCACTTCGTGGCTCTGAAACTTTTTCACTGTGTCATAGGGAACAGACTCCAAGTTATCTGTGCAGCATCTGTTGCCTGGTCTTTCTGACCCATGTAAGAAGCTTTGTTAGTCTAAAATGACTGAAATGGTTTATTGGTGATGCCCACAGCACTCAAGATGCAAAAGGTTCAGCAATACCCCAGCAGGATGAAAAAACTGTGTGAACATTTTCCTTACTCTGTCTTATGTCCTTAAAAAAAAAAAGTGTGCCTGAAATATTATTGATGCCTGTTCTCTCCTATTTCTGTCACTGATTCTAATCAGAGTTCAGAATATCTCTTGAAAACCAAAGCCCTTGCAAGCAGTGATACATACATAATGTCAATTATTGTGGTACTCATGAAGTACAGCTTTGTTTTGCTAGGCTATGATTCAGCCTCATACAGAGGGTTCACCTGAGACCCAGACACGACATTATGAACTTCAGAACGTAACTGGAATTGCATTTGTTTCCTGATGCTTCACATAGGATGATTTTTCTCTCTCTGGCAGGTTTTCTCTGAGTGAGTCTTAGGATTCTCTGACACATTTATGAAAGTTTGTCAGCATTAGCAACTTAAACCTTTCTATCTGATAATATTTCTCCTGTTTCCAGTCTCTGACTGGATAATCTTAAAGTGACTAACCAACAGAGCAGGAAAACTTGATAAGGATGTTGCAGTCAAACAAACTAGTGAAATAGTTGTTTGGATTTTCCAGTAAATTTCCAGCACAGATCTATCCATGCTGGGGTCAAAAACTGTTGTTCAGTTACAGACTTTACAAGGTCAATTCTCTGCCTGGTCATGGAAACAGACTGCATGTTGGTTGCTTGCAATGTTCTGTTCCAACAAAGAGTACTCAAATTCACCATCTCCAAGTGTGTGGAAGGATGAACCAACTGACATACCCATTGTAACAATATATTATAGGATATTAGAATAGTATATATGTTTATCAATGTTAGAAAAGATGGGTTGTCAGTTTTGTGCTTTGCCTTTCACATTTCTTCATTTTCTTCCTTACCATCATGCCAAGGACAGCAACTAATAACACACTTAAAAAACAAGCAAAAAACCTCACCATTGCCCCAGCAATCACCATTTGGAACATTTTCATAAATGTTCTTTTCAAGACATGCCCTACTCAATGAAATAGATGCCTGAAATCATGCATACTTCGATGTATTTCCTTTTCACATTCCTTCTGGACGTGTATTTATATGCCAACTTGTCTTCATAAATTTCATACTGGCCTTATAATAGCACAAATTAATGATGCCACTAGAAAAGAACTCAGCTGCTTTCAAAGGAGCAATAATCATGTCAGAGGTGCAGTTGGCATGAAGATGATTGAGTTGCACCTCTTCTCTGAGATATTTTCAGGGATGAATCATCCCTTACATAGCATATAGCAATGGACAAATTTTCCATGTTACTCTGATACCTCATGCCATCACATTTAATTGTGTAACAGTCAATCACTATCGCATAAATTTGCGTCCTCAACGATTTGTTGTGAGACCGTGGTAGATGTGTCATTGGTAAGCTGATCTGAGATTTCAGGAGACACATATCTGACACTACACTGAATTGCAGGAACTGCAGGATGGTGATACACCTTTCTGGAGACAAACTCTCCTTCTGACTTTTTGGTATGAGCTAACTGGAATTCCTCTTTCAAACATTAACTTCTCCATTGTGAACAATTAAAGGGGAAAATTATAGACAATAAAAAGTCACTTTACTGTAAATAAAAGGACTTTATTACACACTTTGTCTAACAGACTTTTTCATACCCTTATATATCAAAGATACGCTTTACTGCTTGTGACATTTTTCAGGTTATGCCTTGCATCTCTCTTTAAGAGACGTTTAGATTAATTATTCATCTAATATTGCAAGCTAAATACGCTCACCAAACAAAACCCATGCTTTTCCTATACCACAGTGCAGATGCAGCATTGGTGGTGTGACACAGACTGTTATCAGACATCTGAGTCAGTCTTCTAGCGTATTCTTTGGATTATTTAATATATTAAGAAGCCAGAGTTCATTTTAACACAACAAATATCTTACTGAAGTTATTCATTGTGGACTCTGTTGAAGGAGGAAGTTAAACAACAGTAATTTAAAAACAGTATTCTTCTATTAAATTGCTCTCATTCAAGTGGGTTCTGAAAAGGCCAGGACTGTTGACCTTCCTCAGAAAAATATTTTCAATAGAAAACTGTAGATCTGGCATGGTGTATCAGGCTGTTGTTTCATACATTATGGAATATCTACAAACCACCCACTCCCCAGGGCTGATACAGTTTCACATCAACTCAGTGGATGACAACCCAGTATGCCAGGGAATGGTGAAGTGGGTTTATATCTACATTGACTTTAACATGACTGAGAGTGATTCATCCCATTTAACTTCAGATATGTAACTGAAGTGATTAAGTTAGCAATCTAGGTGCCTTAAAACTTAGGTTGATTGGGTTTTGAGCTGGTGCATCGAGATTCACACCCCTGAGCTCTCTCTCCTTCCACTGAACCTAGTTTACATCAGTGAGGTATCAAAATCTACATGGGATAAATTAAAAAGTAAATTAAAATTGAATGACATTCTAAAAAAAACTTAAAACCTGCAACTATTCAAGGAGAATCTCTGTTAGCAGAAATATCAGGACTTAGCTCTTCTAATGAGGAGGAGAGACTTAACTAACATTGATATTACAAAATTTTCAACAGATACCATGTTCTTTCTATCAGAGAAAGGTGCATGCATACACTATCCAACTTATTCCACCCCACTGACACCTCCATAAAAGACCAGGTGTGTGATCTGGTCCTGGTAGACAGTTATTCTGTGAGAGTGATATTAACATAAATCTTTACTGAATGGGTTCTGTGTAGAGATTGTTCAAGAGAGGGTTTGTTTAAGCCAAAACAATGCTGAAGAAAGGAGAATTAACCTACGTAAGATAGCATACAGTTAAGGAAGAGGCCATAATTTTGGAAACAATAAGTCATATGTAGGATCTTCTCCCTCTTAGAGATTAATTAATTTTAAGACAGAAAAGGTTTTAAAATTCACTTAAAGCACAATATTGTGGGTTGTATTTAGCATCTAAAATCTGATAGAGTGTATTTCCTTTCCACTGCAAAGTTTCAAAATGTGCAATATGCTTCCCTTCTCTCCAGTTATACCTTATATGCACTCAACATGCAGTTTATCTGCAGTCCATGTGATCTAAGCCTCCATGCAGAAAGCCATGCTGTTCTGAACTGGAACTGTATGAAAGGCTACCATATAGTGAACTTTTCCCTTGGTACATTCCCTTTTCCTGCCAAAAATTTTGTCCAGATAAAGTTTAAGGATCTTGAAAATCTGCCTGGAAGTTCCAGATGTTTGGCAGCCTGGCTGGGGTAACAGCTCTTCCTGGGACACACTGGACATTCAAAAAACCCAACTGTGTTTGCTGCGGTGTCGTGGTTTAACCCAGCAGCTGGGAACTAGGACCACACAGCCGCCCACTCGCTCCTCCTCCCCCCAGTGGGATGGGGAGGAGAACAGACAAGAATTGAAACTTGTGCATTGAGACAAAGACAGTTTAATAAGACAACAAAGGAAATAATAATCATGATAGTAAAGAATATGCAATCAAGTGATACACAATATAATTTTTCTCACCGCCCAAAGACTGATCATGCAGCCAGTCTCTGAGCACTGAACATGGAACCCACAGATTTCCTGGAGCTCGCATGTTCCACGGATTTTGCCAAACTAGCAAATTTTGCAGAACTCACCAAACTCTTGGAAAAGTTCTAACTCACAGAAAAAAGAGAGTTGAACTCCCAGAAAAGAGGTTCCTGCCTCCAGCCAATCTCCATTTATAAACCGAGCATGATGCCTATGGTACAGAATATTTCCATTGGCCAGCTTGGGTTAGCTGCCTGGCTATGCTCTCTCTCTGTCCCAGCCAAAACCAGGACATGCGGACATCCACGTCAACTCTGAAAGATATGTAGGATATGGCTGAGGTTATGGGAACATATCCATCAACAGTACAGTTTGTGCCCAGGAGACAAGATGGCCAAACTGCATCTCACATCAGCCTTTGGGCCTCCCTCTTGTACTCCATACTTAAAATGACCTGTGCAATAAACCTTGTCTTAGCAGCCTTTCCTGTGGCTTCGTCGTTACAGCATTGTCAAGGGGATGTAGTTTGATTCGCATAAGTTTGGAGAACTCACGTTACCCATTGCATAGCATCTGTTCTACGCTGCTGGCTTTTCTGTCTGGTCATTCTGCCACAGCCTGTTGGGTTGGCATGTCCAGATTGCTCTGAACACAGCTATTGGACCTGACCCTACAAGGACTTCTGCTACACTCTGCCCAGTTGGGCTACAGAGGGCATCAGTTGGTAAAGCAGTTCAGGGCACCCTCAGAAGCAGAAAATGTGTAATATGAGGACATTTCTGAAGGAAGAAGAAAGTGTCTAGCCAACACAGACCTCTTCAATTTAGAGCCTTTTCACGGCAGGCTGTAATATCAGCTTTACATCTGCACATCTTAGGCCTCTTTAAACCCAGACCTTTCAGGAAGGAACTCCACAGTCTGACAGAGGCAAGAGAAAAGTCTCCTAGGAATGACAATGTTAGTGAGAAAAGGTATTTTGTGTTCATATTTTCTGCAGGATTCCTTCTGGGTCAATGAACTGTACCTTTGGGCAAAGGGCCTGAAGAAGGCTCTGGTACCACTTTACGCCTACTGTCTTAATTCACCCCTTATCTGATATTGTGGCAGACCCACGAAAGTCTAAGTACTTGCTCACTTGTGAGACAGAGTGAAATCCAGGATGTAGATGTCCGTTTCAAGGGACTGTATACAATTTTTGACTTCTTCAGTACATAAGATTTTGAATTTGTACAAAACATTTACTCCACCTTCATATAGATCCAAACATACACCTCTACCTGCCTTCTCCAGTGCCACTTTGTAGAGCAGAACATTAGGCTTAATCTTATGTTTTTACAAAAGATCTTAGCAAATCTAAGTTGTTCAATGTAGCTGGGACTATATGTCAAATCTTTTATATATCTCTGTGGATAAGCAGAGAGAATCGAGGTGAAAGGGAGTTACAAAAGACATCTGACAATAGCTTCTGTTCTGGGAAGTTACACAAAACATAAAGCAAGTCAGTAAAGAGTTTCTTCGCCTTTAAGAAGCTTCCAAATTAATAGACAATTACCTTGGCTGACCAGAGACAGATTTCTTTGGTAGCTTGCCCACAAAAACAATCCAAGAACAATTAGTGCAAATAGCCGGACAATATTTTTTTAAAAACCATTACTTGAGCAAATAATTGTGCTTCCACAAAAGACGAACATGACTTAACATTCCATGTTTAAATAATCTGGTATTAATTTCTGTGCTTTTCCTTCTTTCTGAGTGTCCTTCCATGGCAATCCTCTGCCTGCTGGTGGGAAGCTTGTGTATTTCAGTACCTCTGCAAATAAAAATAACCAGTCTTTTTTTATATAATAAATTAGGATTCTGCATTTTCACTATAGTGCTTTTGGCTCTGGAGTGATGTAGTGAAACTCAGTAACTTTCTATTTTTATGCCTTAGTGGATGTTACTGCATGCAGAAAACTTCCTGACATCTAAATATTATGGATTTTCTGGCTTTTAGTGCATTTCTTGACAATGCAATCAATCTTGCAAACAGTTTTCTTTTTAGCAAGAAATGGCACCTGTTTAAAGGAAAAGAGAAAAAAAACTCCATGATTTGAGGTCTGGATCACACACAATTTTCTCTGGTGTAAGGATGAGGAAAGACATAGAGCCTGAGTGACAGATACATTATCAGTTGTGTGAAATGGGCTACTCTTGCTTGACTCTCCCAACACAACTGTTAACTTCCCATAGCATTTGGATTGAACACTTGCATGTAAACAAAAGGTGGGGTATTTGTTTCATGTATCCTCTCTTCTTGGACACTCTATTTCTTTGCTCTTCTATTTCCTTTTGTTCTTCACAATTTATCTGTTTAGCCAATATATTTAAAGACATTTGCAATAGCCTCTTTGCATACATTTACCAAAACTTCAAGCATTTTTTTCCTTTATTAAAAACTACCTCATTAAAAAGAAAAACCATAATGCTCTTTGGCCTTCCAGCCTCTTCAAGTGGCCTGCGAGATGTGAAGTATTTCTATCCCCGGTTTATGGAAGTCTGTACAAACTGAGAAGCTGGCATTCGGGATCTGATACGAGGTGGCCAGCATTTACACTTTTAAACAAGTTTTAAACATTCCAAACTGATTTTAGTGTCTTAAACCAGAAAGGGTTGCTTTGGTGACCTATCAGCTACATTTACTTAAGCAAAAGTATATACAAAATTGTTATTTGAGAATTGGAAAGAATTGCTTCTTTTTCTGAAGAAAATTTGCATTAAATGTCGAATGTGAATCTTATTCAAAAAAACTGATTTTATTTCATTGAAGAAATAAAATTTCCTATGAATATTTGTCACTTAGTAGATGTTTTCCCCTCAAAATTCAAAAATAAAACTGCTGTCATTAAAGGCTTACCAAAGTCAAAAAGCATTCAGTTGATTGGTTTTTTTTAATTGAAGGCTAGAACTTGGATAGTACGCTGTGGAGTTTTTTGAATTACTTTGTGTTGGAGATTTGACACTGCCAGCTAAAGGCTGGGTAGTTAACTGCTTTTAATCATATTGTTCTCACAACTTGTGTCAGCATTGCCTAGAGCTACAGAAAGCTGCTCAGTATTGTAGAGATTGAAATTCAAGTAAACAAAAATCAGCAAAACAAAATTACACCAATGTGTATTTAGGCAAAAGGAGATGGGCAGGGGTAAATTCTCGCTTATCCTTTACACCCAATCTGCAAACAAGAGGGGGAAATGGATGTAACACGGGCATCGCGAATGGGCAGGAGTGCATATGATTTACAGAAGCGAAGGTGAATGGAGGTGGGGGTCCCTGGTAGCAGGGAAGACAAGGAAGCCCAGCTGCTGTGTAACCATGGGCAACTACATGGACTCACAGGGAATTTCAAAGGTGCCAGCACAACTGTCTTTGGGGTCTGCCAAGGAGCCAGATGCTGGTGCAGAGTGAATATTTTAGACTGTTTGCCATACTCTTTTCAGAATTCTACCTGATCGTCTTCCCATCTCCTCTGGAAAACCCAGTGGAGAGTTAATTACCAACTTCATAAAAGAAAAAAAAGTCCACAGTGAGCTTAGTGAGTTTACCGAACTTCTGCTGAAATGCAAGACAAAAAAAATGTACATTGTTACAGTCAGTGTGTTAAAATTCATAGGCAATGTACAACATTCACGGCCTCTTTGATTAACATGAAATTCCTTCTGTTTGTAACAACCAGAGATTTTCATTAAGAAAAATGAAGATCTTAACTGCAGCTGCTAAAAGCAGCAGCTGGCATTTCGATTGGTAGAACTACACGGCCTATGACTTGTTTTTTCCTTACTTCTCACTTCTAGTGAGGCGACACATATCTGCTCCATCTTTCCTTCATCTGAAAACCCTCTGACCACTGGAGAAATGTGAGAGTCCTGTAATAATTCGTGGTTAAGTCGTTCAGATGAGAAGGGTAAGATGAAGGTATAGATTTGCAATCGGTAGATGCCTGTCTGTTGATTAGATACAACTGTGGTTTTATTTCCATCTCTTCCAGATTAGAGGATATAAAAGCAGTCACCTGTCAACCCAATCCAGCAATGAAATTCAGCAGCCTATTGTCCCAATCACTGCTTTCAATCACTCTAAACGGTCTCCAGAGACAATCATTATTATAGGACATGTTCCTAAGAGTAGATAAATGGAGCTCAACCTGCCAGCCTGCATAGGGAAAGATGGACAGTCTTGGCCAAAAATATGAAAGGGCCTGGAGCTTTATTGACATTTACATCAAAAATAGTTAGCAATGAAAGCAGCTGTTGTGGAGAGCTTTCACCACAACGTGTTTGGAATATGCTGTGAATTGAAATACAGACCTCCTGACAAGCAATTTACCTTCTGTCATTCTCCATGTGCTTGCAGCATTACTGGGTACTTGCTGTGATAGCCCACTTAAAGCTGCACATGTGTACAGTTTGGATGAAAGATTAACTGCAATTTGAGGCAGGAAGTAACAAATTGTGGAGTGTCATTCATAATGGCCGACATTGTCATCTGCAGGGTGACACCACAGCAAGAAGGTGCCTCTGTTGTGATGAGCTTATAGATTCAGATGCCATTCATCCTAATGAAGATCTGCCTACAGTTCTAATAAGCAGAGTGTGAGACAGCTCAGGATTATAAGCATTAATCTGCCTTGTTTATTGACATTAACATGATGACTAAAATGCCATTATGCAAGAAATTATTTCGAAAGCTATTAAAAAGGGGCAATCTTAATACGAGTATTACAGCCGAGAACAAAAGATGTGCCGGGAGTTAATTTCCATGTTTACTCTTGTCATTTTCTACACCGTATTGATTTCTTTTCTCCACTAAATAACTCACGCTGAGCAAAAGTTTTTTGCTGTTTCAGGAATATAGTGACACTTACTATAGCTGAAATACAATTCATATGCTGGTTTCCCCTAATGCAAAAGGTAAATCCATTGACCCCGGATGCTGATAGCAGGTTATGTTAAATAGAAATAACAATACAATCACTGTTTAGTAGCTATTTTGTGAAAATAACAAACCCAAATCATGCCAAGCACACTTAAAAGGAAGACTTATGGTAATATTTAATTTAAATAATTGACCTAATATGTAAGTAGATTGGATTTTCTTTTCAGCTACACAAATAAGCCATTTGCAAGCTGATGTGGTGCTCTTGACTATGGGGGTCAATGGAGAACTGCCAAAGCTGATTTTTCCAAAGACATCAAGACTCTTTCAAGTTATTATCAACTGGAATTGAAATAAATCTATGTGTAAATCTCAGTTTAAAGAGAGCTGGAAGAAGGATATTAAGCATTTTGATCTTTATCCCTGCAAAAGTGGATGACATACATAAAAATGGATTTCTGTGCCTGTCTTTGCAACTAAGCTTAAATATCATTTTCTGTCTGAAAACTGTATTCACTAGCAAAACCCAGACGGCAGTCTAGTATACTCAGATATGGGATAAAATGTTTTCTCACTAGACGCACCTAAGAGAATCAGGTGGCAGATTTTAAAGGACAGTGAAGCAGATGGGGAGTATTTTTTCACTTGTAGTTCCCCCAGCATTATTTTTTTTTATGCCTACTTCTTAAAGCAACTTGAAAATTCTTAATTCATAATTTATGTAAGATACATTTCACAAGGACATTGACATTTTTGCTATCTGGGTGTGGAACAAATTACACTCAGCAGTAAGAAATTTGGATTGGGGATAGGTTAGTAAAAGATCTTCTGAAAAGGTTAATCAAAATCTAGTGGCAGTTGTTATCTTTGTAATGTGTGGAGAACAAGGTGAAAGACATATCTTGACATGTGTTTGCCTATATACCATAGATGCAGGCGAGCAACTTCAAAACAAGAAGGACCTGGGAGACGTTCTGAGGGACAAGGAGAACAGGCACTGTGTCTTCTTAGTCTTCTATGTCTCTGCAAAATGGACAACACTAACAATAAATAGTCATATTTACAAGAGTCCAGCAAGAAAGGAGTGGGAAGTAAATCCACACTATGTTTGGGACTGCTGTAGGCTGCTTCTAATGAGAGCTGGGATGTGGGAGCCTTGTTGTAATTCTGTGAGCTAATGACTGAAAATGACATGCTACAGCAAAGCTAGGCATGGATTTTCATTTTTCCTTCTCACAAGGACTCTTTTTACTACTAAGCCACAACACCTTTAGGAAGGTCCTTTTGTTACACTAACCTAAGCCCATCTAAAGGGGAAACTAAAATGCCAAAGGGTACATTTATTGCATGGGAGACCCAGATTCCTTCAGTAGGTAAAAGAAGTACCCTTTTAAGGTGAGGAATGAACTGCCGGTTTATGTCAAGTTTATATTTTTCGTCTAAAAAAATCTAGGCCAAATCTAGTATTGCAGCTAAAAATCTAGTATTGCAGCTAAAAATAATAGAGGCCTTCAGACTGGGAAGCCACTGAACTCCAAATGCAGTGAGTGGGAAGAGTTAAGTGTCTTGGAGTGGGTTTTAAAAGGGACACTGTTCGAAGTAAGGAGCTGCCAGAAGTCAGCAGGGCCATGGTGCAATATTTTAAACCCAGACAAATAAAGGAATACCACTGATGGGAATAATCCTAAATATAAGGTTACGGAAATCTCTCATGAAAGCAAGGATTGGTCTCCTTTCAGGCAGTCAAACAGGGCACGGGTTTATTAACTGACAGCACCTGGAGAAGGTGGCACTTCCCTTCTCCCCTGTTTGTGGGGCAGAGTAGAAGCTGGCATGTGAGGGCCTCAGGTTCATCACCTTTCCTCTTTTTGAAGGGTCCCTAAATTCCTCACAGGCCTCATGGGGGATCAGGATTTCTGGTGTGGACTCCAAGTCTCCCTATGGATGCACGGGCTTTTTTCTGAGCAGGTAAGAGCTGCATGTCAAAGGAGAGGGCTGTGCTAGCGCTCTGAGCTGCCAGGCATGAAGCTCCGTCCTGCCAGGGACCAGCGGCAGGGCAATGATGAAAGCAAAAGTGGGATACGGGGTCTAGCCCCTGCCTGCCCCCCTTGTCTACGCTCTGAGGGTCTGAAGCACAATGCTGCACTCACTCGGAGGCATCCTGCATGGCTTGTTGTCTTCATCTCTCCATCGTTGTGAGTCCCCCGGGAGCACTGCCAGGCAGTCCCCGCCGGCTGTTTCAGCTGGGTGGGACTTCTGGTTCAGCCAGCACTAACTCCCTGACATATTTCTGATGAGAGACATGCTCAGTTCCGAGGGGAACGCACCTCAGAGAGCAGCTGTTTGCTGCTCGTCCTACCCCCTGCACCAGCTGCACATCTCTGGAGCACCAGCCGCACACAGGGGCTTTCACGGTGTGTACGCAGCGACTGAAACAGCACGGCACTGAACCATTTTGCTGCTCTATTTGAACAAGGCTACTATTCATTTCTTAAGCCTGTGTCAGGTAGATGGGGACAGCACACAATTACAACTTCAAGTCCTTCTGAGAGAACCGCCGTCTTGCAAAACACTGTGCTCCTTCATGGTGATACTTGGCTTTTGCATGGGAAGTGTCCTAGAAGTCAAGAGTGAAATGCCAGCTGTAAAGGTGCTTCTAGACCTTCCCAAAACTATCTCAATTACATGGCCATGAGAGTTTTTCCATCACATAGAAACCCTGTTTATGCTGTATGTAAACTGATATGTGGGTGCACATCCACACCAGGGTCCTGGTCCTCTGAGCGGTGGAGGTGATTGGAAGTACACTGCGTGTTTTGCCCAGCCTCTGCACACAGGTAGCCTTTCCACATCCAAAAAGAGGCTCTGGGATGGCGAGGTAGAGAAGATAAAACCCTAGAATTTCACCCAGATGGAGCCATCTTGCTTCAGGAAACCAACCGTGTGCCACAGGCTAGGCAGGGTCTTGCTGAGCGCAGACCAGCTCTGAGGGTCTACCTACACCTCTCCATTGAATACGGAGGCCAGACCAAACCCAGCTGATTCACAGGATCTTGAGTCAGTGGGAATGGTATCTGTAGATTCAAAAGCTAACTCTGTGAATATTTTGGAGAACCACATGTTGGGACCTCTTTTTTTTGGACTTTGTTTATCACAAGTTTATAATCAAAAAACTTTTGAAGTGGATATGTACTTGTTTGTCTGTTTGTTTCCAGGGAACAAAATGAAGGATTCCAAGAATACATAACCAGATGAGACTTGGGATGAAATAGTCCTTTGCTGGGAAGAACTATTGCTTGCGACATGTTTTTATTTTCTGATAGAATCTAGCCTTCGAGAAATGTCCACAAGCTCTAAGTTCAGCAGGACTGAGTCTGCAAGAATGAGGTTCTCACCAGGCTTTTCATTCTGGACTCTCAGGGCAAAACCATAGCTGATTTATTAGACATTTCTAGAAATGTGAGCTAATAATTTGCAGCCAACTGCAAATTTTGGTGGCATAAATGTCCCACAGACCCGACTGACTGCAGAGATGTGAACAAGTGAATAGTGTCTGAATTATTGATTACTGTCCATATTTTAAATGAGTGGAACATTTCTATAAGGCAAAGGCTAGTGATAGCTGAAAGTGTGAGGAATATTTGAACAAGAAATAAAAAAAAAATTGAGGGGGATAGTTTTTTAGGATAAATGTAGATTAAAAAAACAAAGTATATGTTATTGAACAGACCCATAACATTTTTAACTAAGATTTTCAGCTGTTTTGAATTAATTCACTGAATAAAAACAGTGCCTTTTCTAAGCAAATTCTGATGCACAGTTTTCACAGAACTTGGCAAAATTTCGATCACATCAGTTGTGTCTTTAATTAGACCTTGTGCTGGGAAGAAGCTGACACTGACTTTATGGGTCAAGATGGAGCATCTTATTTTTAAGAGAGAATAGTAGTCAGTCATTGAACCGCTGAGTAGATGTTCAGAAAGCAGGAGTATATGACTGCCTTTGAAGTCTCCACTTGGATCTAGGAGTAGATCAGAAAAAATCCATGAACCTGGATGGAAAATCATCAAAACTTGTTGCAAGGTTAAGGGAAGTAGCTGAGAGAAGTTGCAAGGTTAAGGTAAGTAACGGAGAGAAGTTCTCCAGGTGATCAGACTGATCTGACAGAAAATCTGCAAGGGCTTTCAGTCTTTAATTTGATTTTTTTCAGAACAGAGAAAAGTACTGGCCTTAATAATGGAAGGAAAGAAAACCAAAACTAAAGGTCTGAAAATTGTTTATTTTCCCACAAGTATCAGGAGAAGCAGCCAAAGGAATACACTGGAGGATTATTTTTTTCTCTTTTCAGACTGCATTAACTTTCTGCCAGAGCTATGTAGGCTTATTTCTAGCTCAGAAGCTGGACCTGCTTTTGCCTCCTCTAACACTGTCATTAAACAGTAACACTATCTGGCAGCAACGAACAGCACAAAATAAGTCTAAGATTATCCAACAGCACACACAGCTGAGAACATTCAAAACCAGCTGGCAAATGTTTGGAGTTACTCCAGATTCTCATAGTTCTCTTCACGCAGACAAAGGTAACAAATGTGTAAGAGAGGCCAAAGATCCCTGATTTGCTCACATCCTGTGCTTTAGTCATCGAACTGACTGTTGGGTGATCTTCGCTAACAAGGACACACTGCAATTTCCTTTCCTTTAAATCCCTTGAACTTTGTTGAATTTTCAGCAAGTGATAGGACAAAGTTTAAAAAAACAACATCCATGAGCACAGCATGTGACAGAAAGAAACTACTCTTCCTACCTCTCTTAGCAAATCCTTGCAAACTGGTTATGTTGTGTATGACTTTCTCCATTCTGCTCAAAGGACCATGCAAAATCAGTCCTCCAGAACCTGAAGCCTTGGCTTATTGCCTTCAGAAAATTCCAGACTCAGAAAACACGTCCTTAAGCAAAGGACTTGTCTCTTTCATACAGCTCTTGCAGGAGAGGGAAAGACTTCGACAGGCATTGCCTGACATTAAACCTGCTTGTCTGCCTAGTGGTAAATCTGTGCTTGATACACAGATGCGGATGTCCCCGTGCTCGCCTTTCACTTGAGACTGTTCTTGCTTGTAGCTGAAATTCAAACCAGCAAAGGGAAGAAAGCTTGATTGCCTCGACCACACCAAGTGCTCCAGTCCCCCGCCTTTCTGCAGTCCGCCTGTGCTGCTGGCAGCAGTAGGCTGCTCCGCATGACACTGGTAAAAGAAAAACTGAATATTGTATTATTAAGTATTTCTACTATTTCTACTACTTCTGTTTGTCCTCAAAGCGGATGCCTGCTCTTGACCTCAAGCACAGCTGCCCCTCCCAGATGCACGATGTTAGCGCAGTGGTGGACAGTCTCCCCAGTCCCACCAAGTTCCTTCCACTAACTTGGGAGCTGCAGGAATCGCATCCCCTGTGAAACACTGAGGTTTTGGGGTATTGTGAGCTCCTGCCATTTAAACAGACTGTGTATTTTCTCTGTGAGTAGCTACATGTGTACATAATTTTCTAGCTAACTTCAGCAGTAAGATGTTGTTAGTAAGCGTAAGTGAAGTCTGCAGGTTGTGATCTCAGAGCAGCGGTGAAATGTTCCCTGGTGCTGCTCTGGAAAGAGGTGTCCCATGCGCAATGGCTGAAGGATCTTTGTGGAGACCATGTGTGCCCCATTCTGCAGGCAATCTGGACAGAAGCCACTGGTTCCTGGGGGGGAAACACACCTCTACAAATGGTGGGGGAATAAAGGGGGTGCTTCTTATTTTGATGTGTGCCTTTTGTGGACTCTAGGTACGATCAAGGAGCCCTGTCTCAGCATCTCCACAGGCAAAATCTCTGAGAGGAGCTGTGTATTGCAAGACAGAGGAAAAGATATGCTGCTGCTTAATATTCATAGTACGCCAAGACCCAGGAGCCTAAGTCAGCCTCAGGACTCTCTTTTGCTAACCTTCATTCAAACACTTTCTGTCCTTTATCCTGTTTACCTGTTAATCGGGCTCCTCACCGCTTTTTAGCTTCTTACAACTGTTTGCTTTTTTTTCTTCCTTTCTCTGGGGCTTGTCACCTCTTTCTTTGTCTTGTTTCTGAAAATCAGTTTAGAATAAAAAAAGTACTTAATGTAATGGGCTTCCTAGATTTTATTTGGTGACTAAATTACAAAGAACACCACCCCCACACACACCAGGGAAAAATTCCTTTGAGGTCTTCTTTTGTCATAATAGGAACAGTTTGAACAGGCAATATTTTTTGTTTCTTTTTAAAGGCATTTTCTGAATAAACAATTTTAGTTGGAATTTTTTTGCTTGACTCCCTTATGACATTGGGAGTACTGTTGCAAAAGTCACTCTCTAAACTAATTAGTAACTTATTACTCTGTTTCACAATCACATCTTCATTCTGACCTTGTAAGTCAGCTACCTCCATAGACAGGTGCGGGCTGCTTTGTGGCAGGTATCAATTGCCCCATGGTTGAGTGAGGTTCTGGGGGAGACAGAGGGAAATGGGCTAGAAGAGAGGGCTAGTTATAAATTTGGCTGAGACATCCAAGGAGACATCATTTCCAGGCTTTCACGCCATGGTCCACATGCACGGACCAAGAAAAACCTCCATGCCATGGAACCGGTCAGCACCGCTGTGCTCTAATTTGATTCTGGCTACAAATTAACAAGCCTTTAGGAACAAAACTTTTAAAGATAAGCGCTGTTGAAGAAACAGCTGGCAGTCTGTGATGTCCGTTAGACAGTCATGGCCGGAGTGAGTGCCAGAGGGCTGGGAAAGCCTTTGAGATGTGCCAAGGCCATTCTGCTTCACCCAGGGGTAGGCTTCCCAGCTGCACCATACTCCTCCTCTCGCTCTGTCCCCTTAGCTCACCTGTACACGAACCCCGCTCCCTGTGCCCCCTTCCAACCAGACCACCAGCGGTTTTGGCCCAGGCTGCCTCCCTCCTGCACTGTCAGACAGAGCCTGTTTCCAGCCATAAATGACTTAACAATGGCACAGGGGGGGTGGGGCAGGATCTGGGTTTCAAAATCTAAAGTAAAGCTCAGAGATAAGGGAAGTTGTGGTCATTTGAGCAAATAAATCTTGGACAAGTGAGGAAAGTTCTGGGGAGAAAAAAATGAATGAATAAATAAACAGATAAAGTGCCTGTGTGGGGTTTTGAATAAAGAGTCAGCTGCTCCATAAAAACAGGAAGCCTTTAAAATATGAGGAGAAAGAGGCATTTGTTTTCTGTATGCAGAAAACCAGAGCCTTGCTGAGTTGGAGAGAGCAGTGGTTTGAATCTGGATACTTTCATTTCCACTCACAGTGAACACCAGTGTGGGAGCAGGTTTCTGCTCTCACGAGACTGGGGGAGAGAGGGTTTAAGCTTGCAGTATGGGTAAGTCCTCTTAGACAAAGGGTCTAGCTGCACGTGGGTTAAGATGCAGCCAGAATCAAGCGTCAGTGCTGCTCAGATCAGTCTGATTTCCCTTCTTGGCACTTGTTTCTTTTTTCTTAAGGAAATATTTTTTAACTGAAATACTTCTTAGTAGAGAGACTGGTTATAAACAGCTCTGAGTGACCAGTCTGAAGGAGTACGAAAAAGGAGAAGTATCCGCATGTATTTGCTTTTGCTTTTCACTAGTTCGTTTCTAATTCCAGTTCAACATGATTTCCCAGTTTCTCATTCATACACTAGAAGAAGAGTCCTTGCATGAAGATATTTCAAATATCTTATTGGTATAGATTTGATATGGGCATATTGATATGCTATTTCTGACATGAAATTACTTACTTCTTTGCTTCTTTATTCACAAGAAGAGCAAATAAAACTCAAATTGTACATGTATTGCATTAAGAGATCCCAAAGAATCTCTTTCACATTCGCAAGTGTTTCCCTGTGAAGAAAAGTTTATGAAATAAGTTTAAATATTTATGGAATGTTAAAAATGAGGCCTTAATTGGCCAACAACTTAATTAAAATGCTTTCTCGAGTAATTAGTAGCAAATACTTTCCTATCTGTTTTGCATGCCATTTGTCTTGTTCTCTGTTTGATAAAGCCTGCCTGTCAGTCAAACTTTGCTGCAGGTAATTTTTTAGCTCTGTGGGGAAAATCTTCAAAAATTACATCTGAATTTAAAATATTTTGATTATCATTTTTGTCAAGCAAATTCTCCTTTTCACTTCTTCTTCTATATGTCCCAGTAAAGCAGCATTCTGGGAATTTAGGGCCTGAAGATGAAATTCTGCATCAAGGCATTACTGAGTTTCCAAAAACGCTCTCCTGAGAACAAACTGAATCAATCTAAAATCAACAAACAGTGCAGTTAATTAATGAGTACACCATAAGGGAGCTTTTTTAAACAATGTTGACTGCTGCTGCCTCAGGACCAATAGTACCAGAAGTTATTGCTGGTTTCAAAGAAGTGATTCTTAGGGTTCCCCCAAGGCACCTTTTGCTTACATTAGCTATTTACTACAACTTTTCCTCTTATTTGCACCCTAGGGAAACTACACTTATTTGCTAAATTACTTTTTAAGTGATGCTTCTTCATGCCAGTAGCCTGAGGTATATGAGAGAAGATGCTACAGCGTAAATAATAGCAGAAAGAGAGCTGCGTTACAGCAAAATGCAAGGAAAACCTCTGAGCTGGACACCACTCAAGCAGTGGTTCCAAGCCAAGCAGAACCTCGAGGGTGGGGGAGAGCCCAGGGACCGAGCACACACCCAGCCAGCTGCGTGCCACCCCTGGACACAGACCCATGGAGGTGCGGGGGTCCCCAGAGGCAGCAGCCCTGCCAATCACTTTGGAGAATCAGGACAGGATAGTTGATAAAAAAACTCGATTTCCAGCCACTGCGAACCAGGGAAGCTGAAGCGGTCTTAGGAGAGCGATGCAAGTTTGCACCAGGTGAGATCCTGGCTAACGGACTGTCTCCAACAATAACCAAAATGAGATTAGTATAGCAACTGCAGCCTTCTATTCAAAAAAATCCAAACAAAAGAATATAAAAAATGTGACCACATTTTTCTAAAGTCACTGTGTTATACAATGGCAATGCAGTGATTATTTTTCTTGTGTAACTTTCGGAATTTCCCTTTCAGGCCACTCCATAGGAGGATAAAAAAATATCTAAAGTAGGAGGTTGTGTTTACCAAATGCATTTCAGAATATAAACCGGGTAGACCATTATGTTCTTGCAAAGTGATCTTTTCTTATTACAGGTCTGTGATAAGATTTTAAAATCATTATTAGGTAGGGTCAAACTATCACTGGCCTGGGGTAAAGTTGTATTTGCGTGTAACAAAATTCAGATGTTGGATAAATTGGATAAGTTCCTTTTTAACGATCCCAGCTGGCAATTGTTCTTACCCCAGCCATGCTTTGAGCTCTTTTAACTGTAACTGCATCTGTCATTCACCCAATATAAAATGCCCCATGAAATGAAAGTCTAGAAATATTAATCTAAACCCAAACGGCAGCATCATATATCAATAACTCCAAGAGAATGTACAGGCAATGGGGTTAGCAATAATCAGTTATTATTATTGATTGGACCTTGCTGGAAGGTATTTCCAGTCTTCACATGCTTTTAATAACATTTACTTCCAAATTACCACTAGAACAGATATTTCAGTGGGGACTCCCTGATATAATGTAATCCCTAAAACTAGGAATGATTAATGTTCAGGATGATGGGATGAAGAAGAAAAATACATTTTAAGTTCCTGCTATAGCATTGTAGCCACTTTTCTGTAGGACCAAGCAAAGCATGATCAGCTGCAGGATGGGGGCAAAGCTGGAGAAATCTTTGTGTTTCTGGAGGGCTTTCTCTGTAAAGGGCTCAGGCAGATTGGAAAAGAAAGGATTCTGAAAAATGCAGCCTTTGCTTCCAGAGAAGACAGCAAAATCTGCAGCCAGGAGGGCAAGTGGTATTTAAACCCAGGAAGTTAAACTCAGTCATGTAATTCTCTTATGTTTATGTCTGGTTTTGTTAATTTACTGTAAATTCAAAGGGACCTTGCAGCACATGCACTGTGACAGGGTTTGACCCAGACAACCACCATCTGCTGGGAGGGAAAGACCTCTTGCCACTGAGGCTTGAGCACATGGTGCGTGAGCCTTGTGCAGCCGGCAGCTGAGTGTGAGGATGCTGTTTCTTTGGAGCTCCTCCCAGCATTGCCACTATTTATTTATTTTTTGGGGGGGATCTAGTTTCCCCAAGCAAGCACTGCTGTGTGCTGCATACTAGAGTGGCTTTGCCCAGGGACAGTGACCGGAGGTGGGGTATGAGGTGGCCCCAGGCTCTAATGTCAGCATGCCGGTGCTCCGGCAGGTTTGGCTGTGGTGAAAGGTTCACAGAAGTTGCCATTTTCTTGTTTTGCGGTCAGTTTTGCTCACTTCAGACTGCAGTCACTCCGTTCTTCTGAGCAACTTCTAATTGTGGGTTTGATGCTAATAAATTATACCTGATTAAAAACATAAAACAAAAGCCATAGATTGCTTAAATAAGCAAGAAAAATGGAATAAAAGTGGCTACTGAGGTAGGAAGCCGAAGTACTTCTATTAAAAACAAACAGGAAAACTCCATCAGATTTCTGCTGTTACTAGTGGTGGTTCTGATTTCAGCCAGCTCTCAGAGCACCTTTTTGAAGCAGTTTGTACATGCTGTTTTAAATTTCTCAGTACTAAACATTGCTCCTTCCCCCAGAACTCAACTATAAAGTTTATTATACTTAAAGGACACGACTTTGGATTAGCAGTGATCACACCAAGCCTTTTTATAAACAGCACTTTTTATATCAAATAGAAACAAAAGCAGTTTGTACTTGGCATTGACACATTGAATACTGCCTCAGCAGAAAGAAAATGGATCACATCTATGTAGACAGGAAGTGGTTCAGTTTATTTCTTGATGTATGGTGAAAATCTGCCTTAGAGATGTGTATCAGATTGTTTCATGCAGAAGTCAGAGGAGATGTTTTCCTGCTTATCTTATGTAATATTCTAGTAATTTGAGCCACTGGATTCCTGGGACAGAAATTCTGCTTTGCAAAAATGATTGTCAGTATGTAGTCTTGTTTCTGGCATTACTGTATCAGGTAAAGTACAGTATTGGCTGAACATCCTGATGACAAAAACCTCCAGGACTAAACTAACGAGTCATGGTTCTTCTTTCTACAGATTAAATACTGTAACTCCAGAAAAAGTACATCTTTTCGGCTCATGAGTATAATTTCATAGAAGTGGGTCTAGACAATGCAACCCTGACAAAGTGAATCACGACAATATGGTGAAGTTAATGTTCTGCCATGATCTGTACTCACACTGCACGTACAGGTTTTCGTCCGTGCAAGCCAACCACCAGTACAAGGCACCAGGTTTGATCCTCCAATGGGGATGTGAAGGAGTCCATATTCAGTTATCAAATCACTCAAAATTCCTACTATGTGAAGAAGTCTGTTGATAACATGCTTTGTGGCATCACCTACTGTCCTGTCTAGTCTGTTTATAACTCAGCAACCCCACCTCAACATCTCCAGTTTTCTACAATGGACTTGATCTACTCATGTTGCCAAAACTTTGTCTTTTCTCCCACTGGATGTGGGACTCTGTCACCTTCTTTGTAATGGCTGTATTAAGTTGACTTGTTCCCAATGCTATAAGCTGTGCTTCTGTAGTTTGGTGTTCTTCGGCCTGTGCTACCTGTAAATCCTTGTTAGGGCCAGATGTAGCTCTCTCTGGACTGCTCTACATCCGAAACACTTAGAAAAAAGTGAAGTTCTCCATACCCTCATGGAGAAGATTTCAGGCAGAAAAGAAAATAACCTGGGTTTCTGACTCTGCAGGCCGGGTACCCAAAAGTTAGGTATGATGCTGGATCCAGTGCCAGATCCTACATGGACTGATAGTGCTTCACAAATTTTGGAGTGCCTCAGGATCCAGTTCTTGACTAAACCCAAATTCCAGGTCTTCTATAACTTTAGAATTGCTGGCCTAGTATGAACTCATTCAACTGGTTCAAACTCTCTAAAAACTTGTTGAAGAGTTGTGTATGTACAACAGGTTTTATGACAGATGAAGTACTGTCTACGCATGCAGCTGTAACTGCTTGCTAAATCAGGCATCACCTAGCCTCCCCCAGCTGGCACAGAGTTATGTAAAGATATATGGACAGAATGAAATCTGTATTCTGACTCATATGACAGACGAATGAGAATCCAGACTTCACCTGGATCAAGCTTGTATTAGCAGTTGATTCTGTCACAAAGATGGCTGGTATGAAGGACTGTGCTATGCAGTCTCTGATCTGTTCATGGTGAAGTTTAGAAAAAAATATTTTTACTTTTTCTAATGCCAGTACATCTGAATTAGTGGAAGATGACATTTAGTTTAAGCTGTTAGCTGAAACAACATCTTTTAATTACCAGGTAACTAGATACGAATATTGACACACAGCTAGTCCCTAACTAGACACTAGGAAATTCCCCAAAACACTGAGATATCAAGCATCACAACATTTCTGGAACATGAGTCATCACTGCGTGGATTATGGAAGGGAGGGTTTACAAAGCCTGGATCAGTTGGGGATAATGTAGCAATAGACTCTGGGACGGCTAACTGCTGCACAGTCCTTTCCTATAATCACCTGGCAAAAAGAGTTTGGGGTTTGGGTGGTGTTCTTGCTGCTTAACCATTTCTTTTTTTTTTTTTTTTCCCATTGTACAACATTAGAATGCTTAAGCATTATAGCTGCAAGAGTTTGAAATGGTGTTTGCAAGTAAAACTGTTTCAAAGTAGCCCTGAGGGGAAGGAAAACAAATATTCCCTTAACCTTCATTCTATTAGTCATTAAAATACAAGCAACAAAGAACAGTGTTTATTAAAATTCCCTTCTGTTGATAGCTCCTCTTTATAGTGTGGTTCATATCAGCAGATGTTTAGTGGAAACATCTTTGTGGAAGGGAGGAAGAGAACGCTTATGAATTGAGATCAATTAACTAAATATTTTAAAATATTCAGATACTCCCTACAATCTTTCATGCTATCTATAGGCAGAGGAGTTATTTTAAGAACGTGTTCCCATTACAGTTATCTCTGTGATTGTATAACTTTGCACCGTGCACTTAAATGTACAATCCTGATGAGAGGACAGTGTTTGCTAGCTGCTGACTAAGATCCAGACCTGGCATTGTATGCTCTTCAGATACGCAAACAGGAAGAATAGAAGTGGCTGTTTCCCAATGGAAACCTGATTTCCCTTTGCTACCAGAATTCGTGATTCTGTCATCATAAATTAATCAGGTTAATTTTGAGATTAGGACAACTGCCACCTACTTCAAACAATGAAGCCATCTGCTTTTATAGGGCTGTTGGAGAGGTGCAGCCTTCTGCTGTAGATCATTTACCTTCTTGGTAGGTCTCTCCTTCTTTCCTATGCTGCAGGTTTCAGAGTGAGCTTCAGAGTACGTGCAACTATACTGAGTTAGGGACCGAGATGACTACTGCACTGGGTTCAAAATACTCATACTGTGCTTTGGAAAAATTTATTTCAGGCTGTCTGGTGATCCATAGAGTCTCCCAGAACAACAGGAACACTCTGTTTTTTAGCCAAAATTCGCACCTGAGTGGATACTTCTCTGCAAATTTGGTGGCTTTTCATGATGATGGCTAGAACAAGTTGTTCATCTCTATTTCTTTATGATAGAAGTTAGATCTGGAATCCTTTACTGGATTCAGTTTTCACTTGTTCCTTCCTAAATGATAGCTTTGTTGTAGTTAAAAGTTTTAAAAATCCTAAGAACTTCAGCATTTACTCTAGAGGTGATTTCTGTTTGCTTGCACTTTTACTTTCGTAATCCACAGAAATGAAAATTGACTGTCATAAAGCTTTAGAAAACTACTTAAATATTTTTAAGCAACATGTACATCTGGGAAAATGGAAGTTTGGTATGGTGTATGCTACTAGTCTGATACAGATAGTAGCAGTTAATTTTTCTTTCTCGGTGTTCATGCCACAAGGCCTCCAGCTGGCTTACAGGATGATTTTGGCATATGCAAAATGGAGCAGTCAGAGCAATCAGCATGGGACTAAGGGGCTCTAGGTCTCAGTGAGGTGCTGTATTGCACATCTCTTACTGCACAGCACCTGTCTACCTTTGTATGGAAATACATGTTGCTCTTGATGAACATGATGGTGATAGTATATGCTATTGATGTCATCCTCCTAAGTTGGGGAATTCTAGCAAGTAAACCAGGCTCGTATGAAATTCAGGTCACACCTGACACAACAAAGACAAAGGAGATGACTTCTGGGAAGCTGCATATCCCAGCAGTAAAAAAGAGAGGAAGAAAAAGCTCCTTAAGTTGAGTTCTCGCGGCTCCATGGCATACAAGTGTCAGCTGGTATCTTGAACTCTGTCATGTTTTGTGGCTGTAAGTATGAAGACCATTCAGAGTGAAAAGAGCATAGCAAGGGCATCAAGCGTAGGGCTGACGGTATGAAAACAAACTGCTCAGGGAGCAGGTGGGAAGCGATGGGGGCCAAGCACCTTAACCCCACTTCAAGCATGTCTACTGCTCCAGCAGCAGAAGGCAGCTGTAAGCGGGGTGGATCCCGCGGCAGCTCAGAGCTACTGCAGTGACATGTAGATCCCTTTTCACTGGAGTATAGGCCAAAACTGCCAGGCATTCCTGTTACATTTAAAAATTCTTCTTCATGCAATGAACAGATACAATTATTTCCTCTGTTGTGTCTATGATATCAAATTAGGTAAGGAGTGGGCTGCTACAACAGCAGAAACTCTGCTTAGCTACCTGCTGTAGAGGTGTATTGAGGCAGAAATGACCAGAAACTAGTTTCTCTATCTAACCTTCCAGAGTTCTTCAGTAAATTTGTCTGATATCCTTGAAGAGAATAGTGTTGATTCATTCTTTTTCTTTCATCTATACTTTGTTTTCTTAGCTAAAAGAAAAAACAATATCTGAATCTATATTTCTATTTTTAAAATCAAATTAGCAATTACTACTATTGGTATCTGTTGTGTATGCCTAGTGGACTTGCTTCTGAGGACTCTTTTCTTGTCTAGCAAGAGGTAATTCTCGACGCTCCTTGAGTAATGCCACCAGGAAAATCTGCTGATTCGCAGCAGCCTGTTCCATGTTCTGTTGGACCCCATGTCTTTTGCCTCTAAAATCCGTCCCCTGTCTTTTGCTGTAAAAAGAAAATCAGAGGAAATAGTTTGGTTCTGACACAACACAAGTATCTCCCATCACATCCATAAAAAAAGTGCTCCAAGTTTCCAAAAGTCAAACTCTAACTGGGTTGGAGAGAAGACCTACAGAAGAATCCAAGACTATGGAAAAAGTGTTATGAAGACAAAAAGCTTGAGAATATAGATGTACACAATTTGCCTTCAGAAAGAAGTTCCCACAGCCTGTTGAACCACAAAGCATTTTTGTTTTGAACAGATGAGTCTTAGATTCTGTTAGCATTGACACGGACAGTAGGACACTCAGCTCTAGCTGGAGCAGAATAAATAGGTTGCTTTGCACATAGCAGTACAGGCGACAGAGTGGCTTGACCTTTTCAGATGAGCGACATAATTCCTTAAAGATAGATTTCCATTGAGCTCTGGAAGATACTTCCTTACCTATGCAAGTCTGATGGCATCCTGAAAAAAAAAAGACACAGATATTTCTAAGTCCTACTGAAGCTGTAACTAACCTTCCCTCTTCTCCCCTCTTCCCCCCCCCCCCCCGAGACTCTCATGCAAATAAGGTTTTCAGTAGAGTACTATTTTATGTGAAACTAAATGCATAAAGATTGCAAAACAGTGGTCGAGTTTCTGTTCTCTGATACTGTAAATGTGTTTAAATTAAGGATAATACTTCCTACTTATACTGGTACCAGAAGAAACAACTGAGGGGTTTGATCATTGCTAGATCTTATGGGAGCAACATGCAGTAAGTCATATATATTCTTCTTCTGTTTCTGAAATATCACAGGCACTGTTTGATTCTGCTTGGAGTCTTATGTAAAAAAACACTTCAGCTTCTAAAAATCAACTGCAAAACTCAAACAATCCAGTATGACATGTATTTTGGAAAAAAAAAAATGACCCAATTTAAAATGTGAATACTGAGGTAAAAGCACCAGTTGCATTCAGTAATTGCCAGCAGTCAATGTTATTGCATGCAGACAATTGACTAGTGCACCCAATATAAATTATTGATGCACTCATATTGACTTATTCTGACTTTGATGGATAGAAAATGTGACGCTATTGTAATGTGCATATTGTATTAATAGCATAACTAATCAAAGATAATTTTTAACAAACTGTGACATAAGGCCTTAAATTATTGATGGAGAACAGTTTAGAGATGGTTAGTGCATTAGTTGAATGTGTTCATTTCACTGACCATTTGGTCTGGTCCCATCTGCCACAAGTTAGCTTCCTCATCTCTCTAGTACCCATTCAGGTGCATTTGGAGCAGCTGGGATATTAGTTCTCTATGGAGAAATAAGATACCACCACGACTCGCCAATGCTCCCTGCAGCTCCATGCTCCCCAGCAGCCTCTTCAACAACAGGACAAGGCCCTTCTCAGTTCCAGGTCTAATAATTTAATCTCATAAAACAATGTAACTTAGTCCCTTGGAGAGCCTTGCCTTATTAATAAAAAATGCAGGCACACAATTTACATTGTTACAGTGACATTCCTCATATTGCTTTTTTTTATTCTGTCAAAAGCTTCTGGAAAAACCTTATTAAAGAGAGACTTATTCAAGGAAATAATGTGGCCATTTGAGCTAGCTGGCCTAGGATTATAGTATGAAAATGAGGAAAAGGTGGGGGTAGGGGAAGGATGAATGTGAGAGATGGGGGAGTTACTGCATTACAAGAGATCTGTTTCTTTAATTCTTTAGTCTGGCAATGCTAAAAAACAAAGCGTATGGACTGCAAAACAAGAAATGCTCACTTATTATTCATCTTTGCAGTTAGACACTGTAATAGCAAATAGACCATATTTGTGGAAAGACTCTCCTTAATAATAATATAATCATTTAGCAATCTGTTGGACAGTGGACCAAGACAATGTACAATGTGGCTCAAAGCACTCAAACAAGTGGCTTCCCATGACTTTTATTTGAGTTTTCTGGCACAGACTGGCCATCTGCACCAGTGTTAGCAGGCTGTGTCCATTTTCATGGATGTTTTAAGTTAGAAGTTGTTCTTTGTTGTTAACTCTGAAATAGCATCTGAAGCGGAATGTCAAGAAGAAGCAAATCGTTGGAGGCTTAAAGAAAACATTCGGTGATGGTAGGCATCTTTTGAAAGAAAATACTCTCGATTGCCAGACTGCACTTGGGGTGGTGGGAAAAGATGCTCATTAGCAGACACTTTAGTAGACCTTCCAGAACTCCACCACCACAACCCTGCTGATCTTCTGCTGTATGCTAACTTTGAAAACATCTACATTTTCTGAGGCCAGTGTTTAGACTAGGCAAGTCCTCTTTATGCTAGAAGACTTGCCATACTCCCGCATGCTCTTCTAGACCGGATCAGCTTGCCCACCTAAGCAGCACCCTGTATCCTTACACTGGGTCTCTGCCTTAGTTAATATAGAACGTGCTAAATGGGTTTCAGTAATTACCAGCAGCAATCAGGGCATGAGTCAGAGGGTGAAGTCAGCCTCTGAATGAATAAAAAGATATGTCAAAGAACTCTTTGATTATTGTTGCCAAAAATGTCCTTATTTTTAAGTTCCCATAGTCACAGAGTGTACAGTTTCACTTGTTCTTCCTTTAGGTAGGCTGCAATTATTGTCCCCACCAAAACAGAATGAGCCAGGTCTGAAAAAGCAGAGGAACTTCAGGAAGCACTCATATAGCAAGCCACTGCTTATTGTAATAACACAGACCCGTGAGCCAGCAGTGAAAAAATATCACAGAATCACAGAATGGTAGGGGTTGGAAGGGACCTCTGGGGGTCATCTAGTCCAACCCCCCTGCCAAAGCAGGGTCACCTACAGCAGGCTGCACAGGACCTCGCCCAGGTAGGTCTTGAATATCTCCAGAGAAGGAGACTCCACAACCTCCCTGGGCAGCCTGTTCCAGTGCTCCGTCACCCTCAGAGGGAAGAAGTTCTTCCTCATGTTCAGGTGGAACTTCCTGTGCTTCATTTTGTGCCCATTGCCCCTTGTCCTGTTGCTGGGCACCACTGAAAAGAGTCTGGCCCCATCCTCCTGACACCCACGCTTGAGATATTTATAAGCATTTATAAGGTCCCCTCTCAGCCTTCTCTTCTTCAGGCTAAACAAGCCCAGCTCCCAGGAAAATCTGGATTTTCCATGTGGCTTCAGATAATCAAGGCAGTGTTTCTGTCTCCATCCTCAGCTCTCTTGCCTCCTCACTCTAAAAACTAGGCGGGCAGGACTTCTCCAGAGCTAGGTTTTCTGTCGTAGTCACAGGTGAGAGGTTATTAAGGACAACTGAGAAAACCCCACTGTGGTGTGATTTGTCCTATGTGACTAACGTACAACAAAGGAAGCTGTGATGAAATTTCCAGCTTTCCAGCTCTGGTGGCACATGCTGAGGATGTCTGTGGTTCTCTACCTCGGTCATTCACCAGGGGAATGCTTGGGAACTTCCAAAAGCCTGAGTTGGACTATTTCCCTTTTACTGATGAAAACACCACATTTGGCTTCCCCGCCCTTGCCAGACATGACTAACTCTCAGGACTCATAAAAGCACTTCTGAAGAACTGTTTTCTCCAAAGTACATCAGAGGTATAAAATGAGATGAACTTTCTTTTTTTTCTTCCTTTTTAAATGATATAAAGAGACTGTGTCCCATGAGACAGCAGAACTATCACATTTTGGCTCCACGTACTGTTCAGATCTCACAGGTGGAACACGGCTGTGATATCAGTATGTGATTTTAGGAAACATGGTATGAAGTACAGAAGGGACAGAAAAGTGTTTTCCTACTGCTGCTGGCAAAAAGAGTACTTATTTGGTATTCTAACTGCTAGAGAGCATATGAACTCCAACTGTTTCTTCCAGAAGAATTAAAAGTTGTCAAGTGGCATTCTGCCTTCTTCCTGGATTTCATGGGAACAGCTGGCTAAACTTCTGCGCTCCCTCACCCTTCTGCTGAAGCCTGATTTTTAGTCACTGGCTTGCTTTTTTGCCCTTCTATTTAAACATTGTTTATGTGTTATCAGTATAGGCAGAGTAAGACATTCTTCAAGGTTTTGAAATGAAGGACGACAATTGCATGGTGGATTTGTCAGCAGGTACTTGCATAAGGACCAAGGGCTGACACTCCTGGTGTAAGTCAAAGGGTTTATCTACACTGATAAAAGTTATTAAATCCCTATGTGATTTTACAAATGCACAACATGCACAGCCTAATTAGTGAAAAGGAGCTGTAAAAGAAGCTGTATTTTTTCTTAACTATGTATTTTACAATTCAATTGTTTGCTCCTCACTGTAATGAAGAATAGTCAGCAGCTGGGGCTAGATGTATGCTCCTGCTATTTGTTCACAAAGTCTTCCTCAGACTATCAAAACCCAAAAAAATCTTGTTCCTGTTGGTTCCTGACTGCAGTATTCAGAGAGTAGTTTTCTAATTGGAGCTAAAATGCTACATAGACATGTTCTTGCAAAACAATGTCGAGGTTAGTTTTAAGGAGAACTTTTTTAGATATTTTCTCATGCAAGAAAACCCGATTTTACTCCTTCGGTTCAGTGAACTGACCAGTACATTCCACACACGTTCAGGTTGCCTCACAGTATGTGGATGCTGCTTTCTGTTGCTGATTTTCTCGGTATATTATGGTTCTGAAAATGTGAATGAGAACTCAATCCCTATTTTATATTCTAGGTGAAAGGCATGGTGCTGTCTCTCTTTGGAGGTGGCTTGGAAAGCTTTGCGTAGAGGACAGAAATTAAAGGTTTATGTTGTACAATGTAGCGTCTCAGAGACTGAAGTGCCACAGGCCATGCAGCAACAAGAAAAAAATCGGTACAGCTGAGGCAATGCCTAACCTATGTAGGGTGTACAATACAGAGTTAAAGATATCCCAGGGCGGGATTTATTTACCCGTACAGACTGTCCAAACTAAAGCACCAAAACGTAATTAGAGACATTAGCCAAAGTGTTCTGCCCCACCGGGAAGGTCAACATGGGCTGTCCACATTTCATTGGAGGTCTCAACTGCCCTTCCCACTCACACAGCAGTGACAAAACCATCCTGCCCATCGGCATCCCATCGCTTAAGGATCGTACAGTAAAAAAGTACAACCAAAAATCTGCTATGGTTTTATGTGCAGATTTCTGAGTCTCTCTAACATGTTTTCTGAAGGGACTTGGGTATCATTGGCTATAGCTATGCCATAATTAGTCTGTGCTTAAGCCCAAAGCATATGGACAGATGCCCAGGCTGTGGCACAGACATTCAGTGAGCTCCAGTGCTTGTGGAGAGAAAGCCGATCCCACCTTCTCCCTTACAGAGAAGCCATGGCCCTCCCGCCTGCAGTGTGAAGTGGCTTTGTGCAGTTGTCCCAGTCGCCAGCCTGTAACACGCAACACCTTGCAGCTATTGCACCTTGCCAAATTCAGTCAGGCCGAGGTCTTTGCAAGAGCAAATACCACATGTGCTAAGGACTGAAGGGGTGCAACAGGCAGTCTACATGGCTACGGGTAGGTGGGAAGGGTGCTGTGTCCTTGGTGGTGCTCCCACTAATGCTCTGCTGAGCAGTACAAGCCCACCCTCTGGCTCCATCAGGGATGCAACACCTTACACTAAGGATATGATTACTTGGTGCCAGCTGAATGTGCAAGCTAGATCTTTAATAGCAGGGAAAAAAGTCCTCTTTCCTATTTGTAAATTGATAAATATATAGTATGCAATTACCTCATCTACTACTTCAAAAGAATATGAAAATACAGAAATTCTACCTCTTTCGTTTGGTCAATAGAGGTGCAAACTTACAAGGAAGCCGAAAAAATATTTGTGTATTTTGCTCAGTTTACTCATGTAGGAAGGTGATACTTAGCTATGGAGTGTCTGTCCGAGGAATGGTTTCTTTTGCAATGCATCATGAAATATATGGGAACAAGATTATATTTATAGTTACTGCAATCTCAAATTACTGATTTGTTTTAATGAAATTCAACTCCTCCCAAGATTGCCCCAGAACTGTATAATGATTTGAAGTGCTAATGCTTGCACTGGGATCTTTACATTAGCAAATAAATCTGGAAAAATAAATGTATCCATTTGTCTGCCTTGCAGGGATATTCCTGAGGAGGCAGCTGCACGCTGTTTCGTTTCATTGTGTTGTTCTGGTTTTAGCCAGCTTGGCTTTCTTTTCAGCCATGCTGCAGGACAGGAAGGCTCCATTTCAGTGGTAAAAATGTTTCTTTTTAGCCAAAAAATAAACGTGTCAGCTCCATGGTGGAAGTCAGAGGGCTACACAGTGCAGCTCAGCTTACAGTAGGATGGACTATACATGCACCCCGTCGAGAGAGTCGGTCTTCTTCCCGACTTCATTTCTGCCTTCCACCCCTGAAAGCACCCTGTAAGACCAAAGTGGTTTTTATTGTGTTAGCCTTTCTGAAAGTGCGAAAAACCCATCTGCAAAGTTTAAGTTTCCTAGAAATAATAAACATGAGTGACCAATGTGTGTCACATGGATAGCAGATCTTTAGAGACAGCTGAAATTAATTGCTCAACTAAATCCTGCACTAGCATATAACTTTCAGACCAACAGAAATATAACAGAAATATCCTAGATGAAGTAGGAATGTGAATTCATTTTTAAACTGAGATCATGTCTTTGAAGTTCAGCAAATTTGGGGGTTAGCCTCAAGAATCCCTCCTTCAGGAAAAGCTTCACTGACCAGTCACATGAGACAAAGAAATCAAGAGCTGTAAGCAGCTGAGAATATCATATCTGACTTTCTTTTGATATCAGCTAAGGTGACTGTAGCTATTTGGTTCACAAAAAAGAGGTTAATAACAAGTCCTATTTTCAAGTAATTGTTTGACCAACTCCAGGTGAGGGCAGACCTTGGGAAAGAGGCTCCACAGATGCAAACACAAGTATAACTGCCGTACCTCTCTTCTCTTGACTTTGCCAAGTAATGTATCTTTCTGTCCTGTATCAATCTTCAGAAATGTGAAAAAAGAAAACCCAGATTCTTGTTTTTCACTTGGAAATTGCAGACTGCCCCCATTCGCACTTTCATTGCTTCACACGAAGATGCACCCACCTAAAAACTGTTACATTCTCTTTAAAGGATATCTAGACTAGCAGGTGCCTCACCTAATTTTTATTTAAAATTTTAAGCTGTTTTGCGGAGAGATAGACACACTCAGCCCCTCTCAAAATCACTGTCTCAGCTCCCCAGACGGTGAAAAGTAAGAGGTATTTCTAGACAACTAGTTTAGATTTAGGCATCTAACTTTTGGTGGCTTAGGTTAAATGAGATGAATTCCATCATTGGCAAAATTGTGCTGCCAAATGCAGATAAACAAATGCTTTGTCTAAAATCTCCAGAGTGAAGACAAACTGGTATTTGGAATATACAGGCTTCTTTCCCATTTTTCTGCTCACCAAAATAACAGTTGTACCTGTCACCCTGCAAATACCTCTGGATATTTCTTTTTCCCACTTCGTGTTGAATTGCCATTGCTGCTAGTAGATGTATGTGCATATTGAGAGCAGAACATACTCCTGTTTCAAGTACCTGAATTATTTTTACTTTGCATGGAAATACGATTAGTTGTAATGAGAATTCAGGATTCAATGAAGGTGAGGTAGCTTAATGGTGAGAATTTAGTGCACTTTCACAATCTGATTATCTTAAAATGTCTCAACTTATAGCTTTTTCAAGCAGGCATAATGGACCTTATTCAATAAGTTTGCTTAATCAGGTGTTACCTGCAGAGAAATATTACCATACTTCTAAAAATAAAAGATTATTCTTCCACGTGTTGCTACTGGGATTTTCCCTTTTCTTCCTATGAAAAGAATTTCTGATATAGCCCTGAAGTTCTTTTATTCATGTTTTTATTTCACTGAAATCAAAATAGTCTGTAGAATTGTCTCCCCTGTTTTCAGGTTTTCACATATATCTTATGATAGCAGCAACTCAAGAGATATTTTAGCTTCCATAAGCGTTATTTGGCAAAAATAACATAATTAACAAACCATGGCATTGTAGGAAGCAGGAAAGCCATGGTCTTGGGAGGAAGTAGGGTCCTGGAGAATGGAAACAGGGCTGAGACACTGAAGAATGGGCCTCCTAAACCTGCCTTTGACATCAACTCATCACATTATTTCAAGCAGCTTGTCACACCTCTGCCTCGGGTCTTCATCTGTAAATTGGAGGCAGGAACATTTCCCATATCTCAGGACAAACCATGAGTGTAGCCCATGTTTCACTTGCTGCTTGCACAAGCTGTATGAAAAGGAGCTTAGCTAGTATCGGTGTTACAGTGTGTTGTCCACACCTTTCCCCACATGAAGGGCACAGCCTCTTCCTTTCATGCACAGACTCACTGCTGGAAATGAGGTGAAGTTTATGAAAACGGCCTTGGTCTAAGTGCTTAAGGCTGCAGACTGTGTCTGCTTTCCTTTGCTCCTTTGAGAGTGCTGCACCTAGCGTATTAAGGCACAGACTGATTTGGGAACACTTCGTTTTGTGATTGTAATAAATCAATATTTTTCGTAGGTGCAGCTTTGTGCTCATGATGGGACTAAACAGTGTCAAGTGAAAAATGTAGCCTTAGGAAGACCACAAGGTCAAATACCCAGAGGTATGGAGGTTTTTCATTTTACATATATCATGCATGCATATTTACATATATCATGCATGCAGATATACATATCATACACATATGAAACACCTAACAGGGAAAACAACTTTCATCCTTCCATCAAGACAAAAAAGATCTCAATACCTGCCATGTTATCAGTGTAGGAGGGCATGCGGAACCAGGAAAGTGTCTCCCACGTGTGTTGTCTTGCTGTGTCAAGCTGGATACTTCTCTGTCTGTGTTATCTCAAGCTGCCTAAATATTAATTTTCCAGTCTAAGGCAGCTGAACGTGAACGCAGCACTTCCTCTGTTCTGAAAATCAGTGTTTAGAAAGGTGTAGTATCCTGTCCTTTGGAAGCACTGATCTTTCCACTGAGTATATAGGGGCCTAGATGACCATTTTAGTCTAAAAATAAGGAATAAGTTACAGTAGCATTGAGCGAAATGAAACCAGCTTCAAGTTGCTTGAAAATATTAAAAATATAAAAAGAATGTAAGAACTTTAAATATGCAGAATGATTTTAAATATATTCATGATTCAATTTCAGTCCCACAAAGAATAAGGTCATTAATGTTATGGAATATCTATGGATAATTTTGAATGCCTGTTTTTTGGTAGAAAATACAGATATTGCTGGTAAGAGCATGAATCATATATATGTCTGACTGATTGTATATCATGTGAGAAACCTAGTATTATTGAACACACTGGTATCCTATGCAGAAATACTAGGTCAAACAAATGACTAACATGTTAGGGATCTGTCACCTCTCTGCTTTGGAATCTCACCACAGTTTTTCAGTGCTGCTTATTTAGTAGCAAACAGAAAGCCTATGGAATGTAGAAGCCTAAAACAGATGAAAACTTTTATAATTTTGAAAGAATAAAATGGTTCAGAAAACATCGGTATAGGGTAAACATAATGAAATTTCCCCTTGTTTTTCAAGCTGTGAAGAAAAAGCTGCTTAAGAAAAAGAACAAAAATTACCACATAACTGGAAAAATACAATACACTGTAAGTCTTCTCCTTCTTCTTCATTAACTGTATAAAGGATTGAATCCTGTAGTCCATACTCCAGCATTCAAATTGACTAATGTTTTGTCTGGGTAAGCAGGAAAGATCACATCTTGATACTACTTGCCAAGTAGTACTTTTTATTGACAGATAGAAGAGATTGGCTGTGCCATTTCTGTCTGTTGATTCTCAGTCTATGTATCAGACATAAAAACTGGCCTGGGATTGAAATGATAAAACCGTTGAAATCCAACATAGATCCAAGAAGCCTGGAAAAAGCTAAGAAGCAAGTATTGCGGTGAATGCAGCAAGAAAGTGCTAAATGGCAATGTGACAGAAGTAGTTTAAAGATCATTCTACGACTCTCAGTGCTTGAACAAGTTCAGCACTGTTTTGGATCACATTCTGGAAAGTCATTCCTTATTCATATCTAGAGAGGTCACTGGAGCTGTTCTGCCCTCACTGACGATGTCACTGGGAGAAGAGCATCCCCTCCATCTTTTAATTTCCTTTACTTGATGATCTGAGTTTTCCTTTGTCTTGTGTACGTATACTGAGAACTCACTTTTACTGTCGCATATCAATGTAATAAAAAATGACAGTTTGCAGAGCAGGGATTTGGGGTGATATTCAGGGTACTGTTATGATTTTGTTGTCCATTCTGAAGTCTGCCATTGCCCATGAACCTCCATGCATGTTCAGAGAAAGGCACTTTCCTGTTGTCCCCGTGCCATGCACACATATAGACATATGTATGTTTTTGAAAACTAGAGCTTTTAGAGATTGGCTCAGCTAGCACCATCCTTAACAACCTTGTTTTAGTCTATTACTTCAAATTAATTTTTTAAGAGTAAAGCATTAGAGAGTACATCTGTTGGGGCTACAGTTGGAAAGACAAGTCTGAGGGCGAGACTATGAACAGCACATAAGGGAAGAAAACTGCCTAAAGGAAACACACTGCTGTTTGAATAGCAGGCAGGAGGTGGGAAGCAACCAGTTGAAATAAACCTTGCTAACAAAAAGAAAAGGAAAGGAAATCAAAGCTGGGAAAAAGGTCCAGATCCTCTTTAATATCCCAAACTGAAACTGAGGCTTTTCCAATTTTAGCTTATCCTAAACACTTTTCTTATTGCAGTGGCTGACTTTTGAGAAGTACTGGCAAAAAAGCCCTAAAATTGTAAATGCTTTAGTGATTGCACCCTGTCTGCTGGCAGATATACACTGGGGAAGTGAGGGGCAGAGGGTGCTGTGCTGCCTCTTTAGCACTACTCTGTTCGACACGTCTTGTATGGAATGTGGCAGGGAAATGTTGTTTTGTGTACAGCTCTGCGTACCCATTAAACTTTGCGAGTCAAATCCTGAGTTCCCAGAACTTCCCAAAAAGGGAGAAGCTTTATTCATAAGTTAGAAAAGGAAAACAAAGTAAATGAGACAAGCAGGAGACTGTCATAAACACTCTGAGATTGTATGTGCTGTTTTCTTTTCCTTTTCCTTCTGATTTCTTCTTAGTTAATTTCCCCAAAGCAAAATATTATTTCTTAAAGAAAACTGAGATTCTTCTGTGGCTCCAAGATCTGGAGATCTGGAGCTTAAAGGAAACACCATCTAATACCACGAAGCTCATGCTGTCCCTGAGAAATAGCAAGGTTGAGTCTAAAGGTGTGTCCAGAACCTGTAGTTCTGACTATACTCAAGCCCTGAGTCCCTTTGAGGAGCTCCCTCATATCAGTCAGGTGCAAGCAGAGCAGGTAGTATGGGACATTCCTGAACAAGGTCCTTCTAATAGAAATATTTGTCTAGGTCAAAGGAGACGATGCTGTTGCCTCAGCTTCAAATGGTATTTGATGCTTATTCCAATTCCTTGCACTTCTTCTGTGGATATTTAATACCAGCAGCTTCAACAGCCTCACCTGGCTCCTGAGGCACTTCAGAAACCCAAGCTCGTATCCTAATGCAGTTTCAGGGACAAGTAGGAATGGCCGCATCAATGTGATTTGTACGTACATACCCCCAAAATTGTGCCCAACAGACTAAGATGAGCTGTAATTTTTGGGCTTCCATGCAGCTAAAAGGTTGTGAGTGCAACTGCAGCCTTCATCTGGCAAGGGATGCCTGTAATATTATGCCTTACACTCCAGATATTTTTCTTTCCTCTGCTGGGCACATTGCCTGTAGTTCTCCAGGATTTGGTTAGGTCTGAGATCTCCAACTTTCAAATTTATACCTGCATCCTAATGCTAAACTTGGTTTCCATCTGTAATAAATTTCCCATTAATTTTGCTAACACATATCACGCATTTAATTCTTATGAAGTCAAAACCACTGACTAATTAAGACTGAACAACAGTTAATATGTCCCTCCTAACTAACTCCCTTCCAGAGCAAAGAGGGGCAGTTTGAACTTCTACAGTCAAAAATCAAATACGCAATCAGACATAATTGAAATAACCAGAAACTGTTAAGATTCCCATTTTAATCCAACCAAGAACTCCTCCTCAAAAAACAGAACCTGTGAAGCTGCATCTGTCCTGCACCACGTAATCCTTTGTGGGAGCGTCAGAGGAATTCTGTATCAGCTCAGAGTACGTACGTGCATACATGCGTGTATGTAGAGATATTCTGAATATACGCTACTCCTTCTCTCCCAAAGGTAAAATGCGAATCAGCTGAACAGTTTGCTGACAGTTGAGTGACCTTCACATTTAGCTCCTTCTCTACAAACTGACTGTGTTTAAAGCAGGACAGAAATATCTTTTCTTAAAGTGGTTTAAGAAAAAAAATGCTGAAAACTGCCACTATATCAATTTTTAAATTATGTTAACAACATAATCACTGCTAAACTTCCTCTTTATTTCCCCCCCTCCCCCCAGAAAAAAGAATTACATTTGAGGATACAAAATGTCATTGGAACACTGAGAAAAAATATTTCTAACTGCTCTGTTGCTAGCATAGTATGGCTATAGCAAAACACATACCAGTAAGTTGGAATCATATCATTCTGAGCATCTGCACTACTCCTCCTTGGAGAGTGCATACTAATCATCTCTCTTCATGGTCAGTAACCACATAAGGACAACACCAGACGATGCCAGTGGTTTTGGTCCTGTAGCATTTATATGCTTTCCTGCAAAGATAGTCATGCCAGATAATATTCGTCAACCTTGTCTTTGGTCTTCTCTCTTGATTGAGGCAGATGTTTATTTTCCATCTGCACTATATGTCAGTGCAACTGCAGCCTTCATCTGGCAAAGGGTGTCTGTAATATTATGAGGCCATCGCATAAGCTGCTGGAAAGATTACTCTTGTGAATAAAATCAGTTTATAGCTAAAAACATTTATTCTTCATTTTGATAAGCCCTTAACAAATGAAAATTTGCTTCCTTACACTTTTGCCAAGCATAGGACCATGTTTATTTCTAGCTATATGGGTCACGAAGGATTCCCAGCTGTTAGCTAGAGTCAGTTGTGCATTGCTGCACTCAACAACATCTGTTTCACAAAAACAGTATCCAGCTTTTAGCGCTCAAATGGAGGTTATACCATATGCCAGCAGACCACTTAGTTTTTACCTTGGGAACCAACTTTACACTAGTCAAGGTAACAGAGGAAGTACTGAGTATTTAAATGCTACCAGGCTTCAGTCACATCTTCATGTGCTCTTGTCATTTCCAACTATATATAGTAAAATTAGTTCCAAGCATATACCGCAAGCTGTTCCTCTGTTTAATTATTAACTGGAAGAAAGTTTGTTTGCAAAACAGTTAAAATGTTTTTTGTGATAGACTCTGATGTTGAAAGTGGTGACATAAGATGCTTCTGCAAACACAGAATCTTGTTAAAATGTCAAATAATATCAGCTATCAACAAAGGCAGATCAGGTTGAATACCCTTTAACTACTGAGCAGGATGTTAAAAAGCCATACTACCGTGGAACTCTTCAGAGCCTTGCAAACCATTCAAAATGTCTGGCGGTGTGATACTACCAGGATGTTTTTCATTATGATTTATGTTGTTCTACCAACTGTCTTCTTTCCTCTCATTTGGTTTTAATCACTTAATGGCTCTCTAGAAATAAAGTTTTAAAAATACGTATCTTCGGCAGCAACAGATAAATTACACTAAAGGAAAAGCCTCTGATGATAGGCAAATCACGCTCTAAGGAGAAAACCAAATATTTTATGCTCTTACTGGTAGGAGGAGGACAGTTGTCAATGGTAACGTTGCATAGTACTCTACTGCACTTAGTTACGTAGTAAAGCAGATTTGTTTGCTGATGATTCATTTCTATCGTAAATTTTTTGTTGCAAAATACATTCCTTAATGCCCAGTAAGATGTTTTCAGTAGCCCATGGATTAAATTTGGTTTGTACTACAGAATAGCTACAAGATTCACATTATACATGATTTTACCATGTCATAGCACTGAAAATGTGGATTATGCTGGTGAAGTGGATGAGTTAGATCCTGCTAACATAGACAAATTTTACTTGTATCTAATTCAGTTGACTGCAGCAGAATAATTCTTCATTGAAATGATGCAAAAAGCCTGTCATGATACTATAGGCCGGTTTGCTCCAAATCCCATCCTTAGTTTGTAACACTGAAGAACAAGATGAGTCAAGTTGCACTACTTAATTGCTTATATCTATTTCCCTTTCATCACACATCGAAGTCAGTAACAGCTTCATATCACCATATAGACTTTTATTTTATAGAATAAATTCATCCGGTCCTTTGTAACTCTTCTGTGAGCATCACATGTATATACCACAAGTTGTATCTGGCTTAGGCTGTGTCTTTACTTACCTTTTGGGTTGCGCTATGGGCGTGTCTCAGACTCCTCTTGCTCTCTTCTACTGGCATAGGGACAGTCCTCTGGTGAAAGATTACCACGCCTCCTGCCTGGCTGTTCATGTTTTTCTTTTGGAGGAAAATAATCTAGCGTTCACATACTGATACGGAGTTCGAATCCTGATATGGAGCAAGGTACAGCCAGAAAAGCGTTCACGTCCAATAACAAATGCTCTCAGTTCCATATTACAGACTTTGCCACAGTCTTACAGAGCCGTGCTTATGGGAAATGGGTCAATAAATCTAACCAAAGGCAAACCAAGTTCCTAATTGTGCCAAGTCATATATTATACTAAGAATTCAGGGGTTTGTTCCCAAAAGGGATGTTGACAAGAACAAGGACTCCAGGGAAGATCAGAACATCAGAGGCATCATATTTCTGAACAGGATGATGTGACCTTATGCTCCATTTTATGCATCCTTTTGCAGAAAACACATGTTGAAGATTTAGATAAATACAGATGGAAAAGAAATAAGATTGCCTACTTATTGAATTCAGGTTAGGTACTTGATGGATAGAACACCTTCCCAGACAGCTAGATCCAAACTGGTTTAACAGAACTTAAGTCAGAAGAGTTGCATCCATGTATACTCCCTCAAAGCTTGGCCTGTAACTATGGCTTCTTTGTTGTTTTTGAATTTGTCACTGTAGTCAGGTATGTAACTGAGCTACTTCTGCAACCACGTTTACTCAAATAATGGGTGGAGATCGGAGCGAATAGAGGAAATTGAAAAAAAACCCATTTTTTTCCTTGTTTTTCCCATTTTATCCACCAATCACATTAAACATTAGATGGTGTTTGAGTATTGGTACATGGTAAATCTCTAGCCACCTCAAATATAATTTAAAAATTCTGCTTTGCTCAGGTCACTTGAAGATTTTCTTCTATTTTCAAACCTTTAAGAAATTGTCCAGCTAAGAATGATCTACCGAAAAGGCAGTATAGGATACTTCATGTATTGTAAAAACCCAATAAATCCTGGAAATTATCAGTTCTGTCTACTCATAATGAAAAAAAAAAAACCAACTTTCCTTATATTTTGAATATTTTTTACTATCTTCATCAACATTAAACTCTTTGAGACATTGATGCCTTTCTGTAAGTGTGTATCATGCCTGTGTTTGGCTAATTCTGTATTACAAATAGTAACAGCTTAGTCTGTTCTTCCCTCAAGTCCTAAGATTGCCGAAGTTTCGAGTTTCCCATTTTTGTCACCAGTAATTGTCTAAATAGTCACACTCTCCAAAAACTAAAACAGGGGGTTTATTTAGAATAAAGTAACTTTTGCAAAAATGAAAGGTACACTATCTATTTATAGCTTTCATCTTAGAATGAACATTATTTTCCAAAGAAGGTGGGTAGTATTAATGTTTCTATTTTTCAGTCTTCAGAAAGGTGTAAGTTGCTGAAAAATCTTCCCTTCCCTTCCCTTTTTTGGCATCCAGCTCAGTTTTGAAGTGTTAGCCCTTGCTTTACTTTGGAAACATGAAAATACTACCAAGATGGCGAGTGTGCCAGGAATATTTGCTATTTGAAACCAAATGATGGAAAAAAATGTTCCTTCCTCAATCCACGACCACAAGTTTTTGCAATGTTTCTGACCAAGCAAGCTAAACTTCTAACAGTAAATCTGTACATACAGTATTCAGAGGTGTTCCTGCTCCCACTGATTTCACAGGGAAGCTTTTAAGTACATTAGACTCATTTTGGATTTGAAACTCTGCTCTTTTCCCCTAGTGAATCATTGCCAGGAGCAAAGGACTTCTTGGTGCCCCTTTTCACTTCTACAATGCATCTGTACGGTCTTGCTCCGCGTGAGAAGAATTGCATGGGCACTTCGAAAGCCCGTCTTTGGACCGCAGAGCCTATGCTGCTGCTGCTGCTGCTGCAAAGCCGCGATGTCTCACAGCTGTCAGCTAAAACGAGCCGCTCTTCATTTCTCAGCAGGAGACAAAATGTCAATATTGAATCTGTGAATCACACTGAACACCTCATCCCAGACTGTCATTTTTTGGCGTACTGCTGCACGGTGTCCCACAGCCTCAGCAGGTTAGCAGGAGGGTAGCAGGCGGGTGTCCTTTCCAGGGCAGAGGGCTCAGACAAATTCTTGTTCAACTTTCTGGTGGTTTCACTGTGATACTCTCCACTCTTTATACATTCCATCTATCAAATCAGTGACGACTGGCACCATTTCCTTCTGACTCCCCATTAACTGTTTGTCATCTAGCCTTTTTATTACGATTTTTTGCTTCTGCTTCATGCCCCTTTCCCCTCTCCCCCATTTAAAACTCTCCACTGGCTTTATATAAGCTCTTCCTAAACCTAAAAGTTTGTTGAGCTTTTCTGAACAAAATATACTAAAAAACAAGCCGGTTTTCCAGGTGGGTTTTCCCAAGCTCTCACAGCTCTCATTAGAGTAAAGTTTTTACAGTTACATCTGTGCAAACAGTGAAAACAAATACAGTGTAATGGCACGGAGCTGAAGGAAGTTAAGTGCACCTCTCCACCTGCCAAGGCCCAGATGTGGGAAATAACATGGCACAAAGACCTCAAAATATTGGGACACAGCAAAATTATTGCTACGGAAGGCTTCGGTACTATGTTAGTTTAATTTCTTGAAGCATAATCTTTTCTGCAACCATCGTTTCCCCATTCCTGCTGCAAGCAGTTTTACTGCACTGAGTACGAGGTAAGATTTATAATGCTGCTGCAACCAGAAATGAGCAAAATGTTTGCCTGCAATGAAGAATGCCCATCATTAAGAGAGACCATAAAGAGAGATGTTTGTGTCTATTACCAGAGATACGTAGGACATGCAACTTACAGGAGGACTTACTGCCTTATACAATTTGGGTGTGTATTGAGAGACCAAAAGAAAAGTCTGCTTTCGGAAATTTCTGAGATTTCCTAACCTCCCTCCAACCCCATAAATGAGGCCGCTAACACTCAGACTGAATCTCTTCCTATTCATAAATCCTTTTACTTATTCTAACCAAATGATGCTATTTGGCACATAAAGGCAGCGTTGTTTCTTAAAGTTGTTTCTTAAACAGAGAAACTCCCTGCTAGTGCCAGACACATATCTATCAGACAGGCACAAACTGACAATAACTACTGATGGCGAAAGCCTGGAAAGCTTCTGAGACCGTAGCTCACCACACAACTGCTCATACTGGATCAGGCAACAGTTCTATTGCACCCAGTGTCTGATCTTTAATAATAAACAGGACAGTGCTACAGCATGAGTAGCACAATCCTCTCCCAAATACATTCCCATTTTGTACAGTCTTACAGACTTTACAAGCTGGACATGCCAGCCACACCTTTTCATTTAAAATGCCCTACTTTTACACCCATGTATGCATTCTATGCTATCCTTTGGATATGAGCTCTATGATTTAATTAACATGTGAAAAAATAATGCCTTTTGTTTTGCTGTTTGATCAGGTGATTTGGTTCCTCTTTATTTTCATCTTAGTCATTCAGTACTGCAAGACCCTTTGGTTACTCTTTGTACACTTTTACTACCATGAATGGCTTTGAATCTTCTGCAACTTTGCCACCCCTCTTTCCAGATTATTTATAATTTGGATAGCAGAGGTTCCAGCCCACATGCCTTGCAAGACTCTCATGGTATCCTCCCCTCATTGTGATACCTGATCATTCTTTCTACAGCTTGTTCCCAGTACAGAAAATTTCCTGTATAGGAACCTGTCTCTAGAGCAACTATCAACACAGAGAATTCATCCAGCTCTTCTGCTATGGTTTTCTGATCCTTGACTGCTCTTTCAAATTTGAATAACTTCTTAGCCCTTAAAAGCAGTTTCACACAATTTCTCCCCTGCTATGAAAAACATTCTTGTTACTGGTTTTATGCTTTTATCAAATTATTTATCAATATCTTCTTTTGCTTGCTTTATTTACATTTTTCTTTTGTATTTCTTTACTTTTACGTTTTCTTTTCTTTTACATTTATAATGCTAGAATTCATGCTTTCCCTTTTTTTCTTTCTTTGGACACTTGACCAGAAGAGTGTTTCCTGCAACCTGAAGAAGGTCTTTTATTCCTAATTGCCTTTCCTATTCTGTTGAGTCTTCTCCCCTGATTCTTCTCCATTCCTTCAGGACAGCTTATGTCTTGGTGCACACAGGTTTGTTTCTAAGTTAACAATTATAATTATATATACAGTAATTCAGAAATGCAGGGAATCTGTAGAGTAATAGGAGAGTAATTGGCTTGTAAAATCACAAAATTACAGCTGTAAGTCATACAACACAGAATAAGAAGGTACTGCAATACACAACTTCCTTTTAAATGCTACCAACATCTTGAATAATTGAGATAAATGGAAAAGGGCAAATGAAAATATAGAAATGCTTTGCATTTGCCTTCTGACAACACAAACAGTCCACATCTGCCAAATCAGTATTGATAATGAGGCCAGGTAACCTTGGATTTCTGCAGGGAAAGCTATTTGTCTGAGGTTGTTTTTTTCAAAATATTTGCTATATTTCAAGTACTATCAAGGGAAAATAATCTGTCACGCTTAAGAGAAATGATTTAAAATCCCAGATTCACCCTTCTTTTGTTAGGTTACGGTAGTTGGAAGAATTGGACAGGAAGGGTGTTTAGATTTCAAGAGTAAGGATTTGTTTTCTGTCATGTTACATCAGTCCTGAGATCTTTTTAAGAAGAGGTATTTATCAAGCTGTAATGTAGGTTTCAATCATCTGTCAATGGAGGATAGAGGAAATTGATGAAATACAATCAGAAGTGTGGGGAAAATATAGAAAAGACCTTCACATCGATACCAATGTGTCCAAGTTGCTTGACTCTTCAGTTTTCCCCAACAGCCGACTTGCCATAGCATTTCTCTCTGTTTGTTCCTAAGCTCACCTGTGAAGCATTTGTTCTTTTCACATGACTACAGTTTCATATATGATCAAACAGTGTTGTTATTTATTAGCAAGAGACTAATAGCTACATAGACTTCATTAAAAAGAACCATATTCCAAAATAAACAACTGATACAAGAAAAATTATTTACAGAATAAGGTACTACCAAATGTACATTAAAATGAGGCCTTGTATTCATGAGTAATATGTAACCAGGCAAGTGTTCTCCATTTATATTTATCTCAGAAGTTATCCATCTCTGTTTGAAAAAGCATAATTTATTTAGAGCTGAGAAAAGGTTTGTATGTCTAAAAGTCTGTAGCTTTCTCAATGACTTCAGCTCTTCTGATGGCAGATATTACCTCTACCTGCAAACCATGACTTGTGCACATCCTTAAACCCCTGTGGATAGTGATCAGCAGTAATTCTATCACTTGACTGATGGCAGTTTAAGAGGTTGCTGATCCTCCCACTGCAGAAAGACTCAAGACTAATGGTAGTTTATTTGTCTACACCTTCTCCGGAAAGTTTGAGACCAAGTCTTCCTTTCAGTCCTGATATTGCATCCAGGAATAACTGTCATCAGCTAAATGGACCTGTAAAGACTTTATTTAGTTGGTGAAAACTTTCTGTTTGTGTGTTTTCGTTCCTGAATCCAATCTCCCTGAAAATTTATGTATAAAAGATTTGGTCCTTGTTCTGACTTTCTCAGCACAGTTATAAGGGGTCCGTGGCCTCAAAAAATTTGGATGTCTGCAATGACTGATGGCTGTATCTGAGTTTATTGTCTCCGTTGGCTTCTTTGGTGGCCGACAGAGAGAAGGAGCATGCATCTAACCTGGTTTAGATATCTGCTTTATGATGGGATGAATCACACCTTGGAAGAGTATGTCTCTGCCGCTAACACAGGGGTCAAGGCAAGTAACTCATACACAGTCTCCTCTGTAGATATCTTTACGTAGTTGAATGAATCCAATTCAGAGTGTGCTGTGACTTTTTCTGAGTCGCAAAATTTCTTTAACAAAAACAGTTGAAGGAGAACATACAGTACTTGAAAATCTGTTCTTTTACCTCTAGCTCACTGATTTGAATGCAGACTTGAGAACGCTCACGGTCTAACAGCTGTTCAGTGACCTATGTGACATGCTCTGAGTCTTCAGATTTTGGTTTTGCAAAGTCCTAAAAATAACCTTCTTTTTGCCATCCACCTGCTCCGTTGCCACTGCCTGCACGCTTGGGATGTTTGCTCAGGCATGTTAAGTGTGCGTTTTTGTATCTCCTTGAAAACAAGCTCTTTAGGTAATTATGCCAAATACAAGAATAAGGGCAGGAATACATATTTGCCTGATCTTGACAGCAAACTCTATTGTCTAGAGCTAGTACCAAGCAGCAATGTACCAGGCAGGATATCAGAAGACAGGAACTTTCTAAATATGGATTTGCACTCTAGTCCTCTACTGCCTGGATATCATTGTTCAATGCCAACTAAGACTTTTGCTCTAATTTTGAAAATAATTTGTGTTTTAACCCCCAGTTGTATCAAATTCGCATCTATGAATCCTGCTGACAGCTAAACCCTTCAGAGACTACACTGGCCGCAAAGCTAAGAGTGAAGCTGGGGACACAGTGTGCTCTGCTCAGGGCATCTGGCTAAGGAACAACAGTCCAGAGAAAAACAGCTTTGGGAAACGTTGCAAAAGCCGTGAGAAAGATTTTCAGCCCCAGAAATTACAATACATACACAATTTGAACATGTTCCTCTCTCTTCATCTCAAATTCTTATCTGAGAAAGTCATACCCCAACAGAGTTTCGGCCTTCAGTGTATTGGAGATTCCCTGAATCCCTCTGTGCACTTTGCTGTTGCAAATGCCTTCATACAGTGCCAGGACTCCTGGCAGCAGTATAAAAACCTGAGATGTACAGAAGAAATACTGTTGTGCTTCCCAGGACTACAGTCACCAAGTGTGCAGGTGGTGCAATTGCACCAGGACCTGTAGGTTGAAGCAGAAGTGAGCAAAGATGGAGGCAAGTGCGAGAGAAGTTGGTCAGCTACTTTCTTTCCTTATGCCAAGGAACATGCCAGCCCCTGGTGCTTCAGGTTATTTGGGGAATACAGTAGTCTCACCGCCTGTTGAAGAGGTTTACATTATCCTCTGTTCAATTTCCAGGGGATGTTACTATGTGCCTGGCAGGACTAGAAACCAGTAAAAGGATTAAAAATGCAACTTTCCTTAAAACATTAATGCCAAATCTGTATCTACCTAGTTGAATGCCTAAATTACTTTGACTTTCAGAGGATTATATAACTATACATTTTTCCATATATAACACTATTTCAAGGAGATTACCTAAAAAGGCTGCCCATCCAGAGCCCACCACACAAAAGCATTAACGTACTAATAGCATCTCTTGGTATAATCGAGAAAAAAGCTGTAGAGAGTTCTTCAGTCGAGTGATACTAGGCAAGTTAGAAAATGCTTGCCATATAGTTTTGAAATGCTTTGATTACGAAAGTGTTCGTAATGAAATGATGGTGCCATTCATTCCTGGGTACACATTCATATCACTCTCAGTCCCATGAGGATTCAAGAGCTGGGTTTTTTTAGGCAATGAGACTTCACAGACAGTCCGAATTACATCAGGTATTTTTGTCTTGAGAGTGCAATTGATTGCTAAGGAGAAGAAAAAAGTCCCTAAAAACTACCCCCATTATTGGTGCTGTCTCACTCACCAAAGGTTCCCAGCCTTTTTGTTAGTGCAGAGACACACAAGTAGCGGACATGAAGTTTGGAACAGATGCAGTGATAGATCTCAGAGAGCAAAGGTATGAAGGAGGAGGTGGCTGGTGAAAGAAACTCCAGAAATCGATATAATAAAAATATTTCCAACAATAACTTTAAAATATAACTATGCTGTTCATCAGGCATTCCAGCCAATAGCTCACACTCTGTCCCATTGCATCATATACTTGCATCCCACTGGTAATGACTTGTTCTTTGAATTGCAATTAACCTATTTAAGACCAATTAAGAAACAGATCTTGAATAGGCCTGCAGTATTACAGCTCACTACTCACAGAAGATGACAATGATGTTTTAATTAAATATGGGAGCAAAAGGTCTCAAACTGAAGCTTACAGCTAACTAAGCAGCAGTCATTTGGTTACTGAACAGGCAAGGAGCTTTATGGTCTCCTTCCACATGGTTCAGCCTCCATAGCTCTCAAGTTTGCTTAAGGCTAAATAGCTTTCCCAATCTATTATTGCACAGAAGTCCCTCCCGCCCCCATTTTCCAGATCGCAGTTTGGTATATTTTAACAAACTATGAGAATCCCTTGGTTTTTCCAGGGCAAGAGTATTGCTGATAAAGTGATTTCATTTAGGCAAATTAACTCTGTTAGTTACATGAAAGATTGAACACTGTTATCTTATGCCGGTGTGTGCAAAGTCTCATAAGTGCAAAATACACATCAAGGGCCAATTTCACATGAAAAACTCCTGATAGCATAAGAGCTGGTTAATATTTCTGAATTATTAAGTCTGACAGCATAATCATGCTTTTTTGTTGTTTAGGCTGTTGATACCAGATGTTTAATGCACAGTAAAATGTGGTAGTGCAACAGGAAGCATTTTAAGGAAGTGCAATTTAGGAAAATGAAGAAACTACTTAGGGAAATTTAAAGCATTAAAACAGATGCTGGAACTTGGAGCTGCTTTAGTTTCAAATGAAGCGGAAGCCTTTCCTTACAAACCTGTGGATATTCACCATCATTTTCTTTCCTTTCCTGGATGCAGACCTGGCTGGCTTTGTTGTGGCCAGCTTTGTCCGGGAAGTGGGGTCGAAGCGTCGAGTCTCACTGTCACGCGCCATTCAACCCTGGGCCTTGGCTATAGTCACTGCAAAGGCAAAGGAGGGATGGCTCCCGCTGCCTTAGGGCTGATGGTTCTGCCTCTGCTGGTTATTTAGCACATGACGACCACAGGACTGAATTAAAAGCTTGACTGCAATGCTCCTCCTGTTGTAATATTAGATTCTAAGAGTGTCTCGCAGGTATTCCAGGGACTCCAGATCCAAATAGGGATGGGTTACCAAGTTCATTATAAAAGTTGGCTGAAGTTAGATCACATGATGCTTTTGTTAACTATTATACATTGAGATTATTAAAAAATACCGCACAACAGGATAAAACAGTGTCTATGATTATATATCTATTTTAAATATATATTTGATAAGATATATATATGTATAGTCAGTGAGTTGCATATCGAAGACTAGCTTCATATAGAAGCAACAGACAATAATGAGTGGTGATCAGTACTTTGGGACTGCTGTGTCTAATAACATAATCACGCTTCTCTTCTCCTTGCTGCTTCTTTTGGCACCAGATGTTTAAAGCACAGTAAAATGGAACCTTAATGTTCTCTGTAATTAATGGGTGAAAGCACAGAAGTATATACAGGCAGTTTGTGTTTCTATTAAGATGTTGTCATATAATTTCTGAGAGAAAACAGATGTTCCTTTAAACAATTTTCACTTGGTGTGCCTGGAATTCCCCTTGAGAAATGAGAAGTTGTGGGAATTTTCCATGACAAAAAGGAGTGATTTTCATACTTTAAAAATATTTGTTATCCTACACAAATTCTACACAGCTGGAGACAGGAAACTGTGGCACAGCCTGAGCCATTCCAGTTTGATTATACATTTCCTCGCACGTTGCAAGAAGTCCAGATCTTAGGCAAGGACCTCACAGAGCTCAACTGAAGGAGAGAGTTTACCTGCAGGAGAAGATTTGGTCTCTCCTGAACTCTGACTATTTAACAGGTTGATTTGTTTGGGGTTTTTTCTCTTTCTTCTTTTTTCTTTATTTTTGAAAGTCACTGCTTCTCGTTGCCTCAAGTAAGCTCTGTCAGATCCACTTTGACACCGATCTGAACAGAACTGGTATTGCGACTGTCTTCAGTGGCTCTGATTTTCAGAGAACAGCTGCTGGGAGCTTTCTAATGACTGGAGCTTTTTTAAAGTGTCACAACTCAACGACCCAAAAGAAAGCACCCAGATAGGCCTTAGCTCAAATGGGGTTTGGGTCATTAACTTATGGCACAGTGAATTACGTCTTCAAGGCACTTTACAAGTGTTTTTTTTAGCACAACATTCTTCACAAGTGAAGAAATTATTTTCCACCCATGAAATAGTTGGGCAGAAATGGAAGAACATAGTGAGAAGCTACACAGGTAGAAGCCGGGCTCAAATCGGAACTCAGGGCTCAAGCATTCCACCAAATTCTTGCAGCTTTGCTATTTATCTCACATCATTTGAAGTGTAATAACCACCTGTAAATACATGTTTAGTCCATGACAAAGGAAAGATTAATTAGCCTACCTCAGTCCATGGTGAAAGAGGTGTAGTGGCTTAGATTGTTCACAGCAATGTTACTCTTGCCACTGGTTTTCAAATCTCATGCTTAGGCCCCTGAACCACGATTTGAAAAATTCATAAATAGCTAATCAATGTATTTGCTATAATTTTCTAAATTGGGAGTAATCTTCCATTGACTTGTCTTCCAATCACTGGTTTCCCCAAGCTTCAGACAGATGTAACCAAAGGCTGCTGCCACGTGGTCCAGATTGATAGGCAGGACAGTAGGAAGATACCGAGCATTACTTGCTTAGCACTGTTCTCCAGAGCAAAACAAAGATTCAGGATCAGATCCTGGGTTTAAGATTGTCCTATTGTCTCATTTGAAATTAAAATAAGCTTCCCTAATCTTTCATTGCACAATCTGCTAATATTTTTAGTAAACAGATGTGTAGTAGACAGCTGTTTTGTTTAACAACCAACTGAGAAAACCAGCCTCCTGCATGCAGTAAATAAACAGATGAAATGTTAGACTTAGAACTGCATCTTTCAGGAATACCAGTCTGAAAATGCTGGCTGGGGCACGTCTACCCATGTCTCTTCTCCTTAGCAATTCACATTCCTCTTCTGGAAAACAGGGCCATGCCTCTGTTGCCGGCACATCTGAATGAAAAGCATAAGCCATCCACTCTCCAGTCTGCACATGGTTAGTCTAGCTTATACAAATGTGATTTTAAAATCCTCAAATCCATAAAATTTAGGGAGCTTTGATGCAAAATTGCACAAACAGGCTACTTGTAAACATGGATTACAGCAGAAAGTACAATAGTATCCTTGTTTGAACCAAGAACACCCACCCCTCAAAATCCCACTGGCTCAACACAGGATTTCAAGGGGTTTTCCCCTTCCAGTTACTTAGCACAGTCTTGTCAGGGCTCCTGAGAATTTTAGTTGATACATTTGGGAAATTTTCTTTTTGAACTTCTCTGGGGGCAAAAACTTAGAAGAAAAATCTATTTCTGTATGTTTTTGTGGATTTGACATTTGCTTCCCTCATCTTTAGTAATCCTGGATTGGTAGAACGTCTGAAACATCATTCCACTATGCCTCCATATGGTCAAGATTAAAAATGAATACAACTACAGCACATCTGTCAAAAGTAACTTACTATTTAATGAGGAATCAGAACTCCAGGAGAAAAAAAGTCTAGTTTTTTTTCCACAATACAGACTTATTTCTCCTGGCAGACTGGTCAGTTGGGTATTGTTCTCTTTAAGCCATATGACTCCCAAAGTGTCAACGAATTATTCGAGATGCCCAAAACAGAAAGAAATATTTTCTGAGATTCATATGCATACACGTGTATATTTATTTGCATAAGACAGTAATTATTTAATACAATAAACATTCCTACTTCAAAGTTCAAGATTGCTGAAAATAATTCATACAGGTCTAGTGTATTAAAGAAAATTCTTGAAAAGCGTGGAATTTTTTCAAGTGTGTTTCCCTCTTCTTTAATAAAAATAAAAAACCCCTATATCTCACAATAAATTCCATGCAAATCAATGGGTTATGATAGAAACCCCCCTCAGGAGGAAGGAACACTAAAAATACTTACCCTGAAACCAAAGTCATGATGATTCCTTTGCTTGGAGAAACACGTCAGTGTAACAGAAGTGTTCTCTGCAGCTTCCCTAACCCCAGCTGTACTTTTCAAGGATACAGATGACTCTGATGATAAGCCAGGCTGGCTCTACAGAGCACTTTGTTCATTCCCCAAAAGATCTGCTGCTCGAGGACTTGGTGTCAAGATAACTTACCTTGCTTTGCTTGCTATGCCCCGAGAGACTGAAAGAACTCCTGCTCCCAAGAGATTTCATAAGAGATGTGTTTTTTAAAAGTCTGTTTAAAGTCAGGTGTTTTTGTCTGTTTCCCTGCAAGAGGACTGTTCCTGACAGTCCTTATTTACTTCCAGAAGGTTTAGGTAAATATGCCTAATGTATTGATTATACAGGCAGATCCTGGTCTCAGTCAGGCTGGAGTAAATTAAATTAAATCACTCCAGATTTAAACCAGAGCAATGAAGCTCAGAATATAGCTCATAGCTTTGTTGTACATGAGCTAGTCTTCTCATATTTTCTCAGAGAGATATATTTTGGGGAATGTGAGGGTTCTTCAGTGTTTTCCTCATAATCTGTGCACTGCACACATGCTCTGCTCTTCGGTTGCTTTATTGTTGCTGTGCTGTTCACATAGACACAGACACAAACCACCACGGAGAAAATCTTTCACAGAAATCAGGAGACGGATTAAGCTTCCACAGCTACCACTGATTTAAAAGGCTTGTAAAAATCAGCGTGGCTGAGGATCAGGAATGTTAACAAGACTGTAGGCAGTGTTTGTTTAGAAATGGATAGCTAAAACACTAACCAGTCATGACACATTCCCTTTTCATAGAATCATAGAATCGTAAGGGTTGGAAGGGACCTTAAACATCATCTGGTTCCAACCCCCCTGCCATGGCCAGGGACACCTTCCACTAGACCAGGTTGCTCAGAGCCCCATTCAACCTGGCCTTGAACACTTCCAGGGAGGGAGCGTCCACAGCTTCTCTGGGCAAATTACTGCAGTGTTTCACTACCCTCAGGTTCTTTAAAATTTCTCCCTAAATCTTCAACAGATTTCTCCCTAAATCTTTAACAGAACCTAAATTTAATCATGACTCTCCCTCCCTCAGAAAAGCTAACTAATAAACAAACATGTTTTTATGTTAAATATGAGACTGATGTGAGAGGATGAATGATTTGTGTCAAACTTAATGTCAGGAGGAGGAAGCCACACTATTGGAGTGGCCGCTAAACCAGGTAGGAACAAGGGTTGTTGTGGAGGAGCAGAGTTTGAATATACTGTTACAAAACAAATTATGAGATAACAGAACAAGGAATTCAGCAAGACATCTAGGAGCAAGGGGAGCAGAAAAACAACAGAAATTGAGGAGGAAAAAACTGAGCAGGAATTTTTTTTTAGAAAGAGGGAGTACTGCCAGCAATCAGCCAGGGTGGGATTCAGCTCCATATTAAGATACCTTAAACTTAGGCTTCTTTTGTAGGTGTTTGCATGTGTTTGAGGTGTCCAACACCAGCTAGGTGTTTACATGTGCTTGAAGTGTCCAGCTTCCCTTGGTGCCCACTGAAGAGCTACGCTGCGTGGAGCCCAGAGCTAATCACAGTAATGCCTGTCCATTTGAGGGTAACTGTCTCCATTGGCCGTAATCGGAGTTTAACTACCTACCTTATCTGTAGACCCCTGCATATTCATATTTGCACATTAAAACACATTCAGTGTCCTAATCTTGAGCATAATAGGCTATGTTGAAATGGCAGGTAACGATGTGACAGAAGGCAAGCTGAGAGTCTGGCAGTGGAAGCCAGGCAAACATGACATTAACCAGATGAAAGTGGTGGATGGAGAAGGCAGCTGTAACCTTGAAACTGGCTGAAAGCGTGCAGGAACCGTGCCTCCCTTTCTTCCTCCCCACCACTACAGTGAATAAATCGGGAGGAAAATCCAATGAGGTAGCCTATGCTAAGGAAACTGAAAGTGATATCAAAATGTTCATTTAGTGTGGTTTCAATTTACAGATACAGACATATTCCAGTTCCTATACATAAGGACAAGTTAACCCTTAGAAGTATTTGTGCTGCTAGATATAAGAAAAAAAAAATCTAATGTTACTAATATGGAACAAAATATAAATATGGTGTGACTTTCAAAACTTAGTGCTATTCCTACTTGTTATTTCTCATTTGCAGCAGTGCCTGTGAGAATAAGGGAATGGTATACATTCAGCGGTTGATGATAAACAGAGAGGATAGTCCTCAAGGTTCTTCACTAGGGAAGAATACCTCACATTTCCAGATAGCACTTTCGCTGTACATGCTAGGCCATCTGCTCATGAGGCTTTTGGTTTCATTTCAGACACAACTGACTTCAGCCCATCTCTAGCAGTCAATAAAAAGAAAGTTTCTAAAAAACGAATTACCGTCCCAAAACACAAATCACTTTTTGCAAATGTTGTGATACAGTTTCCGAGCAGTGCAAAGTGGGCTACCATATGTGCAAACCTCTGCGGGCTGGTGAGGAGGGAGACATTCCCATTGTAGCTCTCTGAGGCCATGTATATTTTCATTTTAATATACCAGAAATAAAATCAGTATTCGTTCTCTTCAGTTTAAATATCCAGGTTTAGCAATTGCTTTTCTTTTTCAAAGCAGAATGTTAATATTAGTAATCCTAAGAACATAGCAAAAAGGGCAAATACGTCCTGTTGGTTGGAAGGAATTGGAACAGGTTGCCCAGAGAAGCTGTGGCTGCCCCTCCCTGGAAGTGTTCAAGGCCAGGTTGGATGGAGCTTTGAGCAACCTGGTCTAGTGGAAGGTGTCCCTGCCCATGGCGGGGGGGGTGAAACCAGATGATGTTTAAGGTCCCTTCCAACCTTTACCATTCCATGATTTTATGATTCTATGAATTTATGGACATTTTCTAGTGCAGCCTCTCACTTGAAACAGGGCTGTCAACTCGAGATCAGGTCAGGTGTGACTTTTTCCAGCCAGCTGCTGAAAATCCCCAAGGATGGGCTAAACTCTGATTTCCCTGGGTAACCTCTCCCACCGCTGCATTACTTTCTTGGTGACAAATTGCTTCCCAATGACAAACCTGAGCATCCCAAGCCAGAGTTTGGGTTTACTGCTTGCTTTCAATAAAACAGTATAATGCAGCGGGCCAGCAAAGGCTGTAAGGATGATTTAAGTATCAGATAAACCTGATCAGCAAAAGTCAGGTAGAACCTAAGGGGACACAGGTTCTGTCTGCACATTGGCATTAAAGGCTAAGTCTTCTACATGCAGCACTGTACTAATAATCCTATGTCCATAAGCATTTCTGTCCTTCAAACAATATCAGAAGGGATCATCAGAGGAAATCAACTACCCTACCTGCTTTTGGTCTAGTGTTACTACTTTTCAAAATGTCATACATCAAAAATAGAGGCTGACTGAGACAGTGGAGATGTTGGGGATCAATACCCTGCTTGTCACAGAAAGGACAGCAAGGAACTGCTGGGTCTCTTGCTGCTGAGTATTACCAGCAACTTGTTTTAAAAAGTAAGATTCCTGCGTGCTTTGGCAAACTAAGCACTCACTGTTTTATAAGCTTACACCAAAAATTTGACACAGGTGATTTAAACTTCCCATATAGTAATCCGTACATAATTAAAAATGTCATTTGTGGCTCATCAGTGGCCTCCTGACACTGGAAGAGCAGGTGTTTTGACATTTTAAGATCAGGATGGTCTTTGATTTTGAAATTCTCTCTCAGTGCAATAACTTGCTGACTGCCGAGCAGCACCGACAGCCTTTCAGCAAGGGAGGGCTACAGTGTGGGCTGGGTTTTGGAAAGACACTTGACTTGTTCTTGATTGTTTTGAGTAGTCTGGACTCTAGTGTAACATTTTGTTGAACTTGTATTACCTTTCATTCAAAATAAGTGCTATCTGGTCTAGGCAGCTCTTTATGGAGTATAACATCCACTAAATTAGTAGGCTGCTCAGCCTTAGCTGAAGAATCAAGGCTCTTGACTCTTTGGATCAAGCTGAATGACCTGACGGTTGAAGCACCTGTGGAGCATTGTTTGCTAAGATGTGTAATAAATCTTGTGTTGCTGTTCACAGAATCGTCAAATCATACAATGGTTTGGGTTGGAAGCGACTTTAAAGATCATCTAGTTCCAACCCCCCTGCCATGGGCAGGGACACCTTCCGCTAGACCTGGTTGCTCAAAGCTCCATCCAACCTGGCCTTGAACACTTCCAGGGATGGAGCCTATTGCCTGTGTCTTTGCCATTGTGTGAATATATAGAAGACTTCAGCCTTGCGGGCCACTGATCTGGCACCTTTCAAAAGCACAACGCTTAGAACATGTCAAGTGGAGCAGACCCAAAGATTTAAAGTGGAGCTGAGCTACCTAGTTCCCAGGCTGGAGCAGCTCTGCGCCAAGATGTTGGAGCCAGAATATGGGTGCACTTTGGACTCACATACTCAAAGCTAAATATGTGCACAAATCCTCTCAAGATGGAGGCTAAAGGACAAGTGTTTAGCAGGATCAGACATTTCTAAAAATAATCATCAGGTGAATGAGTGAGAGGTATCAGCGTTATTCACATTTTCCAGGTGTACTTTAAGAGTCTCTTTTCTCCAGACCGAGCCAGCAGACAAGCAGCTCACTTGAAACTCACCATGTTGCACTGCTGTTCAGTCACAATGCAAAATGCTTTGGTTTACTGTCAGCTAAAATTCTTAAAATAAAAGTGAATTGCGACATTTGAATTCTATTTAGTGGTTTGTCACTAATATAATTCCCTGAATTTTTCTTAGAAAAACACTCTGTGGGAAGACGGATACCATTGCAGTGGAGAACTATTTCCCTAGTGACTTGCTGTAAACTTTTAAGGACAAAATTTTAAGATTCAGAAAAGAAAAAAATACTTAACAATTCCTGCACATATTTTACTGCTTTCAAAATTGTTGAGACAGAAACTTGTAAAGGTACCAATTTTATTTCAATAGGTGATAGAATAATATGCCATCTTCCAGCAGATGAATAATTACACTATTACACTTCTCTGCTTCATGAAGATTTCCCCTGACTTTGGTAGGAGTTCTAAATGTGAAAGACCTATAGGCTCAAGTCCTTGCTGTTGTTATCAGAGCTGAAATAGTTTCCAGCAGCTGTTCCTCACTATGTCATTGAACTTCTTAAGTAGTCTCTCAGTTTGAGTCCAATGAGACCATTCAGGCTCTTAAAGCTAAGCATGTGCTTAAGTGATATACTGGAGGAAGACCAACTTTTTTCTAAAATACATATCGTGAAAAATGTAACTTAAATTTTTGTAGAATGAAATGATTGACAAGGATACTTAAGCAAGTAACCTAATATAAACAGATTCTTTAAGCAAAAAAATCTTTATTCTCCTCTGAAGTCCAAGCACTAGGTTAGAAATCTAAATGCAAACAGAAGTAAACTTTAATTTTGAGACACAATCAAGAAGCACAAAATTTCTCAGGAATTCGGTACCACTATTTAGGTATTTCTTTGACTTTTTAAAATGTTTATTGTAATTTACCTAGGAAAAAATGCATGGAAGTCTAGGGATAACTTCAATATAGTATCACAGAAATGTAATTAGGTGTAACAGAAATGAATACAGAATTCAACATAAAATGACCATGCTATGGTTATGTTTTCAACCAGCCTATGGCATGTAGTATAAAATTGTGTCTGAGACGATAGAAAATTCTATAAAGTATCATAAAAAGCAATAGGAAAGCCTTGTTTTTCAATTAAATGGGACCTTTTCCAAAATAAGGAAGGAAATAGGATAATTTATATGCTGAATATATACAAGTTTGAAATTTACAGGAGCCTGTTAAATACCTATATCACCATTTAGTGCTTGTGAATATAATACAAGAGCATAATGGATGTTGGGATGACACATATTTGAAGTTGATGCAACTGGTTACTGACCTTCACAAGTTCTCCTACAAACACAGGAGCAGTGATGCCTCTCTCTGGAGTAAGAGGAATGAAATGAAGCCACAGGTCAAAACAGAGCTCACCCAGGAACTGAAACTGGGGAAGTTGGGAAGGAGGGTACCATTAGGTGGAAATACCTGTGCATTTCCGGAAGCAGAAGCCACCTGTGATACGCAAAAGAGAAACAGTCGGAAACATCAAGCAGAGAGCAACCGCAGGAAGCAGTGAACCTGGCAGAAAAAAAGAGTAATGGCTAGAGAAAGGCTCGGAAACATGAACAAAGGAAACACCCTATTTTAGTTCAAGCTGGCAATCAGGTCTTCACTCTCTGTAGAGAAATGGGGTTGCATCGAGGAAATGACTGATCCCACCTACCACCACCATTTTTTCCTCCAAGAAGGAAAAAGAGAAGATGAATGTATTTCAAGGCAAACAGTTATTTTCCTTTTTTATATATTTCCTCTCTGGTTTAGGAGTTTCTTGACGTCTTCTCACACGGTTATATTTGCTGTAGCCATTTGTTTGATTGGTGTTTATGAACTCCACCTTGGCCTACTTTTGCACACTCATGTGTGATATGACCAGGAGTTTCTGCTGCTTTGGTTAAACCACTGACATCTGCATCTGAGAATATACTGTTTTAGCTCCTCCAGCATTTGCAGAGTATAACTCAAAGCACGAAGCAATCATTTGAATTTTAATTAAAATGTGAACAAGTCTACAAATTCAAATACATTCCCCACAGGCACTCACACTACACTTTTTGCAGTTTTTAACCAGGCCTTGAGTATTAAGCCAGAAGCCTAATGTTTATAGAGAATATCTTTAAAACCAAAACACTTGTCAAAGACAAAGTTTTCTAATTGCAGCCATTTTTAACTGATTTCAGAAAGTCTATGTTACCAGAGCAGAAGATGCATAGCGATAACCAGTGAGCTCTGCATAGCTCCAGCTCACAGCTCTGATAGAAGCTGAACGGATTCAAGTAATTCCCTTCCTTAATTTTTCACACTCCCTTGCGCCAGTAATCAAGCATTCCCTTGGCTGTGCTACAGACATAAAGCAGAACAACTTTCAAGTGTTCCTTCCATCACTTCAACACTATAATCTGCTCTAAATTCCACCACTTAATTTCAGTTATAGCTCGAGTGTCCACGCACAAATGGACCACTGAGAAAGTGTTTCTGAGTGGCTCTAGATGTCCAAGAGGGTATAAGTGCCTCCATCTACTGCTGCCTTCCCTTCATCAGCTTCAAGCTGAAAGTGGGTAGATTTAGATCAGATCTAAGGAAGAAATTCTTTACTATGAGGGTGGTGAGGCACAGCAGCAGATTGCCCAGAGAAGTTGTCTCTGCCCCATCCCTGGAAGTGTTCAAGGCCAGGTTGCACAGGGCTTTGAGCAACCTGGTCTAGTGGAAGGTGTCCCTGCATCTGTTGCTGTATTCCTACATCTTCTTAGCAGCACCAGTCCCGCCTATGTAGATGACATCCAGGAAAGCATCATCTCCCTTCTCAGACACTGACCACCTCTGGAGGCCAGCCTGTCTAGATTGGAGCTCCCATGCCTTGTACTGTCATCATAAAGTGCACATCGCCTCAGTTTCAACTTATCCTGTGACCAGCCTGGAAGGTAACCATGGGCAGATGCTGGCTGCATACATATGTCCTGATTTCCTTTTAAAGGATCTGTGCTTGCTCAACTCTTTGGGGAGAAGTTACGATAAAATAACTTCTGAGGTCTGATTTCAGACTTGCCTGAGCTTAGTGTTTATCCACCCACAGAAGATTTAATGGAGCAAAAGTGTCTATTTAGGTGGAGTCCAAAGTACAGACTCTACCCCACCTCCCGCCCCATTCCTTTAATCAAACCACCTCCCATAGGTGTGACCCATGCACAGCAAGGCACACATTTAGCAAGCCCAACAGCCTTGCAGGGCAACTTCAGGTTTGACAGATCTGCAGCAGAAGATTAAAATCAAGTGACTGATGTAATGATGGGCCACTGGTGTCTGCCCCAGCCTTGCCATGACATCTCTCAGGCAAGAACATACATGCACCCATGAATGAGCTGAGTGTCGCTCATTAAATGACAAAAGACCAATTCAGATTTGGTTTACTTTAATATGGGGAATTGAAAATTGATGGATCAGGAGCTGATTCATGGGCAAATCAAATGTTTTCACCTCAAGAGTGGGAGCATAAGCCAGAGAGGGTCACAGACATGTGGAACAGAACAGCTCCCGATTTTAATCTACTGGTGCACTGCTGTCAAAACCCTACACTTACAGATTCAAAACATTTCTGTATTAGCTTCAAATCAAGCGATTCCCAAGGAGAAGAAACATTAAAGGTAATAAACCCAGAAACTAATGGAAAAGAAAGAAGCAGGGTATGAGTCATCCTGAAGTACATGTGATTTGGTTTTTTGAAAGTCAATCATAAAAAGTGCTGAGCAATCTCAAGTACCTTTGACTTAACTGATTGAACATTAACTCTGATCCACTGGCTGCTAAGCCAGTTTTTGGACTTTCCATAGACTGTTCAAATTTACTCTGCTATGACATTTGCTTTTTGTTTTTCACAGTTAGGCTTAATTCGAGTTATTAAGTACAATAAAATACAAACCCAAATCCTTCAAATAATATCTTAATCACGACATGACTGATCAGCAAGACCCCTAATACAAAGTAATATTAAATGAACAAGCAATGCAGTAAGTTAACAAAACCCGAAGAACATAAATTTACCCCATTTAAAGGCATGGTTTAAAAGATCCCTAGCACAAATATATTGATAAACTGGGGTCCAGAAGTGGCTAAAAAAACCCAACTGATTGTGCAGGAGTATAGTTAGCACCTTGGGAATCACTGTCCGCTCTAGTCTGAGACATCGGGATTTTGAAATCCTGTGACTGCGTCGTGTTCTTCAAGTCACATTTCAGGTCCATATGAACTTTTTCTCCTTGAAATCTCATTTGTTAATTGCATTTCTTTTCAGTGTGAACGCAAACACACAAGCATGCATTCAGAACTTGTGTGTATCTCCATTTTTTGACATAAAATATGATTTCAGTTGATAATTACCCAGTCCTATATTGCTAATTAACTTCCACGTATGCACTAACTCCTAGCACCGGTCTTTAAAAATTTTCTTCTGCACTTTGATCTGGTCAGCACTGCTCCACTTTGTCCGCTCTTGCCAAGACAGCTTGCAAGTTGTTGAGTGTATTACTGATTTTATTTCAGTTTAGGAGGTCTAGTCTCCTTTTCAAACATTTTCTTCTTTTTTTTTTTAATGTATCTGCTGCATGTATTTGTCCTGTTTTGCAGTGGTTAACATTCCTGACATAACTGGGCAATCATTTAAAAAAGATTTTCTTATGCTTGTGCTCTTATTTCCCTATGAGGGGTTTCAGAAATGTCTGTGGGTGGATTCCCAGTTGCATTGAAGACAGCAGTATTATCATCCTTGATGACAAACCTGATTGGGTTTTACTGTCTCCATTTCCACTTCTTCTACTGTCTAACCATTTGGCTCATATAATATTCTTCTATCACAGTTCATCAATAATACACTTGCAAATAGTTTTGGATTTTTCATCTGCAATCTTCAATCATTCATTCTTTTCACTTAGGTAACTGTGCAATCTTAAGACTTTCTCTACAACTGTTTCTGTTTGCAAATCAGGATATTTCACTCTCTTTACTGATGATTCATCCTTACAATGTAAGAGAATTGTGAGAGCTGATTTTTTTACGTTCCCTTCTCCTCCCATCGTTTTTTTCTCCTCTCCTCTCCTCTCCTCTCCTCTCCTCTCCTCTCCTCTCCTCTCCTCTCCTCTCCTCTCCTCTCCTCTCCTCTCCTCTCCTCTCCTCTCCTCTCCTCTCCTCTCCTCTCCTCTCCTCTCCTCTCCTCTCCTCTCCTCTCCTCTCCTCTCCTCTCCTCTCCTCTCCTCTCCTCTCCTCCCCTCCCCTCCCCTCCCCTCCCCTCCCCTCCCCTCCCCTCCTCTCCCCTCCCCTCCCCTCCCCCCTCCTCTCCTCCCTCCTTCCTCCTCTTCCCCTCTCTTCCAATTTGTCTTATAGCTATGCTCAGTACTCCAGAGAAATGAAAACTGTCCAGATGTTGTTTATATACATACACCTGCCAGTTAAGGAGTTAATACATGATATTTGTTTTTACAGTAGTACAAACACTCTTTAGTTGCCTCAAATATTTGTTGCTAGAAAAGACTGCATTATTCCCAAGGCAAATAAATTTGAATTATAGCAATTGAAAGTGAAAAGTACATTTTGAAGGTTACAAAGTCAGCTATAAGAAAGTTAGGAAATCCCAGAATTGTAGGTCTTTAATGAAGATAAGTATGGTACAGTTCTGTTTATTTTTCATCATAACTTTCCCAAATTCTGCCCACATAATCCTGTGCAGGGAATATGGCATTCTTCAAAATATTGTGACATTATTGAGGGCATACAGCTGAGTACCTTATTCTGTTGTCAAATCAGACCCAAGCTCTCAAGCTGAGCCAGCAGCAAATCAAGGACTATCAGATAATTAGCCTACAAGCAGCATCATGGTATACGACTTACCACAGAAAGGGATGGAATATAACTCTCAAGGGGACTCTTTAGTTAACTTAGCCAGCACAGGCACTGCTCTTGCAGTCCCCTCGATGCCTCACCAAGTTTCCAGCTGCAGCAAGAAAGAAGTAGGAGCCCTACTGCCTCTGTCTGCATAATCGAGTTTTATCTGTAAAGCTCATTCCTAAATTACTTCCTTATAGACACATACATGTAACAAGATTTTCTCATTAAAAAGTTGGAGTGAAAACATGAAAATTCTCCCACGTGGTATCACACTAGCACTGCTCTGAGCATCACCAGGGCTGAAAACCTTCATGCTGTAGCACAGCTCCCTTGCATTTAAGTCTCAGAATAGTACGTCTCATTTTCCCACAGTCCACATCTTAGACCATCAGCCCGTTTCCTTGCACAAGCTGATGACCGTATGGCTTCAGCATGAGTTGAATCAATGGCTTATATCTGGTGGCATGCTATTCCTTCTCCTTAAGCGAGCGAGATTTCTGCCAGATTAGTAACGGTTTTCACTGTGACCATGATTGTTATTTAAAAGAAAAGGGAAATGACAAGATTGCGTAACTTGTAGCATAGATGACAGTAAGGAGAAACATCACCATGTCCTGTGAGGCCCTTTGCAGTTGTACCACCTTAGACAACATGAATCCGCATCCAGGAAGACGCAGCCCTCTTCTGTCAGTCCCTTCTTCTCTTGACCTTCTTGCCATCTCTTTTATGCTTTCCCAGTGACAATTTTTGTCCCAAATTTCTTTCTTCTTTCCCTCTGAGACCCAACCTGCAAACTGTAGGAACCATCTCAGTGGTTTTAAGCTCAGTCCTCTTGCCTTCTCCTCTCCCATACTGCCATTCCCACTCATTTCCAGTTCCACCTCTCTTCTTGGATTTCACCTTCGAGTCATAACACAATTCCACATCTTAATCTCTACACTGAGACGGTGTCAGTTCTCTCACACTCCTCCTCAAAATCCTTCCTATTCCTACTCTCCTCTTCTTCCCTTCTTTCCTTTGGTTCCCACACAGCTTTTACCTTGTTTATTCATCCCCAGCTTCCACTCATCTGTCCCTAATCCTCTTTTCTATTTCCCTCCCCAGGTCCCATTCACGATCTCTTTGCCTATTCGGTTCCCCACTGCTACCAGCCAAGCCCACCGCCCCTGCCCCAGTAAACCTCTCAGCTTCTTTTTCTTCCTGACATGATACGAGTCCATGTGTTGATGCACTTTAACACGTATGTGTTTGGCATGTCAGTCCACACGATAGTGGGAAGTGGGACTACGACATTTGAAGTGCAGGGGCAGACGAGGGGGACTTCTCGGTCTTGTTCAGAGCTTAGGCTGATCGGCCACGATTCACACAGGGGGTCACAGGAGAGACGCAGTGCTGCGTTGCAAAAGCATTAAATGCAGATTGATCTGTTCTCAAAGGAGAGAACCCAAAATGTATTAGTCTTAAATCTAGTGAGTGGGATTTGAGAGGTCTGTAGCCTTTCTGTCCTACACTTAAATTACTGCACTTCCCTTTGCCTGTATTCCAGCAGGAAGGGAGACAGGGAGCAGTGAACAAAAAGGCTTTTAGTTTCGTTGCCCTGAATTCAGCCTGATCTCTGTTAGCTCAGAGCTTCACTTTCAGAGAAAACAGCTGCTGAGCTGAGAGCTGGAAGCAGACCCAGTTCCAGTGGCATCCTCAAGGAATTAAGCTCCGAAGGTCCAGGGGGTCACTAGGGTATACAAAACCTCTCTTCTTGTGGGGCTTATAACCTAAATAAATTTGGACAGATTATCTTTGACACAGAGGTTAATTTGTTGACCCCGTTTCAAAGTCTGATGCCACTGTCATTTCTCAAAATCACTAAAAATGTTAGCACGGGTATTTTTCCTTAGCCTTGTTCACAAAAATACATAGACTGTTTTGGCTGATATACTTCATGCGCATTTAAACTGAAGGCAAGAATGGACTTGCAGTATTGCAACTGGAATGGCTACAGCAGAGCAAAGCTATAAGCTGTTTAAAATAGCCTTAGAACGAGTAGCGCTGGGCAAGCAGAAAAATAAGCCTTGTTCCTGCCGTCGCTTATCACATCTCTCACTGGTGTTTCAGCGATGGAGAATCTGCTGTTGTCTAAGCCTGGGAGTTTAAATCCTTGTGCACACGAAAGCCACCCAGTAGAACAGGCATTTGTCCATGTGCTGCATATAGCAAAATCACACTGTGATGTGTAACATACAGTACAGATTGCAGTATATACTGTTCGAAGTTTATTTTGAGTCTTCTGCATTTTCATAAGACAAAAAAATATGATCTATATCATCTTACAACATTGGCAGTATGAAACATACACACAGTATGCATTTTGAACTGTAGCATATGTACAGAATGTTCACAATTTAAACAGGAGAAATGTAACTGAACATCTATCTATCTATCTATCTATCTATCTATCTATCTATCTATCTATCTATCTACCTACCTACCTACCTACCTACCTACCTACCTATCTATCCAGGCCTACTACCACGGTATTAGGAACCTGTCTGAAATCTTTGGTGTCTGAAATCTTTGGTGTCATCCAACTGAAAAGCCTTGCAAGCTTATCTTATGAATTCTCCATCCCTCCCCCACCCCAGTCTATGTCTGGAAATGCCTTCACCTCTCTCCAGCCTGCAGCTGTTTCTAGCAGCTTTCTAAGCACAGGAACCGCACTTCAAGAAATTTGCCAAGGAGCCAATACTACTGTCATGGAACCACAGCAGTTACACCTCACCAGCCCTCACTCACGTCCATGCTACAGTGAGAGCTCCATAAAGATCTCACAACAGCTTGAAACTGAAAATCTCTCCAATTCTTAAAAGAGTAGTTTTTCACCGTTAGACCACATCACTACAAGACTAGGCTTGCACCTCCCAAAAATGAAATATATATCCTGTTTTCTGCTACAGCTATGTTAAATGCGACTGTCCAGCCTCACCTTCTTTCTCCATTTAGCTGAGATGCCAATATGTACAGACACATCTATTGTAATTTAATTGTGTACGTTATGTGCAAATACCATCCAGCTGCACCTGCACTGAGGCAGTTCATACTCTATAGAAGACACCAAATGCAGGTTTGGACTGCTAACTCTTCCAGATTCCTTTACTAGCTGAGGAGAAATTAACCCATCCTCTTGGGCTTTTTAATGGGTTGACACAGAAGAGTGCATAGCAGTCTTATGGTGCTTAAGACCTTCCAGGTTGTGTTCCCTGTATTTTAAAATAACAGCCTTGCTCATGGTGTGGTGTTTTTTGGTGTGTGGTGGTGTGTTTTTTCATCTACAATGGATCTGAGACAGTAACTTAAATACAAACAGCACAAATCAAGAAAATGTTGTTGTAACCCTCTTCATACCCTCTGCCAGAACTAGTGATCTTATGTTTTGAATCTGGATGAGGGCTTACTCTAGCTGCCATAGCCATTTAATTGTATGTGAACACTTATTTCTCACTATACTGAAGTGAAACACTGTATTTTCACAGCAGAGGTCCCTTGTAAAATGAGTAACATTTTACGCCGTGTAATGTCTTACAGTGCAATACTTTTCAGTCCTAAATTACTCCTTTTCCAACAATTAATAGAACTAGTAGCGAAGAAAACCCTTGGGATTCCCAGGCTGGGGATTTCAAGTACAGTTCCCTGTAAAAAGCCCTACAGAGCTACGAGTAAAACGTTAGTTTCTCTTATGGTTTCCCTCTGTGCATTGTATTGTGCAATAAGGTTGCTACCATAAAGGCCTTAGTATAATTAGAATAGCAGGACTTTGTTACTTCTTTAGGATAAGATTTATGAATGCGTTTGAAACCTTTGCCTTCAAGCTGCCAAGAAGAACCTTTACACCAAGGGAACTGTCCTTGAAGAAGATAAGCAGACCCTGAGCAGACTGCTTGTTAGCACTTGGCTAGTTTTGGCTGGTTCTGGCCCAAAAACAGTGTCCGAAAGTAACCTATCCTTCATTAACATATATTATAATACTAGAAGTCACAGCCCCTGGGGGAAAGACCCCCAGACCCTTCCTCACTGAACATGCACAGTGCAAAAACGCTGACCAAATGTTACGTAAATGGCGTAGCCAGTCGGCAGCATGGCACTGCCCCATGGGCTGAAACTTACTGATCAGAAACTGAATAAAGGAATGTCTGCTTCGATACGTGGTACGCACGCTAGGAGGAAATATCCCCCGTGCAGCCGGTGCTGTAATACAGACTGCTTGCTTCCTAAAATTCCCGAATGAGTTTCAGAGTCTTGGTTTTTGCCGACTTACAGTATCAACGGTGACTGAGTTTTCTATCTCAGGAGGAATAGCTGATGGTTTTAAGCAGCAGTGACCCTCAATTCTGAAGACACTTTAACGTGAGACACATTAATTAGATTTTCTCTGATTAATACAGTGACATTTTTTAGTGTTTCACTGGAATCAACATGAATGCTTGAGGAAGAAGACACGCAGCGCTGCCAATGGCAAACCCTCAGATGCGAGTCAGTCCTCTAAAAATGATGACATCTGCTAAAGTTAGGAAGGTTTCTAGTTAAATGGCTTTTGTATCTGCTAAGCTACATTTAGGTCTCTACAGTCCAGAGAAAACTCAGAACAGGGCAGTTCAGAAAACAGTTCTGTACAACTTGTTTCTGAGATGAAAGGAATATGTAAACCACCACGTATTGTGAAACACGCAACTCGCAACACTGCACGCAGCTGGGAATGAGCAAGGTGTGTGAACCTGTCTGTCAGCATTCAACCAAACCGTGACTCCAGCAACTCCAGGACCTCACTCCACCTTCCCGCGTGGATTGGCACTGAACGGTATCCAACATCACAGCCATGTTTCCCGGCGTTCCTTGTACCGAACGGCAGCCAAGCTGTAAGGTGCTGTGGCTGCCCTGGTGTTGCGTTTGGCCTCTGCCTGGCCACGCTGCGCCCAGCTCCCCGGACCAACGCCGTCCCGCTGCCGCAGGCTCGGGATCTCTCCGCATCCTCAGTTTTCGGTTCCTCACCTCCTCCTCTCCTGTCCCTCTCCCTAACTCGCATGGTGGGAGGACTGGACCCAGCTTCTTCTCACGCACCGCGCCAAGAGCCAAACCTCCACTGTCTGTTACCGCATTCACCCTACCTCGGGTGAAGTTTTATGAAGCTGCGGGGTGTTGTGTCGGTTTCTAAGCCGGGGACAGATGCCGGGTGTTCCCACCAAAGCCAAGCGGAGGACCAAGCGCTGCCGGAGCCACCGCCCGCCCAAACCCAGCAGCGCCGGGGACGCGCCACCGCCGCTCCGCCGCCCGCGGCCGGGCCTGCGGGGCACCAAGCCCCTCCCGCGCTGCTTCCCGGCGCGGTGGGGCGGCCCCGGGACCCCTCTCCCCGGCCTCCGTCCGGGCTCCTCTCGGCGCCTTTCCCCGCAGGCCGGGGCTTTCCCCTCCGCCGCCGGGAGGCCGCGGGGGCGGGCGGGCGCGACCCTCCCCGCGCCCAGCGCTCCCCGGGGAGGAGCCGGCCGGGTCGCACCGGTCCCGTTCGCCAAGTCCGGCTCCGAGCAGCCAAACCCAGCCCCCCGGGCTCGGGGTGGGCGGGGAGGACCGGCCGGGCGCCTTCTCCTGCGGGGAGCGGGAGGACGGGCGAAACTTTCCTTCCCCGGCGGCGGCCAGGCACCAGCGGCCGCCGAGGCGGGCTCTGCCGGCATGGGCCCCGACGCGCTGCCGCTCGGCACATACGGCGGGGCGGCCGCCGCCGCCCTGCTCCTCTGGGCCGTCTGCGTGCTCTGCAGGAGGAAAAGGTACCGGAGCGGCGGGGGGCGGCCGCCACCGCATTCCTTCGCGGCCGCGCCGGGGGAGCGGGGCTCCGAGGCGGGCGCCGCGCATTGGGCCGCGCTTCCCTCCGCCCGCCCCCCCGCGCCGGGAAGCCCTATCAGCGCCCGCCGCCGCCGCCATCCAGCCGGGCCGGGGGCGGCGGGGCCTCAGGGGGGTGTCTGCCCGCGGCCCCCCCGCTGCGGCTGGGGCGAGCGCGGGGGCCGAGGGGCCCCGGGCGGCCGCTGCGGCTCGGCGGGGAGAGCCGGGGCTCTGCCCGGCGGCACGGGGGGGGACACCGCCGGCCGCACGTGGGTGCCTGGTCTCGCCTTCCGCGGGTGCGTGGAGGTCCGTGCGCCGAGGGGAGGGTGCGCGGAGCGCGCAGGCTGGCCCCGGCGGCTCGGCGTGGGAGCAGAAGTGGCCCCGTAGGTTTGCCGAAAGCTCGAGCGTTGCCCTGGGGTGGGGCAGCGGACCCCGAGCGGCCCTGGCCAGCCTCCCCGCGGGCCTGACCTGCTGGTGCCGGGCGGCCAGCGGGCCGGGCCCGAGCAGCTGGCAGCGCCCCGAGCAGAGCCCCCGGAGCGCGGGCCGCGGGCGGTCCGGCCGCTCCCGGCAGCGCCTCGCACGGTGTTGCCTTCGGCGGGTTTCAGCCACACGGTCTAAAGCTTGTGGGAAGGTCACGCGTGTTTGGGGACACTTTAAATGGAAGTTTCAGGTTTGGGGGGAGGCGGAAAGAAGAACTGCCTGGAACTGCTCTTTCTGTTGCTGAACGACACCTGTTCATTTGTAGGCTGACCTTTTCCCAGGTATTTTTGACTTGTGTTGCCAATGCTTGATGCCGTTCAGTGTCTGTTCCCCAGCTGATAGATAAATGTGAAGGCTTGGTGGAGGAGGAGTGGAGAAGGGGAAGAATCAGTATTCACTGCATTGTTTGCTTATTTTTTTTAATTTGTGTAATGAAATGCGTAGCAAATATTCTAAATAGTAAACAGTTACTTTTCCTAATCATTAAACGTTGTTTTTGGAAGGTGTAGACATACAAATGCAAAAAAGAAATTGCAGTATTAGACTCTAGGAAAGAGTCAGAAAGTCAGTCTGGCAGTGTTTCTACTGATAACCATAACTTTGGGACCATGTATGGAATGAATCAGATAACAGAGAAAAACACTGAAAGTTTTTGTTTTGATCCCAAAAGGCATCTGGTCACTGACTGTAAACAGGGATGGATTATTCCTGTGATGTCTGTTTTGGAACCATTATTAATGTGATTGGAGTTGGAGAGCCCAGTCTGTGCCTTGAGTGGAAGACATCCGTCCCAATGTTCAAGTGGGGTCGTCCTGTAAGACAGACTACTTGACAGAGGACCTTGGGATGTGGCTTCTTGTTTCAGCTCAGCTCACCAAACGGATAGCTGCTGTTTGACTGGTCACTTCTCCTTCCGGTTGCTTATCTGACCCCCTGTGAGCTGGGTCTGGGAGGTAAACCAGCAAAAAACTACTTACTTTTTTTGATAGATTTAACATTCTGCAACTTTAGCTCCCTAAAGGAAGTCAGTACAGAAAACAAAAGGGGAGCAGTGAGGACATGGTCAGGCCGAATGGGATTGGGTGTCATTTTAGGGTTAGAAGCTGTTCTGATGACTCTGCCATATTATAAAATTGTGCCTGTGATTAGTAGAAATTTTGGTAGAATTGTAATGGGCTGAATTTTTGAAAATGGGAACAAGTAAAGCTCTTGCTGTAAAGTTTTTAGCCACATGTGAGTTGTAGGCAAAAAGGATCAAAGAACCCATTTTGAGTTATTTTCATAACCCTCGTAGCTGTAGAGCTTTTGAAGTCAGCTCTGTAGAGTCTGTATGGACATTTGTGCCACAACAGAGTGATACTATACAGGAGACCTCAGCAAGAAGTCACACTGTCTTGCCCAAAACACCAGACTGCTGTTTGATTAATAAACTACTACTTTGAATCCCATGCTGCTTCTCAAAGAAGTGTACAAAGCACCAGTGTGCAAGCAGCTGGAAATAAAAAGTGGAAAACCCCATGAACCTCCGTGTGGTACAGTCCTCGATATAAGCTGCTGGTGTAGAAGTGAAGAAAAGAAATTGTGCGTGGTCTTGCGAGATGCCTGGCAGCAGCTTGGCAGCCTTCAGCAGCCATTTCTGATCTGCTGGAAGAAAAGCCATGCTAAGGGTGCAGAGGAGTAAAAAATAGGGATAAGGCTTAGTTCATGCTCTTTAGATTTGGTGTAAATTTGTGATCTCGCCTTGCTTATCTGACCCTTATCTGTTTATCCATGCCCATGTGTCCCCCATGTGTCCTCCACGCGTCAGATTTCTTCTTTCCCTTTCTTCTGTTTGAACCTAACAAACCCAGCAGCAGGTGGGGCTGCCCCCCTCAGGAATCCACAAAAACCTTTTGGGAACCTGTTGACATAGGGGCCGTTGGCAAACTACTGGGTAAATAAATGCCAAAGTCAAGGTTGTACTCTTGACCTTGGATCATACTCATTTGGACAGAAATGGGAACAATTCTGGTTTTGTAGAGCTTGCCCATGATAGAAAAAATGTTGCTACTTCACCTATGCATGTGTTTTTATAGGATCTAATATGTTGCCCTAATATTTGTATGCTTGTCGCAGTGTGCAAACTCTGTATAAGGGAATTGTTGTGTTTAAGGTACCAAGATAAACTTCACAAGAATAATTAAATTTAACATCTTAACCACAACTATGCGTGGGTTCCATCAGAATAGCAACAGTAGTCAAATGTGTGTATATATAAATGGAAAGTTTAAGTGAGTAAATATACCTTACTAAGTGCTAATGTGCTCTTCAGAGTTCAGTGAGTTTGTTTTGCTGGATGATGCCTCTGTCCTGCTCGACTGCGACGAAGCGCAACCACCTACGTGGCTCTGAGTTACGTGTCCAGGAGCACAACAAGGGTTTGTGTGTCCCAGAGAACTCTCCAAATCCCTCTCTGATGTTCCTTAAGCAGATGTTGCAGGATTTCTCCTTTCTTGGTGTGAGGTGCTTCTGCTTTGTTTCCTCTTGGGTTGAATGCTTATTACTGGAGAAAAGATTTTGTCAGGAGAGGTGTTGTATTGACTTAATCTTGCTTTTTTATGTAGTGGAGGTGGTGTAATCTGGCATTACGAGATTTCAGGGTGAGTTCAGTACAGGTTTTCTTATTAAAGTATGTAGATCTACTCTTTGGAGGCAGCAAAGAAAGGAAGAGGAATTTCCTTTTGTATAAATGTTTATCGTTTGAGTGCTGGTGGCAGTAATAACACAAAGGAAACTAATTGGAGTCTTTGTCAGGTTTCGTATCACAGATGGTGAAGAAACAGAAGTAGAACAAAAGTTTCCTTAATCACAGAAAATTTTATTTGGAGTAAAACTTCAATGTCATATGAGGCTTGGTGCCTTCTGCATGCTGCAGAAAGATCTCCCTTTTACTGGTTAATGAAGAAAAGCCTATCTAGGCTGTTTGCTGAGGAACATATTTTCTCGAGAGAGAATTTCTGCTGTGGCAAAGCACGATGACTTCCTGGCCTGGAGATTGTACAGATCATTCTCTTTTGTCTTCATAGAATGTCTAAGTCAGCCCCAGCTTTATCATTTTTTTTTTGTTTTCAAATTGTTTTTCCGCTAGCTGTGCAGAGTCTCACGGAGCGGCAGGTGAGATAGCAGGTCAGGCCAACTCCTGCTCATCTTCCAGCAGTAATGCTGCCCAAGTCAGGAAAGGGTCCTCGAGGCCAACAGGGGTTGGCTCCTGGTGCCTTCTGCAGGTGTGGTACTATTCCACTTTTTCTTGCTCAAATGGATGCTTACTTTTGGCTTCTAGTGTTTATTGCATGTCCATGACTAAAAATGATCCCTAATTGTAACCAGCAGTTTGGGGACAAGGCTGGGATGCTCTCTGCCTCCCTCCTTGCCGAGCAGACACTGCAAATTACCAGGAAGAGGAAGAGGCTCAGGCTGACCACAAATTAAAACCACCAGCTTTGGGGGAGCCGACAGTGGTGAGAAGTGGAACAAAGATTGTTGCGTCCATATTTATCCATTGAAATCGGATCCTGCAGTCCTGAGGTTTGCATCCCGAGGTTTGTCAGATAAAGAAGATACAGAGCCAACCTGGAAATACTCTTGATAGGTTTATGTCTGCTAGGAGAGTTATCGCGTGTCCTGTGTGAGCTATACCCATGAAGGGGTTTGTAAAAATTACTCCCTCAGCAGCTCTATAGGTTGGTAGGCTAGGTATTTTAATTATTATGAATGCGCTTCACAGTCAAGATTGCTTGCAAGGAACGATACCATATATGGCACATGTAACCTCCGTGGGTTTTACTGTACAGCATTATAGGAATTCCCATGCTGGGTTAGATGGGGCATGTACGTTCTAATATGTTATTTCTAATCAGTTTCTAATACTTAAGAACATGATATTAAAAAACCTTAAACAGTGTGATTGTAGATTAAAGTCAATATAAGAAGAATTACTTGATAAATTTCTCAGAAAGGATTTTGCTTTGGCCTGAGATTTAAAGTCTTGTTGGAGCGAAGTGTCTTTCAGTTTTCTCTTTTATTCTGTCCTCTAAAATACCTCCAGTATATGCAATCGCATTCATCTGAGATACTTTTCCAAAAAATTGCTCTCTTGAACCCAGATAGATATTGTTGAAAAGAATATAGATTTTGTCTTTGCCTTCAGGAACATCTTCTCCTTCTCTGTGACAAGCTGTGAGCTTGCTAACAGCTCTCTTACCAAGCGAATTGTAGTTCACGAGATGTCATCAGCCTGTCTTTTTTACCACTTCTGCTAATTTAGGCAATATGTTAAGGTAGTTTTCTGTTGGAAGGAACATCAGGAAGGACAGATAGAAGGATACCAGAAAAATCTGGCCTCTCCCTGCTTACCTTGACTTTCTACAGAGGCCTTTTTCTCCATCCTTCTGGTTGGAGTTCTAGGGAGTGCATGTGTTTTTGTTACTTCATGTTGTGAGATGTCATTGTCCACTCTTACTGCGCTCTGAAAAGATTAAGACTGAAGACTGAAACTGTTTAAGGCAGAAAAGTAACAGTTCTCTTTCTTAAGTAGCCTTAAAAACCTTTCTTTCTCATCACCATGCTTGGGTTTTCTATCAACTGTTCACTGCTGTGCCAAGATGTGGTGGAAGCGTATTTCTCTGCTTGCTGCTTCTGGTAAGAATTTAGTGAAGGTCGAATAAAACAAAGTAAGCAAAACCATAGCCTTCTCAAGATGTATAAGACTCCGTTCACTGGCTTTTAGGTTCTCTTACAGAGCTAATAGACCTGGAGAGCCATTACCTTGTGGATCCTGCACAGCAGCGTGTCTCAAGACTGGTTTTTCTTATTTTTTTTCCAGTGCTGCTTCTCATCCTTCTGATATGTAGTCTGGGTACCATGTACATGTTGGGTTCTGCTTCCTACCAAGACTTTGAAGATGACACTGAAGATGACACCTCTTTTAGCAGATAACGAACTTTACCAATAATCTATGATTTACAGTATTCTTTGCTTAAGGTACACTGCCACCTAGCAACAGTTTCCCTTCCCTCCCAGTTTTCTTGACCTACTTTGTCAGGGGTTGTTCAGCTTTAGTTTGTACCTGGTCTGGTCTTGATTAGCATCCAGAACCCATAAGTAGATGCCATCCTGGTAAATGTTTGTGTGTGTGGGGTAGAGATATTTTTAACGGCAAAAAGAACTGCTAGCTTCAGGTTTCTCACTGAAATACAACGGGTTTTACTTTTACAGTGTTCTTTCCTTCCAGTGTTTTTGTAAAAGATACCTGTAATCTTTTTCTTAATTTTTTTTTTCTTTATTCCTTCAAGTGCTTGGTTTTGCTTGCTTCAGTTCATTATTGTTTGAAGGAAATAAAGGGTGGAAATTGCTTTTAGCTCTTTTTATTAGTCCAGTGCAACATTAAGCATGGAACATCTACCTACAGCACTGTGCAGAAATGCACATAGCTTACAGAAAGTACCGAGTGATTAACCCTTCTGTTCCTCCTCGAAGTTGATAGTGCTAAAGGTACAAATAAGGAAAACCCAAGCAAATATAGACTGCTTCAAAAATTAGTTTCATGCTACTACTATATTTAGAGGTGGAAAGCATGCTAGTTGGCAAATCTTAGCTGAAACGTTGCATATAAAGGCTGGTGTGGGCAAAGCTTATCTTGCAGGAGATATTAAGTACTTCTCCTTTAAGCATGATAGTGAAATCTGCCACCTAATGTGTTTTGGACCTTGGTGATACAACTAGAGAGCTCCACTGACAGGCGACCACAGGGCAGACTGGAGTCCCGACCCACAGAGCTACCTGGGCCTCCGGCTCCCCCAGCAAGGAGAGGCTTCAGCGGGATGCAGGGTATTGGATGTTTCCCAGGCTTGCAGTCCTGCCTGCAGACTCTGCCTCGGTTCCCCAGCTGTAAATTGGAGGTCAGTGTGGTCGCCTCTTGATTTACGGACAACGCAGCCGAATGCTTCACAGGGCACTCAGTTCTCAGAGAAGATGAAAAAAATTCTTCCATGGTATAACCGCTCAACATGTGCTGAGGAGCTGTTGCCTGCCCATTCCCTTTCTCCTGTATGCTGAAGTACAAATTCTAGTTACTGTTTTAAGCCAGAAATGCCACATTTTATCACAGTATTCAGCTAAGCTGTTGGATCACGTCAGCCACTTCAGTGTTTTGCTCAGCTGTGGGAATTACAGTGCCATATAAAATCGTTTGGGATTTTTTTCAGTCAAGTATTTTGATTAAGAAGTTGGGCAGAGCTTGTTCTAGTATAGTAATGTAACTGTTCTTGGTACTCCATCTACTCACTGATTTAACTTGGTGCCTAGTGGTGCCAGGGAGTGGGGGAAATAGAGAAGCAAAATGAAACAGCAGAAGTGCAATGTTAATACACTATATAAAGTTAAGGAAAATCTCACATTTAAGTTGGCAGTCTTTTTTATCCACGTTTTACAGAGCTACTTGGTAGTGGAGCCAGGGTTGGAACTCGTTTTCCTGACTTCTAGTTTTGTGCTTTAACTTGCTGTCTTTCCTTTCCAACACACTTACCATATACGACATTATAGCTGTCTGGTAAACTAACTTTTTCAACCATGAGGCAGATTTTGAATTCTGATTTAAAACTTCAGTAGTGCTCCTTTTCTTTCCCCGCCATTTACTTATCCTTCTACAAGATGCGTGTAGGTTTTCAGGCTAATATCCATTTGCACGCCGTCTGGGAGAATTTTGGCTGACTGAGAGTCCCATAAAACAAAAGTTTCCTCTTTACAAACCACATGGAGCTTGGCTGTAGATATTCAGTTCCTTTCTCTACAAACTGTTTATAATGGTGCCAGATTCTTCTGTTTCTTCTCCTTGTTTGGCACATGTCAGGAAAAAAAATCTTGGCTCTCGTATAGAACATATCTTGTTTCCTCTTAACTGCTTGTACTTTCTATTCGTAATTCAAATCAGCAGAAAAATGCTATGGTTGTTCTTCTCGTGATTTAATCTTGTAGTTTCCTAAGCAATATTCAAATGTTCTTAAAAAAATGTTCTCCCTTCCCTCATACTGCAGCCCTGACAGTAGGAGGTTCTAGTTGAATGCAATGGATGCGTTCCTGTTGATCTGGGAGAGTATTGCGTGGTGTCCTGACAGGGTGGCCTGCTCAAGCCCTGTGGAGGCACACGGAGGAAGAACAGACGAGCAAAGTGAAGCTAAAATGGGATGATAGAGGAGTGTCCTCTCCATCACACGGCTGTCCCTTTTGGACGCTGCAGTGAAAACCCAGTTTGCAACACTGGACATTGCAGGCTCATGTCCGTAGCGGGGAGCTGAAGAAGCATCTCCCTCCTGGTCCATGGCATCCCAGGGACCTGTCGGAAAGCCTGTGCACATTTGTGACAAGCTGCTCGTGTTGCTTGCTGACAGCCTCACTCTGCACCCGTGGAGTTCTTGGTTGTACGAGTCAATCCGCTGCTGATGGCTAAGACAGCGTGCAGCACTGCTAAGCGTGACTGCCTGTCTGGTTCCTTGAGGGTCCCCAGGAAAATCAGCAAACCTCTTGGTGGCCTCACCTCAGTTCCTTGCTTCTCAGAAGGTCCCTCCCCAGGTTTTTCTTGAGTGGTCATTACAAATTCTTAGGTCGCTTGCCTTGCCTAAAAGATTGAACAAAATGGGAATTTTTGAATGATATGTTGAAAAAATGATCATAGAAAATTGCCACATTTTCATTACTTTTTAAAGTGACATTGTATTTAGAAAAAAATGATGGTCTGATTTCCACTCTGTGTCAGAATGCAAAAGTTTTGCGATTATTAGCTCTGGCAATAATTACTTTAAAGAAGCGAAAAACAAAGCTAAAAGAAACCTGTATATTCCCTAACAGGAGAAACTACTGCTGTTAAAGCACAGTAGAGAGAATTTATGGGAGAATTGGTGATTAAAATGAAGTTGCTGAGAAGTCAGTATTTCGGTCTTTTTGTACTCTTTCTTTCCCTTTGTACGCATGCCAGCAGAAGGGTGGATTTGCCCCTTTGTCACGGTGTAAAACCGTAGTCTCTGAAGACTGCAGAGGGATGGCCTCCAACCTTCTAGTAGGGCCCCAAAGAAAATCAAAAGTATTTTCAGGCACTCTCATTTAGTCTAGTTAACAAAAGCAGGATGCTTACTGAAGGAATGACAGTTGCTGGTATCGCTTCACGGAGAATTTGAGTGATTGCCACAATTGGTCCGCTCAGCTGATGCAGCCATAGCGTTTGGTCATCGCTTCCCTAGCTGGGAAGCACTGCTCCATATTTTCTTCTTCAGTGCTGGCATGGTGTTTCAGGTTACAATAGCTCCTCTTCAGAGCTTCTGGTGTGTGAGAGATCATCGTGGTACTAGTTCTCTCCAGCTGGTTTTTCAGCGTGAGAGGCTTTGGGAGTCACATTTGGGAAGCTTCTCTGAAAACAGCTCAAACAGTGGATTGATGACAAGGTATATTTTTTTTCCTTCAGTTCTTCAGGAATTGATCTGTGATATCTACTCATCTCAGACTTACACTTCATTAAGACAGAAACAGCCTCTCTGGAAGGTTTGCTGTTGTTTCAGTAGGCACCAGTATTTGTAAAATGTTTCCAGTGGGCTGTGTTTCTTCCTTAGAAAACTTCTGCTGTTGCGTTTTATGGAATTTTTTCAATTTTTTAAAAAGATTTTCAGATGTCTAGGTTAGTTTTCAGCATGATAACTGTTTTGCTTAAATAGCAAATTTCCAGGCCCTACAGCTGAGGGCGAGGCACGTTGCCAGAGCCCGCGCTGCAATGCTCGTGTGTGATTCCCATTTAAAAAGGAGCAGCTGTGTAGCTGTGCGGGAAGTGGAAGTGTCTCTCAGTTCAGGAGTCATCCAAGAACCAACTGTAAAACACAGCGAACCCACAGAATTGATATTCAGGCAAAACGGGGAGGAAAAATTAAAGTACTGGCAGGGCAGGCTTGTACCTTGTGCTCTTTTTAACCCTAAATACGTGCCTGAAAGATTCTGATTCAGCAGTGGTAGGACTTAGATGTGTGTGTCTGATGGTGAAATTAAGCTTACGGTGCAGGACAGTACACAGAAGATGTCTGGGCTTTTCAGAAACAGTTGCCAGCAGAGCATATGTGACTGATGGAGATTCACGGCCAGGCCCTGAAGTGCAGCAGGTCCGGTTCAGAGCCGCGGCGCCTTCTGAGGACCAGAGGAGGGAAATCTGAAGTTTGTGTCCTAGTGATTTGCACATAATATCCTTTAAAGCCGGGTTAAATTACCTGTTGCTGCTAAGGAGTGACACAGAATTGTTCACAGCAGGACAGGAGAATTTCCCTGTCTATGTCAGTGTTCTGTGGCTTGGGGAACAGCTGTTTGTGCAATGTCTGGTTTGTCGTTGAGCAGACAGCTGAATTTCTGGCATTGCTGCTTTAAGATACAAAAATGATAATTAAGCTTCAAAGAAATCTTGCATATGTGAATGAGTCAGAATTTTGTTTTTTCTGTAAGCTGTTTAGTTTCTTGCATCCTATGTAGTGAAAACGCTGCTAGATCCTACTTGATATTACCACGTCAGGAGAGAAGGGATTTTTTGCATAACCTGTGGACTTCCTCAGATAGAACCACATCAGCTGTAGTAAATTTAGAGCCTTAAAAACCTGTTGTTATGAAGATTTTAAAATAAAACTGTGCATGCCACTCCTATTTCCTCTGCAGTGGTAAGAAGCTAGAATAGAAAATGCTGAGATCTGTTGGGCTCAAAAGAAGGTTCAGGCTTCCTGGCTTTGTGATCTCATTTACAGAAGTAGGACATACCTTTGTGTTTCACCCTCAGGAACAGATGTCCAGTAAAGCACCGTTGCTGTGACCCATCCAGTCTTCTCTCCTGCATAGTCTAGGCTGTTGCAGTGTCTCCTGCGTCAGCTATATTAAATTGTGCTTGAACACAACTGTGCTTGAAATTGTGTGTGGAAAGATGTCCTGCCCTTGCTTGACTTTTTCCTTTGAGTGATAAGGAGTCCAGTGTTTGTCCCGTAGGTTGTTCTTACCATTCTGTCTTCACCTTAAGAAAGGGGGGGTGAAGTGAGTCTCACTAGTAGATGCATATATCCTTTTAAACATTGAAAAGACTTAATTAAAAGTGATGAAAGATAGCCTAAGATAGCATCCAGAACTAACAGACAAGGCCGTCTCCTGTTCAAAGCTTTGAATACTGCTATTGCGAATAAATACCTGCTCAAAGGTGCTGGCGAGCTCATCTGACACATCTTTAATCGTGCCTTGATGGCAAGTAAGTATGGACTGAAGCAACTTGCTCTCTATCCTTTCTCCTCACCCCAAGAACATTTGGGTGGACCAGTGTAGGTGTACTGCCTGCTGCTGCTCTGTAATCTGCATTGCATGCTTGCTTGCTTGTTTTGGGAAAAAGAAGAGCAGCCAGGTTTTTTTAACCAAGGCTATAAAAAAACAGATTATTCAGATGGGACCAGATGAACCAATGCTTCATTTTTTCACTTAGACATTAAAAAAATCTTGTTTGTTTTGTTTTGCATGCTATTTCAGTGTATCTTGTTATTAATAATACCTCTGAGACTATTGTTTAGGAGCCAGGCATATGTGTGATCTCATGCCTCCAAATTGGGTTTCAGCAGTTCAGAAACTCAAATACACTGTACAATAGAAACGTGAGGGATAAAGCAACTTAAACTCTAGTGATAAGGTTCATTTAATTAAAATGAAAGCCCAGCAAAATTTTTCTTGTAATTGTTTTCAGCACAAATATAATGTGCTGATTTGGAATGTCACGTGGTTTCTGTCATCAGACCATGTGAAAAAAAAAACAACACAGTACACTTATAGTTGTAACTTTGTAGGTGATTGGCAGTGTTAGGAATGTCCTCTGGAGATACAGTTTTGGTCCCTCAGTAATCGGTGAATTAAAGACTTCACACTGGGCTCAGTCTTCAGTGAGGGACTGCAATATGGGAGATGGAAGGAAGACGGAAATCCCCGTGTGTGCTATGATAATGGTGACTTCCAAAGTGAAGGCTGCCCTCGGATTCCCATGTGTGCACGACGTCGCTGTCGCCCACAGCTTTTCTCAGTGGGCAGGACCCAAGGCTCTGGGTGACAAAATCCCTGCTGTTACCACCCATGGCCATTTGTACCTCTGGTACCCTGTTTAGTCCCAGGCACATTGATCAGATACAGCTACAGATTCAGCCCTGCTGTATCAGATGGTTCTTTTTCCTTTTTGTGGCAAACATCAAATCATTTCCTTAAAGACAGCAAGGTACTGGAAAGTCTTTCCTGCTCACGGCAGTCAGTTGATTTCTTGAGACAGTGGAAGGGACGGATCAGTAAATTGTCTGCCAAAGTATGAATTTTACTGCAAGCCAGGACAGAATAGGGACATCTGTCATTTTCCAAGGTTGGGCTGGTCCAAGCAGCCTCAATAAACATAACTTTTTGTGCTGAATTTCTCAAAACTGCTGTGTATATGGAAAGCAACCAACACAGTTGGATTCTGTAATATAAATAAGGTCCTTGGGCCATACTGTAATTCAGCTCATAATCAGTATAACCTGGTTGTAGAGTATGGCTGGTGGGTAATGCTAGATTTATGTCAGTAAAAGATAAAGTCTGTATTTATCACTTTTTACTCTTTCAGCAGGCTTTGTATTTTGAATTATCCCTTTTTCCACTAGGTATTAGAGTGCTTTTTTTTTTCTGATTTCTCAATTAGCTTTTTTACTGTTCACAGAATTCACTGCACTGTATAGGAACTGTCCTCACGAATTCCCATTGCTCTGCTCAGGGGGTAAGCTAGGCTAATGAGACCCTTCTTTGTTTCATTTGAGTGGGTTTTGCTAATTGCTTTTATCACACTGGAACCTGTAAGGGGATTTTCCATAGACAAAATGACAATAAAAAAATGAAGCGCTTTTGTTGTTAAGTCACCTGGCAATTCCGCCTGGATCTTCAACATAGCTGTCAGCAGATGTGAGTGACTCCTTAACTTCCAGTGCCTCTAATTGCCCTTTATTTCCCCTCTGTTCTCCTTGTGTGGGATTTATTTCTCAATTGATGGGATGAAACCCAAAAGCAGGTTGTGATGGAGTGCATCTCCAGTCAGCAGTAGGGAGAATGAAAGAGCAGATTAGGATGGTCAGCCTGCAGCAGGAAGAGAAATTTCATCCTGCCTCCTGCCCTGTCCTATGGTTGCAGCTGATCTCTCCCCATCCCATGAGGATTCATCCTCGTATCATCCCTTCCTTACAGCTCAGCTCATGCGGGGAGCCTGCAGCTTCTGCAAACTGAAGGGGCTGGGACTTCAACAGTTTGTCCTTGCGAAAGGCTCACGTTCCCCCAGTTATCCATTTGTATCCATTTTTTTCCCCAAGTCTTGCTCAGTATACTGATCATCAACCTACGTGCTCTCCTTTCCCCAGCATCATATAATTATTTTCGTAATGAGTATGCTATTATGTTTTATGAACTTCCTAAGAAAAAAAGATTGAATGAATTTCAAGCCTCAAGAATCAGATGGCAGCTGTTGGTCAAACATACCTAGGAGTGGACAGCCTCTATGCGTTCCAGGTAGACCTGTGCTCTGGCTTTTTGAAGAAAATTTACAATGAATCCTAATGGAGTTTACTGAACCATTGAATTTGTAATTATTTATGTTTATGAATTACACTAGGTTTATGTTAAATTAAGATATATTGGGATTTTTTTTCTCTAGCTTGAAGCTTTGCCCTTGAGGTATGCTGTAGTCCCTTCAACTTGGTTAGGAGTAGCTTGAAAGCTTCTTACCTTTCCTGCAACACTTGCCTTCTACAGGACTCCCTCCTTCACCCAGGGAAGGGATTAGAGCCGTCACTATTCTCTTCATTTATATAATTCTGTCATTGCCCTGACACCAGCGTAATCTTCTTGACTGGCTGATCAAACTGATTTTCAACAGTTTTAGACAGAGTAAAAAATTAGTGCATTTAAGTCTTGCTTTATTTTTCTGGCAGTTTCTCTGTCATTCAGTCTAGTATTTTCATTATCTCAGGTCCCTTTTGTTTTTACTTTGCTTATCTTTCTCCCTATAAAATATCTACTACAGCTGGCATTTTCTAACCTTTAGGCCTCAAATTCTCCTAATCTCATATTAAAGCAGTCAACCAGTGATAACAGACCCTTATCAGACTTTGTATTATTGTATTATTGCCCCCTCCCTGGAAGTGTTCAAGGCCAGGTTGGATGGAGCTCTGAGCAACCCGGTCTAGTGGAAGGTGTCCCTGCTCATGGCAGGGGGCTTGGAACGAGATGATCTTTAAGGTCCCTTCCAACCCTTATTATTCTGTGATTCTATGATTCTGTTGCAATGTTTGACATAACTTTTGGGCTTACTTCAGACAGTTGAAGTTTTCCATTAATTTCTGCAATCCCAGGATTTTACCTTAGGTATTTGCTCACACCATAGAGCTTCTGTGGTGCCTGCAGCTTTGTCATACAGCCAAATGAAATAATCTCTTCTGTAAGTTGTGCATGTAGATTGAGTGTTTTTGTGATTCGTAACACATGAGGAACAACTGATATACTTTTGCATAAGAAAAACTGTTCACAATCACAGCAAATCCTGTTGCTTTCGGCTTTTGAAAAGGGAGTAGAGCTCTGGTTTGTGGTCCTGCTTATACCAAGAAACGGTTTTGGATTTTGTAGCAGAAGGAGGTTTGCATTTTTACTTGGCAGGATGAAAATACACAGTAGTTAAGGGTGTTTTTGGGAGAGTGACCGTCACTGTATGTCTCAATGATGTTTTAAACACCCACAAAGTTTTGCCGGCCTGGCCGCATTAGACGGCATTGTGATCGTCCCTCTTCTCACCAGCGTGCTGGCAGAAGTCCCCCGGCAGCAGCAGTAGTACATGAGGGGCAGGGAGGATTGCCGTGGTAGCTCTTTCTGGTTGAGGAGCCAGCTCAGTGCGTCTGTTCAAGGCATGTTTGCTCACATGGCATTCACTGACAAGTAGGGCAGATGAGGCCGTATGGGAAGGAGTGTCAGTCTTGATGCTAAAGACGTGCAGCCTGACCATACATGAGTTCTTTGCTTCTGCTGGACCTCACCTTCACCGTCTCACCATCTTTACATGGTGCCTTACATCACCATCTGAAGGATAATAGCAAGTTTAGTTAGGGTTCATAAGAATTCCCTTATGTTGCGATTCAGTGAACTCCTGAAGCAATGGCTTCCTATTAAGCCTTTGAATACCTTCCGATTTCAGGGGGACTTGAGCTTCTAGTTGAGCAGAGGCTCAGGTTTTTTGACAGATCATCACTTTCTTGCCAAGGCAGATGCGACTTTCTGGTTTGATGGTATGATACAGAATATACAGTAGTATTTCCTCGCCTTAGTGCCACTAATTCCTGGGGCGGTGGGGGGGGAAGTGTGGTACTAATTTTATACTTTGAACAGAATTTCAAAGCTCCATTTTGGTACAGATAAAATTCCTTTATTCATTGGTTCTTGAGGAGTTTACAATTCAGTATCTGGAATGCAGTTTTAATTGACGAAAGTTCTTGGAGGATAAGGCCACTTCTTGTTGGTAACTGTTGTTGTTTACAAATAGAGCTTTCACTTCCATCCAAATACACATACTGGTTCACAGCTTAAAAGGCTGGGGCTGGTTCTGGGTTTCCATTCATTTGCAGTATTACTTATACTTGAATTGTATGGATTGCATAGAAGTATAATGGCTGCATGGCCCTGAGCATGAGGCAATTTTTTTTTTCATGTTCCCAACACTGTGTAGCAGTGACTTGTCTCAGACTTCTTTCTGGGTCTGTAATGCTAGCCGCTGCGTGTAGCTAACCAGTGTTGGCACATTTACTGTCCTCTGCTACAACCCACCCCTTATTTTTAGTTCCATAAACTGGCACGCTTGTGCTTAACCACAGCTGCTGACGAGTCCGATCTGATGTTTTCCACTGGGATATTAACCTTTTCAGAGCAATCTGAAGCTTATTCTCCTTTCATAAAAACGATGAGGGGGTATAATTCTATGGAGTTATATAAAGCAAAAGTGCTCAGTTTCAGTGGTTGAGAAGGCTGAAGCTTTTAGAGCCTTTGTTCATTTGTAAGCAGTAAGATGCAGAACAAGGACTTCTGTCTCCCAGCTGTGGACCACACAGGATGTGAATTTTCTGTAATCATGATGACAAAACTAATCACATAGTTGCTAAAAGTGGCCAAGTGGCTTTTGGGCCACAAAGATTTTGTGATATTATAGTATTTTTCATTTGTTTTGGGCGTCTGGAAACTGAGGTAGCACTTCTTTAACAAAATCCATCCCGAGTTTGTGAGCAAGTCATCCTGTGAGAGGTTCTTCTGGTAGCCTTCAGCTGCACAGAGCTGGCTGCAGTTTGTTATCACTGAATTTTTAAGAATTTCTTCTGGTCACTTTAGTACAAGATAGTTCCTTCTAGTACGAAAAAAAATGTGTTGTGCATAGTAAAAATAATGGGCTTTTTCTGTTGTGAAATGTTCCTTCCCACAGAAACCAGCTGTGAGGGGAGAAGGAAGAGAGACGGGGAAATCCCACTGTACACTCTGGGTATGAGACAGGACCCAGTACCTGGGGAATGATCCTTGTCCTACCCTGCAGACAGAGTCATATTGAACTTAAGTAATTTTTTTTCAAAATAAAGGACGTTTGCCTCATCAGCTACCGTATTATGCCATTGCAGTCACAAAGAGTATAAGTCGTCTTCTCTGTTTTTTTCTTACCATCCAGAGTATCACTTCTCTTAATCCTGATGTTCAATCCTGAACTGGGAGCGTCTACTTTGACTTTAAAATCATTCCTTTTTCAGCTAGGCAGTTTTTCCTAAGTTAACGAGGACCGTAAGCAAATGGACAGATAGTTCCCGGGTGTGTAATGGAAAAGGTGTAGTGTAGGTAGTTTAATTGGGGTATGATAGGTGGTAAAACTTTCGGAAACAGACCTCATAAGAAGAGAATGGTAGACTGGAAATCCCAACCATCCTCTGATTACTGCCAGATTCAAACGTTCCTGCAATCTTAGCATACTAATTAGCTGCAACTGATACATTATGGATGCTTGTAAATAAGTAATTTTCCTTTAACTCTGATTTAACTTCTGAAGATACTATTTTAGATGCTTCTTTTGATGTAAGCTTTGCATTCATTTAGCTATGCTGTTTGGTGTCAAAAATAAACTTAGATAAATTGATAAGCATTTCATGATATGTATCTTTTAAATAATATCAATACATGGGACTTGTCAGCCTACAGCTTTATGGCAATGGGTATCTTTTAAAAGAAAAATATCTCCTTTTTTCCTTAAAACTGATTTATGTTCGTTGCCATTTTCTTTAGTGTCAATTACCATTTATCAGCAAGTCAGGCACTTGGGAGATCTTTGGGTGAAACTGGAAGCAAAGCCCAACTCCTACAAAATGAGTTTGTTTCTTATTAATGTGTTGAAATTAATGTGTTTTTTGAATTCACGTCTGATCTTCTGAGCTTGCATTTTTCCCTTTCCTTTTTTTTAAAAAAAAAAAAAACCCACAAAAAAGTGTTAGAGGAACCAAACTGTTACCAGTCCTTGGCTTTCTTTAGATTTGTGGTTTGTCTCCCCAGCGTGACTGTGCTGCTGCAGCTATGGCAGTGCTGGAAGCCTGCTGTATGTGTCCTGTCTTGATGATCTCTAAATCATGTCGTCTCTGGTTGAGTGTGCTGCTGCCTGGTACCACTAGGTCATCTTCGCTCTGTGCCTGCAGCAATGGAGCTGTATCGGGGCTCAAATCGCTGTTATTTCAACAAGACGTCACTGAAATAAAAATGCTGAGTGTTTGCCGCTAAAGTTCATGGAAAAAATAACTTTATTATTGCAGTCATATAATGTTGTCAGAAACTTTAATCTCTTTTTACAGGCTGATTAGTCAAGAGTTCAGCGAGAAGTTAGTCCAGACTTGGGATTCCTGGTCTGGGTCATCTACCATGCTTCTCTGCTTTATGTGTGACAGCACCTGGCATACACCTCTCACTAGAAAGCACAGCTAGTTCCTCACACTTGTGGTAGTGCCAGAAGGGTTGTGAGGATCCAGCCTGGTTTTTATGTCCTTTGCACCGTTTTCAAACTGATGGACTTTGCTGACTTCACTCAAGTCACCCATGTACAGCAGGGATTCGGATGATGCCCAGTGTATCTGGCTCCTGCAGAGGAGGGATAGCCTCCCTTGCTCAACAGGGAGCATCCTAGTATATGAGGAGGCTCTGTCCATTTTTTCCGAATAATTAGAAAATTAGCTGGGTGCAACTCATGTTCAGTTATGTAGGGTCACTTTGATTTTCTCATGAATGAAAAGTAAAGGCTTTCTCATAAGCAGGAATAACAGAAGATGGTTGATGTAGTATTAAGAACATAGTCATTTTATCATGGCTTATTAAAAGTGGTGACTGCAATAATTAATACATTTTCAAAGTAAGAAAGAATATGGAACAAAGACGTTCAGGCAACTTGTTTGTAATTCCCCTGAATGTACTCTGCCTCGCAAAAATTACTGCAAGAAGTTGATAAGTCTTTTCTGCTCCACAAAATCAAAATGAAATTGCTTTCTGTTTTTCAACCTGGTGCTTCTGCCAGATTTGTTATGTTGGGAACATGATGTGGTGTAAAAGGCATCTGTAACCTCAGGCTCTCAGGAAAAGGCCCATGTTTTATACATTATTCTCTTCTCTTCGATGGATACCTTCTAGGAAATATCTTTGTTAGTTGTTCTTTTTTCCAGTACAGAAATACTGCCTCAACATGTTCCGTGCTGAAATGTCAGCGTTGTGCTGTTGTGTAGGTGGTAGTATGTATTATACACAGTTTTCAAAACCTGAATAATCAGTGATGTGCATGACTTTGCCAGGGAAAACAAATGGCTGTGTCATTTTGATTTTTGGTATATCAAGAAGATGTAACCTATAAAAGTTAATTAGCATTCTTCCAGAAGGGGATTGTTTAACTAACATCTTTATTTCCATCTTTTCAATTTTGTCAGAAGTTGGAGGGGAGTGTTTTATTCAGTTGCTAATATATACCCATAGATTTGCAGAGTATTTCACGGAGTTCTAGCTACCATGCATCTGTCCTTCATTTCAGCAAATGGCTAGATTTTCCGCTCATTTGAACAACCGCTTAGATCCACTGAAAATTTTTATTCTGTTTTTCATGTAAGCTTTTACATAGTTTTTATAAATAAAATTCCTTGATCCTGAGGGTGTTCCTATTATCTGTCAAAATGAGATTTTGCCAGTGATTTTAACAGGAGGAAGCCTGCCATTGTCGTCGAAATCCAGACTGTCTGCATCGCTGTCGCTGCAGGGAGTTAATGGATCTCCACCTTTCATGGGTTTGGTTCTCTGGTAGGCTCAGTTCTTCCCATTCAACCTGGGTATTGCTGACATTTAGGTGCACAAAAGTTTCCAGTGTGAAACAAAACTGAAGTTTAAGCACCCATAATACTGAATTAAGTAATTTCACTTTATTTTTCTGTATAACCCTGCAATTCATTAGCCTTCCTCAACCACTTTAGAAACTAACTGATAGAAGACGTAGCTATTTGCGCACCAGCATTACTTACCTGTGCTAAGGTAAGTCCTAAAAATTAGAGAACAGGCTTCTCATATGCTAACTGGTTTGATAAACTCTGTCTTGACTGAGGTCTTCCCAAGGTTGAAAAATCAAAGAGGAGTAACATTGTCCTTTCATAGTAAAATTATATTGGTAGCTTTACAAATATTCTAGGAGGTGAGGTTTTTATTCTGGATATTAATTCTGGATGTTAATATTTAAAGAAAGTGCTTAAGAAAAAGCAATCAGAAAAAGCCTAATTTTTATTTTAATGAAGCCTTTATAGAAAAGATAATCCTCAGAGGATGGATTTTGAAGCCTGCTAAGCCTGCTGAGATACACTTGCTGTGTACCAGATCTTTCCTTAAATGTCGAAGTTGAGATGATCGAGTGGATAACTTGGCTTCTTTTCCACTTCTCTGTAAATGCACGTTTGAGACTTTGATTTGGGAGTCAGCTTTGGTATTGTGTTTCTAAGCAGAATAATGAAGTGCTTGGTGTCCTTTAATGCAAACCCTGGGTGGTGGCTAGAACTCGTGCAGAGACTTCAGCATCATAACTGCCTGCGAAACTGCCTCTCCTCCTTCCTTAACTGAACTGCAGGGACTAGGAGGTTCCTGGAGCTGGGTGAAAAAGTGATCAGGAGCAAATCTTTGAAAGATAATGGGATTGATTAGTCACAATGAGGGAGAAATGAACAAAGGTGGGCGCCGTGGCAGGGGGAGGGACTCAGGGCAAAGTAATTTGAGAATTAATGGTAGATAGAGGGCTATTCCTTCCAGGTTACTGTAGCTGAGAAGATGTTTCTGTGCTGCCTTGTTATGCTTAGGCCTGTTTTGAGCATGATCTGTTTGATTTTGTCATCTCTTTGATTATAAATCCAAGAGCCTGTGAATGCATCTACTCTGGGCCTTTGCTTGAAGGGGGCTTTAGCGTTTCACTTGGCGGTGCTATGCCAACGTGTCTTTGGAGAGTGTGCATCTTCCAGGCCATCCCCCTGGCTTTCCTGGCAGCCAGTTCCTTTTGTTCCTCATCATGGTGTTTAAAATACCACATTTATAACCAGAGTTCATCGTTTCTGTGTCGCTGGTGGTTATTATGTGTTTCTCCTCTAAGATGAAAGCCTGCTAAGGCTCAATTTTTTCACTTACGACTTAAGTGAGTTTTTGCATGCGTCTTCATTTACCTGTGTGGTGGTTGATTCCCTTCCCTCTTTAGAGATGGTGTCTTCATAAGAGGTTTTTTTGGGCTAAAATCTTATTTATGTCCAACAGCTGGAATTCAGACCCCCCGTAGGCTGATTACTAATATCCTTGCTGGTATTTCCAAGGCAATATGCTTTCTTACAAAGTTCAGTTTTCCTTCTTTTCTGAATTTCCACTGTTTCTGATATGCTTGTTCTCTCATCTCTCATCTTTAGTTCTACCAACCCCATTACCGTGTTTTGAATTTTTCACTGTGAAGGCTCCAATTGTCCTTACTCATTTGTAACAATCTTATTGACTCAGGGGTTGAGAGAGGTTGTTACAGAGGATTGTTAAACACAAAAGAGAATACCCATTAGAAGTAAAAGGTGGAAAATATAATCTTTAAAGGTAATACTATATATTTTTCATTATATCCCTTCCTGTCCTTAGTTTTTATTAGTAAACGTTGTTTTCAGTTCTTTACTGACCCAAGTTGTATAGTTTTCCAACCTTTGGCACTTTGGCTAATAGAAATCTAAGTCCCTTAAATAATTGTAATCTCATTCGTATTTTCTCTTTCTAATTCTGCCCTCACGAGTCACAATTACTAGGCTTTCCTGTAGCATTTGGAAACTGTGTTCTTTGAAGCTGTTGACTTTGGAACTGTCCATGTTGGACATAATCCAGGACGTGATTACTGATTATTGCAATAGCAGCTTCCAGCCCAAAGATTTATTTCATCTATGCATGTCTGCATAGTTCCTCTTTCTTGAACATGGTGTCTCCAGTGTTGATAAGAGGTGGAAACTCTAATGGTGTTTCCTGACTGTCTGCCTGGCACCCAAAGAGAAGCCTCTCAGCAAAATAATTTTATTTCACGTACTGGATAGGTGTGTGAGGACGAGCGCATCCCTAAAGTGTGAGAAGAGCTTTACTAATGATGCACAGTTTCTTTATCACCCCTTCATCCCCAAACCATTTGAGTACAGAGCTGCAGCTATGAAACTACAGTGAAACTGGGCAATACCGTAGCTTTTTTGGGCCACGGGGTCTGCAAACCATCCACAACCGTGAGCCTCCACCCCTCGGTGCTTCCGATGTAGGGTCCAGCAGGAAGAGCTGAGGCTTGAGAACGCAGCTGGGCAGCCAGGGCACGAAGCAAGCACAGGGACAGCCTTCAGAAGCTCTCAGACGGGTTAGCAGCTGTCCTGCCAATTGCCAGAACTGCTCTGAGTCCAGCGGGTTCCCCTGCTCTGCACTGCCCTGCAGCCTCATTGATCTGAAATGGCAGGTGTAGTTCTTGCAAGTGAGACTGCTTTGCTATTGAGACTGTGTTAATGTGTGTCATTTAACCACTTATTTCAAGCTCTTTTGAACTTTCGGCTCTTAGGAGTAGATGACATTGTAAGAATACTCAAAACAGGTCACTGACAGGTTTGGGTTTTTCTCTGCTGTCTCCATACTGTACTATGATAATGCCAGATATGCTATAATAGGAACAATTCTCAGGCAAATTCAGTAATTTCATTTAAGATCTTAAATGATGTGGAGATTTGGTGAGGAAGGGAGTGAAAGGCTGTTTCCAAGGTCTGCAACTGGGAAGAGTTCTTCCTCTCGAGAACGGTGAAACCAGGTGGAAGGATGGGGAGCGTCCCAGTGCCAGGACAGCCAGGCCAGAAGAGCTGTGGGATGGGCTAGCATCAGTTCTTTGTGGGCATGGATGGGTTAATAAACGTTTGAACAGTAGCAAAGTTGGAAAATACTGTCCCGTATGCACAAGCATCTTGTGGAGGTGGGGTAGAGTTTTGTGCGTGGGCCTGGGAGAGGTAGGAGGATCTGGAGATGGGGGAGGGAGGGGAAGATGAACACCTCAGTCCTTGGTGTCAGGCTTCCTACAGGCCTGGGTTCTCCAAAAGTACTTTGGAAAAGCTCTAACGCAGACAAATGTTTGTGTGGTGAAGGCACAGAGAATGGACGGGAAGATGTCTTCAAAGGCTGGAGAAGATTTGTGTTCAGTTTAGTATCCTGTTCCTAAAATTGTGAATTATGAAGGGAAAAAGCGCAGTAGCAGATAACTAAAAGGAGGTCATGGTTGCTTTTGTATTAATATAGAATATGTTTAAACTTTCTTTTTTCTCTAGACACGTTTTCACATTCTGGTTTATCATCATGTCAGAGCATAAGATGAGATCTTGCTGAATTTGAGGCTAAACCAAGAACTATCAAGATCATTTCACAGAGGAAAAGAGTATTTTCAACAAAACAGTGAAGACTTTTCTGGGCTAAATGTTCTGTCTTACCTAGTTAATGACCTCACATAGAAAAAACCCCAAAAGTTCACATTTCCTTTGATAAATAGAAAAAATTATTATATCTACCTAAATAAATATTCAGTACAGTATTTCATACAATTCATAATGTCATTTTACTTCAAATAATGATGAAAAACAAGGAAATAATATATATGTATATTAATGGCAAATGACATGAGCTTCCCTTTAAAAAGTTCTCTTGGAAGAAGCAACAGACTTCATCCCTTCCAGTACTGACAGAACTGGAGCTATTGCTCTATATAAAAATTATAAGTGACTATCAAATAAGTCTATCTGAATTAACTGCAGGGAATTAATTCCAAGAGAAAGGGTTAAGATGTCATTATTACAATAATTACAAGTCCTGGAAAAAGAAACATCACTAAGTGAGAAAGTAAGTGTTGCATTCAGTTCAAGCTCTCTTTCGGGGTTTGTGTTTCTTTTTCTGAAACTATTCTGCACTTTAATTGTGTAGCTCTTACTTCTGTATTTTAGTGTGAGGACAAAACCCATACCTTCCACAATGAGCCCCTACTGTAATAAGAATTACAGAAATGTGCAATAGTGTCTTTATACTTCTATAGAAGTGTAACATGTATTTTTATCTACCTATATATATAATATTTAAAACTAGTCCTTTCTCTCTTGTCAGTGTGCTGTGCCATATGGTGCCGAGCAACATGCCAGATGATAAAAATATTCCTAGAACATATGATATCATCAGTCAATTCAAGAGGGGTGAAACTTCTTGACCAAAGCATTTGTGGCTTTGATACATTTTCCTAGGTGTAAAGTGTATATTTTGAAATGATGAAGTGTGTCCAAGAGGTCTCCTTCTATGCAAATTCTAAAATACAGCTTAAAACATTTTGCTTGTTAAAAAAGGTTGAAACTAAAGAAATTTTGTTATAACAAAGGAATTCATGGCAAAGTAGCAGTTCTTTTCATAAGAAGAAGTGATTCACCTTCTTCCTTTCAATATATATCGCTGATAGCTGCTCTGGTGTTGGAACTGCGCCATGAGGAATAGCATCTCTCCGTCTCTCTTCTCCGCTCGCAGAGAAGATGGAATATAGTGCTTGGTCAGAGGATGTGCATGTTTAGTGCAGACAGCTATCTGCACATGCTTGGGAAAAGACCGCATGTGCCCAGAAAAAAAGAACAAAAAAAAGGCAGTGTGAAGTATTATGCTTTCCACCAGAGTAACTTCAGTTACGCTGGGTTTTTCTTACTTTATTTTGAGCATGTTTCTTGTTTCTATCTGTTTGCAGCAAACACCAAAAAACCAGAAAATTAAGTGTTTTCTAGTGGCAGGGTGACTTGTGGTCAAGTGGCCTGCTCCAGGCAAACTGTGGGTGTTTCTTCAGAAAATATCACAAGGATGCTAGAAAGTCAAATAGATGAGAGACTTCATGAGAGCTGGAGGGACAACGCTGCAGGAAAAGTGGCCTTTGCGATGGGGTTAGCAATATACACTGTAAATAACAAACTTAGAATCTAGAAGCGCCTCACAGTCGGTGTCTGTAGCTGCCTGACAGTTCTCTGTTCATTTGTGTCTTTGTCATGGGAGGAATATTAAGGAGAAAAGCCTAGACTTTGAGTTAGGACCTAGAAATTTTGCTAATTGATTCAACAGGATCCAACAAGATCATCCTCATGTCACCGGACTCTTCCTTCCTGCTTGTCTTTATTCACGTGTTTCCTTATAGAGCTCGTGTTTTACCTGACAGTCTCCTTAGTGTCAGGTCTGGTGTTCCTGGCTCAGTGTTTTTTAGACTCACCTTAAAACTCAAGCACATATTGCAATGTTCTTGTTCTGTATTCACTGTTTACAGTTTTCCAGTGCTTAAGTCATCCTCGCTTCCCCTCCCCTAAGATATCTGTTAGGGCTTCGACCTATTTGTTTGTCGTCAAGAGTTACCTTCAAGAATTTCTGAATATCCCAGGATAGACACGTCAGTTATATAAAACATGGTTTAAGAGATAGTGTCTGGTATGATTGTTATGATCTGATTTATGGAATGAATGAATTAACCGAGGCTGAATGAAAAGTGACATTCAGAAGTATGGTTAAAAACCTGTGTTGCCCATTGCTCATGCTTAAACCTCTGATGTTACAGTCCCACTAATTCTCCAGTCATCCATTAAGTTCTCAAAGAGGTCGGATGTGTATTTATAACTAAAAGCATGAAAAAATGTATATGTAAGCAAGAAAATAAAGGAAGAGGGGGTTTTTTGCACAATGTGGAGAGAGAAAAAGGTGTGCAAAGTAAAATGTATAAAACAGGGAGCAAAGTATAAATGCTGTTATAGATTACTATCTCTATACCAGCATGTATGCTGTTGAAGTAATGGAAAAAATGCAGTCCTAACTTCCAGCTTATACTTTCCACACTTTCCTTGTTATGAGTACTCTTTTTCGTATTTAATGGTCCTCCATAACAATCTCTTTCAACCCATGAACCCATCAGCAGTTTGTTTTTACAGGTTAATATACTTACAAATGATTTTGTAATAGAATATCCTCATTAGAGGGAAGATTTATTAACAATCCTGCCCCCCTCCCCCCCAGTTTTTTCTTTGGAATTCAACTACGTACCTAATTTAGTGCTTTATGGTGACCGATTAGTTTGGCGAAGAGTGTTTTGCGTTGGGACTGAACTCTTAACCTTGTGGGTGTCTCCAGAGGTATGTTCGTGCCACAGGCATTTTAATGACTCGAGCACTGTATGTTCATCCGGGTTTTGTATGTTTGTTGCAGACCTAAATGGGGTTAAGACTCAGGAGCCATTAGATTACATCACCTTTAGGATTTGGGGTTCTCTTCTGGGCAGCTGTATTTACTGTGCCTGTGTTATCCCTTTAAAGATGCCACTCATGGCTCGGCTCTTCCTAGAATCAGACTTGCTTGTGCTTGTTACTGGTGAAACATGACACATTTTTCCATGTATGTATTTGACAATATCGTAATCTACTAAGTCAAATTTTGAAAGTGCAGCCATCCTTCTTGTACCCCTTCTGTCCCAAACCAAGATTAGATCTATGGGTGTTGCCTAACCCTGTGGTTCAAATATGCGTATGAACTTGGCTTTTGCCTGAAACTTCTGAGTAGCGCTGCTGAGATCTTCTAAGCCAGGGTGATCAAAATGCTGTTAAGTGGGCAGGGACGAAATCGCGTTGCAAATGTGATCTGCTCCTTTCAGGAAGACAGAAGTAGCAGTCTGTATTTAAAAGCAAAAAGCCTAAAAAGTTACTGCTTAGTGGGGTTCTGGTACCTAAAAATATTCATCATAACTAACTTCAGGCTGAACTAGGCCAATATGCCAGAGCAAACAACACGGATGTGATTAAAGGCTGAAATGACCTGTACTTTGTCTACTTCAAAAAAGAATAAAGCAGTACTTAGTCATGTCATACAATCGTCTTTCACCTTCTTTCTGAGGATCTTGTCGTTACGGTAATTTGGGGGTAGAGAGCATTATTGTCCATACCCTGCTGATGAGGAGACTGAGGCACAGATACAGACTTTAAAGATGCTGTTAAAGAGAGTTACTGGGTTCTGTTCTGAGATGGGGCTGGGCTGTGCAGATGGAGTTGGATGCCCTGGGAACTGTGTCTGATCCTGTGGCAAGGGCATCTCCCATGCATTGGATCGGATAGCGGGCACTGGCCACCGCAACTGAACATTTAATAATTTGCTGTCTTAATATTGTAACCTGCAGACCATCTCAGTGAATTTGCAGTCGAGAAGAAACAACACAGTGGGAACTGAAACACTGTCTAAACGAGTAGGAGCTAACAAGGCCGTGTGATGCTCTGCACAGCTCTCCAGCAGTAACCGGCCTGTGGAGCATCCCAGCAGGTGCAGGACAGCACACGTGCTCTCGCGTGGCCTCAGCAAGGCTGCTTCTGGGCTGCAGCTTGCTCATTTGCCGTGTAACCTACCTAAAGCAAGCAAATCAGACACAGTTTGCCGTGTTCTTATTATTTTTAAAATTTACGAAGCAGTTCGTAAAACTTACCAACCTTAGCTAACCACACTGTAAACATTTTCACTGGGGCTCTACACCCTTCTAAGTGGTGAGGAGTAACCAGAGACGGCAAATCTCAGAAGTCATAGGCAGTGGTGAAAGGAATTTGTAGGCCCTTACAACCTTGAATATTCATTCTTAGAAGAGATCACTTTTTCAGAATGTAGAGAAACACAGTTACGAGCACAAAAATACACACGCTTGTATGGATTAGTGCGGTTGTTTCACTACACAAGCAAATGCATATTTCAGCACCTAATTACCCTTTCTGAAGTGTAGTTATGCAATGTATCCACCCACTTGCTATAAACCTGAATGAAGATATAAGCTGCGTATAGGTTATTTACGTTGCAAATCTCTGCGTCTTTTAGAAAATCCAACTTTTACTCACTTCATATGAGCAGCTCACAGGGTTTTAAGAATTCATCTTAACAGAAAGCAGATGGTTTCAGAAAGCTGAAATGAAGAAGGAGAAGGAGGAAACTGAAGATCAGGACTAAAAAGTATAACATTAAGTGAAAGCTACCATGATAGATTTTTCTTTTTTAGAGTCAGGGGATTACAACAATTAGTCTTGTGTCCTGGCATGCAGGAAAAAAGAAAGTGCTGAATATGTTTTTAAAGAGGCAACTTTATATTTTTTTTTTATTATCTGGGAAGTGTTGAACAACAAATTGCAGAGCACAGGTTAGCATTCCTTCTTTAATCGTCTGCCTGGTTAGGAGGTGGTATCTGGTGGCAATACCTAACTCTTCCCTAGGCCCTCCACTTGCAAAACACCGTGTCTCCTCGTTGTACGAGACCCTAGGGACTCTTGTCTCGGTGCTAAGGTGAAAGAGGACGTCATCTCCCAGACAAGGGAATGCAAACTTCTCCGGTGCCAGCAAGAGAGCTGCGTCTTTCTGCTGTGCTCAGCCTGTGTCTCTGAAGATAGGTCCTGCCTCTCCAAGGCTCTGTGGATTAGGGGATCCTCAAAAAGGCACCTCGCAGTCTGACTGCAAAAATCAACAGCCTGCTTTAAATTAGCAGGGAGAGTAATTTCCTCTTGCAGTACCAATATTTCCTTATTGAAATGAGAGGACAAGTTTTAAATATAGCATAAAACTTCCAATACTGTGTAGTATTTCTTGGAGGAGTGCGTTTGCTATGTTTATTTGCCTCAGGGGTAACACTTTTTTATGTACATTGTGAGGCTCAATAGTCTGGCAGCGGCAGCGCTCAGAGCTGCTTTTCTTGATACTGTGCATCTGTCTCTGTTATGGTATCTATAGCAAAGTTGATAGGAGAGAAATAGATAGTGAAGATGTCTGTGGACTCAGTTTTTCAGTGTTGCTGTAGTTAGGTTTTCCAAAAGGTCATGATTAATTTTAGTGTAAGGTAAAATACTAACCTTTTTGCTTGTGGCTGTTCTTAAGGAAAGAGTGATGAAAAATTCCTAGAGGAAATTTTACTGTAAATACTGTGAGGATTAATTACTGCCTGTTTTCTCCACATGGATAAGTAATCCTTTTGGGCTTATGTGAGAAGAATCATGTGCACTTTATAATGACCAGTATTTGGTCAACATAACTTTTTTTTATTATTTGAAACTTATGTTCAGTCATGAACTATTGGTCTCATCATAAGAACCAGAGGTAATCAATATGAATATAATCCATATGGTTCATGTTTACTAGTTCCTCTATGTCACTGCTGTCATTATGTTTTATACTGAAAGCTCATCTTTAAATAGCTGATATTAGCATGGTTGGTCCATCTTCTTACTTCCATCTTCATTTCTACAGGGACTGATGTCCAGTGACTCTGTGATGCTGGTGGTGTTGCCTGTGCCGTGTGGGCTTCCAGAGCGGAGCCTCAGCTTCTCAGCAGAGAAATGTTTCAAAAAAAGGGCTCTGTAAATTGCAATAATGGGAGAATATTCGAAGAGCCAGATAGGTGGAGAGTAGATGATAAGAACTTTTGCTTTTCAAACTTCAGTCACGAGCAGGTGATTCCATTTTGAAAATGGAACTCCTTGAGTTCCCATATGGAGAACTGGTCAGGAATAATTGGTCTGTTTGGAGTTCATAGCCTAACTTGTTTGTATTCACTGTGCACGGGCAAGTTCTGAAAGCTTTTGAAAACAAGCAGCAGTTGGCACTGGCTTGTGCTAGACGCAGGACTGGTCCTACCTAGCCCGAAAGAAATGGTGGTAAGATCGTTATCTGGAATGCCATTCATCCCCAGAGTCCAAGGGTAAAATCCTCGCTGGACTGAACTCTTCCTTCTTGTGCTTAGAAGCAGCTTGTGTCCTTTGATTTGCTAGGAGAGGAGCATTTCCTTTGTTCCTGTTATTCCTCAGCATGGCTTACGTTTGCTGGTGATTAGTGCAAAGATTAATGCAGAGTACGTTCCTGGAGGCTCATCTGACTGCATGTACGTTTAGGGGAAGGGTTCGTCTCATTTTAAGTAAGTCTAAAGCAGATTAGATAAATTGCAACTCAAAAGGAGATGGCTAATCCAGATGTGTCCTTGGGTGTCTCTGCCAGAACTGGCCACATACTTCTAGCTAGGATTTGGTTTTTCTTGATACTCTTAAAAACTGGTCATTCTGACAGCGTATGTGCACAGCATTTCAAACTGGATTAAAAATGTCCTGGAAATTTGGTATCCAATGAATTTTGCAAACACTTTTCTATTTTTCTAAGCTCTCCTGAGGATAAAACTCGTTCTGTGTGAATGTCCAAAGTACAATTGCTTCTTGATTTGTAACAGCTGCTGCAAAAAAGGAGTCTTTTGCATTAACAATTCTGGGCAGACAGTCAGATTTTAAACTCTGGGCTACTCCATTCTCTCTCCCTGATTTTCTCAGGAGACCAGTGAATCAAAAAAAAAAAAGGTTTGGATACATATAACATTTTGTGCAAACCACAGGCTTTGAGCTTTCTGAAGGAATGCAACAAATACGTGAAGACTGGAAAACTAATTTGGAGACATGACATTATGAGACAGTTCAAATGAGGAAAGAAATTAAACTTAAAATTTGATTAAAAATTTCACTTGTGCAAATATTGTTAAAAAAGAGTTTCTTAGATGGTCAGTAGAGGGCAGGCATATTTTATTTCTGAAGAACCTTTGCCCGCTACTGTGTGCAAAGAATATTTGCTCTATCTTCAGGTTTGAGGAGTGTAAGTCTACTTTGTCGTATTACAGTGATATAAATCAGCAGTTATAATTTAAAAAGACATTGTCAACCTCTTTGAGGAGCTAAACGTCCATTTTAAAGCAATTGGAGGATACGAGTTATGACTACAGGCATTTAATTTCTGTGTTTAGATTGTAAAAACCATGGCATAAAAAACCTGAAATATTGCCGCTACTGAGTACTAGGGAAGAATCATTTCTCTGCTGAATTCTGTAAAATGCAGTAGTTCTTTCTGATATGAACTACTATATCACTAATGGGGTGGAAACACACTTGTGAAAGTCACGATTGTTTAAATCTTCGGCTCGGTAACAGAGATTCTTCTTGAAGATCTGACTAACCAAGTGACTTTAAACCTAAAGGAGCAATGCCTCTTTTAATTTCTACCTGCCTTCCTCTGTAATTGAAACAGTGTTTGTATTTCAGCTGGACAGAATACTTAACAGGTTCTGAATACAGGATAAAATCAGTGTCATATCTGATTAACTCAACAGAAAAAATGAAAGTGGATTTAAAGAAGCATTTGTTGTGAATGAACCTATTCTTGCCCAAATACATTTTAGCCCTGAAACAAAAAGTACACACAGTCTTTTCAGGAAACACATTAATATAAACAGATCTCTAATATTGTTATGGTATACAACTTTTAAAGTCTTGCAATTAAATTTATTCTTAAAGGCAATGAATGATGAAAACATACATGTTGATGCTGTAAATGACTAGAAATTTTTGTTAACCTGCGTGTAAGTGTGCATACGCCTAAATGAACTCTTATTCATGTGTATGATCAAACTTGCTACAGTGAAGCTACACAGGTGTATAGCAGTAACATGAGACAAGGGTTATATCATCTACCATTTCTTTCTGTGGCTTGACAGTTCCATTTTTCTTCTGGCAAGGCTGATGTTCACATAGACGCCTTTAATTAGGATCAAAAACCTGCTGAAGATTTGTCCTAAAATGTGCAGTTCGCGTTCACTTTGCCCTCTCTGTATCCATCAAGAGAAAGTCTTCATTACAGTTCACAGCTATTCCATTTAGAAGTCAATGCTCTGAAAGATGTTGGCCACCAGCTCCAACTTCATAGGCTTTTGACTGCTTAGTTTGGGTGCCTCACTGCCTGCATTGCAACCATGTCTTGGACACGTGTGACTGAGACACAGAGGTCCTTGAATCGCACTTGTAACCAAAAATGAAAGCAAGTTTTGTGCTATCACTTTCATTCTTTTTAAAGAAGTGATGCGGCCTTACAGGCGAGGAGGTGAATTTTGATGCTCCCCATGCTTTCCAGATGGTCTCTGGATTAGTTTCAATTTTTCATTCTAGAAATTAATGGAGGTCCATATTTTCGTGCAATCCAGCTAGATACTGAGATGATGAATCTCTGTAAGAAATGAAAGCCGATTGAAGAGATGCAAATGTTAAAACCGTCAAATTATTTCAATCAAAATTGGACTTGCTATCATGTGGGTACATGTTACTAAATTAAGTGCAATTTTATCTACATGTATCTTTGTTGTAGTCGTCTAGGCAGATGGAAGAGCTGTCCATATGCAGCCTATATCATATACAAAATTTGCAGGATATACTTTATTCTAATCTAGTGTTATGTCTCTTATGAAATGCTAATTATAAAAACTGAACTTACTGCTTAATGCTTGTAGGTGGCTGGATTTAACAGCACTTAGACTGGATAAAAAATCTAAAACTTTATCATGTATTGTTCTGTTACAATGATGACACTGCAGCAAAATATTTATAGCCATATGGGTCTTAACAAAAAAAAATAGTATCTCTGTTAATAATGCAATAACCTTCATCAAGCCAACAAATAACTTTCAAAGTTTTAATGCATAAGCTTTCAAAAAGGACTTCTTCCTTTAAAATCTCTGGCTTTGACTTGAGATAGTGAAACTGCTGTAGTGTAAATTTCAAGATTACTTGCACTGACAACATCAACTTGAAACCTAGTCATTTCATAAAAAAAGAGCTAGTGGTTTCAAGAAATGTTTCTATTTCTATGTTATCTTGCCAATTTCTGTAATTCTGCTGTTATATTTTCCTCTTTAATGACTTGTATCTCCTGTGTTTGATTGCAAGGCTGTCACAAAAGTAGGGAAGGATCCATTTATGCAGAGTAACAATGACACAGACTTTAAGCAAAATGGGGGTTTTTTTCACAAATTATTTTATGAAATTTTATGCAAATTCTTTATCACAAAGTAAACAGATTAGAGACTCTAATTATGTTATTAGTGTTACTTACGAATGCGGACCTATTTATTATTAGGTTAGTGCTGAGCATGGTAAAAGCTGATAATAATTTTGTCTCAAGACTTGCAATTTAAAAACAAGACAGACAGATGGCCGTAGAGGAAACAGCGATGAACTGGAGTGGCCTGCCCGATAGCAGGTCAAAGATTTTCATTGAGGAGTATTGTACAAGGTCTTCCTGAATGTCTTCAGTGCCACCTTAAAAAAATCGGAGCTGCTGATTTAGCTTACCCCTGTTTTTAAGAGTTAGGACCTTGGTGCACCTAGGCTGCCAGGTAGCATATGTTAGCCATCTACTACAGCCTCATTAGAAATGGTGTGCGGGCCACCTGGGGTCTCCAGCAGTTGTGAAACTGCTGGTCTAAATAAAGGTGAGGAAGAGCCATGAGTGGAGTCAAGCGTGAGATGTCCTGCAGGACTGTTTCTTTCTGGTGAAGCCACGTTCTGTGTTGCGGCTTCTTGTGCTCAGTCTTTCCCATCTCCACTCACTTTCACATCTCCACTTCAACTACATCAGCAGCAAAAGGAAGGCTAGGGACAACGTGGGGCCACTGCTGAATGAGGCGGGTGTCCTGGTGACGGAGGATGCGGAGAAGGCAGAGCTACTGAATGCCTTCTTTGCTTCAGTCTTCAGTGCTAAGACTGGCCCTCAGGAATCCCAGGCCCCGGAGGTAAGAGAAGAAGCCTACAAAGAGGACGACTTTCCCTTGGTCGAGGAGGACTGTGTGAGGGATCGCTTAAGTGATCTGGATGTCCACAAATCCATGGGCCCCGATGGAATGCACCCACGAGTGCTGAGGGAGCTGGCGGATGTCATTGCTGAGCCACTCTCCATCATCTTTGAGAGGTCCTGGAGGACAGGAGAGGTGCCCGAGGACTGGAGAAAGGCCAATGTCACTCCAATCTTCAAAAAGGGCAAGAAGGAGGACCCAGGGAACTACAGGCCGGTCAGCCTCACCTCCATCCCGGGAAAGGTGATGGAGCAGCTTATCCTGGAGGCCATCATGAAACAAGTGGAAGAAAAGAAGGTTATCAGGAGTAGTCAGCATGGATTCACCAAGGGGAAATCATGCCTGACCAATCTGATAGCTTTCTACGATGACATGACTGGCTGGGTAGACGAAGGGAGAGACGTGGATGTTATCTACCTTGACTTCAGCAAGGCTTTCGACACAGTCTCCCATGATATCCTCCTAGGGAAGCTGAGGAAGTGTGGGCTGGATGAGTGGTCGGTGAAGTGGATAGAGAACTGGCTGAATGGCAGAACTCAGAGGGTTGTCATCAGCGGCGCTGAGTCTAGTTGGAGGCTGGTGACAAGTGGTGTCCCTCAGGGGTCAGTACTGGGCCCAGCCTTGTTTAACTTCTTCATCAACGACCTGGATGAAGAGTTAGAATGTACCCTCAGCAAGTTTGCTGACGACACCAAACTGGGAGGTGTGGTAGATACACCAGAAGGCTGTGCTGCCATTCAGCGTGACCTGGATAGGCTGGAAAGCTGGGCAGAGAGGAACCTGATGAGGTTCAACAAGGGCAAGTGCAGGGTCCTGCACCTGGGGAGGAACAACCTCATGCACCAGTACAGGCTTGGGGTGGACCTGCTGGAGAGCAGCTCTGCGGAGAGGGACCTGGGTGTCCTGGTGGACGACAGGTTAACCATGAGCCAGCAGTGTGCCCTGGCTGCCAAGAAAGCCAATGGGATCCTGGGGTGCATCAAGAAGAGTGTGGCGAGCAGGACAAGGGAGGTTCTCCTTCCCCTCTACACTGCCCTGGTGAGGCCTCATCTAGAGTACTGTGTCCAGTTCTGGGCTCCCCAGTTCAAGAAAGATGAAGAGCTACTGGAGAGAGTCCAGCGGAGGGCTACAAGGATGGTGAGGGGACTGGAGCATCTCCACTACGAGGAGAGGTTGAGGGAACTGGGCTTGTTCAGCCTGAAGAAGAGAAGGCTGCGAGGGGACCTTATAAATGCCTACAAATATCTGAAGGGTGGGTGTCAGGAGGATGGGGCCAAGCTCTTTTCAGTGGTGCCCAGTGACAGGACAAGGGGCAATGGGCACAAACTGAGGCACAGGAAGTTCCGTCTGAACATGAGGAAGAACTTCTTCCCTCTGAGGGTGACGGAGCACTGGAACAGGCTGCCCAGGGAGGTTGTAGAGTCTCCTTCTCTGGAGATATTCAAGACCCGCCTGGACAAGATCCTGTGCGGCCTGCTGTAGGTGACCCTGCTTCGGCAGGGGGGTTGGACTAGATGACCCACAGAGGTCCCTTCCAACCCCTACTATTCTGTGATTCTGTGATTCTGTGACTTGTCTTTAGAGGTGCGGAAATGGCTGTTTCTGTGGCCCTTCTTGTGCTGTTCCTCTTTGGTGCTCTGTAACCTCCCTGATGCAAAGTATGAGATACGCTGTGGGAGACATGAATGGACAACAGTATGGGAGTTGAAGTGAGGTGACCCAGATGTGACTGCAGGATGATATTCAATACTTAGCTGAATACCTGTATAAAAGGCTGTATGGTTAAGAAGACTTGGAAAGGAACTAAGAAATAGGAACTGTGTAGTAGGGCAGAAAAAACCGCATGACAGAGGATGACAGATGCGTCTGTGGGGGAGGATCAGTGTGTTGGAGTCTGAGAGGGGTAAAAAGGAAAAGAAGTAAAGGGAAGTCTGAGAAGTGATAGAAAGGAGGACTAAAAGAATCTCTTGTTTGTCTTGTGCATTAAAACTTGTGCTTAAGGAAGAGCTCGCTTGAACACTGGCAAAATAAAAGAACCAGGAAGGCTGACCAGGGGAACATTAAACTGAAAGAAAAACAAAGAGGGAAAGGGCTTTCTTATTTTTTTTTGGCAACAGAGTGCTCCCAGATTGCTGCTTTTTTCTTTTTTTTTCTTTTTGTTCTGGCTAAAAATCTGATCTCCCAACTTCTTCTTATGCTGTAAATTGAGGTTAGATTTAAGACTTTCACATCGTTTTTATTATTGTTGTTGCACTACCAGCCAAAGTCTCAAACAAGGTCAGGACCTTTCTGGGAGAGAGGCTATGAAAACAACAAAGATGATAAATTTTTTGTCCTGAAGCGTGGTTCAAAGGCTGTTGCAAGCAGTGTGAAGACTCCCATTAATGTAAACGAGTGGTTAACATTTTAAATGTGCTAGAAAACTAAGTACGTGTCTGCATACTGCAATAACATGTGATCAGGAGATGTAAAGGCAGCTCTGAACATCTGAGCAGCCTAAGTCTGAGGTAATTCATCCCAAGATGCAAGACTGAAGTCCTGGTCTCATTGGAGAAAGTAGGAGTAGGATTTTAGCCCTGCGGCTTCTGGGGCAGGAATTAGCTCTAGCATTGCTACGTGGTGCTTGCACTGTAGCAATGTGGTGCAGCTACAGTGGTTAACTGCAAGATGGTCCTACTGTAGAAGGTGGCCAGGTTTTGTTGGTTTGATATTAAAGCATAAGCTGTCAGAAGCAGCCTGGCAGGGCTGAAGAAAGTCAGGCTTAGGACTTGTCATTAACTCCCTGGGTACTCCCTTTTCCAGTTGCCAAGTCCAGCTTGGCCCTGGTTTGATCCCCCAGAGAGATATTAGAACAACTCATAAGCACCTAGACAATAATCAGGTGATGAAAAACAGCCAGCATGAATTTGTCAAGAACAAATTTGAATTTGTCAAGAACAAATTGTGTCAAACAAATCTCATTTCCTGCTTTGACAGGGTAACTGGCCTAGTGGATAACAGAGAAGTAGGAGATGTGATGTGTCTTGACTTAAGTGAAGCTTTTGACTCTGTCTGACATGACATTCTTATAAGCAAGCTTGGAAAATATGGCCTAGATGAAATCACCATAAGTGGCTGCAAAGCAGTTGAAAAAAGTGTTCTCAAAGAGAAGTTACCAGTGGTGCTCTTCCTATGCAGGGGCAGCTCGTGTAGCATCACTCACTAGTCTCTTCCAGGGAAAGTTCCACTCTATAATCCATCATTCAAAATGTCAATGAGAAAATACACCTTTTTGGGTTTTTTTACATGGACAACGGGTCAGGGGAGGTCGCAACACTTTGGAGGAATGAATTGGTTCAGAAGGATCTTTTTAAATTAAGAGGCCGTGATAAAAATCAGCCAGGTGAATTTCGGTAAAGAAGAGCAAAATACTGCCCTTAGAAAAGACACCATAAAATACACAAAGACAAAATGCGGAAGTAATTGGAAGGCAGAAAAGTGGCTGGGGTTTTAGGAAATCACAAGTGAAATATAACTCACAAAGGACATGCTATTGCAAATAAAGCACCTCTTTTTTCGGGATTCTTTAACAGGAGTGTCATGTGTAAGACATGGGAAGTAATTATTTTGCACCATATGGTGCTGGTGAGGCCTCAGCTGGAGTAGTGAATCCAGTTTTGGGGACTGCATATAAAGAAAGATGTAGATAAATTGGAGAGTTTCCAAAAGAAATCATGAGGAAATGAAGAATTTTAAAAGCATGATTTAAAAGGAAAGGTTGAAGGAGTTAGATTTGCCTAGAATATTTTTTCCCCTTACCTCTTTTATGCAGCAGGAGGGTCTAGACAGTCTCCTGAGGTCTCTGGGAGACCTAGATTTTTGTAGCCCTAACTGTAACACTGGCTGTCTGAATGACATGCGCATCTCAGTGACGATTAGTTGATGTCACAGCAGACGCATCTTTAGAGATGTCGTGGCAGAGGCATCAGAACAGATCTGAAAGAGGAAGCAGATACTTGGAGTGGCTTCGGAGGGTCTCTCTGCACACGCACAGCAATAAGGAAGAGCAGTTTACTGGGGAAGTAGACAAGCCAGTGTTCGAAACTGACACCATTAGTGACGTGGAGAAACTTGATAGACTATGATTATTTTTGTGTGTGACAACATGGATTTAAGTATCATTGTTTTGCAAGGTTGGTACCATCCTTCAGTGCTCTGAGGTTTCCTTCTAGAAAGTTTTGTTCACTGGAGATTTGTGACTGGATCCAGAATATTTTTTTTCCCGAAATGAAATGCGATAGAGTGAGAACAATGTTTTTAGAAAGTAAAAATTTTTAAGAAGGCAGTAAGTCCACATTTACAGTATATGGTCAGATTTTTGTTTCTTTCTTTTTTATGGTTATTTTTCAATTCCAAGATACATCTGCTGAATTGTATCATTTAGATATTGAGTCATTGGCAAAAATGATTGCTGGCCCTTGCTTTCTGTTTCTTGTCTTTTCTTTAGAGCTGTATGACACATGCTTACGTATACCTACCGATAAGTTCCCAGCATTTGCAGGTTCTAGTCCCGTGTGCTCCGCTGAAAGGTGGAGTTAGAGTAAGCACATCCACATTAACGGTGGAGCAGCTCAGCTCAGTGGACTAATGCAGTGCCAGGTATGGCGTTTATCTTTGCTGCAGAACATTCATATGGCCACCAACAAAATATTAATAGATCAGTAGATAATGAGACAAATCTTCCTATGTTGCGTCAAGAAGAGTTAGACTTTCCAGGGTGGGTTGAAGGAGCTAAAGCTTCCCCAAAGTTGTAGGGATATGCGGAGCAAGTGGAAATAGTCTTGCATCCTGTGAAGGATAATACGGCCCAGACCGTCCAGAGCATTGCTCATCCCTAGGTCAGGCTTTGTGGCCAGTGGAGCTGAGGAGCCAAGGTCATGGCTATGCTTCAGCCTGTCCTTCACATCCTTGCAGACCAAGGGATGGCACAGCTGTCTCCAGGGGAGCAGAGGCCCTTGGCTTTGTTGTACGGTGAACCGCAGCTTCTCTGCCTTGGAGGCTGTTAGTACCTGTGACTTGGGTAGATATAATCTGGTAGTCCCTAGGAACAAGCACAGTCTGTAGCACGATTCATCCTGTGCCTTTCCTAATTCAATGCCTCAAAAGCGTTCCTGTTCACCTGAAAAAAATCAAGCAAAAAATATATCTGTCTTTCACACACATACAGCCCCCTTCAAAAAAAAAGGGGGGGGGGAGGAAAAAAAAACCCAGGACCTGGTTAATCCACAGCAAACCTCAGACGGCTCGAAGTTAAACTTCCCATTCACTTACTAATTCACTGCTTTTGTTTGTGGGTATTGCAGTATATGTGGTCTGTGAGATTACCCGCTGACTGTCATTTTTCATAGTGATGTGGCTATCCCACAGAAGGAATTAAGAGTGAAGCTTGCTTTAGTGCTTGTACTTCGCAGTGTTACAGGGTGTGGGGAAATTGTTTCACGTGTGTGCGAGGGAAGCTGTACGTGGGTGCAAATTAATAGAGTTTTTAAATGTATTTTTAATTTTTATCTGCAAGCAGTGCTCCATTATCAGCTAGATGATAAAATGTCTTGCATAGTTGACTCTAGGGCTTTCACTAAACTGCCCATGAATGCTGAAACCATCTGTTTTTCTGGACGTTTGTCAGGGTGAGTGTGGCAGAGGCAGCTGTTTGAAAAGGGACGCTTTGGATGATGAACCAGCCCATTGTTTCCGAGCGATTCGCTTGCATTCAGAGGCTCTACCCAAGCGTACTATAGAGCAATCAAAATCAAACTATTGTTTGTCCCAATCATATTGATCTGAAAAGAAGGTGGTGGGATGACCGCATTGTGGATGCAAATCGTTGTTTAGAGCAGCTGTATGCTGGCCAAGATGTACCCCAGTAGGAAAGCCACATGGAAGCTAGAGGGCTCCCTGCACCCTACTGGGGGGAGAGAAAGGATGGTGCCAGATTGAACTCCGGTCCACAGCAAAAAGGAAGGCTCTGGACTGCTGGTATTGCTAGCAATTTGCTTTTTCCAGCAATGGTTGACATTAACCCTGTAGTGCCTTAGTAACTGAAGTCAGTTGTTTGGGGTTTTTCTCCTGCAAGCACGTTGCGAAGAGTTTATCGAGAAGATAATTACCTACAGCTACTGCGATGAAATACAGGAGTGACTGGATTGCTTGGATGTCAACTATCAATTTTCTCTTCTATAAAAATTAATTGCATTTTTGTTGTTGTTTTCTATGCGGAATCGTTCATGCACTGTTTAAAGTTTTCATAATTTATTTATGATGATGAAAATATAGCAGCTGAATTGAAACATATTGTGGTGTTCGTTTCTGTGTTAAATATAGCTGTCTTATCTCTGCAGAAAGCAGGGGAAGAGATGATCTTCAGTGCATGTAATGAAGATTATAGCTTTTAGTTTAGAGTAACTGAGAAAGCTGCACTTCATCCATTAACATTTTAAGCTTTTTAGTTGTCCTTGTCACTTCATTGCATGCATGCTAATATCTCCTCATATAAAATTTAATCTGTCGAACTAAATGAAGGAATTAGTATCTGAAAGACATCTTTCATTAAGCAATTAACGAATCTTTCTAACAAATCTACAAAAGCATATGTGTTTATATTTAATAAGTATTTGTATGATCAGCCAATTACAATACATAGATACATCTTTTTTGGGTTTTTTTGTTATTACAAAATCTAAACTTACAATCAAGTCGTAATTATGCTTTAGCAAATGTATTGTAATTATCAACAACTGTGGTTGGGAAACTACTGTCTTTAAAAATCATCACAGTCACATAAAGCTTAATATCTGTTTCTTTGTGTAAGAATCTTTTTTCCTGTCTCTTAGTGATTCACGGATGGAAATGATAAGGTAGTAAAGAATCTCAGAGGGAATACATTCAAGCATATGCCTTTTTAAATTTAACAATGATGTATATGTGCATGTAGGAGGGAAGCAAACAAGAGGATGGCAGCCTGGATGAAAAGATGATCACCTGCACCAGCTGCGACACGTTTCCTTTCACAGCTTTGGAGCAGCTTTTCAAATGTATTCTCTTTTTAGGCTGCTTGCCTAATTTTATGAAGGGACACCCTACCCTAACTTAAACTATTAGTAAACCAGTGTCAGCCTCTGTGTAAAATGTGAAAAACATGAGTAAAAATAGTGATATTGTCCCTTTGCCCTTGCACCATTATTAACTTGTTTGGGAGTCTTTTTCTTAGCAGTGTCTGTGAATGCTTCCTTTTTGGGCTTGCTTCTTGTCTGAATTACTTTAGTCTTCACAGTGCTCCATCTGATGTATAAATGTTCAATCACTGCAGCAGAATGAATTGTCAATTAACCAATAACTCTTTAATATAAAAAAAAAGTGTGCTACTTGATTTCCTTGAATAAGGTGGTACTCCGGCACTAGTTGCTTTCTCATTTGGCTTGCTTTTATAGGTTTTTTCAAAAATTAAGTCTTCACTTGGACCATGCAGTTGTTTGGAGAAGATGACTATGGTAAAGCAGATAAACAATTGTTGAGCTTCAAGCAATGGCCACTTTCTTGAGTGAGGACCAAATTCTGCATTAAATGGTTCATTTTCAAGCACATATGGTATATGCAACAATTATAAGCACTTCCTTCTACTAAATAATAAGGAATAATATTCTTCAGAAACTTCTACCCTTCTCAGTGCATGTACGTCCATCTATGTGAAAAACTCTGGGCAGTCGGCAAGAAAACTCCTCAGAGCAAAATTGGAGGTAGGTAGGAGGAATAAACCCCCAAGTACTTATAGAACACCATACCTGCAATTCTCTCCCTGGGATGAGAGTGAGCCCCAGGGGAGACATGTGAGTCAGGTCAGTTAGTGATTTACAGGAAGGCACTTGGGTGTTATAAAAATGAATTTGGCCGGTAGAAAGGCTTGTTTTTATTTCCAGACATACTACCAAGCAACATTAAGACAGACAGTGTGGCATGCTTGATTTGACTCATTTGCTTATCTTTTTCATTAGCAGTTTGCTACCTGACTGTTTCAGAGCCAGTTCTCCAAGTGTTAAAATAACTCACCAGCTTGACAGCTATCATATATGTCTGGCAGTATTAACAAAGTGCAATCCTTGCCATAAAGTTTGAAAAAAATGTATCAGACACCTACTCGCTGATTGCCAGAGGACCAAACCTCTGAGCAGGAGACAGACACAGGGAGATGCTGCAACACCAGCGAAGTTCAGGGAGGATGAGGAGCCAAGACTCCTGCTATCTCCACCTCCTGGAAAGGGTGGGGTGGAGGAATCCTGGAAATCTGTGTTCACTCTCAGGTACTTCTCTGTGGCATCTGTGAAAGTCTGCTTGAAGTTTCACCCTTCGCATCAGACTCGGGGTTGTGCTTGTCTCCTCTCGTGTTGTGGTGGAGGCCAAAGTCACCTGCTCAAGGAGGCTGTCAGCTGCGTGCAGTGCGCTGCACAAAATGCTGATAAGACACATTCCCACCCTGAAAGAGCCCCGGCCTCTTTCAAGCAGTAGCAGCTTCCTCCTTCTTTTAATCTTTTGTTTGCTCACACACAGCTTTCTGGATGTAGGCTTTTATTACACTGCTTTTTTATACGCCTTCAGCGATTGATGCCAGTGCCTACTTCCAACACTATTCAGTTTCACCAAACATTGGCTGCCTGAAATTATGTTTTAGTTAAATCTGGAGATTTTACCGAGTGCAATTCCTGTATCCGCTTTACTTCAAATGGAATTACACAAATGAGAGCTACAGAATATCCATGTTTGGTTATAGTCCTTCTGGTGAAGAGCAGTATAAGTCCCTAGATAGACAGAAATTGATGCTTTCGAAAAATAATACATCGCTAGTATGTAACACTTTTACCTTTTCTCATGATCAGTTCTCATTAGAAAAATTCTGGAGATGCACTTGGGATGGGGTTGTGGTTTTATGCTGCAGTTATCTGGAGGGAATCATTTCCCTGTAGTCTCAGGCTGAATTAGACTGTAAGTTTGGTCAACCCAATGTCCGCACGTCTGCCATGTGTTTCCTGATCCGGCCATGGGTTGTAAAAGAGGTAGATGCAAACCATAATGCAGAACTGTTAGTTCTATGTGTCTGTGTGTTAACATTATTTAGCTGGGGTTTTATTAGGAAAAAAAAAAGCAGGAGTTTCTTTTTTAAAGTGATGGAAGACTCAGATCTTTAAATCCTAATGGAGACAGGAAAATGCTAGTCTGATATAAGTAATGTTTCTTTGGGATGGGCACACAGAAATAAAGCCAGTTTTGCTTTGTTTCCTTTAGGATTTTAGTCTTCTTAGTATAAAAATGCATACATCTGAATCCATCTTTTTTTCTTTCCTTATTTTTTTGTTTTAACGTGTTGTTATTATCCCCTGAAAAACATACTAAAGCAGTCTTCTTTTCCTGGTGAAAATTTTCTTCCCAAAGAAGCATTTTGACAACGATACTGATTAACATCCTTTCACAAGGTGAATAATATGTTAGGCGAAAATGTAGTAGAGTTAGAGAATTTGGCACAAAATTGGAATAAGGACAAAATGTTGTCAGAATTGGGTGCTGGAAGCCATATGCTTCTTTTTTGAAGGTGGGTCACGTTTTTAGCTGTCAGATTGCTAAGAATCCTCGTGTCACCCATGGACTTCAGGCAGAGACAGGTTTTCACCACGGTGGGAAGGCAGGCCTGCCTGCTACCCACAATTTGGCACGTGAATTCGAAACTTGTATGACAAGGCATCTAATTTATCAAGCCTGATATGTGACGTGGAAGGGCTTCTCTTACAGAGAATTGATTTCTAGTCTTCCTGTGGCAAACTGTCATTTCACTGCAAGTTTCAGAAAATGAGGAGGATTGGGTTTGGTGTCTTATGTCTTTCTCTGAAAGATTCGACTTGGGAAGTTAAGGGCTTGAATAGGAATTTCGTCTTTATAAGAAGACAAACAAGTTTTGTGACTCGTGGTCCAAGTGTCATTCTTCTGTTTGTTTAGAGGGAAAATGCTTAAAAAAAAAAAAATTGACTTCTCATCTCACCCCTGAAAGAGCTCATAGGTAATTTGTGACCGGACTTTTGTGCCCACGCTTTTGTCCTAGCTTGAATAGATCTGCTGTTTTCACCTTCCACTTCTTTCCAGTGTATTTTTAGGAAGCCTTAGTTTTACTGTGCGAAGTAAGTATATTGCCTTGTCCAAAGAACTGGTCTCACTCCTGTACTGTATAAATTAATCTTACTCACCCTTCTTTTTTTTTTTTTTTGATTGTCCACTAAATTTTCCTTGAGATTCGAGATGAGGTTTCATCAGAGACTTTTTTGGGTTGATATAAACATTTCTGTTGAAAATACGCAGATTGGCAGTGCTATTGTTTTTCTGCATGTCATTCATACAAGAAATGAATAGCTCTCGGTCCTTGGCCCCCTCTGTGTTCCCAGGTGTGGAACCCCAGCACCTAGCAGAAATTCTTGGCTCTGTCCTGAAGCACACAGCTTCTCAGCTGAGACTAACAGATCTTCCACTACTGGTGTCTCACTTGCTTCTTTGTGATTTCTGGTCCTTCTTTTTGTTGCCAGTGAGTCCCAACTTTGTGTTCTCATTAGCATCCTTATATTTAATATTTTGTTGATGGAAGTATTAAACCTAACTAGTCTTGATGCCAGCCCCCAAAGTACTTTACTAGTAACATCCTGCCACATGAATCATCCTTTTTTTCTGTGTAAACCACCAGCTTCTGCAGCCGGTCCCAGTTACCTATTTGAATGGGTTGTGACTATTAGAGATGCTCTGCTGTGTTCCAGATAGATGAGAATTACTGTTTTTCTTGGTTGGTTTTTAACTGAAAATAGTGGTTCTCTAGGAAAAGAAAGGTGTCAGAGTGACTCAATTTAATGTCCAGCTGCCTCCTTTCAAAAATTGTTTGAAAACCTCTGTAGTACCCTAGGATCACTTCTCTTCGGTATTGCCATTAGAAAGAAAGGGGAATAATTATACCATGCAACTCCTGATTTGTATGAAGAGTGTATTTATTTCAACAAACATTAGCACAGTGATCTTTTCAAAGCAGACTGTTCTGGAGTTTTGATCTTTTTTTCAGTGTTTGGCAATGAAGTTCAGTTGCTTTATGGATTTTGTATGTCACAAGGAGTTGTATGCAGCAATTTAGCACGCAGAATTTCCATTTCTGAATGGTTTTTAACCAGAAACTTGTTCATCCTGAAAGTTGTCTTTCCAGCTTTCTAAGTATAAGCCAACAGATATGGACCCATTCACACTGAGAGAAAAATTATCCTACTTTCTAGCAAATGAGTTTTGAAAAAGGAGATTGCTTGTGGTTATTAGAGATCCCGTAGCAATCTTTGTCCTGGCATGCTCATCCAGTTCTGCTTTAGATGCTTATCAAGTCACGTATCCCAGTCATTTCAGAAAATACCTTCCCCCTACTAATACTTGCTTTAGGTTTGATTTGATATTGCGTTCTTTATTTTATATCTTCAGCTGTCTACAGTTTAATTCTGAACTGGTAAACACAGCAGTGGCTGCACTGCTGTAGCTGCCATGTATCTGAGCGCGGTCAGCCCTTAAAACAGAGCTGGTCACCAGCAAAATGGAAGAGATTTCTGTTTTCCTCAAGTGAGGGTGGCTCTCAGGTAGCTTTCTCATGTTTTTTTAGGAGGAGTCACTGACCTTTCAGTTCCTATGTGAAATTTGTATTTGGGAAAGTAGGTGATGTACAATTCTAAAGACAAACTTTTGTGTATTATTTACCGATTTTTGTGTATTATTTACTGATTCGGTACTCACTGTAGACAAATTCTGCACATCCAGCCCTCGATATGCAGGCGTAATGGTAATCAGTACCACATGAGGATTGCGTACTCAGCCTTCAACTTGAAGGAAAGACTTTCTTCTCAAACGACATGTTTAACTCTCTCATTCCAGCAATGAGTGAATCAAAGTTTAATGATAGTAATGAGGCTAAATTAGCATAGTTTATGCATTAAATAAATATGAAAGGTATAAATATAAATTTAGTTCCAGAATCTTAGAGATTTTAGGTCAAAAATCTTCTGCTACCCTCAGTTTGTTTTTAACTGATGGATATTCATGTCCACTTCTATTTTAAAGCAGTTTCTCTCCTCCACTGAACATGTAAGAAATAGAATGTAAAATATTGATGGAAAAGGCTATGTAATAACATAGCACAGTGATGGTTCAAATACAGTGATAAGGAATGGATGGTGGTTATAGTAAAATAAATATTTGACTTAATTAAAAAAAAAAAACAGAGTTTTGTTTAGCCGCTTTCAAAAAGGCTTAGCAGTAAAATACACTTTTTTCTTAATTTCGTGATTTATATTGCCACTATAGCAAAAATATTAAGAGTTAACTTAAGACTCTCTGTGCCTATCTGAACTGAGATATACTTTTTGATCAGGCTGGCTAATTTAACTTTAGATGAATTACGGATGTTCTGGCATATATTAAGTTAAAAGCGAGTTAAAAAATGGTTGCCACAGTTGCAGTAACTTTTGCTAAAATGGCTGTTGACATTGTTTAGATATTGTCAGAAAAAGAATCAAAGTGTTTGTTTTATAGGATAAAATCAATACTGCCACACAAGGAAGTGGGAGTGCTCTTCTGCTCCAGGTAGCCTATATGCCATGTCCAGTTTTCAGCATGATCCCTGCCTGGGCTTGGTGGGATGCATGCACAAAGACCTTCTCTGGAGTGTGGTGGTATTTGTACCTCGGTGTGTTGAACCCTTTGAGCCTCTGGCATGTCCGAATGGGCATTCAGAGCAGTTCCAGTGTGAGTTTGTACTCTGTTTTTGTTCTCTCCCTGGTCACCTCTCCTGAGATGCTATTAATGGTTTTGTGGAAATCATTTATGATGCAGGGACATGCTGTAATGTAGACATAAAGGGCACCATTCATTCTCCTAAACAGAGATGTCTGTCCTGAGTGGCCTCCAGCTGTGGGTCCGGAGGATGTAATTCTCCCTCCATGGCAGTGTCAGACCTGCCAGCTCTGTGTGAATGTGGAATAAATACCGTGGAGCATCTCACGGTACTAGATAGACAGTAGATAATACTGTCATGAGGCAGCTGAATTGAGCCCTGCTCGTTTACTTCAGGTGAAATAAATCAGTTCGAGCTCCATTGACTGTACTGGTCCCTGTTGGGGGTGGGGCAGAGCAGAGATAGAACATTTTTAGATACCTACATTCAGGTAACTAAATTTAATCTGACACCAAATCCCATGCATGCAGCCAAAAGCAGGGTACTTCACTGTACATGCAACACAGGCTGGAAACTGTTGGCATGCCTAAAGCCATCGTCGTGCATACTCATCTTTGAATAAAACGTGAAATTCTGGTAAACAAAGTGTAAGATACGTTCACCCTTACCAAGTTTGTGCATCTGACCAGTTTAAGTGAAGACTGGAGTTGTCCCTCTGCGGTCAAGGGAGGTAAGCCACATATCTCTATAGAGGAATTCAGATCTCGAGCATCTCAGTTGGCAGTAGGTGCTAGGAGTGATACTTTCCATCAACTATATAGGATATGCAGGGTGATTAGGATCCTTACTGATTGCTTTCATGTAAGGGAGATGTATCTCAACCTAAATTGTTCCATGTTAAAGCTTCAGAAAGAGCCTCCAAAATGTAAAACAAGTATAATAAACAGAGTCTGTGAGGAGTGTGGAGTGATACCCCAGCGCAGTTAGGGAGACGGGCAAAGAGCAAACAGATTTGGTGGCTGGCTGACTCAGGTGTTGGGCTGAGTGTTGAATTTGGGTTAGGAATTATTTTTTTGCTGATCTTCCGTAAAAGCATGGACTGGTATTTTTGTGTCAGGGATGGGATTAGCCATGCCTTGTTCCAGCTGTCACCATGACCTCCAGTGTGTGTCTTCTCCATGGTGAATTCATAAAAGAACAATGGCAGACAGTCTGGATTATCCAGTGGGAAGGAAGGGGAAACCACTGATCAATTTCCAGGAATACTGAAGTGTCACTAGAGCAATTCTTCAGGAGCAATTCCTGATAATTCTTTTTGTCCTCCAACAGTGGTTTGTATTCATGAGACAAAGCTCTATCCTTCATTTAGTTACCTCTTCTCTGAAAAGAGGAAAGATGAGGTCTTCTGAGAAGTGAAACAAGGTGGCCAGAGAGGAGCCTAACAGTCCCATTCCACCTGGAGGGCATCTCTGCTGTGCAGAGGTCCCTGGTGCAGAGACCCCTGCCCCGAAGTTTTGTCCACCTAATAGAGGCTGTGTGTTTGCTCTCATTTGGATCTGCACAAGACCTGTACAAGAAGGAATAGCTCTTGCGGGGATGTGGCTCTATTCATAGAGGGTCAACTTCAGGCTGTAGGGACTTTCTTCCACTCTGTTTCCAACCCTGTTGCAGTGAGTTGCCCACTTAATTACAACGGTGCTGAGAGTCTCTCAAGATTAATAATCAAAGCTGAAAGGTAGAGGGGGGTGTGGATTGTCCAAATATGAGGCACTGGCACCTGTACTACCCTGCATCTCTCTGTGAGGGGTCATTACAGGGCCTGAGGCTTTGCTGATGGTGGCAGAGAGGATGCATCCTCCTGTCTCATCAGCTCTGGTCAATACCAGTGATGATCTTGAGGGGAAAGTCAGTGTAAAAAAAACAAGTTAGCTTCTACCCATGTCTCAAGGCAGAAACATCCATGTTTAGGTTTCTGAACAGGATGGTCTGGGCTCAATACCTGCAGGCTACTCAGCTTCATGACTTAGGGGGGTTTCTTCCAGCCCTTTGTTTTCTCATTGTTGTTTGAGTTGCCATAACCTTAATTAAGGTTCCCTTCTTACAGTATTTTTTTAAAATATGCTCTTGGAAGTGTTGGACTGCTTGTGAGTTTAAAGCAAATTAACAATACTTCTTTTTTTCCCTCTGTAAAAGCTGTTTTACAATATGTCTCTTGTAAACTTGCAGCTTTCTAAGTTTCTGTATCAGAATGTGAATTGATTACGGGATTTGACGGATTGTATCCCATTAGCTTTTTGGCTTGTAGGAAGCAGCCCTTGACCTATTTTTTTTAAGCTTTATTTCATAAATGTTTTCAAAACTGTCTGAAGATCAAAAAAGCAGGGTCATTCATTTAAATTTACTTTAAAGACCAGCGGTTCATGGCTAATGAATGTATGGTTTATTAATCAAATGTATGTAGCTGAAAGAAGCCAACTACAATTCACTTACAATTGCGATTTTACCCTATTTTAACGTTATTTTAATGAGCTACAGATTTGAATGTGGGCTTTGTTCATCTGTTGCTTCCACTCAATTGCAGTTTCACCCTAAGAAGACACAAGACAGATTGATCAGGCTTCCAGTCATTGTAAGACTTAAATGAAGTGAACAGGGCCTTATGTTTCAAAACCAAATGAGAGGATTAAAGCAACAAAAAAAAAAAAAATCTCCTATGTTATCTGTCTGCTGTTCTTAAATTTGATTAAGCTGCTTGCCACTAAGCACTTTTGGTTTTACTGTAAATACAGCCTAGAAATAAATTTTCATGGCCGCAGGCACCAATCAGCAAGTGATACTATGAATAATTAGCACTTAGAAACACTTGTTCATGTTAGAATATTTCTTTGATTGCCATTTCCAAAAACACACTCAGATAATAGGACAGTACATTTCTTTAAGGTCTAATTAGGATAGAGCTCCGTGCCAGCAGTTACAGTAGCAGTATAAGGAAAGTTTTCTGAAATTTTGTGAAATAATAAAATGGCCTGTGAAGACAGTGTAAGCAAGGAATCCTACTTTGTTCTTATTCTGCTTTATTCCTAAAGACTCTCCAGTTGGCTTGAGAATGTCTGATAGGGAGTAGCAATTCCTGTGAGTTATACTGAACATAAACTCTAGGAACAGCAATGCAGAAGCATAGCTCAGTTTTATAGACTTCTGCTTTGGTTTGTATGTTGAACTTTTGCATTAAGTGTGTTTGAAAGTCCATCAACAAATACTGTGAAAATACTCATCCCGCTAGTAATAATGCTGTATTTTTCACATATGTTTAATTTATGTATTTTATAACTGATTTTTGTGCCAATTACACATTTCTATATTTGATGTATACCTTTTTTGTTCTAAATTGCCTTTTGAATTTTGCAAGAAAAGAAGTTAAGTAGCAAAGCAATCTAACATACCTGTGCTTGATCTCATGTTTCTTGTGTACCCAAACTCCCACCCTACTCTAGGGTGACCTTCTGTGCAGAAAAGCCCTGTCTGCAGATGCTGGTTCCCTGAGCAATGTGGGGTTGTTCTCTCAAATGCCTTTTTAGACTGAGATTTTAAATAGGAAATACAGGAAATAATAAAAAAGATTAAATCAGAAAAACAGGAAGTTTTGCTAACACTGAGACATTTTGCAGGGTTTTAAAATGCTTGTAGAGTGGAAAACAGCTATACAATTCCTTAAAAGAAATGTTTTTGAAAACTGGTCTTTACATAATGCTTTGACTACATGAAGTACAAGCACCAAGCGATTAGTGCAGTATCTCCATGGAGCAGGCTAAATTTATAGCTGGTGAAACTGAGGCAGAGAAGGAAAAAAATGGACTTTCTGGTGTGCTTAAACATAGCTTAAGGGATTGGCATCTCCATGCAGCAGATGAAGCGCAGGCTGCCGTAACTGTGCCACTTTTAATCTAGCTAGAGTGAGAGCAATGAAGGGTAGGGATAGAAACTTGGGGGCAGCTTAGGTGTATCTTCACCCATGTTGTGTGTAGAACCAAGATGAAGGCTAACTGGGGCTTGCCATGCTAGACTATGAGCTGTACCGTCACTCAGTATCCTAAGGACAAAAGCAATGTAGAAATTGTAAGATTATGATCAGACTTGGGAGTCCCAGACTCCCAGATTTGCATGGCTTTCTCTTGAGCATTCAGACTCTCCTTGTCTTGTCTAAGTGTTAGACTAATGTCTGTCAGCCTCAGGAATTAAATGTGTGAGAATGAACACATTGATAAGAAAAACTAATTTATAATGAACACTGAGTCTTTATGCAAAAAAATTAGAATAATGCAGGTCCTAAATCTGTCTGATTCCCACACATTGTTTGTTTTTAAATAATGTGCTGCGTGAAGTACATTTTCCGTGTTCTAGGGAGATGATCGTTAATAGACCTTTGTGTTTTCTCAGCCTTTGTGTGGCCTTGTGTAAACCTGAGGAACCGAGTTCTGCTGTGTGCATCTGTGTCTAGCTGAAATCAAAGGTGATTTGATTTTTTTCACCCCAAACCAGAATTTAGGCACAGATAGTATTGGTGGTGAATTTAAAGCACAAACACGTGTTTGTCTTCTGTATGTTAATTTTTATGCCAGTTGTGTGCTGTTATTTAAGAGGAAAGCTTTAAGAAATATTTGCATGTATTTTCAATAGAGCTGGTTTACTTTGTTTTCTAAAAGTATATATGAAGACAAAAGCACACAGTGTGATGAAATTTTGTAAAGCATTTGTGGGCTCTTTTTCTGCAGTGCAGAGTGTTTGGTGACGGCACAGTCAGTGAATATTTCTGTATAGCTTCACAGCATTAAACAAATTTCTCCTGACATTCAGTATATGTAAGTAACTGAGAATATAGTTCATTTCATTTAGTGTTCAGTCATCTAAAATCAAAGCATTTGGGGTATTATTACTTAGCTTTGATATAAATGAGTAATCGACCATATATTAAGCTTGCTATGTTTAAACTGAAGTTTCCAGATAGCACAGGTTACCATCTGTATTTTTTCATATTATTATTGCCCTCATAATAAGTTCAAGGTGAGGTTTTCAGGCAGTAAGCTGCAAGTCAGTTTTCATATAAACACTTTAGAAAAGCTATCTTGACATCAGCAGCTTATGCAGTGTTCCATCTATAATGCAAATGACTACACCTGCGTTATTTTTATTTCTTCATTATTTTGTGGCCGCTCATTTAAAAATGTTTAAAGCATTAAAAATGTCTCTGCAAATACGTGTGAAAGGAGACAATTGTTCTTGTAGGAAAGGCCAGGAAAACCCACAAAAGAGGCCACAGCGAGACGATAAACATAAAGGTCCAGGAGGTATTATGATGAGGTTCACAGATACTGTGTTCCAATCAAGCTCAATAAGCTCTGAATTCCTATTATGTTTCTCAAGCCTCCAAAAAGACATGGGAAGAAACCAAAAGTTTAAGTCAAATAAAAAGCACTTAAGCCAAGAGCACATGAATGTATAGCTGGGTAATGGAGCTTTCATCTCCGAAATAAAAACAGTTCAATTCAGTTGGAACTGAAGTTTCTACCCCCTTTGAAAAAGTTTATTTTAATGAGTTTCCATTTTATGCGTGGGCTGTTCTTTAATCGATGCTGCTCCATTGAAGTTTTACCCAATGAAGACACAAGACAGATTGTCCAAGCTTGCAGCTATTGTTGGGAGTTGATGAAGTGTATGGGCCCTTATGGTTGATAACAGAAGTAGATGGTCAGAGCCAATAAATAAAACTTTAACTCTGATTGTTGGGTGCTTTATGCTGAAAAGCTTTCTATTACCATGAATCTTCGGTTTTGAAGGACTTGTGAACCCAAAGGCAGCTCATAGCTCTGTCACACAGACTAAGTCGGTCAGACAAGCAACAATCTGTCCTATCCGATAAACCCAGTTTTCTCTTTTAAATTCTAGACTTCTCTTCGGGAATCAACATTGTTAATATCTTGACAGACCATTAACTTCATAAAACATATATCTTCTGCCCTGTTGATTTATCATAAAAAATTTGATATTTGCAGAAGTTAAATTGTGCTGTCCTTGATCATGTTTTTACAAAGCAAATATTGGAAAGAACAATTTTAAGAACTGCAAGCCTGTGCTAATGTTTGAGGAAATTAGTAAAATATTTTTGTGGCAGCGCTGAGAGTCACAAGTGCAAAAGAAACATAGAAAGATTCATACTCAGTATAGCAAGAAATCAGAATATTAACCTAGGGTTTTTATTTTTTTCAATAAAAAATTAGATTTATTTTACAGATAGAGGAGTCCTAGAGCCAGGCTGAATTGTTTGTCACTTGGTCCAAAGAGATCTCAGTGAACAGAAGAGCAAATACAAATTCAGTTAAAATATTGTGCATATTTAGTGATGTCATTCAGTTCAATTTTAAGGAGAAAATCTGTTAAATATTTGTGTTATAACTGATTTTTTCTGAGCAGCAGTATTTGAAGTGTGGCAGCTAGTGGCTGCCTCACCTTGGAGGTGTCACACAGATAAAGTGGAAGATACCTGGCCTTAGGGATTCATTGTGTATCCCAGAGATTCCCAGTTCTTGGGGAGAGAGGGCGAGAGAGAGAGAGTGAAGAACCCTGGCCAGCTGGGACAATGGGTGGCAGTGTGGGTGTGGGTACCCTCAGGATGGGTGGCAGGAGGGAGAGGGTAAGGTTGCAGGAAAGCAGGAGAGAGGTTTCTCTGGGAATGGAAAGTTGTGTGTTTGCATGAAGGTCCCGTAAGATCTGGCCGTTCTAGTCTTCTCAGATTCTTTTACTTCTTCAGCATCTCAGTATCAGAACATCTTTCAGTGGTGCGTGAAATGACGTGGTTAATATTTGTCACATGTGGTTTGTTCTTCACAGTAAAAATGTTTTCCTGTGTTCAGATGTAAGGAATAACAGAGACATCTGAACACAAGAAAACATTTTTACTGTGAGAGTGGTCAGACACTGAAACAGGTTACTCAGACAGGTTGTGGAGTCTCCCGTCTATCGATATACAGTCCTGGACAACCTGCTGTAAATGACCCTGCTTGAGCAGGTGGGTTGGACTATACAATCCCAAAAGGTCCCTCCCAACCTAAATGACTCTGTGATCCTCTTCCCCAGGGTGAGTTTTTGCATATAATGCAGTATTTCATTCTGGTAGGCATGTTGCCTGGGTTCTTCTAATACTCCATGTTGTTGGCATGTGTTTCAGGAAAGAGAGGAAAGAAAGATGCAGCTTGCATATGGAGTAGGAGGTCATTCTCAGATTGGCTGCCAAAAACTCCTCTTCTGTAATGATGAGCTTTTAATCTGTGGTGGTAATTGAAGCAACATCAGCTCATATACATATGGGGAACGTGGGCAAACCTTTCTCATACGTGCTTATTATGCCTGAAAAATACTATTTAGCCTTAAGATTTGATACAGTTGCTTTATTAACTGGCGCTGCGCTGAACACCGTTGATCATTCTTCGCTCACGCATTTGATGGGGGTGAAAATACTTTCTGTTTTCTTCATTCGAAGACCTGTGTTTTGACCATCTTCTAGAACAAGTTGGGCTTGTGAGAAGAGATGGCACAGAAAGAGGAAATAATGTACAAGGTGTGAGAGGTCAAATGGGTGCATTTAATGTGTACCAAAGAATCCTAGAATGGAGCTATGCTGCCTCTAAACTGTGCACCGATATCTGTTTAACGAGTGACTTTGAATGAAGTATGGCAGCCCTTTATAGTACATGCAATACAGTAGCTATTCCTGCAATGCAATATGCCAACCTTAGTCTTCATAGCTGTAAAGATTTCATATCTTTCATGTGCTAAATATGGTGATATTACCCTACTCTTGCAAACCGTGCTTTAACTCAAAGTGTGTTAGATATGGTAACGGAATAAAATGTTGTGTGTGCAGCTCTTGGGATGAGGGTAGCTGAAAAGGCTGAACTTTCAGAGCAAGAAGCTCTGAAACACCTAGAGGAAAACCAGCTACTAAAATCTCTGTGAAGAGTGGACACAGATGCACCCAATTCCATGGTGAATTAAAGGTCAGGCTACTTCAGTGTTGACCAAAGTGGCTTAGCACCCAAGAGAAGTTGCTCAGGCACTTGTGAGAGTGGGTGTGCTAAGTGCTGCCTCAATCCAAACCACAGAGCGCTTAACCATCGCTCATACTGTGCAGGATCTCTTTTGGCTCTCTCAGTAGATAAGCCACTACCTGAAAGGATTCAAAGGCTTGATTCCCTCTTACTCCAACTGGTGGCATTTCCATCCTTATTGCATTGATCTGTCCATTGCTCTTGAAGAATACTGTGTGCTAGGAACTGGTGATAGCATGACCTGTTATTAAAGCAGGGAATCATATATTTCCGTGAACCAGATCTTGGTACTGCTTGCTGCCTCTCTTTCATAACATGCTTAGAGATTTGAACAGGAATAGTGATATAAAACTTGGGATATTATTGTATTATATTATTGTATTATGTTATACTGAGTGGCTTTGTGCGGGCAAATCTCCTTGCTGGGGAATACGTAGTGTGGGCTCTTGCAGATGAGATTCATTCCCTAGCCAACGCCCATCCTTGCACAGAAGCTTCACTGCCAGCTCTTTCCCAGAGAGGGCTTGTGGCTGTACAGGCATCCGAAATAGCAGCCGGCTCTACACCCCAAAGAGCCCAGAGAGAGCGGGAGCAGCACAGCCAGCAAAGTAATTCAGAGATTTACCCCACCGTTCCCTGGCAAAGCATGAAGGGAATTCTCTGGTAAGATTCAGATTCCAGAGTGCCCTACGAGCAGGGAGAGCAGTGCTCCTTCCTGAGGCAGCTTATTATTAGTCTGTCCCTGGGTATTACCTGGCATAGGGAGACATGCTTGCATTTTCCTCATGAGATAAAATTATTCCTCTCCCTCTCATTACATGTGGTAGGAATTTACTCTTTTTACATTTAAATTGGTTTTCTATCAAGCTTCTTTTACCTGCTACTTCACCTTGGGTTACAGGGTTCTCTTAATTCCTCTGCTAATGGAATTAGAGCATCTGCCTGTTGTTCCGGCAAGGATGCCCTGAAGCATGATTATCCATGCTTTGCCTTGGATAAACTATTTCATCTGGGGATTTCACCAGTTTCAGCAGTTACACGTCGGGCAAAAGAGTCCTGGGCAGTTAGAGTCTGCTGGCAACCTGACTTACTGCCTTCTCAAAAACCATTCTCTCTTCTTTTACATAGCATCGGTAGAGCTTTGCTGACAATATCAAAGAACAGTGTAGCTAGAGAAGACACTAGTTTGGTTTTGTATGTCCTGGTTTAATGAAAGGGAAGGTTACAAGAGTGCTGTTCATCATTTAAGATAATGAAATAGAATGTTCAGTTAAAATACTGACCATATTTCAGATCCGTTTGCAGCCATAGGTCCTTTTCCATGCGTCTCCTGCAGCTGTGGCACCTGAGTACTATGCAGTGTATTAGGTGCAAGCACTTTGGCTGTAGGAAAGAACTGGGAAGTGTGGAATCCCCTGGTGAGGCTGCATCGCAGGTCCCACAGTGTGCTCAGAGCTTGGCGTCCATCCAGGAGCTGCACAACTGCTCAGTAACAGGCTTTGGCTTTTCTGGTCAAGCCGTAGCAGTGGGAAAGCCCTGTTCCGTTAAGCAAGATGGTGGGTTGTCTCAGGTCTACGGAGCGCTGACAGTCGGACGTGTAAGTCTTTGGAGCATAAAGCAGCACCCGGTAGGAAGACTGCACTTGAGAATGCAAACTTCTTTTGCTAGAAGATAAGGAATGTTAGAATTCGATTTATATGATGAAAGTACTGGCTAGAGGCTGTATCGCTTACTGTCCTTTATTAATCCCCCAATTGCCAGATACGGGTCAAAAAGGTAAGATGTACTCTTTTGCACCAAAGCAGTGGAGTAATGAGGACATCTGTTTTCATATGGTACTTGACACACACTACCAGAAATTTGATGTCATGCTGTCCAAACTTGTACATCACTGCAGAATTGCATTAGCTTTTCTGATTGATTCTGACAAGTCACTGACAGTTTTTGAGGTGAAACACAGACATGACAAAGGGCAAGCAGAGGCTGCATATGTCAGCTGGAACACTCCCTTGTTGACTCGAAGGGGTGAAAATCTTTCAGGCTTATCTCTGTCTGCCCCTTGCTGTTGTTTAACCTCCCCATCCTTGCCCCAGTGTGCACAGCTTTATGTTTTATCTGGTTACAGGAGCGGATCCTTTTGAGTTTTCTCTTCGAAGAAGTACAGTGCCAAGGAATCATTTTCTTTTCATGGGTTAATGCATGTGCCCATAAGGTAAAAAAATGTAGTTCAGTAAATTTATTCATCATGAATCATGCAAGGTTGATTTCATTTATCATATCACACCATAAACATAGTATTTTGTGGTTTGTATTTACACATGCATAAACTTAATTTACCCTCACGGTGTCAAGCAAGTCCTTATATCCCTTCCAGAAAGTGTCAGTGTATATGTACTAACACATAGTGTTTTAAAATACCAGTGCTATGGAAAAAAATAGGGCTTTTTTTAATGTTGTAGGGAGGTTGGGGAGGTTTGAGGTGGTTGTTTTTTAAGAAAAATAAGGGCAAATTGCACTCCGGTGATGATATACACAGGTTTGCTAGTTCTGAAACAAGACAGGATTCCCTCCGGTGCTACTGTCAGTAAGGTCAAATGCACCATTTGTTCTCAATGTATGTTTCTAGGTAAGCCAGCAAAAGAGCAAGTGGCGTGCTGTAGCACAGCAAGTCAGAGTCGCGTTTTATTTTACAATTTTACACACTATGTTCTGCTCCAGCCCTTCCCTATGAGATAGGTCTTCATTTTTTGGCTGTGGCTTGTTTTGTCCATTGCTTGAGAAACAGCTGATCAGCAAATGCAGACTGGTTGTGTTGCAAATACTCGCTGCTGAAGCACTCAGTGTTCAATAAAAGTAATAAAAGAAGGATGTGACATAAATGGAAGAATACCATATTGCACCTGGTTTATCTTGCTAGACTTGCACGCTGATCTCAGAAAGGATCAGATCATGTGTGCCTTGGGTTTGCAGATAGGCACGTGTTACACTCTTTTGGCTGATTTATACTTTTTCATAAGGAAACAGAAATGCAGTGATCCATTTTAGGTGAAATACTGAAGCTGGCATTTATGATTTGCATGAAAATACAGCTTCAAACCATATGTTCCTATTAGTAAAAAAAAACTCCCCTTTTGCAATGTTTTTTTAATTAAGAACAGGTCTTTTTACAATACAGTATTGTAATAGCACTGAAGAAACATATAAAAGGAAAAAAATGAATAATTAAGGAGAAATATAATTAATTGCAGAGTCTTAAAGTAGTATCCAAGTGTTAAACCACAGATTATATGAATGTTGTTTAGATCTGGCTTTTTCATGAGCTTAGAGATTTCATTTTGAAAGTGTTGTGATCTCGGTTCAGTAGTGGAAGGTACTTGTAGATGAAACATAGACACCATTGTCAGCTCTTCCCCGAAAGAGGAACGTATGAGAGAAACGATGTGTGAAGCAAGGCAACAAACTTCCCCACCTCATTGTCATGTAATTTCCAGGAGACCATGGTATCTTAGTGCCTTCACCCCACTGGGCTCTGTGAAATGGAGCAAGTTAGATGCTTTCACAGTATTTGATCTGTGCTCACCTGTTTTCTTTTTCCTATGGAGATGCAGACCTCTCCTGGTTGCAAGAGACTTGCTTTTCTCAGTTGACCTTTGCAGACATCTGAGATGCAACTCATTGATTCTCCGGGATTTAGGGATTACAGTTTGGAAACTCCTGGTATTTGGAGGGCAGTGTCTTCTCATTTTATGTGCTGTCTGAGCTGCTAAAATTATGCACTGATCATACGGTGGTGGTGGTGGCCGTGGCAGGTGTGATTGATACTGCTGTGGCTGTAGAGAGTGGTGTAGGCAGACCCACCAGAAGCTGCTCTGCTGCTCAGGCTCTGTGGTTGGAATGTCAGACCTCATATGGCCAAAGCTGGCCTGAGCAAGTGTGCGAACACAACTTCTTCCATCTCCCACTTGGAAGGAGAAGCATCATGTGATCGTCTTCATCTTTGATTTTTTTCAGATTCCAGGCTGAATCACTCATATTCAAGAACTATCTTGTTCTGTCTGTTTTGTACAGCGGAGGGACTTGCACAAGTCATGCTCCTATTTGGGAAGCCCCACTGTCATCGGTTTGAGCCACGTACCCACAGAGGAGCACCACACAAACAGCAGTACAATAGCTGAGATACAAAAAAAAATGTTGACTTGTTGCTGCACTTGACATGCTTAGTGCCTCCTTTTGCATTCTTTCTGAATTTACGGTGCATGTGTATATGCAAAACTACACATCTTTATCACACTCTTGCAGCATTTAGGACACATACATGGATCAAGGTGGTTTTCAATGTATTCATTAACGCATCTCTTGTTTTGTTTAAATGCTACTGACTTGAATTTCCATTGTATTTTTTGTGGTGAAACTTGGAGATACATTAAAAAGTATTCTCTGTTGGTTGTGCATATGTAATTTGAGCTCACCAGCTGGAATCACATGTATATGTAAATGATGGCAGATTTGGGCTCATAATTGTTCAAATTGGCTATGGCATTTGTTATGTCAACCCTGTGTTCTCAGTGCTGCCACTTCAATTTCAATCAAAATTTTGTTAGGCAGGAATCATGGAAAACTCCGTTCTTTTAAGTGTGTAACTTTCTCCTGGTGCAGTCTGGAGTTAGTGTACACTTGAAGAATGGCAGTCTCTGAATAGTTTAGTCTGTGGTATAGTCTTAACAGGTTATATTCTTCAGAGACTTCCAAACTCCCCATCTAGATAGCTTCTGGTACTAATGATGTATATTTTACTTTAATCTATGAATGTAAAATAGAATGCCTTTTTTAAAAAAAAAAAAATCTGTTAATATTTTAACCTCCTCATCCCCAAGGGCATGCTGTAGATATTAATTGTTAGGGACAATTGCTAGAGCTATGCCGTTTCTGAAGTGAGCACCTATATTACATTACTCTTTTTACGGACTTCTGACAGTATCAGCAGACTCAGCGCAATGGGACCCTCGGGAAATTTGCCTTGGAAGCAGCTGATAAAAATTACTCAAAACTACTGTTTCAGAGCAAAAGATAATTATTTCCTAAACTACAAGCACACTGAACCAAAGGTTCACGATGTAAAAAAAACAAAGTACATAAAAATATATATTTCTTTACCTATGTGTAATCTCTCTAGTGTCATTCACAGGGGTCCAGTTTAACCCTCATGTTTGAGTTGGAAGGAGGAGCCTGTTCAGCTCGAAACATAGTCCGGCTTTCTGGTTTTCAGTTTTTCCAAATTGTTGGCTATTTCATGAACATACTCTCTGATTTTTCCAGCATGCCTAGAAAAATCCCTCTCACTTCCCAGGCCCTTGAGGATGTCAGGTTTCCATCCTTCTCAAGCTTGATCTTGGGAGGATTGTAGCTTGAAGAAAGCCAACTATGGTTATTGTTACCTCCTCAGAAGTTGCGTACCTGTAGCTGTTGTTATTTTTTTAACCTTTCCTTTACATACTTGTTTTTATAGTTCCTGTGATTCTGAGCACAGCTACACAGATAAGCAGGCATCAGAGCAAACCTGGGCGGGCAAACAGCCGCTCTCGTAGTATTTATAAAAGGAGAACACCAACAGGTTCTCAGTTCATCGCAATCCTGCCTCTACATTACAAGGAATTAAAAATGCAGTGCCATCAGCCTTAAAATCAAGGAGTGACAAGCACAGAAATACTAACTGATCTGGGCTGTCACAAAGTGCATTTTGGTGTCTTAGGTAGGAAGGGCTCAAGCAGGGCAGAAGTGCCTTAAGGCGCAGACCAGTTCTGAGCATTTCACAGCCATGATAATGTGTCTCTGAAATTCAGCATCCTAACGGCACGGTTGATTGTCCTGTAGTTAATGTATAGCTATGCAGTATCTATACAGTCACTTACAATGACAGGGGCTGTAGTATGGACAGTAAACCTTTTCCCAGGGCAGACTGTGTCTCTAGGCTTGGTCTGAACCTGTGATACGAATGTTCTCAATGGGCCTCGTTTTCTCACCAGACAAGGCTGGTTATAGTCCCTGTTCGTGCGTGCGTATCTGAGGGAAACGGGGGCCGACACTGAGCAACGCTGGAGCTGCTCCAGGTCCTCCTCACCCACCCTGGTCTCCTCCTGTCCCTGGCTTGTCCCCACAAAGGACACTTAGCAGGTGTGCCCAGCGCATCCGATGCTTCAGCTCCTACGCCAGACACTCCTCCGTTCAGAGACCCGCAGGTTATTGTCATTGACCTTTTCAGGAAAAATAAGTTTTGGAGTTCATCAGTGTAAAGCTGTAGGTGCATTTCTAACAAGATAGGTCCTTGGTTTTGCCGTCAGCAAAGTCTGGATTTTGTCCAGTGGTTGTAGGTCTTACACTTTGGCCGCGTCTATCAGGTTTGTTTCTGAGCATCTCGTTACTATGTAACTGAAAGTCTATGGTGTATATTTTAAATTGCCTTTTATGGTGGTAATTACTGATTCATATGACCATGTTTGAATTTGTAGAAAGCCTGTTTATGAGACCAATGTGTGTTTACGTCCTGAACTCCACATTTGTGTATTCCATTCAAACTGTTGATATTGGCTTGATGGGTAGCCTGTTAAGATGGAGCTTACGTCCAGTGCCTGCCTGTTACTGGGTTTAGTATACTGCTGGAAGCGAAGCAGTACGTTCCGCTCTATCCCTTCCCACCCAGCTGTAATGTCTGTTTTTTGAAAGTAAGAATTTCTACTGTGGTCTGGATTTCATTGCAAGCTATTGCAGAAACAAATGCTAATACATTGTAACATTTAAAAACCATTACTATACATTTGTCATGCTGGTTGAGTGTGGCAGCACCATTCCAGCATGAAGCGGATTGTGAGGAAAGTGCTCCCAGGCACAGCAGCTTGGTTTTTGTACCGAGATCCAGATTGCAAAAAACTTGCGGATTTATTACCCCATTGGATCTGAATGTTTTTGTGCTATTAAAAGATTTGTGAGTACTCCTTTTATTTGGAACACTTATTAATGTGTAATTTATAGTTTGTTCTGTTAATGTACTGGGGAAAAATTGAAAAATATTCTTCCAGAAAGAATAGCTGGATGAATTTTTACGTCAAAGCAATTCTTTGGCAGTCTCACAGGTCTAGGGGAGGAAAAGGAAGGATGTGCTATAAGGAGACTAAAGACAGAGAGAGGCTGTGACATTAGGATAGACAGACACATCCAGTGATCCAGTGAGGAAATGGAGTTGTTCCTCAAAGTTCAGGACAATTCCCACCTCTCCCGTGTTTTTCTTTGGGGGGGGGAATGCTTCCCTCGAAGGAAGGGCTTAATTCCTCTATGAAAATCGTGATTTATAGGCAGCACAACCTGTCTCTCAAGTTTTCTGTCTGGAGAGTAAAACTGCTTTGGTGAGGAGGAATAATAAAGCAACCTCAGAAGGAGTTACACTGTGTTTGTCTTCCAGAAACAAACACGAGTGTTAACATCCTTTTAAGCCTTAATTTCATCTAAGCAGTGGCTAATTTCAGAGACTGGCAGGTAAAGTGATTGGCATCAAGAAGCCAGTTTTCTCTTGGCTCCTGACACCCGTCCCATTCTGTGAATCCTGCCCCGATAACGTGCAGCGCAGTTACAGTTGCTCTGCAATGGTTTTCTTCTTACCACAGAATTGCAGGTGCATGTGTAGATATCTGGGCAATGGAGTTTTAAGCAGAAGTGTAAGTGGATTTATAAGTAGAGGCATAACCATTTCTAATCAAATGCAAAAGTTGCATAGCTGATATGCAAGAGGTCAAAGCCCAAACGCACAGAGAAGTTTGAAGCTTAGCAAACTCCAAGGTGTTCAAAATATGATAGCGGCACTATTGTTAAGCTGATGTGTATCAGCTTTTCTCTTGGGGCCTCTGCATCCAAGGTACTACAACTTCAGTTTTAAAAGGGGGTTAGTTTCCAAAATTTACCATAGATCTGACTCGGCTGAAATTGTTTACATGATTTTTTTTGTTTGTTTCAATAGTAGCAAAAACACACATATGAAAACAGAGAAGCGGGGATTGGTAGGTCATTATTGGGCACATGTTTCCTGAGATGTTGAAATAAACCTGTTTGTAGGTAAGATAATACTTAAAATGTAAGCACTGAGTATAATTGAACTTCCATGGAGCCATTCTTCCAGCTGCTACAGCTCCTACAGATCATGGAAGGTGGCAGGAATACTTCCGAATAGCTTCTGAGAGCTGTAGGATCTCTTTCTCCAAGCTTTGGTATCCCTGCCATTCCACAACACTGACTTCGTCTTGTTTTTCAGTGCACATTTTAGAGTACTCAAGTGGGCTCATGTACCAAATAGCTCCTTAGTTACTGGGGCTTGGTACAAAACCAAACAAGTCAGTGACAAGATTTCTCTCCAGCAGACCTTGTATCGTGAACCTACAGTATGTACTGAAAAGAAGGTAGCAAATCAAAGCAAGTTTTCCCTCAAAGAGCCAAGATATCTTCCCACTGAGAGAAATTTTCTTGCCAAATGCTGGCTCTCCAACTGTGGCCATCTTGACTAGGGAGCTATTTAAAGCAAGGATGCAGTGATTTTTTTCATTATGGCAAGACTTTATTTCAGTTCTCATGGATGGCTGAGCTGTTGATGCTCAAGCTTTCCTGAAAAAGTATGTTCAGGCAGAAATCAAGATCAGGAAATTTCAGAAGGAAAGTGATAATTGGGAGGAACTGAAAGCAGAATTAAAATGGACACTGTTAGTATAAATATGTAGGTTGTTTCTGCTGCTATAATCGTAATCGTTTCCCTTTATCTGATATATTCTATCCTAACATAAGTCAGAGCACACCCCACATGGTCATTGCATCCACTTGGATGTATATTGTCTCTTCTGCTCTCTGACACGTTTTTATAGCTGGTAAGGGAAGGGCATCATAGAGGGGGTTCAGAAACTGGGCCCAGATATGCCAGTCTCAGGTAAGATAAATGTCGTTGTCTTGGATGAGAAACGGTCCCTTGTCTGATCACTCAGACACAAAACATGAATGTGGCATTATGTACATCAGGAAGTGTCTTGCAAAAATTTGTTCATTTTGTCTAGAAAGTGTCCCAAGCTGTTTAGTGTTTGTTGAAAAAAGCTTGGGAAAGAAGTTTTCAATGTACTAAGAGCTAGAAACAGACAAGGTATCTGGCAGTTGCTTGTAAGCTGTAAAGCTAGGTCAGCTTACTCAGGGTAAGCAAGGAATGGTGAGCAGTGGAACAGCCACTGAAGGGGTTAATGTGTAACCCCAAGGCTCACTTCTCAGGGTGGCCTGACCTGTCCAGTTTTTCCGTTAAATTAATGAAGTCAAGACATGCATATGCTTAGCCCACCTGGGTACAATTTTTTGACCCTTGAGCAATCTAGTATCTCTTTCATCTTTTTTAATTTTTATAACTTGGAGATCTCCTTTGGCCAGAGAACAAACACCTCAGGTATTAGTTGCTGTCCAGTTACAGCTTGAGCAGCTCTCTGGGAAGGATGAAAGAAGCTTTTCTTTGTTTTATATCTATGTTTATAATTATTTGTCCTCAGAACTTAAGGAAACTATGGCTAATTGCTGACCTCAAGTTACTCAACTTTGTGGGTCCAGCCTGTGTGTAAATGTGTGTTCCCTCTACTCAGCCCTGGTGAGGCCCCATCTGGAGTATTGCATCCAGTTCTGGGCTCCCCAGTTCAAGAAAGATGAGGAGCTACTGGAGAGAGTCCAACGGAGGGCTACAAAGATGATGAGGGGACTGAAGCATCTGTCCTGTGAGGAAAGGCTGAGGGAGCTGGGCTTGTTTAGCCTGAAGAGAAGGCTGAGAGGGGACCTTATAACTGCCTATAAATATCTGAAGGGTGGGTGTCAGGAGGTTGGGGCCAAACTCTTTTTAGTGGTGCCCAGCGACAGGACAAGGGGCAACGGGCACAAACTGAAGCAGAGGAAGTTCCAGCTGAACATGAGGAAGAACTTCTTCCCTCTGAGGGTGACGGAGCACTGGAACAGGCTGCCCAGGGAGTTTGTGGAGTCTCCTTCTCTGGAGATATTCAAGATCCGCCTGGACAAGGTCCTGTGCGGCCTGCTGTAGGTGACCCTGCTTCGGCAGGAGGGTTGGACTAGATGACCCACAGAGGTCCCTTCCAACCCCTACCATTCTGTGACTCTGTGATACTGTGAATGTTTCAAATAGCACTTTCATTATTTCCCTGATAACACTGGCTTCTGGAGAGTACTGTTCAGTCTCTGACCAATAGTTGCTATCCTTGATGAGGAAAGCTTGGGTTTGGTTTTCAAAGTTCACTGCAAGGTTATGCCATGGAATAAGTACTTAGTGTTTCTTTGTTTATTACTGGTCTTATGGTGAGCAACCAGTGTCTTTTTGACAGTAAAGAGTTGATCTTTTCCAAAAACTTGCAGCAGTCAATCATCTAAGTTACGTAGGCAAATATAGCTCCTAACTGCCTAAACACCAGTGATAGAATTGAACTTGTTTATTTAAAGGCGTAAACATGCACATACTTAATTTTAATTGGTATGCCTCATTTTCTCATTTCTGCCCTTGTTATAAGAAACAGCTTAACATTCTTCTAACCTTCCTACCAACCTCCACTGTTCTTGCTGCCCTTTTCTCCGTTGCTGTAGCCCCTGCCACCAGTCTTCCTGGGAATCAGACATGTGATGCAGACGTCATTATCATCTACTCACATCTTCCTATTCAGACTATGCCAAATCTTACAGATGATTTTGCGTGGCATCTGTAAGAGACCACCTTTCTTGTCCATCTGTGTATCTCACATGCTTGTTCAGTGCCCTGCTCTGTTATGCCTCGATTACTGCACCTCAGCATATGACCACCAGGGGTGAATCCATCAAATGCCACATGCTTAGTCTCATTCTAGCAGTCTCTCGTGGTCTTTCTTCTCACTGATTCAACTAACCTTTCATATAATATCCAACTATTTACACACTCTTCCTCATCAGCCCAGAATCCCAGTTCATCTTTGAGCATATTGAGGGTATTGCCATTGAGAAATCACTTTCAGAGCCTGCATTTTCTTGTGACGACACAAAAAAAATTTTATCTGCTTATGTGCCAAGGTGACTGCTAAGTGATGTTAACTGAGTGCTTTTCCTATGCTATTTTCCTCTGTCTTCTGTCTTTAGACAGCTGTTGTCTCGTGTCTAACGTAAGATCTTCTTCATTTGCTTTGGCTTTGTGCAGTGCCTGATGCAATGGGTTTCTGATCCATGATTTAGGTTACAGACATAGTTCCAAAAATAATAAAGTACAACTAGTTTGTTCTAGTGATTACCTCTAATAGCATTGTTTATGTCTTGTCTTTTTTTATAGTTTTACTTGCAAGCAGTAACTTTTACATTCCTGTAAATGTCAAAGTCAAAACAATTAATTCTGAGATTATAAAGTAAGAGCATCCCTAGCTAAAACCTTCCATAAACATTCAGGACCACTGAACACAAAAATGAAGGACACCAGCCATTTAAGCTGCATTTCTGTTATTATTCCAAGGCAGTTTACTGTCTAGGAAAAAAGGAAAATATTTTTTTCTCCATTTGCTTATGTTTTTTTAGTACTTTGTTTATAAACTGTTATGCTATTTCCCTGAAGGAAATGGTGAGAATGAATCCAAAGCCTGTTGAAGCCAGTGGAGCGTTAGTCAGATTTGCCATTTGTTTGTTTGTGCCTTTGATACAGAAGGAAGGTTGGGGTTTTTTTCAACAAAAATAGACAAATCTGATTGCAAAGCCACAAAACGGGTAAATTGGCTTGGGGGCAGGTCTGGCCCCTGGAGCTGCTTTTAAATCATGTTCTTAATTGACTGAATTTAAAGTTGACTTCTCTTTAAACAACCTCATATGGATAGCGAGGAGAAATCCCAAATTCAGTAATTGATGGTTGGGGTTTTTTTCTAATTTTACTTCTAATTGATACTCCAGACTTTGTTTGACAAGATAGGCATTGCTAGAATAGTTACCTAGAAAATGAGTTCTTAGTTTCTTATACAGAGATTTTAGTTTTGACTCAAAAAATAGTGGCCTCTTTGCCAGAGGCAAATTGTAATCTGGCAGGCACACAAGGCCCTAAAGACTCCAGAGGAGCTGAGCAGAATGGCCCATATATCTCGTTTGAAAGCTTCCCGCAATAGCTCCGAGTCCAATGAGGATCTGTATGTTGGAAAGATCTGCCTCTTGACACAGCAACAGAGGAAGAAAGGTTAGACAGGCACTGTCTTCCCTATGTGGAGGGCTAATTTCATTCTTTATCGTAAGGACTTCAGCAATGTGCTGTTAGATATGATAAACGTGGTTTTTACCTAAATCAGGATGATGGTGATGATGGTCTTCACTGTGTCATCATAATTTTCTGCTGTATGTGATGAGATCTGGGGAGGGGAGGATTTTCAAGATACGGTAAGAAAAAAGAGAAGCTGCATATTATCTGCAAGGCTTTCAAATTTCCTAAATCTGATGAATGTGCTATGTTTTTTGAAAGCACTAATGGCCTGATTACTTTCTGGGGAGACTTAGTAAGAGGAGCAGCTTTAACACATCTATTGACTCTCTGCTGCTCTGTGTGTTTTGTGTAAGGCATGTGCATTGAATAAATGTACATGTAAAGAGATTGCCTTAGACCCATTTACACAGTCATGTGGATGTGCAGCTGAGATAAACGTGCACAAAATTCAGATGCAGAAAGCTTTTGGATAAACAGGACAGAGCCTCTGTTGCTGCAAGTTAGCAGAGCTCCTTTGACATCAGGCAGCGTAAATCAGCAGAGCATTGCTGGTGAGCAGAGCATCACTGGTGACCCAGCCCATCCTGCCTTAACTCGCAAATACTGCTCTTTTCGTTTCTCCTAACTAAATGCGTGGCCCAGTGAATAAGAAATCTCTTTTCTCCTGACCTTGCAGAGGGGGGTTAGTCCCAAACAGCATCTGGGAGTCCCAGCTTCTCTAGGTCCAGCTGTTTAGCAGCAGCCCTCTGGGCTGAAATTGCCCGTCTACAGCGCTGCAGGGGTTTGCTTGCTCAGAGGAGTGGCTGGGCTGGATTAAAGTGGAGATCTAGAAGACTGTTATCTCAGGTGCCTCTGGCCTTTGTGCAGTAACATATTCTATGCTGTTTCCAGTGCCATTTGTCCTCAAGATGGCCTGGAAGCCAAGAGCTTGCATGCTCTTTGAAGGTGTTGCTTTTTACTTCAGTGTGGCTAGGATATCCCCAAATTAATTCAGTCGTCTTCCCACACAACAATGAAATAAAATCTGATATCACAATGGACCACAGGTAGGGGTTTAGGGAAGAAAATGTACTGAAGGCAGACCGGGACATTTGTTTGTCCCAAATCCATGGCAGGCTACAGGATATTTCTTCTGTTGCTTATAATTACCTAGATAGGAACTTGTTGGACTGGTAAAATGATTTATTGGAACTCAGCACAAGGTTGGATGTCATCAGAAATCATCATAAAGCTCAGAGAGAAACACAAATCAAAGCATTTCTCCAGATTTCCATACAGTGCCCAAGACTACAGTATTAAAACTCATTATGTGTGTGTATATGTATTATAATACATATATATTGATAGATACATATGTACTTTTTTTAAAGAGAAAAGAAAAAACATAAGGTATTTGCGTCTTAAGGAAAAATTACCCTGTTAGTTCTCCCTGAAGAAGTAGGTTTCACTGTATTTTTTCCCCTTAGTGTGAACGCTCACAGGTTGTATGTCAGGCTTGTTTTGGAGGAAGCTGGGTACTGAAGGAGACCTGTTCCAAGAGAACAAGATTCATCCTTCAGGATTCAGAGTTCCTGAGGGGCAGAGCTGTCACAAGCAGTTGACATTTAAAGCAGAGGACGCTGTCTTCTGTGAATGCTGTGCAAGCCTCTGAAAGGTTTTGAAAACAGGGGCTAAATGCAAACTATATATAAAGACTTGAAGGCAAGGTGCTCCTGGTAACCTGCGTGGCTGCGGATGTGAACTGCGCCGCACTAGGTTCAGGCACAGAGGATGAAATTTCTTGTAATCCCAGGAACACGGCTGGTGTTGACAGCCATTCAGATTCATTTTGCTTACAGAGCAGAAAGGAAAGAACGGAAATCTTCAGTGTTAGCAGAAGTTGTTATTTAATATTAGGATACAACAGATAAAATTACAAAGACAGACAGATTTAAGCTAATTTGGAGTCACAGGAGGGATTAGGAAGCATTTCAGTGGTGCAGTAAATTAGTACAGAGATCTTTCACCTCCAGCCACTGGGTTCAAACTCATGCCAAGCTGTAAACTGATAAAAAACGAATGATTTAAACTGTATCTTTACTTGGGCATGGCCATGATTTCTTATGTGTGCCTCTCTTCAACTGGAAAGCATTCCCATTGTATTCCATTTCACAGTGTGGGATTATTGCTTTGGAAATTTACGAAACTGATATATTTTCAACATTAATTAGAATTTTTGTAAGAAGAGCTTTGTCCTAATTGAATTAAAATACTTCAAAACACAGCTATTGAAATTAAAGCAACTGTTTTAGTATGGGCATTCTTACAAGAATATGGAAGCTGTTTATTCTCTTATTTATATAAGAAGAGTTCATGTATGTATGTGTCTACACATAGTCTTTATCTATAATAAAAATACCAAGGAAGGGAATTGTCGGTTTTTAAAAACCTTAAACCCTTAATCTTTCCTTTTTACATAGTAGCTAGACTTGGATGTAGCTAATGTCATTTGGATGTTCGGTACAACATATGTTCTGAAAGCACAGCCATCTATATTGATAAGATAACCCCACTTCTCCACACACTATGGGTGCAGATTTGAATTTAACACTGTTAAGCTGTGGATGCGAAATGAGAGGTCATGTGAGGCCTTTTTCGAAAACCCAACCATAAAACATACATTCAAATGATACCAAGTCATAAATTCATAAAAGTGAAACAGCTCCATGTTTATGTTTCTTTCACACTCCATAACTCAGACCTTTTGCGTATATGTTTGGTTGTGGCATACGGTTGTCTTCTATCAGAAAGTTACAAAGATCTGAATAATGTTACACAGAAATTGGGAGAAAAGCTCTGGTATTTTTCATTGTTGCGATTATGATCTGGTGCATGGTATAGGTGACAGAACACCTATATCCCAGACAAGATGAGATACAACTTTCAGTAGGTATCTCTAACTGTGTGAAATAAATATTATTTTATGTATTTATTTTATTTTAGAAATGTATTATCATCTCTCATTGCTGAGGCAGTATTTTATTAATCGTTCTCTTGTGGAAGAAAAATAACATCTCAGTGTCTGTCAGGAATCCTTACAATTCTGGAAGCTGCATAAGGCAGCATTTATGGGTGAGTAGAGGACCTTTTAGAGAATTAAAGAAGCATAGATGTTTGTTAATAAAAGCCCAAATGTTCCACTCTTGCTCACTGGGGTAATTCAGTTTACTTCAGGACAAGGGACTATTCATGTGTCATTATGAAGCACCTAGTGAAAAAAGTAACAATTAGTAATTTCTTAAATAATTCATCTTGGGGGATGGATAATGCGTATTAGAGCATTTTAATTGTAGTGTATTATATTTTATTTTCAGAGTAACAGCTAGGGTATAGAGCTGTTTTCAGAGTTACTGTGTAATGGGTAATGTCTCTGATTAAAGATTATTTATGTGTTTATTATTATTTGTATTTACTTCATAGGCATACTTCACAAAATATCATAGGCTGGCATCTCTACAGTAGCTCGGAGCTGCTCTTTAAAATGTCCTTGACTTTAAATAAGTATATAGCCAGAACAGGCATATTCTTGGCTTCAGTGTAATTTGCCTTAGTCCACTCTCTGACAAGGCTGTTTAGGAGGGAGGATGCCAGTGGTTTCCAACAGGAAAATTTATACTGCGGGAAATTCAGTGTTTGACAGTAACACAAAAGGACATTAGAGACAGGTATGAAGGCACCTACTACAAGGGATTCAAAATTTTAATTGGACTTTTATTTGCTTCTGCAATACTAACAGTTGGAGAATTTATTAATAATTAAATAAAAACAGTAGAATACTTCTGGCATCATTAGGCTCGGGGGAAGCTGCTAATGTACTGCATTGCTTTAACAAAGAGTTACATTTTCTGCTTGGGCTGTGTACTGGGAAGAGCCTGAATTTGGGAAGAGGAACAACAAAGGATAACAAACTCTTCTGTTGCATTTTCTTTTTATTTTCTTTTCCCCCCACGTGTTGGGATTAGGGAACAGAAGAGCTAAGAATGTTTATTTTTTACCAGAAAAAAAAAAGTTTGACTATTCAGTCTTAAATATAAAGAACAAGAATAGCCTAGCTCCTGGCATCCCTTTCCAATAAGGATACAGAGCAGAGTACCTTTACAGCTTTACCTGTCTGAGCATTGAAGTTGTCATCTCTAAAACACAACATCATCTCACACATGGTGCCTCCCGTCTCACATCACAGTGAGGACTTGCAGGGCTCAGCAGGGCTAGCACACAGGTCTAAGGGCATTTTGAGCCTCCCAAGGCCTTCCTGGCTATCTTCAATTCAAGACAGGTAGCCCTGAATGTTAGATCCAATGTGTTAAGCAATAATGAGCTTTTTATTGCCACGTGACTGCTGTCTGATTTTTTTATTCTCCAAATAATGGGTTGGTTTGTGACAGGGGGGGTAAGGATGGTTTAAGAACTTCTTGGAAAAGTACCTCACTGCACTAGCAACTGAAACCAACCCAGAGCTAGCTGAGAGTTTCCATACTATTCAGCAGAGTATTTTAGAAACCGTTAAATGTGAATTTAATTAGTCCTTATGATTCCTTTGGGAGGTAAAAGATTGTTGTTAGTCCTGTTTTACAGCTGGGGAAATGGAGATAGTTTCAGGCAACTCACTTGTACGTGGTGAACCGCTGGTGGAGCGAAGATGGTGGTATGACACCTCCTGATGAGCTCCTCACCCTCTGCCTCTTCTCCAAGCCATGTTGTTTTACTGCCAGACATAGTATGTCTCCAAACCCCTTTATACCTGTATACCTGTGCCAGCTCTAAGTGCTTCAAGCCTGCTTAAGTTTAGGCTCCAGGTGCCACAAATCCTGCATCCAAAGAATGAGACATATGGCAAAGTTGTCTATCAAAACGTTGATTTAAAGGCCTTGCCACATGTGACAGCAGAACTCTGGAAGAGCATGGGGTGCAGGACTGGTCTTGGTGTGCTGTTCTTTTCCCTTGGCCACACCAGTGGTCCTCTCCAGTTCTGTAACACAATTTTATTTCCCTGTCACTTGCTGGAAAATCTCTGACCCTGAGAGCCATTTAGAGGCAGGAGCCTTGCTGAAAACAGCCTCGTTTACTTCCTAGTCTTAATTTGCTCCCTGAAAACTATCCATATGAAGCACTGGGTCGTGGAAGAAGAGAGCGTACACGGGCCTGCGACTGGTGATCGGGTCGGAACGTATCAAAAGGAAGGGGGTGGGATGCAGTAACGTGGGGCGGCTTTAATTCTGGTACTGCCTGACTTTGTGCTTGGTAAAGAAACGCACCTTTAATGTGAATTTGAATTTGAAGTGTCATTCCCTGAGTTTGTTTGTTTCCTCTGTGTTTTCGGAAAGCCAAAAGGAACCATGCCGCTTGCCGTTGTAGCACCAACTTCCTACCTAGGCGATGATTGCCCGTCCAGCCCTGGGCCTCCGAGACTGCGGCACGCGCTGCTTCCGCTTGTTTGGGGATTATCAACTTCAGCTGAAAGCGTCATAAGCCTTTCATCCTTTAGGCACAGGCCATTACGGGGGTATGCACATCACGTTTGAACGGTGCCCTATCTAGCGGGACTGAAAAAGAAATAAAGGAGGACTGGAGGACGGTTGGGGGATAGTCCCTGGCAGCCTGGGACGGGGTGTGCTGAGCCACCGCCATTTCTGCTTTCTGAATCGTTCAGCTGTTCACGGGGTCGATGCGCAGGCAGCAAAGAGGAGGGTTCTGCTGGGGTGGTGGCTGCTGGGGACCCTGCCTCGTGCTGCCTTCAAGCACGCTGTATTTCCTTTTTATTGCACCTGCAAGTGGCACTCGGGAGCAAGGCACTAAATTTTGTATACTGTCTGGATGTCAGTGAGCATCGCAAAGAGGGGTTTTGTATTCCAGTTAGGATGCCGGTTCGACTTAGTAAACTGATGCAAGTGGGATGGAAGAGCTCCGGGTTTGTTTTGCTCACTCCAGCGTGCTGAGCTGGGCTAAAAAACATTTTCGTTTTCACTTCATTTCTCAGCGAAGAAAGGCTTCAGTTATTATTCTCTCCCCCTCTCTGAGAAGCTGTTGTGTTTTGCTGAAAACAGACAGAAAAAGCCCTTTGTTTCTAAACTCTTCTTCCTCTAAAACTCATTCTGACTGTAAATCCGGGAACAGTGGCTTAAGAAGTTTTGGGCAACGCTTTTAATCCTCTAAGGTGGACACAGAAACTTGCCTTGTGCGTTTTTATTCTGTTTTTGACCTCACAAAAAAGGTATAATATTTCAGCATAGGTAAGATTTTGTTAAATTTATAAGGCAGATTGTCAGTGTGCTGTTAGTGGGCTGAATTCGTGATATATTTTTGATATGTCCGTCCTTGGACCCGACTCTGACTTCAGTAGAAAGTTTCACCTCCTGACTTTCAGATGTCGGCGTACGGTAAAAATACAACTTGCAGCAGCCAAAATGCTGCCCTGTGTCTGCCGATCCCCTGGGTCCTGGGTAGTTATTTGAGATACGATCGTCTAAGGACTCGTGTCGGAAAGTGGAGAGCGGGAGGGTGCTGGGACGGGGGCGAGGGGCGGCTGGCTGCAGCCATATGGGTGTCAGCGGAGGGAAGAGCAACGCCACGTGCCAGAAAATACTGCAACTACCTCTTGCATTTTGTATAAGCAATTTTCCAGTCTGTTGTCTGCTGTCAAATGCAATGTTCTGAGACATTTAAATAAAATAAATATTGCTGTTGAGTTATATTTAGAGCCATGTGAAATTTCTCTAGTGAAACTCCCAGCCAGGCAAAACATGCTGGCTTTCAGGTTTCCATACCACTTGAAGCTTCGTCTGGATTTGTCGGAGGGGTTGCTCATGAAATCTGTCGGCGAGCGCAGGCTGCTTTCCGAAGGCGGCCGGCGGAGGCTCTGCCGGGAGCTGTGGGCACTACCGGGGAGGGTTGGGAAACCGGGGCTGGTTCCGGGGCAGGTTTGGG